>NC_090446.1:860079910-861411160 GCF_031143425.1 Pleurodeles waltl | reverse complement strand
AGCTTGTCAGAAAATGCTGCTTTAGCTATTCAGACCCAGTACATGTAAATATGGTGGCCTACTACAATTTTTTAATTTAAATTAATTTATTTTTAACTAAAGCATATTTGTTAATTTTGCACATTATTGCACTATTTTTCCTAACATGCAAAACTTGTTCACACATATAATTTAGAGTGTGGCTTAAACAGGTAAACTACATTTCTGTGATTCCCAAATATGTGCCACCAAAACAGAATTTTGTTTTTTTCTGAGCTTTCTGTGAGTGTATCCAGATAAATAACATAACATCTGATTAGTACCTAAAACCAGCCAGGACTATTGGCTTTGTCAGTGGTTGTTAGCTGTTTAGGATAAATGAGTAACTATATTGATTGTGTTGTAAATAGTTATTATTTTTTATAACCTAATTTTTATGTTCATACAGAGTCACGTTTACACAACAAGGAGGATACATATAACTGTGCTTCCAGCATGTCCAGCCACCCCAAACAGTCCCTACATGCGAGACTCATATGTATTGCATTAGTATACATGCATAGCAGATCTACAGGTTGTCTACCACATCTGTTCTTTGGTTGCCAGTCCATTTAAACAAGATTATACTGTTTCATTGGGCTCCCTTGTGCCTCATAAACAGGTTTATACATTTGAGCACACCAGTCCACTCCCCTCCTCCATTGCGCAATCATAGTGGGACTGGTCATCGACCAGTGTTTTGCAAGGTCTCTCTTTGCCACCATAAGAGCTGTGCTCACCAGTTATCTATCTGCTCGGGAGCCTCCCATCCTCCATCACTCCCAACAGTCCCATCACTGAATACAGCTCCAGGATTTGTCCCACCACCGTAGCGAGTTCTGACAACACCTGTTCCCAATTGTGTACAATAATTGGACAGGACCATGCCATGTGAAAGAAGTCTGCTGGGGATCCATCACAACATCCACACTGGGGCGTGGCCCTGAGCCCTGCACAGTGTTATTGAATTGGTGTTAGGTACGCACAGTGTAGGCAGTGTAATTGCACCAGTCTCAATTTAGCTGATATTGCAATCACTTGCGGTACCATTAAGGCATCCCGCCAGTCTTCCTCATCCATCGGTCCCACCTAGGCTTCCCACCTAGATCTCAGGGTGTTAAGTGTCTTGGAGGCATTTAACAGATTCAAACATTAAATTTGGAAGATTCCCCCCTAGCCCAACGTTCCCATCATCACCTTCGCTTCCATGGGGCTGAATTCATGAATTGAGGTAGCCTCAGGTATGTGGGATCTAAGGGCATGCCGCAATTACAAACATTTATGGAACTACATGTGTGACAATCTGTACCCTTGTTGAAGTTCCTGGAAGTACTGCATATGTCCCCGGTCCACACGTCTCCAAGCACAGTTATGCTGATCGTGTCCCCTAGTGAGAATCCCTCCAATGTGCTCACCTCTCCCAACCATGTCCCCCCCCCCCACAAGGGAGATTGGTGCGTTTGTTTTTTCCACCACCCAGTGTGATGCTGTGCCTCCCTCCATCCCAGAAACACCATCCTAGTCACCTCTGGGATGTTCTGTGATACATATCCACCATATAGAAGATCCATGATGCATGTTAGCCCCAGGGTTCCTACTTCTAGCCGATAACCCAGGCACACCCATCCTTCCATGATCCAGTCGAGGAGAACAAGTGCCTGAGCTGCCAGATAGTAATCAGATATATTGAACATACCTATCCCTCCCTCATATGTGCTTCACTGGCAGATTTCTCTCTATTGAGGCGCCTTCTCTTATTCTGCTAGAGGAAGGAGTTGGCCGGCCAATGTGTCCATCTCTCTGAACCACTGGGCTGGCAATTGTATGGGGAGATTTTGAAGAATATAAAGGAAACGTGGCAACACCAGCATTTTAAATACAGCAGTACGTTGTAGAATATTTAGGGGAAGCGCTTGCCACCTCTTCCAGTCCCCCTTGACTCTATGAACAAGCGGCGTGATATTGAGCACCCATATAAGTGGTGGTGCCAATGCTTTTTTAATTCCCATGTAGGTGAAAATAAGGCTCCTTATGGGTAACTCAGACTACCACTCAATTGCCTCTCGAGATCCAGTCAGTGGAACCAGAAGTGATTTCCTTGGATTGAGCACCAACCTGGATGCTTCTGCAAGCAGGAGATGGAGACCTCTGGGCCCACTCTCAGCCGGATTGGAAAGATACAACAATTCATCATCCGCTTACACTGCTACACGATCTTGCTCCCCTGTAGGCCAGCACCGACCCATCATCAATGGATCTCCCCAGAGCATGCATGCTAATGGTTCAATGACCAGAGCAAAGAGGAGTGGGACAATGGGAATCCCTGCCATGTTCCCCTGCAGATAGGAAACACTTCTGACACCATCCCATAGACCAGTACCCTAGCCGTTGGGTTACAATATAGTAGCTCCACCATGTCCTGAAACCTTTAACCCAAGCCCGCCTTAACGAGCACCTATCTTAAATATCTCCAGTCAACTGTGTCAAATGTTTCCTCAAAGTCTATTAACACCAGCACTAGGGGGCCTGGAAGAAAATGCCTATGTGCCAGTGCTACGTTCAACCTCCTTATACAGTGCCTAGTACTGCAGTTGGGTAAAAACCCACACTGGTCTGGGTAAACTAAACCTCCTATAACCTTTTGCAGATGATTTGCCAACACTGTCGCAAATATCTTCAGCTCCCCATTGATCAGCGATATCGGCCTGTAATAAGCACATGACAAGGAATGTGGCTTTGTCTTTGGTAGGACCACTATGGAGGCTTGGTTGTGAATTATCCGGGAAGGCTCCCACTTCCAGTGCTTCCTCATACAAATTAAGCAGTGGAGGCATCAAGAGGTCTTTAAACCTAGAATAAAACTCTGAGGGATACCCACCTGGATCCTGATGACGTCACCTATCTCCTCCAGGCATATAGGTGATCCAGTGGTTTACGTTCCTGCTCTGGAATTCTCTACAGCATCAGCTCGTTTAACAGTGGCTACTCCAGTTCCACCTGGGGCCTTCGGGGATGCAGCATATAGCTTTGCATAATATTGTGCAAGCGTGGCCGATATCACTGCCGGAGATGTGTGGGAGACCCCCTTCATCAGCCACCTCTGGTATCACCCATCCCTCCATAGGTTTTGTAGCCAGTTAGTATAGCACTTTACTATTCTTGTCTCTCCATCCATATATCCTCGTTTGTGATGCACGCCATAACTGTGTCGGTGCATTCAATGATTGTGCCTTTATTTCCGCCCTTTTCAGGCTCAACGCATGCTCATTTGCTGTCTGTCGGTCGGTCCTGCTCTGTGGCCTTTTTCAGTTGAAGTGCCTTAGCCTCCAGGTGGGCAATATGGGCTTGCCCAGCTCTCTCCTTTGTTTGGAGAAGGGCTTTAGCTCAGCCTCTTATTGTGGCCTTTCGAGGCTCCAACAGCATTGCTTTCATATGTACTGAACCTTCATTAAGCTCAAAATATTGGGCAATCTCCTCCCTCAAGTTCGCGGTGTAATCCCCATTCTATAATAGCCAGGCGTTAAGGCGCTATATGTGGAGCTGTGTCTGGACTGCTGAACCAATGACCAGGAGAACCAGGGCATGGTCTGATATACCCCGAGCAAGGATCTGGATCTGCTGAAGCCTGGGGAGATTGTCCATCGGCATAAAGACCATGTCAATACATGCCTCTGTAAGGTGTGCCGCAGAAGTGTGGGTGTACTGCTTGGAACGAGGGTTCCAGGTCCTCCAAACCTCGCACAACCCCAGGTTTGACACCTATCGTCCTAGGAGTGCTGAGCAACTATATCTCGCCCCTGAGGCTACTCCCGTAGTGTCTACCACTGGATCTAGTACTGCATTCATGTTGCCTCCTATAATCATAAATCCAGTGGGCATCTGAAGCACTACGTCCATCAACTCTTCCAGGAAGCAATTGAGTGCCACAGGAGTTGCATAGAGACACAACAACTTCAAGGGGTACCCCCCTCCATCCCTGCCAACGCCACATATCTGCCCTGTGTGTCCCACCATGTTTGACACACAGGGCCACCCCGCGGGAGCCACACTTGAACCCGGCATGATATACTCGATCATACCCATAATGAGCCAAGAAGGGATAGGATGTGCCCAACAAGTGTGTCTCCTGCAGAAATAGAATAGATGGATGGAGCCCTTGCATGTGGTGGACCACTGCCACCCGTTTAATTTTGTCTAGCAACCCATTTACATTGCAGGAGACCACCTTATCCATCGTCATGTGTAGAGTCTGCCCCATAATATACCTCGCTTGACTTCAGACTAACCAGAGGTCCCTTTGATCTCTCCGGGAATTTCTGTGTTTGTGACATTGGAAACAAGTAAACCTCAACAGCATCTCAACAGTCTTGCATGGAAAATATCACCTTACCTTCCCCAACATCCCCCACTGTACAATTCCCCTCCCAACCAGAAGCCTCTGTCGCCCCCATACGCACCAACTAGTAACTAAAAACTCAGTTAATGTGGATTGGTGGACCCCTCCATATAGTAGCATTTACTAATCTTCTGCCCAGCCAGAACACTTTCTGTTGCCTTTATGAGGCCAGTCTACACTAGTGGTGATTGGCTTAGTCTCTCCTCTTGTTGTTTTGCTATATCGTCTTCCTTTTCTTGCAGGATTGATGACACGTTTCCGTGTTGCTCCAGCTGTGGCCCAGATCCTTCTAAACTCTGCAAGCGGGTCGAAGGGCCGCCCCCAGACTGCCACCTGCGTGATCGTAAGCAGGATCGCTTCATTCTTGCGGGTTTCGGTTCTTGAGTTCCACTAAAACGCGATGTGTGCCTCTCGAGTGAGGAGGTGGCACAGCTATCTCGTTGTAAACAACGCTCCTCCGTTGCCCACATCCAGACCACCTCTGGAGTTTCAAAGAAATGTGCTTTGCCAACGTGTAGTACCTTGAGGAGGGCCGGAAAGAGAAGCATGTAAGTGATCTGGAGTGCCCTTAAGTTTTGTTTTATCGGTTCATAAGAGCGTCTACGTGCCTGCACACCCTTGGAGTAGTCAGGGAAGATAAGAATCTTTGCATTTTGACGACAGAGGTCAGCTTGGCAATGCGCCTCTTGCAGGATACAGTCTTGAAAATTGAAGAAACAAGCTATTATGGCTGTAATTGTTGCTCGGGGGCTAGTCGACAGAGCCCTATGAGCCTGCTCCACTGCAAACCATGGAGTTAATTTGACTAAGGGCACCCATGACTTCAGCCAAGTCTCTAAGAAGTCCACCGCCCACGTTCCCTCACCTCCCTCAGGGAAGCCCACAAATCTCAAATTGTTACGCCGTGATCTATTTTCGCGTCTTCAGTTTGTGCGTTCTAATAAGGAGATGGTTAACTTTAGTTTTTAAGTCCGTAACTTCATCTTCCACTATGGACAAAGATTTTTTGTGTCCGTCACCCGGGCAATCGCACCTCTCAAGTCCTGGAGAAGCAAGGTCACATCAACCCGTATTTCTCCAATTTTATTATCTACAGCCACTTGGGAAGCCTGTATTGCCTGCAGGATTTTGTCCTTATCTCCTGTGCCGACGGACGATGGACCTCCTATGGTTTCCCCAGGAGC
The DNA here is from genome assembly GCF_031143425.1 of Pleurodeles waltl. Lineage (NCBI taxonomy): Eukaryota > Metazoa > Chordata > Amphibia > Caudata > Salamandridae > Pleurodeles > Pleurodeles waltl. Next base: position 861,405,562 of record NC_090446.1, on the reverse strand, counting down.
ACCCCCATAAGTAATGTACCTATCAAAATGTGATTGTGAGGCAGACAGCTTCGGCTGTTTGTCTTTCCCCATTGTAGATCTACTGCTTATTCTGTCCACTGTGCTGTGACAAGTTCCCCACCACCACCGCAACTCAGGGCTTCCTTCCACAAGTCTCTCCAAAATGTTGCTGACTCACTGCCTCCGGGTAGCGCAAGTGGAACCTGTCCCCACTGGTCACCCTAGGACACTTTTAACCATTGTGAGGGACTGTAGGATACCAAGCTCCTTCACACCCTTCTGCCTCCCCTCCAAGTTATGGAATTGGGTACTGGCTTCTCCCAGCCGCTATACTGACAAGTCTTCACGCACTCTTGTTGCTGTGGCTTCCAGGACCATTATCACTCATCCAGGCCACGCACTCCCTGCGCACTGTGCCAGGAACCCTCCGAGCCCATGTCCCCCGCTGCTCTCCCTCACCACTCACAGGACAGTCACCGAGTTAGCTTCACTCTCCCGCACCGCAGCACCACTCCCCCTGTTGTCCTCTGGCAACCTCGTCCACCAGCAGTCTGTTGAGGCACTTCAGGTTCCTGACCGGCCCCTAGCGTAACCACCATACTTGTGCTGCAGGTGACCCTACCTTCATCGGGGCTTCCCTCACCGCACTTCAATCTCCACACTTCCTTGGGAGAGACTGCACCACACCTTGCCCTCCCTCGCTGATTCATCTGGCCATCCCCAGATCACCTCCGGTCTTGGGAGCATGGACACCCCTCAAGCAGGGTTTCTGATATCACAGGACCACCACCTCCCTGGGTGCAGCCGCATTCTTTTTCTCGCCGGCAGGATTCCCATGCGGCCCATCCAGGTCCTTCTCCCACCAGGGTCGTCACCTGGGCTCAGTCACTCACATCTCAGCGCCACCACATAGCCATTTCACTGTATCTCGTCTGAGTCTCCACCCCCACCGCTGTCGTGTAGGCCGCTGCGCTAGGACTGCCTTTTTCACACTGCGGTAGGCCTCCCTCCACCAGGTTCTTCCTTGCAGTGCCTCTCTACTTCTGCGCTCGCTCATGTGAGGCCACGCCTCGTCCCCTCGTTTAATACTCTGATGACCCCTGAATCACCTCCAGTCTTAGGAGAGCAGGCACCTCTTGTGCAGGGCCTCCGGAGCATAGCAAGATTACTGCTCCGCAGGTCGGGCCACTACCCTCTCCTCAATGACAGGATCTCTCATCTGGCCCAGGCAGGTCCCTCTCTTTCCGGGGTCGGCAGCATGGCTCAGCCGCCTCTCTCTTTGTGCTGCCTCCCAGCTATTCGTACTGTGGCATGTCCGAACAGCCCTACACCCCGCCATCTTGTAGGCCACTACACCGGAGCTTCAGAAACGCCGTCTCCACGGATCTCTGGAGATCGATTCACCCTCACCTGGTTCCTGTGCCACTCCGTGCATGGCACAGCAGATATTTAGGGCATTTAGGGTGCTGAGCAGAGTGTTAGATGGTGGCGGATGACAGAGGGGTCCGGAGCACTCTTAGAGTGTGGCCGCCATCTTGACGCCCCAAGCCACGCCCCCCCTGTTGTAAATAATTATTACTGAAAATGTTTCAATTCTGAAATTGTGATACTGTGAATTAAACATTACTGAGACCTGAGGACGGGGTGATGGTCTTCAAAGCCTCAATCATTCACTCTATGTTACACTTGTAAGCCCTTTTTCTCTCCACATGGTGTCCATCGGCATATGTTACACCTGTTCTCTTTTCTTTTCAGCATCGGCACCCTCTTTCTACTCTCTCCTGAATGCACGTCCCCACATCATCTTCACTTTATCAACCCCAAAACACTCACATACCCATTCACCTATAAGCACTGCGTTTTCTTTTACTTTCACTGTGTCAATGTTTTGACAACTATGTACCTACTTCAAACACATTTGCACAGAATCATCATTGCAAATGGACCATGTGACCATTGCTCTGTGAGTTCTGCATAGAGGCCAAGCATTGGATGACCATGTATTCTGAACATCTTTTTGAACCACTGACAGGCACTGTGAGAAACTCACGCTCCTGAAATGTAAACACTCTTATGGAAGGGAAGATTAAATAAATCACATGAAATATAAACAGGAACTAATTTGTTGACATGGAATACCTTAATTTGTTTACGTTCATTGAGATAACGATCAGTGATTTTGGTACTAAAGGTAAGGACATGAGTCTAGGGCCTGATACGAACCGTTTCAATGTCCGTTTTTAATTATAACTGGTCGGAGACCTGGAGGGACTTGGCCCACTTAAATTCCTGCTCTATGCTACTCCCTTTGGCACTACCAACCCAACCGCTCCCACTCCCCCCTAGTACTGTGCTCTGGTGAATAATCCTTCTGGTATGTTGCACGTTTTTCCCAACAGAGAAATTGAAAGAAGACAAAGTTTCATGAACAACAGAAATGAAAAACCTAATTATATCGAGAATTACATTTGATCACAGCTTGAAAGTCAGGCATCGGGTATGATGCATATATAGTTAAAATGAAGATAAGCGCCAATTCCAGAATTCGGGTGTTATGTCTGTCTCTGCACGCTGTGAAAGTAAGAGTGCCATGGAGGCAGCGTAATTGTCTGTAAAACACGAAGATGCATTTCAAGAGAGTTCTGGCTAGTCTCCTAGCAACCAAGGATAATAGACAAGCTGCACAAGGAAATCAACATGTCCCGGCACATCTTTCTCAAAGAGCAGTTTTATTCCATATTTATCACAGACTACAGAGCGGAAAGACACGTGGCTTTGAGAGGCTGCCTGGGACGCCCCACCAGCCTGTGCTAGGGGAAGCCGTCACGCTGTGTCTAAACAGCGTCCACCTCTAGCTCTCAGTGTGAAACTGTGAGACATACAGATGTTTACAAGAGAGAAACGGAACGGGGGCGCTGCAGCACAAGCCATTCCAAACTAGCCATTTCTTCCTGCCTCTGCCGAAGGAGCCACCTGTTGGGCAGGAGGGGAGAGAGCGTTGGGTTATTTTATGTTCTGTTAGTGTCATTGTGTACTGCACAGGCTGTAAGTATGGCCTAATCATGCAAGCAGCTGTACATCCTTAAAACAACAGGGGACATTCCTTGAGGCTATGATGCAAAAAATGGGTCGGGCATTTAACCTCAGAGTTTGTTGGCTAGACCACCCCTGGCTGCATCTGCAGTCTTGTTTATTTCCCTACGCCAATACTGGAGAATGCCACGCACACCAGAGGCACAACTTTCACTAGAAAAGGACTTCTTCACCCCAGGAAGATATTTACTTACAATTACCCCATGCTGGCCCCATCAGCATGCAAACTTTGCTGCAATCAGTGCATCACACCCTCAACCACCCTTGCTGCAAGCATTTTAACCCCCATCCCTGAGCCCTTGAAACGCTCCAGGAGGTGTCCGAGCCCAACCTCATCTCCTACGCTTGCACCATGGTCCTTACTGATGGTCCTCTTTAATCAAGATGAATTCCCTTTTCGGCCTCCACTCCACCTCGTTGATCTCATGGTTTTCATTTTCACCCTGACCTAACCGCCAGACAAATCTTTCACCGACAAGAAGGCTGTTTTCAGACAGATCTGAATTTACAATGACCGTAAGTGCAGCCATCACTTTAAAATCATAACTAAACCGATCCAGGCAGACTGCTACATCACACAATTCCTCCTACTCAAACATTTGCACACCTTTCTGCACTAGCCTGCGGTCTCTCTACTGGTCACCGGTCACCCATGGTCCTGGTAATCTTCTCAGCTTAATTTGCTGACCTCTCCAGCACTGCAGAACTCATTGTGCGCGCGCGTCGATGCCGGTTTTTTGACCGCAGGGATATCGGAAGTAGACTGAGACGATAGTGAAGGACTGAAACAAAATGACGGAATGAGTGTACAATATTTTATGTGCGCGTTTTACCGCCTTCATCATTTCTTTTACAAGTAAAAAGATGTAATTTGGATAAACTGCATCTGCTCACGCACATGTGCTAGAATGGTCAATGCAATTTGCACATATTAAAAGGTGAAGATAAATGATGTGATTGGAATTTATAACAACAACAACAATAATAATAATAATAATAATAATAATAATAATAATAATAATATAGTATTAAAAACAGGAGAGGCTCATAAAATAAAAATCTATATATTTTTTAAATGTGAGCAATACATCAATAGCTGCAAATATTTAGTTAGCTTAGGTGTTTTATGTATATTTAAAACATATTTCAGTGACAAAGAGTATTTTTGGAATGACCTGAGCAGTTGAATCTCAGCTTTTTTTGTGGGGGGTCTTTTCTTTTGCAGCAGGAGGTTAGGCCTCTTCAGTAACGCTCCAAATCTAAGAGTCTCCTTGCGTTGTTTTTTTCTAGGGTTGACTGGCTCAAGGCTGGTTTGGCAAGATGAGTTTATGTGCTGACAGCGGACTGGCACCATTATAGTGCCTACAGGGGCTTTTGGCAATATGGACTCCGAGTTTGGCTGTGACTAAGCAGTGGTGGCTCGCGGGAGGGAAAAGGGGTGGGAGGGTGTGGCAGGGGGAATGACAAAAATAAATACATATAATAATTAAAAAAATAGTACCTTTCTCGCTGCTCTGATCTGCTCCTCAGTCTGCCACTGCAGGCACAGGCTCCCAGCCTGCACTGCATCTAAACCTAATGCTGCTTTCATGCTGCTGGTAGCATAAAAGCAGCGTTAAGATTGGATGGAGCGCCCAGCGAGGGCGCTCTGAGGCAGAGTGAGAGTCTTTCCCTGCTGTCTCTAACCCAGCAATACAGTGCTAGGTTGGAGAAAGCCTAGTGTGCATGTGTGTTGACATATGATGGCCGGCCAATCATATGTGTGTGCTGAGGGGGGGAGTGCACTCCCTCTCCGTCCCTGTCATTGCCCATGACCCACCCCTTTTACAAGAAAACAATAATAAACATAGTTTGTTATTGTTTTCCTGTAAAAGTTTTCCAGTTGCTAATGGGAGGCGATGCTCCTCTGCCATAGTGGAGGAGCTGCCCCTGTGACTTAGCCGTTCATTATGATCTCGACGGTAAAAAACACCAAGATCAGCGCTGGCTGTCAACAGAAGACCGCCAGCGCGATTACCCCCCCCCTCCGGCTGTATAATGTTTTCCCTGCTGGGCCGTAACATTGACAGCGGCTCCAAATGGAGCAGCCGCCAATGCAGATGTGCGGCGGGTGCACTAGCACCCGTCGCGCATTGCCCGTAAATCGGGCAGTGACCTGTGTTAGCGCGCTTGTTCCTTAGTAAGTAAACTCACAAAGGGGACGCGTATAGGTCGGTGAACCTTTTGGATCGCATGGAGTATCCTAGTCATGCAGTGACTACTGAATCAATAATCTAACATCAATAATCAAGGAAACCACTCTGTGAAAAACAACATTATACCATACTAATCAAGAATAGCTACTACTCAGGAAAAGGGTTAACAGGTTTTATTTCCCTATTGCTTACAATTCTAAAGCATCTGTTAGATCAACTTTATTCAAATCAACTCTTTATTAATTCATCAGTTAAAAGACATTGGCCCCCATTCCAACATTGACGGGCGGCGGAGGCCGCCCGCTAATGTTGCGCGGCAGAAATACCGCTCCACGGTCCAGAGACCGCGGAGGGTATTCCAAGTTTTCCCCTGGGCTGGCGGGCGGGCGCCGAAAGGCCGCCCGCCAGCTCAGGGGAAAACAACCTTCCCACGATGAAGCCGGCTCGTAATCGAGCCGGCGGAGTGGGAAGGTGCGACGGGTGCTACTGCACCCGTCGCGTATTTCACTGTCTGCTATGCAGACAGTGAAATACAAGCGGGGCCCTCTTACGGGGGCCCCTGCAGTGCCCATGCCATTGGCATGGGCACTGCAGGGGCCCCCAGGGGCCCCGCAACACCCCCTACCGCCATCCTGTTCCTGGCGGGCGAACCGCCAGGAACAGGATAGCGGTAGGGGGTGTCAGAATCCCCAAGGCGGCGCAGCAAGCTGCGCCGCCTTGGAGGATTCCAACGGGCAGCGGAAAACCGGCGGGAGACCGCCGGTTTTCCTGCACTGACCGCGGCCAAAGCGCCGCGGTCAGAATGCCCTGCGGGGCACCGCCGGGCTGTCGGCGGTGCTCCCGCCAACCGCGAGCCTGGCGGTCACAGACCGCCAGGCTCGTAATGAGGGCCATTATCTGGTAAGGAAACAAATGCAACAATGCAATACTATAAGCTATGAATACAAGCATTAACAATGCAATTCAGCATTTAAGTTTGTAGTCATTTTTCACAGTCAATGTCACCCCTAACAGCCTACCTAACCCAGATTAGCATTAGCATGGGGGTCTTCATGTGAAAACAATTTAGAGAGAACATTAATTTGGAAAGATCTACCTAAGTTTGAATCTCTAAAAACAGCGCAGGTGGTACCTGGAAGAAAAGGCACAAAATCGTCAGTCACATTTTCATAGCTACCTATCCAGGATGGATCAGCAACAAGTCAGTCTTCGTCTTCAGGTCATCAATTAGTCAGCTACAGATCAGGCTCACAGAGTATGAGCCCAATATCAGCACCTCGGACAACGTCTCCTGACGTAATACATTTTCTCCCTGCAGTTCTGATTCCTCGCCACTTGTCATTACTTTTTATTATTTGGTCTCCCAGTCCATCCCCCTAATTGCTAATTGGTCAGTCGGTCAGCAGATATGACTTTAACATATAGTTTTTGTTTACTGAATCTACTAATTTTCATAAACTTCAAGTTACATGAAACGGATTGGTTCTTCATGCAATGCTCTCATCATCCGGTCCTTCAGGTATCAAAATTGTTGCATATGGCTCTCCAGTCAGTGCCTCTATTGTTCAAGTCCTGCAAAAGTACATTTAGCCTGCTTTACATGTAATTGTATCAAACTGTCTTCATCATCTCCTGTCCGTCGGTACATTGCAGAAAATTCTAGCTAAGTAACTTGAACTTCGAACAGGTCAAGGCTGCAGCTCAAGATTTCCAGTCCTTTGCAAGGCGTCCGGTTTTTCCATGTTCAGAGTGTGCGAGGCCAAGTGGAACTAGGCCCTTAGTTCAGCTAACTTAATAACACAAAACAGAGGTTATGCGTCTCATTATGACATATTACTACATTTTCTCATATATTTTCATTATTTTTCACATTTTCAGTTGTTTTAGTACACATGGTGATCATAGCCCGAGGGCACATTTTTCAAACATGCACATTATTTTTCTACGATTAATTTCTCTATGCATTTTCACATTAGTAACAACATATAAATCATTAATAATTTCTTAATTAGCATATCTGCTCCATCCTCTGATGACTAAATATGTCATCACACCTTCCCTCATCATTAAATTTACATTTATGTTTCTGATGTCTCTTGACTTCTCATTAAATTTTCTCTATAGATTCTTCTCCTAGGCTGTTCTTCCCTCCTCTGATCATTTTTGGGTTTCCTTAATTTTATCTTTTGCCATAATTTGCATGTACCCCATAACCCAATATGGAAACAATAACAATTAATATTCCCTGTACAATTTTCCATAATATCCCATTCCAAATTTGACTAAACCAATTATCCACGGAAGCAAATCCATTTCCAACCTTTTCCCAAACTCCTGGTTCTTTCAATTCTTTCAAATCCTTGCTTAAATTAGCTAAGTTAGTAAGGGCCAGATGTAGCAAGTTCCGATTTGGATGCACAACGGTGTCTCAGACACCGTCTGCGAATTGCTATGGGGTCGCAAAGACCCACCTCATTAATATTAATGAGGTGGGTCGCATTTAGCGAGTCCCTGCAGTCACAGGGATGGTGGCCTGCTGAAGACAGCAGACCTCCATGTCTGTGACTGCTTTTTAAATAAAGCAGTTGAAGGAAAACGAGTTGCAATACAAAACAAATTATGAAACCATTAGGTTTCGTTTTTTCAGAGTAGGCAGTGGTCCATTGAACCACTTCCTGCTCTGAAAAAACATTTTTGGCAACATTCACAAAGGGGAAGGGGTCCCATGGGTGTGACACTGGTGGTAACTGCGCCGCCTTTCTCCCGCCTCTCCTGCCCCCGCAGGTGGGCGAACGTTGAGAAAAGTTGCCTGTGACTCTTGGCGGTGGATCACTCGGCTAGCGAGTCGATGAAGAACGCAGCTAGCTGCGAGAATTAGTGTGAATTGCAGGACACATTGATCATCGACACTTCGAACGCAACTTGCGGCCCCGGGTTCCTCCCGGGGCTACGCCTGTCTGAGGGTTGCTCGATCGTCAATCGCCCCGGGGCTTTTCCCAGGGCGTAGCTGGGGCCGTCGCAGGGTAGCTCCGCTCCCTTTGTCCCCCCAACTCCAAGGCCAGACCACCCCTGATCGCCCGCAGCGTTCGCGGTCACAAAGCAATTTAGCATTGCGATGCGAGTCGCAAATAGGAAGGGGACACCCCTTCCTATTTGCGAGTCGCATTCACATTTTGCGAGTCGGTACCGACTCGCAAAATGTGAATGAGCATCGCAATGAGCATTTTGCATGGCGCAAACTGCGATTTTACATCTGGCCCTTAGTCTCTCATCTCCTTATCATTTTCGGGTGTAAACGAACGACAATGCCTCGCATTAATCATTTTACAGACTCCGCCGCTTTCACTAAAAGTATGTCCAAAGCAAGCCTATTTTGAAGCATCATAGCTCTATCCGCAGTCAATTCAGTATCTAACAGGCATATTACCCCTGTAAATTTGCCAGCTTGTTATCCACAATAGTAGACAACCTTTGTATCTTAATTGCATTCAAGATAAATCCTACAGAAGGAATTACTGCACCAAAAATATCTCCCAAAATTGCAGAAGAGGTTTACCTCCTCTGTCGCTCATGATGTAATTCAGTCACTTTCGGAATTTTCTTTAAATCATCTATCTGATAAATTTTAGGGAAAACTATCACCAAGTAGCATGTCCCATACCATCCTTTAGGAAGATGGTAATAAGCATTAAGTCCACAAATATAGTAGATTCCAGGAATCGCAGAGTCCTGACCATTCAGCATAAAAGTCCATTTACTCTGAAACAAAAACACATGCCTACATTCACTCGTTCCCAATAAAGTGTCAGTGCGTGATTTCGGCCTATATATACAAAGCTATCCTACATGTAATGCATCTAAAGCTAATTTCCCTTGCGTTTTAATAGCAGTGTAAACATAATCATTCTTATAAGTCCTTTTTACCAATCCCTTCTCTAACTTCTCCTTCAATACCTTCCTTCTATCATCAGTATGACCTATGAAGCTCTTTTCTAACGGTGTTAGTAAGCAGGTTAGGTTGTTTTTGTGTGCATAAGCAGTTCCAAACGTTAGTGTTGGCTCAAAGAATCCCCTAACTAGTACTATATCATGTTCCCTAGCTATTTTACTTAAATATCTAATAATAGGAACAAAGGAAAACACAACATCATGGTTAGAATAAAAATATTGAATATACTCTTGGTTATAGAATCTGGCTAGTAGCAAACTACAAGTTATACCATAGGTTAACGGCAGACTATGGTACGTAACCCCTTCTTTCACAGCGGAAGGAATTTGCATACACACAAGACAATTCCTTGCATCCATCGTCTCAACATACTCACTCAACAACCGATAGAACACATTAGAAGAAAGCTCTCCTTGTGCATTAGTATAGTCATGCAAATATTTTTCATCTAACTTAAACCTCTCTAAAGCTGTTAGTGTAGTAGTCTCAGGATTAGAGATAATAGTAGCCTTTTTCATTTCATGAATAGACATTCCCACAATCATTATTATGAACATTATTTCCACACAAAATTGCCACTCTCAAATCCCTACAACATCTAATATTACTAACGCAGTTATTTAATTCAGCCATGATCTGTAAAGAATCAGAAAGTAGAAATATCTCTTAGTTAAAGTGCAACAGAAAAAATCAAAAATAAGGAAAAATAATTCTTTCTTGCGGTTCAGTTTCTCACATAGGAACCCTTTTCTCCTTTGTCAAAAATCTGTTAGCAGCTTGTCACATCCGGGTTTTCAAATGTCATATCAGGTTATCAGTGTCTTTTCCGGTTTATTTCAACAGTCTCTTTTCAGATTTCTTCAGATTAGCTCAACAACTCAGTCTATTGATCCCTTTCAGGTTGCATCAAAGTACTGATTCAGAACTTCTATGTCAAAACAAAAGGACATGAACTTGTTTTGCCATTTACTTGTTGCAGCATATGCTCACTCAGGTCATTCGTATCTTCGACTTGCTATTCTCTTTCTTTTCAAACTTCGTTCTCCACTTGATTCTCCTTCACTCAGTTCTTCTCTTCTCATAGTATCCACTTCTTCTTCTATTGGTTCATTTATGACCAATTCTTTCTTTTTCCCAATTCGCAACTCAGGCCAATTGTCTCCTTTTCTCGTTCCTTCAGACAATATTCTCCTCAGAGTTGGACTCTTCTCTTTTTCTCTTTCTATGGTGTTTTCTCCTGATGGACCTGCAACAGGTTCAGGAGGAGTCGGACCACTTTGACTTTGATCCGTCTCAACTCTCTCACCCTCTTGATCTGACACTTGCTCTGCTTGTTTTTCAGCACCGTCTACTTCTGGGAGAACCCCTGCAGTGCTCATTTCTCCTGCTGTATCCGTTGAGTAAGAATCTTGTTCACCCTCCTATAATTCTTCACTCTTGCCTCTTATACGGGTGATTGATCCATATTCCACAAGCTCAGGATCAATCTCCGGATCAGCTCGTTCTTGTTCTGACTCATTTACAGTCACTTGCTTTGCTGTTGTTGGTGCTCTCAACAACACTTCTTCATGCTCTTGCGGGCTCACCACTCTCTTGGTATGGCTTGTATGTATCCAGTTTGGCAGTCCTTTGCAGCTGTCGTAGTTGTTAGCACCAGCTGGTATGGACCTTTCCAATGCGGTTCCAAACAGCTCTTTCGAATGTGTTTTTTTGCCAGCTCTCAGATTGTGACCTGGGTCATGGATATGGCAGGGTAACGGCCTGAACCTGCTGAGAGAAAGAACGAACCACATCAGCCAGACCCTTGCAGTAGTCCAACACCATATCATCTGTAATATTTACATGTGCTGGAATTGCTGGCAATCTCATTGCTCTGCCCATGAGGATCTCATGGGGCGACAGTCCTGTCTTCCTGTCAGGAATATTTCACATTGACAACAATACCAAAGGTAAGGCATCTGGCCACTTCAGGTTAGTCGTGGAACACATTTTGGCAATTCTCGATTTCAGTGTAATATTCATTTGCTCCACTAGTCCTGATGCTTCAGGACGATAACTGCAATGTAACTTCTGCTCAATGTTTAGTGCTGTACATAAGAGTTTAAGCACTTCATTACTGAAGTGAGTTCCCCTATCTGATTCTAAAGAGATCGGAAATCCAAACCGTGGTATTAACTCTCTAAACAACAGCTTTGCTACTGTGAGACTGTCATTCCTTAGTGTGGTGTATGCTTCAATCCAATGACTCAAGACACACACAATCACCAACATGTACTTCAATCCACCACATGCAGGCATCCCAATGAAATCCAACTGCATTCTGCTGAATGGTCCTCCTGCTCTTCCAATGTGGCTCAAAATCACCACTGTCCCTTTCCGCACATTTAATTGCTGACAGAAAACACATCGATGACATACTGCCTCTGCTGCTTGTCTAAATTTTGGATTAAACCAATCAACCTTAAACAGTCTAACCATGGCAACTCTTCCAATATTTGCTTGGTCATGGTAATACCTGGCCATCTGAGTCAACAAGCTGTTTGGCAATACCAGCTGACCCTCCTCAGAAACCCAAATCTCATCAGGTCTTTGAATGCACTTTAGTCTGACCCAAAGTAATTTCTCCTCCTTATCTGCATTCTCTTGCAATGTTTTTTATTCTTCGAGTGTATCAAATACTTTTAAGGCAAAACCTGCACAATTATTTTTTTTCTTCAGGCATTAATTCCCACTTGTCTTTAAATGATATACAGTTCAATGCACAAAACCTTGCGACTTGATCTGCATACCCATTTCCCAATGAAATGTAATCCTGTGTCTTTTGATGTGCACTGCATTTCACCACCGCAATTTCTTCAGGTAACTGTATCGTGTACAACAAGTCTTTTATTCTGTCGCCATTTCTCACTGGTGTTCCAGTAGAGGTCATAAAACCTCCCTGCGATCACAACTGACCATCATGAACAATTCCAAATCCAGTATAGACTGTGACTCTTAACCATGCAGAAACATAGCATGCTCTAGTAAGAGCTACTAATTCTGCCACTTGTGCAGAGTATACACCTGGAAGCCATAAAGCTTCTAACGTTCCTGCAATTGTGCACACTGCATATCCTGCTCTCAAGTGTACCTGTTCCACCTCTGAGACACGAACCACCAACAAAACAATTTGGTCATTTTCTTCTAAACGCTTGTCTCTAATATCAGGCCTTGGTTTCGTACACAGTTCAGTTACCTCAAGACAATCTTGTTCAACATTTTCTTTTTCATTTTCAAAAGTATCACTTGGAAGCAATGTTGCTGGATTCAGCACTGTACATCTCTTTAATGTTACATTTGGAGCACCTAATTTGCTCGTCTCATACCTTGTCAGTCTTGCACCCGCCAAGTATTGGGTTTTCGTCCTTGTCAGTAAGGGTGAATACTTTTTTTGAAAAATTCTCACTATTTATATTTAAATTACTGCATTTACCATGATGCCTTGGGGCTATTTTCCACTTGAATGCAAGGCAATGTGCTCCCTTTTTCTTTTTGGATGTCTAAATGACGGCTCCCGTGATCCTCTTGATGATGAGCACTGGCGATGCACCTGTGCGCCTACTGAGTGGTACAAAAACCTGTGAAGATGTTTGGCGGCATTTCAAGCGACCCCTTCAGTTACATAAGCTCTCTGCTGATGACGGACAAAAGCCAGAAACACGTGTCCAGAGATACGGCACTCTCTGCACCTACCTTAGGTGAAAGACTTTCTACAGCGATACAGCACTTGCTGCACCTACTTAGGGCAAATACTTTTTTTGAACAATTCTCACTATTTATATTTAAATGACTGCATTTACCATGATGCCTTGGGGCTATTTTCCACTTGAATGCAAGGCAGTGTGCTCCCTTTGTCTTTTGGATATCTTTTTCATCCCCTGCATGTCATTCTGAACAACTACAGTCCCTAACTCTGGTCTGCACATCATGTCAACTCCATGCCCTCTATCTCTCACTTGAGGCTGAAACATAACAGCTCTCTGCTGCGGCGGCATAGGCGGTACTATAGCTCCCTGCACTCCTGTTTGAGCAGCCTTTATTTGCTTTACCATCGCTTTCTTCTTCAACTTTTTCTGTTTTAATTCAATCTCGTCACTAAAGTATTTTGCATATTTCAACACCTCATCAATTGGTTTTGCCTGCCAGCAAACAAATGATTCTTAATCATCTGTCCTACTTCTGGTCTTAACCCTTCGACAAATCTGAACACAAAATGCAACATGTCTTTCGGCTAAATTGCTTTTTTACCACTGTACTCCTTGAATGCTTTTAACAATCTTTCAAAACAAGTATGTATTGACTCTTTAGTCTCTTGGACTGTTCTGTCAATCCTTTGCCAATCAATATTTTTAGGAGAAATTCTTGTCTTCAGGAACTTGATCACCTTATAATAATTTTTCATTACCTCAGGTTAAGGTGCACCCGTGACCTTATTCCTTTCTGGTTCACTTGTTGGCAGTCCACTGCGCTCTTACACTCAACCCATAAGTCAGCTGTATGACTATCTCCAATAGTGTGTTCAAGTGTTCCCACAGACATTTAGAAAGTTTCACAAATCTTTCTGTTTGCTGATACCAATTGACCGGCTTCTCTCTCAATTTTGGGTAATCATTTGTAAAGGACAATATATCACTCCTGTGCCATGGGACATAAACAAACAACCCTCCTGGAATCTCTCTCATCGGAAGCATCTTTACTGATTGCTTTTCTCTTTGAACTTCCTCAGACCCTTTTTGTGAATCCCGCTTCCGCTTATCTTTTTTCTTTGTCCATCTACCTTCCCACTTCTCTAATGCCCCCCAAATCTGAGCACTCTGCAACAATTCCCTCAAATGTACCTTCTTTCCTGTTGATCTCATGTGCTTGAAATCCTTTGCCTCAAAATCTCATCTGTGACTGCGTTTCAAATGCTTTGTTTTCTCAATCTCAATGTCATGTTTTTCTGCTAGCTCTGCCAATTTCTTTATTTTTTATTTTTATTAGAACACACAGCGGGTTACATGTTTGCAACACAAAAGACCATGAGTACATCAATGTTGTCATACAGGAGAAACACCCGTTCTAATCAATAATCATAGTTTCTGCTTTTGGAGGTCTCATATAAGATTAATTACTTAGCTAACACATTCTCGGGGGCCAAGAGCCATGCAGAAAAGGGTGCCCAAACTCTAGTGAGTCTTTTACCGGCCGCTGCTCCTTTTAGTTCATACAGACTATTCTCCAAGTGAAACATAGATAAAAGTCGTGAATACCATTGATTAAATTGTGGGGGGTCTACATCACGCCACAGAGATGCTATGCAGCTGCGAAATACCGACATTGCTATGAACAGGAAGTATCTATCTCGACTATTACAGACTGAATGATCAACTCCCAGCGAAACCATTTGAGGTGTCAGATAGATAGTCTGTTTCAAGATTTTCTTCAATATATCGGATATCTCGGTAATCAAACTTTCCAGTTTTACACATTGAAAGAACATATGGCAGAGATCTGCTTTCGGGCAACCACATTGTGGACACATGATTCCCACCATTTTACCCCAGCTCGCAATCTTAGCAGGTGTGTAATATAAATTATACAATACCATAAAATGTTGAGGAGCCCCTGCTTGTACTTCAATAAATAAGTTAAGTAGCTGTTTACATATCTCCACAAAAAAAACTTTATAGAATTCTAGTGGAATTAAATCCCCCCCTGCCGCCTTCCCGTTTGGCAAGGCGCGAGTTGCTATATCCAATTCTTCCAATGTCATAGGTGCTTCTAAAGCTGCCTTATCTTCCTCTCTTAACTGATCTGATATCTCATTGCCCGTAGCATCGATCCCTTCCTCTTCTTGGGGCTGTTCTTCCTGGGTATATAATTTTTGATAGAATCGTCTAAAGACTTCCATAATTTCTGGACCGTTGTGTACCATCCGCCCCTCTTCATTCACTAAGCTTTTAATGCTCCCAAATACCTGCTTTTGTCTTATTCTTAAGGCCAGCTGTTGGCCCACTTTCGCACTATACTCATAGCATTTCTGGCGATATACTAAAAATTTTACAGCAACCTTATCCATAAAAATCTTGGTGGCTTCTGCCTTAATGATATTCACCTCACACAGAATGTCTGAGATCTCTACTCCGCTGCAGATCACCTCCCCTAGTCGTTGCTCTGCTATATCCAACTTTGTCTGAACTAATTTTAACTGATCCATGCGTATTTTCTCCTTTCTTAACCCATAACTCAGGGTTTCTCCTCTGACAGCAGATTTAAATGTATCCCAAACTGTCTGGCAAGAGGCAGAGCCCTGATTTATCTTTAAAAATTCCGGGATCCATTCCTTCATTTTTTGGATATACCCTGGATCGGCTAATAGTGCCCTATCAAATGTCCAAGATCTAGGCTGCGGGCCCTTTCTCCCAATCTCCAAAGCCAGAATCAATGGGTTATGGTCTGATATGATTCTAGGAAGTCTGTTGACCCTTATTTGGTTTTGTAGAGAGGCTGTCACAAAAAAGTAGTCTAGCCTGACTAATTTCTTATGCGGGGCAGAGAAAAAGGTGAACCCTGAATCCTGCGGGCAACACAACTGCCAGACGTCGATCAAGCCATGATTAATAGCCAATGACTGAAGTGCCCTAAAAACTTTATTCTTTCTACCCAGGTAGAGTGTTTGTTCCTGAATGGGTTCTTTATTATCTAAATGTATATTGAAATCTCCACACATTATAATAGGCGTTGCCCAAGTCGTAAGTTCTAAATTAAGCCATTCCAGTATCTCTGGATCATCTGTGTTGGATCCATAAATAGAACATAGAGTGAACCTTAGCCCCTTAACCGAACATTCCAACAGAACCAGCCTGCCGAGTTTATCAGCAAATTGTTTATGTATAACCAAAGTACTGATCCGAGTTAATATCGCGACCCCTCCAGTGGTTGTGTGTTGCCATGTAAAAACCGCTAGATTCCACCCATAAAACTCCATTAGCTGCTTTTGTGTGCCTGGAATATGTGTTTCCTGCATACAAATAATATCGACATTCCATGACTTGAAAACCTCTCCTACAAGCTGCTGCTTTTTGTTATTATTGAGCCCACAAACATTCACTGTGGCAATACGTATTTCACTTTGCTGTCCCATTTTTGTGGATGTTGATCCTTCTGGCTCCCCTGTATGCCCCATTCAACTTTGCTGCTTTCACAACCTGACCCTTTTTCCACTGATAAGAGCCATCCCCACTCCCCCTGCTGTGTGTCCCATTATCCTTTTTGTCCCTGTGACCCCCCGCCCTCCTCTAACCCACACCCCAACCCTTACCCCTACAAATGGAATCGCCAGGCTCCTGAGCCTGTAAGATGGAGTTTGCCAGTCCCGTTAGCCCACCCATACGTAAAACACCTTCACACATCTATGGCTTGCCAATCCTTACCCGCGGCCCCTCGTCTTCACCCTCCCGATCAAAGCCCTTGACCAAAAACAATCGAAAAGAGGCAACAAAAAAAAAAAAAAGGAGATACATAAATACAAAGAAAGAAAAAAATAGGGGAGTAGAAAGCGGAGAGAAGGGGGAGTTTGCCTACCCCAAATCAGTATCACATATATTTACATATAAACGGCTATTTACGGCAATCCCTCCCCCCCCTTCTCCCGTACCCCCTGCACTTGACCGGTTTTCAGTTGCTGTACATATTCCCCTGCCTTAATTTCTGAGAGAAAAAATCTTGTAGTTGTTTTGTAGACAACTTTTAGACGCGCAGGGCTTAACAAGTAGGCTTCCGCCCCCAACTCTTGGAATTGAGCAATCATCTGCCTGAGTCGCCACCGTCTCTCTACTGTGGCATGTGCAAAGTCTGGCCTACTAAAGAATGATACACCTTCCACCATCACCTTTGAATTGGGGCGAGTTTTTTCAAACACAGCTTGTCTCAATAAAAAATTACCAAAATATACTATAATAGCCGTGGATAGCTCTGGTCTCTACCGGTAGAAGTCAAGGCTTGTTTTTTCCTCATTAACGGAAAGCGGTGTGCTCTCTGAATCTCCTTTTCCCAATCCCACCCAATCAGGTCTGGGAATGCTTTCTTAAAAAGTGAAGCTATGTAGGCCCTAGTATCCTGCCCCTCAAGGTCCTCCGCTATACCCAAAATCCTCAAGTTATTCCGCCGCTGGCGGTTTTCCGCATCTTCCAGTTTCCATTGAATATCCGAGATCTGCTGCCCTTGTGTCGTCGTCTGTGCTGTTGCTGCTTTAACTTCAATTTCCAGCTCCTCAGTTCGAGTCTCCATGGTGGCGATGCGTACACCAATGTCCTGGCAGGATTTGACCACTTTTTTAATGGATAATTGTAACTGTCTCTTTGCTGCTTTCATTTTCCTGCTCTCCCTCTGAGCCTGTTCATGATTCTGAACCATTGTCCTGTAAATAAGATCCAACGAGGGAGGCTCTGCAGGGCCACCCATAGAAGGGGACACTAGAGTACTACAGGCTGAATCGCTTTTCGATAAGGCCTGTTGGGTGGCAGTATAATCCCACTGCATTTCACCATCCTCCTCTTGAGGCTTAAGCAGGTCTCTCCTAAGCTTGGCCCCTGAACTACCCCTAGAGTCAGTTTGCTCGCCTGATTTTCTTCTGCATGTTGAGTAGTTAGACACCGAGATACTTGCTGCAGAGCTACTCTCAATATCTGAATCTGTTAAAGGAATTTCTTTGTCTAAATCTGAGTCTCTAGACTGATCGGAGAGAGAAAAAAAGCTTTCTGCTGTATCGAATGGCCCCTGATCAATGTTTGCTGGTTTCGCTTGTTTCCCCCTCTGGACTTGAGCTGAGGGGATAGTCTCATATATCGTTAAGGACTTGGCCATACCCTCAGCTTGTTGCGAGTTTAGCTTGCAGCTTAATGCACAAGGTTGTACTTCGCATTTCTCTGGATTAGACTCCTGAGGCCCCTGATCTGACTCTTTGGGTTCCTGCTCAGATAGCTTCTCGCACCCCATTGGGGGGGGGAACCACCACCTCCCCGCTATTTCCTGGACTTGTACTGGCAGTCTCTCGACTGGGTGGCTCCCTCCCCCTGCATCACATATAGGTGTGACTACTTCAAGAGATGTAGATGCAACAGGTACCTGCTCATCATTGACTCCTGGCACTTTGAATTCCGAATCACATGCTGCCTTTTCCGTGGACCTTTGCTTAAGCCGCATCATGCTAGTAAACATTGTTGGAACCGAGTACCTTGCGTCTTTTTCCATGTCAGTTATTTTATGCAGGCCCCCTTTCACATGAGGATTGCTGTGCTTCTTCAATCCGGGGACCGGATGTCTTTTCTCGTTCCTCCTGGATCTTGGTTCTGTCGTGCTCGTAGGGAGCGAGGGGTCCTGTTTAACTTCGGCACCATCCGGGCATCCCACACACCCCACATACCAACTAATGTTGCCAGGAAACGGCGGGGTGATCGCGCTCGGCGAGAGGAACAGGAGCGCGGATCTAGGGCGAGCGCCGCGCTCGCATCTTCCTGCGGGGCCCTCCGGTGCTTGCCGTCGCGGCCACAATCCTTGCGGGGGCCACCAGAAAGCCGCGGAGCGCCCCCAGCGGTCCGTGCTGCTGCGCATGGCGTCCGCGGCATCCACGCCTTTCGCGGGTGAGTGGAAGCCGCATGCGGTGTAGGGATGGGCTAGAGCGGCAGTGGCGATCAGCCGGGAAATCCGTCCGCCATCTTGGATTTGCTCTGCCAATTTCTGATGTATTTTACTCACTTCTCTTGTAATCTTTGGGCACAAATACCTCAGCTCTTCTTCAGTGTAAGATTCCAGTCTGTTAGCACCCATTGTTCCCTCAACTAGTTTGGTTGCTTCTATAGTCATTCTTAAACGGTTTATTTGATCTTCACCATTGGATGCATTTTGAGGAGTGTTTAGACTGTCTAACCATTCACTCAACTGCTGAGCTGGTAATCCCTGTATTGGAGTGTTACTCGCATTTGGCACTGGTAACTGTTGCACCACTGCACCTGAAGCTTGCTGTGTCAAAAGTTTCAAACTCTGACCCACATTCGGGCCATTCACTGCATCTGGGAGAGCTACAAGTGAACTAAGATCCATTAAAGGTCTAGATCCATTGATAGTCTGTCCTGCAGACGACATCATCTGTACAGGATCACTCACTCCCCTCCTCACAAGACTCTGTGACATTTCATTCTGTTTTCCTGCGTCTGATTTCTTTTGCGCAAATAAGGGTACCGATGGACCAAAGTAATTGGTAGCGATATTGCATCTGGCGCTACCCTAACACTTGCACCCTATGGGAATGTTACCCCATTGTCTGGTTCACAACTGGTGTAATATCTGACTGTGTTCCTGTCATTGGTGTAAACTTCGGCAAACCCTGCACCTGTGCTGAAGGCAATAACATTGAGGTCGGTTCTGTCTCAACTAGCATTGGCTTTGAAAGCACTTGGTCCCTCAGCACCATTATGTTCGAGACTGTCTCAAGAACTGGTACATCTGGATACATTCTCTTTACCATAGGTGGATGCATCTGCGCTTGAACCACAGTAGTAGTTCCTGAATTAGGTATACTCTGTACTACCCCTGGTATTTGTCCGCCTTCTGCCTGTACTGCTCCCTCAGCTCCCTGTGCTTGTGCTGGAGCAGTAGTAGTAGCAGCACTAGTGCCTGGATCCCCTGAATAGGTAGTTAAAGGTGGAGGTCAATCTCTTAACAGTTGCGTAATGAGATCCTCAACATCGGATCTTCATCAACATAAGACTTTCTCTTTTTCTTTTTCCATGCACTTTCATCCTCTTTAGCGCCATCCTCCTTCTCTGCCTCATCCTCCTCCGTAATGGCAGGAAACAATTTAGCACACTGTAGTGTCTCTGCTGTCCATCTCTTCTGTTCCCAATCCCATCTAGCTTCAGCTAAAGAATTCTCTACACGCTTTATTCTCCTTTTAAACTTCATTTCTTGTTGATGTCTAGCCACCAGTTCCCATACCTCTAAAGCCTCAAACTGTGCTGGTCTTGGTAACGGCTTCATCTCATATAATGCCATTCGCAGCTGGTCCAGAATTCTCAAATTATACGTTCCATGCTCTGGAAATGCTAAAGACCCTTGCTTCTTGGTTAGTTTACACCACTGCTTCAACCACAAACACAGTGCTACACCTCGCTCCTCCATCACAATGTAAGCCAGAGAATTTTCCGGTGGGGTCGGCTCCCCCACTGATGCCTTAATGTAAGAATCACCCTTCATTGCACTTCTGAATGCCTTGAAAAACTTAATTTTGTCTGTTTTGTTTATTTCGATCCAATAATGAAATTACTTTTACTCCCAAGATTCCCTTCACCTGCTTACTCAACCAATTGCCTCTTACAGACGGCTTCCAATCTGCTCGCGGCTCTCCTCACTAACTGACCAATCCCAGCGTGGCACAACCTGACGTCATACTCACACACAGCCGCTTACCAAATAACCAATACACCTGCTGGGTTACTACAGGAAGGGACACTATCGCTTCAGAGACCTTGCCGATTTTCACTAATGACTCTTTTGGCTCATGTAGCTATTCCTCTTTCTCAGTCTCCCTCATTCGCAAGCAAAATTCGACCCGCACATTTTCACTCTCAACTGATCAATGGGTCTGCCCTGGTGCACATAGAACTCGCTGAATCTCAGTCTAAATTTATTTTACTCACTTATCACTCACGCTGACTTATTGACAACGCTCGATTAACCTACTAACCCAGATTACAACATATACCCAAGTATCTCCTACACTTGTCAATATACTCCGGAGTCTTAGACCACGCAGGGTCCGTACATCACCAACAACCACATGGATAATTTTTTAGCACAAAGCACCACACACATGTGAAGTTCGACGACTTCCCTACTCTCATACTACGGAGTACGCACACTCCTACTAACCTCAACTGGAGTATGCAGACTCCCTACTTACCTCACATACATCACAATTCACCTGCGGTTTGCTTAAGCTTGTGCAAGCGCAACCTACCACTTTTACACTATCTCAAAACACGTTGAGAACATACCCAACTCTACTAACAGGATCCAGGATTTGGGAAAGTCATTTCTGGGCTTAAGGGGACATCATCTTGGCAACAATTGCCATTTCAGAAAAACAAAATTCAAACCTCATAAAAATATGAACAACTAATCCTAATTTAAACTACTACCATAACCAATAATCACCACATAACTAGTTCCCCAAGGAAACTAACCATCAAGCTGCTACCAAGAACTGTTAGCGCGCCTGGTCCTTAGTAAGTAAACTTACAAGGGGACACGTATAGGTCGCTGAACCTTTTGGATCGCATGGAGTATCCTAGTCATGCGGTGACTATTGAATCAATAATCTCACATCAATAATCAAGGAGACCACACTGTGAAACACAACGTTATACCATACTAATCAAGAATAACCACTACTCAGGAAAAGGGTTAACAATTTTTATTTCCCTATTGCTTACAATTCTAAAGCATCTGTTAGATCAACTTTATTCAAATCAACTCTTTATTAATTCATCAGTTAAAAGACATTGGTGGTCATTACAACCTCAGCAGTCTTTTTGCAAGACCGCTGAGGGACCGTTGTGCTGAAGACCGCCAGTGGAGGCGGTTTTCTGCTCGGCGAATTATGACTGCTGGCAGCCCTCTGTCCTTTTCCGGACAGAGAGCCGCAGCAGCCATACTGGAGGTCGGCGGGGAAGTGGAGGTTGCTCCACCTCCACGTCAACATAACACCACCCACCGAATCACACTCCGTGATTCAGCGTGGCGGTGTTCTGTTGACGGGGTGCTGGCGGCGGAGCAGCCCCTATGGATCCCGCCCCCTCCCAGAGGATCAACAGACCAGGTAAGTTGATCATCCATTATGGGAGGGGGTGGGGGGTGTTGTGTGCGTGCATGGAGGTGTGCGTGTGAGTATGTAGAGGGTGTGTGGGAGTGGGTGTATGCATGCGCGGGGGTGTTGTGTTTGGAAATGTGTGCGTGTCTGTCTGTATGTATGTCTGAATGGATGTGTACGTGTATGTCTGTGTGTGTGTCTGTTGGCATGTTTGTTGATATGTGTGCAGGTATGTGTGAGGGTGGTGTCTGCATGCGTGTATGGTGTGTGTCTGGGTTGCGATGTTGGTGGTAGGGGTGGGGAGGAGGGTCCTGCCACCTTTGTGGGGTGGCAGGGTGGCAGGGTGTGGGGGGAGGGCTCAGGGGTGGAGGGTGGGGAAGACCCCTATCAGTACCAGGGAAGGAATTCCCTGGCACTGATAGTGCTTACCGCCAAGGATTTCATGGCGGTTCCCAACCCCATGAAATCCATGGCAGTCAGCCGGGTCGTGATACCGGCGGCGGTCTTGTGACGGCCACCGAGGGCTGGAGACTCAAGTCTCCAGCCCAGCAGTCGTCTCCGCCCAGGCGGTCAGGACGGAGAAGTGGCGGGACCGCCATGGTCATAATTCCATTTATTTTACCGCCAGCCTGTTGGCGGTAAGACCGCCACTTTTCCGCCAACCGCCAGGGTCGGAATGAGGGCCATTATCTCTTAAGGAAACATATGCAACAATGCAATACTATAAGCTATGAATACCAGCATTAACAATGTAATTCAGCAATTAAGTTTGTTAGTCATTTGTCACCGTCAACGTCATCCCTAACAGCCTACCTGACCCAGATTAGCATTAGCATGGGGCTTCATTCGAAAACAATTTAGGGAAAACATTAATTTGGAGAAGTCTACCTAAGTGTGAATCTCTATAAACAGAGCAGTTGGTACCTAGAAGAAAAGGCACAAAATCGTTAGTCACATTTTCATAGCTACCTATCCAGGATGGATCAGCAACAAGTCAGTCTTCGTCTTCAGGTCATCAATTAGTCAGCTACAGATCAGGCTCACAGAGTATGAGCACAATATCAGTACCTCGGACATTGTCTCCTAACGTCATCAATTTTCTCCCCGCAGTTCTGATTCCTCCCCCCTTCTCATGACTTTTTATAAGGGTCTCCCAGTCCATCCCCCTAATTGCTAATTGGTCAGTCGGTCAGCAGATATGACTTTAACCCCTTCGCTGCCAGGCCTTTTCCCCCTCCTGTGCCGAGCCTTTTTTGGCTATTTGGTGCAGTTCGCGCTTAGGCCCTCATAACCTTTTGTTCACATATGCTACCCACGCCAAATTTGCGTCCTTTTTTGCCAACATCCTGGGGATTCCAGAGGTACCCAGACTTTGTGGGTTCCCCAGAAGGAGGCCAATAAATTAGCCAAAATACAGTGAAAATTTCGTTTTTTTCAAACAAATTGGAAAAAGGGGCTGCAGAAGAAGGCTTGTGGTTTTTTCCCCTGAAAATGGCATCAACAATGGGTTTGCGGTGCTAAAATCACCAGCTTCCCAGCTTTCAGGAACAGGCAGACTTGAATCAGAAAACCCAATTTTTTAACACAATTTTGGCATTTTACTGGGACATACCCCATTTTTACGATTTTTTGTGCTTTCAGCCTCCTTCCATTCAGTGACAGAAATGGGCATGAAACCAATGCTGGATCCCAGAAACCGCAACATTTCTGAAAAGTAGACAAAATTCTGAATTCAGCAAGGGGTAATTTGTGTAGATCCTACAAGGGTTTCCTACAGAAAATAACAACTGAAAAAGAAAAATATTGAAATTGAGGTGAAAAAAACATCAATTTTTCTCTACGTTTTACTCTGTAACTTTTTCCTGCAATGTCAGATTTTTGAAAGCAATATACCGTTACGTCTGCTGGACTCCTCTGGTTGCGGGTATATATAGGGCTTGTAGGTTCATCAAGAACCCTAGGTACCCAGAGCCAATAAATGAGCTGCACCCTGCAGTGCGTTTTCATTCTATACCTGGTATACAGCAATTCATTTGCTGAAATATAAAGAGTGAAAAATAGCTATCAAGAAAACCTTTGTATTTCCAAAAAGGGCACAAGATAAGGTGTTGAGGAGCAGTGGTTATTTGCACATCTCTGAATTTCGGGGTGACCATACTAGCATGTGAATTACAGGGCATTTCTCAAATAGATGTCTTCTTTACACACTCTCTTATATTTGGAAGGAAAAAATGTAGAGAAAGACAAGGGGCAATAACACTTGTTTTGCTAATCTATGTTCCCCCAAGTCTCCCGATAAAAATGATACCTCACTTGTGTGGGTAGGCCTAGCGCCTGCAACAGGAAATGCCCCAAAACGCAACGTGGACACATCACATTTTTTTAAAGAAAACAGAGGTGTTTTTTGCAAAGTGCTGACCTGTTGATTTTGGCCTCTAGCTCAGCCGGCACCTAGGGAAACCTACCAAACCTGTGCATTTTTGAAAACTAGAGACCTAGGGGAATCCAAGATGGGGTGACTTGTGGGGCTCTGACCAGGTTCTGTTACCCAGAATCCTTTGCAAACACATTTTCCTCACATTTCGGTGACAGAAAGTTCTGGAATCTGAGGGGAGCCACAAATTTCCTTCCACCCAGCGTTCCCCCAAGTCTACTGATAAAAATGATACCTCACTTGTGTGGGTAGGCCTAGCGCCCGTGACAGGAAATGCCCCAAAACACAACATGGACACATCACATTTTTTTAAAGAAAACAGAGGTGTTTTTTGCAAAGTGCCTACCTGTAGATTTTGGCCTCTAGCTCAGCCAGCACCTAGGGAAACCTACCAAACCTGTGCATTTTTTAAAACTACAGACCGAGGGGAATCCAAGATGGGGTGACTTGTGTGGCTCTGACCAGGTTCTGTTACCCAGAATCCTTTGCAAACCTCAAAATCTGGCTAAAAAAACACATTTTCCTCACATTTCGGTGACAGAAAGTTCTGGAATCTAAGAGGAGCCACAAATTTCCTTCCACCCAGCGTTCCCCCAAGTCTCCCGATAAAAATGATACCTCACTTGTGTGGGTAGGCCTAGCGCCCGCGACAGGAAATGGCCCAAAACACAACGTGGACACATCACATTTTTTTATAGAAAACAGTGCCTACCTGTGGATTTTGGCCTCTAGCTCAGCCGGCCCCAGGGGGGGGGGCAGAAATGGCCTAAAATAGATTTGTATCCCCCCAACCCCCCCAACCTCCCCCCGGGGGAGCGACCCTTGCCTATGGGGTCGCTCCTCCTGCGTGACATTGGCGCCCAAAAAAAAATCCCCGGTGCCTAGTGGTTTCTGCCCCCTTGGGGGCAGATTGACCTAAAATCGGCCAATCAGCCCCCAAGGGGGGCAGAAATGGTCTAAATACAATTTGCCCCCCAGGGGAGCAACCCTTGCCTAATGGGTCGCTCCCCATCTCTAAAAAAACAAACAAACAAAAAAAAAAAACACAAAAAAAAATTTGCCCTGGCGCCTAGAGGTTTCTGCCCCCCCGGGGGCAGATCGGCCTAATACCAATAGGCCGATCTGCCCCCAGGGGGTCAGAAATGGCCTAAAATAAATTTGCCCCCCGCCCCCTCCCTGGGGAGCGACCCTTGTCTACAAGGTCGCTCCCCTTGCGTGACGGCGCCAAAAAAAGAACCCTGGTGCCTTGTGGTTTCTGCCCCCCTTGGGGGCAGATTGACCTACAATCGGCCAATCTGCCCCAAAGGGGGGCAGAAATGGTCTAAATACAATTTGGACCCCAGGGGAGCGACCCTTGCCTAATGGGTCGCTCCCCATCTCTAAAAAACAAACAAACAAAAAAAAAACCACAAAAAAACAATTTGCCCTGGTGCCTAGAGGTTTCTGCCCCCCCTGGGGGCAGATCGGCCTAATACCAATAGGCCGATCTACCCCCAGGGGGTCAGAAATGGCCTAAAATAAATTTGCCCTCCGCCCCCTCCCTGGGGAGCGACCCTTGCCTACAAGGTCGCTCCCCTTGCGTGACGGCGCAAAAAAAAGATCCCTGGTGCCTAGTGGTTTCTGCCCCCCTTGGGGGCAGATTGACCTACAATCGCCCAATCTGCACCAAAGGGGGGCAGAAATGGTCTAAATATAATTTGCCCCCCAGGGGAGCGACCCTTGCCTAATGGGTCGCTCCCCATCTCTAAAAAAACAAACAAACAAAAAAAAACCCACAAAAAAACAATTTGCCCTGGCGCCTAGGTTTCTGCCCCCCCTGGGGGCAGATCGGCCTAATACCAATAGGCCGATCTGCCCCCAGGGGGGGCAGAAATGGCCTGAAATAAATTTGCCCTCCCCCCCCCCCAGGAAGCGACCCTTGCCTACAAGGTCGCTCCCCTTGCGTGACGGCGCAAAAAAGATCCCTGGTGCCAAGGGGGGCAGAAATGGCCTAAATATAATTTGCCCCCTAGGGGAGCGACCCTTGCCTAAGGGGTCACCCCCACCTCAAAAAACAAAAACTAAACAAACAAAAAAATTGTATCCCTGGTGCCTAGAGGTTTCTGTCCCCCCTGGGGGCAGATCGGCCTAATAATAGGCAGAAAAGGCCTTGAAAAAAAATGCCCCCCCTGGGAGCGACCCTTGCCCAAGGGGTCGCTCCCTTGTGTCACTTTCATTAAAAAAGACATCCCTGGTGTCTAGTGGGCGTTTTGACAGCCGGATTGCTTTACAATCCGGCGGCCAAAACGCAGAGAGAGACTTCAAAGGGAAGGAAATACATTTCCTTCCCTTTGAAGCCTCTCTGCCTCCTCCCCGTGATCGGAAGAGAAATGCTTTGCATTTCTCTTCTGTCTTCCAGCACGAAGGAGGAGGCATTGTGATTGTCAGCGCGAGCTCGCACGCTGACGTCACAGGGGGGGCTGGGGGGAAGACGGTGGAAGGGGAAGGGCTTCCTCTTCCATCCCTGACTTGGGGGGGTGGGGGGAACCCCACAGAGGGAGCGCTAGCGCTCCCTCTTGGCTGGGTGCCCAGGATGTAATGGTTACGTCCTGGGCACAGCAGCACTGTGCCGCAGGACGTAACCATTACGTCCTCGGCACAGAAGGGGTTAACCTATAGCTTTTGTTTACCGAATCTACAAATTTTCATAAACTTCAAGTTACACAAAATGGATTGGTTCTTCATGCGATGCTCTCATCATCCGGTCCTTCAGGTATCAAAATTGTTGCATATGGCTCTCCATTCACAAATAGCAGTTTCTATCATTTTTTTCCATGCAAAGAAAACATAAGTTGATGCTCATGCAGTACTAAATAGATTTAAATGCATAGTTTCGAATCCCGGGTAATCAATGCAAAGGGGGTGTTACGGTCAGCAACAGAGCATGTGTCCCTTGAATTTCAGCCTGATCTACGGATATAGCATGACCTGGCTTTGCCTGAAACCATGAGCAAACAACGGACATATGAAATATCACATTATATTTCAGTGTAAAGTGTGTGTAATTTCCATTAAAATCTACATTTTATATGGCTTACACTTGGATGGTTAACACTGTCTAGAAACGTCTTCCAGGGAGTGCACCTTCTATACAGATGTCACACGAAAACCCCATTGCTCAAGTCTGCGCATGCCACAATGTCTCAAATTTCACAGAATCAGCTGAGGACAGTGGAGGGGCCCAACTCTTTGCAAATAAGGGATTTCGAATTTATTTGCCATTTGTGCACTGCAGCAAAGATTTTCAAACTGAGGGGCCAATTTTCAAGCCCCTTGCACCTCGGGTGCATAACTTTTTATGACGCCCCAGTGGTGCAGACTGCAGTACCATATTTACAAGGCCACACAAAGCCACTTTGCGTGGCTTTTCATGGCCTAGTCGATATGGTGTAGGGCAACACAGTGCAAGTAACTGTGTTGCCTTACACTGCATCAGGGGGCATTTCATGGGCGTTGTGCTGGGTTTTCCCACTCAACACACATGGGTTTTGACACATTCCCAAATTGACAAGGATGTGTGGGGTAGCGCACTTGTGAGCAGGAGGAGGGGCCAGCCGCCACACGTCAGGGCAAGGAGCCCTTTAAAAACATTGTCGCGCTCCCGCTGCCGCGGGTAGCGCACTTGTGAGCAGGAGGAGGGGCCAGCCGCCACACGTCAGGGCAAGGAGCCCTTTAAAAACATTGTTGCGCTCCCGCTGCCGCGGGTAGCGCACTTGTGAGCAGGAGGAGGGGCCAGCCGCCACACGTCAAGGCAAGGAGCCCTTTAAAAACATTGTCGCGCTCCCGCTGCCGCGGGTAGCGCACTTGTGAGCAGGAGGAGGGGCCAGCCGCCACACGTCAGGGCAAGGAGCCCTTTAAAAACATTGTCGCGCTCCCGCTGCCGCGGGTAGCGCACTTGTGAGCAGGAGGAGGGGCCAGCCGCCACACGTCAGGGCAAGGAGCCCTTTAAAAACATTGTCGCGCTCCCGCTGCGCGGGACGCGCGCGGGCGGCGCCCGGGCCAAGCCCGGGCCAAGGGCGGGCCCGTCCTTGCCCGTCATTGCCAGGAAGAGCCAGGGCAGGGCCACCCCCCTAATAATTTGAACGAGGTAGGCTCAAATGTGATGCCCCTTAAAAGCAGTGCGCCTGGGTATATTTAAGTACAAACAATCTTACCCATATCGCACTACCTCCCAATTAGGGCCTATCGGCTTCTGGAATTTATTACCCAAGGTATTCATAACTCCCCCTTCGCGCACTAGTTATAAACGTCTTTGAGGCAAATAGCCTACCAAGATGGGGAAAAGGAAAGCTACCAGTAATCCTACTGAGCAGGGAAGGGCAAAAAGAGCACCTCGACACGCGGCCGAAAATTGTACGCTCACCCAAATTGACGATCTTATAGAGGAAGTGGAGAGTTTGCTAGCCACGAAACCCTCAAAATCTCGTAGGAAAGATGCTTCTTCCTCCTCTAATGTCATAAAATCTTTCTTCGCTCCTGTACACAGAGATTCGCAGATATCTATACCCCAAGGCACCAGCACAGAACTTAGGAAGTTAGAAATTTTAAAGAATCCAACAGAGAGCCCTAACTTAAATCTGCCTAACCAGCAAGATGGTGTATCCCCCCTGCCAAACTGCAATAACCGCTTCTTACCCCTTGTCCTACCATCGCCAGCTGAATTAGAGAGAACCATCTCAAGGGAAATTGAGAAACCAGTCCCAGTCATAGCCACTCAAGATGAACATCTAGCTGTCTTCCAGCTAGTACAGATAAGAGATGAAATTTTAAGCCTTAGAGAGCATCTTACATCTTTTACTCATATGATATATGAGAAGCTGGACGGCATATCTGCAGTAATTGGGGATATAAGGAAGATACCACAAAAATTAGACCTTAATTCCTTACCAAAGTCAGTTGAAACACCGGAAACACCCATCCCACAGAGGTGTAGGCGTCAAAGGGTCGAAATGGTAACACAGACTACTCAGGGGGGCAATAGCGCACCTCCTGCAGCGTGTGTTCGTAATAACTACAATCCACCCTTGGACACAGGGAATAATTGGAAGGTGCACAGAGAAAGACACCTAGATACAAGCTCCAAATGCCCCTTGGGAAATAACCTCCAATGCCAGACTAGACATAACGTCTATGATATTTACATAACAAACGTCCCGAAGCTAAGTAAAGATCAATTTGAGCAAGGGGATTCCCTTAAAAACAAAGTTATACATTGGATAAGAAGGACAAAGAAGTGTAGATCCATTATAAGGGACGATATAGTCATTGCACAGAGACTTATAAAAATAGGTTCAACATCAGATCTCATAGGGATAAAATTGACCAGTCAGAATCTAGTTAAGGGCCTTTTGGCACTTGAGGAAAGAATGAGACCGGGCACCTCCTCCCAAATGACACTTGTTCACAAACTTCCGCAATCATTGACAAACCGGTCTCCACAAGAGATAAATAGTACTATAATGGCCCAATATTCTTGCCCACAGAGAAGGGACCGAAAGCAAACCCATACTTCAGACATAGATTGACGCGAAGTCTCTGCCGTTGAAGTTCCTGCCGTTGAAGTTGGGAGCAATGGCATACCCAATCCCGACTCTTATACTACAAAAAATGACTTACCTAATATCCTGGGAGCAGAGCCTAAAACTTATTGTAGTGGCTCGCCAAAGGAAAAGTCCCAGCAAGAAATATTTTGTACATATGAGACTAGGGAAAATCTACCAGAAAATGGGCATGACCATGACCCACCGATTAAGATTCTATCCTGGAATGTGGCAGGCCTGACTCAGAAAATAGCTAATCCTGACTGGTGCAGACTTATAGATCAACACCACATCATTTTATTACAGGAGACCTGGGCGCCATCTGTAGTAAATAGAGAAGGCTATTGGACCTTCCAGAAGGCTGCATTACCATCACCATCAGGTAGGGCTTCAGGCGGCCTGATAATTTGGTTAAAACACGACTTGTTCCCAAAAGTTAAAGAGATAGTATCCCCTTTGAGGGATTTATTAGCCGTTGCAGTTGAAATTAGTACTGTTAAAGGTCTTGTTAACATAATAATTGTAAATTTATATTTTAGACCTGGCACCCAAAGGACCCAGACCATCCAGATGAGTTCAATAGTAGAATTTCTTAACTGCTTACCTATTGGGCGGGGTATAATGGTTGCGGGCGACTTCAATATGCAATTGAACCGCGGAGATGGCAATCAGCAAGAGGGATCCCAGTTCACAGACTCATGGGATAGATCAGGGCCGGTGCAAATTACATCTAAGAAAGAAGGAGGAGCCTTAGACCTACTGGAAGACCTAATAAAAATAAAGGGATTAAGAATAGTAAATGGAATACCAGATCAGACAATCCGGCGTCACCTACATATAGGAGAGGTGTATATACTAGCCACCTGGACTATGTCTTAGTAAATGACGCCCTCTGGAAATCCCTAACTGACATGATAGTTCTCCCTCGCATTGATAGTGACCATCTAGCCTTAAGTACCTCCTTTTCCACTATCTTATTTAGTTCCAAGACACTATCAACGTGGACTTCAAATAGTGCCCTCATTAGGACCAATGACCGTAAAAATGTGAAATGGGATCGGGTTGAAAGTGATGTAAATTTCCAGCTAGCGATCTATAGAACAGTTGCAACAACACTTTCCCCCCTGAAACATACAAATATCAAATTGGTTGATTTGGTCTATCTTCATAATATCTTGGCCATCCGACTAAAACCACACTTTCAGACGGTAAGGAGGCGGACAGAGACTGTGATTAAAACCTCTATGTGGTTCTCCAACTCCTGCCGTCAAGCTAAGATACACTTACTGGGAGCACTTAAGGAAGGGAATTTAAGAGAGATAAGGAAGAGCAGGACTGTATACAAAGATGTACTTAAAAATGCAAAAAAAGAATGGGCGAATAGGAATTGGAACAAGATGGTTGTGGCGCTCCAGGAGAAAGATCTTAACCTATTCTGGAAACTAGTGTCAGATAAGAGTAGCCCTCAAGAAATGGAAAGTTACCCTGTCATCCAGCCAGAAATTTGGATGACGCACTTTTCAAATATATACAGAAAACCACATACCAATAGCACTATTACACCCCTACTAAAACCTAATGATCCTGTTGGCAATACCCTAACGTGGGGGAGTACAACACCACCCAAATTTGACCTGGACTTATTCTCCATAAAAGAAACAACAGAGGCTCTCCAATCCACACGCAAGGGAAAGGCCCCTGGTCTTGATGGTATCCCAGGAGATTTATATCTTTCTCGTCTGACAACGTGGTCATTGTATCTAAACGCACTTAGTAACGAAATACTGAGGGGGGGAGGACTCCCTACTACATGGCAAGGAGCAGTTATAGTCCCTATTTATAAGAAAGGGCCAAGGGAACAACCTAACAACTATAGACCTATCAGTCTTATTGATGTTAGCCAAAAAATCTTCGCTAAGCAAGTGCTGAACAGATTACAGACATGGATAGATGATGCCCAAATTCTCTCAGAATCCCAGGGAGGCTTCAGAAGAGGAGTGAGTACAATAGACCAGGTATTTAGGTTTAACCTCCTCTGCTGGAAATACCTGTCATTCAACAAAAGTCAACTGTATGTAGCTTTTATCGACTTAAAAGCTGCTTTTGACATGGTACCTCGGGATACATTATGGGAAGTTATGGAGAGTTATCAACCCAATAGCGAACTACTAAGACTGATTAGATATCTCCATGAAGGGACTTACGCTCATGTACGTTGGTCAGATAGTGGCGACCTAACGGAAGCCATACCCGTCAATAGAGGGGTTAGGCAGGGCTGCATCTTGGCACCAACACTATTTAACCTCTACATAAACGGTGCTGTGGACCAATTGCTACACTGTAATCATGATGCCCCTAGATTAGCTGGAACCCCAGTCCCTATTTTAATGTTCGCCGATGACACCTTACTAATTTCAAGAACACCTATGGGCTTGCAAAATGAATTGGACACTTTTTATAATTTTTGCTCTAACAGAGGACTTGAAATTAATTCAACAAAATCTAAGTTTATGGCCTATAACCCACACAAACTATTTAGGGGGAAAATTATGATAGCAGGCCAACCAGTGGAGAGAGTCAGACAATTTGATTATTTGGGGATTAGGTTAAGTGACGACCAACGTTGGTCGGCACAGATTAAGAAGAGTCTGACAACACTTAGGCAAAGGTCTATAGTGATAGCTAAGAAAATAGCTAATACTTGTGAAGGGGAGATAACACCTGCCATCACCGTTTACAAATCAGTGGCAGTAGCGGCCTCAATTTATGGTGCCGAGCTTTGGGGTCATACCAACTCTAGGTGTCTGACCACTGTAGAAAACCGGTTTATTCGAAATTTCCTAAAGTTGCCGATGAGCACCCCTCTCACTCCACTAAGATTTGATTTAGCCCTAAATGAAATACACAATGAAATTGCATTAAGACCCCTAATGTATTGGATTAATCTTTGGTCCTCAGAGGACCGGTCCATTCTCCATAAAGCACTAGATGAATTTCTTGCAAATGACAGCGTATTAAAGATCCCTTGGTTCAGATACATCAGAGATACGTGTAAATTTCTTAAAATGGAGGAGGTGTGGAGTGCTCCCCACAATTTGGCAAAGAGAACAAAGGAACGTGTAAAAAGGTGTTACTGGGAGAGCATTTTGACCCAAATTTGGTTAAAAAATCATGGTAGTCTGACTTTGCAGTTCTTAGACCATAAATGTAGTCCCAAGTTCGAGGCCTATATGGATAATGTAAATCCTCCATATACCAAAACACTATTTATTAAATTTAGACTAGGGACTCTTCCGCTTAAGTCATTTACAGCGCAATGGAGACCGGAGGACTGCAATTCAATATACTGCCATCATTGTCAAAAGACAAAAGAGTCACTCGCGCACTTTATGTTTTTCTGCCCTAGATATTTGGTACCTAGGAAAAAGTGGATTGCTCCACTATGTAGGGCTATTGGGATAAGGGAATGGAATACGGCATTACGACTCCTAACAACTGATACAAATGATAAAATAGTTTTTTCTGTGGTGGGATATCTGCGAAGTGCATGGTTACTAAGAACAAAAGAACTATTATAAATGTGTAATTTTAATACATTGGTTCTAGACTATATTCACTTAATACATCAGTTTTTAACCGGATGAACCTAAAACCTAAACGGTCTGGATTTTAGTTTAAAGAATAATGACGATTTGTATGTTTTATAAATATATGACCTTACTATTTAATTAGGGTTCTTAAAAAAAAAAAAAAAAAGTAAATTATGCAATTTTCTTCTTTTATCTCGGATAACAGAGACAAATGTTAAAATTGGTCACTCAGCGGCAAGGTTCTTGTAAAATACACAGGTGACACGAACTAGAATTCTGATAATCATGTGCTTCTAATGTCCTGATTTTAGATTATATTTAATTAGTTTGATAAAATTTTAATTAATTGAAGTTAAATTTTAACAACCTAATACTTTTATATGTCTTTGAGATTTCGTAAAAACAAAAAATGTTTAAAAATAACGTTGTCTATACATTCTTAAAATTTTTAAAGTGCTATGCTTCTTAATCATGTTATGTCTTGTATTGTTTACTTTTATGGCTTATAGCCGAAATAAAGTTATATATGATGATGACAAGGATGTGTAAACTTGGGAATGCGTCAAAACTGTACACTTCTCCACTGGAAGCGTATCAAGGAGAAATGTCTTTATTTCTCATCTTCCTAAAAGTAGTATGCAGGTGACAATTGTCTTTGAAACTCACATTAGGCCACATTTCTTGTACTAAGTTTGAATTAGGTAGTCAAAGAGAGGAAGGTGAGGTTGGTGATGGTTATAGAGTATACTTTATATTATTAACAATATAATACACTATTATTTGCTATTTAGTCTTTCATAAACATCGCTGTCACTACTTGTTGATATTTATAATAGTTATTATTCATATTGTATGCACTCGCATAGTATTTTGATTTTAAAATAATACATCTTTAAAATAAATCCATGATTCCCTAGTGTTCTTGAGTGTGTCCTACCATAGGTTTAGGTTCCACTATTTATCCCTCTGATATCTCATATGTTTGACCTTTACCTATAATACATCTCACTTTAATAGAGCTCAGTGGGTTGTGGAGTGGTTGCAGTACAACTGGTTTTCTGTCTCAGGTTGTCTTTACTGCCAAGGAGTCTAGAAAGCCTATTTGTGAACCGTGTTCTGGAAAAGTCCGGAAAACTTATCAAAATAAGTCACAGGCATTAATCTGTTCTTTATTATTGAGAAGAACTCTCTTTAATGGTCACTATTAGTTCTACACATCAAACGTAAATTTACACAAGCAATATAATAATTTTTACCAACATTTTAAAAAGCTGAAACTGTCAATTATGGAAACAAATCTCTGTAGATCACACATATCCATGCTGAAGAACAAGGATAGGAAGAGGGACAAATAATGTCTGACTTATGCTCTCTCCATTTCTCTCCCTCCTCTGCTTCTCACCCACCCCAACATTCTCAGAAGAGCCATCACAAGTGAGGGAAGGCCCAGAAAAAGGAGCAGACTACCACCATGACTGACCCCACCACTCAGACCCCTCAGAACTACAGTTGCCCCACGTTGCCTTCCCCTAAAACTAAACAGTGTGGAGGAGAAGGCTGTCACAACCTGGCTGAGAGGATGTATTTCCCCACACATGGTCCACTCAACTTCTTTTTCATCACCAGGCATGCTTTCTTCCATTCCAAAGCTTCATGGTTAGTGTTAAGAAACAACAGAAGGTTATGATTACAGCAGCAGTTTGCAACATCCTCAGCTCTTTCAACTTGAAGACACCCACCGGTGTGTGACATTCTACCCATGCAGCCATATGCAACCTCCTAGTGACCGGGTGGCCTAGTAAACCAGAGGGGGCTGCCAGACCATAGCTTCCCCTTTGCAAACAAGTTACCACCCAGCTTGGGAAGTGGGAGCTTTTCTATGCAATTTAGGCCACACAACACTGATTCTTTCCTTTTGATTCACTAGCAGGAAGGGAACACCTGTTTCATGCCCACTACTGCTTGCAGTTTGGAACGGGCAATAGAAAGATTTTTGTGACTCATAAAATGGGTTTAGTATGTTGTGAAAATGTGTTTTTGGTCACAACACATGTACCATTTATGCAGTTGAAGAAACTATCCTTATCACCTTGCAGGGTTTATTCCTTATCAAAGCAACTTCTCCAATAGACAGGAGCAGCTCAAATTCAGGAATACCTCAGCTTGAGCAGGTATGATGTGGAGCCTGCAGAAGTTGATGAGGTTTAAGTAAAGGTCTGACTTTAGCAAAGGGCCTTTGTCAGCTTCCACTGGGCCTTTCTGCTTCAGGACATCAACCCTTGCTCTCTCTCTGAAGGGCTAGTGTGGCCTCACTGGTGTTTCACAGAGGCTACACCACAGACCCAAGTTTTGGAATAAATCCCATAGCTCTAATTCTGTATCATCTTTATATTCAGAGTCTCCACTGATCTCCTCTTTAAAGTCCTACTCAGGCTGTATCTGAAGCTCCCTACAGTATGGACTGGGCTTAACACCATTTGAACCTGGCTGGCCTGCTACTCAGGGTGCTCCAGCCACCAAAGGCTGGTCTGCCACAGCCTTAAGGGGATACACCTCACAGCTCTTGTAGCAGTCCTCAGAATCTAGATACCTGGTTGATTCCTGACAAGCACAACATTGCTCAACCTTTTCTGCAATCTGAATTCCCATATTTGTTTTATGGTGTCATAGCAAATGTCAAACTGTATTGCAAAGTACAATTCCTTTGGAATGCTGATGATTCATAACTGGTTAGCCTTATTGAGGATTTGTTCTTTAATCCTGAAATTAAGGATTTTCTAAAATAGCTTTGGGTTTAGCAGCTTCTCTAGGAGGATGAAAAGGGACATAGTGGCCTCTTTTTATGATATACTCTTCTGGGGCATCCGGGAAAATGTGAATTTTAGTCAGGTGAGTAACAAATTTCAACAATGGTATGAACATCATCTTGTTTTTCTGACATGGCAGCAATTTGTAGATTCCGCATTCAGAAGCTTTTTTTTAATCCTGTTTTGTTTTTGGTAGAGTTATTTCAAGCATACATCAATTTTGGCTTGTAGCTGTATCTTTGAATCTGCAGTTTGAGAAGCTTTCAATTCTACATCATCTAAATACATCAAAAATCTTAACATGTTTTCTTAGTGTAATTTAATTTACTGTGCCTCATGCAGGCTGTGAGAGGCATTGTAAATGTAGGCCCATATTTAATCTTTTTCATGCAAAACTGCTCTAATGCAGATTTGCATGAAAAAGTTTACTGCCTGCTAGCGCCATTCTAGAGCACCAGCCGGGCACCATATTTAAGGAATGGTGCAAGCCGGCATTAAGGGTGGGCTAATGTCAAGGAAATTGACTTTAGATGGGTGGGGGTGATGGTAGGGGGAAGGAGGCTGTGCACTAAAAAAAGACGTTAAGCTGGTTAGAGTACAAAAGAAATGACTAACCAGCCTAGCATCATTTCTCAACGCAAAACCTACTATACCACATGACTCCTGTCTTACAAAAGCCAGGAGTCATGTCCACCACCCCAATGGACAGCACAGGGGACAAGGGTCCCCTGGGCATGGCCATTGCACCCAGTGCCATGTAGGGCGGCCCATTTCAGGGCCCCCAATGGCACTTTTAAAAATTAAACCAAATACTTACCTCTACTTACCTGGGATGGGGTCCCCCATCCTCTGCTGTCCCTCTGGTGTGGGTGTCCCTGGGGAGGGCACCTGTAGGCTTATTCTATGGCGTTCCATCATGGAAATAGGCCCACAGGTCCCCTACCGCCTGCACTGACCCCAGCGTTAAATAATGGTGCTAAGCGACCTAAGCGTCATTCTTTCATACCTTTGGGATGAAAATCTTTCTGAAATATAGGACAGTAAATAGCAATACTTGCAGGCGTGTGAGGGCTGGGTATCAAGAAGGTTTGAATTGATCTGAGTTGAACACATATATTGATGGATTGATACTCTGTTGATCAATAATCTGCAAAGGGAAGTATGTTGATCAGGAAAGAAATTACATACAATCCCTTTCTCTACATAAAAACGAAGACCCAGGCTGGAATCACAAATATAGCTTTGATCTGATGAGATGACTAGGTTTCTTTTACGGGGTCTGCTGCTGGTGCCTTATCTTCCTCATTTGTTGTAAAGCTTGGTTGAGACACTTTTTTCCATTGCAGTATTTTTTTCACAAATAGTATTATCAATAGGAGACTGGTCTGAGGGTGGAACATAGGGAGTAATTGTTTGCTGTGTATGTTGATGGTGAGGCACAGCATGTTTATGAATGTCCTAATGCTCCTGTCACCAATTTCTGGAGTGTTACTTTCTTGATGAGTGGCTTTGTCTGTTACGATAGGTGAAGAATGCCTAGTTACTACTTGTAAATCTAATTGTCCTTAGTCCCTATTATTGTCATCACAGTCATTACTTTTGAAGTGAACTCCACCTCAAGCAGGAGACAAAAACAGGAAGGGGTGGGCTAACACCACCTACTGAGGGGTAGTACATATACCCCTATTACACACATCACTTCCTGCCCCTACCAATCTGCAAGAAGGCAAGATGGCATTGAGGGTCATAATGATTGTGACAAGGACACTATGAATTAAGGATAATTAGATTTACTTGTAGTAACAAGGCATTACCCCCTACGTCCCATGTCCTCCCTGAGTCATACCTTTGAGGTATAACAAAGCAAAAGATGGCCTTCAAGACCAACACAATTCTCAGCAGGGAATGGACAGGAAAATACACTAATCGGGCTCACCAAAATTGTAATCAGTGTAATGACAGAAGACATTAAATCATGTGGAAAATACAGCTTTCAAATCATTTTCCCAAATGATTTGCCCTCCATAACACTTTCAATATAGTAGAGCTTCACAAAGGTATGAGCAGAGTTCCAAGTGGCTGCACTACAAATTTTCAAAAGATGAACTCCTCGTGCTTCTGCCCATGAGGCTCCTACACCCCTTGTGACTCTACCTTGAATTCTTTCTGGCAGGGTAGTATTTAGCAAACAATACGTCAATACACCAGTAGATCTACTCCATCTACTTAAAGTAACATTGAAAACCCTGTGACCCACCAAAGGTTACAAAAAATGTTTAGATTTTCTATAATTCTCAAATCCTCGAAGATACAATTAAACCATTCTAATAAATGAAAACCATACTCAGAATGAGTGGAAAAAAACACCACAGGAAGCAATACTTTTTGTTCTCTGTGCATTTTGGATGCCACCTTAAGAAGGAAAGTTATGTTGTGTTTAAATAAGACTCCATTGTCCAGTATCTTTAAGAAAGGAGGCTTACACAACTATGCCCCAGTTCTGCAATTCCCCTAGCAGAAGTAACAGCCACTAGGATTGCCAATTTAAATTATATGTAAATAAACTGAAATAAGGGTCTCAAAAGGTATGCCCTGCAGCACTTTAAGCACTACAAGTAAGTTCCAGGGAGGAACTGAAGGTCTACATGTAGATCTAGAAATGGAAAAACTCTTCAGAAGTCTGACCACTAAGTCAAACTCAGTACAGGAAGTGTCCCAAGATTCTATAACTCCCCTTAACACAGCCTACTGGTCTCTGAGAGTAGTCATAGCCAATTAATCCTGAAACCCATCCGGAATAAACTGAAGATGAGAGGAGATTCCACAACGGACGGCAGAAATAGATTTGAAGGCACACCAAACCTCACAATTCCTCCAATGCTTGGTGAAAGATGTTAGCGTGGAGGGGCATCTAGAACCTTGAATAATCTCAGCTACATGTTGAAATACCTCTCGCCTCTGGAGCTCAGTCTCCAGACCGACAGAGCCAGTCTGTGAATGGGTATACACCCCACTGACCTGAGAGGGAAGGGGGACAATTGGACTCTCAAAGGAGGAAGAACAGCCAGACACTTCAGGAGAGGGAACCAAGCGTGTGTCGGCCAGAACGGGACTACTACTATGATGT
Source organism: Pleurodeles waltl (assembly GCF_031143425.1). NCBI lineage: Eukaryota > Metazoa > Chordata > Amphibia > Caudata > Salamandridae > Pleurodeles > Pleurodeles waltl. The sequence continues at coordinate 861,365,899 of NC_090446.1, read as the reverse complement.
CCTCACCCTTGAGAGAATGACAGGAATAGGTGGGAATGCACAAAGAAGCTGTGGAGACCAAGGTGATGACACAGTACCTTCCCTCTATGTTTCTCAATCCTGATATCAAGAAAAGAACCTTAAGAGATTAGTGTATTTTCTAGAAGTAAACAGATCTATAAAACGTTCCCCGAACCTTTGACATATTTGGATAAAATATCAGAGAACAGAGGGATAGGGTTTGAGATGAGGAGAATAACTTACCAAGTCTGTCTTTTACTGTATTGTCTTCTATGGAACACTCTCAGATAAAGATGTATCGTCGACAAGATCCCAACCCTCAAGGCCTCTAGATTGAGAGACAGACTTTGTTCCATCTTGTCTGCCCACATACTATACCGCTGTAGTGTTATGTGTCCTGATCAACACATGTTGATTCGGAATGTAAGGTTTGACATGCAAAAGAGCCTGCTCTCTACCCGTAGCCTTTTTGGACATTAAGGGGCATATTTACACTTTTTGACGTAAAACTGTGCTAATGCAATTATGCATCAAAATGTATAGTGCCAGCTTGTGCCATTCGACAGTGCCAGCCAGGCACCATATTTAAGGAATAGCGCAAGCCGACGTTAAGCTTGGGCTAGCGTCCAAAAAAAAGACACTAGCTGGGTGGGGGTGGCGTTATGGGAAAAGGAGGTTGTGCGACAGAAAATGACGGTAGACTGGTTAACGGCAAAAATGATACCGGTAACCAGCCTAGCGTCATTTCCTGAAGAACAACCACTCAAAAATGACTCCTGTTTTAGTGAAGACAGGAGTCATGCCCACCACGCCAATGGCCAGCACAGGTGACCAGTGTTCTCTGGGCATGGTCATTACACCCAGTGCCAGGCAGGGAACCCCATGTAAGGGCCCCCAATGGCAATTTAAAAAATATTTATAAACTACTTGCCTTATTCACCTAGGGTGGGACTCCTCCATCCTATGGTGTCCCTCTGGTGTGGGTGGGAGTTTTCCTGGGGCTTAGGTTGGGCACCTGTGGGTGTTTGAATCTGCTCGTTCTTATGAATGTTATTTTGATTTTAGCACTCTTCTAGTAACTAGGAGTTTGTCTGTAAAAGTTACATTTGGGGCTTTGTGGTCAACGGCTTTTGCTCCACCTGGCAGAGCTCGCATTGCTTGTCTAGTACTTGCCCGGCTTGTAACTTGCTAGCTGAAACCATAGCAGATTTGCTGTTCTTTTGCACAGCCTATAAAACTGATAAGAGGTAGTGGTTAATACTAATTATTTGCCAACAGCTGGGGGTAACCCAACTTGTATGAGCATTAAGGATATTCAGAGCAGATACTTGCACACCCATTTTTGTATGTAGTCTGGCTAGGTACCTCTATAGTGCCTGGTGTATAAGCAGAAAGTTCACAAATATGTTAGCAGTACGAGGAAAATGTTAAGAATGACCCATCAAGCAGAGTTGGTGTATTTTGCGAAACAGAAGGAATATTATTGTATGTTTATATATTAGTCATAAGTCTTACTCATCAGATTTTATTTTGTTTGTGATATGAATTGTAAATATATTGTTTTAAATCTTTAATTACAGCTGTGGCTTGAGTATAATGATTTTTTTTACTAATGTCTTAATTGAATTGTTGTTTTATCTTTTATAGTTTTAATTAACTGAAGTAAAGACCTCTGAACTAAACTGAGCAATAGAGGCTGTAGCATTGCCAATAACTACTTCAACCTGACCCTTAAAGATCATTTCTCCTTGGTCTGTAAGGTGGTACCCCAACTTAAGAAAGTACCATCTGTACTTACAACCATGCCCACTGGAACGTGAAGTGGAAACACCTGCACAAGGACTCCTCCTTCTGCCATCATTGAAGTTAGTTTGTGATCCACTCTGGGATACACTTCTCACAATCCACTGAAGATAGTTTCTAGTATACTGCTAGATGAGATGGTAGAGGTCTAATGTGCAGTCTTGCCCATGGGATCAGAAACACACAAGACGCAATGTGACCCTGAAACTCTGAGCCACAAACTCACTGTTGCTTCTTTTAGGGCCAGAAGAGACAGGAGAGTTGACCTCAGTCTCACTGCTCTCATCTCTGAAAGGTAGATTAGGACCAAGTCCATCCCATAATGGGTGCTGATGAGAGTGCTGTTCTGGGAGGGATCCAATTTGTATTTCTCCAGGTTGATGAGAAGGCCATGTTACTATAGGCAGTCCCTCATTAGATTCCAGCCTCTTAATGCCTCCACATTTGATTCTGCATGAAAAAGCCAGTCGTCCAGGTACAGAAAGACTTTCCAGACCTGAAAATAGAGGAGCACTATCAAAGGTGCCATAATTTTGTAAATACCTAGGAGCAGATTCGATGCCAAATGGCAATACCTAAAACAGAAAGTGCCCCTTCTGAGAGAAAAACCTAAGGTATCTTTGATGATCGGTGCAATTGGAATATTGAAATATGCATCTGTTAGATACATGGTACTCATGAAGGCTTGGTATGGTATTAACAGTATAATCCTCTGACCAGTCTCTATTTTGAAAGAAATCTTCCTTAAACACTTGTTGGCCCCTTTCAGGTCTATGATCAATCTGAATTGAACCTGAAGTTTTGGGGACCAGGAAGAGCCACAAGTACAATCCCCTATCTGATCTTGGGACTGGTACCACCTCTCCCCTCTGAACTAGACTGGGAATAATACAAATTCACATCATGCATTAAAAACTAGCAATGGCAGTGCAAACCATTTTGTTTTTTGTGAAGTGGGACGTTTTATACAGAGCTTCACAACAAATGTACAACATGGTGGCAGCAACACAAACTTCCTTAAAACAAAGAATAAAGGAAGGATAGGCGGCAGTAGCAGGAGCACCATCACACAATTCTCTCATACATACATAACAGGCATCTGCAGGAAAGAATTGAGGCCAAAGATGAAAAAGTTGTGACCACCCTTGTCATCTCAGCTGCCCTCACAAGTCTTCATGGAGTTTCCAGAGCTGTTTATTTAGCTTATTCCCCTTCAATGTTTTTTAAGTTAAAGTAACTTCTCAGGAATTGAAGCCAAAATTCTTTTGTATAGCAGCAAAGTTAAATAGTTGAACAGGTGTTGAAAAGCAACATCGCTAGACTCCCAGTGCTTTTTCCCCATTATCTTATGAATCCACAACTGCAAACAACAGCATTCTCAAATCGGAAGTGCTGGGTGGGGTACCTGGGGCTTAAGGACACTGGTGGTGGGTGTAGAGTCAGGCAAAGGAACTGAAAGGCTAGGGCCAGAAGTGGTGAGCCCTCAAAAGGGACAGTATGTGAGGGATACAGTAGAAGGAATGGCGATGAGAGAGCTGCAAGGGACAATGTGGGGAGCAGAGCCAATAAAGGAGCTGCTGTGCACCACACCTGGTCTGTGTTTTCTTTTGCAGGGTCAGCCCGGCTGATATCAAAGGTGGCAACAAAGCTGTGACAACCTGCAATAGACCCATACACTTGAGTGACCGCCACGCCGTGACCACAACTGCAGTGGTGAGATAAACACTACCAGCTGGCCGAAACCCCATCCTGCTCTATGGCATCCACTCAGTCCCACCGGAAGACAGTCTGCAGCCACAAGTGCAGGAGCAAAGCATGCCCCAGCAGGCACCACAGCCCCCAAGATGATAGAGCCAGGCAAGCCCTAGCATGCTCTGCACAGGAAGGAAAAGCAGAGCATGGCCATGCACCCCATTCCCTACCAGTTGGAGTCCAAGACCCTGGAAATCCCCAACTAAGGCATGGGGCATACAAAAAAAGGGAGCAAGCAAAGTGGCAAGAGAAAGAAGACTGCTCACCACCTGTACTCATAAGGTCCATCAAAGGCAGCCATCTTGAATTGGGATAATGTACCTCCACTCACAGGGGCCTCTCCAGTGGCAATTTTGATTGGGCAAGAAACCCATCAAAGGCGGCCATTTTGGACTGGGCCAAAAGCAGGCTCAAGCATTTACAGGGCAAAGTCAGCCATCCTAAAAAGGGAAGAATGCCTTGCCTGAAACCACTGACAAAGGGTGAAGGCACCCAGCAAGAGAATGTGCACCTCATACAAGCACACAACCATATGAAGCAAGATACCACATCTCCGATCAGTATGTTGCGAGACAGAAAAGCCAAATATGATGTGGCAGCTGTCTGAAGCTGCCACCACCATTTGACCTCAAAACCTTGGTGTCAGATGGGCCAACTGGATCGAGATATGTGATGACTTCATTGACACGCTGGAAGAAACAGAAAACACAAAGATTATCAAATACCTCAAGAATATAGCAGGTGATAGGGTCAGATAAGTCCCTAAAAAACTTCAGAAGGAAGAAATAACCTCATACCAGAAAATCAAGGACGCACTTGCCAAGAAATTAGACCCAAACCCAACATAGACTATGCACGATACATCTTCAACAGGGCATCACAACAACTGGGAGAAACAATGGACACATTTTTCGAGGGTCTGCAAATACTTCTCAAGCACTGCAATTTCAGTGACTTCAATGACAAAGAGGCCATGTAACCCAGGATAATCGTCGGGTGCTAGTCTGACTTATTCCGAAGAAGGATGCTCAGAGAAGCACAAACCCTAGACAAGATATGAACAGTGGCAAGCGCTGAAGAGCTGGCTGAAAGACAAACAGCTGCCATGGAAGCAGGAACCACTCCCAAAGATACAGTACATGCCATGAAGAGCTGTAACAAGACAAGCAAAGACAGAAACAAGCCTGCATCCGACAGACCATTGCAAGGGTGCTACAAGTGTGGGCTATCATTTGTCCACAAAAGAGAGTGCCCTGTACTTAGACAAACGTGCAAAAGATGTGGGAAAGAGAATCACTTAAAGTCCGCCTGTTGAGTGCAGGACAAAAAAGGGAAGCATGACCATCTCACAATGACAGAGAAACAAGAGGACAAATGCTGGCACGGCTGTAGGTTGATAGACAAGGTGAGGCATCATGTACATAACATGGAGCCCAATTCCAGATGGAGGCCATGCCCATAATGATCCAGTGACAATGATGATGAGGGCTACCTCCAGATGATGTCCGTAGAAAAATCAGAGACTCATCAAGCTACAATCGACCTGAAGATGGGAGCGAGCAGTACAATGTGTGGTGGACAGCGTTGTGTCTTTGAATGTAGGAGGAATACAAGAACTAGCATGCGTTCCACAAAAGCCGCAACTAGCAGAGACCCAATGCAAAATCTACACCTGGTCAGGTAAGAAGCTTCCAAAGGGCACTGGAAAGTTCAAATATTGGGGGTGAGAGACAGTCTCCAATGTCTATGTTCTAGAAGGACAATTGCCCATGCCCAAAGTCCTGTATCTAGAAAAAATAGGCAAGCTTGGGAGTAGCAAATGTACACCCTGCTGGAAAGGAGATACAGCAGATGAAGTCAGCAGGTGCGGTGAGAAAGAAATCCAATAGTCCAACTACATGTGAATAATCACTCATCGACAGCGGAGCATCCATAAATGTGATGCTATTCAGCAAATTCAGATAACTTAAGCCAACCCCACACTTAAAACCAGTCAGATGTCCAAGTATTCACATGTGTGGCATCCAAGCAACTAAGCAACCGAAGGTCATTCAAAGGAACAGTGCAACACAAGATGACTGTTAAAACAATCATATATGAGCTACAAGGAAAAGCATCAGATGCATGCCTCATCAGTTTTGCAATAAATGTGGAAATGGGACTGATCTCAGTTAACTATCACATAACACAAACCTATGAATAACCAAAACAATCTCCACGCTTTTTCGCAGACAAGGAAAACTGAAGCGACTAAGCTTTGGCAGCTGTTATCTTCCAAGATGTCCTTCACTGAGTTATCCAGCCAGTACCAAATGTGTTCAACTTCAGCAATGACATCCTAATATTCAGAGCTACCCAAGAAGCACATGACACAGTGCTCCATTATGTGTATCAACTATCCGCAGATGCAAGCCACACTCAAACCTGAGAAATACAAATTTCACAAAACAAATCTGAAATTCTTTGGCCACATATTCTCATGGGAAGTTATGATGCTAGACCCAGGCATAGTCAAGGCCAATGCTTTAAATAGGCCGGTACTGTCCGGTAAAGAGTACTGACACTTTTTATTTTGAGAGGTAGAGTACCTGCACTTCTCAAGAAAAATGCAATACTTTTAATTGGAGAGTACTGGCACTTCTCAGAAACAACTGCACTTCTATTTGTCCATTTCAAGCACTGGTCAAGACCCTCACCACCAGCACCTGCCACAAGATGTCAGCATGCTATGATCTTTCCTGGGCTTGGCCAGTTACTGTTCCAGGTATATCAATGACTATGCCACCATTAGTGCACCCCTCTACAACAAAACGTGGACTTCACATGGTCACCGGCGTATGAGCAAAGCTTTTAAAGAATAAAAACTGCAATAGAAAGGGTGGTTGTCATGACATACCTCAACCCAAAACTACACACAGAAGTGACAATAGACTCTAGCCTGGTAAGTCTATGGGCCATACTAATACACAGCAACACAGAAGCCCTGCAACATATTGTGACATACGACAGCAGGAGCCACTCCGACACAGAAAGGGCAACCTCACATCCTGAAAAAGAGAGCCCAGCAGTTGCCTGGGTAAGCAAACACTTCCACGTATTTGTCTATGGCAAATTATTTACCAGCATAACAGACCATACAACCTTATTAATCATTTTTGGCAACCCCAAAGCAAAAATGCATCCAAGGAGTGAAAGTTGGAGGATATTTTTACAGGAATAAGACTATGAAATTGTCCACAAGCCAGGAAAAGAACGAAATCACACAGACTACTTCTTGAAACACCCCTTGCAATCGACTAGACCAAAGCCATTAGTTGTAGAGGAATATAGCCATTTAACCATCCACACAAGCATACTCTGGCACTGTCAATCACACAGGTAGCTGCTGCAACAATGGCTGGTCATATACCTAATTGAGAGACAAAAGAGGAAACACCGCAAACAGTGGGAATGTGACTTTGAGGAAATCAAAGTGTCCAACAACAGCCAAGAAGAGTTAGCCGTGGCCCAAGAAGAAATTATACTGAGAGGGTCATGAATCATGATCCCCAACAGTGTACAAAAGCAGGCTATAGAGCTAGTGCATGAGGGACACAAAGAAATTGTTGCAACCAAACAAGTGCTACGAAAAACAGACTATGGGTTTCAAAACTAGATGACATGGTAGAGTCAGAACTGTGTGCATGTCACATGTACACATGCTTGTCCTCAGCAAGAAATAAATCATAAAAATAAAAAATAATAAATTGTCCTTTTCGGGGAAGTATGAGCCTGGACTTTCATGGCAATTTTAACAAAAAACTTGCAGGAGATATTTCACAAAATGAATTAATTTATATCATAGATAATCTGCGTTAAGTCAAACATCAAATCTGAATCAAAAAGTGATACGGCGAAATGAAAGTGATTACGTTAGATGGTTTTTCTATCTACAATGCCAATATACCAATGACTGGTATGGAAATACAAATAAAATGGATCACACTCCAGCCTAAAAGTGTTGCTGTCCTTTGATTAACTTCCTTTGAAAACCAGTCCAAATGTATCACATTTAATTGGATGGAAAGGAAGTATGATCACAGAGACCCATCCTGGAAAGTCTATCACATGAAACATGTCACACTTCAAGCCAACCACCGACCCACCCACCCGGGGTGATCAACACCCCCAGGGAGCCACCCGAAGGGCTAGGACCATCAAATGGCCAAACCAATGCAAGAAGAGATTCAACAGCCCACAACTCAGGTCGAGACGACCACTTGATCAGGTTGGAAAGTGAATTGCCCTTGACGACTCCTTGAAGAGATGTCAACTCATGCAAAGAGCCTGAGTTAGTGTTTAAAATGGGGGAAAGTGTGCAGTCACACACAAGGATACCACAAAAGGAACTAGAGGGCTAGCACTGGAAGTGACAAGCCCTCAAATGGGAAAAGAGCGTATTTTGTAAATGGATTAGGCGGACGTTTGGTGAACCTGGGTTGGCTTGAAGACTTCACCCTGAAAAAGTGATTATCGTTTCAGGGGGGCCCATGTTAAACTACATGGAAGTGATGGATAGTCCTCTGAACGTGATATATATATGTGAGGTACTTGAGAAATAAATTGGCATTGTCAAATACGAATCCCACTTTGGAAAATTTTGTGAAACTGGTGTACTTAATAGGAAACGTACCTTCATATCAAGTAATAAATATAAAAGTCCTACAACAGGACGAAACACTTGTCGGCTGAATCCTGTCAACATTTGCGAGAATACCTGCAGATGGACTTTTTTTGAACAGTTTAAAACTAGGCTGGATTATATATTAATACTTAGTGGGTGATTCTGAGTCTGGCGGGCGGCGGAGGCCGCCCGCCAGACTTCCCCCCTCCAAAATACCGCACCGCGGTCGAAAGACCGCTGAGGGTATTTTGGGTTTTGCACTGGGCTGGCGGGCGACCGCCAAAAGGCTGCCCGCCAGCCCAGTGCAAAACACCCTTCCCACGAGGACGCCGGCTCAGAATTGAGCCGGCGGAGTGGGAAGGTGCGACGGGTGCAGTGGCACCCGTCGCAAATTTCATTGTCTGCAATGCAGACAGTGAAATTCTTTGTGGGGCCCTCTTACGGGGGCCCCTGCAGTGCCCATGCCATTGGCATGGGCACTGCAGGGGCCCCCAGGGGCCCCATGACAACCCATACCGCCATCCTGTTCCTGGCGGGCGAACCGCCAGGAACAGGACGGCGGTATGGGCTGTCAGAATCCCCATGGCGGCGCAGCTCGGATTCAATTGGGCAGCGGAAAACCGGCGGGAGACCGCCGGTTTTCCCTTTCTGGCCGCGGCTGAACCGCCGCGGTCAGAATGCCCAGTGGGGCACCGCCAGCCTGTTGGCGGTGCCCCCGTCATTTTAGCCCTGGCGGTCTTGGACCGCCAGGGTTAGAATGACCCCCTTAATATCTTTTTAATGTATTTGAAGTATGATTATTAAAAATTGTATTTTGCAATGAAAACATTTGTGCTGAATAAGTAGATATATATATAGTAATCTGCAACATACCTATATATATTTGTAGTAATTACTGTTTCTGACTACATTTTGTTTTTTTGGTTTTTATTCTATCTTTGCATATTCTTACTGACAAATTGGGGGTCATTCTAACCCTGGCGGTCCAAGACCGCCAGGGCTAAAATTACGGGGGCACCGCCAACAGGCTGGCGGTGCCCCGCTGGGCATTCTGACCGCGGCGGTTCAGCCGCGGCCAGAAAGGGAAAACCGGCGGTCTCCCGCCGGTTTTCCGCTGCCCAATTGCATCCTCCATGGCGGCGCAGCTCGCTGCGCCGCCATGGGGATTCTGACAGCCCATACCGCCGTCCTGTTCCTGGCGGTTCGCCCGCCAGGAACAGGATGGCGGTATGGGTTGTCGTGGGGACCCTGCAGTGCCCATGCCAATTGCATGGGCACTGCAGGGGCCCCCGTAAGAGGGCCCCACAAAGAATTTCACTGTCTGCATTGCAGACAGTGAAATTCGCGACGGGTGCCACTGCACCCGTCGCACCTTCCCACTCCGCCGGCTCAATTCTGAGCCGGCGTCCTCATGGGAAGGGTGTTTTGCACTGGGCTGGCGGGCGGCCTTTTGGCGGTCGCCCGCCAGCCCAGTGCAAAACCCAAAATACCCTCAGCGGTCTTTCGACCGCGGAGCGGTATTTTGGAGGGGGGAAGTCTGGCGGGCGGCCTCCGCCGCCCGCCAGACTCAGAATCACCCCCATAGTGACTAATGAATTCATTATTTTGGACAGTTAGGACTCATGTGTGTGTGTGCTCCACTAATTGTTTTTTTTTTATTTGATATTTATTAACTGGTTTAGTTTTATTTCTATTCCAGTATACATCATTTGGCAATGGTTATGTTTTAGTGTTTGGGCACCACTTATGTACTTAAGAAAACTTGCAGCTAAACAAAAGTCATTGTTGCCAAAGATTTTAGTAAGCCGTCAAATGGGTCAGGAAACAGGTGATACAGTAGTAGGAATGATGAGGAAGGGGCACTCTAAGGGACAACGTGAGGAGAACAGAGAAGAAAGGAGCTGCTGTGCACCACACCTTGTCTGTGTCGTCCTTGCATGGCCTGGCTGGCCGATATCACAGTGGGAGCACCCAGCATTCCAATCCCCTTGAAAAAAAAAATCTTACAGGAAAATGACACTGTTCCACCCTCCTCCACCAGACCAGTACACTTGCTGGTTACCAGGGCTAAGTGTGGGATTCATAGATCTTTGCTGGCATCTATTTCTGTTCTCCATGCAGCTAACTACCATGTCGTTTACAAGGTATCTTGGCTTCTGACTTTTTCCCTCTGTCCTCCTGACTCCAGACACAGTCATAGTCTCCCCATGACAAAAGGCCACACTTCTGTGAAGCAAGCTGGAAGCCACAGGGTGGGATGACTCCCACCAGCCCTGACAGGTTCTCATTTATTGCATCCTGAAACACCTCGGAGGCTGATGAGATGCCAATGAGATGCTAAGCCTCTTGAAAATCACCAGTCCTACATGAGTAGAAAATGTTGTTATATATCTGCTTGATTCATCTACCTGGTGGTAGCCAGAGTTTAGGTCAATTTTCCAAAACCAACAGGCCCCATTGAGATTAGCCACTATCTCATTGATGGTTGGAGTGATATGTCTTTCACTTTCCGATGGCCTAGTTGGGCAATCTCATGTCCACACACAGTGGTAGGTCCCCTGGCTGCTTGGGTTCTGGGGCAATGACCTATGGTGATACCCATGGGGTGGGTCAGGTCCCCTTTTCAATCATTCCAGCTTGCTCCAGGTGTTCGACCTCCTTTTGTACCAAAGGCTGTAGATGAAACAAAACCCTCGGTGACGCAAGGCTCATGGCTGTACTGTTTCATCAATTTGAAGTTTAACTTGCACTCCTTTCAAACATCCAAGGCCCTCGAAGAGTCCTGGGAATTCATCCAGAATGTCATCTGCATAAGAATGGTGTACCTGCCTCGCAAAAAATACCAATCCAAGGTCTTAATTGGTGTGACACTCTAGTGGGGTACCGGTGTCTCACTGGGTGTCTCCCTGGATCACATGAAGCTTAGCGCATGTCTTGGTGTCTCCATGCACCACTTTCACTTCAATGTATCTCCATAGCAGGATGGGGTCCGTGGCCCTGAAGGTGTATATCTTTGCTTTCATTGGGAGTATGTCAGGTTTAGGGTCCAGTTTCTCATACTGACTAGTATCTATAACATTCACTGGTGCTCCATTGTCTGTGCTCCAATGTCCACTTGACATATGGGTGGAAGTCTTCTTCTCTTGTTGTTTCTGCCTGTGAATGATATTGTAAACACTTCTTCCTCTTCATCCTCGTCCTGAGCTGGTGAAAGGGCATCGTTCAAGGGTATTTGTGTCCTCATCCATCCTCTAGCGACAGCTGTCTTATGTTTGCAATTTGCCTTCCGTTCTTACCAGCCCCCAAGGCAGCACCTGGGGTGTGGCACATCTTGGAAAATGATTCAGGTGTCCACATTTAAGGCACGTCCTTCCTTGTGCTTCCTTGTGCTGGGCAACCTCTCGGCGGATGGTGTACGATTCCATAACTCCCACACCCTTTCTCACTAGGCCTTGCCATAGGTTTTGCTCTCACTGTCACTAGCTAGTGCAAGAATTGCATCTACCTGTTCCTCTTTGACCCTCACTCCTTGTGTAGAGGCCGGAACCAACGCACTCCATACTAGAGCCAACTCCATCTACCCCGCTCTGCTATTCACTGGCTCGTGAGATCAGGCCAGTGTTAAGATGTCATCTACTGAGATACCAGACTGCCGCATGATGAGTTTTTGCAGACTGGAAGATTGACACACTTGAATCAGTTGCGCCCTGATCTCATCTTGCTTGTCAGTGCACGGGCATGGGCTTGCCAGCTTGCGTAAATGTGCAAAGAAAGTGTCCACTGACTCCCCTTCCACCTGCCTGGACTACCACAGCTTAAACCTTTCATAATGGGGGTCAAAATGCCTGTTCAAAGCTGCTACCTCCACATCAAAATCATCATCGGCATCTGTGTTGGGTAAGTCCTAGAACAGTTCATACAGCTCATCACCCCACGTGTGCAGCATCATGGATCTCATCACAGCACCAACAGTTTCACACGTGGTGTTAAAATAATGCTAGTCTTCCAATTCACTTGCGCCATCGCAGGGTAGTTGTTCCAAGATCCGCCAACTACCTGAACGACGGACATGCCATGACTGACGCTGATCGCACTTCTGGGTGCCTGCTTCCCGCCGTGATGTAGACATCGCACTTGCTTTCAAACTGCTCTTTCTTTTTTTCTTTAAGGGCTGAAAATATCTGTAGCTTCTTCTTTTCTTTCCTTCTTTTTATGTTCTTCCTCTTTGGGCTGTCGACTGCCTATCACCTGGTCTCGAGCAGGCGCCGCTTCAGTCGAGGCTCCCTCCTTGGAGTCCACAGTCGCGCTCTAGTCAGCTCTGCATGCACTGCTCAGCCACGCCTCCCGGGTGCAGCCATGGTCCCTGCGGCTCTCCTTACTCACATGCCAGACCGCATCAAAGTGCCCAACAGTGATTTGCGGTCACCTTCTGATGGAATGTGGGACGTTGCGCACCCACGCCTCCGACAGAGACTAGGGGTAAGCCTCCAAGGCCACATATAACTATGGCAGAAAACTAACGTGATACACAGGACAAAAATATAGGGGGTCATTCCAACCCTGGCAGTAAAAGCTGCTTACTGCTGTCAGAAGACCGCCAACATACCGCCGCGGCCGGGGTAAACCGCCACGGTCATTCTGACCCACAACAGGCAATCCGCCAAAATACAGACATCCACAAAAGTCCGCCACACCAAAGGCCAGCGAGAAACTGGCGATGACCAAACCTCCACCGTCACGCCAACAGAAATACGCCCACACTATCACGACACACGAATCCACGTGGCGGTCTTTCAACCGTGGTATTCTATTGGCGGTACACACCGCCGCGCTCAAAATACACGCACACTTACAAAACACAGCCACATTGGACAATTCGAAACACACACACCTGATACACATACACACACCACTTCCACACACCCAATTAAATATAAAACACACACCCACATCACCCACAAACCTCCACTCCTAGAGAATCGGGACCACTCACAGAGAAATAGAGAACCGAGCACCCAGACGCGCATATTACATACACCCAGCAATATTACCACGCACTTCACACAACACACCAATACACATCACCACACTTAGCACCACACAATCCACCCCACACATCACCCACACCACCCCATGGCACCGCAAAGACACCCCAGGTTTTCTGAGGATGAACTCAGGGTCATGGTGGAGGAAATTGTACGGGTAGAGCCACAGCTCTTCGGGACACAGGTGCAGCACACCACCATTGCCAGGAAGATGGAGCTATGGAGCAGAATAGTCGACAGGGTCAACGCTATGGGACAGCACCCAAGAAATAGGGACATCAGGAAGCGGTGGAACGACCTACGGGGGAAGGTGCGTTCAATAGTATCCAGGCACAACATCGCGGTGCAGCGGACTGGCGGCGGACCCCCACCTCCTCCCCCAGAATTTACAACATGGGAGGAGCAGGTCTTGGCGATCCTGCATCCTGACGGCCTTGCAGGAGTATCTGGAGGAATGGACTCTGGTAAGTCTCATCTTCACTACTTCATCCCCCCCACCCCACCAGCATGCCAACTCATACCCCCACCCTCACCCTCAACCCCATCACACTTACTCCTTGTAAATGTCTCACCATCACAACCCACCCATCCCAACCCCAAGCCCTGCATGCGACCACAAAGCATGGACACCCATCACCAAAGCATGCCCACTGCACATCCCCATCCCCCCCAAACCACCGTCACAAAAGCCCCCACATAGGAATGCCAGCACTGGGGTACACGGGCACCCACCCATTGCACGCTATGGCACACACAGATGCAATAAGCATCCATTTATACCCCTGCAGGACCCGAACACCACGTCACCGCGCAGGAGGGTCCACAATTGTCCACTCCACCCCCAGAAGAGGCCCACAGTGATGACAGCACCTCTGTCGACCTGGATCTAGATGACCAGCCCGGCCCATCGGGGACCTCGGACAGTCGGTTCCCCTCAGACAGCCACAGGCCACAGCAGACCTTCCCCCCTCTGGGAACACCAGCACAGCACCCACCCAGCGGGCCCATCCCTCTGTCCCCAGGACACGTCAATCAGCGGTGTGTCCACCACTACAGGGCACCCAGGTTAACCCACCACCCCAACAACAGGGACCTGGGAGCGGTGGTAGTGGGCACACGGTCCAGGGGACAGAGGCCCAGGGAAACAGGGGAACTGGGAGGGCTGCAGTGCGACAGGGGAGGGGACAGGCCCAGGGAACCCAGTCTCCATGAGGCCCTCTCCTCCATCATGGGAGCCTACCATCATTCCCAGGAAACGATGGCGACGGTCCTGGCCAGGTTTCAGGAGATCCAGCTCCTGCAGGAGGAACAGTATTTGGGGTTCAGGGAGGAACTACGAACCATCAGTTCCGCCCTGGGCACCATTGTAGGGGCTCTGAATCAGGTAGTCACCACATTGCGGGACACTGTGGTACCACAAAGGCCCCTGACACTAGCATGGACCAAGAACTGCCTACCACCTCTTCCGGCGCTAGTAGACAGGAGGCCCCGCCACAGGACCAACAGGCCACCAGCACCCCACCCCCTGCAGAAGGAGAACCACCCCACAAACGGGCCCTGAGATCCAGGAAGAAGACAGAGTAAGATGCCAAGACCCCCGCCAGGAAAGGATACCTCCCTGATTGTCATCCCACTGTCCCACATTGTCACCCTGTCCATCCTTAAACTGCCCCTGTTCCACTTCCCACAGCCATTTGGACAATGCAACTGTGATACAAATATTCTGGACTCTGCCATGGACAATCCTCCACCATCACCCCTCACCGATTTGCAACCACCCACCAATATAGAGCACTGTAATAAACACAGTTATTGCACAAAACAATCAGGAATCTGGCTGTGATTTTGTACAAATGTGTTAGACATTACCGTTCCAAAATGCTTATTTACATTGTGATGCCAACATACCACTGTCACACAGCTGTAATCCATGGGGAAACAAAGCAGATGTCACGCAGTGGGGCCCACATCTCTGAAATCGGAAGGGAAAGTCACAACTCAGTTACCATACACTGTGGGAAAAGGACAGACAGTAGAGAGGTAGTAGTGTTTAAGTATATGTAATATGCCGGTGTGTATTCTTACCTGTGTGTCATTGAAAATACTGCTGTTTTACTGTGTTCCTGTTGTCTATGTCGTCTTCTTCGGCTTCCTCGTCTTCACTCTCCACAGGCTCCACAGCTGCTACAACACCACCATCTGGACCATCCTCCTGCAGAAAAGGCACCTGTCGTCGCAAAGCCAGGTTGTGAAGCATACAGCAGGCCACGATGATCTGGCACACCTTCTTTGGTGAGTAGAATAGGGATCCACCTGTCATATGGAGGCAGCGGAACCTGGCCTTCAGGAGGCCGAAGGTCCGCTCGATCACCCTCCTAGTTCGCCCACGGGCCTCATTGTACCGTTCCTCTGCCCTTGTCCTGGGATTCCTCACTGGGGTCAGTAGCCATGACAGGTTGGGGTAACCAGAGTCACCAATTAGCCACACACGGTGCCTCTGGAGTTGACCCATCACGTAAGGGATGCTGCTATTCCGCATGATGTACGCGTCATGCACTGAGCCAGGGAACTTGGCATTAACATGGGAGATGTACTGGTCTGCCAAACACAGCATCTGTACATTCATCGAATGATAACTCTTCCTGTTTCTGTACACCTGTTCACTCCTCTGTGGGGGAACCAAAGCCACATGGGTCCCATCAATGGCATCTATGATGTTGGGGATATGTCCAAGGGCATAGAAATCACCCTTCACTGTAGGCAAATCCCCCACCTCAGGGAAAACAATGTAGCTGCGCATGTGTTTCAGCAGGGCAGACAACACTCTGGACAACACCTTGGAAAACATAGGCTGGGACATCCCTGATGATATGGCCACTGTTGTTTGAAATGACCCACTTGCAAAGAAATGGAGCACTGACAGCACCTGCACTTGAGGGGGGATCCCTGTGGGTTGGCGGATTGGTGACATCAGGTCTGGCTCCAGCTGGGCACACAGTTCATGAATAGTGGCTCGGTCAAGCCTGTATGTCAGTATGACATGTCTTTCCTCCATTGTCGACAGGTCCACCAGCGGTCTGTACACAGGAAGATTCCGCCATCTCCTCGCATGTCCCAGCGGACGGTGCCTATGAAGGACAACAGCGAGCACAGAGTCAATCAACCCACAGGTACGTAACCACAGCTTGCACATAACACGATTCTCAATCCATTGAATGGTTTGTATGAGTGTTGATGCAAGGCCTAGGTATGTGTGATGCAGTAGAAAGTAAGCCATGTGGGCCCCTGAAATGGTGGCTGCCTGACCTGTGAAGTGCAACAATGGGATGTGAGGTAACTGCGCTGGCGTGGCACACCGTGGAGGTAGGCGGTCAAAGACCGCAGCGCTAAGCAGCATTGGTTAACATTGGACCCTATGGGTCTCAGGAGCCAATGACGATGTGCGCCGGCGGTCACGGTAAGCACCGCCGCGATACGCACCGCCGCGGGCGTGGCCGCCATTTTATATCTGCTTAATCACTCGATACCTGATCTTCGACAGGAGAGGACCTACACTGCAAGTGCTGCTGTGACCTCGGTCTGGAAGAGACAATGGCTGCTGCGACTGGTGAAAGGGCCCCTGCCTTCACTGCTCAGGAATTGGAGAAACTTGTGGATGGGGTCCTCCCCCAGTACGCGCTACTCTAAGGTCCTCCAGACCAACAGGTAAGTACACTGGGACCATGCTTTGTGGGCAATGCCTGTGTTGAGTGGGGTGGATGAAAGATGGTGGGGAGGGGAGCGATTGAGGCATGCATCAGATGAGAGCATGTGCCACATGGCAAGGGTGGGGATGGGGGGCCACTCACATTGAGCGTGCAGAAGGTGATGACTATTTTTCTCCCCCTGTACATTTCACATAGGTCAGCGCCCACCAGAAGATCGATATTTGGCGTGCCATCGCCAAGGACGTCCGGACCCTGGGGGTCCACCACAGACGGGGCACCCACTGCCGGAAGAGATGGGAGGACATCCGCCGCTGGAGCAGGAAGACGGCGGAGGCTCAGCCGGGGATGGCCTCCCAACGTGGGAGGGGTGCCAGTCGGACTTTGACCCCCCTGATGTCACTGATCCTGGCGGTGGCCTACCCCAATTTGGATGGGCGCGTGAGGGCATCACAGCAGACACAAGGGGGTGAGTACACTCTCATCCTGGTGACTTTGCGCGCCAGTGGGAGTGTCTGGGTGGGGGAGGAGGGCTGTGGGTATCCCTAGGCCAGGGCGATTTCTGTAGGCTAGGCCCCTCCGTAAGGCATGGCCCTGTGCCCCCGCCCCCCACCTCTGTAGGGTGCCAAGTACAGCTATTCATGGCCCTGTGTCATCTATGTGTGCAGATGTCGTCCATAGGCTTGTAGGCCATGTCCCACGGATTGAGTAGTTGACCCAAAGTGCGCGGCGTAGTGCAGGGGGCTTCTGTGTCTGTCCTGTCCGCCAACGGTGTCGCCAATGCATGTACTCAACATGTCTTTATTTTCTCCCCCCCCTTTTTTTTGTGGTCTTCCTGTTCATGTGTGCATTAGCATCATCAGGCGGAGGAGCAGTGGCATTGGAGCACGAGGGAGCTGCATCCCACATGGCCATGGAGGGCCATGCAACGGACTCCGAATTCACCAGTGGGACAGAGGGCGAAGGGAGCTCCACAGCGGGGACTCGGGCAGACATCAGTGACACCTCTGAAGGGAGCTCCCTTGTGGTGACGGCAACATGTGTGACCCCCGCAACAACAGGTACAGCCGCCACCCACCGCACCAGCACCGCCCTCCCAGCAGCCCGCTCACCCAGGAAGGTGGGCATCTCCTTCGCCCCAGGCACCTCAGGCCCTGCCCCAGTCACCCCTGCTGCCCTCAGTGAGGAGATCATCGACCTCCTGAGGACGCTCACTGTTGGGCAGTCTATCATTTTGAATGCCATCCAGGGTGTCGAAAGAGAGGTGCACCAGAGTAATGCATACCTGGAGGGCATTCATTCTGGTCAGGCTGCCCTTCAGCGATCGTTCCAGACTCTGGCCTCAGCACTGATGGCAGCCATTGTCCCTGTCTCTAGCCTCCCCCCTCCAACTTCCTCCACCCATACCCTATCACCTGTACCTCTGCCTATCCCAGACACACCATCAGACCAGCCTGCACACACCTCAACACCCAAGGGAAGCTCAGCCAGACATAAGCACCACACATCACACAGGCATTCACACAAGCAACATCCACATACAGACATACCAACACCCACTGCCTCCACTGTGTCCCCCTCCTCCTCGTCTCCCTCCTCCCTCCCTGTCACATCTCCACTCACACCTGCATGCACAACATCTTCAGCCACTACGTCCATCACCAGCACACACACCAGCACCCCCCGCACACGTGCACTCACCACCCCCACTACCATTTACACATCCCCTGTGTCCTCTCCCAGTGTGTCTGTGACCCCCTCTTCCAAGATACACAAACGCAGGCAGCCACCCACCCAACAGCCATCCACCTCACGACAGCCTCCAGCCCAAGCACCTGCACCCAAAGACACCAGACTTAAAACTCCTACAACCACCACCTCTTCCTCCACTCCCATACCCACTACACCTACCTGTCCCACTGCTCCTAAAAAGCTTTTCCTGTCCAAACTCAACATCTTTCGTCCAAGTCCCCCACCCCGTCCATGTCATAGGACTACAGTCAGCACCTCAGACACGACAAAACCGGCCACTGTCATCACAGTCTGCCATGGACTGTGGAGTGCCCCACCCTCCAGGGCAGCCAGTTCGGTAAGAAGCCAAGGCATGGGCAGCCCACCCCCGGAGAAACATCTCAAGATAGGCAGTGGCTGGCGCGAGAGGGTGAAAACACTAGGGACTAAAACCCCTACCATGGCTGCGGCAGGAAGTGTGGAGACAGCTGGCACACCGCCCAAGGTGGGGAAGGGCCACAGGCGATCAGGGAAGGCTACGAAGGGCATCACGCTCGACAACACCGCCATCAGCCCAGCTGGCCAGGAGGGCCCCGCCAGCCCCATCCCAGGTGGGCAGGAGGCCACCAACAGGCCCGGCACTGCAGCCCAGGAGGGCCCCGCCATCCACAAGTCAGGTGGCAAATGACCTCCCCGCCATGGCCGGATCCGCTGAACTGGGCCCTTCATCTCAAGCACCGCTGCGCTGGGCACCGCCGTCTCAAGCACCGCTGAACTGGGCCCTTCATCTCAAGCACCGCTGAACTGGGCCCTTCATCTCAAGCACCGCTGCGCTGGGCACCGCCGTCTCAAGCACCGCTGCGCTGGGCACCGCCGTCTCAAGCACCGCTGAACTGGGCCCTTCATCTCAAGCACCGCTGAACTGGGCCCTTCATCTCAAGCACCGCTGAACTGGGCCCTTCATCTCAAGCACCGCTGCGCTGGGCACCGCCGTCTCAAGCACCGCTGAACTGGGCCCTTCATCTCAAGCACCGCTGAACTGGGCCCTTCATCTCAAGCACCGCTGAACTGGGCCCTTCATCTCAAGCACCGCTGAACTGGGCCCTTCATCTCAAGCACCGCTGCGCTGGGCACCGCCGTCTCAAGCACCGCTGAACTGGGCCCTTCATCTCAAGTACCGCTGTGCTGGGCACCGCCGTCTCAATCACCGCTGAACTGGGTCCTTCATCTCAAGTACCGCTGCGCTGGGCACCGCCGTCTCAAGCACCGCTGAACTGGGCCCTTCATCTCAAGTACCGCTGCACTGGGCCCTTCATCTCAAGCACCGCTGAACTGGGCCCTTCATCTCAAGTACCGCTGCGCTGGGCACCGCCGTCTCAAGCACCGCTGAACTGGGCCCTTCATCTCAAGCACCACTGCGCTGGGCCCTTCATCTCAGGAACCGCTGAACTGGGCCCTTCATCTCAAGTACCGCTGGCCCATGAGCGGCAGGGGATGGCCCGCATCTGTGTCGGACAGGGCTGCACGAAGCACTCTGGGCACCAGGCCCCCTCCAGAACCAGTGGAGACTGTTATCCACTTATGAGACTGTGGCTTTGCACTCCCCAGGATGTAACAGTGGGAAGCCCACCCACTGTCTGGACTTGTGAGACTGTGGCTGTGCACTCCCCAGGATGTAACAGTGGGAAGCCCACCCACTGTCTGGACTTGTGAGACTGTGGCTTTGCACTCCCCAGGATGTAACAGTGGGAAGCCCACCCACTGTCTGGACTTGTGAGACTGTGGCTTTGCACTCCCCAGGATTGAACAGTGGGCATGGAGGCCCCTCGTGGATCTGGCGTTGTGCACTCCTCTGGCTGAGGTGCCCCCACTTCCCTTCCCCCTGAGGTGCCTGTAGTTTTGCTATCTGATGCCCCTGCAGTGTTCTCTCCGTTGGAGTCAGGTATCCTGTGTGGGCTTTGCCCATGTGATTTGGGCCCAGTGGTCCACGAACAATGCCTGCTACAATGCTCGGACTTGTACATTTATGTATATAAGAGTTTTTGATGTGTATATATATTTTTTTGGCAGTATTACAATATATTCCAATGTTTAGAATCATTTCCTTTGGTATTTGCATTCTTCCGGGGGGTTTGGAGGGTGTCACTCTGATGTGTTGCTATGCATTGATGTGTGTGTTGTAGTGGGTGAGGGTGAGGGTGGGTGTGTCGCGTATGTGTGTACCCGTAATAATTTCCCCTCCCCCCTCCCCTGTGTCGTAGGTACAGTACTCACCGTTGTCTTCTGCGCCGGCGTTCGTGCTCCTGGTAGAGGAGTAGGAACACTATCGCTGGGAGTATGTGGAGTTCGGGTTCCATGCTGTCCTGATTCCTCATGGGCTGTATGGAGGTGAGCGCTTTCCCTTCGAAATGGCTGTTTCCGCCGTGTTTTTATCGGCGGAGCTACAGCCCCGGAAATGGTGGCGGATTGGTAGGTTGTGATAGAGTGGGCGGTACATTGTCTCCCGCCTATCTGTTGGCGGTGACCGCCGCGCTGTTTGTTTGTCCGCCGTGGCGGGCGGTGTGTTGTTGTGGCGGTCGCTGTTGGCGGTTTCCGCCAGGGTCGGAATTCCATTTTTTTTCCCGCCAGCCTGTTTGCGGTTTGGCCGCAGCTTTAACACAGACCGCCAGGGTTGGAATGACCCCCATAGTGTATAGATGTACTACCTCAAACAGAAGGCACACACTTATTTATACCCTCGGCCGCGCCCAGCCCTCGGGATATGTGCCTCATACAAAGTATTGTAGTGGCCGGGTGGTTCACTACATCTTCCTCGCGTTTTATACTGCGTAAATGTACATAAACAAAAATGGAAAATCAAAATAATTTTCCCCGCAGTAAATGTGATCATCTCCCTAGAAAATATAGGATCATCACCTGCACCTAATTAACAAATAGTTCTCCGCTGTCTCCCAAATGCACCGTGAGTACATCCAGGGTGCGCGATCACTGTGGGAATTGAAGGTTCCTACCTGCCTTAAATAGCAATCTAAATCGGAGGATTGTATACATTTTGCCTTTTCCATACAACAGTTAGTTTCGTTATAATTGGGTAATTTTTGCTATCAGTAGTTAGTTTCGTTATTATCATTAATATAATTGGGTCATTGTTGCTTTCAGTAGTATGATGATTATTAATAACAACATACCATCATTATTAGTCTTATTGACTTTTTATTATAATTATTTTCATTCATAGCTGAGCTTCTCTTTCAACTTCACGGGGCGATGAAATTTTCGTCAGAGTTGGAAATTAATTGTTGCATTTATCCTTCCTACTACCATTGCCCATCAGTGATAGAAATCCTTGTATATTCCAGTAGATGGCGCTGACACGCCTCAGCAACACCTCGGCTACTTTCAGATTCACACGCGCCTACCTGCTGATGCCGCAGGCAGCTGCAACGCTTCCCACTCACGTGTCAGACCTCAGGCCGCTGATGGAAAACATATTTGCACAGCTACACGCCTCCATCTTCGGGGCCGGAGAGCAAAAGAAGTGAACTCGAAGGTTCATAAGCTGTATTAACCGCTGCGCAGCGTACAATGTCATCCTATGGCACAGCACTGGAACAGTCTTGTTTTTCTTGACGAGTACAGATTAACATCTACGCTCTTACTTTTGCGGCTGCACAGCCACTCAATGGCAGCGGCTCTCTCTAGGTGTGCGTGCACCCGTTTTTAGGCTTGGGGTTTCAAAGATTTCGCATTCGGTTTGCAATACTTTGTTTGACGCAGACCCGACACAAAATACATTTTAGCATTTACGAAGAAACAAAAATGTCGATTTGGACTGCTTTTTATGTATAGAAAAAAGTATTGTAACGCTGCCTTGCGTTACTTTGCATCGTTGAGGCGTTCCATGGGTGGTACATCGGTGTTCAAATGCATCCACCCACGGATTTTGAAGTAAACCCTGGACACAAGCCCTAAAAAACGAATTGGGGAGACTAACCAAATTAGACAATAGTCAAAGGACATCATGGTGTGTGACATCACAGAGCATGGCATCACAGCACGTGACAGCACAGGAAGTGACATCACATAAAGTGTTATAGATCTTAACAAGTGAAATTTTGCAACAGGGTTGTGCCAAAAAAGTGATGCAACCCCAATGAAAAATCTGAGCATCAACCTATACATTTATTTTTTTAAACTCTGTCATAAGGAGATTGGTAGCAAGGAGAAACATGACAATAAATCTGCTCTGACTGATTAATTGCAGTCTGCATTTTCATTTGTCTTATGGGGTAAAGGTACCTACTGCAGAGATCTTTGTGTGCCCAATAAATCTCAGGGAATAATAATGATGGCAGGATAACTCTGGAGGTTAACACATTTTCTGGAGAGATCTGTTTTTTGTCTACTCCCAGATTTGAAACAAAGTAGCATAGAGGGTTATTAATGTGTCTCCTGCAAAGTACCCCATGTGATATACAAATGACAGATTTGTATTTTATGTTGATAGGTCAGTTGACTACTGTTTTAACACAGAGATCCTTTTGTTACTTGCAGTTCATAAATTGTAATCCTTCTAATATAGCACAGTGAGCTATGAAGGACATATGACTCCTACACCTTGGAGCCCTCGCTCTCTTATGTAAAGTTCCTGTACATTGGTTTACACACATATGATGTATTGTACATTTATAATATGTACATGTGATGTAAAGTGCTCTTATGCCCTGCATTGGGATGAGTAGTGCTATAAAAGAAATAAAACAAAATAGCAGTATTAGAACTGTTATCTGTGTAAATACTGAAACACAACAACACACCTGACTCAGTCGTGGCTCGCGGGGATTCCTGGGGTGGGGCGGCACGGGGCGGCGGAATAACTAACATCTAATAAAATAAAATTTTAAAAAACTTACCTCCGCTCTCGCGCTGCGCCGCTCCTCTGCTGCACGCAGGCACAGTCTCCCAGCCTGCTTTTCCGCCAATCCTGACGCTGCTCAAAGCAGTTTCAGGATTGGCTGGGAGTGCCCACCCAGGGTGCTCCCAGACAGACTGGGAGCCTGTGCAGGCTTTCTCCAGCCCAGCAACTGTGCGTTGCTGGGCTGCAGAGAGCCCTGTGAGCATGTGCGTTTGGCTGGCTCGAGACGGCCGGCCAAACACACATGCACTCTTGAGGGGAGTGCACAGTGCACTCCCCTCCGCTCATCACCCCGAACGCCCCACCCCTTTCACAAGAAAGGGATAATAAACACTGTTTATTATCCCTTTCTTGTGAAAGAATTTGCAGCGGTTGCTTCTCTTTTGGGCCCAGCTGGAATTTAAAATAACAAAGCCCCCTCCCTGCCTGCATGTTGCTTCTCAGAACTAAAGCAGACAATGTGCAAATACTGCTGAGTATGTCCTGGTGTCTCAAACTGACACCGAGAAAAGTTCTGCATATTTCAGTGGGGCCCAGCTTAACATGGTGGATGGTGTCCACCCTGTGAAATTAGTGGGTGGATGCCATCTGCCCATGTATACCTCCAACTTGTGCTCTGCGCAAACCCATATTTACAAAGAGTTGTAGACATGGTTTGTGCGAAAATGGTGTACTTGCCTGAGGCTGGCTTAAGGTAAAGAAACCTCTCTATTTCTCCTCATTATTACCTCTTTGCATGTGTGCTGCATTCTGCAGCACACATGCAAAAGGGAAAGAAATCTCCAAGGATAGTTTTTGTTCAGGAAGGTGCAACTTCTTTCACAAAAACTATCCCGACTAGAATGCAGGAACCTCTGCACTATGGTGCAAGGGTGCCTGCAGTGGTGTGAGGCAGCCCAAAGTGCATCTGCATAGGGAAAGAGAGGGAACTGTGCCTTTTTTTTCAACATATCGTGCAGTTCTGCTTTCTTCCTTTTACGCAGCAGAGCACATTAACCTCACCTGCTGTGCTACATGAAATGTTTGTAAATCCAGGCATTAGAATAATAGCAAAACTCATGCACAGGAGCATATGTGCCACATGTGTGCATCCTACTGCTTACCAACACCACTCACAACAATAAAAGTGTAGGTGTCTAGTAACCACTGTGATGTGGTCCAGCACGCACACAATGACTGCATTGTGCACAGCAAACAGACAAAAGATAACAGGAGAAATGCTAGCAACACATCTAATCACTTGCAGTCGCTCGGAAAGCATTACAATACATCATTGACCACCATGCCACCTCAGATTATACCAGCCATGTGCAAATAATCATGGTCCTGCTCCAACAGTCCAGCCTGAACTGCCAAACCAGGATTTCATAAATTGGGGGTCAGAAATTATGTGGCAGCAGAAGGGGCTGGGGACCCGTGGTGCAGTGTCATGAAGAGCAGTGTCTTTTTAAAAGTTTGGCTGAAAAGAAATTGGCAACAGGGACACATTCAACTGTAACTCTGCTCTGTCTTACTTAATTGGTCACAAACAGTCTGCATTTTCAAATATCTTACTGGGTAAGGCACCATTTTCTGAGATATTTGTGTTGCCAGAAAGTTTCTGGAGATAATATTATGGTAAGATAACTTTGTTTATGTAATGCACTAGCTTGATAGATCTGTGAATCACTTAGCCACAGTTTTGACTCATCGTGACGTCGCATAGAAGTTTATTGTATCTGTTGCAAAGCACAACATGTAACATGCAGATTAGAATATTTGTATTTTATGACGATAGCTCAGTTCAGTGCTTTTGTTGCAGAGATCTCATTATTTGCAGTTCACAAGTTTTACTGACATTCAAATAAAGCAGAGGGAGGCAGGAAACAGCAGCAGGGAGCTGCATGCATAAGTTTAGAACCTTTTTTGTTATTTTTCACAATCTTTTGTTGTTCTAAAGCTGCTAAAAAGAGATCCTCTCAGTAGTAATAAAGTGTTATTAGTATAGACAACTACACCCACTGCATTGTTTTTAAATTCTGACTTTCTCTTGCCTTGAATCTTGCACTCTTAATATATAATGCAACAGTCGCGGCTCACATCGCTAATAAGGAGGGGGTGGGTGCAGGAGCGGGACTAAAATATATTTAAAAATAAAATAAAAACTTACCTCACTTCTTGCCGCACCCCTCCTCTTCTAAGCCTTGCTGCAGGCAGGCAGGCACAGGCTCCTAGCCAGTCCTGAGCCAATCCTGATGCTGCTCTGTGCAGGCTCTTTCCAGTCCGGCAACACAGTACCGGGCTGGAGAGAGCCTACTGCGCATGTGTGTTTGGCTGGCCCGAGACAGCTGGCCAAACACAAATGCGCTCTAAGGGGAGTGCACAGTGCACTCCCCTCCCTGCCCGTCACCTCCATGGCCTGCCCCTTTCAGCACGAAGGGATAATACACCTAGTTTATTATCCCTTCGTGGTGAAAGGTTTGCAGCTTCTGCTGCTGGCGGGGGGTGCGATTCTCCTCGGCCCTAAAGGAGGAGCCACCCCTGTAATGCAAGCTAGTTTGGATATATTACTCCTGTACCTTGAAATCCTGTCTTATGTAATATTTCTGGTACGGTAGTATATGTGTGAGTAAATCACTTTGACACCCTCCATTGGATGAGCAGCAGGATGAAAGAAAAAAAGTAACTAAAACAATAAATTAGTATATATTAATCAATTTGGTATTAGTCACACTCATACAAACAGATACTTCTGATATTCTTATAGTGCATGCACATGTCTTACATATAGGGGTTGAACAAAGTCAAAAACCTGTCTCCAAATCATTTATTTTCTTAAGCACTGTGAAGTGATGAGAGGGTGAGTTCCTATGTTTCCTTCTATTACACTGGCATCTAGGTGTTAGGTCCCATATAGCTCTAGCCAGGATGAGACCCAAAATCAGGCAAGAACATTCCCATTGGATAGAGTGCCCAGTTTAGCATTCCAAGCAACAAATTACAAGAGCAGATGTGTTATAGCACAGATGTTACAGTTGGTTTCCATTTCCCCTCCAGCTCACAACTATTTGTAAATCAGGTTACAAAATCTAATCTTGATAGCCCTATTTGCACCAGCCTCCTAAATGGATCCCAAATGGAGCAGTAGTAAGTAAAAACTGGTGTAAACATGTGTATAGCTGTTTACACCGGAGTCACATTTTAAATGAGGGCACAAGTGTATTCCTTGAGAGACATCCAGACCCAGATTTACTAAGTTTTTATTCAACGCATCATTCAGATTTGCTACCTTGCATTGCAGTGTGATGATCTGGTTGTAAATGGGTGAATGAAAGGGAACAGGTTGTGGAGGTGAGTGAAGGGAAAGGATAGACTGCTGTACAAATACTTTTGCTCAAGTGTCCCAATGAATAGCTATTGAGACTTGGTGAGTAGTTTCACCCACAATGTAATCTGTCATGGAGCCGGTGAAGAGCCTTTGGCTTACTTGTAGAGCACATCTAGTTCAGAGTTGCTTTTGGTAGGTAGATCTCTTTCCGAAAAAACGAGTGAAATGAGAACAAAATACATCACATGAAGAATATTTTTCAAGAATGTTAGCTAAATACAGTCGCTCTGATCGATCAAAGGCAAATTTGAGTACAAGGTAGAACTGATTGTTTGCAAATGTTAGTATCCAAGCATTTAAATTTGAAAGAGTAGAGAAAATATATTAGAGGTAAAATGTCAGGTATAACGTATCTGTGTAAAATAAAAATATGTAATGGTAAACAAGTCGAAGGTGTACCACTACATTTGTGAATTGTATTTAGACATACATTAACCCTTATTCTAAACCCCAACTCTTACTTCCTCTCCCTAACATATTTGTCCCTCACACCTTTTTGTCTGCAATTTTACAAGGTTTTGGGCTACCCCCTTTGATGCTGTTGCAGCGCAGATCCTTGTCTCATCTTATTATTTTATATTAGAACATTGGAAGTTGGCAGCTCCATTGAAAACAATGGAGTGCTGCAGGCTTTTACTGGCCAGTAAAAGCCCGCAGCGCCAACATTCCAATGGGCTTTGTTCACAGCAGCAGCTGTGAACAAAGCCTCACGGAGCCCGAGGGGATTCTAATCCCCTTGGGCTCCGTGAGCAATTTGTCTTTTTTAAGAGAACATTCTGCCCTGAGTGGCAGAATGTTCTAATAGCCTTATAACCCGCCGTAGCGGGCTCTACCGGCTATTAAAGGCCCTTTCCCTTGCTAAATGCCCTCGCCTTCGGCTCGGGCATTTAACTCGGGAGCGGGCCTTTAATAGCCGGTAGAGCCCGCTACGGCGGGTTCTAAGGCTATAATAGTGAGTGATTGGATGCTGCCTTAAGGTCGATGAACCTTTTGACCTGTATAGATTGTATTGGTTGCCACAATGATTATTGACACATGATACAACAACATTAAACAATAATAGTATTCACCAAAGAATCAATGTATGACACGCCATGACCCACTTGGCCATGAATAACCACACCTTTTAGTCTCAATTAAAATATTTATTTCCCTATATTAACAATGCTAAAGTCACAAAAATAATTCTCAACACCAAATGGTTCAAAGTGAGCAGCATCACAGACTGGCGAATTGCTCTGAAAAATCTTAGTTTAAACAGAGAAAATAAAACACTCAATAATTAGAACACAAATCAATAACATGAGTATTTGTACAAGAGAGATATACATTGAATTCAGCAATAGACAATGTTAAATCATGGGCATAGAGAAAACACCTCACTAACCTCAAATTAGCATGTTGGGCATCATGAAAAAGGTTTAGTAACATAAATTTAGAAAACATCTAGCTATGGCACCATAAAGCAGAATTTAAAGCAGTAGCAGTTTGGTACCTGTAAAACAAAAGACAAATACAAATACACAGAATTCATTGTTACCTCTCCTTAAGGTAAACAGCTCTAAGGTTACAGCTTCATCAGCATCAAAAATCGAAGCATTGGAAAAAAAAGGTGACAATTCAGAAATTTGGACTGTAAATTCTATGAACCATCAAATTAATTATATAAAGCAGGCAGCATAGCACTATAGGCTCTAAGCACTAAGTGCTAAAATAAGCACAGAGCTTAGAAAATAATTCAAATTAATAAAGTAACAGAAGTCAGTGGACTGACTGGCAAAACATGAAATTTCAAAGTGACAGATCATAAGAATGAGAAGTGAAGCCTCTAGAAACCAGGGAAATGATGCACATAAATGAATAACATGAATGACTGAAAAATGAATGCAATAAGAATCCCCATGTCTGATTCACAGATATTAAATTAAACTTGCTAAACGTCTGTGATTGGCTGAAAACGGCATATGTACTAAAATCATCCAATCACAAAATATCAGCACATCAGAAAATATTCCACTATTGACTTAAATATTTCATTTTTCCTCTGCCTCTTCCTTTTTGCGTAAGTACAAAAATATATTAATTATTGTTTCCTGCAGTCTTCTCTGCAGTGGGCTTGTGAAGGTCTGCTGCTCAACACATTCCAGAATGGATAGACATGAAGAAATATTAAAACTTTTTTTAAAATCAGCACCATACCCTCTGAAGAAATACATTCATTAGAACGAGAACATAGATTAAATTCACAATTCAAACAAAAGAAGCTTGTAATTCTACAGAAGCATTTGACACTTCCAACTCCGCAAAAACAGATAACTACATGTGAGGACCTTGCTTACTCGAGCCAGAGCAGAGAACAACTGTTTTAAGGAATACATTTCATTAGTAAAACATTGGCAGATGTTCAACATCAGCTCTGGCCTTGTTCTGCCGAAAGGCACTACAGAAAACTCAAGAATGAACACACATTTATTTCTAACAATATTTTTTCAAAGCACATGTTCTTAAAGAGACAGAATATGTTTCTTTCATCACTAAGTTAACAAATATAAATATATATGTGCAGGCCTTTCACTCTGATGGTGGCCACTAAGTAGGCACATTTCATGTTTACATTTATATATTTTTTTTCATTTGAAGCATTTCTCATGTTAGTGTGATTACATAAAATAATTATTTCATTTCAAATCTGCGCTCAAAATGCCGAATTTATACCACATCCTTTACTAAACCTTCACTTACTCCTTAAATTGCTTTAACCTTATACTAGCCCCGTACGTGTCACCTGATCTAACCTAATCTTAATTCCATTTCCTTGACCCAATCCTTGCCTTGGTACCAACACTAGGCCTGGCTCCAAGTCAATGTAAACAACGTCCCTTACTCGTTCCGTTTCACTCTAATTCTGACCCTATATCAATCCCTTACCACCACTTTCACACATAGCACAGTCCTAATACTTACCCTAACCCAACCATCACTCTGACCATAACCTTAATCTAATGCTAAACCTCTCTCTAAATCCAAGTGTAACCCATACAATTTTGTCACAACCTTTTGGTATATTCCACAATCCATAGAGTCTAATTTTCAACTTTTTAGTTACTCTTTTAATTCTATTTTTTTTTACTGCAAACCGTAGAACATGGGTTGAAAATAAAGATTACTTGCTAAATTTAGGGTTTGACATCTTAAGCAAGCAAACAGGAAAAGGGTGATTAAACTGTCATTAGAAAAACTACACCCATCACTTTGGACATCCACTGCATTTGAATAAAAAACTGCACACATAGTAGGGGTGGGTGAAAGATTCTGCTCTGCCGGCGTAGTTTGAGGAGTTTTGCTCACTGTGCATTCTGCCTGGAGTGCAGAGTTCCTATAAAACTCCGCCAACTGCCGTGTGGTGATATTGTTTCAGGAGCACCCCTCACCAGTATTAAGTTGGTGAGTGCAAGCAAGAATTTGTGTCCGCTAGCTTGATACTCAGGTGCTACAACATCTCCTGGAGAGATTTCTCAAAGAGAGCTGTTGCGGCAGGTCGCAACCGTTCCGATTGAGAAAGCTGCAGATTGCGTAGAAAATCTACTGAAGTGGTAGGACTCTAGTGCACTGTGTGGTGCAGTTTGCGCTGATTTTACAGAGCAGAACAAGCTCCTCGTGCTAAAAATCAGCACAAGGAGCGCTACATACTGAATTCCATCCGCTCACTGAACTCCATGGAATCTCACTGAGTTTTTATGTAACTCCACGGAATTTCGCCGAGTGAACCTCTGCGAGTTCTGCCCATCCTGCACGAAAAGCTGAGAGTCCTAAACAGCAAAATCGAAATGTAATCAAATAATACGTAACACTCATCACAACAAACATAACATGTGAAATTAATGAGTGCAAGATTCTTAAAAACATTCTTACAATATTTTGTATTTTCAAATTTGACAAGAATTCACCCTTTTAGAGCTAACCAGCAATCAGGTCATAGTGCTTTACACTTAAGAGAAATATTCAGATACATTTTCCAGTGACTATAATCCCACAATTTGATTTGAAGGAAACACATATATGTCCTATTTATGACACTTCTCCACAGGGTTGAAAGAAGGAAAAATGAAGGAGAAAAGGAGAACAGAAAATGCCCACTCAAATACCAATATAGTCCATCAGTAAACCCCACTGTCAGTTATAGCGTGGCTAGAAACTATTTATGAGAATGCAGTGTTACAAGACTGTTTCCACAGGCTCTAGTGCTACCCATAACTACTCTAGACAAATCAACGCTTGGGGAAATTAGTAGAGGCTGCAAAAGGCTATGCAGGCTATATATCCAATTGAGGTATGTGGTGTGGTTGTGTCCTCCTAAAGTCAGTCTGTACTGCATTTACTGCTCTATTCACTGTTCTATGTCTTATTAATTCCTGTCCCTTTCAAGGTAGGGGCTCCAAATTTGATTCTAAATGTCCTTTTGATAATTGACCCTGTAAATTATCTTTCTGCAGGATGCCACTCTTCACCCCCCATTCATCTCCTCTCTAAAAGTCTGTACCACAGAAGATGTTCTAATGCCAGTGGATATATTTGTTAGCCATTGCTATAGTGCTTATAATCCCCCTACTCCTATGGTGAGAAGCACCCATAACATCCATTAGGTCAAGTAATATATTTAATAGTGTCATATAGTGCCATGTGAACACATCGAAGGCCTTCATTACGGGTTTGGCAGTCGGAAAACTCCGACAGCCAAACTCACGGGGAGGCGGCAGTGGTCATACTGGGTGCCCATGCCCCTGGTCGTATTACAGTGTTTCCACCAATCAGACCGGTGGGAACAGTACTACGATATTGGTCTTGGCTCCCTTAAGGGGATAATAAACTCATGTTGTAGAGTGTTCGTCAGGGCTGTTTAGAAGGGGCTACGACTGGTTTGGAGAAGAAATTGCCTATATAAAGTCCTGACACTGTCCCTGTGACGTGACCCAACATCTTTAGATAACGGACAGTTGGGGAGTCTTGAAATGGGAATGGTCGTAAGCTACCTACACGTGCCTTGGTTAGACAGAATTCAGTCCACAAGGAAAGATAAGACTTGAGCAAGTTGCCTGTCAATAGTGATTCAAGGTGCATGATCCCTTGAATGATTTAGTCATATCAATGCACTTTGGATCCCCAATGACAATAGATGCAAATTGGCGCCGAGGCATGGACCAAGGACTACCTTTGTGATCTGTGTGAACATGTTTCCAGTTAAGCAGCATGGCTTTAATTGTACAGAGTTATAAATAGGAGCTGTTAGGGATTTCATCAGTAGGCTGGTGCTAGATCCCGCATACATTGAAGTAGTTTTGTTTTCAGATGAATCCACACTAGGGTTTTTTCTGTCAGCGGCATAAAATATTCTCGTTTTCACAGCTGATGTGCCTGATAATAATTATCTACATTTGGTAAGACTATGGGGGTCATTCCGACCTCGGCGGTCTTTTCAATAGACCGCCGAGGGACCGCCGTACGGAAGACCGCCAGTGCTGGCGGTCTTCCGCATGGGCCATTCTGACTGGTGGCAGCGCTCCGCCCGTTTCCGGACGAAGAGCCGCCAACAGCCATACTGGCGGCAGGCGGGGAAGTGGAGGTAGCTCCACCTCCACCGCCACGCCAACAGAACACCGCCCAGCGAATCACGACCTGTGATTCGCTGTGGCGTTGTTCTGTTGGCGTCGCGGTGTCGGCGGAGCTGCCCGTTCCCTCCCAGAGGATCACCAGGAACAGGTAAGGTGATCATCCGCTAGGGAAGGGGGGTGGTGGGGTGTTGTGAGTTATGTGCGTGCATGGGGGTGTGCGTGTGTGTATATTGAGGGGGCGTGTGAATGCGTGCATGAATGCGGGGGGGGTGTGTGTATGTGCATGAATGCGTGCATGAATGCGGGGGGGTGGTGTATGTGCATGAATGCGTGCATGAATGCGGGGGGTGTGTGTAT
Organism: Pleurodeles waltl; assembly: GCF_031143425.1. NCBI lineage: Eukaryota > Metazoa > Chordata > Amphibia > Caudata > Salamandridae > Pleurodeles > Pleurodeles waltl. Next base: position 861,332,953 of record NC_090446.1, on the reverse strand, counting down.
GTGCATGATGAATGCGTGCATGAATGCGGGGGGGGGTGTATGTGCATGAATGCGTGCCTGTATATGTGTATATGTTGGGGATCGGGGTGGGGGACGGGGGTCCTGCAACCTTTTGGGGGTGGCAGGGGTGGTGGGGGGGTAGGGGAGGGAGTCGGGGTTGGGGTTGGGGGTGGGGGAGACCCCTATCAGTGCCAGGGAAGGGATTCCCTGGCACTGATAGTGCTTACCGCCATGGATTGAATGGCGGTCCCCAACCGCATGAAATCCATGGCGGTAAGCCGGGGTCAGGCGGGTTGGAATACCGCCGGCGGTATGTGACGACCGCCGGGCTGGAGACCCAGGTCTCCAGCCCGGCGGTCGTTACCGCCGTGGCAGTCGGAACGGTGAAGCGGCGGCTGACCATGGCGGTAACCGCCATGGTCAGAATACATGAAAAAAGACCGCCAGCCTGTTGGCGGTCTTACCGCCGCTTCACCGCCGACCGCCAGGGTCAGAATGACCCCCTATGTGTACGATGGAAGAGCATTGAATGGAACTTATTTCGAACTTTGTTCGGTCGTCCGTGCTCAGCCTCACAAGATCAATACAGTTTAGAAGAATTCCAAATGTAGGATCAGTCTCATAAGCAGAAGGCTGCCATTGCCTGATTGTGGTTCAGGTTTCAACAAGCAGAAGAAGAGTCATTCAGAGGAACACTGATACAACTATTGGACTCCCTAGCACTTTACAATGTAACTACTTGGCATGAGGCAAAAAATAGTCTTATACAGCAACTGCCAATGCCCACATTATGGGAGCAAGGTGTTACATGTGACTGCTTTAAGACCATTTTAAAGAATTTTTCTAATTTAATGACCCACAGTTGTTAAAAACATAGCAAATAGCACTTTGATAAAATAAAAAAACTAGCGATGAAATTAACCAAACTTAGTTTAATTATTAGGCATTACCATTAATCTGGAAAACTAAAATACAATATTTTCAACTGTGATTTGGTTTGTTTGATACAATTAAATCCACCAGTATTGGAATACACTAGAAAAGATCTTAAATGCCTTTTCTGTGGTTACAAACTTGTAAGTTTGGCACACGTGTTCTGCTCCTGTCCTGCTTTTGCAACGTATGCTAAAATACTTATTTCCATCACTTCTTAGACTCAGGGCCTCATTACGAGTCACTAGTCATGAGACAAACCAAACTCGTGGTGGCGGTCGGACTGCAGAGCACTCCTGGTGGTTGGATTGCCAGGAGACCTCTGCCACCGCCAGGGTCATGGATCTCGACTGGTTGGCAACGGTTGAAGTCTTGGTCAGCTACGGCAGCGCTGAATTCAGCACCGCAAAGTCCTGTCATGAAAAGGCTGGCAGAAAGGCACTGCTAGGGCCAACAGGAGGGCCCCTGCACTGCCAGTCCCCCCAGAATGTGCACTCTTTGCTATGGCAGACAGGGCGCTGGGGTCACACTCTATGCGATAGCATTGGTCTCAGCTCCTCGAGGAGCATTGTGAAGCACACATAGAAAGGGGAAATGCCTCTTAGGATTGTTTTTGGGCAGGAAGGCGTCCCTTCATGCACAAAAACAACCCTCCCTGTAATACTAGCACCCTTGCACCATGGCACAATGGTGCCTGCGTTGGTGCGAGGCAGCACACTGCCCCAGACCTGGAAAGCATCAAAAATGTGCTTAGCAGATATGGCATATTTTGCTCTCTCCCTGCTATGCAGCACACTGCAGAAAGTTTTCTTGCTGTGTTTCTCTGTCTGACTCCAAAAGGAAGGCATCAACCTGATAGCACCTCAAGCACCTCCACAAAGATTCTGGTGTCACCCAACTCACCCACCAGACCTTTGTTACATTAAATCACACGTACAATATTCTATTTAGAATGTTCCACAATTTCATGCTTTCCACTGATGGATTCCATGTTAAAGGTGCTGCTAATCTGCAGGGCTCTTCTCACTCTCTGGACCGACTCAGGATGCTAGGATGTCTCTCTAATAATTTGTCTCTCAGAATAATATCTTCATTCCTGGACCACTACTGCCTTTTTCAAGAAGAAGCACAGCCACATTTGCTGCTATGTTCAGGAAGCTATAGCACCATAACCACCTGGTAAGTATCAATGACTGAAGGAAGGTAGCAATCGCCCGTTTGATGTGTTGCTGACTCTCTTCTCCCAAATCGACAAAAGCATTATGGAGTTCTACACTTGCCTCGAATTGGTATTTTGGACATAGGTAACAGGAAGCCCCCCACTAATCTCCAGGGACTGACACCAGAGGTTCTGCCACTGCATAGACTGCTTGTCTGATTCCTGAGAGTTTTTATCAAGTCACTCGAGGTCCGCCTCTCAGCTGGACTTGGATCACACTTGCAGAGGAGACAGAATCATGTTTACTACACACATGCATGAGATGTTTGAGGCATTGGTTTGTTGTATGGTAAATTAAGGGGTTTATGATATTGTTTACATTTTCTAACAGGGTTCCCAGGCATTCCAGGTTGAAGAAGTACGGTAAGGCAGACCTGCTACTCCGACTGCTGATACTGTGTTATCTGCATTACTGCTCATTAGATCGGTGTAATGTCTACAGGACCTTACTGTTGTAGTTTAGCAGCGATTAGATTAAGCATTAGCAGAAGACATCTTGTATTTAGTAACTATTGTGAACATTTGGCGGAATCCATTTTGTATTCATGGCAGCCATTTTCTCTGCCACATGCTGCCATGTGCTCACCATGTGCTCTGTCCTACCTTTCTGTTAACTACTCTTGAAAATCTGCCTAGTGACAAGTTATATTTAGCATCTCTCACTTTTGCACATGCTCAATAAGGTCTGCAGCTGTTAGTCCTTGAAAATTGTTAGCTCCTCCTACCTGTCGACTGTGCATTTCCACATGACCTTATATGTATAGAAGTCTTGCTTCTATAATTGTACCACCTCCTTTTAGCCCCTGTGTGGGTATAAAAGGACCATGCTCTCTCAGTTCAGTGTGCTACTTCAAACATTACCGAAGTGTGCTGTTTGAACTGTAGTACCACCTCATGAGGTTAATAAACTTTGTCTTTTATTTCAGTTTCTGTGCCAACTTCTTCCTACATGGTCTGAGGACTTTGTGCAGAGAAAGGTGAACCCTTTGCACTAGTAGGCCTTGCTGAGGCTTACTTCAACAAATTGGCGCCCGAACAGGGACTCATCGGTGACTCGGACGCCCAACGGATTGGTCGCGACGAAGGATTAGGATCTCGTTGCGGACGATCAATGCCTGAGGAGACCCGAGTCTTGGCAACCACTGCGTTTTTCCCTTCCTTCTGATTTGACCATACAGGTGGCACCGGTCCTCGACTGAGATCCTTTTTTGTTCATTCGTCATGCAGTGAGCATTTGGTCGATTTTAGAACTTGGCAGTTGGAACCTGGACACCCTGTGATTGGTAAGAGCCGTTTTACGGCACTTGCTGTGGGTTTTGATGCCTTTGTTTGGTAATGTAGTTCAGCACTACTTACTGTGGCTCTCGTGTTTTGGGTGACTAGTCAATTTGTGTCCTTTGAATTGATATATAAATTGCAATTGATATAGGCAGGTAATGAGGAGAATTTTCTCCAATTTAATTTTGATTTGAACAGCACCTTATTGTAATGGTACCAATTTGAGACTGGAAGAATCGCAACCAGCACCCCCAGAGGGGACGCCAAATAGAGATATGTATGTTAAAAATGGTCTTTCTTCTATAATGTACAGCACATTATGGAATAAATACACTCGTGCGGATCCTGAGTTACGTTGGCCTATGCATGGGTCATTTGATTTGCGAAAGATTGAGTATGTGGAACAATGTATGTGTAAGCGAAAGTCTAGGCAAGATATATTTGACTGTGTACGAATGTGGGAGAAAGAAGTGCATGGACGAGTGGAGCGTGAGCAAGCCTTGCTTGACAAAGAGCAGCGGAAGAATGTATATGTGAAAGCATTGGAAATGAGAAAGAAAGAAATAAATGACTTAAAGGAGCTAGAAGAGAAAGAATGTAAATTACAGGTAACTGGCCAATACACCGTTAGGCAACCTCTCTATCCTATCCTTAATAAACCACATGATGATTTTTTGTTACTAGATCGCCCTCCACCTCTGTATGTCGTTCCTTCTGCCCCTCATGAGTTAGCTAAGGTCTCCAGTTCGGAGCAACAGAAGATGCGGGATAGTCGCTCTATGTTGTCTGCTGACTTTGCGTCTGAGCTTAGATCTATTGCTCGTAAAACAATTTGTAGCGTTGTCTCTGCTTCTGAACTTTTAGATAACATGAAAGGGTGGACGGAAAAGGAGCAGCTATATTTTACTGAGGCATTTGGCACAAAAGTTATTGAACTATTTCGGAACTATTCTGATGAGTTAGAGCCCGATGATGTAGCAGCTGATCATAAGCAAATGCGTGATGGTCTTTTTGTTTTCTCCCAGGTGGCTGATGCAATCAGGCGTTTGGTGAAATTATGTGTTGCAGCAGACCGTTTGCGAGAGGAGAAAAGGGCCGTGGACGTAGTTGCACGGACATCTCAGACCGGCGGGGTGCAAGCTTCTATCTTTGGAACAGATAAGATTATGATAGTTCATGCGAAACCAATGTGGGAGGCTGTGCCTTTGTATGTTCCTCCTAAAGGATCGGGTACAAGTGATGATAAAACTTCTGTTGATGCTAAGGGGTATTTTATTTATAATTGGGTATATACTCCTTGGAATAGGGCAGATGTAATGGCACTTAAAACAGCATTACCTGACCTGTGGAAAAATACAGCCGCCTTTTATGAGGAAGTTGAGGGAGCAATTAGTTCTTGTACTATGACTTTGGACAACTTGATTCTTTTGTTTAGCCTGAAGGTGTGGCTCTCATACAATATGTAGATGATATTTTGTTGGCAGGTGATACCCCTGAGCAATGTGAAAAGTGCACTTTGTCCTTACTTTCTTTTCTTGCTTCACACCATCATAAAGTGTCACGAAAGAAATTGCAATATTGTAGACCAAAGGTAACCTATTTAGGTCACCTTTTGTCTAAGGAGGGCCGTGCACTTACATCAGATCGTATTCAAGCAATTTTAGACACACCAGTACGCTCTACTCAGAAAGATGTTCGTGCATTCCTTGGTCTTACTTCTTTTTGTAGGCAATGGATATTAGGGTTTTCACACATTGTCAAACCTTTGCTAGCACTTTTGACTAAAGATACTCCAATGCCCCTCCCATGGACAGATGAATGTGAGACTTCTTTCCGGCAGCTACAACAAGCCCTTTGTTCAGCACCAGTGTTAGATACTCCAGATTACATGAAGCCTTTTGCACTTTACGTACATGAGAAAGATGGATGTGCATTGTCAGTTTTAGTACAGACACATGGCGATAAGCAGCGTCTCTTTGCATATTTTTCAGCGTTGCCTGGGTGTTTTCGTTCAGTTGCGGCAACAGCTGTGTCAATACATCAGAGTGAAGGGATAGTTTTCTCACATAAGCTGTTGGTGTTAATACCCTATGCGGTTGATGCTCTTTTAAATCAAACAAAGACGCAACATTTAACTAGCGCTCGCCTGATAGGCTATGAATTGACATTGCTGGCTCCTCACTTTACACTGAAGAGATGTGCAACACTAAATCCAGCCACATTGTTGCCATATCCGGTGACTCAGCCTCAGTCACAAGAAACACATGATTGTATATTCCTTACCAAAGAACAGACAAAGGGTCGTATTGATTTACAAGATACGCCCCTTCCAGATGTAGACGGGGAATTGTGGGTTGATGGGTCTTGTTTGAAGTTGCCAGATGGTACGACCTCAGCTGCATATGCAATCGGCACAATACACACGGTAGTGGAGGCAGCTCTTATACCACAGAAGTCAGCTCAAGCAGCTGAACTAATAGCTTTGACACGAGCATGTGAGCTTAGTACTGACTTATGTGTGAACATTTATACAGACAGTCGCTATGCTTTTGGAGTGGCTCATGATTTTGGTTTGCTTTGGAAGGAGAGAGGCTTTCTCACATCCCACGGGATGCAGATAATGCACAGAGAATTAGTGCACAACCTCTTGACTGCGTTAACATATCCAAAGAATCTAGCTATTGTGAAATGTAGTGCACACAAGAAAGTGACCGATAAGATAGGGCAAGGTAATGCTCTTGCGGACCACGTAGCACGTGAGACTGCGATGCAGCGAAGTACTACTTCTATGTATGTAGTGAAGTCACAAGCTGAACGTTGGCATAATGCTAGACAAGACGTATTAGATATACAGAAATCTGCTTCTGTGAAAGAATGTGACCAATGGTCTGAAGAAGGAGAATTGGATGATGAGGGCTGTTGGCGGAATAAGCAGATGGATAAATGGAAATTGCCTATAGCTTTTGTACAACCTATGGTTCAGATGGCACATGGGCTGGCACATGTTAGAGCTTCAACAATAACGAAGTTGCTTACGCAAGTTTGGGAGCATCCAGAAATTTCCAGTACAGCTAAGAGGGTAGTAGTCTTGTTTGATCTGTTTACAATACAATCCTGGAAAAGGGACACGTACTCCTGCGGGAGGGTTTGCTACACCAACTGCACCTTTTGAAGTTCTACAAATTGATTATATTCAGCTTGAACGCTGCAACAATTTAAAGTATGTCTTGGTGGTGGTAAGTGCCTTCAGTAAATGGATAGAGGCGTACCCCACAAAGGATAATACTGCCATTACCACAGCGAAGGTGCTTTTGAAAGAATTTTCCCCTAGGTTTGGTGTTTGCAGACTTTTATGGAATGATAACGGACCTCATTTTGTTGGGAAAGTTATTAAGTATGTCCTGAAAGGCTTAGGGATCAAACAGAAGTTCCATGCAGTTTTCCACCCACAATCAGCAGGGTTGGTGGAAAGGTATAATGCTACTTTGAAGCTGAAGTTAGCGAAGATACAGGCTTTCACATCCTTAACTTGGCCGGATGCATTACTGTTGGCATTATTGTCTATTAGGTCAGTGCCACACTCTCGACTTGGCCTTAGCCCATACGAAGTGGTTTTCGGGAGGCCAATGAACATTTGGGGAGTTCCTAAGCCAAATTCTGTATATGATGTACCTTGTGTCCTGATGAATGATTATTTGGCACAGTTAACCGACAATTTGGTTTCTATTCATCAACAGGTTCGAGAAGCACTTCCTGACAGATCTACAGGTGAAGGCCATGAACTCCGACCTGGTGACCAGGTGATGATTAAGTCCTTTGAAAGATCAAGCAGCTTGGAACCAAGGTGGCGAGGCCCAGAACAGGTGCTCCTTGCGACAAGGACAGCAGTTCGAGTGACGAACCGAAAGAATTGGGTCCATAGTACTCACTGCAAGAGAGTGCTACCTACCTTGGTGGAACCTGCTGTGCTGACCGATCATCGAGAGATTTTGACTACGGAGAAAGGCCGTGCTATACCACCTGATGAATCTGTAGAGGTCTTCCCGGACCATACGACTTCTGGAGTGTCGCGATATAATTTAAGACCGAGGAAAGAATCTGAAAATGTTTTGAAAAAAAACTGGTTGAGCTACCGCCCTGGGTTAGTGAAACGGAGAGCCAATGTGGCAAGGGGGGGGGATCAGCCATGCATTAGAGTAGTGACACCCGTCTTGGCCCGTGGTGAAGAAATCAGCGGCTGCCCAGGGATAAGAGCTCCAACGATTGTTTTTAATTCATTTCTGAAAGGGTCGATTATCACTGTTGCTAAAATGAATAACAAACTGATCATTAGTACTATGGGGTTTGTTGTTGTTTTGGTGGTTATAGCAATAATCACCTGGTTTGTTGAAAAGAAGGCTCCTGCTCGTGAGCTTTTTGTTGCCACTACTCCAGTACCAGAGGATCACTATTACTTTACGCTTCCCTATCAGGAGCAGAAGCACCGCCAATCGTACTTCAATAATACTTTCATTCAGATGTTGCATCAAACTCATAATGCTACAAATACTACTAACTGTTGGGTATGTGGAATAATACCTGCGTATCAAAAGAAAGGAGGAACACCTTTCATTCCTCTTCCATTTTCACACAATGGTTCTTGTCAAGCGTGGTACACGCTTTTGTTTGCATCTGGAAAAAGTACAGAGGGCGGACTTCTTTTTCGCCTTAATAAAGTATGCTACCAAGACAAAGATGGGTATCCCCAAGCCAAAGGAACTAAATGGGAATGGGAAGAGTATCAACCGGACAATGTTTCAATACCATATGTCTTCACAAATATAAGAGACTTTGACAAGAAAGAACAATTTGTGATTTCTGTTACAAAAACTAAAGCAGATTTATGTATACGTAGCATTGGGCGAATTCCAGTAGGGATAAGCGATTGTACCTTGATTTTAACTATTTAGGGTGTAAATAATAGTAGTTTTACAGCTTCACATAATACATATTTTGTTTGTGGTAACTATGGATATTACCAACTACCTGTTGGGTGGTCAGGTGTGTGTAATGATTGCAATATTTTTCACATGCTGTATCTGTATTCAGTGTGGTCCAATGTTCTGCTCCATGTGTATCACTGCTTGTATGCCTACCAAAAGAAATATTACAGAAATGAAAGCACAACATATGTTAGGTAAGGAAATAGCTGAAATGATGAGCATAAATATACGAGATGAATATTTAGATTATCCTAGAAAGACGAATGTCTTCAGCTAATGCTGAAAGGGTCGTCTGTTGTAGTTTAGCAGCGATTGGATTAAGCATTAGCAGAAGACATCTTGTATTTAGTAACTATTGTGAACATTTCGCGGAATCCATTTTGTATTCATGGCAGCCATTTTCTCTGCCACATGCTGCCATGTGCTCACCATGTGCTCTGTCCTACCTTTCTGTTAACTACTCTTGAAAATCTGCCTAGTGACAAGTTATATTTAGCATCTCCCACTTTTTTTTCTTTCTCAGGGTGTCTTTTTTAGTTGGGGTAATTGCTTTGCAAATCTATATGTTTGCTTCACTGGAACTTTTCCTTTTACACACATGATTTTTGTCCTTCCTTAATAAATCTAACATATTAGAACTGGCTGTCTGGTTGTGAAAGACCTTTCTGTAGGCCTACTGTAGGCCTAGAGACTGTCTACTGCTTCCATAGGTAGACATTGTTGTCACTCTAATTTTCTTGCTTTTTATTTGATGACTTTCCTTCCTTGTCTTGTGTTTTCCCGTCCCATGGAGCATACCTTCCTTGCCATCCTAACTGACTGTCTGACTTGTATCCTTCCACTACTGTCATTTAAATAACTACATTTTACTTTTTCATTAAGCACTCAATGACAGTGCATGTATTGTTTTGCTGTCTCCCTCATGTTCTTCTCTCTGCCAACTACCTACCCCATGCTCAGTATTGCTTTCTCCCTCCTGGACCGCTTTCCCTGTCCTCCCCCAGAGATCATTATTTTTATTTTCCCTCACCCTGCTTTCTGTTGCTTCCTCCACCCACTCCTCTGTTGCTTCCCTACTCCTGAACGTTAGTTTTGTTAAAAAAAATTGACCTAAATAGAAAATTGTAAAGTTGGATATTTTGGATGACCCCACAGCTGTAATTTGCTGCTGGGCACTTCACTACAACAAAAATTGTACACACGTTTTATGTACATATTTTAGAAATACGATGATAATAATTTATCAATATTTTAGCGTTTTTAATATAAATATGTCAAAAAAATATATATTGAAAATGACAATTTATAAAAATAATGACTAAATAGCATGTTTTAAAAAAATAGTATAACTACACATTACAATGGATGTACACCAAAACTATATCATATATGAAATCACAATTATTCTGAGACAAAAAAAAAGTTTTTTCTTGCAATTCAAAAAGTATTCTAAAAAATGTAGTTACTGAAAAATAATGTACAGTAAAAAAGGATTATATTAAAATAGGTGTTTAGAAAATGTACATAACACCCCAAACTTAACCGAACTGGGGAACGTTTTCCAATTTTGGGGTGTTTAAACTTACTATGCCTAATTCAAAATTCACCACATTGAAGAAAGTGTTGGACTTTGATGGATTCGGATTTATTACTGCCAGTTCAAACTCAGACTCATTAGGGAAGTTAACAACATTGGGGAAAGTTTTTAACTGGGAAGGGGTGCGATTTGCTATTCCCACTGCAAGTTTTAAAATATGAAGGCAAATGCTATACCTTTTTATTTAAAATTAACTAATATCACAATTTTTAAATATACATTACACTAAAAGGATCACATTACCAAAATACATTTTAATTATTCCAATAACACACAGAATGAGAACATTACATTGTGGCTAGTACCAAAAACTAAACGAATAACAATGATTTACTATAAATATAAGATTATTAACTATCTTTTAGAAAAATAATAAAAATATTACAATCCTGTTTTTAAAATAGAGTTAAATAATATAAGTTTAAAACATCAAGTGCCAAATAAAAGTGCAAAAATTCATTCAAACTAATCAATTGATTGCAATTAACTCAATTCTATAATTCAAATGAATATAAACAAAAAGGTTCAATTATCACAGAACAAAACACGTTTGATCAAGCTATAAACCAAAAATAGAATTATTAGAAATTATACAAACTATCACAAAATTAAAAACAAATGGCCATATGGGAAAGTAATGCAGTGCAGTGCAGCAAGTCATCCTGATGCGCTGCATTACATCACTGGAAAGGGCAGGAATCTGCCGTATTTAAGGTAAACAGCACATTCCCGTCCATTCCTCCTGCACTGGTGCACAATAGGCTGCCTACTGCAAACACAGGCACTCTTGCGCCATGGTGCAAGAGTGCCTGCGTTGCATAGAGGATTGTTTTTGTGCAGGATGGGATATCTTCCTGCACAAAAACAATCCTAAGAGGCATATTCCTCTATGTATGTGTGCTGCAAAATGCAACACCCATAGAAAGAGGAAGTAGGGAGGAGAAATAAAGATATTTCCCCGCGTTAAGCATTTTCCAGCTCACAGAATGCAGCCCATTGTGCACCTGCACAGGGGGAAAGGGCAGGAATGTGCCATATGCACTAAATACTGCTCATTCCTGCCCTTTCCCAGTGACGCAGTGCAGCACAGGAAGGACACTTGCTGTGCTGCACCACACGGCTTTGCCATAAATATGGATCTTAATTTTAAAAAGTATTCAAAAATATTACATATAAAATTTAAATTATACACAATTGAACAAAACATATATTTTCATAAAAAATAATTATGAAATTGTGAAAAATACACAAATAAAAACAAATACAATGTATTAAAAAAATAAAGTATACAAAATACACCTCGAAAACAAAATAGATTACAAAGATAAAACACAATATTTTTAACGATGTAAACAATGTTTTAAAAGCCCGGTAGTCTTACAGCTGGTATTCTGAACAGCAATATTTTGACATCGCAATGTTTCAAAACACGATATTTGTGACTTGTGATTTTTTGATGATATTCTTTTAGAAAAGTACCTTTAGCAGATGAAAATATACAAAATGTTGTTCAGCAACAAAATTCATAGAGCACAGGCACACCATTTCGTTATCACAGACCTTTCTTCCTCACAGTCAGGTTGTTTTAAAGAAGCAAAGCTCTTGTGTGTATGCTTCTTGGACTTCAGTGGTGCATCTTTATTCTACACATCAGAATTATGATTTCAAATTGCTACTTTCTTTCGGGGTTACTCAGTGTTTACACTTTAAGACCTATGGGACCACCTCTTTTCATTAAGAACCCCCTATAATGAGCCAGATAGGGCATTGCATATTTGTTATTTGATACGTGTGTATCTCACTAAAACACAAGGTAAGGCACCAGAATATAAAGAGATGGAAAACATTTGAGAATTTTCCAAATTCAAATGATCTCATAAAATACCTGCTGAATTGAGAACAGCAACTGCGGTGCAAATGTTAATGGATGTTTACAATGAGAAAGAATATTTAATTGCCAAAATACGGAAACCCGTTTTTACCCTGATGGAATTGCATGGAAATATGTAGAGCTTTTGTTTCATACTACAAACAGATGTCCACATCTAGTCCTTTAATTAGCAATATTAAGAACACCCCTGGAACATTATCATATTTGTATTAGCTGGATACAGAAATAAAAAAAACTGAAAAGTAACCCCTTCACTTGTGCAAAGTGCCATGTGTATAGATATTAGTAATTTATTATCTTTTGGGTTAAAATGACAACTGTTGTGAAGCTGCACATTATGCCAATTGTGATATGTATGTAATGTAGCAAAGGCAATACATTCATAATTATGCAGAAACAATTGTGGAATCACATATTTCCAGTGGACCTGCAGTTTAAATACAAATGATCCAGAACAAATTCTGTTACTAGAGTTATGTATTTATGAACATGAAAACTACAAAGAGAAATTATACTTCTAGAAGGATTCGGACCCAGCATATTTTATATATGGTGCTTTGGCTCTTGGTGTTTTCTGTCAACATTTTCCAGAGTGCACCTATCAATAGCTCATATATATGTAGTGAGAGGGAATGTGCTTTCTGAAACTTGATTCCTAGAGGTCAGTCTTAATCACCCATTTGGCCACTTACCATGCTTGCACGTGTATTTTGCCAACTAAATAGCTTCTCTAATCCAGCAGAAGTATGCAAGTTGCAATGCAAATCTCTAGGAGGTGTAGTATTTTTCTATGCCTTCCGTAGGCTGGTCCTTTAGCATTGCTAGTCATTTTTTGCTGGATGACTAAGTCTGTGAGTAAGGGACCTCATCTTGCTTTGCACAGTCTGAGGCAGGACAAAAAACTATTCTAGCAAGGACAGACATTGCTACACATTTTTTAGCATTTATTTACATTTATGAAAACGTTGATGACTTTGTATTGCTATTAGTGAGACATTTGAGCTACCAAACGTCCCTACAGCCAGACGGCACCTCCCTCTTTGAATTTGACTGACTTGGTCTAGTGTTGTTGTATTCCTCAGGGTGTGTTCCTGACATTGTCCCCTGGTCCAAGTTATGTCTCTCAAAACTGAGCATAGACATTGTTTTTTTGCTCATGTGTACCGCCAATAGCGCTGCTTCACTCCTAAACAACAACATGAGATTAACATACATTATCAAATACAGATTAGTGGTGTGTTATGGAGTTACACACATTGTGGTTCAAACAGGCCATTCATCAATCACAGCCCACACACGCGTGGCATTGCATACCATCTTGTGCCACAGAGTGGCCATTCTTCCAGTTTGGCTTAATCACAAGGAATAGGCAAAAAGATGGTATGCTTAACATTGGGAATGTAGTGGAAAATCAGCATTATCGATTATGCACTAGTAATGTGATAATGGTATGTCAGTTGTTACTTCATGATATTTTATACTGTGGTATATAACATATTAGTATTTACATTGAATGTATTGCATTGCAATGTAATGTACCTCTTAGTAAAACACCTGTATAACACATACCATTATATTGCATTACTTTTGTAACATTGCATATATGTTAAAAAGCAAATGTTTAATTTTCCCTCCAAAATTGTTTCCTACACATTTTACTATTAACACTTCTACAATGTCAAACCAAAGCAGAAAATATCTCTAACCAAGATGACAACCAAAGAAACACATAAATATAGGTCAAACTCTTTTCTTTAAAGAAGAAAAAGAAAATAGATTTTTAATCATCAATTTAACACAAAAGTACACAGACACAATTAAATAGTTTTGACAGGAAAAACGATAAAACATACTCAAATCGTATAAAAATATGTGACTACCATTTTGTGGTCACTTGTCTGGAGACCTCTCAGGTGAAAAAATGCGAAACCAGGACCAGAGCATCTTCACAGCACGGTGCAATCTCCATACGTACATTCTTAAGCACAACTTAAAAATAATAATAAGTAATTGTCTAGATGACCAAAAATAAAAATGAACAACAACATATAATACATTTTCTCACTATTCTACGTCTTTCAGTAAATTGGAATACTTTTCAAGCAAAAATAGATCTGTGATAAGAAGAAAAAACAAATTGCTACAATTTTCTCTGGTAACTAAACACAAAACATGCAGGATAAAATGTCACAAAAACAAGAAAATATAATGAAATTGATTACCAAAATGATATACTCACAGGGAAAAATTATTCTAATACGACAGATATCAGGTAAAAGCAGAATACCACAAAAACATTTTGCAGTAGAGGAACGAAACAACTGTTGCAGGCAGTCACAAGAATGACAAGAAAAATTCAAGCAAATTATACACACGGCAAAACATTAAAATGTTAAATATCAAAATACAAACAATTGTTTAAACTTTTAGTCTGTATTTCTGTAAAAATTGAAAATTGGAGAGCATGGCCCCTGTCACTTATGTGACCTCCAAAAGAGGGACCAATTACCACATGATATGGGGTACTTATAATGCAAGGGAAAACACACTGAACCAAGAGGGATTTGAAAGTGTGTCAGCTATTTCTCTACTAGCTGCAGGAGCATAATAGTTACTTGGGGGGACTTTGTTGAAAGAACCTCAGAACATATCCTCTGCAACTGAAATAGTGGTTAAAGAAACAGTGGCACAAATTAAGGCATTAGCCAGCATTTCCAATGAGCCCTTTTGTACAGTAGTAAGAGAGGTCACTCATAATGTCCACATGCATGCTACCGGTCAAATGGCTGCCATTCAAAATTGAAAAAAACAAATGACTAGGAAACATGGGTGGGTAAAGATCTTCTACTCACCATAAAACATTTGCAGACATACCTAACTGAGACATTTAACCTTGAATTCTTTCTACTGTATAAAAATAACCACTTTCTGAAATGCATACTCATATACGCTTACTCTGCATAGTAGCCATAGAAAATAGTGAAATTGGGATGATAGATTGTACTTTTAAAATTATGACCCATCCTTTCACCCAATTTACACTGCATATGCTAAAACTAAAAACACCAATATGCACCTGGATTACGGTTTGCTTTCAGATGGTGTTACACATATAATGAAGTTTTGACTGTAATCAGAGCAAAAACAAACAACAAAGGAATGATTATAATATTAAAAGGCCTTTCCTGAAACCCAAATTCAGGGGTGTTTATTTCCATTTCAACCAGGCTCTGGAGAAAAATGCAGGAAACATCCCTAGCAGCAGATATGTCTGAAAATACACTGCAACTCAAAAATAAAAAAGTATCTGCTTTCCTTTTGTTCCCTCCTGAATACGCAAACTATATCTAGAGAGCATTTATCCAATCAAATACCTTCAATGAAGAAAAATGGGCATGTTTATTAAATTATGGTGAAGGAACATGAATTGTCCACCTAAACAGATCGAGTGGTAGATGACTTTCAAATTGTTTTGTTTCTTTTATTGGTTAACAATAAAACAATAAAGTGCAGGTATAAGTGGGAATACACTATAGGCATGGAACACTCACTATACCATGAGTTGAAAGATACACATCTGGAGTGTTTTTAATCACATTAGTGAATTAGTGGTGCAGGACCAGTCATTGTGTATACAGCAGCCAACGGGTCATTATTGTAAAGCCCTTCAAAGGTGCCTTCTCCATGAAACAAGATAGAGCAATCATCTCTTCCAAATTGTACCTGGTTTGTGGTGTCAAGCATGGGGAGCAAGGAGTAGCACATTCATTCACAGCGCCCCTTATGTTTTGTCAACATCATTGGTCTGACTTCCTAAGTAGTATTTTAGTGAGCCCCAGGTGTCTCTTAGCTGCGCTTGTAGTACCTGTAGTTCTGGGTACATCTCAGGTGTCATGGTGCGGAACACATCATTTCTAACCAGTCTCACTTTTGGTAGTGATTCCTTCATCCATGAGCACAGTGCTGTGTGCTTCAGTAGTAATTTTAGTACTTACAAAAGTCATTGAGTTGCCTTGGAATTCATATTCTAATTCATATATCTACTCCCAAATGCAGTGTCAGAGATGTACATTCTACATGTGTGTCCACTATTTCTCCACTGGTCCGTCATACTGCTTTCCAGTATGCTCTAACTGTTGGGCAGTCCTATGCCAAATGGAATATCCTAGCATGGTCCCAGTTGCATCTAGTACAGTGTTAAGACTTAGTAGGGTCAATTTTGTATAAAAAAGAAAGAAAAGCTGTGCAATCTGTTCAGTAATTTAAAATGAAATTGTGCCCATAATATCTGAATACAAGCATTGTTTAGGTACATAGCTATTTCCAGATCTTAGCTTTTATAAACTCTCCCAGATCCAAATCCCATTGTCCATTCAGTCATGAGAATTAACCTCTCCCCTTAGGGGCCTGAATCATGTGGGTCAGTAGAAGGAACTTCACAGGCTTGCCGGAAATGAGGGCTATCTAGTTGACACCACATGTTGAACTCTAAACTAAGTAAATGTATCCCATGCATTTATTCCAGGGGAATTGTACCACAGGCAAAAATCTGATGTTGATAAATAGCTGACTTACTTGTGCCATGCCAGTTTTAAACAAGCTGGGTATTGCCACATTGTCAAACATTGAAGGAGTAGACGTGTATCCAGTTTGTATGAGCTGGACAGGCTTATGTAGCCTAATTGTAATATTTGTTTTTGGATTTCCTGCATATGCCCGGTCTCTTTCGATCAGAAGATCTGCATAGCGGTGTGGGTTAAGCCAGTATACAACAAAAAGAGATTTCATTTCATGGTTGTACTTTTCTAGGTCAGGTACTGTGAACCCTCCACTTTCAATCAATCAGTATTTATAGAGCGCGGCTACTCACCCGTGAGGGTCTCAAGGCACTTTCATATGGTAGTGTGAGGTCTCCCAGTTTAATCTAGGACTACAACCCCTTCCTCCACCCCTCACCCCCATTCTCCACCCCATCAAACCAGGCTGGTCAATGAGGATCTTAGTATGCCAAAGAATTGTTTGATAAGATGCATTGGTATATTGTTATACAGATACCAGAATCTGGGCAACACTTAGCATATTTATCATGGCAACTCTGCCCACCATTGATAAGGGCAGTGTTATCCATCACTCAGTCTGTCCAATTAATATTTCCAAAACCAGGCCATAATTATACCGACAACAAATTTCTTATCTCTCTTTATAATATACCTACATATGTAACTGATTCCTCACACTAGCAGAGTATAGAGATATTCCCCCAATTAATTTGTATGCACAATAGGAAATAGTGTGTTTTTCTCTAAAACTTTCTTCCAAATTGGCCTCCAGATCTTTCACAAAAAGCATTGTATTGTCCACATATAATGATAGTAATACTCATCTCGTTGGGAATATAATGCCCCTACGGAGATGACGGTTGTCAGCAGCACCATGGTCAGAGCGAAAAAAAAGGGTGACAGAGGACACCTCTGCTGCATTCCTCTCTAGACTTGGAATAGTCAGTAAGTGTACATTTCAATGTGCACTCAAGCCATTCAGTCTGAGTAAATGAAGGAGTCTTTTGATGGTGGGGCTTAGTCCCATCATGCACAGTACCACAAATAAAAAGGCTCACTCTAGAATCAACAAACATCAAGAGGGGAAGCGGAGCTTGGTATCCTCCAAAATGACTGCACCCTGCTAGAGCTCTGCCAGTGTGGCCATTGGCAGCCACGGTCCCGCTTCCGGGGTGCTCCCTCACTTACGTGACCGTCAGGAGTGGGCTGTATTCCTGTGGGAGACCCGCTCATAGAGGCCCGCTGCCACATGGAATCTTTGGAAGTGCTTTCACTGAAGGAGCCACTTTCTGGGCTTGCCTCTCCACTCTCTCCCCGGCATATTATCCAACTTCACTGGGACCTTGCTTTCGGCCGGTCCACCCTTGTAGACTGTGATACCTTCGCTGTAATTCTGCCACCTCCCCAAGCAAGAGGCAAGACAGGTGTGGCTCAATGAGCTCGAGTGTCCACCTTCACTGCTACCGGAGAAGACTTTAGGTGGATGATGTAGTGGCCCCTCCCCCTTTGGTCCTGTTACTTGGTGGCCATGCTTGACGCAGCCAGCATCCCTGCCACTGCCGGTTCTGGGGTGCGAGTTGAGGCATGAACCTGGGCTCCATCTCTGATTGGCGGCCCATACTCAAGGGGCCCCCCACCTAGCCCTCAACTGGAGGCGCCCCACTAGGACTTCTACAGAAGGCGTGCCCCTGTGGTGCTACGTACTAAACTCAGCAGCACATATCTAGAACCTGAGAGGCACCGGGAGAGTGACAAATGATCACAACTGTAGTGATTTTTGGGACGCCTCACTCTGCTTTGGCCAGGATCCATGTTTGGCCTGGTGATCCCCACTGGAGACCTCTGTCATCAGCCCCTACCACAGGGGTGTACCAGGAGCTCACAGGTCAAACACCTGCCAAGAGTTCTGATTTAGCACCAGACTCTAGAGAGGCGTTGGAGGGGCGGAATGCAGTGTGATTCCAGAAACGCCTCTCTCCACCTCCTCTGTACCAACTTGAGCCACCTGGGAGCTACACCAACAGCTGCCTGACACCTGTGTCCTCCCATTGCTTGTGAAGTGGGGCTTTTTGAATGCTTCACCACCCCTCCATGCCTCAGCCCAGGTCATCATCCCACCAGCTACAATTTGCGGAGGCAGTGACACGTTCTAAAACCCAAGCCCCTCCATGCTTTGGGCACCCCACCAGTGGAGGACACGGATGCCCTACTGAAGCAAATAATGGCCATTGGAACTAACATTGCTGACATGAATGACAAAATGACGAAGCTCACTGCGGAGATGAAGTCCCTATGGGTGGAGGTTACCATGTTCCATACACACCTTTACACCCTATATGCCGGGTGGACCATTTCGACACTCAGTATGGACTAGGACAAGGACATTGATTTACTCCTCCATAAAGTCATGGACATGGAAGATAGGTAATGCAGTGACAATGTTCATGTTCTTGGGGTTCCAGAGGGAGATCATATGCTGACATTTCTGGGGATTGTCATCCCCAAACTGTTGGATATCCACTTTCCTTAACCCTTAGAGGTCCAACGGACGCACATGGTCAACTCTGACTCTTCAGCTGCCATTGGCTATCCTTGCGCAATTAATATTGGTCTTCTGTGCCATCAGCATGCCTTTGCTATTCTCCAGGCAGTGAGACAGGCACCAGCACTGCTGCTTTTCAAGGGTCACCTTATCTCCTTCATGGCCAATTACTTGCAAGCCACTTCTATTCAGCTGGGACCTCAAGTATGGACTCCTCGATGTGGCATGCCTGAAGGTCACAATGGATGGAAAAACGTGCATCTTTGCCGACTATGGTGAGCTGATTGCCTTCCTGGGTGACTTTGAGGACTCCACAGTGGACACCGGAATGCTCTCCAATTCCTTGGCAGACATGTCGCCTGACAAGGCGGCCGGGCTCCCATTCCACCCATGACACCATGCCTTAGTGTACTCAGAGTCTGACCTGCAGGGCTTTAACTGGGTCATTGAGGCCTTGAGTGGGGGTCAGTATAAGGACAAGTCTTGCTCCCCCTCAAACAGCTGCCCCCATCCCCGCTGGGCTGATCCCTCACCATGGGTGCCCCTTCTGCTCACCTGCCGGCTTGTCCCTGTTGTGAGGCGTGTCCTTTTTCTTGTCCATGTGGGACTGCCCTACCAGACCACAATATGAATGTGAATATGAATATGAATTAGGAATTATATTGTTAGAGGTCACGTAGGATTTACTGTCTTTTTCATCTTTACCAGGATTTAATATTACAGTGATTACAGCTTCAGTGAGTGTGGGTGAGAATCTAACCTTCTCTAGAGCTTTCTGCTATAGTTCAGCCAGACACAGGGCTAATAGCATCTTAGACTCCTTATAGCAGTGGTTCCGAATGTTTTGACTTCTGTGGACTTCCACATTATCATTACTGGATCACGGGGGCCCCCACTAAATCATTATTGAAATCCGGGGGCCCCCCACTGAGTCAGTACTGAAAGATAGGGACCTAATCTGTTCATCTTATTTAATTTTCTATGCAGTCATGGACCCCCTGTGGAGGCTTCGTGGAGCCCCAGGGTTTCCCGGACCACAAGTTGGGATCCACTGCCTTATAGAATTCTGCAATGAGGCCATCAGAGCCAGCGGCATTTCCTCCTGAGAATTCCTCAAAAGCATTTTTTAATTTACTGCATGACAATGGCCTCTTGCAAGTTGGTAAGAGTGCCATTCTTTATTCGAGCCAATGCTATCCCATCCAGGTAGTCTATATGGATAGTGTCTGCATTTGTCCTGTGGGCATATAGGTGTTCGTAGTAACTCTTCTGCTCCTTCAGTATTGTATAATTTCCCCCCTTCTATCTCTGTAGAAGCGATTCTAAAGGGATGTATGGTGTTTTAATGGTGGGGCATCTGCAGCAGCCATAAAACGTTCTACTTTGTCTTTCACTCTTACCATATTTATGCACTTGTGCATTCTTCCACCAGGTATTTACTTCCCCTGCCTGCCATTTTCATGTATAAAACATGAGTCTCATTTATATTTTTGATTGCATTGGGAATGTGTGCTGTTCCATAATTTGTCCGGAGTTCAGTAGAGTGTTGTCATGCTTTTCCAGCTGCATTCTCCATGACTGGAGGACTCCACTGTGCTTAGCAATTGTTATTCGCCTACTATATAGCATGAATGCCTCCTAGACTGTTGCAAACTGTGCAATAGACCCTATGCTTATTTCAAAAAGCTCCATAATAGATGACTGCATGAGACCCCTAAATCCAGTATCTCAAATAGCCTCCAAGCGTAAGTGCCACAGATGCTGTTGTCACAGGGATTCAGTTATCTTTCACTTGTACAACAGGGGTGTATTCTGATAGTGTTTGTGGCAGATATTCAGGGGTATATTTATACTCCGTCTGCGCCGAATGTGTGTCAAAAATTTTGACGCACATTTGGCGCAAAACTTGCCCCATATTTAAACTTTGAAGCCCACGGACGCCAAAATCCCGCCGTGTGCGCCATTTGTCACCTTGCAAAATGTAAGCGTCTCATGATGTTTAAATTAATCCATTGCCTAAGTCTAAAGGTATGGGATGTCCAGGGTACATAGATGCTAACGTGTTACTACCACTTTCAAAATGAATCTGTGTATGGAACTATCATCTCACCCCCTGTGTAGACACAGGGACACCTGTATCAAAGTCACAATGCTAGGAGTGCACACTGTACTGCAGATCCCAAAACATACTGCTGACAACTGGTCAGCAGGCAAACACTCGTTCAGCCAAGTAAACAACACAATGCAGATGGTACATCCTACAAGCCTAGGAAGCAACACAATAACACAAAAGAGTCACAGACAACACAAGACAACTACTGCCATGCAAGGTGATATTAATGGGACAAGCTACATCAACATGATCCCGATCATTTTCTTTTTCAGCTGATCAGGGATATGGGATCCAGCCATGGATTATGACACCATTTGGCAACCCAAGCACTGCAGCAGAGCGTGCCTACAATGAGGCACATAGAAGGACACGCAGCTTAGTCGAGAGGAGCTTCGGCATCCTCAAGTCGAGATTCAGGTGCCTCAACATCACTGGTTGCAGCCTCCTATATTCCCCAGAAATGGTCTGTAAGATCATTCTAACATGTGCCATCCTGCACATCTTTTGCATACGAAGGAACATTCCCCTCTTAGAACCAGAGCCACAAATGCCTGAAGAGGAGGAAGAGGAGGATGCTGGCCTGCAACATGAGGGGGAACAACAAAACATAGCTGCTGGATTGCGTAGGCGCCAACATATTGTGAACAATTTCTTTTAAAACAGCTCACCATCACCACTGTATTAACTAATGTAAATAAACACCGATAATAATCACCATATCATGGTATGGCTAATCATTTGTGCTCACCTTTATATCTAACTATCAGAATAAGAGTGTAGCCTCATGGAGCATTGCTGATATACCGATCATGACACAGACATTTCCTGAGCAATTGTGATGCGTATTATACAACAGTCACATACATGCACACTGTAAATGACATATATCCTGTACATTTCACCTTTGAAGGGCAATAGCAGAGGACCACACCTATTTCACACATACATGTTGGCAACATGGTTCATCGCAGCATATGGCACACAACTAAGACACCATCAGTCTATAAGGGAAAAAAATGCCTCATACATGAGGCAGTGGATATGCTATTGCATTGGTAACAGGAATGAATGTTCAGACCCTTGACAGCAGTAAGTCGTACAGCACCTATCTTTGCAAGGACTATGTGTGACTAGAGTTCCCTAGAAGCAGAACATAGACAGCACAAGTGCCATACCTATGACAAGCGCACATTGCGCACATGACATTCCATGTACATGTCAGCCCATTTCCTAACTCCTGACACACCCATGCTCCTGGTCTCAACCCACCTGACTGAAGAGGTCCCTGGAATGGTAATATGTGTACCCCGATATTCCCTCCTCTACACACACAGACTAACAATAGTAATCCAGTGTGCTACACCCTTTCCTATGGTATGCCATTGTCATAGTACATCTAACTGCATGGACGTCAGGTCAATTAATACACTGGCTTGTAGTTTCTAAGCCCTGTTATCACCTGCACATTGCTTCCCGTGTGAAAGGTACTGTTGGCCATTTGAACTCGAATCTCACCTACAGGACTTGTGATAAACTGATGCAGCACACACCAGTTGTCGGTATGGCTAGAGGTTGTTAATTAGGCCCTAGTTAATGTAGGGGGTATAGTGGCTGACGTGTGACAGATGTCAGTTTGACGTTGTGCCCTTCCCTCCTGGCGTGGCTTTACCTTTGCTACATCATTGGCATGGCAGCATACCCCCATGGGACTGTTGTTGGTGTTGTGTTATGGTGTGCCCCAGCTTCTCTTTGTACAGGCCATGCCCCCATGCCATACCCCTTTACCCATGCCTCTCCATGTATATCATGGCTTCCATGCATTTTGTTGTCGCTCACATTTAACATTAAGTGCATTTTAATTCCCCATGCGACTTACCTTGCATGTGTGTTGTCTCCTGGTAGTCTGCGCTGTCCTGTCCTTGAATCCCTGTGGCGATCTCCTCAGGGATGACGGCTGCGACCATCTCCTCCATGTGGTCCAGGGCCTCCTGGTGTGCTGGACTCCCACCTCCAGTCTGCAGTGCTGCCTTCCTGGCCATCTTTTCCTTGTGTCTTTCCAAGTACTCCCAGGATTACCTGTCTCTTCTTTGGGCTGCCTAAAGTCCTGATATTCCAAGTCACTATTTTAAGTGTTTACATTTCCCTGCCTCTGCTGCCTATCGGTAAATGGTTTGCCTGCCATGAATCGATTCTTCACGTGACATACTTGCAATGTATCTGACCCATAAAAGAATAGCAATGCATCTTCTGCAGGTATAACATTTTGCCTTCACCACCTTCCCACTAGCTATGCTGAACACTCTAACTTTCAGTGCAATATTCCCACAATATGGTAATCATTTCACAAAACATTTACTCCTACGGGAAGTCCACCAATGCCATTGCAATGTTCCATTATATGATAAGTCCTGCACAAGTATGTTGCAGTTGCCATTTTTAATTTCCTGCATGGCAATGGGCTCTTGAAGGTAGGTACGAGTATGGCACATTGATTTTCCTGTATCTTCAGTACTGCAGAGGGACGCCTGCATTTCACTGTCTCAACAAGCAGTCTCCAAGCTCCAATATAATGTGTGTACTTACAGGGTCATATGCGAAAGACAGGGGCCAGTGGGGTCTCAAATCACTAGTCACCAATACCCTCCCTCGTTATCTGTCATGCACACTTCATCTTCTCCTGTATCTCCAGTGGCTTTGCGGAGCGGCTCGTAGGGAAATTTATGCCAGTAGTTATGAGGCATTGCTCTCCCCAAGTCACTAGAATCAATTCTCCTGGTCTCATTTATCATACTGAGACTGTCTTGCCTTCCCTTTTCCCACTCGGACTCTCTCTTCTTCAAGCAAAATTTCTACTTTATAGTACCATAGAAGAACTCATAGGGATTAACTTGAAATGGACAACTTAATGTCAAAGAGTGGAAGCAGTCAGGTATATCTAATGGAGTACATGAGACACCAGATCTGACCAGTGAAGATGAAGGACATTACTCATGATGCATTGACAGCCATATCTCTCTGTAACTTACCTCATTTCTGTAGGAAGGAATCTTGTACAAGGTGTGTACTTCTGTTAGTATACACCTACTCAATCTAGCAGTACATAACTCAGTGTACTCCTGTACAGAGAGATTTTCTATTGTATCATTTGTCATAGATGTCTTTTCGAGAAATACGTTGACTGTATGATAAACTTTTAATGAAACAACATAACTGACCCACCTCAGTAAGTAACTGGAAATAAACAAATAACTTCACAGTGCTTATTAATGGTACAGTGTGCTCTACAATTAGATACATTAGTTCCAGAGAAATGTAGGACAACAATATTTATTACATTTATTGCCACTCCGAGCTTGGACAAAAATAGTTATTACATTTTTCCCCACTCCGAAGTATGTTTGGCAGCCAACAGCCATTGAAATAGAACATTGAAATAAAAGCAGACAACTATCAGATATGCTTCAAAGATACAACTGTAATCTGAATAGAGGTTAGCTGACTCCAGTCTGATAAAAAAGTAGATTCCATCACTGCATAGGATACAATAAGTTTGGAGAGTATGTTATGTTCTACTTGAGCCAATCTGTCTATGTTGGCACATATATGTGTTGTGCATTTGTATTGTATTGTATTTGCACTGATATAGGCTAACTACTCCTCCCAAGGCACTGGAGTGCTTTGCAACAAACGATATGCTGCTCCGGAATGGAAGGATAGTGGTTAGTTCCGAGTTATTGGTTATTGCTGGTTTTTAGTATTAGTCTTGTGTGAGCATTCCATGCAGTAACTGTACTTTCTTTGTAGTAGACTAATTTCATAGAAGTTAAGTGTGATCATTTAGTGGTGGGGTATGTGAGTTTGTTCAGATGGTTTGTTGGGTTAATAGATGAGCTAGAGGAGAGTAGGTATTATTAGGGTGTAGGGGTTTGACTTTCAAAGAAGGAGAGGTTGTTATTTTTTAAGTGATCTTTAGACAGTTTGAAGAAATACAGTTGTAGAGATTAGGGCAAATATGCATGTGACTAAAAGTGGGCAGGCAGCAGATGGAAGGAAAGGAGAGGCACCAATCAAAAGCATTGAATAAACGTAAGTGTTTCATTCAGGGTTTTAGGAATATAGAAGGTGGTTTTAAGTTGGTTTGCAACATGAAGATGCAAAAACTGTGAAACGAAGCAGTATTATTTGCATAGGAGGTAGTGCTTTATTAGGTACTTTTCATAGGCACTAAAATCAGGTGAACAGTCGCACTCCTCCAGGCTACTGCTAGACGACCACTCCAGCAAGGTCAGCTGATCAGCTCAGTGGTTTTTAGTGAAATGTAATTGCTGGGCACATATATGAGACCTTCAATTATGCTCAAAGTAACCAGTAACCTCAATATCATAGTATTGTGATAAATCTAAAGATAAATAATATAAACATTAAAAATGCTGGAATGGATATCTTGTGTTGTTCATCCTCACGTTGGCTCACAGTATTAATTTACAAATGCAAAGTGAAATACATTTGGAATCCCCTGCATTGGTATGGCACCAGGTGGAGGGAGAGGAGACAGCTAATATTTGCAGTGTATTGCCTCAGTTTCTGTGGCTGGAGGGTGGCGATCCAAACACCGAGGTGAGGCTGGTGGTGACTGGGCTTGCTTTAGGATTTTATTGAAGGATGCGTTAATTAGACTTCCTAATTCATTGCCCGATGATAAGGGACCGGGCTGTGACTGCAAATACTGTTGGGAAAAGTGAAGGAAACTATAAGAAATTGGATTATTGGTTGATGGGGGTACGTATCCAGCTCAAATAATAACCACTACCCTTCTTAGAATGAAATGCTAAGGGCCTGATTATGACCTTGTCGGATGGGACACAAACGTTACGGATATCCCAACCGCCATATTACAAGTTCCAATATATCCTATGGATGTTGTAAAATGGCGGGCGGGATATCTGTCACGTTTGCCACAGACTATCCAATCCACCAAAGTTGTAAACAAGCCTTTAGGCACTAAATTAACTTGAGATCAAACCCCTGGTACCTATGACACAGAGCAGACAGGCTTAACTTAGATGCGATGTTTAAAATATGTATGTAATACCAAAACAGTAATAAAGTCAAAACCCATCACAAGAAAAATCCTAAACCAATTTAGAAACAATAGAATACATTTTCATAAATAAAATGACACCAAAGAAACCAAAATCTAATAAGTGAAACTGGAGTTATGAATGTTTAAAGTTTAAACATAAAAACAATGCAAAAAAGTGTTAAGCTCCAACTGCTGTCCTCTGGTTGTACTTTATTGGTACCTAGGTGGAAGGTCGGCTGTGTTGAAGTACAGGGACACAGAAACCAGGTTCGACCCATCTGAACTTTTACCTTAGAGTCAGAGCCCTATTTATGGCCATAGGGCACAATGCAGGGCAGCAAGTCACCTTGTTGCTCTGCATCACAGGGAAAGGATAGGAATGTGCAGTATTTATCCAAACACTGCGTATTCCTGTCCTTTCCCCGGCACTGGCACACAATGGGCTGCCTAGCGCCAATGCAGACACCCCTCAACCATTGTGCACGGTGCCTCTGTTGCATGTAAGATTGTTTTTGTGCAGGAAGGTCACTTTCACACAAAAACAATCCCCTGAGGCTTTTTCCTCTTTCCGAGAGTGCTGCAGACTAAAAGGGGGAAAATGAGGTATTTCTCCTCTTTATGCCTCACCTGGGGAGGAGTAGGTTTTTGGTGCATTCCCAGGTTTACCACTTTTGGTAAATCTGGGAATGCGTCACTATCCATGAGTGTTACATGGGAACACCCACGAAACAGCCCTGGAACACCTCCCTGTTTCAGAGTAAGGCAGTGCAGCGATTTTGCTGCACTGCTTTTCTCAATATTTATGAAGCCACTCAACCATGCATGGTGGCTTTGCATGGCATCATAAATCTCATTTTTTTGTTGCGTTGCCCTTTTACCATGTTTAGTGAGGAAAATGAGCAATCCCTCCTCAGTGGTGACTCTAAAAGAGTTCTGGGGTCAGCTCCTCTCCCACTGGGATTAGTGTATGTCTGACTGCAGGAGCAAAGAAGCTCCCCGCCCAAGTTTCAGCTAACATCTACGTGTGACAGGGTAGGCCTGTTTGAAGGTAACATCTACGTGTGACAGGGTAGGCCTGTTTGAAGGTAACATCTACGTGTGACAGGGTAGGCCTGTTTGAAGGTAATCAAGTTCCTGGGTGCAGCCCAGATGGTGATCCTGCCAGAGGAACAAAACACCTAAATGCGTTTTAATCTCAGCTATGGGAGCAAATGCACACCTCATCAAGGGGCAATTCAGCTCCTGAGTGACAGTTGGAATCATGCACATGGGTCCTTGGAGGTTTTAGGCAGGGAAAAGATAATTTTCTAAAAGTATATTGCCAATATGTTTATGACAAATCTGACTTCACCAGTGAATTGTGCTTGTAATATGTATTTCAAAAAAGTTCAAAGGGCTACGAAAAGTGTTTCCTAGCACTAGATAACATGATTACATTTATAATCGTTTCCTGGTGTTTTTCTATGGAATAGCCAACCCTGATACAGAGAAAATAGCCTTTCTGGCCTGTTCACTGTAAGGACATACTTAACATCAAACTTTTAAATATCCTACTTTTAAATAGCATGCACAGTTATTTATGGGCAGTAAGGTATACTTAGGAGTTACTTGTTATTATTTAAAAGGAAGGTTTAAGAGTGTCAAAATATATTATTTTAACAGGTTGAAACTGTAGTATTAAAACTGCAGAGCCAGGCTACAAAGGGTAGGCCTGCAGTCATGTTTGGACTGTCACCTAGGGGATGGCACAGTGAGTGCTGCAGTACACTTGTGACATTCAACTTACAGGCCCTGCTATACTTGTGAGTCCTATACTAGGGTTTTATAGGTAAGTTAAATATACCAATTAGGGGTATCCCAACTCCATCATGTTGAAAGAGGAAGCACAGGCACTTTATGCTAGGTGTGCAGGAATAAAGCGTACAGAATTCTACAGCCAACAAAAACAGCCAACAAAAACAGCCTACAAAAACAGCCAATAAGCAGTCAAGGCGAAAATTTGAAATTACACCGAGCAAGATATGTCTATTTCCAAGAGTGACCATTTAGTTAAGGCCCAGCCTCATCTTCTGTGATCACTTTTTCAGTTGGGTTGATGACAGTGAAGTGCAGGAACCTCAAACCTGTTTGTCCTTCTGTATTGATTTCTCCAGGCTAGAGACTACACTGGTGTTTATCGCCTAATAATCAGATTTGTGAAATACCTCACCCTTCGATAAATTTCATAAAGTCAAACATGCTGAAATTTAAAAGGACAAACATGAACAGTATTTACCATACCATGCGGATTTTGTTGCATTAAACACCCAAATCCGTATGTTATCCCTCGAAAACTCCTAACAAGCACTATATATTGCACCTGATAAATAACATACCTTCTGGTATCTTTATTTATAAGTTGCGATAAATAGCACCTTGTTACGATCCACTCTCAATCAGTCCCAAAGACTGCCTTGAGAGCAGCCGGGAAAGGGAATTTGAAAGAGGAAATAATCTAAACCAGTTCTGCAGCATGACAGAGTGGATGCACTTGCAACATGAATCAAGTTAAAATTCTGTAGTGGTAAATGCAGGGTTTACAAACAGTGTAGTTAAATAAAAATAAAAAAAACATGTTGCAGCGGGGTCATCATGATTTAAACATATTGCCATCCTGATGAAAAGCCAGGACGCCACTATCTCATAAGGTAATCGTGTTCATAACAATGGGCCTTGGTTTTCACATATCTAACAATGCTACAGATAAGAGTATTGCCTCCTCTTGTCATAATGCAAGGCATCCTCACCATCCTCGACTACTTCCACGAAGTTATCTCT
Organism: Pleurodeles waltl; assembly: GCF_031143425.1. Taxonomy (NCBI): domain Eukaryota; kingdom Metazoa; phylum Chordata; class Amphibia; order Caudata; family Salamandridae; genus Pleurodeles; species Pleurodeles waltl. The sequence continues at coordinate 861,303,939 of NC_090446.1, read as the reverse complement.
GCTAGCCACTGATGCTTCATGTCTATCTCTACTGTTTTTCTTTCTACGTGTCTTTCTTTTATTGTTTTATTCTTTTCGCTTTCTGTCTTAATTTCTTTGTCACATCCATTCACTCTATTAGCTTTCATTTTTTTGGCCCTATTTCTTCTTTTTCTTATTTCCTTTTTGTCTCTTTCTTTGCTCTTTCCCTTCCCTTGTCCCATCCAATCTTCTCCCCGAGACCCGGTGCTTTAAAGATTACTTTTTTCCACATTTTATGTTTAAATAAATGCCCGACACAGACTCAGTCTTACAGCTCTAGGGCCAGGCTGTGCCCTTAGCACTACAGCAAGCACGCTCACTCATGGGGGATAGCAACCTCCTATCTGGAGATGTGCAGGCTACATCCCACTGAAGCGTCCGCTTTCCCTCCACTGGCCCACACACCTGGTAAATGTCCTCATACTCCATGTTCAGCTTCAAAGCAGATGTTTGACTGTGTCATGCTAAGGATCGCCACAGCTGACTTATGGGTTCTTGTATGTCATTGTCGGTGCTGTGTGCACCCGTGTTTATGTCTATATGTATTTTCGCAGGCTTGTGTAAGCTTCATTGTGACAGTGTAGTTTTGCGTGAAAGTGTGTTCGTCAGTGTTTTTTGGCTGTTATTGAAAATGCCTTTATTGAGTTCAACAGTTTTTACAGAAATGCGTGCCTTAGTCTTTGCTGACGACACTTGTACTACAGACGTTGACCCCAAGCAGAACAACCCTATCTATGTACTGGTATAGCGCGCAGAAGTAACCAGTTTACACTTTGTAGGAGGTGATTACTCACCAAAAAGTCTCGACAAAAGTCATTGAGAAGGCAGTCAACAGACAACTAACACGCTTCCTAGAAGAGAACAGCACTCTGGATGCTTCCCAATCGCAGCAACCACAGCCCGAAACTGCCCTCATCGCTGCCACCGATGACATCAGAGCCATACTGCACAGCAGCAAAACCACGGCCCTCACCCTCCTTGACCTCTCGGCCGCATTTGACACAGTCTGCCACCACACCCTACGCTCACCCCTCAGCAATGCTGAAATCCACGACAGAGCCCTGGACTGGGACACCTCCTTTCTCACCGGCAGAACCCAGAGAGTCTGCCTTCCCCCATTCCGCTCAGAGGCCACCGAAATCATCTGTGGCGTAACACAGGATTTGTCCCTCATCCCGACCCTCTTCAATGTCTACATGGCCCCACTCGCTAACATCACCCGATCCCACAACCTCAACGTCCTCTCATACGCCGAAGACACCCAGCTGATCTTCTCCCTCACCAAGGACTCCGCCAAGACCTACCTCCACGAAGGAATGAAGGCCATCACCAAATGGATGAAGAGCAGCTGCCTCAAACTCAATTCGGACAAGACGGAAGTCCTTATCTTCGGCTCCACCCCCTCCGCATGGGATGACTCCTGGTGGCCTGCCACTCTTGGAACCGCTCCGACTCCCACAGACCACGCACGCAACCTAGGAATCATCTTGGACCCCTCACTATCCATGACCCAGCAAGTGAACACCATCTCCTCCTCCTGTTCCAACACCCTCCTCATGCTTGGAAAGACCTACAAATGGATACCCACCGCAACCAGAACAGTCACCCAAGCCCTCGTAAGCAGCAACCTGGACTACGGCAATGCCCTTTACGCAGGAACCACGGCCAAACTCCAGAAGAGGCTGCAACGCATCCAGAATGCATCCACACACCTCATCCTGAACATCCCCCGCCACTGCCACATCACAGACCACCTGAAAAACCTGCACTGGCTCCCAGTCAACAAGAGATTTGCCTTCAAACTCCTCACCCACGCTCACAAAGCACTGCACAATACCAGACCAGAATACCTCAACAAACGACTCTCCTTCTACACCCTGACCCGGCCTCTCTGCTCCGCTGACCTCACCCTCGCACTGTCCCACGTATCCACAGAACTACAACCGTGGTAGATCATTTTCACACCTTGCCGCCAAAACGTGGAACACTCTTCCCACCCACCTACGCAAGACCAAAGACCTCCTTACCTTCAGGAAACTTCTCAAGACCTAGCTGTTCGAGCAGTAGCAGCACCTCCCTCCACCTTCTTCCCCTCCCCTGCTCAGCGACTTCAGACCCTCACAGGTGAGTAGTGCGCTTTACAAATCTCTGATTGATTGATTGATTGATTACTGCCATGCGACCAATTAACTTGCCATACTTGTGCAACATTCACTTTACTTGTGCCATTCACTAATTCCCCTCATCATCCTGTGTTCATGACTACCTCCTGCCACGCTTTCCCATCACAGTCTCCTTTCACATGTTCCTCTCTTGTCACCTACCATTTTCGTTCATAACCTGCCTCACTCTGCACCCACCAGCGGCACCCAGCTATATGCCGTTACCCAGCGAGCATGTTAGCAATACGTGCTACACTTTACATTTACTGATTACGCTCTCCTGCTCTCTTTGTAGGCCCATATTTCACCCCTTATACTCTCTCCTTTCTTCCCCCGACCAAACCAGGTTCTACCTAAATCACCACCTAAAATGTTTATATCACCTGTTAATGTATCAAATCGGACACTCCTATTATTCCACACAAAAACACACCTAAACATAACCTACACTATACTGCCCACAGCTCTTTACTCCCTCCATTTCCATGTCGCATCACACGTGCAGATCTTACTCACTCACACGTGCAATATAACACACAAGCCTTATTAGTCATCCCTTCCATGGATGGCGACAACTCTGAAATTCTAACACCATTGGGCCAATTATATGTTGAGGCAATAAGCTGATGGACAATGTGGAGGTTCAAAGGTAATAGGGAGCAGGAGGAAAGGTGGGAATTCTAGCAGTGCAGTATGCCTGGCAGCAAAACCCAAGTATAATGACTGATGTCCATCTAGGCTGCCGAGGTTTGAGCAGAAAACAACAATTTCTTCATGTTGGCAATGTTTCATGTTATATGTCTGACACTGAACTCCACACACCATCAAAACATGAAATATCTGTCAATACAAAGATATCAAAGAGTTTGGATTTAGAGTAACTGTATTGGGACCTTGATGAAGTGGGATATTATTGTTTATTGTGATCTTGAATTGTAATGCGCTATGGACATACTTTGAGCAGCATCATGTTTGAATATTGAAATTCAAAATATTAATAAAAGAACGGAAGTGAAGACTTTGGACAAGTTTTGTTTTGATTACAAGCAACTTACTTTGTCTACACCTGAAACCTAAGGGCCTTAAGGTAGTGCTTCTTAGGTCTGGCTAACTAGTTGGTCACCGGCAATTGACTTTAAAAGGGTGATCTGACCAGGTCAAAATCCTGGTTGCGGGGCATTGCAAGAACCTGTACAGAGGTTGCGATGTGCAGCGGTGGTTCCAGTGGGCTGCTGCGATGATGCGAAGTCCTGCGTCGAGGATGTGTTGTGCAGCAGTGATTCTGGGGAGCTGTGCCACTGTGATGCAAGGTCTTGAATGGAGGCTGCATAGCTCAGTGGTGTTTGTGAGGAGATGTGGGACGGCAATGCAAAGTCCTGGATTGGGGAGGTATTGCACAGCAGGGGCTCTGAAGAGCTGTGTCGAGGATTCATCATGCAGAGGCGGTTCCGATGTGGAGTTGCGCAGCAGGGTGTCGCATTGTGTTGGTTCTGCTTGGACCACAGCTGGGCTGTCAAGGCACATTCAGACCCACTTCTTAGGACCCAGGACTGGTGGGGCACCTTTTGGGGGTAAAACTCACAGCAGACAGAGTCCAGGTACTCCGTTCAAGGTGGTTGGAACCTTTTCTGTCCGAGTCTCTGATCAGGTGATCAGCCAACTAGCCGATGGAGTCCCACTAGTGGTTTTGAGTTAAAGATGCTTTTCACTCAGGCAGCAGAGTAGCAATCATTCTCGCAGAGCAGCACAGCAGTCCTGAGTCTTCCACAGGTCCAGAGGTATAGTGAAGAGCTGGGTCTGAGGGTCAGTTATTTATACCAGTTGGCCACATTGAAGTAGGAGAAGGTTCTAGTGGTTTCTACCCCCAATGGTGCTTGAGATTTCCCATCTCTCTACATTGGTCCCAGTTTCTCTGAGGTAAAGACTAGTGTCAAACTAGTGTGCTCAGAAAGAGCCTTTGTGATGTGCATGTGTGGTAGGTGACAGCTCCTTCCCATATCAAGTCACAAGTCGGAGATGGCCCATCCTGCCAAAACCTTTTCCCTATTTGTCTCACTATCTGGGAGCAAACACTGAGACCAACTGGCACAACTAATCATGTAACCAAGGATACAGGCTGCAGTTACCAAATGGTTAAGACAAGAAAATGCCAACTCTCTAAAAGTGGAATTTTCATAATTGTGACTTACAATCCCACTTTAACATTAAAGAGCAGTTTAAATTACAATTCTTTAGACATTAAACTCAAATACCTACTTGCTCCTACTTGAAAGCACATATTAAATGTAATACGGGAACCCAATCTATTAATATAGGAAAGGTAGGCCTTTCAGTAATGAAAACCAAATGTAAACGTTTTCACTATGAGGACTGTTGGACCTGACTATTTTTTCTGGGTTATCCCCAAAACATTTTGCCTTCTTCCTCATATTTTTTCCGACCTGTTTTTGTTGGCTTTAGGACTCTGGGCACTTTACCACTGTTAACCAGTGCTAAAGTGCATATTCTTTCTATTTAAGTTGTATTGGTGGTTGGTTTATCCATGATTGGCATATCTGATTTACTAGCAAGCCCCTAGTATAGTGCAGCAGGTGTGCACAGGGTCTGTTACTCAAATGCTACCAGTGGACTTGCAGCACTGATTGTGCCACCCACATGAGTAGACCGGCAAACATGTCTCAAGCCTGCCATTGCAGTATCTGAGTACACAGTTTTAAACTGCCACGTCGACCTCCCAAGTACACCCACTTACCAGGCCAATAACTTCCCTTTTTATTACATATACGTCACCCCTAAGGTGGGCTCAAGGTAGCCCCAGGGGCAGGGTGCAGTGTATTTAAAAGGTAGGATATGTAGTGGTGTGTTTTACATGCCCTGATGCTGATTACTATTAATTACATTTTCACTATTGCAAGATCTATCTTTTCCATAGGGTAACATGGGGATTGTCTTGAAATATCTCTTAAGTGTAATTTTCCATTGGGAGCAGATAGAGATGTGGAGTTTGGGGTTTCTGAATTCACAATTTAAAAATACATCTTCTGGTGAAGTTAGTTTTTGAATTATAAGTTTGAAAATGACGTTTTTAGAAAGTGGGCATTTTCTTGCATAACCATTATGTGCTTCTGCCTGTCTGCTGAATACACGTCTGGGTCAGGATAACAGTTGGGCTCTTTGTGCGTTCACACTGGACAGACACAAAAAGGGAGCTGAGGTGTGCCCAGCATATCCTGATGGCCCATCACCAGGCTGATGGCTCTTCCTGAGCTAGATTTATGGTGGGAGGAGCTGACACTTAGACCTGAATAGGGTTGTTCCTGCCCTCACACAAAGCAGTCTCCAACCCCATGGAGTGTGTTTGGGGTTAGGGAAGAGAAATGCAGGGTCTTGTGCACCACAAAGATTTCTCTTTGAAGTTTGCCTACTTCAAAGACAGAAATGGGTATACATCTGGCCTGGCGAATACTTCTAGACTGAGACATTCTGCCAGAAAGAAGAGCTGGATGCTATAGGAGGGACTGACACTCTGCCTGTTGCTTTGTTGTGCTGGCCTGTTGCTTGCTGCTTCTGTCCTGGGAGTGAAAGGACTGGACGTGGCTTTCTACATCTTGCTTCCAAAGGTTCTCCAAGGGCTTGTACTGAGCTTGCCACCTGTTAAGAAGCCTCGGGACATCAAAGACTTCATCTGCAGTGCCTGGGCTCTTCTGCTGAGAGTACTAACTTGCCAAGTGGTGCCAACTCCAGTTCCTGGGCCCTTGGAAGTGCAAGCTGGCAATCTGAAGGAGAAAAGCCATACATAAATGTTCCGTGTTGGAAGAATTGCTGCAGGGCCTGTCTCAAGGCTGAAGAATCAATGCAGCACCTGCCCCGCGGCTGGAGAATCGACACAGCTCCTGTCTGGTGGCTGCAAAATTGATGCAGCACCTGCTTCACCGTGCTGCCATCAACACAGCACATCTGGATTTTTCAGGCATCATCCCTGGGTGCCAATTTTTCATCAACCCCACAACACAGTAAAGAACCTGGGCCTCGTGTCCGGTAATCAGTCACCTTTACTGCGAGGAAAGCATAGCTGCATCACCTCCCCTGCGCAGTAAGGAACCAACATCTCACTTGCGAGGAAACAACTGACACATCACCTCCCCTGCGCAGTAAGGAACCAACGCATAACTTTGCTTTTCAAGCACCTCACCTCCCAGGTGGCCCGCATTTCCATGCATCCCAGGTACTTTGTGCTAAAGAGATACATCCATTTATTCCTATCGATTTTTTGACTTATGTTGGGTTAAAAAAGGTGTGTGTGTGCATCCACACACACACACACACACACACACACACACAAATACTCTTCACATTGCCTCTGAGATAAGCCTGTCTGTTTGGCCCAAGCTACCAAAGGGGTGAGCAGGGGTTATCTTAGCTGTGTGGCTCCCTTACCCTGACTAGAGTGAGGGTCAATTCTTGGACAGGGTGCAAACCACTGCCAACTAGAGACTCCATTTGTAACAAGGACATTTAAAAGTACATCTCCAGCTTTTTAAATACACTGCACCCTGCCTTCAGGGCTGTTTAGGGCCTACCCTATGGGTGACATATGTATTGAAAAGGAAGGTTTAGGCCTGGCAAAATGTTTCATTTGCCAGGTCGATTTCACAGTTGAAAACTCTGCACACAGGCTGCAATGTCAAGCCTGAGATGTTTAAAAAGGCTACTTTTTTGCTCTGCTGCTCTCTATTAACATTTAATTACAGGTCATGGGTACATTTAGCACAACTTTACTAGGGATTTTGCAGATAAATTGCACAAGCACTTTAGCAATGGTTAGCAGCAAGTGTGCAGTGTTATACGCTTCCTATTAGGATAACAGGAATGCGTATTAGGACAACAGAACTTAATATTGTGGAGGACTGACTCCATCCACACCATCATGAGCTGCTGGCCCAATTCTGGGCTATCTCACAATGCATCGCCCAAACCCCTAACCTTACTGGGGTGGAAGGTGATTATGGCAACCTAAACTAGATACTCTGACTTCCAAGAAAGTCGTGGAAACAGCTCTTACCCTTTTTCTATTACTCATAGATGTCCATTCGAATGCACAAGAGGTGTAGGAGATGCGTTTTAATACATTTATTGTAACAATTGTAGTCCTGCATAGAGCGAATGAGCTGCGATAATTAGGCAGATGAAACAAAGGAAAGTAACAAGCGTTATGAACATGGTAAAGAAAATAAATTGTCCAACCATGTTAAATGATTTCTAGAGATTCCTACTCGACACTAAGCCCAGACTGACAGCATAGTGCATGTATCTTCTGCAATCGCCCCATCTAAGAGGATATCCTTAACCCCCATACCTGAAGAACTAAATCAGGAATCAGCATGTAGCATAGCTGGCAATCCTTTTTGGGAAACTGGGAGATTAGCTCCAGCAGAGCTGCATGTTGAACATTGCATTCATCCCAAGATGGTCGCGGCTGGAGCGCCCTAAGCCTCCCCTGGGTCAGTGCATCATTTCTATAATAAAAGCCACACTGTGTTAGAGGCACAGCTCTGATGCAATGCTACGTTTAGATGTCAGAAGCTATCTCCGAATGGACAAGGCGAGTACTAAGATATCGTGTTCTGTGTTCCTAGCCTTGAACAGAACGTACTGATTATATGTGAAGAAAAGGCTAAATAAAACAATCAATCTGGTACCATATATTCCTAGAATAATATAATGCAAACAAGGTGTGTAAAATGTCCCTGCTAAAAGTGATGCAACTAAAACATGTAAATGTAAAATCTAAAACGAAGGTAAAATGGGACCAATGTGGGTGTTCAAAAGGGCAGCAGAGTCCTAAAGCCAGCAAGAATGAAGTCTGCAAAAACCAGAGGATGGAATGCACAAAACTGGGGGAAACCATGCTGAGGATGTCATGTTCAACAGTGGTTTTGAAAGACATTGATACTTTGAGCAAGGACAGGAAATACGTGCATTACTAAATCTCCAAAGAGGAGAGTCTGGCTATTGGAACTTTAAAAAATATTGGAGATTGTAATGAAAGTAGCAGATAAGGGAGGAGGAATAGTTACCAGAATACTAACCGTTATTGCAGGGAGATCATCTGCCACCTGTGTGACAAAAATTGCTATCAGACATAGGGCATGAGATAATAAAAAAAAAAATCAGATCAATAATTTGGGAGTTAACAGAGCGAACATTTGATTTTCTGAGCAAAAATTAACAGGATTTCTCAATAACATCACCACATACCCCAGAAATATACACTCTTGCTAAGATGCATGAAAGAATAAAATGATCTCCGGGAAGGCCCACAGTCCCTGGTGATGGGTCTGTTTTGGAGCTCATATGCCAATATAGTGATTTCTTTCTAAAAGCACCAATTTCCAGTACCAGCGCCTATATCAGAGACAGTGCACACTCCATTAACAAGGTTAAGGACAGGGAATTTGACACCAGTAGGAGCATACTGGTAACAATGGATATTTAGTCGCTGTATACTAATATGCCACCAGGGGAAGCCCTGCATGTGATTTAGGACATTCTGGGCCAGTGTAAACAGCCATGCAAGGTACCCAGCTGGTTTATGATTGCTCTATTGGATATTGCCCTGAGCTAGGACTACTTTAAATTTGATTTGAAAATGTATTCTACTTTCAGACTATGGCTATGGGTGCTGGCTTTCCCCCGATCTAGCGAACATGTTCATGGCAGATTTTGAGGAAATACATTTTTCACCCTGTTAGATCTGACAGCCTTAGGATGGTCATCCCCTCAACTTTTTGCCTGCCTCTCTCCACTTTTCTAACACTGTTTTTGCTGGCTTTAGGACTCTGCGCACTTTACCACTGCTAACCAGTGCTAAAGTGCATATGGTCTCTCCCTTAAACATGGTAACATTGGTTTATCTCCAATTGGTGTATTTGATTTACTTGTAAGCCCCTAGTAAAGTGCACTACATGTGCCCAAGGCCTGTACATTAAATACTACTAGTAGGCCTGCAGCACTGATTGTGCAACCCACATAAGTAGCCCCTTAACCATGTTTGAGGCCTGCCATTGCATGTGTGCAGTTTATATGCCACTTCGACCTGGCATTTAAAAGTACTATCCAAGCCTGTAACTCCCCTTTTCCTACATATGTCACCCTTAAGGTAGGCCCTAGGTAACCCACAGGGCAGGGTGATATGTAGGAAAAAGGCAGGAAATGTACATATGTATTTTATATGTTGTGGTAGTGAAAAACACCTACAATTCTTTTCCACTACTGTGAGGCCTGCTCCTTTTATAGACTGGAATTAGGTTTGCCCTCATATACTTTTTGAGTGGTAGATTCTGATCTGAAAGAGGTAACCAGGTCATATTTAGTATGGCCAGAATGGTAATGGAAAATCCTGCTTATTTGCGAGGTTGTATTTTATATCACTGTTTTAGAAATGTCACTTTTAGAAAGTGAGTATTTCTCTGTACTTAAAGCCATCTGTGCCTTACAGCCTGTCCCCAATCATCGTCTGGTCTGTGCTAGTTGACAGCTCCCTTGTGCATTCCACCCTGACAACCCCAAACACAGGACACTCAGTCACACCTGCATTCATCAGCATACTGAATGGGTCTTCCTGGGCTTGAAAGGTGGAGGAGCTGACACATTTCAAAGGCCAGTGGCCTGCCCTCTCGCAATGGACTACTAAACCCCCTACTGGGACCCTGGCAGACAGGGCTGAAGTGAAAGGGGAACATATGCACTTCAAAACCACTCTTTGAAGTCTCTCCCGCTTCAAAGGCATTTTTGGGTATATAAACTGGGTCTCTGACCCCACCAACCCAGACACTATAGATCTTCACCTGCACCTTGTCAGAGGAGCTGCCTGGGTGGCCAAAGGACTCATCTGGACTGCTTTGCTGAGAAGGACTGCTGCCCTGCTAGCATCTGACTTTGCTGAGAAGGACTTGGTCTTCCCCCAAAAGTGCTCTCCAAGGCCTTGCCTCCTGTTTTCTAAAGTCTCAGGGCCAAAAAGACTTAGGGGGTCATTCCGACCCCTGGACGGAAGCACCGCCAACAGGCTGGCGGTGCTTCCCTGCCCATTCTGACCGCGGCAGTAAAGCCGCGGTCAGAAAACCGGGTCCGGCGGTTTCCCGCCGGATTTCTCCGGCTGGGCGGGATTCTGACCCCCTTACCGCCAGCCTGTTTCTGGCAGTTTACACCACCAGGAAGAGGCTGGCGGTAACGGGTGTCTAGGGGCCCCCTAACAGGGCCCCAGCCTGCTGAAAAGCGCGACGGGTGCAACTGCACCCGTCGCACACCTGCAACACCGCCGGCTCCATTCGGAGCCGGCTTCAGTGTTGCAGGCCCCCATCCCGCTGGGCCAGCGGGCGCTAACAATGTTAGCGCCCGTCGGCCCAGCAGGAAGGTTGGAATGGCTGCAGCGGTCTTTTGACCACGGAGCGGCCAAATGGCAGTTCCCGCCAGGCGGGCGGCGACCGCCGCCCGCCGGGGTCAGAATGACCCCCTTAATCTCTTCAGTAAACCCCTTTTGCATTGAAAATTGTTGCACCGCCTGCCGAAATCGACACAAAGCCTGTATTGTGACCAAGAAATTGCCACACAACAGACCGGATCGACGCAGCCCTGACTTCCCAACTGGAAATTCAATGCAGTGCCTGCCTTACGGTATAAAATTTGCATTGCCTACTGGATCCACACAGCACCCATGCCTTTTTCCAGCACGTCAAGGATTTTCCCTGCATCATCTCTGGGCATCAAAATATCCCGACACCGCAGTGAGGGACTAAGACTGCATGCCTAAAAATGACACAAATCCCTTTCAGCGTCCACACATCTCCTCCTCTATGGTCTCTGTGCGTCATTGTTGGCGCATACCAGGTACTGTGTGTAAAAAAGAAACAACTGCTTCTTTTTAAGGATTAAGACTCTTTTAAACCTTTTAAAAGTGATATTTCAACTTGTGCTTATTGAATCTTTGTTGTTTTTACCTTATTTTATTCAGATAAATATCATATATTTTTCTAAACCTGTGTGGTGTATTTTTGTGGTGTGTTCACTGTGTTACTGTATGATTTATTGCACAAGTAGTTTACACATTGCCTTCCAAGTTAAGCCTAACTGCTCAGTGCCAAGCTACCAGAGGGTGGGCACAGGATAATTTAGATTGTGTGTGACTTACCCTGACTAGGATTGTGGTCCCTACTTGGACAAGGGTGTATACCTCTGCCAACTATAGACCTGATTTCTAACACCCCCCACAGATAACCCTTTCAATGAGAACATCGTACAGTGCCTGAGGAACATCACCAATGTTATTCTGATTTGGGTAGGACCGGAGTCTATGTTGCGTGAGTTCCATACCTGGTTCAATTGCAGATCCGAACACATTCAATTAATCTATTCACCAATATAGTGCAAATACCATTCGTGGACCTTTGGGTGAACATGGATGAAGGCAAGATTTTACATCATTCAACAAGAAGCCTACAGTGAGACGCTATCTACTGCAGTATCAAAGTCCCCACCCCAGAGGTCTTAAAGGTAACCTTCCATTTGGCCAGGATTTTTTCAAAGAATCAGACATCTTAGGATCAAGACTAATAGAACGAGCTTCACCACATAAGGGTGGTCATGCAAGAGATTATGGTTTAATCCAAGAAAGGTACTCCTAGGACCCAGAGTATGGGAAGAAGACTTATCTCACCTAATGTGTGCCAGCACATTCAGCACAATGACATTAAAATATGCCCTAAAACATTGAGACTTAGTAAAAGATCAGTTATCCTGCACAGACAAGCCACTATTTTCTTTTTTAAGGGGTGCAAATTGAAGTATAACATTGTCATGACAGCTTTGCCCAAGAGAGCTTAAACCACACCAACTTCACAGTGCGGTTTACCTCTTGGTAGATCACCAGAAACATGGGAGATGTCTAGCCTGCAAATATACCAATAACCCAAAAACCTTCTGTCATGGAAATTTAAAAATTAATTTGAAAAGGTTTACTAAGCGCAATTCGTGAAATGTGACTTATGCCATCTGATGCCCCTGTGACTTTATCTACATCCGTCATGCCACCTACATGGTCAAGAGTCGGATCCTGCAACATACAAGCTTCATTAATTGCACAGTCACAGGTGCTCCCCCTGCAGACCATTTTCAAGAACTGGGGCACACAACTGAGGAAACTTGCTGGCAACTGTTGGAGAGTAGGAGACATCTTCAATTTGTTGATAAGGAAGAGCTTCAGTGGATCGATCGAGTGGGTCCGATATTATATCTTTTCTATTCTAACTATAGTGAGGTGTTTTTGTTTGCGGTTTAGTTTCTTTTGGGCTTTGGTGTCAAATATACATGTTTATTTGCATCACGGCTATACTGTAAACATTTATGATGCACGACACTCTACAGTTGAGTTTCAAATGGGCCCATTCATGCCTGAGGGTTTGATTGGGTTTATATTTTGTTTAGTTTCAGGCCCCATGGTTTTATTGGATGTTACTCATATTTAACATGTATGTGTGCTGAGACATATTTACTATTTCATTGAGCGAAATCTATATTCCACAATAAGCAACATGACATTCAGCAAGAATCCAGGTACTCTTGTGCAGCCTTGTACATCGCATTTTCACATAAAGACAGGAGATAGTATTTCTTCTGTCAAATGTAGTCTCCAAATATTCGAGTACCACAACTCTTCAAAGGTTGCTTCCACAATGTTTTCAACCAGGACTGAGTTAGAACTTTTCATAAGCCGTTTGCAGCCTGTATTTTTGTAACAATTAAAGCGGGATACAGTGCTTGAACCCGTGGCTATTTCGTCTTGCAAGCTGCCCGATACACAGATGCAAGGCCAGAGTAAGTTCCTTTTCATTCAGCTTGAGGCCGGAGGGTTTCCTGTACACGGCGGACTTTCTTTTTGCTAATTTGTTTCTGCAATTTCATGTTTACAGATCAGCAACCGACCAGCATGACAGTGCTTTTTCTGGAATGGAAGAGAGCGATTTTCTACGTGATTACAATTATTGGCAGTGAGTGGTGACTTTTATCAATGTAACACGCTTTTGCTATAAATTATGCGACTTGTTATTGATTACGTTTAGGGAATATGTGTGCCAACCAATTCGTCTGTGTTGTTGCCTTAATTTCCTTTTAAAGGGATTTGTCCTCGTTTCCTTGTGTACCCATTAATGGACACAGTTTACGTTACGACATTTGGGGGAGCGGGGGTGAAAAACCATGAGAAATCACGGCTCGCCCAGTTACTCCTAAATACATTTTTAAGCCCATTGTAATATGAGAAAGGAAAGGTTGGGGAATGAATGTGCAGGGAATGGTCGCCAATTAAATTAAGGGTTTGGTCATCTTCTTACCGCCTCAATATCCTATGATGTTTAAGAGAGATTTAAAACCATGACTAACTTTGTTCACTTTCTGGGTCATTTGCATACGTTTAAGAAGGGTGGGGGTACTACTTCACGGGGCAGGATTGCCAATTAAACAATTCCGTCTTCTTTTTACCCCGTAGATACACACATAGGAAGGTTTTGAAGCCAAACACCTTCTGCACAAAATATATTTTTGTATGTTAAGTGATATGCTCAGTATGTACTGTTTGAGCACACACTGATGGCAGGGCCATATTCCTGATTGAGGTTTTCACTCGCTTGCCTCTATAGGTGCTTCTTACATTCAGTCCTGATGAAGACTCCTCAAAATTTGCCCGGGGGGGGGGAAGGGGGGGCGGATTTCGAAACATCAACACTATGACAGGCAGATTGACATTGTTTTTCGCCAGGATTCTACTGAACATGATGGTACAATTCTAAAAATTGCATTACAGAACAATCTGCATTGTCTTGTTCTTGTTTTATGATTACACATATACTCACCTATAACACATTCACTACGCTGATTACTGGAACACCTCTTTCATGTAAAAATATTGAAAGCGTTTTTTTACCAATCTGTAAGCATAACTGAAATTGAAACCCATTTTGATATTTCTGTATAGGTTGATTTTGTGATTAAAGGGAGCCTAGGCTTATGGCTTCCTCCAGTGGAACCACTGTTTGCCTGACTTTTCAGCTAGGCTGCTGTGGCAGCCATAGAGTCATACTTAACTTGGTGACTTTCATGGTGTCCTCATGCCTTGGATGAGCACACATTGCAAATAAATAACACCATTATTCCTGCACCACCATTTTACCAGGGTTCACCAATATGTCAGTTCCAGCAGTTAACAAGGGGCAGGTGCTGGGCAATGGACGTAAAGCTTATCCATGGCCTTGCATGCACACACGGACAAATACAAGACATTGTCTTTAAACTTACATTCAGCTAGCACTCTTTTCTCAAGTCCTGCTATGGGCTGTTTCAACTCTCCCACCTCAATCGCACAGAATTGCGTATTGTCTGAGAATCTTGGGCTGGACATGAAGGTATGGAGGTACCTGTTTGGTGCTCCGGGAGGAAGGAGAGAACAAGCAGTTGTGTAGGGCCTCTCTGGGACAGGATAGAGGCAAACAAAGGAAGTTTGGTCAGGATGTCAGTGCAGGAAGAGACCAGGAGACGGGTGAGCTATTTCAGTGCATCTTGGAGGTAGGAGTTGGGCAGGTTTGTGTTGCTTCTCAGGGTGTTGGGGATGGGGGGAAACACAGCAAATTGGAAAGTCTCTCTCGGTGCAGAAAGAGCAAAGTTATAGGTGAGTTTGATACTCAAGGTACAAGTTCGCATGTGCTCCTGGTGGGAAAGCGAGATCAGTCTTTAAGCCAGAAAATCATCTGCCCTCATAGAAACTTCCCCTCTGGCTGAGGGATTTTGTTTTTCTATTTTGTTATTTTTCATGCTGTAAACAGACACTCTTTCTCTGTTTTTTAGGTCTTACCTGAGACAGCTCATGTGCTGTCACTTGTGAGACATTTTGTTCCCATAAAAGAGGCTTAGGGCAAGCACAATACTTACCATTGCTTGGCTTCATCATCACTCATTTCCTTGCTTTTCAGTGGTTAGCTTGTGCCCGTTTGACTTTCGCTTCGTGTGCTCGTCCCTTCTCTGGAGCATGGACCAAGTACTGCTTCCTCTTGGCAGCCAGTGTCCTTCAACTAATTGTGTGCTTACGGCAGTGCTTTTATTTATTTATTTTTTTAAAAGATTTAGCACTCAAGAGTGTGTGCGTTTGCAAGCCATATCCTCTCCTCTCCCCTATCCTTTGCTGTGTAATTGTGTGACAGGTTACTCTTTCACAAATGTGACGAATAGCCTGTCCACCTTGTTACAATCTCATTGGCTATAATGTGATCTTAATACGGCGGGATATCCATTGAATTTGTGATGGAGTATTCCCATCTGCCAAACTCTGAATCAGGCTCTCTGTTTCCCATGCTCACTGTGCCACTGGAACCAAGCTACACTCCACTGAAAAGCCCCAATCAGGGTGAAAGTGGTATTGGGTTGCTTTTGTTCCTGTTCAGGGAGGACCTGGTCTGGCAGTTTGGGCAAGAGTGTTCCTATTTGAGCAGGATCAAGACTGACTGGCATATCTGTGGGTCCAGTCTGAGGTGGCATGGTGGGCAACTGAATGATAAGCTAGAATGCTACTCCATGCAAATGCCAGTAGCTAGACTAACTGCAAGCATTCTCCCATCACCTTTTGTGTGTTTTGTGTTATTTGTGGGCCAAGTGATCTGGAGATTTAGCAATGCAAATATACCTTCAAGAGATCATGCACTGAGAAACTATCTTTAGTACTGTCAAGGGTAAGAGATCTATGCCTTTCTATTGTGTGCAGTCGTATGATAAAAACCACTTGCCCTAAATCATTTTGGGACATTCAACACTACTGATGACCTTGGGCAATAGTGATGCTAATGGTGACAATTAAATACAGTCGTTTACTTTATCACTGCTCTAGATGCTAATCATCCTGTTGTCTGTAAAACAATGTAAGTGAACTAAAAGATAAGCAAACAAAAACTTAGTGCTTATTTGTTTGCACCAACTGTTTACTGTTCAAGGAAGTACAGTACATTCAAACGCAATCAAGTACAGTAAACATAGCACCTACGGAGGATCAGTATGTAAGGTGCAGTCACCAAAGTTTAGCATTCTCTCATGCAACCAATAATCACTTGGAGAAAGAACTGCAGCACGGATGTAGGTAAAATATCTGAAACCACGGAAGTGAAGCATATTTAAAAAACACTTTTATTTGGTCTAGCACGTTTATCGTTACTAAAAGAAATGTACAAAAAGTTGCTTGTGCCTGGCAATAAAGGTAGACAAAACAGACAAAAAAAGAATGAAAAAATATTAATCACATTACTATACAAATAACAATCGCCTCTCCAATAAAATAAATAAGTTACATTAAAGTCTTGCATAGTTAAGAATCTCCTTGAGTCACATTGTTTGTCGATTAGTGTAAACTGAACATTTTGATTCTCGAGAGCACCAAGAAAAGTTCGCATTAAAGATAGTAACAGGTTCTGTAGGGGACAAAAGCAAATTGGCACTTTTATCTTTTTGGGCTCCCCTCCCCACATAAAAACAGGTTTTAAATTTTATTCAGATGCAAGAGAGCCTCCAGGGGCAGCACATATGCGATATTAATAAATGAAGCATGGTATTAACACCCACTTTATTAAGAAAAAAAACCGAGAGCCATGTCGGAAGAGGAAGGGAGGATGTTGATCCGTAATGCTCCTAAGTAATGGGGAAAATACCTGTGCTTAATTACAGACACTCATAGGTGAAGCTTAGCAGCATAGAGGAAGCCAGTGCTTCCTTTTTCAGGGTAGAAAACACGTTTGTGGAAGACACCATGTTTTTATTTAAATTAAAGCGCCCCCCGTTTGGCACAGAATGTTCTTTTCGAGGACAGCTTTTACAGTCTGTTGTGAGAGAAGTACACAGCAAAAAAACCTTTTGAGGTCAGGTGCAGGTGTAACTTGGTTACATTTGTTGCCTGACTGAAAAAAGGCACCATATACATATAACAAAAGAAGCAAGAAAATGTGTTTCCAAATTTAGTATACGCTACGGTTTATCTCTTGTAATATAACACTACCTGGGGTAAACGTTTACTTTGATTGTGAACATTTTTTTTATTTATTAAAACTTATTTGTTTACATTTTCCCCCTTAATTTCTCTTTGACATGACATTGCCACATCTCTTCTCCATCTCACCAGTGTGGCTTTTTACACCATCTGAGATCATTAATGATCTATGGGAGAAAGGGAAATGGAAATATAGAAATACGGTGTTGTTTGAATGAAAAACTGGTAACAGTTAGAAGAAATGCATCCTTCCCATTGTTTGATGACAAAAAGAAAGCCATGTCTCCCAAAAGACAAAGTAGAAGCCAGCAAAAAATAAAAATATACCATCCACCTTCATGGTGAATGTGATAATGACAAAAAATAAGCTTCAATTTGTGCTCATGAAGCATTACGCACAGTATCCAAGATGCTGCAGAAATATTTCACATTCCTACTTTTCGCCAATTGGCCTCCAAAGGATATTCGCTGATGTATAAATGTTTAGCAAAATGGGTCATTTGAAAGCCTCAGTTTAGACGAAAATAGTAATTTTACAAAGCCATTTTACATTTTCTTAGGTGCAAGATTCATATGCAATCTATCGTCCTGGTGGCCTATACGAGTGAGGCTAACTTTCCAAAGTGTGAGGTTCACGTCGAGGTGTCTATGGAAGTAGAGAGCAGCCCCGGATTTTTTTTTAAGGAAGACCGTACTGTTAAGAAAAAAAAAAAATTTAAAAAAAAATTCTGGAATGTGTCCTCAACATTTTTTGCGTTAGATGTTTTTCTATTTAAGTACAATTGTGTGCAAGTTTGCCGTTCCTAGGTGTAGCTTACTGTGACAGACTATTTCTGAACAGGGGGCCTATTAGAGGCAATGTAGCTGTAGTTCGACTCAATAACCTGAGTATTCAACTGCAAAGGTGACAATCATGAGCAGAAGGCTACAGCATGTGTAAATGGTTTTGGCTGTTTAGGTACGGTGTTGGTACCCAGTATATGGTGGAGAGCAGCATGTTGGACTTAAAATGCTGTAGTTCGGAAACTACATTTCTTTCTTGCCCAGTTTGTGTTGATGTGCATACTTTCCATCTGGGGTTGAGATCCTCAGATCATAGGACATCACACAGCATAACCTCCCAAAAAGGATTTAATATATTGAAAGAAATATGTATGGTGAGAAGAGTTAGGGACCTCGATTGCTCTCACGTTTTGCTGCTTCATGTTATTTTGAGTATCTTTCAACTTAGTCACAATACCATGCACACTTCGAAAAGCTGTGTAAAAGGAGCAGAATGGAAGTACATGATAATGCGATACAGTTAAGGGTCTATGTTTCCTGGGCCCTTTCCTACTGAAGTGCTACTTCATTTGATACAGTGATATGAACTTTACATCTCATTGAAATATTTTTTAAATAAATAAAGTTAAGTCAAAAGGGGTCAAGCGCAGAGTTCTGGTGGCCATGTAAACCTAGAATAAGAGGCTAAGCATGGGAACTCTCTACTAACAAACTAGAGAGCCACACTCTAAAACCATCTCTGCACCACACTGGGACATTATTAATCCTGGATAACATGACTCATAAAAAATACAGTTAAAAAAATAATTATTTCACAAACAAGATTCAGTACAGAGTGAGAAAAAACAACACATTAGTTTGAGTTGCATTGAGGTACTTCTTGAGCATCAGATTCTTAAATGAGAGTACTGAACAACGCCAGGGCCCGTGGTGAGATGAGGTGGCCATTTGCTCTGATTGAGTATACCTGGACATCACCATCTAACATGGTTGGCACTCTCTTCCTGCCATTTTCTTCTTGACATTTGTAAAACTTCGTGCCTGTGGCACATCATTACTAAATGTGATGACTAGGCATCAAATCTTTCACATTTCACAGACAGTGATGCATACATATGTGTGACACAAATAAACTTAGAAGGAGCACGCAGAAGATAAGCTCAATGATACCCTGTATGGTTTTTATATGGCATTCTCTTTCAGTATCATTCAGCCTCCGAAATGACATAAGAAAATCCTCACCCAGTTGCTAGTATCACCCACAAGGTGTTGAGTACCCAGTTTTTTAATAATGAAGTCTCGTGAGAGGCACCAGTAATGCATGTCAGCTGACTCGCAAACATGTCCTAAGATGCCTCTCACTCTGGAGAAGCAATTCTGAAGAACAATGATAACCCTAGCCATGCCAATAGATGATTGCTTTGGACTGTAAGCAGTGGCCATCTCCTAGCTTAGCAAAATTCATACAGCTGGCACAATGGGGAGGCAGGTGAATCTGTAAGCCACTGGTGTTGCAGCTTGTTTAAAAAATCTCCTCGAAATTTCACATATTGCACATTCATAATTCCTTCACAGGACCATCGTGAGTTTGTGTTTAATATTTCACAGCTAAAAACAAGGAGAGTTGGTGGTGCCCTTCCATTCCAACTGTGTAGAGGTATCCCAATATGGGATGTAAGGCACTGTTGGTCTGGATGGAATGTAAGTTTTCCTAGGCCTCTCTAGACCCAAGTGAGTATTAACCATCGTTTCACACAGTGACCACACTGATAGATCTTCTATGATTAGCTCTTGTAAACTCCTCTGTTTCACTAGTCAAAACTCCATCCTGACCACGGGCAGTTCTACTCCTCTCAGGCACCATCATCCCGTGCAGTGTCTGAGAAGGCCTAGATGATCTGGAGGCAATACCCTCAGAAGCCTCTTCCACATAGAAATTGATAGAGTTGCAGTTGTCATCCTCGGGCTTCAGGATATATGTGCCGCCAGGGAACCTCTTCTCATGGATAGTGGGGAGCACATTAGTTCTTCCTGAAATCCCGGGACCCAACTCCCAATCCGATGGTTCTCCAGTCAAAGTGGCAGTATTTTGGCTCTGCTGTCTCCAGGCTTTGATCTCCTGCTCCCGCTTAGCCTCACTGAGCTTGTCCAGTTGTTGGGCCTTGCGAATGGGGGACAGTCGGAAATGACCTTTTAGTGCCTTGATGTAGTACCTGGCAAGAGGCAACAAGAAGTAGTGAGTTTCTATAAGACACCAGGCTCGCTGATCCACAGTTTATTTTCAAACATTTACTCCATTACTTTCACATAAACAAGTTGAAGTTCTGACAAGCTGTCAATAAACACTTGGGGGAAAGGGTAGAGTTTCATCTTTTTTCATTTTCCACATTACCAAATCACATTCCTGTATGACCAAACATGAGGGGGTTTGACAAATAATGGAATTTGGCCAATCAACAGAGGTGTATAGAAGATGGAAAGACAAGCCCCATTAAATATATAGATGCCAGGGTGCTACAAAAGCTGAAAGAAAAGGAAGGCAAAGGAGGATAATCGAGCAGAATAGGTTTTCAGATGATTCCTGCTTGTTGAATGTTCAGTCTTACGCTGTGGACCTCTGCTGAAGCATTCGCGGAGGTCTTAGCCAATTTTAAGTGAACATTTATTGGGAGAATGATGGTAAATTTCCAATGAAATAGCAGAGCTAATAGCCCCAAAGCATGATAAGTTAAATAATCATCCTCTTAACTCAACTTCTAATCAGTCACATTCACTAAATCCATACAAGGATAGATACATTAAATTCCCCTGCGGAGAATGCTCTTACATCAGAAAGCAGGCATTGAAGAGTTGCATATTGTCAATATCAGATCGAAGATTAAGTTGGAAACAGTCCTGATCGGAAAACTGAAAAAAAGGCAAAACCCTTCAGGATTGCCTTTATACACGGCACAACAAATAATTCCATTCTGGACAGCTGCAATACCTGCTCAGCACACTCCTGTATAAATTGCAGGTTTGGATTACACTATGCATGTATGATCTGAATTTGCTATTTTTAAAATGCGCACACTAGACTGAAAGAACTCTGTGGGATGCCATATCGATACTTGGTTCTGCTAGGGGTTGCCTTGGCAGCGCTGTCAGGCATCCAGATGGCAGGAGGTGTGAGCTAGTGGTTGAAGATGGATTTAGCCTAAGAAGCAGTGCAGCAAGGTAGCATGTGAAATAAACACTACAAAACAGACTAAGTCCCAGACCACCAAAATTAGTATAATACCTGGAAGTCACCCTACAAAATTTTTGTCTGCATGTAAGCACATTATCAAGCATATGCTGTAGGACTGACGTTAGAATAGGTCATTAATCCAATCTTGAAATTTGTGTGATGCGAGTCTAGCTGGATTTTACAAAGGTGAATATTTGCGTTTATAGTTAGCATTCATCAGTTTTGATTTATTTTACGTGAAACCGTGGTTCAAGTACTTGCACACAATGGCATATACCCATCTTGAGGGACAATCAATTTCGTTCTACAGAAGCATCTATAAACTCTTGAAAGGCTATATCATGCTTAGTCTACGAGCCCATCAGTCAACTGTCCAAAAAACAGACAATCATGGTATCACAGGCCAGGACAAAAGAAATCATGTAAAGTATACTAACCTTGGCAGAAGAGCGATAACCGGTGTGATTATACACACAATATAAAATGTGGCTTGAGACATCTGCACCTCCATGAGCCAATATGGTGAAGGGCTGTTGCAGAGTACGCAGATCCCGCTGTAGCCCAATGAGACAACAAAATAGGCCACAATGCTGCCAACAATGCTGACCCAATGGAACCATGTCTGTAAAGCAGAAAGAACACCATTGTTAATATTGTGCTTCAAAATATGTTGAATCATACTGAAGAAAAAGCACCCTGCCTTGGACTCCATGTACAACAGATCATTAGCACCTTTCCATTCAGTTGTATACTACATGGCCCCTAAATGAGGGCCTAGTTTCGATTCCACATCATTTGACAAGTTTGATAAAAATATGTTTAAGTCAACTATCATTTTAAAAATACACAACAGCTGGGTCTGTGTTTGGCACAATCATCCCTTTTGATAGGTTTTGTCCCCTACAGTCCATTAAGGACAATGAGATGCGAGAGGTACCAGAAACGTTTTAAAATAGTTAAATGTTAAAATAAGACATATTTTGCTTGATTAGAAAAAGTAGGATAGTTGGATCTGAACATGAAAACTGAGTCAAAAACAGCTGCAAAGTAAAAATATTGTAGTTCTGAAGACTCCGTCTCACTGGTCGCTTTTCCATCTCACACCTCACATATAACAAGCTAATCCAACTCAATTTATTACCAAATTATCCTTGTATAGTGTCACAAAGAAACTAATCACCATATTGTTCTCTTTAGAAATGTGTATGTACCACAAAAGAGAATAATAATCGTAGACTAGGGGTCATAGCCATTTATGTCCTACTGACTTCCATTGAACCTTGAGTGGGAACACTACTTCATCTACACCATCAATGCATGGTAGGATTTTCTAATTGTTCAGCAAAAATTGATACCTGCAAGACACTAAAGGGATCATCCATGTCACCACTCTTTTTCTATATACACACATGCATCTCTTGGAAAGTCCACTGAGCATCACAACCTGTAGATGTAGGCAAATGACAGTTCAGATCTATCTGTGTCTAAAGGTTGGGCGTGACATTACAGGAGTATCCTATAGTGTTTACTGGATGAAGGCAGTTATCAAAGTAACCAAAATAAAATAAATATAAAAAATGAAATAAAAAAGCAAAAAAAGGTACAAAACGAGGTGGAAAAAATGACCTAACATGAAGGAACACATAAGTAAAAATTGCCATGACGCCACTCCATTGGCTACCGATTGAATGCAGCATAAGATTAAAAGTCATATTTATGATACTCAAGGCCTGCCATGAAATCTAATGAAACATGTCCAATCTAAACCTCACCAGTGCCGATTCTGATACACCCATCACTCTGGCTGTCAAGATCACAAAGGATGAAAAGTGTTTGTGCACTCATCAGATTGCAATGCATGTGACCCATTCCTAATTAATTTTCCAATCATTTGCTCTTTTTCAAACATCTGATAGCTGTTATATTTAGACACATCATGTTTGTAGTAAGCAATAGTGGGCCCAGCTGCACCAAACCTCATCTTTCCCACCCAAATGCTATAAGACCCTCACTCCTCCTCATACCACCAAATGACCTATATACACCATTTAACCTCCATCAATTTGTTTGTATTCTATTGGAGTTGTCAATGAATGTTTCAAATGTTTTGTACAATACAAAAAACAAAAACATCCTGGCAATATCATGTCTGAGTACAGGAATATGGTATTGCTTGTCTATGATATGGATTGTTGCCAAATGGAGCATGATGATAATGAAAAACACACTGTAGTGATTTTCAATTTACTTTAAAAGAGTGTCATTCAAGTAATACTTCTCTACGAAAACGCTCAGCGTTTGGAGAGGGAATAAGTATACGGCTGTAGAGTGGGTTACAAGTGCACACATTTTCCACTGTTCTGTTCCTCAGAACATGTAAAGTGCACACATTTTCCACTGTTCTGTTCCTTAGAATATTTAAATCTCTGGGCAACATAGGAACAATCTTAGATGGCCTCGTCTTTGGCCTTGTATGTCCAATTTCCTTTCTTCAACCCTACCACCAAGGCAAATTTGTTGAACTCCACATAACACCCAAAGGAACAACTTCCAAAAAAAGAGATTACATACCCCACTATATCAGTCTTCTCTGATACAGACAACATTATATCACCATAAACTCTGCATGAATTTTAAAACATCTAAATCCTTTCAATTGGTTAAAAAAAACAGCTGTGGCACTGCATCATTTTGATACCTATGGTATAAATAGGAATTCTTCACAATTGTCTGTGATTTGCTACTTTGGCTGAGAAGGACATTTACTTGAAATTAGTTTAGGAAAAGTGTGTCAAGTTCTTCTCCCACTGAAAACAGAGCTCTAAATCGGGTGCACATTTTAACCAGAATCTAAGCACTATCTACTAATCAAAGCAACACATGCCTTTGTTTTCACATAACTAAGCAACAAAAGATATTTGCCGACTCCAAGCTTCATCAGAGCTCTGTTTTAATGAGCCTCATTGGTTAGTGACTGAATGTGAGAAGCAAGGTTCTATGGCTCTATGATAGTACCTACCCAGGTTTTAATATCTATAGCCAAGTGAAGCAGAATGGTAAAGAGGGAGATGGTGTTTATTGGAGTTCCAAAGGAGAGGATATCAATATCAGAATCCTTGTATACCTGTAAGACAACAAATCAAAGAGGAACATTGGTTAATCTGAAAGAATCACAGGAACAAAGCACATAGGAAAGCCAAAGAACAAGGGTGCGGCTGCACAAAGCTCGGGATGCACATTGATACTGAAGTAATTAAATAGTTCTTACTGGAAGACATGCCTCTCTAAGCTAAGCATTTCTATTTCAATTGAGAAATGGAACAATAAACAAATTTCACAAAGGCATTGATTGCTGGCTGAATAAACGAGTGATCATATACCCAAGTCCTTCAATTATTTGCATGCAACACATTTGGTTTCTGGGCACTGGAAAGACACAATATCTTCACCAAGATATTTAACAATGACTTCCACCAGTTGACCAGACCAAATAAGGGAGCCCCATTGTACAATCTGGGCAAAAAATTGAATCCTTCATGTAAGATGTTTGCGCCATTTTCTCACACAGTCATGTGAACAAATTTTGCAAGTGAAAGTGACTGCAGACTTCTGAACTTTTCTCTCCCTACCTGGTCAAAGGTTTAGACCAGAGTGGATATATTTTGTAAGTTATACAGAGGGAAAATATTTCTATACTTACAAGATATGGGACAAAGAAGCAGATAAGGCTCTGGTAGAAGGCATCCATAATGGCAACCCAAAATGTGGAACTCTTGTAGCACTAGACGTGGGAGAAGAGAAATTAAACTAATATGACTAGTTTGTGTGCTTTACTTCCATAAACACAAATAAAAATAAACATCCTGAATGCTTCTGGAGTCAAAATACCATTGGCAGTCTTGGTTAGCTATTACATTGTATCCATATTGGTAAGTAGACACAGAAAGGAACCCTTTGTGTTAAATATTTCTCCTTCTTGGCAAGTAAATATCCTTGTGTAGAATCAACAATGAACAATTAAAATGTATTATTATATGAACCATTACAGACCTTCCAATGAAGGTAGATAAGTACCAAGTTAACCATTGGACGATACAAACAAGATGAATTTATGAACATGTCTCATTTTAGGACCAACAAGAGATTGAAAAAGAGGCCCGTTGTGGGTCTGATGATAACATTTCAATGCCCCAAACTGAACGGCAACCAG
Source organism: Pleurodeles waltl (assembly GCF_031143425.1). NCBI lineage: Eukaryota > Metazoa > Chordata > Amphibia > Caudata > Salamandridae > Pleurodeles > Pleurodeles waltl. The sequence goes on along the minus strand of NC_090446.1, from coordinate 861,278,464 downwards.
AACTAATGACACTGAACACAAACAAGAAAATCTGGGACTTAAATTAGATACTAAGTAAGAGATAATCCTACATTCTAATATCTTTAGCTACATTGCCTGTAATCACTAATATCTCAAGTGCAACTGTAGGTAAGCTGACTGGCTTGGTGTGGCAGCATGGGTGAAATTGACCTCTAAAATATGGGTAAATTATCCAATAGTAATGCTCAATGAAGCCACAGAATATGCCCTTTAGTTGATGCATTCATGTGGCTTGCAGATCCATCACAGTTGCTTACGTAGTTGTTGAAATGCAAGCATTTAATGCTTATTTCCACTAAGGGGTTCACCCAAGAAAACCGCTGTACTGTCCAGGATGTGTGGGAAGGATTGTTTTTTGTGCGACAAACTGAAGGTTTATTTGTCCCTACTCTTGTTGCAAACAAGCCAGCGCTTCTCTTTAAAATGGCCAGCAAAGTTGCGCAGGCAACCTGTGGTGCGCATAACATCAGAAAGGTTTTCTGTGAAACTGTGTCACTGGCAAGATATGCATCAGCCTACTCTATTTTAGTGCATCCATTGTCTAAAGAATTTGATCTTCCATAGGTTCCAGTGGAGCATGAAGGGTGTTTCGGTATTCCCAGGCTAGGAAATAAACAGCTAAATCTCTATGTCTAATAATTCAAACCAATGCGACGGACAAAATGCACCAACTTTACCGGGGGAAGGTTCTCTAATAACTTACTTTTGAATCATCAAGTACTTTATTGTTAATCACTTGTACATTTCTAGAATGTTTAGGGCTAGGTAACTACAAATTCAACTTCTAAATGTCAATTTAATACTTTGAGGTGACTGGAAGGGTGTATGTCAAACGTACAAAAATCTTTATGCAAAGAAACTCACCTCTGAATTTTGCCCACTTTTGTAAAGTTCAGGCAAACTCATCAGAGTTTCTTGAGACACGTCTCGGTCGAGGATTCCGAACACAATGGGGGGAAGGGACGTGAAGAAAAGGTTGAAGAAAATCAACTGCCAGTAATCGATCATTGTTGTGCCCGTGAAGCCGCAGAAGAACTGGAACCAGAAGAGGAGGCTGACATAGGCCTGCAAGGAGTTGGAGGAGAGAAGAAAAGCATGACACAATTCAACTGGAGAAGGGTTCAAGCAAAGTGCTTTCTTATTCAATAAAAAAATGACATTAGGAACTTGCTGTTTTCTGTTCAAAGAAAAGAGGTTTCCCTCGTAACTGGACTCGGACCTTCCTGTTAGTACATTGTTTTACCAACATTTTAAATCCTTTACCGAATTTCAAAATATTATCAATATAAAGCGAGGTAAAAACTGGAAGTCACATATGAAGTATTTATTCACTTAAAACGATGAGCTACATGAAAACAACAGTATATTTCTTCCATAATTTCACCAAACTGATGTGTCTGTTTTGCATGTAATAATTTCAGCGTTTTCCAACCCCTCAAAAGACAGAACAAAATATGCTTTTGTCACATTTAAACATTTTTATCAGTTTGTGAACAACAAAGGTCCACTAATTATAAGTATAAAACAAAAATATCTGGGATGATTTCAGCCTGCTACGCAATCGTTTTATACTTAAGTTGTAGTATAACACGTTGTGATGTTCATCATTTTAAAAGATGCATTCTGAATTTTGACTCCTTATTACTGAGCTAAGCCAAATCTAAGGTTCTGCACATGATCACAGGCCTCAGATACACACATTATGTAAATGTGAAAAACAAATGATAGAAGCCCTGCCACACTTCAACCCTCCTTGGGATTGGTCTGTTTGCTATAAACAAACTATTTGCGCCCAGGATCATGAGTACAGGTAGGCTCATGTGCGTTATTGAGAATTATGACGGCTCTAAGAAAAAAGTACAATTAGCATGAATGATCTCCACGACTTGCTTTCCATGAATTGTGATTGCGAGAAATCAGGCTCGCAGGAAGTGACAGTATTTCAGGTTAACGGGTATTGGAAAAATGCATTATTTTTCAATTTACATAATTCCAACACATACAGCTCATTTACATATACATTAAACTTTTAATAAAAGGCAGAGGATTTGAGTGCACTGGCTATTGCAAGAGCTTTATAAATAAATGAACAACACAAAGGGAAATAATGTTTACATTTGCTAGCTATCGCGTGGTATATGCAGCATCCATCAACCTTCCAGATTTAATAGTCCTTTTGTTCCTGCTGTCTGCAGACCTAAAGGCTATATTGTGTGCAGCTTACAATGTTCTAGGAAGGAGGTTATTTGGCGAAAAGGATAAATAATCATGGCAGATAAGGACCAGCAGCCCCAGTCAATCTGTCAGTCCCCTGATTATCCGTTCCTCGAATTTCTAGCTTGATTACATTTTCAGAACTGTGCTTTGTCTGGGACTGTGGAGGACTCTCTTTTTTAATAATTTGGGTTCGATTTACAAATAGGCGGTTGCATGTTAGCGAGGAGTTAGTTGCTAATTGACTAACGTGGCAAGCGTCCTTGGTCAGGGCAGTAGCATCAATTCTGTGTTACCTTTTACTGGTTTGCACTTCAGAAATAGTTAAGCAATTGGCCCACACCGGCTTAAGGGGCGCATCAAAGGAAATAAACCTGGTTACATTCCTGCAGCCACATTATGGGCACAATTGTAAAACCACCCCTAAGGTTCTTGTGTGGCACATTTGTGAACTGTGCTCCACATGAGTAAAGTATGCTTGTGCTCAGGGGGGGGAAGGGCGGAGGGAATACCAGACGGACAGGAGACATACATGTGCCCTGTCTGCATTATGCCTTCAACTCCAAAAACCCTGTACCATGAGGGAACGGGGACTATGCCAGGCCCGTATATTTGATCACCTCTGTTGGTAAGGGATGTACACCTGTCTGAACTTATCACACCGCCTTTACTCGGACAGAGCTACAGATCTTTTGATTATGTAAGATGCAGTTCCGACCACCAAAATATGCACATCCTTCATATTTGTACATGTGAACATTTTTGGGGGGAATTTGCGTGAAAACAAGATGGGGAAAAACGTTTTGAAATGAACCATTGACTCTTCAACTACGCAGCTTTTAATGGTAGACTCTTGCCTGTGTTCTCTGTCTTGCCTGTGGAAAACACATTTCAGACAGCTAACCTGCTTCCATTTTCTTACGATAATGGCATTACTCCTAGTCCTACTCCCTCGCCTTCCTTTTCACCAATGAGGCCTCCCGCCTCCCCCCTAGACCCTCCCTTTCCCTTTTAAAACCCCCCCCACCCTTATCCCCTCCTGTACAAAAACCAAGCCCAAGCTGCAACTCGGACAGTCCGTACCGGGAGGGTGGGAAGGAACGGAAAAGGAAGGCGAGGGAGTAGGACTAGGAGTAATGCCATTATCGTAAGAAAATGGAAGCATTACCTCCGGTCCCTCCATCGCCTTCCTTTTCACCAATGAGACATAGCAAGAAAACACACAGGAGACGGACATCGAGTTGCAAGACCTTTATTTAATATCCTGCACCAAGATCACCCCAAATATTATCTCATAGAGCATAAGACCCGGTGACCTAACACCGACTCCAAACTACCCAAGTCTGACAGCCTGTAATGACGCACAAACGTCGAAGGAGAAGCCCAAGTGGCGGCCCTGCAAATTTTCACCACAGAAGTCCCCTGAAGCTCCGCCACCGTAGCCGCCATGCCTCTGGTAGATCTCCCCTGAATCCCTTGAGGAGGAACCACCTCTTTCAAGGAATAGGCCAACAGAATTAAAGATCTTACCCACCGACTCAAGGAAGCCGTGGAAGGTTTCTCACCTTTGCGTGCCGGACCAAAATTAACAAACAGCGAATCCCCCTTACGAAAAGGTGCCACCACCCGCAGATACTCCAACAAAACCCTGCGTACATCCAACGAATGCAACCGGACCTCCTCCCTTGAGGAGGGATTTGGACAAAATGAAGGAAGGATGACCTCCTGCCGCGAATGGAACGAAGAATTGACTTTTGGAATAAAGGAAGGCACCGGAACCAGAACCACCCTATCGGGAAAAATCTTACAAAAAGGAAAGGAACAAGCCAATGCCCCCAATTCCCCTAACCGACGAGCCGAAGTAATGGCTACCAAAAAGAACGTTTTTAAAGATAGATGGCGCAAATCACAGTCCCCCAATGGTTCAAAAGGGGCATCCGTCAACACATCCAAAACCAAGGAAAGATCCCATGAAGGAAAAGAACGTACCGGGCGAGGAAATAAATTAATAAGCCCTTGAAAAAAATCTAGGCATCAAGCGCCCTTCATCCTGAAGATTACGCCATGGTCCTCTGAAAGCCTGAATAGCCGCCCACTGTACCCGAAGAGATGCCACTGACAACCCTAAATGAGCACCGTCTTGCAGGAACTGCATCACCTCAAAGATAGAAGCGGAGGTAGGATCCAACTCACGACTTAAGCACCATGACGAAAACACCTTCCACTGTCTACCATAAGAAAGTAAAGTGGAACGTCTCCTTGAAGCCAGTAAGGTAGAACTCAAAGCCACAGGCACCCCCAGACCCGTCAATCCCCGTCGTTCAACTTCCAGGCCGTCAAGTGTAACCTCCTCAATGACCCCAATGGGAGGCAGGGAAACTCCAGGGGAGACGGACAAAGAGGCAGAGGCCATATCCTCCCGTCCGCCATCAGCCTCAACAACGGGAACCAATTTGCCCTCGGCCAAAGTGGCGCAATTAGGATAACCCTGGACCCCAGATCCCTTACCCGTAACAGAAACGCCCTGAGTAGTTGAAAAGGAGGGAACGCATACAAAAGGCCCTGTGGCCAAGGACATGACATCCCGTCCACCTCCCATGCTTGGGGACACCGAAACCGGGAGCAGAAGCGATCCACTTTCGCATTCTCTGCGGACGCAAACACATCCAGCACTGGAAGACCCCAAAGCCGAACCAGACGCTGAAACAGAGACATCCGGAGGGAGAAAAGTTGAGAGGAAGGAATCACCCTGCTCAGCACATCCGCCCGAACATTGACCACCCCCCGAATGTACGTAGCCCTGAGAGAAGGAACCCACTCCTGAGCCCACACAAAAATCTCCCTGGCTAGATTGAACAGAGCCCTCGACCTGGTCCCCCCTTTCTGATTGACATAAGCCTTGGCCACTAAGTTGTCTGTGCGAACCAGAACCGCCGCTCCCCTCAGGGAACCCTGGAAATGGACCAGAGCCAGGAATATTGCCCTCAATTCGCGCCAATTCGACGACCGACTCGCCTCCCGAGGGGACCAAAACCCCTGAATCTGAGCCGACCCCATCCATGCACCCCAACCGGAGAGGCTGGCATCCGTCGTCATCACCACGGGTCTCAGAGGCGATAAAGAAACCCCTACCCTCAGGTGGTCTGCATCCAACCACCATTGCAACTCTCTGCGAATCAATCCGGACCCTGGAACCATGTCCTTCAAAGACCCGGACCCTGGCGCCCACCTTCTCAGGAACCATGTCATCAAGCGCAGGAGATGGAAACGTGCCCAAGGAACCAGAAATATCACCGACGCCAAATGACCCTGCAGACGCAACCATAGAAGAGCTCGGGGAGCAGACAGCAACAATACCTTCTTTACCAAAGCCTGGAGTACACCCAACCTTTTTTCTGACACAGACACCAAACCTAGAAGAGTCTGAAACCGAGCCCCCAGAAAAACCAGATCCTGGGACGGCACTAAGTCTGACTTTCCCCAATTGATTAAAAACCTGTGGTTTTGCAGGACCCCCAGAACTTGGGCCACCTGCCTCTGCAACAGGTCTCGTGATTGGGCATGAATCAAAATGTCGTCCAGATAAGGATGCAGAAACACCCCTTCTGAATGAAGCAAAGCCACCAGAGGGGCCAGCACCTTTGTGAAAATTCGAGGAGAAGATTTTAGACCAAAAGGTAGAACGCAAAACTGATAATGGTCCTGACCCACAGCAAACCTCAGGAACTTTTGAGAGGATCTTGCCACAGGCACGTGTAGGTAAGCATCCTGCAGATCCAGTGACACCAGAAAATCCCCTTGCCTGACCAATGGAAAAATTGTCTGAATGGACAGCATGCGGAAATGCACTGTCCTGATCCAGGTATTCACCTCCTTCAGATTGAGCACCAGTCGAAATCCCCCTGAAACTTTCTGCACAAGAAACAAGACCGAATAAGTGCCCTGACCCCGTTCGTCTAGTGGAACGTGGGGAATGGCCCCCTTGACCAGTAAGTCCCGCACTCCGTCCAATAATGCTCTTCTCCGTGACCCCCCTGAAGGCAGAGGTGTGGGACGTACCCCTGAATCTGGAGGAACCACCACAAAATCTATGACATAACCATTGGCCACAATGTCTAGTACCCAATGATCGGTTATACTGTCCTTCCAAGCCGAAAGAAAGTGACTCAGTCTTCCCCCAACCGGCCCTCTGCCAGGCCCACAGTGATTGTCAGGACCCCTTCTTGAAACCACCCCGGGTCGCAGGAGCAGACTTCTTAGGCGCAAAACGCGGCTGAAAACGCCGTTTCCTAAATGAAAAGGATTTAGCATCCTTATTAGGAGAAGACCGGGAATGCTTCTTCCACCCTTTACTCGAAGAAGAACCCCCTTTATAAGGCAAGGCATGCTTCCGCTCTTTAAATGCCTTGGAAAGCATGGATGGCAATTGTTCTCCAAACAAGCTACGACCTTCAAACGGCAGTCTCAACAAGGCCGCCTTTTCCCCTGGGTCAGCCTTCCAGGAACGCAACCAGAGGGACCTACGAGCCCCAATCAAAGCCCCAGATGCCAGAGCCGAAGTACGGACCACGTCTGAAGACACATCAGCCAACAATCTTGCCTGCTGCTCCATACCAGCCAGGAGCTCTGAACATTCCGCCCCTTCCTGTACAGCCACCGCCAGCTTATCAAAGTCTTGAACCAACGACTGTGACGCATAAGCAGAATAAATCCCTGCCCTCAACGCCAGATTCTCTGCAGCAAAAGCCCTTTTAAGACCTGAATCCACTTTACGGTCCGTGGCATCCGTAGGCACACAATCCTCCGGATTGACTGCTGTTTTGCCAATCAGAGTAGCCAAAATTGAATCCAGGCGTACCGAAGGAGGCAAAACCTCCTCCCCCTCAAGCAAGTAAAGTTTCTGAAGGAATCGTGGAACCTGAGCCTTATCCACATCCTTCCACTCACGAAACACCATATCCTTCACAGGTACCTGAAAAGGCATGGCAAACTTCGAAGGTGTCTGATATTGAGGAAATAAATGAGAATCCGAGTTTGTAGGTTGAAACACTGGGAAACCCAAATTGTCCCGAACATGTGCCATCACTTCCCACATTTCTTCTCTGGAAACATATTTCCCCCCAGATGACGTCGATGGGGCCTCATTCTCACTCTCCGATGAGGACTTCCTTGCTGCTACTGAAGAGTGCGCAAGCTTAGATTGACCAGTCCTGGTCACGCCTGCTTGCAGTGCCCTGGTAACAGCCACCTCAATCATATCCTGCACTTCCTCTCTGGACATGAGGGGAGTACCCCTGCTCGGTAACTGAGAGCTCTCAGGAGTAGCAATGCTAGCCTCACCCCCCTCCTCCGAGGAGGAAGAAGAGACAATTCTACGTCTTTTCGCTGGAACTTTAGGCATGGTAAATCACCAAATCACACTGACTCTCACCCAAAATACTACCCTATATATAGGAACCTGGTCCTCCCCCAACAGGGCTCCACCAATCCCTCAAAAGGTCAACTTCTTTGGCAAAAATCATAAAAACCACGGGCAGAACGCCCGTCCTACCTGAAGAGCCTTCACACAATCGAATTCCCTCATTTCCCCGCGGCTCCGTGGCGTGGAAACCCGGAAACCGACACCCCAGCCACAGAGGGCCGGCTGACCCTGTCAGCCGGTACCCAGTACACATCTCACGAGCAGCCCTGCTGCTTGTCAAAGACGCGACCAGCCGTGGCACTCCTCGCGGAGCTCCGCGTCCAGAGGAGTGCCTCCATCGAAGACCTCCAGGCCCCGCCGTGCAGGTAAGAAAGGGAAAAGAAAAACGTCTAGCGTGGGCTAGACAAAAGAACAGGAGGGGATAAGGGTGGGGGGGGGGTTTAAATGGGAAAGGGAGGGTCTAGGGGGGAGGCGGGAGGCCTCATTGGTGAAAAGGAAGGCGAGGGAGGGACGGGAGGTAATGTTCATCCCTTTCAGCTGATTTACAACCTATATTTCTAAAAGTACACATCCCTTGCGTTCTTTATGTCCTTTACAAACGTAAATTAAATGCTTCGATCATAGCCCCACTGCTCCGTTTCCTGTGTAATTGCATATATGATTTCTCAAGCCTCTTCTTTTAGGATTTTGGTGTTAAATAACGCACTATGTTCATTTGCCATGGATCACCTCCCAACAGCATTTGCCATTTCAGAAACGTTTTCCAAAAATGTTAGTTGAGTGTAGTATTATTCCATAATGATAAAAGAAAATACATTGTGACATCTCACTCTGCTGACAGATCGATTTTATTTTTCATCACACAAGATATAGGACTTTAACGGGAAAGAGTTGTCATCGTAAATATCATGCTCCATGTAATACGACCCAGAAAGAGCACTGTGGAGGAGAAGCCCTGTTCATGGGAAAAATAACGTTGTGTGCCAGGAATATTGTGCCAGGAGACTGATTACATATAAGAACACTCTACCTGGAAAATAATGAAGAATGCATGATTTCTTCTCCAATTTAGCTGCTTACGAGCCATCCTTGTGGAAACCATATATTTTCACTGGATGAATTAATTTACTTTTTGCTGTGCTCTGCTGGTCTTTGGATTGTTTAGCAATACTTCCCTTGAGTTAGTTTCTGGAATATATCAAACTAAGTTTGTGACATCAAAATGTCTTATTTTCCAGGAAAACTAACATGGTAGATGCTCTAACTTCTCTTGTGTGGAGTATGATTAGCGGCCAAGATCACACAACAAGGGAAGGTGACATTACCATGGCCGTCCTTCAAAGTCGCTTTTTAAAGGTTTCTCAGTGTCTTCTGTCTCATGTATCCCAAGTGAATTTTTAAACAAATCTAAATGAAGAGGCCTAACAGAGCACCTAATGCTAGTGTTTAGCCAGCTTCTGAACACTCTTGAATTAAGCTGACAGGAGTACTGATATGCTGACCGACCTATGGATTTGCCAAGAGTTACTCAATTTGGTCACGTGCAGAAGTCCAGATTAGAACCCAGATTTAAAAAAACAATGACATTTAAAAATAGTGTTTACAATGAACAAACGCCCCAATTAAATCATTCATGGCTAGGTAAAACATGGAATTTTATAAAGTTTGCAGTTAAAGCTGACAGATAAGCAAGGCGTCCTTTCTAAAAGTAAAGATGTGTCACAAAATACATTGAGATACATTTGGACCCTGACCTTTTTGGCTGGAGCTCGCTCCCCTGCGCCGGCAGCACCACCTTGCTGTGCGGTTTCCCCGACCCCCACCCATGCGGCTGATCGCGTGTTCGAGGCCCTCCTCCACCCGCAGGCACCCGCCTGCGCCTCATCCCTGGTGTCTAGTGGGCGCTGGTAAGCATTACTAGACTGTGCATTGTACTGGATTTGTATTTGTGCGTCTTCCACTGTTTTTCACCGTATCCATTCTCATCTGTTTGCCGTAAGCGTTACTAGACTGTGCTTTGTATGTAGATTCATATTTGTGCGTCTTCAACTGTTTTTCACCGTATCTATTCTCATCTGTTTGCCGTATTTTGGGCCATTTTGCCCCTTTTGCGCTCCCCCGGCTTCTGCTTTCCCCGCCGCTGCGTCCCTGCGGCCCCGCCCCGCCCCCCTCCCGCCCCCATTCGCTCTCCCGTTCCCGCCTGCCTTCCGCCTCCCAGCTGCTCCTCCCTCCCACCTCCCCCTCTTAATGGCGGTCGCTGCGCGATGCAAGTGAGAGACCCCTGACCTTTTTGGCCGGAGCTTGCTCCCCTGCGCCGCCAGCACCACCTTGCTGTGCCGTTTCCCCGACCCCCGCCCACGCGGCTGATCGCATGTTCGAGGCCCCTCCTCCACCCGCAGGCACCCGCCTGCGCCACATCCCTGGTGTCTAGTGGGCGAAGCGTTACTAGACTGTGCATTGTACTGGATTTGTATTTGTGCGTCTTCCACTGTTTTTCACCGTATCTATTCTCATCTGTTTGCCGTAAGCGTTACTAGACTGTGCTTTGTATGTAGATTCATATTTGTGCGTCTTCAACTGTTTTTCACTGTATCTATTCTCATCTGTTTGCCGTATTTTGGGCCATTTTGACCCTTGTGCGCTCAACCGGTTTCTGCTTTCCCCGCCACTGCGTCCCTGCGTCCCCGCCCCCCTCACGCCCCCATTCGCTCTCCCGTTACCCCCCACCTCCCAGCTGCTCCTCCCTCCCGCCTCACCCTCTTAATGGCGGTCGCTGCGCCCGTCCGTGCCTGGACCGCACCCAGCGCCAGTCCCCCTGGCCCACCTAGCCAAACCCCCCCAGACAACACTACCACCCGCACTCCCTCAACCCCAGAGCTCGCCCCACCTGCATTCAAACCAGCCCCACACAAACTCAAGGCCCCTTCACCTGCCTATTCTCCTACTCCACCTCCCACGCACCCCACACCAACACCAAACGCAACAGCCTCCACACAACAACATCCGCACCCACCAAAAAAAAACACAACCTGCACATGCCCCACACCAATACCCCCTCAACCCACAGCAACACCACAACCACCCCCGCCAACACAATCACACATCACAACAACCACACCACTCTCAACCATCTCAGTTGCCTGCTACTAAACACCCGCTCCCTACACAAACATGCCATAGAACTCTGGGACCTCATCACATCACACTCACCTGACATCGTCTTCCTCGCAGAAACCTGGACAAACCTCTCATCCGAGCCAGATATAACCACAGCCACCCCGGAGGGCTAGAAACTCCAACGCAAAGACCGCCTTAACAAACCAGGAGACGGCATCGCCATCCTTCACAGAGACACCATCAAGGTCACCACCAACACCCTCAACACCCTCAACAACGTAGAACACATGCACTTCCTTATTCACATCAACAACACCACCACCCTCAGAGGCACACTCGTATACAGACCCCCAGGACCACGCCCCCCTTTTTGTGACACCATCGCTGACACCATCAGCACGCACGCTCTCATCTCCACAGGCTACATACTCCTTGGCAACTTCAACTTTCACCTGGAAAACCCTCACGACCACAACTCCTCCTCCCTCCAAGACAACCTCACCAACCTTGGACTCAAACAACTGGTCACAGCCCCCACCCACTCGGCTGGACACACATGACGCAATTTTCACCTCAAGCCAACACGTCACCTACACCCACACCACCAAACTCCAATGGACGGACCACCATTGCGTCCACTTCTCCTACATCAAACCGCCCACACACCACCACCAACCCACCACCCCCTACCGCATGTGGGACAAGATCCCTACAGAGCACCTGAACTCCCAACTGACACAAACCCCCCCAACACCACCGACCCCAACACCGCCGCACACAACCTCAACAAATGGATCACCACCTGCGAAGACTCTCTTGCGCCCCTCAGAAAAAACATCACCACCCACAACATCAAGAACGCCCCATGGTTCACCGCTGAACTCAAATGCAAACGCAAATGCAGCAAAGCAGAGAAAACATGGAGATAAGAACCCTCCACCACAAACTTCTCCGCCCTCAAAACCACCACACGCAACCACCACCAACTCATACGCACCACCAAAAGAGCACACTATAAGGAACGTATTGACAACAACTCCCAAAACAGCAAACAACTCTTTACCATCATCAAAGAGCTCTCCAAACTCAAAGCCAGCAACCTAGACCCCACGCACACAAAAACCCTCTGCTACTCCCTCTCAAATCATTTTCACCGCAAAATCCAGGACATACACAACAGCTTCATACCACACACACCCTCCACCTGCCAAACACAAACCCACCACATACACCCCCCAACCTACTCACCACCTGGGCCCCCACCACTGACGAAGAAACTGAAAAGACAATGAACTCCATTCACTCTGGCTCCCCCTCCGACCCCTGCCCCCATCGAATATATAACAAGGCCAGCCCCACCATCGCCCCCAAACTCAGAGCCATAATCAACAGCTCATTCGAAACCGCCACCTTCCCAGACCCCTGGAAATACGCGGAAGTCACCGCTCTCCTAAAAAAGCCCAAAGCCGACCCAGACGACCTCTCCAACTACCGCCCCATCTCCCTCCTCCCTTTCCCAGCCAAGGTCACGGAGAAACTAGTCAACTCCTGCCTATCCCACTTCCTCGAGGCAAACCACACACTCGACCCCTCCCAATCTGGGTTCCGCAAGAACCACAGCACAGAAACCGCTCTCATCGCATGTACCGACAAAATCAGATCCAGAGTCGACATGGGTGAGACCGTTGCACTCATACTCCTGGACCTCTCTGCAGCCTTTGACACTGTCTGCCACCACACACTCAGCACACGCCTTCACAACGCTGGGATCTGCCACAAAGCCCTAGACTGGCTCACCTCCTTCCTCACCAACAGAACCCAAAAAGTCAGTCTCCCACCCTTCCAATCCTCCGCCACCAAAATCACCTGCGGAGTCCCACAAGGCTCCTCCCTCTTCAACATTTACATGACCCCGCTAGCCAACATCCTCAAACCTCACGGTATCACCATCCTCTCATATGCTGATGACACACAACTTATCTTGTCCCTCACCCGCAACCCCACCACCGCCAAAACCACCCACATGCTGCACTCCTTGACACCGCTGCCTGGATGACAGCCAACCACCACAAACTCAACTCCAACAAAACAGAGATAATCATTTTTGGCCCACACAAAAACACTTGGGACTCCTCCTGGTGGCCCACCACTTTAGGCCCCGCACCCACCCCCGCAAACCACGCACGCAACCTTGGCATCATCCTGGATCCCTCCCTCTCAATGGCCCAACAAATCAACGCCGTCACCTCCTCATGTTTTTACACACTCCGCACACTGAAAAAAACATTCAAATGGATCCCCACAGAGACCAGAAAGACCGTCACCCACGCACTCATCAGCAGCAGGATAGACTACGGCAACACCCTCTACGCCGGCACCACACTCAAAATCAAGCGCAAACTACAGCGAATCCAGAACTCAGCAGCACGCCTCATCCTCGACCTCCCCCGCCATGAACACATCTCCCCACACCTCAAAGCCCTCCACTGGCTCCCCATAGACAAAAGGATCACCTTTAAGATCCTCATCCACGCACACAAATCCCTCCACAACACCGGCCCACCCTACCTCAACGAAAGAGTGACCTTTCACACTCCCACACGCCACCTCCGCTCTGCCGACCTCTCTCTCGCCACAGTTTCCCGCATCAAACACACCACCACTGGAGGCAGATCTTTCTCCTATCTGGCCCCCAAAGCCTGGAACTCCCTCCCCACCCACCGCCACAAGACCCAGGACCTCCTACTCTTCAGGAAGGGCCTTAAAACCTGGCTTTTCGAACAGTGATCTCTCCCCCGCCCCCAACTGCGCCTTGAGACCATCACGGGTGAGTAGCGCGCTCTATAAGTTTCTTTGATTGATTGACTGATTGACTTTGGAATGTGACATTAGGTGTACATTAAATCACATGACAGCCTTAGAACCGACTTCCTTTGAGGAACAAACAGTTTGTTATCAGAGTTTTGGCCCAGTCTAAGTCAAATAATGTTGTCAGCTTTGAACAACTGCCTATGACTATTAGGTAAGGAAGCAATACATCCGTATCAGCTCTGTAAACCCATCATCACTGAGCTCCACAATGCCACCCATCTTGTACTCACCACATTCTTGTAGAAGAAGTAGAGGACCATCTTAGCCAAGCGGGAGTAGCACCAGTGACCGTGGACCAACAGCAGCTTCTTGAGATGCTTGAACTTTGTGATGGCAAAATCACTCGACATTACAGCCTACGGCACCAACAAAAAAGATACATTTTATTAAAAATAAAATTGGCAAAAAACTGCACTTAACTAAAAGGTAGAATATACAGTTGGTCTACGACCAACTGTCCTTGGCAGATGAAAACAAAAGTCACTGAGTTCAGCAAAGTGATTTTTCCAAATTACTTTGATCGTTAGGGCCACTGCAGAAATTGTTAAGATTCAGTTCCTTAAACGGAGCTACGATTTCAAGATTTCTATCCGTTGTTTAAAGTCAGGCTATGCCAACTTCCAATTGTACGTGTGCCTAATCACTTCTTTGGTTTTCTAGACTATATTCTGATCAATTGAACTTGTATTTTTTGCACACAGTGACACGTTTTATGATTCATATTAGGATACGAGAAAGCTCTTGTTGCTTTGTAAGAGCAACATCAGCAAAGTTGAATGATACCACGCCTTGTGCTCTGTACTAAAGGAACTAGACTGTGATATAACTGTGAACACTTACTGTTGGAAAATGGGTTATTAATAAGGGCAGGTAGGTACCTACACCTAGCAACAAGCCACTAACCTCCACCTAGGTACAGTTAGGTCTCAGTAAATTAATCCCAGCTCAACCCTTGGTAGCTTGGCAACGAGCGTCAAGGCTTAACTTAGGAGACAGTGTGTAAAGCATTCAAATATCACAAAACAGTAATTAAATAAAACACAGGAAACAGTTTAAAAATCCAAAACCAATTTATAAAAATAGTTTATATTTTTATCTTTAAAATGACACAAAAACGATTAAAATCGGTTCAGGGGAACCGGAGATATGAATTTTTAAAGTATTATTATTTTTCTAGCGCTTAGAAACAAAAAGCGCCAATCGGGTCATCTGGTTGCACCAGGACCGGGACAAAGTCAAAGTTTCAGGCCGACCGCGATGGAGCCCTGCTCGGCTACAAGTCGCGGGAGGCCTCGGTTAAAAAGTTACCTTCTGACTTAGTCTTTATTTTGAAGTTTTTCTTCACCAGGACGAACCTGCCAGTTGAATCCGACCTCCTGGAGCCCTTGTCCAGATACGCGATGTGGGTTTCCTCGGTGGTGATTTCTACCTTCGGACTTAGTCGTTTTTTCGAGATGAAAATCCTTCGACCGGGGTAAACCTGGATCTTGATCCGACGTCCGTGGAGCCCTTCTCGGATACGATGGCTGGGAGGTCCGGGTCAACTTTTTACGTTCGGACTTAGTCTCTTTTTCGGATGTTTTTCTTTACCGGGACGAACCACGAAGTCAGGCCGGGTCGCGGTTGAGGCAAGCCGGCTAGAATTTCCGCGGCGGGTCGGTCCCTCTCTGGAGCTTTTTTACAAAATTTGTCAAATCTTCTCCAAACTTCTGGGGCTTCACCCAGATGTTCTTTTAAGGTTCTTTTGGGGTCCACAGCTCACCCCAAGGGTCCAGAAGTTCTGTGATGGTCCTTGGGGGGTGCGGACTTCAACTCCCAGAATGCACCTGGCGCAAACTCCTTTTTGGCCACTGGGCAGTGGTCAACTGGTCTCTTTTTTAGGAGTTGGTGCAGGGGACTCTGGATAGCAATTTTTCACCTGTAGCAAACAGGGAGTCCCTCCTTGAACCAGTTGAAGCCAGGCAAAGTCCTTCTTGTGGTGAAGCCCAAGTGTGCAGCTGGTGCAGTCCTTCTGAGTGCAGGGTCCAGGTGCAGGCCAGGGGTCCAGCAGGGCAGTCCTTCTTCTCCTTAAGTTCCTTCTTCTTGAAAGTTGGCGGGGATCTGAGGTGTGGGGGCAGGTCTGCCAGTTTTATTCTTGCTCCTGGGTGAAAAGCAGGGGGGCCCTGGTTCTCCAATCAGGTACAGGGTCGTCCCCCTGTGATGACCACTTCCTGGGAAGTGTGGCAAAAATCCATCCCAATAGGCAACAGTCTCTAAAAATCCAACATGGCTGAATCTGATTTTTGGAGTTTACATCTGGCTGAGCCCACCCACTGGTGTGGCTAAAAATCATAAACACACCCCTCTCCTGCCCTCTCCTAATCTAATCAAGGGGGCACCTAGCTGTCTGGGGTTGCAGGATGTGGGGGTGTTGCTGGGTGCTCCAGATGTCCTTTTCTGCCTTTGAAGACCAGTTTGGCAGCCCTCCCCCTTCCTGCCTCACCATCTGCTGAGGGGAGATTCTCTCCCCCAAGCACATTCCTTTGTGTGAAGCCAGGCCACTTCACACCTCATCAAGGCAGCCTGGCAGAAGCTGCTGCAGGCTGGCCAATCAGAGCACAGCAGCAAAAACAATGCAGAGCTGAAATTGGCAACTTTTTAGGTAAAGTCTAAACTTTTTACCTGAACAAGTTATATTAAATCCAACAACTGGAAGTTGTGGGATTTATTACAACAATTAATTTGATACCAAATTCTTGGTATGTAACATTTAAGGAGACTTTAAAATTTAAAATAAAGTCTGCCCATTCTAGCCTATGAAGGCCATTTACTTCAATGAGGGAAAAACAAATTTGGCTGTTTTTACCTCACCAGGGCTTATAAATCTATTTTTATAAAGTCCCTGCTTATAGTTACATGGCACCCAGTCCTAGGGGCACATAGGGCACACCTTAGGGGTGACTTATATGTAAAAATAAGGTAGTTTAAGACTTTGGAAGTACCTTTAATTCCAAAGTCGAATTTGCATATAACTTAAATTTAAAAGCAGCCAGCAAGGCAGGCTTGCTTTTAAAATGACACTGGGCACCTCAGCAGTGCACCTAGGTGTGCACCACCTATGCTGTGGTCCCTAAACCTACATGCCCTACCATATACTAGGGACTTATAGGTAGGTTAACTTAGCCAATTATAATTAGCCTAATTTGCATATCCATTTTACACAGAGCACAGGCCCTGGGACTGGTTAGCAGTACCCAGAGCACAGTCAAGAGTCAGTAACCACCAGTACCTATCCAAAAAGAGTGGGGGTGATCAGGCAAAAAAGGAGGACTTTCCTACACTTACCAACTCCCAGATACAGCGCAGCTCATAATGATTTCATACTATATCTCCTACTAAGCACTGCTAAACTTTCAAGATGTGGCCCCATGCAAATGAGGGAAAATGTTGTCTTTGAACCTATGCTATATTACACATATTACAAATGTGAGAACTGAAGCAAAGCGACCACATGTAAGCTCACTTCAGTGCACTAGTTGAAGGTGGTACACAGAGCAACCTCCTGAAGGTGTCCCTTGAAAGGGGAAGAAACAGGGTCCCAAAGGACACCTTACAGTCAGGTTCAGTAACCCACTGCACCTAGCACCATGGGGATCTCTGTTAACTTTTAAAACTTGGGCCAGGTTGCCACCTGTACAGTGGAAGGTGGACCAGTAGCTTCAAATAGCTGGGCCCACCTTCCACTAATGCACTGTACCTAGTGCAGGCCCAGGTCTGTGCCTGTACTGCGAATAATGCATTCATTGTAATAGGGTAGTAGGTTACACTGTCCTCATCTGCAACTGGTGCACTGTGGGTCAGACCAAGGCAGTGCACCCTATATATAATACAATCCCAGGATGCTTCTGTTAGTGTACTAGCAAAACACTATGAAGATTTCAAACAGCTGCACTGTAACCAGAACTACATCCCTGCAGTAATTATACAAATGAAAGATGACCGTTTGGTGCTTAAAAAACTGAACCTGCTAACAAAATAATGATAATGAAAATTGCAATTAAAGTGCATCCCAAAGTATATGAAAGATATTGAAAATGGACTGCACCATAAATTGAACTTTTAAACAGACTACATAGTGTACATGTGTACCATGCTTGTAAGCTATTGAAAATGTACAAAATTGTAAAATCAGATTATAATTATGCAATATATTGTAATTTGCACACAATTTTGTGTGCATGTTCATATAGACCGCTGTTTAAATTAAATTGTGTTACTCGATTTTGGGTCCCTTAAGACACCATATAAACAATGCTCCTAGCCCACAGTAGGTTAAATATACAATGTACATAAAACAACTATAAATGCAATGAAAAAAACATGATGGCAGGGGTGAGCTGTAAAAAGGATATGCCTTTCACCATCAATTCGCAAAAAATGCATCTCTGGTGAGCAGCTCACAATAAAATAGCAAATACAATGAAAACATTGCCTCCAGGTAGGAGCAGTTTTGCAGTTTTAAAGGTTTCTGGATTCACATTCTGTGCATCTAGTGGTTGGCTATACCTAGGTTGGATTCAGAATGGTTAGCCTTTAAGTCTTGCTCTATTTATTAGTTTTGACTTAGACAGTGCATGTGTGTCTCTGCAAGACTTTTGTTTACATATAGAGAGATTACCATTTGTCAGCTTCAGCATCTCTCTCACATGTTTTGCTCCAGTTTGTCACAGAATCTGGGCGTCATGTCCTCTCCTTGTGTTTGGCTCTCCCCTGGAGTATGGGCCAAATGTGTGTCCATTCTCTGCTAACGTTTTTGGAGCTACTTTTTTCTTTGTGTTCCAACACTATATATGAGTGCTTGTTTTTTTCAGTCTGTCTCCCATACCTCCATAACTGTAGCTTCAATTCTCTACCACCTGCCTCCCTTCCATGTTGCTTCTTTTTCCTCCCAACCCCTACCTAGTACTCTACACCACTCTTCTCTATGCTGCTGCACTCTATGCTACTCTACACAACTGCACTCTACGCCACTCTGCACTTCTCTACTCTATGCCAATGCACTCTGTGCCACTCTACTCTGCACCACTCTTCTCTACACCATTCTACTCTATGCCACTGCACTCTACTTTGCACCAATGCATTCTACAACACTCTAACGTACACCACTATATCACTCTACTCTGCACAATTCTACTGTATGCAACAGCACTCTACTCTCCACCATTGTACTCTATTCTCTCTCCACCACTTTTATGCCTCTGCACTCTAAGTCCACTCTACTCAGCACCACTTTACTCTATGCCACTGCACACCACTGCACTGTACATCACTATACTTTATACCACTCTACACTACTGCATTCCACGCCACCTTAATCTGCTCTGCACTGCACTACTGTACTCTACCTCAGTATATTATACAGCACTACACGCTGCACCAGTCTACTCTACTCTGCATGACTATGCCACTGCACTCTGTTACCCTTCTCTGCGGCACACCACTCCACACAACTCTATGCCACTCATGACTCCACACAATGGCTCTATTCCATGGCACTCTACTCTAGGGAACTCTGCTTCACTCTGCTCTATCCCACTCCAGTCTACACCACCCCACGCCACTAAATGCCACTCCACACCATTGCACTCCATGCAGCTGCACAACATGGCTAAAAGACATTGGCAAAGCCACTAGTTCTTGCATTGGTGCAAACTATTGACTTTGTCAATGTGTGTTTCTTGTTGTGGGCCTCGTCATGCTATCAACCATTTTGTCACTAGTCACAACTTGAAGGTTCTCATATGGTTGTCTGAAAATGAACTCGCCATCTTTATGTTATTTTTCCCCTTTGCATGGGTTCTCTTCTCATAGTTTGTTAATTTATTTTCCTTTTCTGCAAATGCACGTCATCTGGGGAGAAGATGGGTCACATGCAAATTCAGAAATTCCTTTAAGCTGCAAAACTACTCCTATTAGTAAGTAACCTTTTGTTCTGCAGCACTAATTTTTTCTTTAGTCACTTGTAGTGCATTGATTTTGTAACAGTACCCTCTTCTCTCTGAAGTCTGAGATAATTTGAGTGTTTTATTTCAAATGGGTGTTTCAAGGCTTTTTGTCCCACTTGAGCCTCTTTATTGTCTTGAATGTCCACACAGTAATGTTTTTGTGAAGGTGTGTATGGAAGACCTGTGTGTGTATGGCTGCCATACAGAAATTATTTCAGGATACATTTGCTAAGTAGGTAAGTGTTGCTATCTTACTCCTTGATTAATTAACTATTGACCTCTTTCTACAATGTTAATCCTGCTGATCTCTGGCAGTCTTAAATTACATTTTGCAGCAGTCCCCTTTGTAAATGGGAGGCCCTTCCATTGTTGTGCATAGCAAATGAAAAGATGATCTCCTCATTGACTGGTTTTGTCTTTTGTTAGTAAACATAATTGCCCACATTACATTCAGTGTATGCAAGACTTTTCCAGGCTGTTGGAAGAATGTATGTAAGTGTATAGCTTGGTGAACATGAAAATATGACCCCACCTTTGGGATAAACTGTGGATGTGCTTTCATCACGACTTTCTCCTAGTGCATTTGAAGTTATGGTTCCTGTGTTGTAAGGGACTGTATTTAGCTAACTCTCCTTAATTACATGTTCGTAACTAAGAAGGCTGTTTTCAGCATTAGGTATTTGAGCTTTACATTATAAATGGGTTCAAAAAGTCACCTTCATCAGTTGTGTCTGCACTAAATTGCGGTTCCTCTTAGGTGCGGAAGCTGCCCTTGGAGGTGCTATCCTCTTTATCCTTCTAGGAATTGGTTTGTAACTGGTGTGAAATATCATTTTCTCCCTGAGACCACCAGGCTGTTAACTGGCAGTGCCGATGGTCCGACCGTGGCACTTTCGCCACGGTCGTAATGCCTTGGTCGGACCGCCACTTTGGCAGCGGTCCGACCGTGTCTTTGGCGGTCTGGTGACTGCCAAGGTCATAATGAGGGCCTACATTTGGCAATCATATATTTGATTGCATTTTTAAAAGGGGTATCTGAACTTAACTGCAATGACATATTTAAACGTTACCAATTTAATACAATAATTATGAAAACATCTGGGGGGGGATGCACAGCATTAAAAACTTTGAAGACCACTGTCCTTTGCACTCAGGAGCCATGCTGCTAGGCTCAGGGTACCGGATGCAATAGCTGTCCTTCCTCTGTTAGAAAGACATGGTGTACTGGAATGTTATGACCCAACCCTGTGCCATTTCCAGTACATAGGAGAACCAGGTTTGTCTGGCTCAGGGCTATTAGGATCAGTTTCATGTACACCTGTTTACATTTTTGTATCACACATGGTATCAAGGGATTGAGTGCATCCCTCACCATTCTATCCACAGGGAATTCCCTAGCGACCATGGGTGGGAGAATCTGGTGGTCAAGCTTTTGCATTTTGACTTTTTCTGGATTGCAAACAAGTCTTAGGGCCTGAATACGACCTTGGCAGATGGGATACTCCGTCACAAACGTGGCCACCAAAAGAAAAAATAAACAAGAGAGAAGACTTAAAGACTAATTATTCCAGAGCTAATCACTAAGTGGCAGAATAATAACCCAACATGTTAATCCAGAATAGATTCATGCTACAAAGGAAACTACATCTAGTACAAATAATATCTATATAAAAGGATGCTGCATCAAAGACTGTTGGTATGAATTGAACTTATTTTAGCATTGGCAGTGATGCAAACAACTGTAAAGGAACAGAATGACAGTTCAGAAAGACGGTCCTCTATTGGACTCCACCAATTAGATTGGAAACCCTTGGATGGATGTTGATGTTATCATTGTTAAAGCAATGCTAAACTTTAACTTTCCTCAAGTGATTCACTTCAAAGGACTTCCATTTTTTTTTTAAGCTAGATATATGAGGATAAGAGTCATGATGTACTGTTAAAAACATATTTAATGACGTTCTTCCACATACCTGCATTCCTTCTTGTCCTGAGATTCCAATGCCTATATCAGCAGCCTGGATCATGCTGACATCATTGGCACCATCACCTGGTAAGAAAGAATTAGATTATTTTTGAGACAAATACACAGAAAGACTTACGGTCAGGCTGTTTGATCAATAAAACAGTGTGAAGCTTGAGATGATCCTTGATGTCTTGAGACAAAGTTCTAGAAAGGAGCAAACCTGGCCGGAGGTGATTGATAGGGATTGAGGTGAACATAAATGACTACTATTAGTGCACGCTACATACAAGGAGGAATAGGGGAAGATAACCAATCATATTTCCCTTTAGAAAAATTGTATTGTATTGGTCGGGAAGTCAGTCTTCTCGTGGTATGTCGATGGCCCATCTACTGACTTATGGCCGTTCATGAAGGACTATTTTATGGTGGTGTAGTTGTCAGGACTATTTTACTGGCTCCCAGTTTTGAAAGTTCACCGCATTATATTAAAGAATTTCCTATATTGGGGTAAACCTGTTACATCTATAGAATTGAAGCAAAATAATGATACCTCCTTACAGGTTTGGACTCCATAATCTAAAAACAAACCAGTTTTAAAAGAGTGCAGTGAATAGACCCATATTCCCAGCAGCATAATAATAAATATATAAATTAAATTTTTTATTTATAAGCAAAATCTGAAAATTGGGGTAGTGTTGGGTCTATTTCTCCAATTTCATTGTATATAATTTGTGTTTACATTTAAGTGTATAATTCAGGTTTAGGTGTGAAACATTTACTAACACAAACACAGTTTAATCAACTGATTAAGACCCACCTTAACTAAAAGTGCTAAAGCATTTATGGTTACACACCTCTGTTATTAGTGAATCATATTTCAGTGTATATGTACAGTATAGATGATACTCACTATCAACAAAGAAGCATGAAAGACTGAGTAGGCCCTGTCAGATTCAAAGGCTAGCTCATAGGTTTGTGGACCTGTTGCACTCAGAACCATGCAACAGGTCCACAACTCCCCTGAGCTGGCCTCATCATGCAGTGTTCTACTCAAGGAAGAACATAAGAGAGATAATACAGTCAGGGATGGGTTTACCAGACCCCAGGAATACAAGGTACTCTTCTGCACAGCCAACAGAATTCCATGTCTGTCCATTACTGAGCCACCTTCATTGCTCCCTAAGAAAACTCCCCATCACTGACCACCTTCATCATTAAAAGAATGTTTAAGACTACAAAAACTGTGTTCCACGTAAAAGGCTTTATGTTAAGCAGTAAGAAGATGTTTTTTTTTTTTTTTTTTTTTCTCTCTCTCTCTCTCTCTCTCTCTCTCTCTCTCTCTCTCTCTCTCTCTCTCTCTCTCTCTCTCTCTCTCTCTCTCTCTATATATATATATATATATATTGCTATCTATATCTAGCTTGGCGTGGATAGCACTGTGCTGATCCTATGCTTAACAACTTTGCTAGATAAGCAGACATTTGAGGTGAGCAAATCTAGAGTGTTGCTGGTGTTGCAGGGTGCTCCTTACTAGAGCTGCTCTTCACCTAAGTTTGGGAACTTTCCAGAGTTCTCCTTTGTTTTTTGCATAATTTATGCGTCCCTCTAACCCTGAAAGGGTCTTGTTTTGTTTTATACTGGGTGCTCTCTTGTGTCTGGAAAAAGCTAAACCCCTCTTAAGAGCTCTAATGAGAGTGAAACACCTGTCAGGGGTTGCTTTACTCATTCCAGGTTGGCTTGGACGGTATTTGACCAGTCCAAAGCTGTAATACTGTGCCTGGAGTGGTAAATGGCTTTTGTCATTTTACAGCTCGGCGAGGATGACACTGTGTCAATCGTATGCTTAAAGATTTTGCTGTACAAATGGCAAAAAGACTTTGTCACTATCTAGCTTGGTGTGGATAGCACTGTGCTGATCCTATGCTTAAAAACTTTGCTAGATAAGCAGACATTTGGGGTGAGCAAATCTAGAGTGTCGCTGGTGTTGCAGGGTGCTCCTTACTAGAGCTGCTCTCCACCTAAATTTGGGAACTTCCCAGAGTTGTCCTTTGTTTTTTGCATAAATATATTATATATATATATATCTATCTATATATATATCTATAACTATAGCTATCTCTCTATATATATAGAGATAGATATATATCTATCTATATAGATATATATATGGAAAATGTCACTTACCCAGTGTACATCTGCTTATGGTATGTAGTGCTGTAGATTCAAATGCTGTGCATATCTCAACATTTAGTGTTGGGCTCTGAGTGTTACAAGTTCTTTTTCTTCAAAGAAGTCTTTTTCCGAGTCACAGGATCGAGTGATTCCTTCTCTAGGTGATAGTGCGCATAGGCATTGACTCCTTTTTTAGATTGTTTTTCCGCAGGAGGGTGAAGTAAGGAGTGAAGAATTGTATATGTACAACTATAGATATATAAAAAGTAAATAAGATGTCCATGCAATTGTATATACAAATAAGTACTGCAACGACCACAGGCTCCCATGTCGTAACTACTACTATGTGTTTGTGTACTTGGAAGAAAGGTTCTTCTAGAGTAAATGCTTGAATTTCACTTACTCTTCTCAGGGAAGTAATTGCTACCTAGAAAGCAACCTTCCATGTTAGAAATTGAATAGCGCAAGAGTGCATGGGGTCAAATGGGTGACCCATAAGTCTTGTGAGTACAATATTAAGATTCCATGCAGGAGATGGTGGAACTCCTTGTGAAATAATGTGTTTGAGCCCTTCCTTAAATGCTTTTATGACAGGGACTCTAAACAGAGATGTCTGTTGTTTGTTTTGTAGGTAGGCTGATATGGCTGTTAGATGAATTTTAATAAAGGAATAGGCAAGATTTGCTTTCTGTAATTAAAGCAAATAACACAATATCTTGTACCGATGCCTTATGTGGATTTATATTTTTAGGTTGACAGTAGTATACAAACCGTTTCCAGTTATTTGTATAGCACTGACTGGTTGTTGGTTTACGTGCTTGTTTTAGAACGTCCATATATTCTAATGGAAGCTGTAGGTATCCAAGTTGTATGACCTCAGGAGCCAAATCTCCAAGTTGAGCACACTGAGATTGGGATGCCTGATTTGACTGCTGTTCTGAGTTCAGGTCTGGTCTGTTTGGAAGCTTGTGATGTGGTACTACTGACAGATCTAGCAGTGTCGTGTACCAGTGTTGGCGTGCCCATGTGGGAACTATGAGTATCATGGTGAGGGAAGTGTGATGCATTTTGTTGACCAGAAATTGAATTAACGGGAGAAGGGGGGAAAGCGTAAGCAAATATCCCTGACCAGTTGATTCATAGAGCATTGCCTTTGGACTGAAGGTGTGGGTATCTGGATGCGAAGTTTTGGCATAATGTTTTTTTGCTGGTTGCAAAAAGGTCTAAGTTTGGTGTTCCCCACATTTGAAAGTAATATTGAATCACTTGTGGGTGAATCTCCCATTTGTGTATTTGTTGGTGCGTCCTGCTTAGAAGATCCACTAGCAGGATGGACAATCGGGATGAGTGTATCCCCCTGTTTTTTCAGATAATACATTGTTGTCATGTTGTCTGTTCTCATTAAGACTATTTTGTGTATGATCTGCGGTTGAAATGCCTTGATGGCTAAGAACACCGCTAATAATTCCAAGTGGTTTATGTGATAAGTTTTTTGTATTGAGTCCCATTCCCCTTGTATTGTTAACATGGGCTCCCCAACCTGTCATTGACGCATCTGTTGTGATTATGGTCTGTGGCACAGGATCTTGAAATGGCTGCCCCTTTGTTAAGTAGTTGTGATTCTACCATTGCAGAGATTTGTAAGTTTGGCGGTCTAACTAGATCCTGTAGCCGACCCTGTGCCCAAGACCATTGTTGCGAGAGACACTGTTGCAGTGGTCTCATGTTTAGTCGTGTATTTGGTACTATCGCTATGCATGATGCCATTGTGCCCAATAGTTTAATGACAAATCTTACTCTGTAAGTTTGATTGACCTGTATTTGTGATATGAGGCAGTGAAAGGCTTGTATTTTTGTGGATTTGGGAAGGCTAATGCTGATTGAGTATTCAGAATTGCACCTAGATAAGGTTGAATTTGTGCTGGCTGCAGATGAGATTTCTGGTAATTGATTGTGAACCCTAATGTGTGTAGGGTATCTATTGTGTGTGTTGTTGGCATTTTAGAATGGTTCTCGATTTTATTAACCAATCGTCTAGATAAGGGAAGACATGTATGTGCTATCTTCTGAGGTATGCCGCTACTACAGCTAGATATTTTGTGAACACCCTTGGTGCAGTTGTTACTCCAAAGGGTAGTACCTTGAATT
This sequence comes from Pleurodeles waltl, assembly GCF_031143425.1. Taxonomy (NCBI): domain Eukaryota; kingdom Metazoa; phylum Chordata; class Amphibia; order Caudata; family Salamandridae; genus Pleurodeles; species Pleurodeles waltl. Next base: position 861,252,549 of record NC_090446.1, on the reverse strand, counting down.
GGTAGTGCTTGCCTGAAATTACGAACCCTACATATTTATGGTGAGCTGGATGTATGAGAATGTGGAAGTAAGCGTCTTTTAGATCTAGCACCGTCATGCAATCTTGTTTTTGTAGTAGGGGAATGACATCCTGTAGAGTGTTCTTACAGGATGTATAGATTTAGAGGTCTGAGATCGTGAATGGGTCTGAGAGTACCTTCCTTCTTTGGTATAAGGGAGTATAGGTAGTATACTCCTGTTCCTTGCTGTGAGATGGGAACGATTTCTATTAGTTTCTTGAGTAATTGTACCTCTTGTTTTAGTAGAATAGTGTTTTCTGGAGAGAGTCTGACGCGTATGGGATTGTGGGATGTTTGAGAAGTAATTGTTTAGTGGGTGTGAAGTACCCTTTGAGGCTGCAAATTTTCCTTTGGTCCTCAAATGTTGTCCTCTGTAAGAGCCTCTAAATGACCCCCCCTTGAGTAATACTGCTGTCCTTACTTTGGATGGGAGGTAGAAGCCTCTGTAGTCTGGGTTTTAAAACCTCCCCCTAAATTGTGGTTTCCGAAAGGAACCCCGAAATGGTGTGGTATAGAGGGCTCCCATGGCTTTTGCTGTGTCAAAGTCTTTTTTGAATTTCTGTATGGTTGCGTCTACCTCTTGTCCGAAAAGGTGCTGTTTGTTAAATGGCATATTAGGGACCGCCTGTTGGATCTCCGGTCTAAAACCTGAGGACCTCAGCCATGCATGTTGTCTAATTGTGATGCTGGTATTAACCCCTTGGATGCGGCCGACGCCCGCACTACCTCCCGGTGCGGGTCACGACCAGTGGCCGACACCAGGGAGGGGGTTAATAAATCCTCGGGTGCCTCGCTCCTGCGCATTTATTTTGGTTCCCCGGGAGACACGGAAGCTCCCCCCGCCCCTTTTTGACGTCAGCGCGCCGCGAGGCATGCTGATGTCACTTTGTGGGTTTCCCCATCGGAGCAGGAAGTGGCATTGCAGCGCGCTGACGTCACTTTGTGGATTTCCCCATAGGAGCAGAAAGCGGCCTTGTGGCCGCTTCCTGCTCCAATAGGGAAAATGGCCACAAACGGCCTTCCCCATGTTCCGGAAGGCCTTGTAAGAAAGGGGAGACTCTCCTCTTTCTTACGTGGCCTTCCTGAAAGTGTTTTCTGGCCCCCGATCGCAGCACAGAGGTGTGACTTGTGTGGATTCCCCAAAGTTTTCTTACCCAGAGTATCCTGCAAAGCTGAAATGTTGAATAAAAACTCTATTTGTCTCGCATTTCTGTCACACAAAATACAGGAATATACTGGGATCCACAAAATTCCTACCACCCGGGGATTCCTCACCTGTCCTGATAAAAACACTACCCCACTGAGTGCCTACACCTAGTGCCTGCGTCAGGAATGGATCACCCCAGGGTCAACAGCTGCCTCATGTAAGGACCAACATTGACCGTTGTGTGATCTATTCCTGTCACGGGCACCAGGCCTACCCACACAAGTGAGGTACCATTTTTATTGGGAGACTTGGGGGAACGCTGGGTGGAAGGAAATTTGTGACTCCTGTCAGATTCCAGAACTTTCTGTCGCCGAATTGTGTGGAAAATTGTTTTTGTGGCCAAATTTTGAGGTTTGCAAAGGATTCTGGGTAACAGAACCTGGTCAGAGCCCCACAAGTCACCCCATCTTGGATTCCCCTAGGTCTCTAGTTTTCAAAAATGGACAGGTTTGGTAGGTTTCCGTAGGTGCCGGCTGAGCTAGAGGCCAAAATCTACAGCTAGGCACTCTGCAAAAAACACCTGTTTTCTGTCAAAAAATGGGATGTATCCACGTTGTGTTTTGGGGCATTTCCTGTCGCGGGCGCAAGGCCTACCCACACAAGTGAGGTATCAATTTTATCCAGAGACTTGGGGGAACGCTGGGTGGAAGGAAATTTGTGGCTCCTCTCAGATTCCAGAACTTTCTGTCACCGAAATGTGAGGAAAATTTGTTTTTTTTAGCCAAATATTGAGGTGTGCAAATGATTCTGGGTAACAGAACCTGGTCAGAGCACCACAAGTCACCTCATCTTGGATTCCCCTAGGTGTCTAGTTTTCAAAAAGGCCAAGGTTTGCTAGGTTTCCCTAGGTGCCGGCTGAGCTAGAGGCCAAAATCTACAGCTAGGCACTTTGCAAAAAACACGTCAGATTTCAATGAAAAAATGTGATGTGTCCATGTTGCGTTTCCTGTCGTGAGCATTAGGCCTACCCACGCAAGTGAGGTACCATTTTTATCGGTAGACTTGGGGGAACACAGAATAGCAAACCAAGTGTTATTGCCCCTTGTCTTTCTCTACATTTTTTCCTTCCAAATGTAAGACAGTGTGTAAAAAAGACGTCTATTTGAGAAATGGCCTGTAATTCACATGCTAGATGTGCAAATAACCACTGCTTCACAACACCTTATCTTATGCCCATTTTGGAAATACAAAGGTTTGCTCTATACCTATTTTTCACTCTTTATATTTCAGCAAATGAATTGCTGTATACCCGGTATAGAATGAAAACCCATTGCAAGGTGCAGCTCATTTATTGGCTCTGGGTACCTAGGGATCTTGATGAACCTACAAGCCCTATATATCCTCGCAACCGGAAGAGTCCAGCACACGTAATGGTATATTGCTTTAAAAAATCTGACATTGCAGGAAAAAGTTACAGAGTAAAACGTGGAGAAAAATGGCTGTTTTTTTAGCTCACTTTCAATATTTTTTTATTTCAGCTGTTATTTTCTGTAGGAAAACCTTGTAGGATCTACACAAATGACCCCTTGCGGAATTCAGAATTTTGTCTACTTTTCAGGAATGTTTAGCTTTCCGGGATCCAGCATTGGTTTCACGCCCATTCCTGTCACTAACTGGAAGGAGGCTGAAAGCACCAGAAATAGTAAAAATGGGGTATGTCCCAGTAAAATGCCAAAATTGTGTTGAAAAATGTGGTTTTCTGATTCAAGTCTGCCCGTTCCTGAAAGGTGGGAAGATGGTGATTTGCCTTCTTTGGCAGCCCTTTTTTCCCATTAAAAAAAACAAACGAAATTTTCACTGTATTTTGGCTAATTTCTTGGTCTCCTCCAGGGGAAACCACAAACTCTGGGTAGCATTAGAATCCCTAGGATGTTGGAAAAAAAAGGACACAAATTTGGTGTGGATAGCTTATGTGGACACACAGTTATGAAGGCCTAAGCGCAAACTACCCCAAATAGCCAAAAAAGGGCTTAGCACTGGGGGGGGGGGGGGGGGAGGGCCCAGCAGCTAAGAGGTTAATTCCTCTAGCTGCAGTGTCAGCTGCATCTAGAGCAGACCTGATCTGATTATTTGTTATGGCCTGACCCTCTTCCACAATTTGTTGCACCCACTTCTGGTGTTCCTTGGGTAGGTATTTCAAGAATTCTTGCATCTCATCCCAATGTGCCCTGTCGTATCTTGCTAACAGGGCCATGGAACTGGCAATACGCCATTAGTTGACTGCTTGTGTTGCCACCCTTTTCCCCCCAGCATAAAATTTTCTGCTTTCTTTGTCAGGGGGGTGGGGTATCCCCAGAAGACTGACTATTGGCACGCTTCCTGGCTGCACTGACCACAATAGAATCTGGTGGTAATTGTTGTGCGATGTAAATTGGGTCTGTTGGTGCAGGGTTATATTTTTTGTCAATCCTCGTTGTTAGAACCCTAGCTTGAACTGGTTCTTTAAATATATTTCTTCTGCATGCTTAAGCATATCAGGAAGCATTGGTAAACACTGGTATTGCTTATGAGTTGAGGATAGTGTTTTAAAAAGGAAATAATCTTCTAAAGGTTCTGCATGCATTTGTACTCCATAGTAGGCAGCTGCCCTGGATATTAATTGGTTATAAGCTGTACTATCCTCTGGTGGGGATGGTCTAGTAGGGTAGAGATCCAGATCATTGATTGGTATAGTATCCGAATCATACAAGTCCCATGGGTCTACAGTGTAACTGGAATCATCCCTATATTCTTCTTGTGAAGAACTGTGAGAGTGTGATGGTGAAGGTGGTGGAGTGAGAGGTTCTGGTGAAAAAGAAAGTTGCAGTGAATGTGGTGGAGAAAGCTTAAGAGGTTTCCGCTTTTCCTTCTTCTTGAAAATGTTTGCGGGTGGTGGGGCAGTATCGAGTCTCCTGAAATGCTAACTCTCTTTTAGGCTGTAGAGGCGGAGAAGTAATAGTTTTTCCAGTCTCTTTCTGTATTTGGATTTTTCTCTGCTTGCTGTCCATAACCTCTAAAATACCTAAAAAAAGGTTGAATGTCCAATTCCTCCATTTGATGTTCAGAGATATGTTTTGTGCCCTTAGTGGAATGTATAGTCAATGTTTTGGGCACCTGCCTCATCCGAGCCGAAAGCCCTGTCTCCTCTGTATAAGATGATGTTTTCGGCTCCGAAGTCGGACGAAAATGATTTTGGTCCGTAGCTGTTGGCCGAGGTTTCGGCTCCGAAGCAGAGCGTACTCTTTTGGGATCCTATGATGTTGGGCATTGACTAGGTTTGGAGGTTGAGACTTGTAATTTTCGGCTCGACCCAACACCGAAACAGGCATGGTAACCTATTGATGTAGTGTTTTGGCCTTTTTCAGCGCTGAACCGAAGGGTCGGTTGACGATTATTTTTTTTCGGGTGGAACCATGGCTTGACAGCAGTGGTGCACCCAAGGACTTGCCTGATCTTTTAGGAGCTGGTGTTGGGCAGGTGTACTCAGACATCGCGCTGCTGCTATTGGCTGGCTGTCATCGTGTGAACCCTGCTCAGATTCAGAGTCTGGGATCGAAACTGCCATTTGTGCCTGCTCCTCTTCAAGGGTGTCGGTGGTGGACTCCGTGTGCTTGGACATAACCTCCAGTCTTCGTGCCCTTCGATCGCGTTATGTTCTCTTCGATCGAAAAGACCGACACGCCTCGCAGATTTCTTCTCGATGTTCCGGAGAAAGATTGAGATTACAGACCAAGTGCTGATCGGTATAAGGGTATTTTGCGTGGCACCGAGGCCAGAATCAGAATGGAGTATGATCCATCATGGTATACCACAGTAGGCCCGAACAGGCCTAAGGAGGGCGCGAGCGCCCAAAAGGGCGTTTCCTTGATCCCAACAGTACTATTGGATCGAGTGCAGAAGAAACCACGTTCAAAACATTACTGACAGTATGAGAAAAGTTTAAGAGAATATAGAGATTCTGAATCGAATGTCTTGGAGTGAGAGGGAGGATGTCCGAACACGACAGTGGAAAGAAAACAATCTAACAAAGGAGTCGATACCCATGCGCACTATCACCGAGAGGAGGAGTCACTCGATCCCGTGACTCAGAAAAATACTTCTTCAAAGAAGAACAACTTGTAACACTCTTAGCCCAACACTAGATGGCGAGATATAACCAGAATGTGTATCTGCAGCTACACATGCCATCAAACATATATTCATTACTTGTTTATTCGGTCAGTTTGCCCATAACACATACATAAAAGAGATATACACACACAAAATCCAAATCACATCAAAGAATTAAAACCATAACAAAAAACAGTAAAACATTGCACGTAACATATTCAATAGCAGCAAGAAATGTTAACAACATTCCAACTAATAATGGCCGCATGGTTGCAGGTTATTTTAAATACTTTGCCAAAGTCTTTCACATGATAAAGCATACAACTGATTTTTCTTCCCCTTGGGGCTTATTCCAGATAGATACTTTGCCAGATTTTTTCACATGATAGGTCATACACTCAATTATCTTCCTCTGGCCTGGTAATTGTCTGACATAAAGTGGATATACTAAAGTGCCTTTCCAGTTTAAAGTGCATCTAGTACATCCTAAGGCGATTATCTTCCCGTGGCTTGGCAATTGTTGGGGAGAAAGTGCATGTACTATAATGCCTTTTCAGTTTAAAGTGCAAGTAGTACATTCCAAGGTGATCAAAGGCGTATTTTGGCAACTTCCCCAAACAAAGGCCTGTACGTTCCAATAACATTTCAGATTTTAACGGGCACATAATCACAACTTATTCAAGATTTTGCCAAATACATTAACATAAGTGGTCATTTGCCAATGGATCTTTCCCAATCTTGCCATCACAAATGTATAGAAATATTCTTGCAGGTCAATACGTAGACCCTAATATCTTACAAGAAGGTGCATATTTGTGATATTAACCAATTTAAATTTCAAAAAGTGCATTCCCTGGGGGAATGGCACTGTTTTAACAGCATCCCAAAGATTAAACTGAGTCATTATGCATTATTTGGAATTTGGCATCCGCAAAGCCAGGCGTGGAGTAAATACCTTGATACAGAATAGAAAACCCGCTCAGTATTTTCAGAGGTTAGTATGTGCATGGCATTTGAGAGTCTTGTTATGGATAATAGCTAACAGACTGAAATTAGCCACATTTCCTGGCTTTAGCAAAAGCAGGGCAGAAAACATTACACGTTCCACAGTTTCAATGGATAACAAGCACAGGACACATGGGCTTGAGGTTGCTTGCCCGCTATTTGTTACTAATCTCATTAACTGGCAAGGTTCCATATTACATTTTAAAAACATGTATCTTGCCAGTGGAGATTCTGTGCAGTTCAGGAACCGGGACACACAAAATGTCAATAAAATGCCTTGAAGAAGTGACAAATGCAGAGAGAGACATCCATCTAATCAGGATGTAATACCAGTATCTGTTATTTAGTTGGGCACATTTTCGGGGTTATCCCAGATTCTGGTAAATCTAGTTCATACATCCACCATTTTATGTGTTTGAGCAAGGTATTACCAGTTGTTTATCATACTCTATTTCAGTGACAGCTTGTTTCTCTGGGATTTACATGTTCAGAGTTTTAACCAGCATATCAGAGATTTATAAGCTGAAATATGTGTGGCATTCTTCAGCCCAAGGTCAAGTCGCCTTGGGTTGAGTGGGGCACTTGTGGACATAGCCAATAATGAACGAATAAACCTGTGTAAAATTTTTCCTAGGCCCTTTATATTATCAAGTGCTCCATAAAGAGCTGCACCCGATAAATTTCAAGGATCAATGAGAATGGTCTGAATATATATATATATATATATATACATATATATATATACATACACATATATATATACATATACATATATATATATATTCATATTTACTGGAAACAAACAAAGGTTAGACTAACATTATAGTTAGGTGCCAATTTTTGTGACAAGATAAACTTTAAATGTACAAAACCTCTGAAATTCACCAGTTATAGTGATTTCTGGTATTTATAACTCGTGCCTTAAGTGAACTATAACACGCGGTCCCGCAATGCATTTTTCTAATCAATAATTTAATTGCAAATGTTGCAGTGATATTATCAGTGGTGACCAGTGAATTATCACTGAAATTGTCACCTATCTATATTGTTACTTTAACCTTTGTTTTGTTCAGTGAATTTCTAGTTTTTTTTTTTTTTTTTTTTTTAAACATACAGTAATATTTTGTTACCATATGTAAAGCTAACATGCCTGCCATGCATTGTCAAAGGCCCAGAATCTTATCCACTGCCGGCAGCCAACCCCACACTGTGCACAGCCGAAGCAGAGATTTGGTCTACACCAATCCTCCTGCAGTCATCCAACCCCATGCTGCACTTGGCCTTTGGTAGTGCGCAAGAGGGAGTTTGCCCCCTGTGGGAGTCTAGAGTCCCAAGATGGGTGCTGCCACAGCACTGTTAATGTGGTGTCAACCAATCTGATCTTCCTGGGAGATCTGTTGGCCAGAATGAAACATACAAAGATTTTGAGCCTTAACCCCTTCTGTGCCGCAGACGTAATGGTTACGTTTTGCGGCACAGTGCTCCTGTGCCGACAACGTAACCATTACATCATGGCACTGGAACATGGGGGGAGCACTAGTGCACCCCCCAAGTACCTCACCCCATCCTGCCAGGGCAGGGATGGAAGGGGAAGCTCAGCTTCCAGCGCGATCGAAAGAGGAATGCAAAGCATTCAGCTAGGCACTTTCCCAAAAAAACACATCAGATTTCAATGTAAAAATGTGATGTGTCCATGTTGTGTTTCCTGTCACGGGCATTAGGTCTACCCACGCAAGTGAGGTGCCATTTTTAATCGGGAGACTTGGGGGAACACAGAATAGCAGAACAAGTGTTATTGCCCCTTTTCTTTCTCTACATTTGTTTCCTTCCAAATATAAGACAGTGTGGAAAAAATATGTCTATTAGAGAAAGGCCCTGTAATTCACATGCTATTATGGGGACCCAAGAATTCAGAGATGTGCAAATAACCACTGCTTCTCAACACCTTATCTTGTGCCCATTTTGGAAACACAAAGGTTTCCTTGATACCTATTTTTCCCTCTTTATATTTCACCAAATGAATTGCTGTATACCGGGTATACAGTGAAAACCCATTGCAAGACGATGAACCTAAAAGCCCTATATGTCCCCGCAACCAGAAGAGTCCAGCCGACGTAACAGTATATTGCTTTAAAAAATCTGCCATAGCTGCAAAAATTTATAGAAGGAAACATGGACTGAAATGGCTCTTTTTTCACCTCAATTTCAATATGTTTTTATTTTAGCTGTTACTTTCTGTAGGAAAATTTGGAAGGATCTACCAAATGACCCATGCTGAATTCAGAATTTTGCTACTTTTCAGAAATGTTTAGCTGTCCGGGATCCAGCATTGGTTTCATACCCATTTCTGTCACTAACTAGAAGGAGGCTGAAAGCACAAAGAATTGTAAAAATGGGGTATGTCCCAGTAAAATGCCAACATTGTGTTAAAAAATTTGTTTTTCTGATTCAAGTCTGCCTGTTCCTGAAAGCTGGGAATATGGTGGTTTTAGCAACCCAAACCCTTTGTTGATGCCATTTTCAGGGAAAATAAAAACGAAACACAAGCTTTCTTCTGCAGCCCTTTTTGAAAAAAATGAAATTTTAGCTGTATTTTGGCCAATTCCTTGGTCTCTTCCAGGGGAACCCACAAACTCTGGGTACTTCTAGATAGTTTATGTGGACAAAAAGTTATGAAGGCCTAAGCGCGGACTACCCCAAATAGGCAAAAAAAGGCTTGACACAGGAGGAGGGGGAGGTGGGGGGGAAGGCCTGGCAGCAAAAAGGTTAATTACTCAAAAACTATTCAACGGATTTACTCAAAATTACAAAAAACACTCTTTCTGGACAAAGATCTAGCTTTCTGCCAAATTTGGTGTAAATCTGTTCAGCAGTTTAGACGCGGTGTCTAAAGCTCCTATGGAAAAATGAGTGGGGAAAGCATGTTTTGGGACCCACCCCCCTTGACAGATCCCCCGAAACATTTCTAGTTAGACGTCGAGGTGATTTTTTTTTTTTAAAGGTTTTCTCAAACTGTGACAAAGATGTAAGCGAACCAAAAATCCAATTCCTATGGAAACATCATCCTAACTAGAACTACCCAGTGCCACCAGGGTGGGTGTGCACGCACACACATAAACCACACACACACACACACACACACACACACAAATGTAGACATAAATATATGCAAATAAAATAGTGTTTTGCTCTTTGGCAAGTGCTGCCAATTGTAGCAGTAACAAAGAAGGGAACAAAGATACAAGGGGGATGATGAGACTCTCACAATGAAGCAATATGTTCAAGCCATGAAGATCAGAAGCCAGGTTCAAAGCTCGGTTTCTCACCTATGGAGAGAGCACCAAGAGCAAATCTCCTATCTAATACAGATCATTAGAGACCAGAGGTCTCGCTAGAGGCACTCATCTGATCTCTCTGGCACATTTGTCACACCAGTCTATAAAGAATGCTCTGTCTATACTTAGCGATTTTAAAGTAATTTCAAATTGATGCATTACCCTTAAATTCTTACCCACCAGTGAAGCTGGCACTTTCACTGTGCCAGTCTGTGGGATAGTCACATGATATGAGATGTTACAGAGCTTTATATAGAGCTGTATGGAGCTTAGCATGGTCTTTCAGTGCTGTCGGAATATAGGTACCTTCACATCTAAGTCTCAAAGATCTCATCACATTCCAGATTTTATTTTCCGATTGGTTTTGTTGGATTATCAATTGTGTGAGTGTACTTGTCATGCATATGTTTGCTTGCACGTGTGTTTTAGCATTTAGTGTTGCTCAAAGTGTGTGAGCGTGTGTGTTAGAAATTGGGTTTTTGGTTGGCAGTCAGGTTATCCTCTGTCCAAGCAAGAATCCTCACTCTAGTCAGGGTAAGTCACAAACAATCCAAAATTAGCCTGTGCCCACCCTCTGGTAGCTTGGCACGAGCAGTCCAGCTTAACTTAGAAGGCAATGTGTAAAGTATCTGTGCAATAAATCATACAGTACCACCATATAGCACCACAAAAATACATCACACAGTGTTTAGAAAAATATATAATATTTATCAGGATAATTGTAGGTCAAAACGAATAAAGTTGCAATGTGAATTTGTAAAGATATCACTGAAAAGTGATATAAAGTGTCTTAAGTCTTTAAAAAGCAAACAAAGTCTCTTTCAAGCACAAAGTACCAGGTTTGGAGTGGAAAATCTCCACAGAGGGCCGCAGAAGAAGAGAAACGTGGAAAAATGGTGTGTGCGTCGATTTCTCCCCAGCACACACAGACTTGCGTCGTTATTTTTCATGCGGGGAAGTCGTGCGTCGTTTTGCGGCGCACGGACAGACTCTTTCTGTGGATTGCGGGGATTACCAGATGTCCCGGGTCTGTGCGAGGATTCTCCTGCTTGTTTTCCGGCTTGGCGTCATTCTGCAGGGCTGTGCGAAGTTTCCCTCTCACGGCAGGCGTCGATTTCTCCTCTGGAGGTCGGGTGGCGTTGTCCTTGCGAGGCTGTGCGTCGAAGTTCCGGTCGTCCCGAAGGCGTCGCTTCGATCAGCGTCAGTGTGCAGCGTTTTTCTCGCCGTGGAATAAGCTGTGCGTCGGAAATTTCGGCGCACGAAGCGTCCAAGTGAAAAAGAGAAGTCTTTTTGGTCCTGATACTTCAGGGAACAGGAGGCAAGCTCTATCCAAGCCCTTGGAGAGCACTTTCACAGCCAGACAAGAGTTCAGGAACGCAGCAGGCCAACAGCAAGGCAGCAGTCCTTTGTAGAAAGCAGACAGGTGACTCCTTTGAGCAGCCAGGCAGTTCTTCTTGGCAGGATGTATTTTCTGTTTCAGGTTTCTTCTCCAGCAAGTGTCTGATGAGGTAGGGCAGAGGCCCTGTTTTATACCCAAATGTGCCTTTGAAGTGGGGGAGACTTCAAAGAGTGGCTAAGAAGTGCACAAGGTCCTCTTTCAGTTCAATCCTGTCTGCCAGGGTCCCAGTAGGGGGTGTGGCAGTCCTTTGTGTGAGAGCAAGCCCTCCACCCTCCAAGCCCAGCCAGACGTGGATTGTAAGGCACAGAAAGATTTAAGTGCAAATAAATGCTCACTTTCTAAAAGTGGCATTTCTAGAATAGTAATATTAAATCCGACTTCACCAGTCAGCAGGATTTTGTATTACCATTCTGGCCATACTAAATATGACCTTCCTGCTCCTTTCAGATCAGAAGCTGCCACTTCAACAATGTATGAGGGCAACCCCAATGTTAGCCTATGAAGGGAGCAGGCCTCACAGTAGTGTAAAAACGAATTTAGGAGTTTTACACTACCAGGACATATAACTACACAGGTACATGTCCTGCCTTTTACCCACACAGCACCCTGCTCTATGGGTTACCTAGGGCACACACTAGGGGTGACATATGTAGAAAAAGGGGAGTTCTAGGCTTGGCAAGTACTTTTAAATGCCAAGTCGAAGTGGCAGTGAAACTGCACACACAGGCCTTGCAATGGCAGGCCTGAGACAAGGTTAAGGAGGCTACTTAAGTGGGTGGCACAACCAGTGCTGCAGGCCCACTAGTAGCATTTAATCTACAGGCCCTAGGCACATATAGTGCACATTAGTAGGGACTTATAAGTAAATTAAATAGTCCAATCAGGTATGATCCAAAGTTACCATGTTTAAAAAGGGAGAGAGCATATGCACTTTAGCACTGGTTAGCAGTGGTAAAGTGCGCAGAGTCTAAAAGCCAGCAAAACAGGGTCCAAAAAGTGAAGGGAGGCAGGCAAAAAGTTAGGGGTGACCACCCTAAGGCGTGTCAGGTCTAACAGTGTGTTTTTAACACTAAAAACAATAATATTCTGTCACAAAATTATCTGTAACATGAGAAGTGAAAAATCTAGGAAAAACGAATATTTTGGAACTGAAAAAGGTTTTCACGGCCAATGTAAATGTAATGATTGTATGAAAAATAATGAATGTATAGCTATTCATTTAATCAAAATGTTTAGATGTAATTGGCAATTTGTAATTGAACTAAGTATTCAAAATCAAAAGTCACCCAAACCACTGAAAATTATAATGTTTTACAATTCACAGGTAGAACAACTGCATGAAGTGATTTATATATTTTGTTTGGGATTGAAACAGACCAGGAGGTGGTAAAACTGGATGTTACTCTCAACTTGTGAAACATTCTATAGACATAGTGAGGCACTTACCAATGGAGAGGGTCATGACTTTCAATGTGTCTCGTGCCAGTTTCACTACCATGCTTTTTTGAAGTGGGGTGGCTCGGCAGCACAAGACCGAGCGGCAGCAGCTAGCAAGGGCTAGGAATTTCTTCTCCAAGCCACCCTGAAAGATTACGCTCAGTGTCCGCCCGTCGATCACTAACCCAAAATGAGGGCCACTTGTGATGGGACCCACTGATGAAGAGGTCTCACGCCACTGGAAAAGGCCTCGCTTCACCTTCTTAGGTTTGCAGAACTTCTTCACCTCTTCAAAAGTGCAATCAAGCAATGACTCGCAGGTCTCCTGTTCACAACAGCAAGAGCAGGAAGACACATATTAGGACAGATTACAGCCTTCAAGACATATTCATACACACCAGCTGTGCTTTTATTTTATTTTAAGTGACAACACTAAATTAGAAACTCAAATGCACCATTTTACAGATCTTACAGGGCAGAAATTTGATGAGGTTTGCATTTCACTAATATAGCCTTACAGCCAGTGCCAAAGACTATACTGTTTGTTAAAGGACCTGAAAAGGAGTTACAAGCCCAAGCTGCAGGCGAGGCCCTATAATGGAGGGAGGGTGGCCTTTCCCAACTTTATAGCGCAAGGTGGAAGGGCTATTAGAACATTCCATCCACTGGGGGTAGAATGTTCTAAATTAAAGTGGGAGAAACAGAAAGACAAACATTGGAACACATTAGCTAAGCAGGAAACCTACTGATTTCAGGGGAGTACTATGGGTGAAAAATGAACAACCGTTTAATATGCAAATGTCTTTATCCTGCAATGGGTCTGACCTGCTGTCTTGGAGGTCACCTTTAAGCCTCTTTATTTAAAAAGAGAGCTCAGTGTATTGATGGCTAGATGATGGTTGGATAGCCTCCTGAAATAAAAACTGTTAAGACGGCGCCTTACCGTTTTACATCAAGTCTGTTAAATGATAAAAAGTCAGCTTTTTCATAATTATTTCTAATTAACCATGTTTTTCTGCCAACATGTATTTTGTGATAATATTGCTTCTTCAAGGCTTACATTTGATGCAAAAGGATTCTTTCAGTTGTGTCTGCCTTGGCGTGAGACCTGTCACACGAGACACTGAAAGCTAAATGGTATCAGGGGCCATACAACTTAACTAAGAAGCTTTAAGAAACCACATCATGCAAAATTACAACTGAATTTATTTAAACTTTGTTCACCTTTCAGTTTAATAAACACAACGCTAATGGGGCACACTCCGACTCCGTTTGGGATGTGTTGTAAATATTGGCAGTAAAATGTTTATGGATGCCAAAACTACACAACAGTGTAACATTCTTCAATCCGTACTAGGCTCCCCATTGGTCAATCCCCTTATTTCACAAAAATTAGGTCTTTCATGCAAATTATGGAAATAAATTGACCTGTTGTAGTGAAAATAGGTAGGTTTGGCCACTGACTTTGTGTTTCACCACTGTGCATATAAGTTGTTCAATGTTCACCAGTTGCAGATTACATTTTGTATTCAATTTATCTGCCTATTGGCTTTATCGTGGTGTTAGAAATTACAATTTGTATTCAATTTATCTGCCTATTGGCTTTATCGTGGCGTTAAACATTGCAGTTGAGACATTGCAAATGAGCTGTTTTTTTCCACATGGTAAACTAAGCTTGTGTTCTTCGTATTTTCTCTTACCGAACACAATAGCGTGATAAGAAAGTACATATATTTTGTTTTTCTTCAGTGCAGGGAACAAGTTGGCGTTGGAAGAGGGAGCCTTGAAATATTGGCCAATTTTCAACGTTTTTTCTTCCAACTCTGACCTACAGTAGCCAGCACGTTTTTAATATTTACATCTGAGAGGGAAGGGCCTTTCAGAAGGCTGTTTTCCATGATTGTTTAAGTTATAAAAGGTGGCTCTGGGGAGTAGCAAGGAGAATTTCCAAAACCTCGGTCAGGATTGGACGTCAAATGCCTGACATTTTCCCGTGATGGTGGAAATCTTTCTCGCAGTTGAATTGGGGTCATCACCATGCTGGCATGAGAAAGATGAAGAGCATTGGCAGGCCCTATGGTGATGAATTTTGACTTTATTCTTTGCTTTGCAATTATGCTATAATATTATCACATATATATGCTGTGTACATTGCAGTTGAGAATCACTTTGATATATTTTCCTTTCATTGCTGTGACTATTTTTAAACGTGTGCCTCTAACCTACTATTCCCCTTTCTTAGGAACCTCGAGGTGGAATAATAATAAATGTCTTCTTTAAACTAAGAAGTGCATTCTAGAGATTTATGTCAGCTCGGTCATTAGTGAAAGAAAAACATCTGTACTGATATTTTGCAATATTCCAACCACCTGCTGATATCCCTATTTCACCTTCACATAAAGTCATCCATTAATTCTTTCATCCATCATTGTCCTTCCCTATTTCTTCCATCCATCCATCCCCCTACTCGGCCATACACGATGCCACCCATTTGTCCATAAAACTCTCTGATCTATTTACTCAATTTTTACCCACTCATCCATCCCTTTACTCTGCCATTCTTTCACCTGTTCATCCACCTATCTATCCATCCCTTTACTCTGCTGTCCTTTCACCTGTCCATTCATCTATCCATTCACTCATTTATCTACTACTTGTTCCACTCATTCATTCACCCACTCATCCATATATCCTTTCACCTTTCCTTCCATCTTTCCCTTTCCTACTTACCCATCTTTCATTCTTCTTTTCTTCTGTTTATTCTACTATTAAGGCCGTATTCTTTTATAACGGTACTTATCAGCTTTTGACTGCCGAGATGCAGACAGAAGAGACCCACAAAGAACTCCACTCAGCTTAAGGTGCTGATGCAGGGGGTTAACGATGCCCCAGCTCTTACCTATGGGCATATTTCTGCGCTCCTCAACTCATGCACACTATGGCCTGGGACTCATGGCCTGAATGTAATTTTTCTTAATGTGCATAATGCTGTAGGTTGGAATTGAAGGCTGAGTCAGTCCGCCAAGTACAAGTAGAGCACCGGGCTGTTGATGCCCTTAAAGTAGTTGATAATGATCACCTGCAGAATTGTATTTTTTGGAGACAGAAAACGCTGTGCTGTAACTGCGTTCACCTCGAGATGGACACCTCAGCAGGGATGACATTCAAGACGCAAAGCAGTTGGCAAAAAGCCATACTGCACTGTTTGTTTCAACACAACAACATAGTGTTATGTTGACCCAGCAACAGAACAATCAAGGAACTAAGCTGCAGTCAAAAGAAGGCGTTATGCGCCTTCGGGCATTGGCAGGACAGAAAACAAATCTTATATTTTTGTAGGGCGAAAAGATGTGAAATGAAATCACTCTATAAGCTTGATTCCAACACCGATTGTGTATGCGCCTGTATCCTTACATTGTGGATTTAATGATAGGATTTCATTTTCAATTTCTATAAAGCATTAGGATTTTTATATTACCTCCAGAACAGTAAGGTTCAGGACTGACTTCAAACGGTGACAAAAAACAAAGCATGCGAAGTTGACATAGATGCAAGGCACATTTTGTTTCTTGTAAAAAAATACTGTTTGCCGGCTTCCTGTGACTTCTGAAAGTACTGCTCCAAAATTGTTGAGGTCATGCTGTAAAAAGTACCAAAGACCGGATGTTTCTTTGCCCAGGTGGCGTTAACATTAAAAATAAAATAATATTTAAAGCAACTACAATAAGAAAAAAGTAGTAAAACTGATTGAAAAAAAAAAAAAGCGATGCAGTTTCTTCGTGATTTTTCAAATTGGGGTCAGGGCCCTTTTAGCAGGCAGGAGCTGCATTGCTAGTTCAGAGGACAGTTTGTGGGTATTTCTAACACTCATTTTCTATACATCTTAGGACTGATAGAGATGTGGCTCAATGAGCCTGCTTACTCGGACAACACACCTTGCTTTCAGTGTTGATGGTGAAGACGGTATCGCTCTGGTCCAGGAGCTGGCAGGAGTATGCTATGTTGATGGCTGTTTCCTGCTTGTCTCCTGTCAGCACCCATACCTGTATCCCAGCTTCTCGCAGAGAAGCAATAGTATCAGGAACCCCATCTTGCAGCCGATCCTCAATACCAGTGGCACCTTATTGACAGGAGAGCAATGAAAAAAATCACATTATTTTTATAGGTCACTACCTTAATGGTCCAAAAATCTCTCTTTGAAGCAAAGACTCTTTTATATCAACCAAGCTAACACATTCTCGCTATCAGTATTCAAAAAAAGTTCCTGTCTATAACATTCGTCTCTGGACAGTTGTGCACCTTGTTGAACCCATTGTTTTATAAAAAATAAAAAATAAAATATACCACCACCACCACCTTAACAGTTAATCACAAATACACCAATAAAAACGTCTGTTCAAAAAACGCTACTAAATCGACTTGACCACTTACACATATTTTAGAGCTAAACTCTTAGAATTCCACACAACCAGCTCACACACCACCATATAGATTCAGAAGCAAGTGTGCTATCTCTAATGGGAACTCTGAATAGAAGGCGCAGCCCTCAATAGGACAGCAGCTTTCCATTCCACTTTCATACTCTTCAGACACCTACAAGATAACATCTGGGAACCCCTAGGGCTCTACAGTCTGCCCACTGCTTTTGAATTTCTACAAGCTGCCACGGAAAACTGTGTTATGTTCCTTTATCTACGTGCTGCAACTATGCGACATTTCAAAAATAAGATAATTTTCCATTGAAATGACAGGCATCCCTAATTATTTTCACAAGGTGAACAACTGGACATCTAGAAACTATATAAAACTCTACATGAGCAATGCAGGAATCACATATGCAGGAACAACCTGACCCCAACACCCAACTATCTAGGCCAACCACCAAAAGACAACTTTATCCATGACAGCAAAATATCTTGAAATAATAACAGACTCTTTCCTATCATTAGAACCCTTCATCAACAAACTAGTCAAAACATGCTACTTGTACCTCTCACCTTGGGTTATATTTTCTCATAGCTGTCAAAATCACAAAAGGCATTGACTTATTATTCCTACTCATGTCATAGATAAACAATGCTTACAACTCCTTGACTTCCAAGCACACCAAACCAGATGATAGAAATGTGTGCGAAATACAGTTGTCTGATTTAATCTATAGAGACATCCAAGAGAGCTCATAAACCGATCCCTCTGACTTACACTTCCCTAGCAATAGACCAATGGAGCAAGTCTGTGGCACTCTACATTGTGCATTGACCATAAAATGGAATTCATAAAAGCACCACTACTCTATAAAAACCACCTTCATTCCACAAACCAAGGAATGAGTCTAGTGAGATGGAGAAAATGCATATTTCATACCTCGGATGAAAAAACATAAATAACATGGCATGCAGTCATTGTCAATTTATTGATCAGTTAATTAAAACCATTACAAATACAAGTAATACAACTCATGTGAAGCAATATCTTTTTAAAACAAATTCAACTTAAAACAGTAAAGAAGATAGAAGGACTGAAAGATATATGTTCTGGTGTCTATTCTGCTGCCTGGGATAGCAACCTCCTGAGTGCTGTCACATATTTTGCACATCTTGCCAATGCCCAGGGAGTGGAGTGTGAAAAGCAAAGATTAGATACCGTGCTTCCTGAGCCAACGCCAATGGTATTATTAATTGTCTTCTTTCAGCTGCTAGACCAGGACAGCAGCACAGCAGGTGTAGCCAGGTTTCTCGGGGGTAAGAGCAGAGCCTACAGGCGCTTTTTTGCCTCGGTGTGGACCAAGAAGGATTGGAGCCCTTAATTGGGAGGGCTAATGTTCGCATGTAAAGAATTTGGTGCTGAATGCCTGCGTTTATTTCTGCTAGGAGGTATGGTTGAGGGGCTCCAACCACATAAGTCATTTAGCGCGGGTACAGTTGTGGGTGATTTAGTGAAAGATAAGTCTGACTCAGAGTAGAGTTTCTTTGATCTTTTGTTAATTAGTATTTTACAGGCAGCGTAAATCAGTGAGTCTGATAGCTGGATGGAATCGGCCGTTTTGAAAGTCTTCTGCACCTTGCTTAATTGCGTGTGTCACGGATTGCCAAGGGTCTTGAATACTGTTCTCAAGTATGGTTTTTGTGTAAGCAAGTTAGCCTTCCTGAGACTGATGTAATATTTCAAGATTCCCGCTTGGCAGTCTATTTATTGTGACTTTAGACCCATTTCCAGTCTGAGTCTGGTAGGACATGTGTACTTAGGGTGTTGCAGAATTTTTAAATATGCCCTGCAATGGGCCTGTTCTATAGTGGTTTCCAAGGACCCCGGAAATGCCAGGTAACCATATTGCAGAGCAGGTAGTAATGTCACCTTTGTTACTCTCAGTATTGGTGCAGCCAAGGCACTTCTAAGTTGATTGTTCAAATTGGGAAGCTCGTATGCGATGGCAGCAGCTTTTTGTCTGATTGTGTTTTTCTGTGAACGACATCCCCAAGTAGTTGTATTTCCTGGCTGTGAGGAAGATCGGACTTCCCAATTGCCAGGTTGTGAGTTTTTTGTGCTTGTACCTTCCGAATATTAGGACTTTGGTCTTTTCGTAATTGACCTGCAACTGGTTGTCCTTGTTAAAATTATTCAGGACATTTAAGGCTCACTGTAGCCCAGTTTACGTGCAGTCCATTATCACAATGTCTTCCGCATACTGAATGATTTGGAGTCTTGTGGGACCCAACTTTGGTAAGACCAAACAGCTATCTTTCAAATATTTCTCCAAATCTGCAGTGTACAAATTAAACAGTAGCGGGGCCAAACACTCTCCTGCTTTAGGCCTCTGTTTGTTTCTATTTTCCGTGATATTGACCCAGGCCCGGTATGGACCCGGACCCAGCTATTGGAGTAGAGTGAAATGATGGCTTTTAGGGGGTGTGTGGGAATGCACCATAGTGACAACTTTTTCCACAGGGTATCGCGGTCGACCATGTCGAAGGCCGCACTGTAATTGACAAAACATCAAAATAACGGCTGATGACCGAAGTTGAATGCCTGATGCTGAAAGTATGCAAGTGCCACAATGTTATCCACTGTTGAGGCCCCAGCTCTGAAGCTAGATTGAAATAAAGGCTGGATTTGGCGCTCTTCTGCCCAGGCTTCCAGCTGATCCAACAGTAGTTGAGCATACATTTTGGCCTTCACATCCAGGAGGGCAATTAGTCGGTAGTTTGTTGCTAGAGAGCGGTCTCCCTTTTT
Organism: Pleurodeles waltl; assembly: GCF_031143425.1. Classification (NCBI taxonomy): domain Eukaryota; kingdom Metazoa; phylum Chordata; class Amphibia; order Caudata; family Salamandridae; genus Pleurodeles; species Pleurodeles waltl. The sequence goes on along the minus strand of NC_090446.1, from coordinate 861,232,788 downwards.
AAAAATTGGAAACAGTAAAGAACCTCTCCAGGACTCCGGGACGGCGGTCAGGAAGTACACGTTATTAAAAAGGTCAGTCAGCTTCTCTGCCTAGTCCGATGGGGCACATTTGAACAGTGTGGCATGTAGACCATTGGGTCCTGGCGCCCTGTCCTTCCTAATCCTTTTTATGACGTTCTCTGTCATGCTCATTGAAAAGGTGGTTAGAGTTGTAAGAGGGAGATTGTCGCTTTGTCGGGTGGGGTCAGATGGTACTGTACACTGACCCGGCTGTTGCTGGCAGAACTTGAAGCCGGGTCGGTGTTTATGTATGGAGTAGTTACATGCGAGACCCATGCATATTCTGACACCCCGTTCTCTCTTGACTTATGGTCAATTCTTAGCTTGTTTACATAGTCCCAGAAGTCTTTAAGAAGCTGGAATAGGGTACCACATTCCTTCCTGTCTTTATCCTCCTTGTGCTCCCATATCAGTTTCTTAAGGGAACTTATGCTGTTTGATACATGCACCGCTGTGTCCGGTGTGGGCTTTTGCGTATGTCTGCGTAGGGCTCTGTGGAGTGCCCGCCTTTTTCCGAGGAAGTTGTTGTCCATGTGTTGTTATGCCTCTTTGGGCCGGGAGAGTAACTTGAGTGTGCTGAGAGTTACCCAGCAACAGCTTATGCAGGTCATCCACCGACTCCGTCTACCATTCTAGGGATGCACTTGGTACCCGGGGCTGAGCTCTTAGCCAATGGGTTATTTTAGAAGCATCTTCAGGTCTCCATTTAATTCTTCTAACCAGATGAACTTGCTCCATGCCCGTTGAAACCCCTACCACTACCTGCTGTTCGGCTGCTTGTGCTTGAAGTTCTATTGTACATTTCAGTGGATTGTGGTCACTCTCCGCCCTCTCAGTGATTTGAAAGTGGCTGACTCTCTGCTTCAGCTTTTCTGATAGGTAGATGTAATCAATGGTAGAGCCTCCCTTAAATGATGGAGGAAGGAGGCACCCAATCAGATTGTCCCTTTGCTCCTGTCAGGCTGATGATAAACTAAAAGTTGTGAAGAAGTTTTGGAATAGCTGACAGCCTCTGTCCAAAGGAAGATTCTCTGTATTTGCATCAAACCCATGTATGTTGAATTCACACAACATAATTATTTCGTGGCCAGGGTGGCTGAAGATGACCATTTCCAAGCTTTCCAGAAGTTCGAGGATTATTGCTGCTTTGGATTTACTTGGAGCATTTATGTAGGAATTGATTAATATAAGATCCACATTTTGCTGGTCAATTTTCACACCACTAATTGTTATTACTTAGGCTATTTTGCTGTTGATGGTGAGCTCAGTAGTTACCACGTGTTTGATGAAGATGGATAATCCACCAGACGGTTGACTAAAAATGCTGGGACGCGTGGCTGACTGGAAGATTTTGTGATAGCCTGGCAATAGAGAAGGGGTACATTCCCAAGTTTCTTGCATGCAACTAATGTCATTGGAATTTAAATAGGATGTTGCCACGCCAGCTCTGCTGATGCTCCTGAGGCCTGCCACATTCCATGACAAAATTGGCAGAGATTTCCGTGCTTGTGTAAGGTGGTGGTCTATGGTCCCCATGGTGCTAGTGCCGATACCTTGGCTTTTCCTGATCCCTCCACTTGCTTTGCGGGCATGTTTGTGTAACCGTGTGAACCTCTCTTCTGTTTTGTGTGCAGTCACCTAGGCCCAAAAGAGATAAAGACTGACATCCCTAAGTGCCTAAGACCAATTCCCACCTGCCTTACAACAATTCTACAGCTTATCAGGCATTATAAAACCTTGGAGCGAACACATGTTAAATAGGGAATACTAGACAAATAGGGAATACCCAAACATTCATGTAGTCTAATCTCCACTATCCAGTACTAGGTATGGTTTTATAGACTAGACCTTCAATTAATCAAGGCAGTAGGAAAAATCGATCCCATATTCCTATCACCCAGAACAACAAGGTGAACCAAGAGATAAGGTAAAAATGCCACCAACCCACGTAAACCTGCTCACAATGAGACACTGGCACTCTCTCCCACAAATGTATAACTGCCTACAACCAGGACTGTCAACAACAGTCAATCGTAACTCGCTCAGATGAATTAGTGACATGATTGTAAGGGCTAACTCCTCTCTCAAATCATGCATTTGTAAAGAGCCACATGCTGTCAAAAACATAGTCAAATGAAAGGAGATCTACATATGAAACCAGTTAAGACATTCTTAAGCTGAAGATATGTCAGCTTCCCTTGCTTTGGGCTCACTTGATGCTACTTAATAATTTATCAAAGGGCAATGTGCAAATGCTATTGACTTGATTATTGTTATTATGTCAGCAGATTTATTAGGGACCTGGTGCACAAGTAGATAAGGAGGACACAAAATGACACATCAAGGAGTCAATGGAGAAAGAGTTTTGAGGCTGTGAAGAATATAGCAAAGCTCCCATTGATCTTTACCTTTGGGGTGAAACATCTTAGAATGTAGTGTTGGATTAAAAGTACATTCTGAGGCATCCTGGACTGAAAAGATTTGTTCAGCTAATATTAATTTCATTGTATACCACAGACTATAACTGAGATAGCAGGCCAACTCAGGCTATCTAATACTAAATCCATGATATTCTCTAAATTTCCCTTTGCTGTGGTTGTTTCTCTGCATTGCCTTCAGCTACAAGCTGAAAGAAGCATTCTCTCATACATTTTCTTTAGAAATGGGATCCCTTTAAAGTTGTATACAAGTGGATTGTGACCGTGACAATATTGTAAAATGCAAATTATTCTCTTCACAAAACCTTCTTGAAATACGTTTTTCTCACTAACCAAGTAATGTTAGTTTGGTCTCAAGATGCTGTGCCGTATCCATCAGAAGTTCCTCCCTGTTGTCAATTGCAGCCTCAGCTTCTTGGCGGTAATTGGACCATCTCTGAAAGTCAGCTTCGCTCATTACCTATAAAAGATAGAAACAACTCAAACTCAACTAAGGAAAATTTAAAAGATTATTTCTCAAACAGTCAAGACCCCAGTGTATCTGATTGGCAGACAGTCACAAATTTATTTTGCAGGGTTATTCCCAAACCTTTCACTTTTTTCCTCTTATCTTTTTTCTGATCTGTTTTTGCTGGTTTTAGGACTCTGGGCACTTTACCACTGCTGACCAGTGCTAGAGGGAAAGTGCTCTCTGTCCAAATTGAACTGGTGATTGGTTTATCCATGACTGGCATATTTGATTTACTGGTAAGTCCCTAGTGAAGTGCACTGCGTGTGCCCAGGGCCTGTACATCAAATGCTAATAGTGGGCCTGTAGCACTAATTGTGCAACCCACATGAGTAGCCCTGTAAACCAGTCTCAGACCTGCCACTGAAGTGTCTGTGTGTGCAGATGTGTACTACCAGTTCAACCCAACCTAACCCAACCCTTCCCTTTTACCACATGTAAGCCACCCATAAGGTAGACCCAAGGCAGCCCCATGGGCAGGGTGCAGTGTATTTAAAAGATAGGACATGTACTAATGTGTTTTACATGTCCAGGTAGTGAAATACTGCTAAATTAGTTTTTCACTATTGTAAGGCCGACCTCTCCCGTAGGGTAACAAGAGTATTGCCTTGAAATATCTTTTAAGTGCAGTTTCCCACTGGGAGCGGATAGAGAGTTGGAGTTTGGGGTCTCTAAACTCACAATTTAAAAATACATCTTTTGATAAAGTTGTTTTTTAGATTGTCAGTTTGAAAATGCCCCTTTTAGAAAGTGGACATTTTCTTGCTTAAACCATTCAGTGCCTCTGCCTGCCTGTGTATTCCACATCTGGGTTGGCCTGCAGTTGCTGCTTCTGCCTTAGAGAGGACAAAAACGGGACGTTGCTGTGCATCCTGCTTGTGAAATTTCTCCAAGGGCTTGGACTGAGCTTGCCTCCTGTTTTGAAGTCTCATGGACATCAAAGACTTCATCTGCCAGCACTGAGGCTCTCTTGCTGAGACCCCTGACTTGCCAAGTGGTGCCACATTCAGTGCCTGGGCCCTTGTAAGGAGAAGGTGATAAAACCTGAGAGAAAATCCACGCACCAGAACTGGCCGTAAAAAAAATAATAAAAATAAAAAAAATTGACCCAGCGCCTGAACCGCAGCTGAAAAATCGATGCAGCACTGGTGAAATCAACGCATTCCCATTTCAGCATGGATTGTTCATTGCTAAGTGTCCTGATTTTCCACTCATCGTCCCTTGGCATCAAATCTTCAACATCACTGCACAGAACAAAGGCTGCTAATCCAGAAATCGGTGCATCCCCTTCCCTGCGAGGAAAGAATAAATGCATCGCTTATCCGGTGGAGAAAGAATCGACCCACAGCCTCACTTGTGAGTAAGGAATTGATGCATCAATTGCTTTTCTGATGCACCCTCGCCCCAGCTGCTTTATCTTTGACGCATATCAGGTACTTTTTTCTAAGACAATACATCCATCGAATCTTTTGGATTAAGACTCTTTTTACTTTAAAATATGATATCTTTACTTGTGTATGTTGGATTTTGGTCGTTTTGGTCTTGTTTGATTTAGAGAAATTTTGGCTACTTTTCTAATCTGGCGTGAAGTCCTTTTGTTGTGTTTTCACTGTGTTACTGTGTGTGTTTGTACAAATACTTTACACATTGCCTCTGAGATAAGCCTGACTGCTTGTGCCAAGCTACCAAGGGGGTGAGAGCAGAGGTTATCTGAGATGTTTATCTCCCTTACCCTGACTAGAGTGAGGGTCCCTACTTGGATTTGGTGTAAACTGACTGCCAACTAGCGACCTGTTCCAAGATGAACTGGTTACAAAATATTCTGCATAAGTGCTTCTTGTCCAATAGTAGTATCACTACACTATGACAGACTTCCTGAAAATAATCTGAGAACTTTGAGAAATCAAACATTTCCAGGGGCTCCTGATTAAGATTTTCATGAACTGGTAAAGGCCCAGACCACGACCTGGAAGAAATAACAAGTAACTTGGAAATAGGCAAATGAATAAACAAATTACTATTAACCACATCTCAAACCACTGCCCGTGGCAACAGCATTTTTAAGTATTTATTCAGCTCAACGAGGAATACCGTATTTTCCGGCGTATAAGACGACCCCATACTTTACCTGTTAAAATATAGGGTTTGGGCTATACTCGCTGTATAAGACTACCCCTCTTCCAATGCACACCAAATAAAAATTTAAAAACATCAGATTTGATTTTAACATGGTAATTTTAATTCAAATGCTTATGACATGCAGGTACTTAGTAGGAAAACTGTCACTTATAAACAGAAGGCTGTTTGTCATCAAACATGTAAACATAAAACAGTGCAAGTGGAATAGCCTGGAGCACATGCAGGAATACGTGCCTGTCCAGACAACTGCCAGCGAGGATTGCGGCACACGGTAAGGACAGCTCAACTCACGGTTGACCAATCAGCTCTGTGTCCACAAGTAGCTGAATCTTGTGGGATGCGGAACCCATCATACGCTTGGAATCGATTTCCAAATGCAACGCACGGTGGTTCAGCTACAGGGCGCCTGTCCCTGAAGTTTCAGCACACCGTATACCGGCGTATAAGACGACCCCCGACTTTTGAGGAGATTTTCAGGGGTGAAAAAGTCGTCTTATACGCCGGAAAATACGGTATTGTAAAAAAATAAATCTTTGGAAATGTATGGCATTTTAGTATGCATTTGCCAGAATTATAGTTCCCTGGTGACTTCTATAGTTTTTCTATCAGGGAATGATCCTGGAAAGCATTCAGGGATTTGTTAGAAAATAAAGCATGGAAAATTGCAGAAGGTAAACTGAGTGGTGAGCATATTATCAGGTCAAAACAATGCATTGAGAATTCTCTCAGCCACCTAGACATAGGCAGACACTAAACATAAAAACTGGATGTTACAGCATCAGTCAGATATGTGGCCAGTACCTCACTAGTGTGGGGTCTACAAGCCTCCTCTACAAACTAGCAAATGTGGTTTACGTGCACTTCTCTCAGAAAGTAAAAGCTACCAAAGGTCTCAATTGGCAAAGGGGCTTGCTAGTGGGAACTTGTGGGCTACATTAATCCACATACCCCAAACCATTGTTAATATTGAAGATGAGATAAAAGGGCACATAGTGTTAATGGAGCAGCTGGGGGGGTTTAAGACCATGAATCTCTAACTGTTGTTCTAAGACAACACGAGCATCACAAATTATGTTTTGACTACCTTTTTAGCGATGCACAGCGTCCTCAGACCATCCCGAGCATACCAATCCAGGTGCCTCTGTGTCCTAGACTGCACATTAGCCATTCTCTTCTGGTCATCAACATTGCCTGAAAAATATCCACGAGCCAGAACATTCCTGTTAAGTATTCCAGTCACATCTATTCACAAACACCAGAAATTGTAACACTAGCAAAAGTGGAGGATGAGTAATTAACCACTTCAAAGTAGTTGTATCAAAGTAACAATGTAATAGCTTGAATGAAGTAGATTAAGAAGCATTCCTAAAATCCATCCTGCTTCACAGGAAAGAAAAGTGTTTGATGCTCAGAAGTATCAATGACCAGCAGTGAAATTACAGGATCTTTAGGTGAAAGTGCTGATTGTATCAACACTTTAAACCATTGTGTAAGATTGTATTATGTGTAGAGCTTGTGAGGGTGAGCTGAGCACAAAAACTAAAGAAACACATTCACTTCTAACCTGAATTACCCCCAAAGACTTATATTTTACAGTAAAATGTAGAGTGTATGACTAAAGTATATCATGTGGAGAATGCAATTGCTACTGACTTTGATCCCTAAATATCTGAAAGTTGAGCCTCCTTCTGGCAAAAAGTGCTACAGAAAACTCCAGGGACTAGTTTCATGAGCAGTAGAATACAGATGTGGTCAAGGTTTCACCAAGAACATCAGGATTTAGGCCTGTGCAGTGTGTGTAAGTGCTTTATCAGCTAGAAGACATAGTGCAAAACAATTTGAACCATTTTAGGTTCCTCTCCATAATAGAACTCTGAAGTCTGAAATATTAATACACATATTTCTCGAAATTCATATATTAATACATGTTGAATTTAGCTTTTGCAAATTAATTGTCTCTGTCGTGGTCTCTATAAACTGCAGAGGACAACAACAACAGTGCTCATGAATCACAACTATGAATTTGTAGAAAATTAAACAGTAACAAAGAATAAATAAAGGAATATTATACTTACAGTGTGTAGGATCCTCCAGCAGGTCCATGATGACTGAATCAGCCCCCTTTGTGTACACGATGATCTCCTGTGTGATAGGATGGCGCACCACCACTGACATCCGCTTTCTGACAGAGTCAAAGCCCAGGGTGTACAGGAGCTCAAAGGTGAGGAGGGTACCGTGAGGCAGCCTCACTGTCACCTGCTCTGGGGTACGGGACACCAACGTAAAGCTATAGGCCCGGGCAGCATGCACTAGTGCAGCTTCATCAGGGCTTTCAGCCTCATAACAGAACTCAAGCTCCATCTGGTTCTCGGTGACAGCTGTACTGGTCTCTCCCAGGGAGGGTTCCCCACTGCTGGTGCTATTCTTGCTGCAAGTATCCTCCTTGGTATTGCTCGAGTCCGCTCCCGATGCCAAGCTGGAGGAAGACATGTTGTCCTTGGGTGAAGAGTTGCTGTTCCCTGGAGTTACTGTATTGTTTTTTCGAGAAAAGGTAGTTCTTGTGCCAGATAAGGAGGGAGAAGAGGATTGGCCGAGACGCAACTGCTTCAGCTTTTGGAAAAACTGCTGGAATTTCTCTATTGAGTTCCCTGCTTTCAGCAGTGATGGCCCTGTCACCTGGAAAAGACAGCAAAGGAGCACATCACAATTCAAAATACGATAGGAGGGAAGGGTGCTACAACTAGATGTAGTAAGCTTTTTACAGGTTGCAAACCCTTTGATTCCATGAATCAGAGGGTTTGTGTCAGGTAGAAAGCTTTTCTGAAAGCACTCAATACATTTATTATTCCAAAAACATTTACTGAATCACACAATGTGTTAAGAAATAATTACCAATTCAGATTGCTTTAATGAGGTGTGTTTTAGGTGTCCATTCCAACTACAGAATCTATAAATATATATTTATATATATTTATTTTTTCTTCACTGAAAAAAGCAGACACGTTATATAGTTAGGTTGTTTTTCTACCCGTACAAAACCATAGAAATTCAACAGTTATTGTTATACCTAAAGTTACTTTCCTGCATGATTATAGTTTCTTTAGATAAGTATAACTATAAGTATAACTAAAACTGCTGAATGTCTATGGTTTTGTTCTGGTGAAATGACAACCTAACTATGTCCTTGTAACCTTTGTTTTTTCAGTGAATTTCTATGTTTTCTTTAACGTAATCTAATATCTATATACCATATGATAATACAACCACCACTGAGCACAGCCTTCAGTTGTGTGTGCTGGGGGTTGGCCTCAGTCCCACGCTACATACACCCAACTCCTCGGCCATGCGCAGCCGACTGTTGGATACAGTGGGTGTATTTTTTGGGGGGAGGTGGAATTTTTTGATCCACGGATCATCTGTGAGTTTACAGTGGCGGTGCTGCTCTGAGCCCTGCAGTGGATCCATGGATCAGATGAAAAAAATAACTGAGCAATTATTTGCCCATGAGGGATCCCTAAGGGAACACTCCATGTGTCCTATGGGATCATGATACCTGTATCCCGACCCCCTATATGTTTTACACTCTGTTTTCTCACCCCCCCCCCGCTGATTTGAGAAATAAAATGTCGGCTGCAATTTTTCTGTCAGGTTAAGGCCAGTCAATCAGGTCTTCCAGTGGATCCATGAATCCTGGGGAAAAGCAAGTCGATCTGCAGAGGATCGCAGGCCCTATACTGATATTTTTTAAACTTTGAATAACTCTGACACTACTGAACAGATCTACACCAAATCACAACAAGTGCGATCTGTGGACCAAGATCTAGCCTCTTGACGAATTTGGTGTAATTCCGTTCAGCGGTTTGGGTTTAGCCATGACTAAATAATGCAAAATCCCTATAGACACAGAATGGGGAAAAACGTTTTGTGACCCCCTCCTTTTCTCGGCCCTCGCTATCGAATCCCCCCAAATCTTTCAACACAGCAGCTGAACTGTTGTAGTAGTTTTGAAAATTTGGTGGACATTCATCAAATGGCGCCAAAGTTTTTGGTAAAACAAAAAATGCTGCGTCTATGGAAAAAGTTGGTCCTAACTATAACTACCTATCACCAGTAGGTTATGGTTGGATATATATATATCCAAGAAAGAAGTGACTCAAACAGATGATCTCACTAAAGAACACAAATGTATTTCTACTACAATGTTTCAGCTTCCGCCTTCCTCAGGTAGTACAAGATTGTTTGCTCAGTGGCTGCACAGCTGACACTGGTGGATTTTCAAAAAGCATCATGAGTGAAGATTCCAATTGGAATGTGGAATCAATGCAGTCCTGAGAACAATCCTGGCCGCCCCATCATCTCTGGCAATGATACGGCCACTTTGAGCAAAGGCCTCTATTTCTGTCCTGTACCTAAGGACCATAATACAGCCAACATGAAGAGAGACCTAAAATCCTTTGAGAGAAGATGCAGACTTGCAGAATACATTAACAATAATTCTAATGTTGATCTGCCAAGCTACCTTCCAGATCCATTTAAGAAGTTCCGCCATCCCAAGTCATGGACCCCTCAATGTGGTAGAAATCCCGTTTTTGATACATATATTTTATCCATTAACAAACTCATCAAAGAATCAACACCTAAAAGGATTTTTGATAACATTACCAGAGAGGAAAGACAAGCCCTCTACCACCTTCAACAGAGAACAGATGTCATTATAAAACCAGCAGACAAAGGTGGTGCAGTGGTTGCCATGAAAGTATGTGATTATATTGAGGAGGGAATGAGACAACTGATGGATACCAACACTTACAAACCTTTAGAAACTGATCCCACAGAAGACTTGAACAAAGAAATCAATAACATGGTTGCAAAGTATAGGAGCTTAAACCTTATTGATGATACAGCAGATATACTTGTCCACCCCAAACCACGACCTGGAAGATTTTATATGCTTCCCAAAATTCACAAAATGAACAATCCTGGCCGCCCCATCATCTCTGGCAATGATACGGCCACTGAGAGGTTATCTTTATTTGTCGACCTGCACCTCCAGCCCATTGTCCAACAACTTCCATCATTTGTTAAGGACACCAGTCACTTTCTTCAGATTATTGAAAAATTAAACCAAACCTTTACATTTGATGATGACACTCTTCTGGCTACATTTGATGTTACATCATTATACACCAATATACCACATGATGATGGGCTTATGGCATTATCTGAAGCTCTTAATAAAAGAACTGTGAAAAAACCATCAACAAATGTGCTTACCAACATTGCAAGAGTTATCCTTAAATCCAACAATTTTACCTTCAATGGTAAACTCTATTTGCAGATACAAGGGACATCAATGGGCACTCGGATGGCTCCTTCCTATGCAAATATCTTCATGGGAAAACTGGAGGACTATATACTTGCGAGTTCTAACATCAAACCACTGGTATGGCTATGATACATTGATGACATATTTATAATATGGAATGCAGGAAGCAGAACACTTGAGCAATTTACAGCTTTTATCAACAGTATCCATCCTACCATCAAATTCACTGGCAGCAATACTACACAGAAGAGTCATCTCCCTTTTCTGGATGTGTTATTCACCATTCATGAACAAAAAATTATAACTGATCTGTACCACAAGCCTACAGATGCTCATTTGTATCTAAACTAGACTTCATGTCACCCACGCCACACTAAACTCAGCATCATCTAAAGCCAAGCACTCAGAATAAGACGCATCTGCAGCAATGAAGACACTTGTAAAGGCCATTTACAGGAGCTTGTTAGATTATTTAAAAAGCGAGGCTATCCTCTGAATATCATTCTGCAACAAATTGACAAGCCTTTGCAGTTACCCAGGGAAGCACTTATTTGGAATAACAACAGAAGAAACAAAAGTGACAGAATCCCTTTTGTGGTTGACTATCATCCATCAGCTCCCAACTACAGAAATATAATACAAACAACTTTTCCCTTACTATCTACTTGTGAAAAATTGCAAAAGCTTTTTCCAAAACCGCCAGTCATTGCTTACTGCAGAGCTCCCAATATACGATCACTTATTGTGAGAGCTGAACTTAAGCAATCTGTAACAAATGCAGGAGTTCATTGCTGTGATTCCAAAAGGTGCATCACATGTGAATACCTTTTACAAACATCATCAGTAACTAGCTCTGTTACAAAAAGGAGCTATGGAATAAGACAGCATCTTACATGTCGCTCTACATGCATTATTTATGTGATTCAGTGCCAACGTCAAAGCTGTAAAAAACAATATGTAGGTCAAACTGTGAATGACCTCCGTACACGATTCAGGAACCACAAATCGGCAATAATTAACAAGAAACTTGACCAGCCTGTAGCCAACCATTTTAACCTTGTGGACCATTTACTATCAGATTTGAAGATTTTCCCTGTGGAACATGTTTTAAAGGAAGAACTACTGGACATCAGAGAAAATTTCTGGATGTACCGTTTAAAATCACTGCATCCAGATGGACTGAACATCACTGACAATACCACTTGATTTCTGCATATCTGAAGAGTTCTCAGGACTGCATTGATTCCACATTCCAATTGGAATCTTCACTCATGATGCTTTTTGAAAATCCACCAGTGTCAGCTGTGCAGCCACTGAGCAAATAATCTTGTACTACCTGAGGAAGGCGGAAGCTGAAACGTTGTAGTAGAAATATATTTTTGTTCTTTAGTGAGATCATCTGTTTGAGTCACTTCTTTCTTTGATATTACATTTTCTTGTGGCTCATTGTATCCTTTGGGATCCAGATTTTTGCCCTGGCTGGCTGTTGTTTTCTTGTGATCCTGCATCTTCCAGTATATATATATATATATATATATATATATATATATATATATATATATATATATATATGTATGTAGACACAAACACATACATACATATACATACACATTGAAAAGTTGATGACTGCTTAGTTGGGGGTGCAACTCATTCCTCCCACTTTGCAATTTGGGACAATCACTCCAGGGAGAGTAGGCAGTGGTTGAGGGAACCACTGCCAACTCTCAATGCAGTTTTTCACAACTAAAACCTAAAGGAAAGAAAAGAAAGTGCAACCCTTTTCCTTTAAGGAAACTGGGCAACTTTAAAAAGAAAAAAAAGATATATATTTAGTTTTGTAATGCAAAGACAGGCAGGTTGGTCTGCAATTTGTGATCCGCTTAAGCATAGGCACGTCGTTCTGTAACCCACTCCGTATTGATATTTTACAATTGATTTTATAGTTATTAGTACTAAGGCCATTTCACAATAAGGCAGTAGGAAAATTACGATCGATTTTGCGACCACAATTTTTGAACATATGGCCCTGGTTGTTTACCTGTCACAAAAAATTGGTTACTTCTAAAATCATTTCAATACACACGCTTTGATGACAGAAAAACGCTCAGCGTGTGAATCTAGTCTAGGTTCAGGCTAGAAAACTACCTTCTTTCCAGCAATGCACCCATTGCTGAGATTAGTACACCAGCAATATTTAGGACCCAAAACAAGAGGAGGGTAACAGAAGAGGCGTTCTACCAGAAAGAGAAGTCACCCAATCCCTTTACAGTACAGATCACATTTGAGAAGACTTGTGGGCATTCCAATGACACAAATTCCCCAGCAATTAATTTAGATATGTTGGACATAGTTGGTAAGTGCTGCCAGTCGAACACCTGCAACCTCGTAAATGCCAGACACCACCAATACCACCCCACAAATTTATTGCTGGGACAGCCTATAAAGAATTCTTTAGACTTTTTAATCTTAATCTTCAAAGACAAATCTACGTCACTGTCTGTAACCTACACAGCATTTACTTACTTTAAGTAAATTCTGAAAACGCCAATGATCTACCCTACAACCAAACTTATTCCGAGGGTGATTACAATCTTGGCCAATTGAGGAATCATTTTGAAATGATCTACCTGCTAGAAATGGATGAAATGATTAAAGCCACAGTCAGAAAAATACAACATTTCTATTACCTTTTTCTTCTATACATATGCAATCTAAAACACAATGGCCACACTGAAACCAATCTATATCTGAGTTGTCTGGTGACATACGTACCCGTTGTCTGGGTTCTGTAGCAGTTGACACAACAACGGTGTTGCAAATGGCTAGTGCCAGGAAGAAATCTGTAATGGCAGAGTTAAGAGCACTATTGCCTGCTGGTTTTGTAGACTTCAGCCCCTCAATATGAACAGCAGCATCTCTCACCTTCTTCAAAAGCATGCTGTCTGGGGTCACGTCCTTTTCCTAAAGGGCAAGCGAAAAAAGTTATGAATTGGAAGAGCACCAAATGCCAACTGATTCTGGAATAATGCCTTTCGATTGGGATACGGCTAAACAACTGATTTTTTTAAAAAAAATTGATAGGTTAGCCAGAATTCAGGTTGTTCAACATTGCAAGTGTCCACTAACTTGTTCATAACTGCACACCAAAGATAGAGGCACGAATAACAAATAAGACCATTGAACTTAGTTTTTTAAGTTTCATTTATATAGCTCTCTTTTTTCTGTGTTTTGATTAATTTATATCTCTGTGAGTAACTTTCTTTTTCAAGTGCGTATGGTCTCGTTAGTCATCTTCTGCTAATTGAGTTATACATTTCTTCAATAACATTCTAATTGTTGAGGTTTTCTTTCTTTGTCCAATTGTTTGCTGTGTCTACACCTAGACATATAGCATTGTTTGCATAATGCAAATAACAAACAAATAAACAAAAATAAATGTTGCCCTGTTCAGTATACGGACAGCTGATACATAGCATACAGGCTTAAGTCTCGTTGTCACGCATAGCTCTGACAGCCATGTGACTTACAAATGGAAAGAATGTCAACATTTAATCATGTGAAGGAGCCTGCCATGGAATTGCAAATGTAAAGTTGCAACTGTTTGATCAGATTTATGAAAGGTCACCAATTTGCACAAGTTGCAAATTGCACAGCATGTTAACGGGCATTCAGTATTCTAGTACACCAGTGGGTACTTACATCTGAATTTAAACCATCTAGAGACGCATTAATCACATTAAAATAAGAATAGTTATTTACAATTACAATTAAGTAAAAAGAGGCTCATACTCACGATAGGACTGCTGAAAGCTACTTCAGATGTAGGAACTTCAAAACGCCCTTCAGATTTCTTCCGGTAGTGGCCATGGAATCGGGCTCGGGCACTGTGACATCGACGCAAGGTTTTGGTACCAAGGCTCCCCGTCTTGGAGATTGTGCCAACATCCAAGTTATTCAGAGAAAAGTTACGATTCCTGGACAAATCTTCAACGTCCAGGTCTAGATCCTTATGCAGTTCCAAGCGTTTTGCTGGAAAGAAATGAAACACCTAGAGCTTAATCATTGCCCACTTGCTGCATTGGGGGACATTAGAGAGGAAGCAAACTGCATGCATTGGGAATTGCCATTCCAAAATATTCAAAATGCAAATCCATCTAGTCCTCCCAGATAGATTTTAAATGTCCGGCTGCAAATCCAAATAGCTGATGACTACCATTGCAATTTGCAGTTTATTGTTAATCAGTAAAAAATCATTAAAAAATCGTGAAAAACTGCAATTGCCACTGGGCATACTCGTTGATAGGGATTACAGCTTGCACCAGAGTGCAAATCAGTGGGAAAAAGTGAATGCAAAAACATAAGTCAGAGGTCATGACCATTCTAAATTATCATTGGACATTTGTAATTTAAACAGCCCAATAAGGATTTTGGGTGCCACATTTACTAGCACTGTAAATGCATAGGTATATAATAGGAGGACAAGGTATCAGAGGACTCTAGTCAGGAAAATTAAATAGAGATGTGCAAAAAACTATTACACATTTTCTCACCCAAGATTCTTCAGTTGTGCAAGAAACTTCAATAATGTGGTGAGGTTTCAAGTCTTTTCCTAGAGAGTAAAATGTGCACAATCCGATATCTGCAGGTAGATCATTCATCCTGTTCAATTGCTTGTGTGTGGTGGGTTTGGAAGGGAAGTGGATTCTTACTCCTTTGAGAACATTTCAGATAAAAATGTAAAACATTTTGCCAAACCCTAATCGGCTTGCATAATGTCTTAACTGCCAACCAAATTGTTTTATGCTCTTAACTTACTATTACAATTTAACAAAAAATGGGGTTATTAAAACATTTTAAAACTGTTGGACTGTTAGCTAACCTCTTGTTTAACTCTAACTATTTACTTTGTGGAAAAATGCAGTGCCTTCTTTTTTTATGGGAGCGTGAGGTAAAAGTTGAAAAATATCCTGTTACAACTTTTGTTTCCAGAGACAGTTCGCATAGCATAGGAATATTTAGAAGTACAAACATTGGCACCTAAATGGGGTATTCGCAAATAATTTCTTACCATTCTCCTGATGAGAGAACTCATGGCCCGAGATGGTGCAGCGACGAAACACCATCTTGTTCTCCGTCAGAGTTCCAGTTTTGTCAGAGAAGACGTATTGGATTTGACCCAGGTCCTCTGTGATATTTAGGGCCCTGCATTGGATTGACATATCAATCTCCTCATCATACAGATCGATGTCATTGTGGATGAAGAAGATCTGCCCAACTTTCACTAACTCAATAGACACATAGAGGGAGATAGGGATCAGGATCTGTAAAGAGAAGGACCCAGTTTTGTTAGAACCTCATGAGTTATTGTGATACAGAAATTTCATCAACTGTTCAGGTACACATGTACTAGGTATAACTCACAGTGCCAAAACATGTTTAAACAAACATGGAGAGAAAAGTGCAGTACTGGCGGGGACAGTGGTGCTGCAGATCCAAGAAGGGCACGTGAACTCCTGTTATTACAACTGAGTGACTCCCGACAAACCATCCCAAGGCGCTGTGTACTTATTTTAGAAGTAACACATAAACTGCTAGCACTGCTTCTGTATAAATACTCACCATAAAAACAGAATCATTGGTTCAGTGATCCAATGCAGGCATGCATTAATAAATGCAACTATGTAAATGTCATGCAGGGCCCTTTGCAGATGTTTTGAGTTGATAGCACAAGTAGGAGGCACTTGTACTGAGTTAAGTACAAAACTGCCAAGTGCACTGCAACCTTTTATTAGATTGCAGAAGTTAAGTTGAAGGAAGGGTACCTGGCAATTAGATCGACAGCATATTTAAGAAGGACTGTTTGCAACTTTATCTCGTCATTTTGGCCATCAATACTTATAGATTGGTGTCTATGAAGGGTGATGGATTGTTCTATGATCTACTCTGTCCCTCGGAACGCTCTGAACAAACATAATGCTCTTTTGTACAGAAGATTTTCCCCGCAGCGCTCGCATCACACCTCCCTCTTTCCTGGTTTGCTCCAGCTCGATCATGAAAAGTGTGCCTGCTAAGATGTTGAATAGTCGAAGAATTCTTAGTTGATGAGGATGTTTATGTGAAAACAAGGAAAGAAAAATAGAGGCGAATCAGCCTTTTCAACAGCCTATCTCTCAATTTGTGGGCAAGGGTGAAGGGGCGATGTCCATCTGAGTAGCATAGTCATATTCTCCTCACTGATGGGAATCAGAGGTAAAACGGAGCTCAGCACTCAGCAGCAGTCCCAATTCCCCAAAAGACCCCCATTCTGTCTTTTCATTGCAGCCCCAGAAACATCTGATCTGCTTCTGCTTCTCCTTGGCAGGTGCTATAAATAGCAATATAGATGTTTTGCTGCTATTAACTTCTCTTCATATGCTCATTATCACTTCACATGTAACGATTTCTAGGTCAGGATTTTTTTTTTTTTTTAAGTTATGATCCAGCAGCTGCTTTTGTCCATCAGTGTGCAAGAGATTAGAAAGAGACTGTCTGTTAAAACGCAATGCCCTCACATTGATTGCGGCCCCTGGCACTGGCAATGGCCCCTCCTAACTGCTGCCTACAAGGGAAGATCCCTAATGACATCCAAGACAGCACAAAATTTGCCTTTTCTTATTTACCCAGCTTAGAAAATACTGTGCAATGCATTTACTTGGGGATAGGAGCCTGGCCTTCGTATATAACAATTCTGAAGTTGGAAGTCGGGCTGATTGCCTTAAAACGCTTCAGGTGCCTATGGCCACCTTACCTACAGTCAAAAGACAAGTCCCAAAGTATGTTCAGCCAGTTCTGTGTGTCAATCATGTTGTGAATATTAAAAGAAGATTCAGGGCTGCTCCTCTGACAGGAAGTTGCCTTTAGCACGAGATAGTGGTTAGCGGCATAAGGGGTGAAGCCATTCAGTCTTTCCTGTCCATGAGGCAGATCCTAAAGCCATGCCTCAGAGATCACGTAAGAGATTCACCTTTTTCTGGCTTCTTGACTCCAAAACATTTCACTACCGCTGTGGATGCCTGGACAGTCATGTATCCAAGTCCCATATTCAGATTTGTAACCGTAATAACCTACCCCAGATCAGGATGTTTGACTCGAGTCTGCCCCAGTACACCTTTCTGTCACCAGTTTCTTGTTTCACCCTCCCCATTGTGGAAATTCCCAGGAAGATGTGCCCTCCCACTGGTTGGCTGCAGTTATGATTTTGAAGATTACACACCCTTTCAATGACCAGATTTGTAATACGTTTTCTCAATATCTTGAAAAACAATTAGGAATTTCCTGTTTCTGCTTTGACTTGAAAAGGGGCTCTGCATCACCACAACACAAGAGACAGTGCCTAGCCATGAATGGGGCTAAGTATTGCTTTTGCACTCAAGGATGTAGTCAAACCTAGAGCACCAGATTAGCCATGTTGCTGTGCCCTGCCTGGAAGCTACTTGAATATTTGCAAAGAAAGGGATCATCACAATCTAAAAGCTAAATCATTAGGTTTCAAGACTGAGACCTGTGTGGAGAATAACTCAGGAAAGATACTATTCCCATCAGTCAGAGATGTGGAGGCCAGTTGCCTGGGACTGAAACTGTAAGAGATCCATCTGAATCAAATTAGATAGGTACCAAAATACTACACCTGTGTGCGAACCTACACATATTTTAATCACCCCAGCTTTGTGGGAGTTACTATCACCTAGGTCCATCCTATAGAAGAATACTATAGATTCTTGAGAATGTTCTTGTAGTTAACAAAGATCACCCTGACAATAGAACCATTGGTACCACCACCTTACAATGTGAAGGTGCAGCGGTATCACCATTTAAAAGGTACGGTAGTACCATAAAAGCTGAATTAAGAGTAGAAAGCTAGAACTTGGTTTTCAACTTGAGTAAAACACTAGCTAAGAACCTAGGCCACCAAAGATCAATAGAAAAAGTACACTCCACAATTCCTGCAGCCAGTGATGATTTAGAACAACCCTTACAATGTAAAATCAATTACAAACTATTCATAAAAACAGATAGAATAAAAAACATAAGAGGTGTGTTGGCTCATGTAATCTATTACCCACTGCAGAAAACTCAGCCTTTAATCCTTTGGAGTTGGATATATACAGGAAAGTCCAGGTCAGTCATGCCCATCATGCGTGTTTTAACAACAAGAAACAATTCCGTTACTTGTACACACTGCATACAGTTTCCAATACTACTGCTAGACTTCTAAAATGGTCTGATGTGCAAATACCTATGATTTTCTGAGAACTGAAATAAGCTTACTAGAATGTAATCTACTTCTAGTTCAAATGTTACACAAGTGTCAGACATTAATTTACACTGTTTGGAAGTCATTGAATGCATACCATTGATACCCCAAGATAGTAATGTCAACCATACCAGCCTTAAACATTGGGTACTGTTAGGCAACTCAAAATCTAAAGGACACACTCTGCATATCAAAAACTGATAGGTATTGTTTTTGCTTTGTGGGGGCGATACGTACCTGAAGCAGGATGATCATAGTCAGAAACATGAAGAATCCTCCCAAAGCGGGTGAGTAGTATGTTCCATCAGAATTGGGAACATCAAAGGGGGGATGGGCAGTGAAATGTGAGATCCAAATGCCGTACCCTATGTGGAGACAAGCGAACAATGAGAGTAAGCTTCACTAAGCAGTATTTAGCCAGTAAACAATGCAACTGCAGAAACTGTGTCATGTGATGTCAAGAGAGATTTTAGTCGGGTTATCATATCAACAAGGAGGTAATTTAGCTTTGGTTCTTCTTGGAACTGGATGCTCTGCATAGCTGCATACAGTGAAAGATAAATGGAAAGGAAGTTTGCTCTGCTTTAAGGGCTCAAATAGTGACTTATTTGCAGTACGAATGGTATGTTTATACCAGTATACCCAAAACGAAACTTCCCATAAAAAGGATTAGATTATTTTCCTAGGGGACTCTGAAAGACTCCTGGGGGCCTGAGGAAGAGTCCTTCTATAAAAGTCTGGCTTTGACACAGCTGTACACTGTATTCAGAGACGAAGACATGTCTGTAAATACCAAACGTCCATACAACCCCTTCACCTAGGAATAAATGCTTGTATCAAACTGAGGGGGGTACTTGATGATGCACAACAGGAGATTCAAACTCGAGCTCCTGACATTTTACTACTTGGAATTTCAAAATCTAAAGAGGCTTCAATAGGAGATACTTCCCCTGTTAAACTTTCCATGAAATTGAGGGTGCTGGCATGTTGTAAGTCAAGACTTTTTGTTGTTATGTGGTGTAGTAATGATATAGCATATCAGTGCAAAGCTATAAGGCACTGAATGACAATTCCAATGGACACTGAATTACTCAGCAGTCACATCAAATCATGTTTTTTACTCTGTTTTGTTTTTTGAAATGTACACAGGTTATAACAAGGATACAAAACGAGTCATTTAGCCACATAGTTGCTCATGGAGGTATGCAAAAGAACTTGGAGGTTTACATACATAAGCATGTGCTCATAAAAAGAGCGAGACCAAAAATAGATTCTAGTCCATGCTTCCCTAGTAAAGTGTGAAGGTGTAATATGTCCCCTGACAAGTGGTATATATCTAAACAACAATAACAAACCAAGGAGCAATAAGAAAGTAACCAAGTAACCCCACCCCACCCTTTCACAACGCAGTCACTTTGAAAAGAGAATAAAGGGGATAAAGAGAGAAGAGGGTCCCTGGGTGGTGCTCTGGAGGGGAAGGGCTTAAGAAGAGGTCCCTGTACTGATGGAATCTGGGTAATGTTATGGCCGTCTCATATTTTGTGGCTGATTTCAAGGGCGATATGTGCTGCTCAACATCTTATTTTTAGTGAAAAAGCTGGAGGGCATTGAAGGCTTGGCAGGGAAAAGCAAAGAAATTCTAGTCTGGACGTATAGTCAACAAGGAGGCACCAGATCACCATGAACGTCTTCTCAGTAAGAGCCAGTGTTTGGAAAATATGTTGCTAGGATATGCCAGAGCCCAAATCAAACTATTTTAAATGGTGGCGATTATGTCCTTACTGGCCATAAATAAAGTCTAAAAACAAAAATGAAGTTTTGGAGCCATTGTACTTCAAGCCAATAAAAAAAGAAAAAAGAAAAAAAAAAAAAAAAATCAATTTGGCTAATGCTCAAGTTTGGAAGTTCTATCTTCCTTCTTTAATGCTCATTCTTTTCTTCGTTTTTCCCTTTTCGTTTTCCCCGACTTCAGTTTTTCTTTCAATTAGTTCACCTTCCTTGTACATACGTATGTCCTTTCTTACTATCTGGCTTTTCTATAGTCAGTTCTACTATTTCTTACTTTTGTTCTGCTCTCTTTTCGTTCATTTGTTCGGTCAACCATTTTTCCTTTTTTTCGGATAGTTTTTCTTCTTTACACCTGTCCTTACTTTCTGTTGGAGCTGCATCTTTCCTTCTTTTCTAGGCTTGTTTTCTTTCTCTCAGTTTTAGCCCTCCTTTCCTTACAGACTATCATTCCATGTTACCCCACATTGTTAACCACCACCAACCTCCGGTTTCAATCCTATGCTGGGCAATTTACAATTGGTTTCTAATGTATACAAATTGCGAAAGTGGAAATTTTCATACTCTCGGTCTGAATCCAGAATGGTCATAGTCCTCACCTACACATAATGGCAAGGAAATCTTGGCTATTTTGACAAAGGCAGAGCAGCAAGTAAAATAAACTTACATGCTTCTCCCACATTCTCCACTGAGCCTATCCCACCATCATGTATCTTGCTTACCGAGAGCCCCTGTGAGGCACATGAGGAAGAGCAATCCAACGCAAAAGAAGACATCAATGTTCATTCGTCGCTCAATCTTGCTGCGCTTATAGCGAGGGCCACTGTTGTTCAACATTGCTTTGGTCTCATGACCTATGAGAAAAGAAATGGAAGTTATAAGGACCGTGGAACACACTAAGGGGGTTATTCCAACTTTGGAGGAGGTGTTAATCCGTCCCAAAAGTGACGGAAAAGTGACGGATTTACCACCAGCCGTATTACGAGTCCATTATATCCTATGGAACTCGTAATACGGCTGGTGGTATATCCGTCACTTTACCGTCACTTTTGGGACGGATTAACACTCCTCCAAAGTTAGAATAACCCCCTAAGTTTTGCAATTCAACTATATAGTAATTTGACTTTGCCAATGGAAAGAATGATGGGGCATGCCTGGCGAGCATTATTATTTACATGCCCAGGAATTCAGACAGCAGCAGAATACAGGTTTGCTATCTCAGTACCAAGCTTATGGAAAGCCTGGTAGGTATGGATGTGGGGTGGTAACTGTTGAGTTGGGGTCTAACTGTCTGGAATTACCCCTCCCCCTCTTGTGCCTTGAAGAGCCCTATTTAGGAAAAAGGGTGTCCTTAGAAGACCTGACCATTTGTAAATGATGCGTTTTCACTGTTGCACCACTCTTATTACCAGTTTTGTGTTGTGAATTGCACCGTGTTTAAAATGGGTCATGGTTTCCATAGAAGTAACTAGCATAGTATATTCACCTTGAAAGGATTTGTAAACTCAAAGTTCTTCACAGAAGCAAGAAAATAATATAAGCAAACTAAGTCCAACTAGAAAGGTGAACAATGATCCATGTTGTCTGCTAAATCTGCGTGGGAGAAAGCATTTTTACAGCTACTGCATGAATCTACTTGTGATCTACACATATAGCAGACTTCTAGGACAGTCAAGCACAAGACTTTATTTATGTGGGCACATTAGAAGCACGCTCTGTGAGGGTATTTTGTGGGGCATATACCTACACCGTCAAACCTAGGAATCCTTAATACACACAGAACACTATATATTGGGTATGCATAGAGGGGCAGTGACTTAAAAGGCCATGCTGTTTAGCTAAAGGTATGTACATATCCTTATCCATATGCATTGTAAGAAAAGACTGTGCCATCACTAGGTATGATGACCATCACCAATGTAAAGTCAGCTGCATGTCAGGCCCACCTTGGAACGGCCGGTAAGGTTAGGACACAGCCACTCATGTTCCAAGCTCTCCTGACATGTGAATGATTTCCCAGCCCTGCTAGTCTTTCATTAAAATCAAAATGTCAAAATAATCTTGTAATGTTTTCAAAACCCACCCTACCGCTGGAAAAATACAGAATGTAGAAAAACACGTATGTTTGAGGGGAAAAAACACCTGTGTAAGGGATGAGAGTTGCTAGCATGTGACCACCACACATCTCCTTCAATAGAGTAAGTTTGATTATGAAATTTCTTGGTCAATATTTTTACAAAGTTGCAGAGGGAAATTGGCCAAATCTGAGTGAAACTGTTAATGAGGAATTAGACCGAAGTGCTGAAGATATTCGGTTTACGCATTTGTTGAAATCAATGCAATCAAACACTGTTATATGAAAGGCTTGTTAATATATTACCAAGAAGCGTCCTGAGATGAGAAGAAACAGAAGAGAGACAACAGTTGTGATACATTCGAAGTAGCAGAAAGAAAAAAGAAAAATACAATGGTGTGGCAGGCCTTTAGGTGGAACACCAGTCCTGATTTACAGGGATGATGGTCCTGGAACACTGCTAGACAGAATAGCTGCCTAGTGGGTTTAGGGTGACCTAACACGGAGACCAGATATTGAGGAAGTGGAAAATTGCTGCTGGGGTGAGCCCACAAGGACACAGTCAGGGATGACGTTTTTGACAACTGTATACACCAATGGCCATTCTACCTAGCTATGTGGGTCCCATTACTAGAAAGACAAACTAAATGAGAGATGGTTCAAAGGACACCAAAGAGGGGGTCCCAGATCTGGGATTTTATCACTAAATAGGCAAATTCAACGGTCCCATCATTGGGTAGACAAATTCAATGAAAGGCAGATCAGAAGA
The DNA here is from genome assembly GCF_031143425.1 of Pleurodeles waltl. Taxonomy (NCBI): domain Eukaryota; kingdom Metazoa; phylum Chordata; class Amphibia; order Caudata; family Salamandridae; genus Pleurodeles; species Pleurodeles waltl. The sequence goes on along the minus strand of NC_090446.1, from coordinate 861,209,396 downwards.
AATGGCATCTAGAGTAACTAATTCTGGTGGGCTCATCGTTAGAGAGACATCCTCAATGACGTGCAGTTTGGAAGAGTACTCCAAAGAGCATGCAGGGATTGCCGCATGCACTTATTAACAAACCGCTCTGATGAAGACACTTCTGGGCCTTCCACTGGTTTATTACCTTTTGACATGTTTAGCTTCAATAAACTGAACTGCCAGATCATTGCATGTTTTTAATTTCTTGAGTTTTGTCGACTAATGGTCCTTCTGTTGACTTTTGGAACACTTCAATCACAGATTCATGGGGGTAGCTGATGGCGTGTTTGTCGGATTTGAAATTAGTTGCATGTGCATACAGAAAAGTGGAGAACAGGAGAGGTACGACAATACTTGCATTCATGCAAAGGGTGGACAGTACAAGCATGCATGGAAAGGCGGAAAGATGGAAAGGAGCTGTATTTGAGATATCTAGAGGGTTTATGGCTCTATCAGACCACACAGGGGTGCGAACAGGGGAAAAGAAGAGGATGGGTGAAGTTGAATTAAGAGATCGGCTGCACTGTACCTGCACAGCAGGAGAGTTATAAATGTACCCACATATAATAAAGAACAGGGAGGCTGCACGTGTGTACAAGGAGGGCGCAGATAGAAGAAGCTGGTGCATATGCCTAGAATAGAAGGGGCTAAGGGACAATCATTATACCAGCATCCACAATTGGAGAGCAGGGAGAATATTTTTTTTCTGTGAACAGATTAGTGTAGCTGGGCGAATGGCTTACCGGTAGGGGTGGGCAAGAATTCCGCTCTGCTGGCAGTTTGCAGGGTTTTCCCCACTCCGTGCGTAGTTATGAGAAAGTCTGCAAAGTGACACGAAGTGGAGTTTTTTCTCTCGCTTGTCAACGTTAAGTTGGTGAGCAAGAGTGAGAGAAATTGCTAAGTTGCCGAGCACGAGTGAGATTTCTGAACGCTAGAGGTTGCGTAGGCCGCGCCCGCTCATGATGAGAAAGCTGCGGCTCACATTGAGGAAGCTGCCGCTTGTGTAGAAAATCTTCTCTAGCGGCAAAAAGAAGTTGGCGCCCTCTGGTGCTCCGTGTGATGCCGTTCACACTAGTTTTACAGTGCTGGAGAAACTCCCATGCTGAAAATCAGTGTGAGCAGTGGGCCTTATGCAAACTCCGCCACTCACGGAACTCCCCGTAGTGTGACAGAGTTTTTTCAGCACTTTGCTGAGTTCCACATAGAAGAACTCCACCCAGGACAACTTACAAGTGGGACTGGGAGGAGTGACTGCACCTCTTGTGGAGTGGGAAGCAGACAGAGGCTTTGCCTATATGCATGTAGTGTGACATTGAATGGTTGTACATGCACATCAGAAAGAGTGAGGGTTGCTGTATTTGTGTTTATGAAAGGAAATAGATAATGACTATCTCTATATATGAAAAAATGAAAAATGATAGGGACTGGACCTCCCTGTAAGGACACGGAGGAAGACTGGGCCTGCACGAAGGGATGGGTGAATGAGAATTAACATACCTGCAAGCTGTACATGTGCTCTTAAGGTGCTGTGCTATGTTAGAAGAAACCTCAAAACAACTGTGTCTACAAACAGGGTACAAGGGAGAACGGCTGCACCTACATTTAGAGTGTGGAGCAGAACAGATGTACACAAACACAGAAATACATATATATATATTCCAAGTAGCGGTCGGGGACAAGGGGAAAGGCAGTACCTGCATATACGACAATTCCTACGACCTCCTCTGTGTTCCTGATGGTGCACCCCCGAAGCAAGAGGCTCTCGTTGCCAAAGCCTGTCCGCCTCTGGTCCGACGGGTCTCTTCTGAAAAGATGAAGACACAAATCTGTTCACATAACTGCCCTCCCATAGGAAGCACTGTGCTCTTCCTGGCAAGGTAGGAAAGGGTCTTCAACCAATACTTTTTACAGAAAGGAGCACCGACATCGCTTGCATCATAACAATATTAACCACATTTACGCTGCAAGAGTATGCGTAGAGGGAAGCTGGAGTTACTTGTAATGGCACTACTCTTTTTAGCGGGTGAAAGAGGCCGGGGAAGTTTCAGAAATGGAGGTTAAAAAAAAAAACATGATTATTGTTGTCTATTACAAGTGAATTGATTAGAGAAGCAGTGTCAATTTTGGCGGCGACAGACCTGGGAAACAGCCAGTGCTGAAACAGTTTCTCCCGGTGATGTGGAGGTGGACGGACAGAGCAACAGGACTCCTGATGCTACAATAGCAGGGTTCCGCAAGAGTGTTGAGGCGCATCACCAGAGACTGTCAGCAGCTAGGTCCAGTTAGGGATATTAGGAGATGAGAAAAGCACTGAGAGCTTTGTTTGGCTTGCAGCTAACACAGTACAGATACTTCTCTTGAATGTTCAGGAGCATTGACAGATGTTACAGGCCAAAAAAATCAATATAACTCACATATGGGGTTGAAGTGCATCAGCATAGCAGGTACGCACTAGGCTAGGGACATATTGGCAAGTGATGCCTAAAACCAGTATCACTGTGGCCAATGGATCGCTTTTAGCTGCATGTAAGAGGCTTGTAGTTTGGTTTCCTTCAGCAAGACAAATTTACTTCCCACCCATGTCACCTTCCTAAATCTGACCCTGTACGCCATCTTCAGTCAGAGTTCAAGTTATCAACGGTACAGCTGAGATCTCTGTATTGTGCGATTGTGTGTCAATGTTGGGTAGGAAAAGAGCAGCATAGAAGGCCCTGGTTGCACTGTCTTTTTTGTTACAATTATTTGTTTGCTTTTGCATTCACATGAGGGGCTGGATCGGAAATTACCCCCAAAATGTGTGATCTTAATTCCTCATGTGTCTTAAGGATCAGTGCCACGCCACTGGGGTGCAAGAGTGTTTCAAGCATACTTCCAGCGCCAGTCACAGTGCGCTGAGACTCTGTGACCATGGAGGCAGCTGTGAAGCACAAAACGTGATTTTTTCTGCTGACAACAAGGCTCATAATAGGAGAGGGTGTGATGAAATGCCTAGTTTGGAAACAATCTGGACAAGGGGTGATAAGCTCAAGAGCCAATCACAACCAATTACGTTGTACCACGCCAAGGTAAGGTCGTCAGATTCCACTTACAAGTCAAGGAATGCTCACAGAAGCTAATGACAAATTGAGCGGTTTTCTTTGTATCCAAATATGTACCCAACTCCATCGAACTAGTTTAATCGATCTCTGAAGACAAAAGGCTGTTTGGCCATCCTGGAATTCAAACTTATGACATGCAGGTTACAAACCACTGTGTTCTGCTGAAGGAACTGGAGTTCTCCGTTGAGGTGTGTACTTAACAGCAGACCATTTGTGAGCACACCCTCACACAACAATGCAGACAAAATGCCTTTTTTACGCAATGTTCTCTGCAGTTGAAGTTATCTGCATGTGTGTCCTGGGACCACACCTGTAGGAGGCAGCCATAAAACGAGGGAAGCTGTGGTCCAAAGTCCATGCAACAGCTACATAAAAAATAAAGCTTTCCAAGATAAGCTAGGCAGGCGAGTGAATGTGACGCAAAAGCACCAAAAGCACACAGACCACAGATGTTAGACTTTGATAGCATGATAAAATCCAAACATAGGCTAGGATATCATAAGCCACTATCATGGAAGAGAGCGAGTGAAGTGAATATTGGTGAGCTTAGAGCTTGACAAGGCAAAGTGGTACTTGCACACTCCTGGGTGAGAAGACTAGGAAATCACAGAAGAGGGACACTTTTATATAGGAGGAAAAGGAAGTGGTGTGGAAAAATTAAAGGGAAACCCCAGAGAGGGTCATTTGGAGACTGACCGATATGGACAAACTGCCAACATTTTGAGATTTCTCTTATTCTCTAGTATACAAGAGCATACACTATAATTACGGTTTGCCCGGATATCTGATTTTTTTGCACTTTGGCTACTTCAGCAAAACTCCAAAAGACCCTCAGAGTCTCACAGTCAAACTCTCGACTTTCTTTATATACTATGTGCAACTTACCTTACCTTATCTTCTGACAAAAAATATAGAGACACTTTTTTAGGGTCAAAAGCAGTGTTCCCTCCCTTGAAGCTAGGACTCAGTCACACTGAATACCTCAGAATGCAGTTGCAACCTGAATTTATAAATATGTTCTATGATAAATAAATTGTTATACGTAAAGCACCCCGCTGCCCCTGTGGCTTCAACTGAGGCTTTTAAAATGTCACAAATTACAAAAATGAATAAGTACAAGACAAGGTGTGGTTGGGAATCAGTCCATCTGGAAGTCAAATCTTTTGTACTGGCCTAAGAGCAAGAAAATGCGGTCATATTGTTGCAGAGCACTGCATGTGTATGGCAGTTACCACCGACTGCGCGGCTCGGTGAGTTCATTGGTCACAATAGACATCTGGTGGCATCAGTAGAACGAATCCCAGCAGGCAAAACTCAGCATCCAATCCTTCTGAGGTTGGAAAATATAGTTCCATTAAATTGGATAGTAGCAAATAAAACATTATTTGCAGGGTATACATATGACATAGGTGACGTATTACGCGCTATATACAAATATTTTATTATCATCATATAATTATTATCATTGTTTGGAAGGTACACGCTGCATCTGTAAAATAATCTCAATGCACTGCCTAAAGTAAGTAAGCTGCCTTGTGCGAGTGAAAGCAGTGCCAACAAAACCACCATTGGACAAGATGTCGCTCAGCAGTGTGTGTTGAGGGCTGTATCTCGCATTTCCTAGTGTTTTGTCTGGGTGTATTTAGGGTAGTATGTGAAAGACACCACTATTTTTATTTTATAAATTGTGAACACGAGGTCTGGTGGATAATGTAGTGTGTTGTGTCATTTCCTCCCAAGTTGCAAGTTCATGCTCCATGTGTATAAGGTGAAAGGAAGGCTCACTGGCACGGAAACGCCTGCTTTCCAATTCTGAGCTTTCGCTGAAGAAACCATGGCTTGTGGGAGCTGTAGTCTTGGTTCAGTGAAATGAGTTCCCGAACAAAATGCTTTGAAAAAGAATGTCCTGCACTAGTGTCCTCGGACACATGAAGTGATCTGTGCAAACTGTACATGGAACCTGAGGAGCAGAAAATCCTACGTTAGACCTGTAAACTGCACCCACAAATGATCACTGCTTTGACACCCGATTACATTTTTCTTTAAGATAGTTCATTCTCGTATTTCAGCTGCCTGGAGGTATTTTTGGGTGGAAGTGAGGAATTATGGAAAACACCTGCACCAAGGTGAATTTTTTTCACCGGTCACTTACATGTAACCTTTGAACTTATTGAGGTTGTTGGTTGGCTTCTCACAGACGATTATGTCCTTGAACGATTCAGGATCTAAGGGCGCTCCCTGGAAGATAATGGACAGTGTGAAGGTTATAGACAGAACAACAAAAAAAGCCCAGTTGAGGTCATAGCCCTTTTTCAACAGCCATCTAACATACATCGAAGTTTAAACTGTGACATGACGTAACATACATCAAATAACGTAAAATATAGACCAGGACTTAACCAACATATATTCTGTAACATAACGTAAACTATTCTCTTAGATATACCCAACATATATTGTATAACCTATCATATACCATTACATTTTAAAACATATAACTCACAAAAATATAACCAAGCAAAGCATAATGCCATTTAACCTGTACCGTTCCATTTTTTATACACCATACAACCTCTAAGATGTGACGTAAAAGTATTAACATATAATATATCATGCATACTATATAATTCAATAAACATATATTTATATTAAAACTATTCACTCCCCCGTAAACACACCCTTCATTTTAAAGAAAAGTAGTGTTTAGTCACTCCTAATTGGGCTCGCTTTTTAACTTGCAAGCTAATTGCACCCCAAAATACACACAGAAAAGGTGTCAGAAGAGTGAAAAAAACGTATGTGGGATGATGAATCATCATCCCGTGACAATTTAAGATTGAATGTCTCTATTTCTTGCCATCTCTGCCTCTGAATGCTTGGAACAAACCTCAGAGCTGACACTTTATTTGACTGTTAGTGCCTATGCCGTTATCTAATTAAATAAAAGACGCAATCCATGCTCAATGAAGGCCGGAACCGTTCCTAAAGGAAAGCTGCACATTTTTATAAAGAGTCTGGACACTTATCAATGTATATCAAATGCACTTTAATGTCCTGGGACACAACCTGATACGGACTTATTTAGGGATTTATTATGATGACTTTACTGACGCTAGAGTGAGATTTAGCATTATGCTCCCAAGGGATCTTTAGAGGGGAACTGAGTTTAATTGTTCGATCACCTTCTTTTCAAACTTGGTGCTGTGTATTCTGGTCCGACCCTTATCGAGAAGGTCAGCTTGATTTTAATTATACTCGGCGGTTCTTGTTGTGTACCCAACGAGCATGTGCAAGGCAGTGGTACACTATTAAAGTCCCTGCTGCCTCTACCGTACTAGTTCGTATTCACTTTACTCTTCTGTTATGGTATCTGATACAGACATCTTTGTGATTCTATTCATGATTTCGTTGCTTATACGACAGTGAGTTTTAGCTTTAGCACGACATTTCTGAGTAGAACTGTCTCAACTGTGGCAATGTATTTTTTTCAGGATTTTCTGTATTCTGGTCAGAGCCTGGTTGTAGAGATCTTTTTGGTTTTTCTTGTACTCACTCTAGTTGTTGTGGACCAAAGGAGCATGTGCAAGAAAGCGGTAAACTGCCAGCTTGACAAAGTATGTAGTGGGCACCCCAAAGGCAAGTCGTCTGGTCCTATACACACTGCAGACTAGACCACAAACTTTGAGCCAGGAAGGAAGGAGGCCTTACTTGAGACACCGACTACTTGATCTGCCTCCCCCTACTGCTGCAATTTTAGCTAAATGACATTCTAGGCTTGTTAACTTCCATACACACATAGAGGACCAGTAACTGGCGCTTTGAATTAGCATTACGCGCCTTTTTTTCTAATCTTAAACCACTCATTGAACACAGGGATATGATCTCTCAATTTATTAAATCCCCTAAACTACATGTATTCTTTTAAAAGGAGATGTAGATTAATGAACCGTCTCTTTCAGATTTATATTTAGCTGTTCCTCTAAGTTATAAAATCCTTTATGTAGACCACCAAGGTAAGCGATGGGGAGGAAGAGGTTTAGCAAACATTCAATCATTATCAAGAAAACTTAGTGGTGAAGATTTTCCTGCCTGGAGGTAGACAATGTGGAACATGCGTTTTCACAATTACTCCTAATGCCACAATGATTTTCTCGATTGTTCTGGTGTACTGCCCTCGAAGTAGTACCCACAATGTCACCCACTTATTAACCTCTTGGACTTAAGGAACTTTTAAATTCATTGATTTACAATATTTTGATGCCTTTGTTGATTCTTCAAATTCTGTATAATCTAGCACAATCACACGTCACACCTGGCAGTACTCAGTTGGTCAATGAGTCTACTCACGCACTGATCACTCAATCACCCTATTTTTGTGTCAGACAGATTTGCTTCAGACTTGCTTTACTTACCAGTTGACTTAGTCAGACAACATTGCTTTGATGTTCTTAGGACTTTGGCAAGACCAAATCTCAGTACATCTCTCTCTTGCTCATCCACCAGTGGTTAGGAATACATGTTCTAAAATCAACCCTGAACATCTTAATTCTCAGCTTGAAGCTGCCTCCGGTACAATGCACGAAGGGGAGCAGGTTAATAAAATAACGTAATTCTTGGAATCGAACCACATTTGTTCTTTTGGCAGGGAACCTAGGTCCAACTTACCAAAGTACAGATCATTAACCCTTCAAAGCAAAGTAAGGATTACAAGGACTATTAATCTGATTCTTCAGATGACGCTTGTCCAGCATCCACATTACAGCTAATAAACAATAGAGGGACTCCTGAGTAATGCAAACTATCTGGTGAATTTCTCCTTTGAATTGGCGTATCTTTTTCGGACTGAACAAGGCATGTATTATACCTCTTCTTAAGAAACTCTCTTTAGGCATGTCGCTATTAAGTAACAATGGCATAACAGAACATGAGGGAGCCCCCCTGCAAAGTATGTGGAGGCCTCGCCTACCAAACTCACTTTTGAGCTCTCTGACCACGGTACTGTGCTGTGGGGGCCCCCTGGAGCTCGGAACACCCCTCCTCCGCACCATGGTGGCAGCTACACTGTTCAGTAACTATTGCCCCTTGTCCTTACTGTCTTTCAATGCAAAGCTAGCTAAAAGAATTAATGCTCCACTAGAGAGCTTATTATGTGCTTCTTTGACTCAACTCAGCTCAGCTCAATCTGGGTTCGGCCCTTCAATGGACGGAGGTGGTGCTTGTTGCTATAGGAAATGACCTACACATGATTTTAGCTGAGAGGCAAGCAGTATTAATCCTTCTTAAACTCTCCATGGAGTTTGATATTGAGTGCCATGTATCTTTGGTGGAAAGGCCTGGGTGCGTTGGGGTCAGAGGCAATAGGCCAGACAAGATTTCTTCATTTTTCACCAAGTTCACAGCCAGACAGTTTTCACGCCTCCCTTCAGGCCTTTGCCCATTCCCTTGTTTTGCAGTGTCCCACAGCACCCCTCCTACAGCTTTGTGCTGTTTAGGCTGTATGTAGACCCACCCGCCTGCTTCATCTGTGTTATGCAGATGACCCACACCTTGGATAGTTCAGTGATTAACACTCATTCTGGCTGGTGGCCCGTTGTCTTAGTCACTGCTCACCCCTTTCTCAGCCCCTATAACAGGAAAGTGAAAAATCTTGGCCATAATGATGACCTATCACTCAAGCTCAAATGGCCAAAGTTTCAGCATCTTGTTTTTTTCTATCTTCTGGGGCTGAGAACCATCTTGCCTTTTACTACGGAGGAGTCTTAACACTGGCTTCCTGTGAAGGAGGTTATGTCTGTAAGCCACTGCATCTGGTTGACATCCCTTTCATTTCATAAAATTCACAGGCCTTCTTGGTCTCTGTATTCTGCCTCAGTATTCCCTTTAACCACATTCAAGATAAGGAGGTGGCAAAAGGATGGTCTATTTCCAGGTGGCAACCGCCTGACACGAAAGATTAGCTTATTTGAAACAGCTTAGCCTTCAGGAAAAAAACTCAAAAATTGGCTCTTGGAGGTACAATCAGGTCTGTTGGAGGTGGCTTCACACTGTTTATTTCCTATTTCAATGCCAGGACATACTTTTTGTTAATTTTGTGTTTAATATCCTAAAAATATAAAAACAAAGATGGCTGATGAATTTCCTTAACGACATCTGCACATATTTATTCAAGAAATTGGGGCACATTCTCAGCAGCAAGCAACTCAGTAAAGGGAGAAGTCCATACTTCCTCCAGGGTGTTTGGGGTGCCCTTTCCACTTCCTGGAAGCACTTTGATAAAAATGGGCCAACTAAACTTGCTTTTTAAACCATATGGCAGTGTACGTTCATGCAACACTTATTTGGTCTGTAGAATGAGAATGAACATAACTGGAGGTCTGAGTTAAACCTCCTGTAGTTTAACAACTCCTGAAACGGAGCTAGCCAAACTAACCTTCAACAAAAAGGGGTATATATATATATATATATATATCTCAGAGGTTGTATTGGAATAATACTGGACGTGGATACTCTCCTTAAACGCTTAGGGTTTATCTTCCTCTTTTCCCACATTCAGCCGTATTTTTGTCATCTCATCTAGCACTGAGAAATATCTGAAGGCTAAGCATAGTGCTCTAAAACAACCTCCAAATAGTGTGATAACCAAGCTTGATCCAACCCAAAATGTTTGCTGTTTTACCTTCCCCATGACATTGCGAGAAAATGGTTGCAAAATGGTGAATTTGTAGCCAGTGTATCCTATAATATGTTTGAAAAGCCATAGATTACAGGCAGTTCCATTTGATATGGCCTATCATTTCTTAGAGTAACTATCTACATTTCCACATTCTGCTTCCTTTCATTCGTCCATCCTGACTCTTCAAAGTAGATGCTCAATAATATGCTATGAATGATAAAACTCCTGTGAAGGGGCACAGAGCAAAAAGACAAAATATAGTGAACTCGGGCAGTACCCAGCAGAGGTAGACACATTTCGGAAGCTCAGGAAGTAGGGCTTTTGCTACCGTAATTAAGACGTTAAAGGTTTTGACTGAAGATTAGTTACATCAGCCTTATCTATCATGGTACCAAACAATACTAGCGCCCCCACCCAAAAACAATAATAAACATCAGCTTGTCAGTTTATAAAAATACACTTTTTTTCTGCAATACACACGCCTTTCATTTTGGAAACTGCATCGTAAAACTAAAGCTTACCATTTTCATTTCACCATACAGTTTTTTTCTGAAATGCCAGCTGTTCATTTTTAGTAAATAAGTGTTTGCTCCCCAAACACCAAGTTTTATTTTTCATTAAGTCTTCATTCATACTAGTACTATGCTAATGTTTCAGCAACGAACGCCATGGATACTCACAAATGAATGAATGAAAAATGTGCAAAGCCAAATGCTACTCTACGGAGTTTCCTGGCACTAAACTTGCAGAGCAACGCTCATATGCAGCCATTATAATTCCACTCTTTGTTTGCAATGACCGAGAAGGAAGTTCCGCCCTTCCAAACTGATAGGCTCAAAGGTCAACTGACAGCAAGCATGTCAGTGCTGGTTGGTAACATGGTGAACTCTTTCTGAAGTTATACACACCCACTGGAGGCTCTTGGCTGCTGAGACAGCACCCAATGGAAGAGTATCTGGTGCATCCCTTGGCCTATATACTCGCCCCACAGAACAATGACACATGCATGTCGACACATATACAGGCAGTAAATGTCCATGCTGCACAGTACACTACTGGTTGTGAAGAAACATTTTTGATGATTTGAGTTCTGCCCTTTGAGGGATTCAACCTCGAATGAAAGCTGGTGCATTTAAACAAAGGAATCTGCCTTTTTGCTTTCAACTGCTCTCAGCAAATGCTCAGAATACCGTCGAAAGGGAGTGTCACTCTAAACATGTCATTTTGGCACACTATGACGGTTGTTTTTATTCCATTTTTTACTTGTCATAAATGTCTTTATGGTTGTACGTGCTAATCCTGACGGAGGGAAACATTCACAGGGACTCGCAGGCAGAGGACAGGACAACGTTTACCTGGCTAGTTTATGAGACTCAAATACAATCCCAGATACAACCCTGGCTGGGAAAAGAGAAGGTTATCTTGATGGAATGTGAAAAGTCTAGTTAAAGGGCGTCTGCCCTTACGTCGCCATGAGGACAAAAGTAACACCGTCTTTGAGAGTATGGCTTGGACATGCTAATTACAGGAACATCAAAGCAGAGCAGGACTGATATCGCAACAGTTTTATACTTGTGATTTGTTGTTTCCTCGACAAGGCGATTGGGCAAACTTGGGGTCCCAATGCTGTACTTGGGACCCGGGAGGCCTTGGGGGCAGGCAGCACCTGCTTCTCTCGTTGGAGGCTGCAGGGGCAAGTTCTCGAAAATGGGAAAGGCAGTTTATTTTCATTTCTCTGATTCCTTCTTCCTTGTCCCAGATGGTTCCACACCAGTGGATAAGAACAAGGGTGAGGAAAGAGACGAGGTACAGCTACGGAAAAGTAAGGAGGTGTGCTAAACTGCAATGTTTGAACAAGGAGCCTTCACGATGGGAAGTGGCGCGGGAATAGCAGGTGGGGTCAGTGACAGAGTGGCTAATATTGAGTTAGAGGTGCTGTGAAATATCAATTTACTATGAACCTGCGACTTTGTGATAGGTGTCTTCTACTCAATTACACTGTTGGACTGTCAGCTCCAGACACCACCACTGGACCCACACCCAGGGCCATATGTACGAACACATTTTGCAATAGACACAGAATGGGTAAAACAGTTTGATACATCTGGCTCCTAGTCCTCTTCATTTCTGCCATGTCCTCTCTCCGCCATGTTATGCTGCACCCCGTCCTCACGCACTGGGGTGATGTGCCTATTGAGTAAGCGTGGATTCAGCATACAATTCACTAATTTCCACTCTGGTGCGAACAACGCACACCGATGGCTGCCTCTGTCCCTGTTTGCTCTTTTGCTCTTTCTCTGCTCAGAAGACAGCCACTGTTGACATATCAGCTTTTCCTCAGCACTTGTAAATATTTGGCTATTTCACACATCTTTAAGGCAAAAGGGTAAGAGTGAACATGGAGCTGGTATCCGACAAGCATGTGGTGAAGTTGTCAGGTAAATTAGCAGGTTGTACTTGACTCAATCTGTTTTACAATAAATATACAATATAGTCTTAATTTGAGAGCAATTAACGTTCTGTGGATGGAACTGGGTAGGGTGTTCAAACAGGTACCTAAAGAGGCAAACTAAGTAAGGAAGGATTCAAGTTTGCCTGGTTTTCTGTCAGAGGTGAGGCATTCAGTTGTGAGGTGGTAGAAGGTTTGAAGGGGATGAAGCAAAAGTACCAAAGATGAAAGAGGGGGGGCCTGGATGGAGGCCTGGGGGCACCTCCTGGGCATTCCCTCCCTCTGTCCCCACCACCGTGCACCTGTTTGCTGTCATGTGTATGCATGCCCTATACAGCCAGAAACCCCTCAGTGTTACCTACATATTACCCTTGCTCCACAACTACCACATAGGACTGTTCCCTAGTTTCCACTCACCTTTCCATTGGCATCTCTCCGCATGTCTTTACCCTTGTTCTCCCTCACCCGTACAAATGCACTCCAACTGGTTTCCCTTCATGAATGACCGTCATATCTCTTCTCCCCTGCCCTTTGCATATAACCTTCCCCAGTTGCTTCTGTTTCTCTTTTCGCTCTACTCTTCTCGTCTCCATGCCTGTTATATCATATTTCCGTGTGTCATTCCTATATTGTGGCTCTTTCCTTTGTGAATGTTCCATTCTTAGCCTGGCTCCTCCTCACCACTGACTATGTCCGGCACAGCCGCTGCTCCTCATCCCTGCATAGGTCAGTGCACATCATTTATCTCTTCACCTCCCAATGCTGGCGCTCTACTCCGGTTATGCATTCCTGCTTCAGCATTCCCCACCACATTTGTACACGTCCTCTCTACACATGTTTGTAGCCCGTCCTATATCTGAGTATTCATGCCCTCTCTCTTCATCCATGCATGGCTGCTGACGTGTCATGCTGTGCATAGGCTTCTCACTGTGTTGGTCTTAATGGGCAGCGGATTACCTGCGATGCTTTACATTATAAGGCTGTTCTGACAATATACGGAAATCAGACAGACAAGCTGGACTTTGTATCTAAAGTTGGAATGTTGCAAACAAGTCAGATTAAGAATGAAACCCAGTAACCAGGGTCCTGAAGGTTTCAACACATTCCGAAAGTACCTGATTTGACCAAGATCAGTTGCAGAGAAATGTTTTCAATACAAACTGGCTAACCTTTTTGTGTCTGTTTTCGTTTACGTGCTGCTTTGTTCTAAATAATGTGATGAATGGAGACGCTGGTGCAAACAGTGTCCAGGTTTCTTGAACTTTCATGCACGTGACAGCACCACCAGTGAGAGCTGGAGGAAGGTATTACCTTGGTGGCTGAAGTTCGTGAAAACACACCCATAACATGACCTATTCCAAGAAGGGCCCTCCCACTCTGGTACCTCATTATAGCTTCCGTGACACGTTGACATACCAAACCTGCCTTTTGGGCACACAGAACCTCTCCAAGCCACTGCTTAGCGCATGGCGACAGACAGTATTAAACAATCACAGTCACTCAATCCACCCATTCAAAAAAAGTTTCACCACAGGGACTTTCAAATTGCTGCGAAATTAACTTCAACTAAGCAACACCCAAGACCCCAAACAGCACTATGGTGTAGCTGGGACACTTGCTATTGTGAGCCCAGTTCTAAAACCATATCATGCGCATGCAAACCTATCACTGACCTAACAGCTATGCTTCTAACAAAATGTGTCTGCTAAATGACACTCATTCTCCTCTAGGGCTAACAATGCCAAGAGAGAGAGCCGTAGCCCACCTAATGGAGATGCATGTTTCTACAGGTGGCTTTGCTTGTGTCCTTCGTAGGGTAGGGATGTAACCCTTCCTAGGAGGTTGTGAAACCCTCCTATAAGACATCCTTAGATCTTTCAGCAGCAGTGCCTTTGGATGTTTCCATCAATCTCATGCTTCACTGTTCACCATAAAGAGCTCATTAAACAGCAAACCCGCCATAGGATAATTCTGCAGATCCCATTTCACCATCTGTTAAAATCCACACATCATGCTAAGTAGCTTTAGGACATGCCTACCTGATTGAAAAACCCCTTCACCACTTGTCTCTGCTTGAGGTTGGTCTCACCATCCAGGTTGGCTGTCTCAATGTGGCAGATCCCGTTCTGGTCCGAGGAATAGAGCAGCAAGATGTCTGCAGGGATGATTTCATTGCAGACCATCTTGATGAAGTCTCCGACGCGCACCTCTCGCCAGCATTTCTCCACATAACCCTGCTCTGCCCTGTGGTGGAATAAAGGGCATGCAGTGTCAGTAACAAAGACGGGACCTTTACCACACAACTCTACTGCAGGATGCAATTATTGGCTTCATAGAGCCTGTAAGAACATCATGAGCAATCCAAGTGGATGGATGCTGAACACATACAGTTTAGCCAAACAAGCCTTCAAGAGGGAATTTAGCTATGTTGCATAAAACCACATCATTTGTTAGGATTGATTACCCCACACCACTGTGTGAACAAAGGCCATAATATGTACAGGAAATACAAAAGCAGCTCACATCTTCTATGGACTATAAAAAATATAAGCTGGATCTAGTTCGAAGAAATGTTTATATTAGGGGAGAAATGTGGCCTAGGGGTAAGGATGCCACTGTGGAATTAGGAAACTTCCCTGCTTGACCACACTTTTATAAAGGACGAATGATTTCACCTCAAAGTGCCTCAGGTCCTATATGTGCAAAACATCGGAGCGTGTAAGAATGGATTAAAAACTGATATTAAATATTGAAATATTAGGGGGAACAATTCAGAAAATTGCCATTGGATCTTTCAGAGAAAACCTATTAATACGTTCTAAGAGATCCTGACAGTGCCCAACAACTTTGAGGATCTCAAAGGCACCTTCACCTGCTATGATGAAAAAAACACAGGACACTTGGATGAATGAAAAGTTTATTATGTATTAGTTACTCTTTATTTACCCACGTACAATGAGATGTTCCTTGTTATTTCTCGTGGATACAAGGTACATGGTATGATATTTGGCGATTGTTCCTCCTGGATACAAGGTATGTGCTGTATAACGTTCAGCAAAGGTATTATAATCAAATTGAACTCAGATGCATGCTTCAAACGTGTATCCATGAAGTCTTAAAAAGAAGCACACTTTAAAAGTGCTATGCAACCTACAGGAAGGCTGCCCTTCCTGACAAAACGACGAAAAACACAAACACACCCTGCCCCTCTTCCCTTCCCCCACCCCATCACCACTCTCCCCACCAAGTCTCTTATAAGGAGGTGGCTCGAGTGGTACCCCTAGGTAGTGAAAGTGAGGGTGGGAAGGCTGGTAAGGCTCCAGACAATTCAGAGTGATCCAGTTTTCCCACACTTAAGACTACCAAGTGCAGAAACACCCGGCCTTGTTTTAATAGGTGCAAAAAAGCACCTGGTCAAACACAGGGCCTTTGGGGACAGCAGTGAACAGAGGCCAGGGCTGGCGCCCTCTTCACTCTCACCCTGAGCAGTGGGGAAAGCATGTAATGCTCATTTAGTCCAGCAACCCAGCCCTCTTGCAACCCTACCCCTGCATAGCCCACGCCAAGCAACTTGCTATGGCCTCCCTGGTCCCATTTATCGATTGCTTGTAGCATGTGGTAAATGGGATTGCTGATTCGAGTAAAAACATGTGTAAAAGGAGCTGCTAAATCTGGGTATTGGAGGTTATTCCCCATTCAAGGGAGTTAACTCACGATCACTGTTAACTACTGGGTAAATAGTGTCTGGAATCATTGAGTCCCGTGCCAGTATATCCTCCACAGAGTTAATATGGAACTCGTAATGAGGACTCAAATGGCTAGCAGAAGCTTTAGTGCAGGTAAATGTTTTAAAATGGCTGACAGGAGAGTCATTCAGAGCCAGTCACTTCATGTTGTACAATAATGAACACCATTAAAGACACAATTTTGCCACAGCCATGAAGACCATTTCACCTCTTGCAAAAGGTGCATCTTAGCTGAATATCATTATGATGTATAAAATAAACTGGGGGACTTCACTTTCATCACATCTGGCATTCTTTTGGGGGGTATCAGCTAAGGTATCCCACAATCATCCTACAGATAATGCACTGTGGTCATCTTCCCTGCTTAATATGCAGCATGGAAGCTACACTGCCATTAACGACGACACTACAAGTAACGCCACGCACCGGCAGCCACAACGCAGAGGGGAAGATGTTTGCAGTATACCGAAAGTGAACCAAGGACGCAGCACAATGTTCAGAGCAGTGGGATGCCGGCGGTTCAGTGTCATGGAAACAAGGTTCAGGGAGAGGAGTCAGGTTGGACCAGGCCTAGATGGTCGTTGAACATTTATAGGGGAGAAGGGCATCATTAACTATAACAGAAAAAAAATAGTACGTTAAAGTCAGAGCTGAAAAGATGCCGGCGATGTATGTGTACTAGAGAACAATGAGTGATGCTGATGTAAAACCACAAATTGCAAGGGCTGAGCTAGACTGAATCATTATTGACAAAACTCTGCTTGTTTAAGAGGCTCAGGCAAGAAGGCTCTGAGACCCATTAGGAGGAAGTGAGTGGTGAGGAAGGTGTAGGCCCTTGAATGACTTAATAGTGAGGGACACTCAGGGCATACCACGGAAGATGGAACTGAAAGGAATGTATGGCCAAGGAACTTTGTCTGTTAGTGCCCAATCCATTGACATATTTTCTACATTAGTGGTATTCATGTGGTAACTGTGCAAAAGACTAAGCAGTGTTAAAGTACTAAAACCATCAAACGTGGGACTGTTTGCCATTATTGACACCTTTTACAGCAGAGAAGCCAAGTACTTATTGAACACAATATTCTAGGTATTTCCTCCCATGCGTACTCAGTTACGAATAAAAGCTCAACTCTTCACATCAAGCACACCTCGTCGAATATTGGGTCGGATTGGGAAAGAAAATAGGCTAGGGCATCAGAATAAAATTGGTCCCCATTAGCGAATCAGACAGCTATAAAAGTGACCCACCTTTGCAAATCGGGCAGATTTCAATTTGTAAAGATAAATTGTATAAGGTGTTTTGCAAAGTATGAGAGACTTCATTCCATTTTGCTTGCTACAGGCAGTGTTTGTAGTAATATGGAAATCAACAGTAAAAACCAACCCATCAGACCATAAAACAGGACCACAAACAGCCTAGAAAACGGTTCATACACCGACCGATCATTCACTGACCGATCATTCTTTATGGCGCTGCCAGAATGCCCTATTGACTAGGTCAAACCTGAATCGTACTGTCCATAGAGAGCCCTTCAGTACCTCGTCAGGGGTGTGATGCGAGACATAAATGCATCCCCCGTACTATATAGTCAGGGCTGCTGAAGGGGAAGACAATTATGCGGCAAGAAGTGGCAAATTATGCAATGCTATATAGCATATTTTGTGATAGTATCACTTCCTAATTTTGCCTTTTTTCACGTGGTAAGTCTATCTGGGCAAAGGTTTCACGTCTTAGTATCAGTTTGATATCCCAATACAGTAATATTTAAGTGAAAGATGACCTATCAACATTTTCATTGGACCTTCCACTGTGTGGCAACATGCGTCTGAGATTTTAGCAACTTTTGATCTGTTTGAGCTTGAAACTTTATTTTTTGAAAACCTGCAAATTATGCAGCAAATACAGCAGAACCATTATCATGCAAAACACTCCCGGGAAGCAGAATCAAATAATTCCGGGAGCCCTCGATATATTATATTTACATCGAAAACTAGGATTCCAGTGCTTGCAGGAGGTCTTATGCGAAGATACTTTTAATAACCTCTCAAAATTATAAAAGCTTTTCTAATTCTTCGACCCCCTCAAATCCCCCTCCCCCAGTTGGGCAATGCAAATGTTAGGCCCCTCTGCAGAATGTGTTGATGGGCCCTCAAGTCTCAGAAGCTCATTGGCAGTCCAGGGCACGTGCAGATAAGGAGGACGAGCAGATAAAGGGAACATCCACCTTTTCACCCCAGACTTCCAGCTATTGCCCCCATCTTTTAGTGTGTCTTGATCCCAGCGCACAAATTGTTGCAGCAGTTTCCTGGGCATTCATGCCACATCCTACCGTGAGGCACATTTTAAAGTTATCTTCATTATCGAGGCCTCAAACATTGCTAAATAGGGGTGTTGAGCACCTGTGTTATATAGAGTTGAAAATGCCATTGTATGAGTAGCATATGGAAAGGTGCAAATCCTCCCTTTTAAAAGGAGACACCATTTAAGGTGCTTTGTGAACAACACTCAGTTCCATATGTGGAACCCAAGACCATATCAAAAAGTCTTATTAATGCGATATTTTTGGTAATTGAGTAATCAGAAGTGCTCCCCCCCTCCCCGGAACTCCTGGTATATCCTGCCCTGTTCCACTGCATTTAAAAGCTCTTCTGCTGAGATGCCTCTCCTGGGCTATATGCTCGGATGTACCATTAGTGCCATTAGGTGGGGAGGGGTGTGAAACGTGATTGGGATGCAGACACAATCTGTAAACAGAGCTGCTTGCTGATAGGCCCTGATAAAAGGTCTCCACTCCCGAGTACAACACACTAAAGAGTGATCTCGTTTCATATCTGGGGCAAAGGTGCCCAGCTAAATATATCCAGAGCCATGGCGTGGAGGAGCTGGGAGTCTTGGCTGGTCACGTGCAGAGTGAGTGCAGGACAAAGGACAAGCCCATCAGCAGGGACGCATCCTGCGATGGGGCCAGACAAGTGTTATTGGCTCTTTACACGAGGAAGTACCTGGCCTAGTGGTAGTTTTACAACAAAACCCAACAAATAAAGCAATAAACGCTGCACGTACAGCAGAAGAATGTAGGGCAGAGGTGCAATGGTTGGCACACAAGTGTAGCAGTGTTGGTTTGCAATACAGAGGAAGAAGGCTGCTGGAATGAAGACATTGGATTGGCATGGGGAAGTATACTGTGGGGTCCCAGTTCTGTACTGACCTTGTGTGACCTTTCTGTAACCGCTTAGCTCATCGAATGCAGCGGTTAAGCTTTGGAAATTCCACCTTTTTTTGCATTAGTGGGTAAGGGTTCTAAATGGTGGTGGTTAGAAGAGGGGTCATGACACACGTATATGTTCCCCACAGTTTGGTTTCCCTTCTCTCCACAACAGTCCCATCATTGTTGGCCAGATGGTTTGGATTCGAGGGACACCCTCGCTATGGACCTCCCACTCTAATTTTCAAAAAAAACTTCAGTTTGAGCAGATAGTGATGGCTTCCAAAACACACTAAACTGGGCACCGTTGAGGCAGTACCAGCTCTTCGAGACTGGCTCTGGAGTCCACCGAATTCCACATCTAAGACCAAACAGACCTGTGGCACTTAAAGCATAACCGGGCTCGAGCTGTGATGAACTGCTGAATCTTCTCGTCCCCAGGGCAAGAGTCACGCAGATGCCCAGAGTCAGTGATACGTTGATAGCAAGCATTGCGCCTAGTAACCCAGGCCTGATAAAGCCTTAAATAGCTACATAATTTTGGAAGCTCAGCTGAGTGCCCTTTCACCCAGGCGTGGCTCTCAACCCAACAAACACAAAAACCTGCAAGACGTGGCTGGATTTTCTCTATCGTTCTTGAATGTATTTTGCGTTTAACTGTGGTTTCTGATTTCGTAGCGTTTGTACGAAAGAAACATTTCCTGTGATGGTGCACAGCAGCTCCCTACAAGAGGTAGCACACCAGCGCTCTTTGGATGTTTCTCCATAAGGAGCACTCAAACAATGGGGCACGTCTTGTTCTGTGTGCCCCTGGAAGCTATCAATGGACTCCTCCATTGATGTGGGCAACTATGATATGTATTTAATTTAACACATGAGAGATGAGTTATTGTGTGCACCCCCCGACGTTATAGGAGTAAGAGAAAGGAATGGTTGCCTCCTTGGTGATTCTGTGCTCCAGTACCACCCTCTCCCTGTGTGGGTCACCTTTGAAGCTAAAGCATGCTAGCTTTTTGTCTATAGAGTGCACTGCGGTTCTGTACGTCAGGAACCCTCCAGCTACCCCTTATTTGTGGGGACTATTATTGTTGGGAAGGTGAGGAGGGTGTTGTTCCAATTCTGTTTTCACGTGGTTTTGGCAGATCGCCCTGCTTACAACATAAGTGATAACCAAAAAGTATTTCTTATGTGAATAGATAATAGGGGAGACCCTCATTTACCTGTTGGGTGCACGCGGAGGCAACGTTACTTAGATAATGATTTTTTTTTTAAACCATCCCAGATATTACCTATGATATATTGCATTTTTCAAGTGAAGACAGCCACTTTTACTCTTGCATACAGCAGAGCTACATTTTATGAAATTGACAATAACCAATTGCGAAAAACTGAATGCAGTCTTCCAAAGCACTTAAGGGAAACAAATATTTTATATTCTGTCTGAAGGGGAGATCACAGCCCACGGACCCAAAAAAAAAAAAAAAAAACACAAGTTTTTGCCTGTACGAAAACGATACATTTATCAGAGGAAAAATAACTTTCCTTTTGGACATAGATTCTCATATTAATTGAGAGAGAAATCCTACCTATGCTCCCATCTTGAGATCATACCATACAAAGGACACAATCACTGCAAACCATACATGGTAGAGTATACCACTTCACTCATAGGAGGGGATTCTCGCCCTCAGCTGCAAGTAGATACTGTGTGTCTGAGAAAAGAAGAAAATGCTCGGATCCTTCCACGAGGTCACAACAACGCTTGCGATGGACAATCACTCTAAAGTACCTCATGGAAACACAGGGTATCACGTTGTGGAGACAATCACTCCAGCGCTTTCCTATAGGAGTATACTACTCCGTCCCTATCATAGTAGCGGACCACTACATTGAAATCATATCAGTTGGTTACAGCTGTCCTTTCAGAGGCTCTACAAGTCACATGAAACTACACTCTGCAGATGTGACAACCACTTAACCTCATCGAATAGCACACTCCTCATCTTTTGGGGGGATACAATAACTTTAGTCCTTAACCAGAGGCAAATAAAACCTTTTCGCGAAGGCTACCCTGCAACGAGTATACCACGTGACTAGGAGGGGGCATGGAGCGTGGACATTAACCAGATCTCGAGCTTTCAGCAGCCTTGCACCACTGCCCTATTTCACACAACAGGACTGGGAGTGCCCAGTTTAAAGACAGCGTGCACGAGGAAGGGCCGCGGGAAAAATGATCTTTAAAGTTCAGCTGAGACGTCAGGACGAGAAACATGAAGGAATGCACAGGGCAGGAGGGTGTGCACTGCTGCTGCTGTCACATCAGCAGCCTTAATTAAAGTATGTCAGACATGGCCTAACCCATGACTTTAAAATAGCTGCGAGGGCTCTTTGCGCATCCCAGGTCCTTCCAGTACAGGGCAGCGACTCGGTATCAGAGGCGTAGCTTGGGGGCTTGTGGGGTGTTGTACCCCTTAAAAAGTGTATTCTGCAGTAAATAGTTGGGTACAAGTGCCTTCAGTCGGGTAGTGTCTGTCGGATTTCACTTGGGAGTTTTACGTCACACTGCCAAAAACACACACACTCTCTGGTCTATGTTTTGAAGGTATAGTGCTAAGTTTAAAAATAAATTGCGTTTTAAGTACCCTTAAAAATTGGATTCCTCCTTCCTCTGCCACTTAAGCCCTCTGTTTGTCATACAGTGTGTTTTAACATAATGTCCCAGCGTGAATGTTGAGAAATCTGAAGCTCCTCCCTCCCCCTCCCACATCATACTGACCAACCCAAAGCCCCTGTCCAGTATTTATAGGCCTGGCTTCCAAGGGCCCCATACCATGTGCCACCGTCTCTTGTGGCCTAATGGTTATGGTTTGTGGTTCTTAGTCTGAAGGTTAAGAGCTCAAGCCCTTGAGACGGCCTGGTGCTTTGTTGGTTTAGTGGTTTGTCCACCTTGAAGGTGTGTGACTTGCTGAAGGTGTCTAGTTGTTGTGCGTGGAGGTGCTGGTAGATATGTGCAGGTGAAGGCAGTAACACTAGGTACCGCAAACAACAAGAACCTTGGTCAACTGCCATGAGTAAATCAACAACCATTCTTAGCATGGCATTATTCAAACACCACTTACCACCTGACACCTCTGACACATTCACAATGCCTACTGAATGATTCACAGGGAGCCAAAATGGCCCAACAGCAATGGCTGAATCTGGCTGGCTTAAAAAGCAGATGTCTGGTTCCTCACTACGTACACTGGCCCATAGCTATAGGCAGCAGAGAACTTTGTGGCACACCTGGGGGTAGGGCGAGATCACAATGTAATTAGAGTTGTGCAACTGTTACTGAAGGATCTCCGCTGTCTACAGTGCATACACTAGCCTAGTAACCAGTGGCAGCTACTGCCAATCAAGAGTGGTCAGGAGGGTTTTTTTTGGAGGGGGCGCTATAAAAATGAAAAGGGATGCTGCTCCATCCCGCTGCTACTCCTGGTCCTGCCGACAGCTGCTCCCTCTCTTCCCAGCAGTCACCACAGACGCCCAATCCAGACGCTGCTCTCATGCTAAAGCAAGCATGAGAGTAGTACCAGGATTGGCCTAGGCAGGCTGGTCTGATGCTCGCTCAGGCACAGTAAGCTTGTGCCATTTCTCTAACCCGCCTGTGTAACACAGCCAGGTTGGAGTTATAAGTGCGCATGCGGGTTTGGACAGACTAAGATGGTCGGACAAACCAATATGCACACTTTATAGTTATCACCACTCCTCTTCCCTATGGCCTGGCCCCACCCTACATTCCAAGCTGTCAGAGGGACAGCAACAAATAAAATGATAATAATATTGTTTTATTATCATTTTATTTGTCACTGCCTGTCTGACTAAGCGGGGGTGGGGCAGCAACGCTCCTCCGTTATTATGGAGGAGCCGCCCCTGCTAGTAACTCATCAAAAGAGCATTTGCTGCACAGATAGATCAGCTCACAAATGCGGAGCAGCAACAGCTCACCATTATGTGCTTCCGGGCTGACCCACATGCTGAACAGGTTTCTTTCATAGGTTTTCTTGTGGTCCAGCTTTTGAGGCTGACCAACGAGCAGAGTCACAAGCACTGAAAGGGACCAGTGTTCGATTTTACTAGCCAGAACAGTGTGCCATACTGACTGCTCAAAGGGGTTTGTCATCTGATGCCCTGTGAAGACTCTGGGGCCGGCAGTCACGATCCCTGCCCACCCTACCATGAACCTGCGTGAGCCTCTCACTGTCCTACCAACACCTGTGTCACAGAAAAAAATAATAAAAATCAACAGACTTTAAGAAACAGTTGGCAAAATTACTTGTATGTGGCACTTGTATAGTGTTATCCCAGTTAAAGACAGCACAGAGCTGCACAGGGTTAAAGGCAAAGACACAGTCAACAGGTGGTGGGAAAGGTAGCGGGTTTCTGGGAGCAGACTGTTATAGCATGACAAACACTGCAAGTTAAACAAGGATTTATTGCAGGAAAACAACCCAAGATAGGATCCGTGCTCCGTCAGCTTACAACTCCTCAGCTCTCCCCAACCGCCTTACTCTCAGAACCTTAGTGTCTCACAACTCCAGAAGTAAGTCCTGGAACACAGGGACGGCAAGGTTCCAAGTATGACTCACTTAAGCATTACAACACATCCCCCTCCCTATACATTGATGTCCCAGAGCCCAAACAGAACAAAAACAAGCAAAGAAATTAAGCAATGGAAAAATACAGTATTAAAATAACCCACAGCTAACAACACGTTAAGAAACATAGTCTTTCATCCAGCATGGTTTACAGCGTAGTCTGGACGGAACATTAGTAGACTCCATGGAAATTTTTGTAGAGAGATTTCCTCTCCAATCATTCAAGGTGGAAGAGCTCTCGACACCAGTAGAGGAGTTCTCCACACCAGACCATTTTGCTATTCTGGATATGCTCCACACATCCCCATTGTCCAGGATCACAACATTTTCTTTAACTTCCCTGATGCGGAAAGGGCCCTTGAAGGATGATTTACCCTTGGTTTTAAAACTCGGAATCTTCACCAACACTAGGTCACCAACCCTCCACCTCACCTTGCCAACACAATGCTTAGCATCAAAACGCAACTTGTAATTGTGTTGGTACTTATCTCGG
Source organism: Pleurodeles waltl (assembly GCF_031143425.1). Classification (NCBI taxonomy): domain Eukaryota; kingdom Metazoa; phylum Chordata; class Amphibia; order Caudata; family Salamandridae; genus Pleurodeles; species Pleurodeles waltl. The sequence continues at coordinate 861,185,067 of NC_090446.1, read as the reverse complement.
AGACTAGGTGCCTTATCAAACCTATCTGGGTCCAAATCAACCCGATGTAGAGTGTTACTGAACCATGCCGGGAATAACTTAGTACGACCCACCCTTCCTCTCATGTACTCAAAAGGGGCTATGTTGGTGATGCTATTAGGAGTGTTGCGATGTGCCCACCACAGATCTCTTAAAAGAATGGATAAGGGAGTCCTAGTCTGAACAGCTTCCTGCACACAAGCCTTCACCATCCTATTCATACGCTCAGCTAAACCATTCGCTTGTGGCAGGTACAAGGCCGTTCTCAAATGCACAATAGCAAGGGAGTCTAGAAATTTCTTCATATCTTGTGAAATCAACTGCACTCCATTGTCCGTGACTAAATGACTAGGTATTCCTTCTTTAGAAAACTCCTCTTCCAAAAATTCAATCACAGTACGGGTATCAATTGAATTCACACATTTAGTCACAACCCATTTGGATGCATAATCCACCATGAGCATGACATATCGTTCATTCGGTGGTAACAGATGAAAGGGTCCCATGAAATCAAGACCTAGTTTCACCCAGGGTTTATCCGGGACCTCGACAGGAGAGAGAGGCGCTCTCGCCACCACTTTGCTCTTGTCATTATGTGCACAACTCAAGCAATCTTTCACAACAGCTTCAGCTTCACTATCCAGCCCTGGCCACCAATAGATAGTTCTAAGTCTGGATTTAGTTAAACTCCTGCCCAGATGCCCCTCGTGAGCCAGATTCAAAATTTTACTTCTCAGCCCCATGGGAGGAATAAATTTGCTTCCCCTAAACAACTCACTCCCATTTAAGGAAAGTTCATTTCTCTCATTCCAATAGCCTTTTAATGAGTCAGGTATATCCTTAAACTCTGGCCATCCCCTAATAATAAATTCACCAAGCTTATGTCTGTCCAAGTCCTTTTCTGCAGCTAACTTCCACTCCACTTCGTTGATGGCCGTTTCCCTTACCCAACCAACCATGACCTCATCATCCACTTCATCACCTCTGTCAACCGAAAAACGGGACAGAAAATCCGCCACAACATTCTTCGGTCCAGGCACATACTCTACAATAAAATTGTACTCTAACAATCCTTCCGTCCACCTCCGTATTCTCGGGGTCAATTCTTCATTTTTCTTAGGAGAAAAGATTTGGACAAGGGGTCTGTGATCCGTCCTCACCACAAAAGGTAGGCCCCACAAATAAAACCTGAAGTGTTTAACCGCCCACATACAGGCAAGGGCCTCTCTTTCTATGACCGAATAGTTTTGTTCCGCTCCTTTAAGAGAACGAGAAGCAAAAGCTATTACCTTCTCCTCCTGACCAGTTCTCTGCAGAAGAACAGCACCAAGACCCTTGATGCTAGCATCAGTGTACAAGAACGTTTTCGCACCTACATCGAAATGTCCTAAGGTGGGCATCACTCCAATACAGTTCTTTACAAAAGAGAAAGCAGTCATACATTCTTCCCCCCAGACAAACTCACACCCCTTCTTTAAAAGGGCTCTCAAGGGTTGAGTCGCGCTAGAAAAATTGGGAATAAATTTAGAATAATACTCCGCCAACCCTAGGAATGACCTCACGTCATCCTTTTCTCTAGGTTCAGGTGCCTGCATTATAGCATCCACTAGTTCCAACTTGGGTCTGATCCCTTCACCTGAAATGGTGTGTCCCAGGTATGACACAGAAGTGACTCTGAACTTAAATTTTTCCTTCTTAACAGTAAAACCAGCCTCTGCTAACTTACTTAAAACTACCCTTAATACCTTGTCATGATCAGCTATCGTCTTACCATGAACTAGAATATCATCCTGGAAACACAACGTGCCTGCGACCTCCCCCAAGATTTTTTTCATGATGCGCTGGAAACACGCGGCCGCCGAGGCTAGGCCAAAAGGCATCCTCAAGAATTGGTAAGCCCCCAAAGGTGTAACGAAGGAGGTGAGGTGCCTGGACTCGGGGTGCAAGACAATCTGATGGTAAGCCGAGGAAAGATCCAATACACTAAAAACTCTAGACCCACCTAAACTTGACAATTCCTCTGTAATGTTAGGTAGGGGTTGGCGATCTATCCAAATGTATTTGTTAAGATCCCTGAGGTCCACACACATCCGGGTGCGTTTCCCATTATCCTTGGGTGCCAAAACAACAGGGGCCAACCACTCTGAAGACTCTATCTCTTCAATAACTCCTGCTTCAAGTAACTTATTAAGTTCTGCTTTGAGAGGTTCTAGCATTAACTTAGGTACTCTTCTAACTTTATGTACTATTGGCACAGCATTTTTTTTTAGTATAATCTTGTGTTCAAAATTAGTTAGACACCCTAAACTATCACTGAACACACTCGGAAACTCATTACAAATTTGTAACGTATCATCTTCAATGTTTACCACCATGACTTGATTGTCTGCATTGGGATCTAATTTAATACCCATGTCTCGTTGGTGTCGCCATCCTAACAAGTTATTACCGCGTTTAGCTACATAAACCTTTCCTATGGTCACTCTGTCTTGGAATTGTATCTTCATAACTCTATATCCTACTATCTCTATTCTGGTTCCCCCATAGCTGACCGGGTTGATGTCGGGTTCAATGAGAGAGTCCAGAGACTCCCCAAAAATGGCTTGCCAGTTCTTAACACCAACCATAGTGTAGGGAGAACCAGAGTCTGCTAAAACCACCACTGTTCTATTATCAAGTTTAATAGTGCATTCAGGCATGACCACGGGACCCTCATCAATTGTGCCCGAAACCTGCCCAACATGGTCAATCTCTTGACACACACATAATACCATCTTATTGATATTATCGGTAACACAATCAATGTTGCTCTTATCGTTGTTGCAAACTCTAGCATAGTGGCCCTTCCTCCCACATTTTCTGCATAAGGAGTTACGTGCAAAACAATTGGCACTGTTAGCAGCATGACCCACGTTACCACAACGATAACAACGCAACCCTTTAATGTCTCTTTTCTTCTCTTGAATGGATGCTTGTGCTTTAAAGTCATTGCTAACCCTAGAAACTTCTTCTTGAACCTTTGGTAAATGCACAGTAGCCATATTGTCCCCTTCAGTATGACTCATTTCTTTGATCCAGTTGCTAGTACTCTCCATTCCTTCAACGATGGCAATGGCTTCTCTTAAGTCGGGGTTTTTCGTTAAAAGTTTTTCCTGAACCTTTTTACTGTTGGTACAGCGCACAATTTGGTCGCGAATAAGAGAGTCTGTGATTTCACCAAAATCACAGGTGCGTGCCAGAGTACGTAAGGCAGCTACGAAATTCCCCACGCTCTCAGTGGTACCTTGAGATCTTGCGAAAAATTTATGTCTCTCCAAAACAATATTAAGTTTGGATTCGAAATGTGCTGCAAGGATTGCCACTGACATCTCAAAAATATCTCTAGGTTCACCATCCGCTCCACCAATAGCCAAAGGTTCCAAACTGTCATATATATTTCTGCCTTCAATTCCCAAGTTGTGTAGAAGAACCGCTTGTTTCCTGGCTGGTGAAAATTTTTCTCCACCAATAGCTATTAAATAAGAATCAAAAAGGTTTTTCCACCTTTTCCATGGAAGAATGGGGTCACCTTTGTCAGATAAGAAAGGAGGTGGTTGTGACATAGTAGGTGTAGCCATAGTAGCGCACAAGAAAATTAAGTTTAAATCGAAACACAAGTAAAAATAAATAAATGAAGAAAACAAGAAAAATGTGAGTTCTCTTTCCTTTTTTTTCCTTCGTTGAAATTGTTGAAACCGATGGATAGAGAGAGACAATTATATTTAGATTATTATGGCTTGGACACAGTTACACACAACTCATTATCTGTAGATCAATCCTGAAATCTTTAACCGCTTGCACAAAACACCAAAGATACTGGTTGCCAAGTTCTGCACGTAACGGTCTAGATCCTGAACCGCTCTCTCAAGGCACGCGTGACGTCAGGATTGCCCAGTTCTACAAATAAACATGCGCGCAAGGAGGCGCGAGGGTGCACGAGAGAGAGGGCGCGCTACGATAGACAACAACGGCCACAGCACGAGCTTCGACAGCTGTCTCCACACGGGAAGAGGTAGGAAAAAATAAAATACGACTGAAATCTCCGTTGTGGCACAGTACCTCAAGTACTCCTCCAGCAATCTTCAGTTTGTAGACTAATTAGTCTCAAACACCATAAGCGGAAACGCGGATCCAAAAATCAAGTGGCCGACGAGTCCGTGGGTTCAGAGTTGGTAGATCGTCGCCAGTGTTATAGCATGACAAACACTGCAAGTTAAACGAGGATTTATTGCAGGAAAACAACCCAAGATAGGATCCGTGCTCCGTCAGCTTACAACTCCTCAGCTCTCCCCAACCGCCTTACTCTCAGAACCTTAGCGTCTCACAACTCCAGAAGTAAGTCCTGGAACACAGGGACGGCAAGGTTCCAAGTATGACTCACTTAAGCATTACAACACAGACTTACACTGTTACTGCACTATGATGTAGCGTTCTCTGAAGAGGTGGGCTTCGACTCTTCCTAACAGCGTTAGGGCAGTTCTCACCCATACAGGGATGATGCTGTATATCCTGGGTACATGGATTGAAATGGGCTCTTGTCTCGTTTTAGTTTTCTTTTTAACACTTCTTTGCTTCCAATCCGAGGATGTCCTACCGAAACTCATACCATATATGGTAATATCAGAACATTATTGACTGACACTTTGGGAACTAATGATGGACTTTGGCTACAGTCGACCAGTGACAGCTCCCCACTAAAACAGAATAAGAAGGGATGACATCTGAAAGGCGAGTCGCAGAAAATGTATAATTCTAACATTTTAAGTTGACAAATGCAAACATGTTTAAAAAGCACAGGTTTTGAATTTTAGGCTTTCGTAAATTAAATACACTGAAGTCACGTTGTGATGGGCACCCGTTTTGCCTCAGTTCTCCGAGACTCTCAAGGCCTCATTGGAAGGTGGAGAGTTTAAAGCGCTATGCAGTATTGGACTGAACCTGAACAACAGCCCATTATGATGAACATATCAACGCCCATCCCTACCTACTCTAAACGAGGACATTTTTATGTTCTCAAACAACAGCTGAGGTTTCCACAGCATGAGGCACAACAACAGCTTTACCTCCGTTCAGTGGAGCCACTGAAAGCCTAAGGCCACGCTCCATAATTAGATGTGGTTTGCCTTTAGAGGAAGTGAAAAGAAGTTCATTGTATTCTTAAAATGCAGCCCAACAATAACAAGGCCTCCCAATGACGCCACCGCCTTAAGTTGAAGTCTGAGCAAATCAGTGGGTGGAGTGCCGGAAGCATAAACAACGACTTGGTTCATATCATCCATGCACTCTCGAAGCTAGGCAACATCTAGTCAGCCTAGAAGCATGGGGTACGTTAAGATGGTATTCTTCAGGGCATCGAGAAAGTCACTGTGTAAAGGAGCACAGTGCAATCTGCCTCACTCAAGACTAAATATGGAGAGCAGGGGGCAATATGCACCTCCTGGAAACTAGACAGTGGAAGAAGACCATGATTACTCAAGAACCAAGGGCACGATGTTGATCACTTACGTGCATGATAGAGGGAATACAGCACTGTAAGGACCACATATGAATGTGGTGTGAGGAAACATGACAATCTCAAAGGCATTTTATAATTCATTAATCTAATTTGTACAGTGCTTGATTATATCAAAATAGCCTCCTGCACGGGAAGCCAAGTAAATCATCAACAGTGTACACAGTGGCGTAGCGTGGGTTGTCAGCACCCGGGGCAAGGCAAGTAATTTGCGCCCCCTAACCCGTGGATTTTAGCACTTGCGAGTGCGAGCGCTCTCCCCCTCCCCCCCCCCAGATGTTGCGCCCGGTGCGGCCGGCCCCCCCCTGCACCCCCCACGCTACTGAGTGTACAGCAGGAATATGGATTTTGACGTTTTGCAATTCATATCATCCCAATCTCTTTCGGCAACAACATGAAGATGAGATTAAGACATCTGAACAACAATTAGATTGAGGGGAAAAAAACACATCCTCATATCGATTATGCAGCTTGGCCGGTATCATAATTGCACCAACTTTTGGGGTCAAAAAAGGTGTCATGTTCTCACAATTTAACATGCAAAAATGTGGTAAACGGGATGGTCTAGAGCAATTTTCAAGTACTTTTGATAACTGATGAGAGGCTACATTTAGGCTGGTGGTATTCTAAAATGATGATTTAAATAAACACATCTTAGGGACGCCTAAAATGTTTCGTTCCTTCAAGACGTACTTCTGCCTTGTGATCTAGATCTTCATTATTGAACGGCCCGCCAAAACAGATGAAGACCTTGCACTAAGCTGATGAATGGTAGGCAGGCTTCCACTTGCTATTTCCTACCCAGGGCTTACTCTTTGTATCAATATTCTCTTACAGGGTGGACAATAAACTATTTACATCATTCCAATACTGCAACGTGAGAACGGTCCCTCCTACCCATGAAGGACTGTGTTGTGATAGTACAGTAAAGTGCTGCATAAACTGATATTTTTACGTAGGTCAACGTTTTTCAGTACTTTACCGACCAAAGGAAGGGTAAACAATGAGATGGACACAGGGAACCGGTAACAGGCTGCCTTTGCATCCCACCAATATTATTCCTGGCAACTGTGCTTTCAAAGCCATCCTCTGCAAGCAGGTGTTCTGTTAAGGAGCAACACGTTCTGTAGTAAGAGATGAACTCCATAGCTGGCTTATTTCACAAACTGTTTTACCGATTTGTAAAACAATGGGGATATGCCTTCTCCTTTAAAGTCTTTCAAGTGTCAAAAAATATATTTTATTTTCCGATATTCGCATCAATTGTATGGAATTTGAAGCTCATTTTAACTATTTCAAAAGCGTGCTCATTCCAGGCTAAGGCGCCCCTGTAATGCTATTTTATAGAGTACTCCAGGTTGCTGTGTAGGTCTTATGTTTAAAGGTCTGATGCATTCTGGAAGTTGTAACTTTGATGAATATAGAGCAATTAGAACAAATGATTACCGTACAGCGTTTTGTAGAAATGGGAAAGTAGATGGATAGCCATTTTGTCTGTTGTCATTTATGTAAAGATGCTGAAAGTTTAGTACAGTGGTGTAGCTATCAACAGTGCAGCAGGTGCAGAGACAACGGGACCCAGTGTTCAGAGGGGTCAAGTTCACCCAAATTAGTGCCAGTTCTTACAACTGAAGGGATTGGGAGAGGGTGCCGACAGAGTGAGTGCAGTCGGGCTACTGCTAGAAAGACTCAAGCAGGACTGCCACACGGCCCCAGAAGACCAGGCACAGACCAAAAAAACTCCCATGAAAATGGGGATCACTTGACATCAGTGCTAAGCAGGAAATCCGATTACTGGGTCACCTTCAGCAACCAAGACAAGATTACCGTTCTGAAAGGAAAGGCCTGACAGGATTACAAGACATAAGGGAAACACGTCCGTAAAGGCACACTGGTCCTCTCAGCCACTCACGCTTTCTGCAAGGTGTGCTCTTACAGAGGAGATGCTGGGAACCCATCGGTAAGCGCGCACGTCGGAAGGGCAGGCTTGCCTTCAATCTTTCCTGAAGATAAGCCCCGGGCCAAGGAAGACACAGACATTCAAGTCCTTGGCAGTCACTAAGAGTGCAATATTTATTTATGTGGTACAGAAAATCGCGCGTATGTAGTTGGGGCACTGTATTTGTAAAGATGTTCACCGCTTAACGAATGGCCTCCCACTTACCCGCTGCATGCTCCCTTCTAGTGTATTATAAAGTGCAGCCGTCATGTTATTATGAATAGAGCTAATAACAACCATATCTGAGCCACGTTTGGAGGACAGTAAAATAGCGATGCAGCGGATACACCACAGCCACACTCAGCCCTCGCGGCTTCAGTAACGGGGTATTACTAAACTGAACGGAACTCCTTTTATCAACCTAGGAATCTTGAAAGGGTGAGTCGGCCGTGATGGGATGCTAACATGCGACCTTCAAGCTTAAGTGCTACAATACAATATAAAGTACAATATTATACATCAATCTGTTTCAAATGACTATCTTCAAGCCGATTGGGGTCTCTGCTTTGCCTGTTCCAGGTATATTTCCACAGAAATAACAGGCATCTGCAATGCAATATGTCTCACATTTGAGAGAGTTGGAGCTATTGGCTTTGTAGATGACAAGTTATTTTACCTATGTGTTTTGGTTTGGAGTGTAATGGGTGTATGCTAAATGCCACAGCAACCCTCCCAGGCCTGTTGCTGCAGGAGAGAGGACAAAAAGAGGCCACCATATGGGAGTGTTTTTGCCTCATTCCTACAGACCAGCTGTGAGAACCTAAAGATGCACCATTTCTAGCGTGTTTACCTAAACTTTTATAGCACCAAAAAAGCCCAAAAGAGGCAGCTTTGTGGCATTTAGCCCAGAGAATGTTGGGGTAAAAAGAATTAGAAGCAAAGAAAAGGGGGCAGCGATGTTAAACTGTGTTAAACTTTTAAATGAATTATTCCTCTACATTGGCAATACCAGCCTAATTTTTTGAAACATTGACTGTATACTAAGAGAATAACAGAAGAGGCAGCTTAACTGAACAGGAGGCTTCAAATATGTGCAGATTGGTGAAACAGAGCTTCAGTGGTAGATGGGCTGACATGATAGGTTCCAAAGGTGCTACATCAGTGATCTTGGGTCAGTGTTTTAAATGGGAATACGAAGGGCTGATGCTCTGTATTCATTTAAAGCACTGCCTTGGGTTAATAGTCTCATGACAGCCCTCAGCCGAAGACTGGATTCCGTAGAACAGATATGTGTATGTGTACCTGAATCTCCTGGCTTTGACAGTGCCTTTTCAGTGCATATATTTGTGCACTGGCTGATGGTTTTGAAGTGAGAATTCTCTCTGTTGAGGTGGCTACTCAAAATTTGAAGTCTTGACCTTGCCATCTGGACCACTCAGAGTAAAGCAAGAAGCCCGGGTTTGGACAATAGAGTGTTTTTTTCTCCTAGGCCAGTGGTTACCAGTGAGCTCCTACGAAGTGAGTTCACTGGCATTTTTTTGGGCTATGAAAACTATTCAAATATATGTTTTTCTTGGGTATCGAAGGTAGGTCCAGAACCATGTCAAAGATTCTTGATACTCACATATGATAAATTACGTAAAAATAATTTATATGGAACTTGTCTACACAGGGGTTACCCTGCAAGCTTTGCATGGATCCTGCCTTCCCAGTACTTCAATGGACATGCGTGTTCTATAATGAAATGCAATACAGTGTTCTAATAACCTCAATGTATACCTATAATAATATGTATTTAGCACAGAAGAACCACAACATGAAAATGGAATAAAGCTGCTGTGCAGTGCACTGCTTCCTGTGTCACCTCGTATTCTATAAATAGGCCACTCACTCTATCAGCTTGTGAGGTGACTGACTTCTTTCCTCTCTAAGCGAGGAGAATGATGACAGAGGCCCAAAGCAAGCGTTTCCAGCAAGTAGAAAAATCAAGTGTTCAAAATATTTTAAAAGAAAGCACTTTTAGGCCCATACGAATTATGAAGTGAAAAGTTATCCAGCCAGAGGATGCTATGAAGCAGCTATGGCTTTGCAGCCCAAGCCACAGATGACTGTTTCAGAATGCAAAGACCTGAAACTAGCAAATTAGGCCAAACGTCTGTGTACAGAAGCAAACAAAGACCGTCTGACCACAAATCACTGGCTTCATTTTAAATGGCAAGTTAGAATGAAGCAAAACAGGAACATAAATATTCATATTCAGGAGGGGGTATTGGGCTGCCACATGGCCTGGAGTAATGGCTCCTCCAGTTATGTTTTACGCTTGTGTTTTTTTTCCAGACATAAGGGGCCACATTCACTAAGTAAACCTACAGTCTTAGGTCGTCTCCTACATAAAGGAGGAGGTTTTCGATTCTGATTTTGGAATCCTCAAAGAATTCCAGAAGTAATCCTGGGAGCCTGCAACAGTCACAACTTTTCAGAAGTACTCACAATTGTAAGAAGCTACACTTACATAACTACTCACGGAAAACAATTCCATATGATAAAAAAATGTTTACTAAGAGATTTACCTTTTCTAACTTTTCCCCCCATTTTGCACAGGGAAAATGTGTTTCCCAGTGGAGGATCAACATTTCCTTCAACTTCACAACTTTTAGGGATGTTTCCCCTTATTTAGTTACTGAGAAATGATTTACTCCGGTCTGTAACAGTTAGTCTCTAAACTTTCACAGGCTGGGAATGTTTGTGAGTAGTTATTTCATACATTTGTCAGTGTGCACTAATTCTCTACGGCATTCCCCACAGTGGAATGCACACTCCACACCCATGAGAGCAGATTTACTCCAACATAATGTTACATAATAAAGGTGTTATATTATCTGTGTATTAATTGAGTTATAGGCTCCAATGCATATTCCACTTTTCTAAATTGAACCATTTACACACGTAAGTTAAACCTATACATGCAAATGACTGAATCGTACAAGGAGTGCTATGAGGCACATAAGCCCAACTTCATGCTTCCTGTAAATCATTTGACAAGTAAATCTCATGGTGCCCAATTGGGTGCTGGGATAAGGTTTGCAGACATAATATACCCGCAGACCAGGAAGTGGGCATTGATCCAGCCAATGGTGGCCACTGTCCATGTCACTGTCGTGGCACTGGATACCACAGTGGTGGTGCCTTGTATTCTATCACGTGGATGCTTGGTCCCCTTTCCAGTTTAGACACAGTTTGATTGTGAGGCACAGCCGTGAATTAGAAATCACACAGACCTTTTCCTGATGGCAAGAAACTCTGTGTGAACGGTAATATTGTATACAATATTCTGAGAAATGGTGAAGCACATTCCGCTCCATCATTTTTAGCTTGTCTGTGCCATTAGAGGCTGGGACAAACCATGTGAGAATTATTTTGGCCCAGCCATTAAATGGACTTTCTGATGGAGCAGCTGGGCCAGGGAGAGGTGAAATTTTCAGCTCCTCAGGCAAAATAGAACTGTGCCAGTGGTGCAGTCCTCATATAGGTTTTTAATGTAAATTGGCAATAATTCCACCTAACCACTAGGTGACTCCATAAGGCACCTTGCTTACACCACAGGGCCTTGTTAGCCCATATAACATCTGAAGGAGAACTTGTGCATCTCCAAATGCTTAAATAAATAGAAAGCATACAGCATTAGTGTAGTCGTAAAACACACAATGAGAATAAGCTAAGACAGTCATGTCCCACTCAGGCAGCGACTCAGCTCTGATCTCTCTTAAAGTCAAAGAAGTTGTCCAGAAATAGTGTAGTCATGTGACAGGAATATTTGCGAGTATTGAAGAAACCAAGACCCGCTGCTCTGAAAACAGATCAATGTTTTGGTGATGCTAAGAGCGGATGTGTCCAAGGCTGTTAAGCATAAATAGATGTTGTGTCAGCCTACAAATTCTCATTGTCACACAAGTAATAAATAGGAATCATACATTACTTTAGAGAAAATATTAACTCCTGTGTTGGAAACCTAGACTGCATCATGTATACATAGTGCAGGCATGAAAATTATGCAGTTCTGTGATTCTGGCATATTCTGCAGTGAGACAGATCCTTTGCAGAGGTCATCTGGTCACTTTTTAGTTGTTGACTCTTGCGGTCATGCATTAAACTGGTACTAATAAGGAAAAATCTTTGCTCAGACTGTATTAATGTGTGTTAAATGACATGCACCGGCTCAACATCCTGTGATTCTGGGCAAATCACTTAATCTTCCCTTGCTACCAAAAATGTGTTCTTGTGTAATGTAACTGGCGCTCATGTAAAGTGCTGTAATCCCTGTGCATTGAGTTTGCGCTAACTGATCTCTAATTGAAGAGGCCCAATTTACATCCAAAGGATAGAAGTTTTTTGCTTTCAAGCTTGAGGCCATGAAGCGCTTGTGTCTAGAGTGGTGACACCTTTTCCCCCCATTATGGAGACAACACCTTTCCCCATCTTCCTGCCTAGACTAACCTGGTTGGTGACTCTCTGGAGGTTATCAAGAGCACATGCTATCACCTAGTGTTAATCTCTATTGAAGTCAGTTGGTTAATGCACCCACTACAGAGGTCTTGACAGAAGAATGTCACAGATTACAATCCTGACAGATTTTTCACCTCTTCATCTCTGCAAGGATGATGCAAATTAATTATAGTGATTTTGTTAAGAATGGCACCTGCTTTGCAGTGCTATGAAATGGCAGAACCTGTATTACCAAGTGCTATATAAAAAATGAGTTATTCCCAGACTGCCCCAACATGCACCAGACAAAGAACCCTAGGGGACAGGATGTGGCATAAGGGCCCGAGCTGGTGACTTTGGAGCTAGGGTAGACGGTTCCAGTCTCAGCACTGGCTCAACATCCTGTGATTCTGGGCAAATCTTAATCTCCCCTTGCTTCCAAAAATTAATGTGATCTTGTGTAATGTAACTGGTGTTCATGTAAAGCCCCGTAATATCTTTGTATTGAGTTTGTGCTATATAAAACTGAAAAAAAAAAAAAAAAAAAGTGCTCCAATACCTTTGTGTCGAGTTTGCACTACATAAAACTGCCAAAAACAAAGACCCCCACCTCCCCCACACACACATCGCAAAGAAACAGCAAGATGCCCGAAAACAAGGAAGCAGGATAAACAACATACTGCCATGAGCGCAAAGCAGCGAGGCAAAAGAAAAATAGTGAGCCACACCAAGGTACATGCCTGATCGTGCAATAATCCATGTAACAGAGTTAGTCTCCAAGGTGGTAACGAAACAGCCTGAAGGGAAGACAAACCATGCATTTACCAACAACATCAAGGGATTTTTGAAAGGCAGGGCCAGAAATGAATGAAAGTGATGGGCATGAGATGGGTGTGGTTAAAGCCCACAGAATAGATTACAAAATGTCAAGTGGAGCACCGCTCAAGCGCTGGCCTGATCGACCTAAAAATGCAGTCCAGCAGAAAGCACTGGAACCTAAAGGCAAAGCTGTGTTTTGGAAATGAAGTGTACCAGAGCCTCAAGAAGGACTGGGATGAGGAATGGTTCAAAGTGCTGAGCACTCTCAGAGATTCACTGCTGCGAAATATTTAGATAGCAAAGCTTGAGACGAAATAGGGTCCGATATTTTACTTTGGCCACCAGTGGCTTCCAAATATTGGATGAACTGCAATGTCCCCGTTCTCTGGTATCTACACGGGTTTACCACCTTGATAGGGCTCATTCCCAAAGGAAAGGGATTGTGTGTTCATTTATTCATCCAGCTAGGAGGGAAGACCGTGTTGATCTCCATTCTGCTGCCAGACCTAAAATCAGTGTTGGATGAGCCTTTTACATGACAGACTGGTGCAAAGTCATGCTGCCTCTGCTGTCAAACATACCAGCTGTGAAGCCTACAATTTTACAACTTTCCCGTTTTCCTTCTGGGCATCTTCATTTCATCACAGTGGGGAAATAAAGAGGGCAGCTCTGTTCCGTGGATATTGAGGCCTATGGGTTATGCGGTTCATAACTCATGCTAGGTAATCCCTGAATCAATCAATGAATAGGACTACACACGCGCCCAGTTATCACAAGAGTCTCCCATCCACCGCTCCTATCACAGCCCACTGCCTCAATTGTACCTGCTGCTATGGTGCCCCAAATCAGTTATCACAGTTGTTAAGTTCTTGCTTTGACTCCCGGACTACAAAGGCTATGTTACTGAGTATTAATAAAGCGCAGTGTCGGCTAATTATTTGGCCTCTTAGCACTTTGTGGGGACACTAGCCTGCGATTGTGATTCATCCAAGGAAGGCTTCCCACTCGTGAGCATTCATGGTCAATCTGTGTGAAATGGACATCCTCCACTATTATAAAAGGCCCCAGATATTTTCGAGCAGAGACCCGAAGCCTAAATGACAACTTTATGAGGGGTGCTTTTCACTCTTGGCTGAGGATCAAGGAATTCAGGGCAGGCAGTGTAGACCTTAGCAAAGGTACACAGTTCCCGCAGGATTAGGAGGAGAACAGTGTGGGCTCACGACAAAACGCTGCGGAAAAGAAACGTGGCGACTGTGACAACACAAGGGAAGTTAGGGATAGGTTTGTGAAGGTAGAAAGCTGAAGGAGCGCTGGGTGTGGACGTGGTCAAAGTCATGAGAGAAAGGGAGATTCTTCAGGATTCCCCCATGACTCTTATCAGGCCCTAAAAAGCAACCCAAAGTTAAATATGGTGAATCTTGCAAGGAGGATCTGATTCGTTGGTGCCTCGGCATCCAAGTGATATAAAGCCATTCGAAAGTGACCATTTTGAGGGTCACATCTGTGCAATGGATATCGTACAGCACCTGTCTCAATGTTTGATCTTGCTCCTGTGTCTAAGGACTTGTTTGTGGGACGGGTGGCTATGACCCTAATCATTAACCCGCTCCCTGAGATGCTTTCACATACACCCACACCTGACTTCTTCATTCCCATCACATGCTTTAATAGGACAGTTATTAACTCCATGTTTGCCTCTCAAAACCTGCTTCCCCGATGCCCCCTTAGGATGGTCTGGTCGGAAACTGACTACACCTTTTACTGGTTTATGCTCAATTAATTTACATCAATTTACCACAACTTTTTCCCTTGTGCAAGTTCGAAGCCCCCCGTCTCACGCATACAAAAAGGCAACTGATGCAGGGGTACACAAGTGAAAAGCGTTGAAATTACAGGACATGGTATTACTTCCTGCAAGTCATGACTTTGTTCCAGTGAAACAAACAGTCTTGCTGGGAGGCACAGGTAACAGTGGTATTATTTTACTTCAAAGAATAGCAAATTATTTCCGTAGGTTGTCTTGGAAAGTGAGCTGAATATTATGCAGTCATCAAGCAGAGTGTCCCGGATAGAGGAGGTGAAGAGGGATGGCAGCCAAGGGTCGAGGTGCCAAATCACTGCCAGTCACAGAACAAAGCTCACTTCACTGAAATCCTGTCTGCGCACGAACAAGTCACAAGTATCGAGTCCTGTTCAAGATCCTTTCCCAGCTACTGTGTTTACAGCACAGACTAATGCGGGCAAACAAAACCACGCAAGTAGGCATCTTTCATGCTAGATGTTGTCTGTGCATTTTATTTGTGTTCTAGCCTTAAAAAGGTGATGCTATTATTAATTCATAGACTGATGTGGGGAAGCAGCTTAGGGGAAAACCTAACAACACTCCCTTGCGCCAGAGTCTGCTTCTACCATCCAGTCCGAGTCGGGTGAAGTACTCAATGGACGAGACAGGAATTACAGGTGAACAATTTCAGAATTACTACAGGTGAGTAGTTTATCCTTACTCTTTACACTAATTCCCTTTCACGCCCAGCATGTGGAAAGAGATAGTCAGGGAGTGGTGGGTGGATGGGACATCTTGAGCCAACTCAAGCAGAAGGCAACTAGGTTATGGAAGACTGCACGTGTCAAGGTGGCTTCCAGAATGCAGTCTTTACAGAAATATGAAGTGTCACCCACTTGACTGCCATGAGTATCTTAGAAATAGGGACGTGTTTTGGAAAATCATGTCAGCAATACACTGGCCATAATACAAAACTCAGAATACAATTCAAGGTGGAACCGTTAAATTTAAATCTTTCATATTTGGTGCATTTTACTATAAACCTAGAACAAAGAAGGGCTACCTTTGATACCTTTTGCATCAAACAACATCTCACATTCAGATTGTGCAGCAGGATCTGAGACATGCAAACTTAGGTCTAGGAAAGGAGACGAATGCAGGACCCTCACGATTTATATTTATTTTTCAATATTAAGCAGTAGTGTTGATGACCAAGTGTTGTCTTTCTGTCTTTGTCTTGAGTACAGAAACTGTATCCAACCAGTGACAGGCCTTGGGTAGCATGATAATGTTGGGACAAGTACCTCCTTATGATACGCTACTCGAGTTTCTCCATTCCCACAGTGTTTCCTGCTGCAGGTATGGGATCTGTCCTTTTCAGGCAGTCCCAGCCTGGGAGCATAGGGTAGTTCTATGTGTGTGTGTGTATGTGTGTGTGGGTTCGAGGGCACAAACAATATCAAAAGTGCCTGGATCACTACATAATGTTTGGGGGAATACACAAACACACCCATCTGTCAGTGCCCCAGGGTGAAACACAGAAGCACAAAGTGTTTATGGAAATGATCGGTAATCACTAAGTGCTGTTTGTAGGTACACAGTGGCAGGAGATGGCCTGGTTACTCACTGATGTTTGTGGAAACACAAGAGAGAAGGAACGCAGGCCCTGAGGCCAACACTCTGTGTAAAATCAACACACATCATGATGAATTAAGCACACGTTGAGGAACTTTCTGACAGCCAGCACGTTGTTTGCAACAAGGCTGCAATGTATTTTATGGTGCAATCCCGTGAAGTGTTTAGCAGAACTGTACAGCCTTTAAGAAACCACTATTGCCAATGGAAGGGTCACAGAGGTTGCCAATGGAAGGGTCACAGAGGAGACCAATGAGGGTCCTTATTGTCATTAGTAGGCAAGGACAATGACAGGCTACCAGGTCTCCGCAGTCTTTACCGATCCTCACAGAGACCCTCACCATGCATCTCTACATGGCCGATTCTAAGCAAGGGGTGGTCAAGTCGTATTCAGACAGAGCAGGGCTGCCACAGCATAAGATGATCAAAGGCACAGTAAAGTGGGAAGTGGAAGCATAGTGTTAGAAATGGGGTTTCTGGTTGGCAGTCAGGTTACCTCCTGTCCAAGCAAAAGCCCTCACTCTAGTCAGGGTAAGTCACACACTATCCAAGATTATCCTGTGCCCACCCTCTGGTAGCTTGGCACGAGCAGTCAGGCTTAACTTAGAAGGCAATGTGTAAAGTATTTGTGCAATAAATCATACAATACCACCATATAGCACCACAAAACTACACCACACAGTGTTTAGAAAAATATATAATATTTATCAGGATAATTGTAGGTCAAAAAGAATAAAGTTGCAATGGAAAATTGTAAAAATATCACAGGGAAGTGATATAAAGTGTCTTAAGTCTTTAGAATGCAATACAGTGTCTTCCAAGCACAAAGTACCTGGTTTCTGGTGGAAAATCTCCTCAGAGGGCCACAGGAGAAGAGATGCGTGGAAAAAGGGGTGTGTGCGTCGATTTCTCCTCAGCACACACAGACTTGCGTCGGTCTTTTCCACGCGGGGAAGTCGGGCGTCGTTTTCCGGCGCGCAGACAGTCTCTTTTTGTGGATCGCGGGGATTACCAGATGTCCCGGGTCTGTGCGTGGATTCTCCTGCTTGTTTTCCGGCTGCGCGTCGTTCTGCGGGGCTGCGTGTCGAAGTTTCGATCTCACGGTAGGCGTTGCGTCGATTTCTCCTTGGAAGTCGGGCGGCGTTGTCCTTGCGAGGCCGTGCGTCGGAAGTTTGGTCTCACGGCAGGTGTCGCGTCGATTTCTCCTTGGAAGTCGGGCGGCGTTGTCCTTGCGAGGCCGTGCGTCAAAGTTTCGCACTCACGGTGGGCGTCGCGTCGATTTCTCCTGGAAAGTCGAGCGGCTTTGTCCTTGCGAGGTTGTGCGTCGAAGTCTCGATCGTCCCGAGGGCGTCGCGTCGATCAGCGTCGGTGTGCGGCGTTTTTCTCGCCGCGAAACAAGCTGTGCGTCGAAATTTTCGGCGCACGGAGCGTCCAAGTGAAAGGAAGAAGTCTTTTTGGTCCTGAGACTTCAAGGAACAGGAGGCAAGCTCTATCCAAGCCCTTGGAGAGCACTTTCACAGCCAGACAAGAGTTCAGCAAGGCAGCAGGGCAACAGCAAGACAGCAGTCCTTTGTAGAAAGCAGACAGGTGAGTCCTTTGAGCAGCCAGGCAGTTCTTCTTGGCAGGATGTAGTTTCTGGTTCCGGTTTCTTCTCCAGCAAGTGTCTGATGAGGTAGGGCAGAGGCCCTGTTTTATACCCAAATGTGCCTTTGAAGTGGGGGAGACTTCAAAGAGAGGCTAAGAAGTGCACCAGGTCCCCTTTCAGTTCAATCCTGTCTGCCAGGGTCCCAGTAGGGGGTGTGGCAGTCCTTTGTGTGAGGGCAGGCCCTCCACCCTCCCAGCCCAGGAAGACCCATTCAAAATGCAGATGTATGCAAGTGAGGCTGAGTACCCTGTGTTTGGGGTGTGTCTGAGTGAATGCACAAGGAGCTGTCAACTAAACCTAGCCAGACGTGGATTGTAAGGCACAGAAGGATTTAAGTGCAAAGAAATGCTCACTTTCTAAAAGTGGCATTTCTAGAATAGTAATATTAAATCCGACTTCACCAGTCAGTAGGATTTTGTACTACCAGTCTGGCCATACTAAATATGACCTCCCTGCTCCTTTCAGATCAGCAGCTGCCACTTCAACAGTGTATGAGGGCAGCCCCAATGTTAGCCTATGAAGGGAGCAGGTCTCCCAGTAGTGCAAAAACGAATTTAGGAGTTTTACACTACCAGGACATATAACTACACAGGTACATGTCCTGCCTTTTACCTACACAGCACCCTGCTCTAGGGGATACCCAGGGCACACATTAAGGGTGACTTATATGCAGAAAAAGGGGAGTTCTAGGCTTGGCAAGTACTTTTAAATGCCAAGTCGAGGTGGCAGTGAAACTGCACACCCAGGCCTAGCAATGGTAGGCCTGAGACAAGGAAAAGGGGCTACTTAAGTGGGTGGCACAATCCGTGCTGCAGGTCCACTAGTAGCATTTAATCTATATGCCCTAGGCACCTGGAGTGCACATGACTGGGGACTTATAAGTAGATTAAATAGTTCAATCAGGTATGATCCAAAGTTACCATGTTTACAGAGAGAGAGCATATACACTTTATCACTGGTTAGCAGTGGTAAAGTGCGCAGAGTCTAAAAACCAGCAAAACAGTATCCAAAACGAGGAGGGAGGCAGGCAAAAAGTTAGGGGTGACTACCCTAAGGCTGTCAGGTCTAACATGTGTCCCCCCCAGCTGAAAGTGGGGAGAGCTACCCGACCTCCTGGGAGCTCTCATCGCTAAGGCGGAAGTACCTGGAGAGACCATCAGCATTGGCGTGGTCAACCCCTGGGCGATGTTCCACCGTAAAGTCCATCCCCCTGTAGGGAAATGGACCACCTCAGAAGTTTTGGATTCTCACCCCTCATCTGCATGAGCCATCTGAGGGGTCTGTGGTCTGTCTGAACTAGGAAGTGAGTCCCAAACAGGTAGGGCCTCAGCTTCTTCAGGGCCCAGACCACAGCAAAAGCTTCTCTTTCAATAGCACTCCACCTCTGTTCCCGTGGTAATAGCCTTCTGCTAATAAAGACTACCGGTTGATCTTGGCCTTCCTCATTTAGCTGTGCTAGGACTGCCCCTATGCCATGCTCTGAAGCGTCTGTCTGCACGATAAATTCCTGGGAGTAGTCAGGGGCCTTGAGCACGGGGGCCGTGCACATGGCTTCCTTTAGGGCGTCAAAGGCTTTCTGACAAGCCTCTGTCCAATTCACCAACCTAGGTTGCTTCTTGGACGTGAGTTCTGTCAAGGGGGACACAATGGTACCATAGCCCTTGACAAACCTGCGGTAGTATCCGGTGAGGCCTAAAAAGGCTCTCACCTCAGTCTGGGTTCGAGGTGGTTGCCAGGCCTTGATAGTTTCGATCTTGGCCTGGAGTGGCTGCACCTTGCCACCACCTACTAGGTGTCCCAAGTACACCACGGAACCCTGCCCAATCTGGCACTTACTAGCCTTGATGGTCAGGCCTGCCTGTTGCAGGGCCTGAAGCACCTCCTTGAGGTGGAGCAGGTGTTCCTCCCAGCTGGAACTGTAGACAGCTATGTCATCCAGGTAGGCTGCACAGAAGGCATCCTTGCCAGCCAGGACCCCGTTAACCAACCGTTGGAAGGTAGCGGGGGCATTTTTTAATCCAAACGGCATCACTCGGAACTGGTAATGGCCGTCAGGGGTGGAAAAGGCGGACCTTTCCTTAGCCCCCTCAGTCAGGGCGATCTGCCAGTACCCTGAAGTAAGATCAAACGTACTCAGGAACTTGGCAGCGCCTAGCCTGTCCACGAGCTCATCAGCTCGGGGGATGGGGTGAGCATCAGTCCGGGTGACTGAGTTGAGACCCCGGTAGTCCACACAGAACCGGAGCTCTGGCTTCGCACCTGGGGCAGTAGCCTTAGGGACCAATACCACTGGGCTGGCCCAGGGACTACTGGATTTCTCAATGACCCCTAGAGTCAACATCTTGGAGACCTCCTCCTTGATGCTGGCCTTCACCTTATCCGACAACCTGTAAATTTTGTTTTTCACAGGGAGACTGTCACCGGTGTCAATATCATGAACACAGAGGTGGGTCAGCCCAGGAGTAAGGGAGAACAGGGGGGAGAACTGCTCCAACAGCTCATAACAGTCTCCTTTCTGATTTAGAGTCAGGGTGCCAGACAGAATGACCCCGCTTACTGACCCATCACCTTCTTGGGCAGAGAGGAGGTCGGGGAGAGGTTCACTCTCCTCTTCCGTTCCTTCATCTGTGACCAGAAGCATGTTGATCTCTGACCTCTCACAATGAGCTTTTAGTCGGTTCACATGGAGCACCCTTAGGGGATTCCTAGGGGTTTTGAGGTCCACTAGGTAAGTGGCCTTCCCTTTCCGCTCCTTTATTTCAAATGGGCCAGACCAGCGGTCCTGGAGAGCTCTGGGCTCTACTGGCTCCATTACCCACACTTTGTCTCCAGGTTGAAACTCTACCAGGGTGGCCTTCTGGTCATACCATTGTTTCATCACCTCTTGACTGGCCTCAAGGTTATCTTGGGCTTCTTTCCAGAAGCGGGTCATCTGGTTGCGGAGGGCCAACATATAGCTGACCACATCCTGAGGGGGTGTCTTTGGAGCTTTCTCCAATCCCTCCTGGACAATGCTTAAGGGTCCCCTGACAGGGTACCCATAGAGAAGTTCAAAGGGACTGAACCCTACCCCTCTCTGGGGGACCTCTCTGTAAGCAAAGAGAAGGCATGGTAAGAGGACGTCCCACTTACGCCTCATGGCCTCAGGAAGGCCACCAATCATGCCTTTCAGGGTCTTGTTGAATCTCTCCACAAGACCGTTCGTCTGGGGGTGATAGGGTGTGGTGAACTTGTAAGTTACACCACACGCATCCCACAGCGACTTCATGTATGCGGACATGAAGTTAGTGCCTCTGTCAGACACTATTTCCTTGGGGAACCCCACACGGGTAAATATCCCCATCAGGGTTCTGGCCACCACCGGTGCAGTTACTGTCCTTAGAGGGATTGCCTCTGGGTAACGGGTGGCATGGTCCACCAAAACCAGGATGAACCTGTTGCCTAAGGCAGTTTTGGGGTCCAAGGGGCCAACAATGTCGATGCCCACCCTTTCAAAGGGGGTGCCAACGACAGGAAGTGGAATCAGGGGGGTTTTAACCCTTTTTCCTGCTTTACCACTGGCCTGGCAGGTAGGACAGGATCTGCAGAACTTGTCTGAGTGTGTCCTCATTTTGGGCCAATAAAAGTGGGTGACAAGCCTGTTAAAGGTCTTGCCCTGCCCCAAATGTCCTGCCAGGGGAATGTCGTGAGCCAGACCCAGTAGGAAGGTTCGGTAACATTGGGGGACCACCAGCACACGTGCTGCCCCAAAGCCCGGAACCTTAGGCTCACTGTAAAGGAGATCATTCTCCCAATATAGGTGGTGATCGCCAGAGGCGTCGCCGGCTGCCTGGTTTGAGGCTTGTTTCCTCAAACCTTCTAGAGTGGGACATTCTTTCTGCGCCTTGCAGAAGTCCTCCCTGGTGGGTCCACCCTCAACTTGCCAACCAGCAAGCTCAGGTAAGTCACCTAGGGCGGCGATGTCTTCCCCAGTTGGCTCGGAAGCCTCCTCCTCAGGAGCCCCGTCAGCCACTGTGGGAACAGCGGGGGCCGGTTTCCCGCACCCCTGGTCCCCCCTCCTGGCAGCTCTCTGGGCCATCGTTCCAGGCTCCAGATGCCCTTGACTTCCCTCTCGGTCAGCCATGGACCGTGTGGTCATGCAGACCCACTCAGGTAACCCTAACATCTCCAGGTGAGACCTGAGCTCCACTTCTTTCCAAGCAGTGTGCTCAAGGTCATTGCCTAACAGACAATCTACAGGCATGGCAGGACTCACAGCTACTTTCAGAGTACCAGAGACCCCCCCCCACTCAAAGGGAACCAGAGCCACCGGTAGGTGACTCTCGCGATTGTCAGCTACTCTGACCTGGTGGAATGTATTAGGCATTATCTGCTCTGCTGACACCAGCTGACTCTTGATAGTAGTCATACTGGCTCCTGTGTCACGCAGAGCCTCCACCCTCTGCCCATCAATGGTGACCCACTGCCGGTACTTGGAAGTATTTCTAGGCATGTGGGCCTTGGGCACCATTTCTCCTTCTCCCAGGGACACTAGGGAAATCTCTACCTGTTCCCCAAAGCTAGTTGGGTCCATCTCCCCCCCGAGTGCTACACTAGTCAACCCAGGTGCCTGTCCGGTAGTGGACGGTGCCCTCTTGGGGCACTGAGGATCGCCTTTGTAGTGACCATATTGGTAACATTCCATGCATTTGGGGCTAGATTTTCCTGACTTGTCAAATGTCCCTGGCTTTCTCCCAAATTTGGAAAAGGAAGGGTTGCCACCCCCTCCCTGGGAATTCTTTTGGGGGCCTTTAGAGAGTTCCTTATCTGTAAGTTTATCTCCCCCCTCTTTCTTCTGTTGGGAACCCTGACCACCTTTGTGGGAGTCCCCCCCAGGTACCTTTTTGGACACTCTGGTGCTAACCCAGAGGTCCGCCTCCTCAGCAAGCTTCCTGGGATCAGTCAGCTTACTATCCACTAGGTGCTGGCGCAAATCTGTATAAGTAACATTAAGCATATGCTCTCTCAGGATCAAATCATATAAACTTTTATAATCTGCTACTTTGTTGCCCCGCACCCATCCATTCAGTGCCTTACTAGAGAAATCAAAGAAATCTACCCATGTTTGTGTGGTTTGTTTGGTGCTGTCCCTGAACCTCTGACGGTATCCCTCAGGGGTCAGCCCAAACTTGGCAAGTAAAGTGGCTTTCTGGAGTGGGTATGTGTTTTGATCCGGTGGATCCAATGTGAGAAGTGTGTCCCTCCCCAATGGCGGCACATAGCCCCACATAGCTACCCCCCATTGCCCTTCAGGAACCTCATGAGCCCTTAGTGCAACTTCATAAGCAGCTAACCATTTATCTATGTCATCTCCCACCACAAAACTGGGCACTACATTTTTGGGTATACGAACCTTCTTTTCTCCAGCAGGTCCTGTCTGTATGCTGCCACCATTATTGCTGGATTCAGACTGTCTTGCCTTGATCTCCAGCTCCTTGAGACTCAGTTCAAGAGCCAACAATAGTTTCTTTTCAGCCAAAGCTCTTTCAGCTTCCACTTGTTTGGCTGCTCTTTCAGCTTCTGCTTGTTTGGCTGCCCTTTCAGCTTCTGCTTGAATCTGTTTGGCTGTCCTTTCAGCTTCAATCTGTTTGGCTGCTCTTTCAGCCTCAGCTTGTTTGGCTTCTCTTTCTGCCCTCCTCTCCTCCTGTTGCGCCTCAATTTTCAGTTTTGCCATTTGCAATTGGAACTCCCTTTCCTCTCTCCTTTCCTCTGCGGTCAGGCTTTGCATGGAGACACTGCTCCCTGGTCTGGAAGGGTGCACAATTGCAGTGGTAACACCATCCATAGATAGTGAAAATCCTTCTGAGGGGCCATTTTCTGGCTCCCCTTCCTCATCATCCTCTAAATGGGCTTCTGCCCAGGCCCTCAGCGCCACCTGAAAGTCCTCCTTTCTGGAGGCCCCTTGGGTGGGTACCCTCAATGCCCTGCAGAATCCTCTTAGTTGTTTGACCGTGTATGTATCCAACTGGACTAGGTCAAAGTCCCCTGTCTGAGACCCAGTCAGAGACATGTTGAGTGAGGATTTAGTTTTTGAAAATTGTCAGGAAAAAACGGATTTTCAAAAAGAGATAAAAACCAAGTTGACCTTCAACTGTGGGTAGGTAGTGAGATACTTAGCTACTGTATGTCACTGCACAAATACAAGTCCTATCCTCACCGCTGATCACCAATGTTAGAAATGGGGTTTCTGGTTGGCAGTCAGGTTACCTCCTGTCCAAGCAAAAGCCCTCACTCTAGTCAGGGTAAGTCACACACTATCCAAGATTATCCTGTGCCCACCCTCTGGTAGCTTGGCACGAGCAGTCAGGCTTAACTTAGAAGGCAATGTGTAAAGTATTTGTGCAATAAATCATACAATACCACCATATAGCACCACAAAACTACACCACACAGTGTTTAGAAAAATATATAATATTTATCAGGATAATTGTAGGTCAAAAAGAATAAAGTTGCAATGGAAAATTGTAGAAATATCACAGGGAAGTGATATAAAGTGTCTTAAGTCTTTAGAATGCAATACAGTGTCTTTCAAGCACAAAGTACCTGGTTTCTGGTAGAAAATCTCCTCAGAGGGCCACAGGAGAAGAGATGCGTGGAAAAAGGGGTGTGTGCGTCGATTTCTCCTCAGCACACACAGACTTGCGTCGGTCTTTTCCACGCGGGGAAGTCGGGCGTCGTTTTCCGGCGCGCAGACAGTCTCTTTTTGTGGATCGCGGGGATTACCAGATGTCCCGGGTCTGTGCGTGGATTCTCCTGCTTGTTTTCCGGCTGCGCGTCGTTCTGCGGGGCTGCGCGTCGAAGTTTCGATCTCACGGTAGGCGTCGCGTCGATTTCTCCTTGGAAGTCGGGCGGCGTTGTCCTTGCGAGGCCGTGCGTCGGAAGTTTGGTCTCACGGCAGGCGTCGCGTCGATTTCTCCTTGGAAGTCGGGCGGCGTTGTCCTTGCGAGGCCGTGCGTCAAAGTTTCGCACTCACGGTGGGCGTCGCGTCGATTTCTCCTGGAAAGTCGAGCGGCTTTGTCCTTGCGAGGTTGTGCGTCGAAGTCTCGATCGTCCCGAGGGCGTCGCGTCGATCAGCGTCGGTGTGCGGCGTTTTTCTCGCCGCGAAACAAGCTGTGCGACGAAATTTTCGGCGCACGGAGCGTCCAAGTGAAAGGAAGAAGTCTTTTTGGTCCTGAGACTTCAAGGAACAGGAGGCAAGCTCTATCCAAGCCCTTGGAGAGCACTTTCACAGCCAGACAAGAGTTCAGCAAGGCAGCAGGGCAACAGCAAGACAGCAGTCCTTTGTAGAAAGCAGACAGGTGAGTCCTTTGAGCAGCCAGGCAGTTCTTCTTGGCAGGATGTAGTTTCTGGTTCCGGTTTCTTCTCCAGCAAGTGTCTGATGAGGTAGGGCAGAGGCCCTGTTTTATACCCAAATGTGCCTTTGAAGTGGGGGAGACTTCAAAGAGAGGCTAAGAAGTGCACCAGGTCCCCTTTCAGTTCAATCCTGTCTGCCAGGGTCCCAGTAGGGGGTGTGGCAGTCCTTTGTGTGAGGGCAGGCCCTCCACCCTCCCAGCCCAGGAAGACCCATTCAAAATGCAGATGTATGCAAGTGAGGCTGAGTACCCTGTGTTTGGGGTGTGTCTGAGTGAATGCACAAGGAGCTGTCAACTAAACCTAGCCAGACGTGGATTGTAAGGCACAGAAGGATTTAAGTGCAAAGAAATGCTCACTTTCTAAAAGTGGCATTTCTAGAATAGTAATATTAAATCCGACTTCACCAGTCAGTAGGATTTTGTACTACCAGTCTGGCCATACTAAATATGACCTCCCTGCTCCTTTCAGATCAGCAGCTGCCACTTCAACAGTGTATGAGGGCAGCCCCAATGTTAGCCTATGAAGGGAGCAGGTCTCCCAGTAGTGCAAAAACGAATTTAGGAGTTTTACACTACCAGGACATATAACTACACAGGTACATGTCCTGCCTTTTACCTACACAGCACCCTGCTCTAGGGGATACCCAGGGCACACATTAAGGGTGACTTATATGCAGAAAAAGGGGAGTTCTAGGCTTGGCAAGTACTTTTAAATGCCAAGTCGAGGTGGCAGTGAAACTGCACACCCAGGCCTAGCAATGGTAGGCCTGAGACAAGGAAAAGGGGCTACTTAAGTGGGTGGCACAATCCGTGCTGCAGGTCCACTAGTAGCATTTAATCTATATGCCCTAGGCACCTGGAGTGCACATGACTGGGGACTTATAAGTAGATTAAATAGTTCAATCAGGTATGATCCAAAGTTACCATGTTTACAGAGAGAGAGCATATACACTTTATCACTGGTTAGCAGTGGTAAAGTGCGCAGAGTCTAAAAACCAGCAAAACAGTATCCAAAACGAGGAGGGAGGCAGGCAAAAAGTTAGGGGTGACTACCCTAAGGCTGTCAGGTCTAACACATAGTCTATAGCGCACAATGCAAAATGCCTCCAAGTGCCACCAGTGACCAAGCATCGAACTGACAAAATATTGTGTGCTCATGTAACTTCTATGTGCAAGAACAATCACTGCTTTGAAAACCCAGAATCTGTGTCACAAAATCAAGACTTGCCCATATTTTCATATTTCTCATGGGAGATGATGCGTCAGAAGTGTTGAAATCCACAAATTTGTAACTTTTGGGATATTGACGAACATTTGAAATGATCTACCTAGACCAAAAACTTGGACTAAGGTGGTTTAAGTGGTGCACTAAGAACTCTAACTCCTAGTTTTAAAGAGCTGCAGGAAAAGGAATACTTTCACTGGGGCAATAGTTTCCGTGTAAAAAAAAACAAACAAAAAAACACACAAGCCTTGGCAAAGCCAACAGCTCTCGCTCTTCTTACACATGCAATGGCAAAGTTAACAAGTCTGGCTTTTTGTTAGGGATTTTGTTTGGTTATAGTTTGGTGACTTTATGTGTGTTGCTCCTACCATAATGAAAGAACCTCTTGGACTACATTGACATGGAAGATGGGGGCAGGACTCGTCTGCTGAACAAAGTGCATTGTAGAGTTAAGCTTTACCCTTAAAGAATAGTGCAATAAAAAGGAGTCAGATGTTTGCATTGTAAGTGAAAAACGTAAAAGGCATAACCACCAAAATATTGCAGGAAAGAAACTTAAAAAAAAATAGCTAGTATTTTAGGTGCAGCTGTAAGAACACTTGTTTGCACGCAGGGGTTATAAGAAGCAAAAAACTTGCAAGGGGGGTTAGTAAAAAATCCTTAGCCTACCAAAAATCCAAACAGGATACACTTTGTAAACAACAAAAAGCCATTAATTAGCATTCAAAATGTTAACATAGCAGTAAAGTAAATACATTAAAAACTGAAAATTACAAAGTAAACTTCATGTTGCTTTTGCAGACTAATAAAATAACATATTGAGCACCATCACCAATGGCAAAACAAATGGCACAATGCAACAATCCACAAAATCACTGTGGCCTTGAAAGATAGCTCATCCAAAGTCATGACAAGCCATGAAAGACACTGTGAACGCCAATCTCTAAAAAGGGCTGATCCACAGACTTATCTCGGTACTACTAACTATATGTACTTTTCAGGTTGAATCCTGCCTATCAGACAGCAAAATTCTCTGATTTGCTAAAAGCATCTTTGGGACATTCAGAAAGCTTTCCAGTGCATAGATTTCACCAGCTCCTTACCATTGACTCTATAACTCACATTTTCCGGCTCTCTATTTGCTGGCTTCATTATTTTTTTTTTTTTTTTTTTAGACTGTCCAGGGTGAGCTCCTCCTTCCCAAGGAGTAAAGCCTTTTCACAACAACTCCCCTTGTTTTCTTCTGTGAGTGCTCTGAGTGCTCCTTTCTTTAAAAAGGCCTGTAACACTTGCTCTTATCTTGTCACATTTGCCGTGCATTCAAAGACATAAGTCAAATGTCAAGCTCTGTCTTCCAGGGAGCTTGGTATTTACTTTTCCTTCTCATTCTTCAAAGTGAGAGAATCTAGGTGATAATCTTGCTGGTTTTTCGGGGTAGGAAAGGTTTTTATTGTAGCACACCACAACATTTAAGTGAACTGTGTATTTTAGAACATATCGGAACACACAAATGAAGCATTTTTTATTTTTATTCTGGCGTGTGTTGGAAACAAATGACTTAATATGATAAAAACAAATCAATGCACTAGGTGATGACACTTTCACACACTATAGTTTGTGTAATGTATAGTTTTATTAGTAAAACTGTAGATCTGCGTAAATGTAATGGTCATTTAAATTGCAAATGGGTTGTCTGTAATGGCAGTGTGCTACAACAGCATGCATGCTCCACTTGATGCCTCTTCACTCTACACCACTCCACCCACTGAACTCTTCTACACCCTGCACCACTCCACTCTATGGCTCTGCTCTACGCCACTCTATTCTATGCCAATATACTCTTCACCACTGCATTCTTAAGCACTCCAGTTTAGACCACTCCAATATACTCTGCACTATGCCACTCCATGCCATTCTCAAACACTGCGCTCTATGGCAATACACTCTATGCCAATGCACTTTAGTTTAACACTCAACTCTATACCAATCCACTGTAAACTACTCTAATCTACATCACTTCATTCTGTACCACTGCACTCTACACCACTTTACTCTTTGCCATTACTCTCTTCGTCACTGCACTCTACCCTGCACCATTCCATTCTACGCTACTTCACTCTACTCTGAAACAGTCTTGTCTGTGCCACTGCCCTCTACCCCACTCTACTCCACTGTATGCCACTACAGTCTACTCTAAGCCACTCAACTCTACACCACTGCCCTCTATGCAGATGCACGCTACGCAAATGCACCATTGTACACTATGCCACTTTATGCTGTGCTAGTGTATTCTATGCCACTCTTCTCTGCAACACTGCACTCTCTGCCACTGAACTCTACGCAGATGCATGCTACACAAATGCACTCTACTCTGCACAATTGTACTCTATGCCACTTTATTCTATGCCAGTGCACTCTATGCCATTCTCCTCTGCAACACTGCACTCTCTGCCACTGAACTCTACACCACTCTACTCTGCACTCCCTTCCAATGCACTCTATGCCTCTCTACTCTGCACCACTGCACTCTTTGCAACTCTATTCTGCGCCACTCCACTTTACACCACTGCACTCTACTGTTTACCCCTACCCCACTTAACTGTACGCCACTGGATTGAATGCCACTGAATTCTATGCTGCTGCACTCTAGCCACTATTCTCTGCAATACTCTATGCCAATGCACTCTTCACCAGTCCATTCTACTTTACGCCACTCTACTGTATATCACTATGTGCTTCACTCTATGCCACTTCATTGCTCAACACTTTATGCCACTCCACTCTACAACACTCTACTCCACTCTTCACCAATCCACTCTACACCACTCTTCTCTATGCCACTAACTTTAAGTCATGCTGAACAGCAGCCATGCTGGTGTACAACATGGCTAAACACATTGGTAAAGCCAGTAGCTCTTGAGTAGACACAACCCATTGGCTTTGCCAATGCTTGCTTTAAAAGTATTGGTAATATGAGGTCTCTGGATATTTAAAGCAGTCTGTAGTGAGACCTACGAAGAGAAATAATTTGTGCAAAAGCACACGTTCTCTAAATCTACACTTACAGATTGCTTGCTTTATGGATGATACTCTGGAGTACCTTTAGGAAAGCCACCGTACCTAGTTGTACATCTATGCATCAAACATTTATGAATTTCTGGGAAATGGTCCCTATGAGCAGAAATAGGGCAAGCAGATTCTTTCTTACCCAAACACTATTTTAAGCATTCCACACACAACTTGCCATTTTTGAGGATCCAGAGATAGAAAGGTGACCATAAAACTAGTGTTGACTTTTCCCGTACGTCAGGTTAAAGCAACTAGAAAAGGAACAATAATAATGTATCTGTGAAAGATTGGTAATTTATAACATGCAGATAT
The DNA here is from genome assembly GCF_031143425.1 of Pleurodeles waltl. Classification (NCBI taxonomy): domain Eukaryota; kingdom Metazoa; phylum Chordata; class Amphibia; order Caudata; family Salamandridae; genus Pleurodeles; species Pleurodeles waltl. Next base: position 861,155,195 of record NC_090446.1, on the reverse strand, counting down.
TTGGAGAATCTGATTGGTGATGGCTAGCTCATATTGCTCTATATATCCCCGATCCAATGATTACATTGATCCAGCTAGAATATGGTGACTGGAGGGTTTAGATTCATTGTATGGTTTCTGTGGAAATTCAGTTCTTGGTTGGGACATATAGGCGAAAAAGTACTTATTTGCAAACAGGTAGAACGTTTAGAGGGATAACAGTGGACACAAGACTAAATCCTAAGGTATTCAGAATGGGCCAGTGCTCCAGTACGTATTGTGCAGGATCGAGAAGGTGATTTCGTGGGGTACTAATACTTCTCATATGGTACTCAGCCTGGTGTGGCGTAACAGCACTTCTCTGAAGTTTCTGACCCAGGGATATGAATAGGTGCATGCCTAACAGAGAACAGATAGGGCGGTTGTACCAGTTCTTTAAGATAACCGTGAGCCAGCATGGTCTGCCAGAACGTGTGTGATAGGACACAGCCAGGAGTAGTTCAACAGCCCTTTGGCAGGTCTCACCCGCAAGTAATGTTCCAGGGTTTCTCAGATACTAATAAGTCAGAAATAGTGTATCAATACGTCCCTGACAGCTCTGACCCGAAGTAGAGTGGCAGTATCTCTCTGACAATAATGAGAGAGAAAAATAGCAGGGATACAGAGAAAGTGTCCCAGTAGGCACCTCGAAGTGATGAACCAGCTTGGAATGCTAGTGCTTCCCTGATGGTGCACAGCTGAGGATAGCGCACTGGCCTTTCTCCACTTCTCTCAGAATACTCCACTTTTTTCTTAATACTCAACTGGAGCCAGTGTAAAATTAGATCTTTGGGTAAGTAGAACGCACTAGTACTTTTCTGAAAGAAGCCCGCCCATGCTGGGTACTAGTCCATCTCTCAGAGTACTCAGCTAAAATATAGTGCACAATACTTCTCTGTTAGATTGCAGGGTCAATACCTCCGATTCCTCCCAGTTCTGAGACGGTACAATGGCTGCCATAAGAGGAAGGATACTGCAGTCCTGGCGGACTGATTACCAGAGGCGGGGCAGCCACTCAGGAGCTGGCCGTGAAACGGAGCCAGGTGCCAAAGTCGAAGCAATATTTAGAAGCGTGAATCGTCTCATTCTTTCCACAGTCATGTGGGAGGGGGCCCCACCTCCTTCCTCTCTCTCTACACAACAGTTCTATTCTAATTTAGTTAAAATGTAGATGCTCTACATATTCGTCTATCAAATGTTTGAAACAAACAATTAAATGTGTGTTTTCCTGCCTCTCGTGTCTATATAACCTTCTCACTGGGTACATTAAAAGGGAAGTTGGGGAAAGTTAAATGTCACCCTCTGGGGCATTAGCCACCACCAGCCAAAGCGGAGACTCAAAGGGGAGCAGCGGCGCAGCCAAATAAAAGCCCAGGATGAGGCAATGAGCTTACTATTTGACTTGAGTTTAATGTATAAATTGTGCTTTATTTTAGTCCAATGACTGTTGAAAAATGTACATTATGAAATTTCTCAGTTGTTTCCTCCTGGTGTGTGTAGATTTTTGTGCCCAAACGGCAGACAAAGACTGTAGTACATCAGCTTTGCTAGCCACTATATTTTTCTCATAATACCCAAGAATAGTCAATCTCAAATGTGTTTTGCCCTAGGCCCTTGTATTATTTGTGACATGCTCTGGAAGCCCAGTGGTTGTGCTGAGATGTTAGAATGGCTGCTCAGAGTGGATGATGCCCTGGGGCACACATTAATACGGTGAAAAGTCATTCCCATTTCCAGATTAAGATTATCCACATTAGGAGCCGATGAGCTCCGTAGCTGGGTCTCAGCTGCAAAACCAGAAAGCACTAGCTACAATCATGGCTCCTTCACTCCTCAAGCTGTGTGATCCTTAGAAAACCATATAGTGTTCCTGTCCCTTAAAGGTAATTTATCCAGCGGTACAGAAAGAAACTTTGAAATCATGGTCAAAAAGAGTATTAAATGTTGCTTTAAACACCTTACAGTTTACACTACATCGAAAAGTTGGTGGTAATATGTTTGTGCCATGCTGCAGTAGTCTAACAAAGGCAGGGGAGGCGAAGATTCTAAATGTTGATATATAAACTGAGCGCAATCTTGTCTACGTGAGTGTTGACAAATGCTCATTTTACCTTTTAGAGGGATCAGAGCTCTGTTGTTCAAGTCTCGGTTTCGCTTAAAACCGAAGATCAGGTGCAGTTGCAAAACAGTGTGGAGCGCTCTCTGCTAGTGCCATGCTATCTGCCTGTCTAACGTGCATAGGGAACCCACATAACCCCTGTGGTACTGATTGAATAAACCACTGTGCATGTATAGTATGTACAGTCATTTTGTTACACAATTTAATTTGAGTTTTATTCATGATCATACAGATATTGTATCAAAATAAGTGCATGAAACTCATTGGCACATATATTCAAAGTGTTTCGTTAGAAAACCTCAAGTCTATAATTTAATATATCTGTTCGAAGTCTAAGCATATTACCAGGGTGAGGCCAGTTCAGTTTTATATGCAAAGAGGCAAACAGGAGCTTTTCCTGGGCAGTTGCAATTAATAAACAGCTCCTTAGGTAATTCCACGTCCCTTTATTCATTCTTCAGAGACGTTCTTTAGTTTCAAATGTTAACTGCTTGTGCAATTGTGCCTTGACGTGTCTTACTTTTTCTCTGCTGAAGCCGGGGCAGGCAAAGAACAGGGGGATAGCTTCTATTGGTGCAGCAGGTGCAGTGGTACCAGGGGACCACTGAACCCCGAGTGTAGACGTGTTTCACAGTTTCGACGGTAGGCATGGGGCCCTTCATTGCACTAGTACTCATGACACACTGCCTACACCACTGGCAAGGCCCAAAGCTGCTGAATAAGTTCTGCCTCGACTGCCAGCAGCAAGAGGCTCAATTGTAACCTCCTATGACTCCTTGTCTATTGGCTCGGATTGTTTTGATATTATATCTCAGTCAAGTTACCTCTCAAATTGAAATGCGTGCCAACGAGTGCACCGCCAATTTGACAGCTATCTTCTGAGTGACAGCATTGTCAAGCAATGCTCTCCAACCAGACTTGCTCTCTGGAGACTTTGGAGGGGACTGTAATTAAATACACAGCCACAGATGTGGAGCGACAGCATCACATATCGGTCGTGAACCTGAACATTAGAATGAAATGACATCACACGACTACTGCAACTCTTTAAACGCCTGCCGAAACAAGTCACCCGACATAATTCATTTTGCATTCCAGTGGGAGCAATTATAACGTGGCATCTCATTCCTGGGCTGGAAACATTCGTGCCCACACCTCAGGGCTTCCGGTAAAGTCATAGCGAGTCTCTTCCTTGCTCGTGCTCCTGTCTGGTATGGCCTTGTGAACTGCACTGCACACTCATCCTTCTAGGGCACCTAAGAGGGTGTGTAGGTGTCAACATAATCCACCATTGCCAGATGTAAGCAAGGAAGATGTTAAGATATCGATAAGTCAACAAGGACATCTGGGCCAATGAGTCCAGTCTACTTCTGTGTCCCCTGCTCAACTACTGCTGATGCTTTTTGTGTTTAATACGTGTCCTTAAGTAATATTTCATAATAAATACTGTAGAACATAGAAAGGATGTATTTTATATACGCATAATGTATTATGCAACCCATGTAGGTTTATAAAAGCACAGAATTCAGTTAAATTGGGACTAAAGTGTGGTTACAGTTGCAAATTAAAACTGAAACAATCACAAATCCACTTATTGTGGTTAGGATCACGATCAGTATTATAAATCTTGTAACTTATCGTGCATATTAGATTCCATATCATCATCCTTACCACTATGAAAGAAGAAACTGCAAATTTATTATTAACTGTTGGTTTTAATACACTGTTATTTAGTTACATTTTACTTTCAGGTAGAGTTGTTTATAGGTATAAATACTGTAAGATCATATTTGTTGCAATTGGTGGTCGAGTTACGCTTAGCATGGCTGTTGTGTATGGATTGCATGGTTATTGTGTGACTTAAGGATTGTGGTCCTAACTGTAATCCAGGCAGTCGACCAATGGATGACATAAGCCACCTCGAAGTGAATGCCTCTGAAACTGAAATACCTAGGGCAACTGGAGAACCTATGATCCTCACTGCGCTTGTCCTGACTCCTATGCCACTGCCAAAAATATCTAAGGAAGTAAGAAACCTCGGAATTACCATGGAGGCCAGGCTGTCAATCAATGCACAACTGGAAAAGGAAGCCAGATCAAGGTTTCTCATATTAAAAACACTGCAAAGCATCTTCCCCCTACCTAGGATCCCATTACAAGGTTCAAGCTACCATCTCCCTTGTAGTATCAAAACTGGATTATGCTAATGGTCTGTATTACAGCTCAACGTTACCAACTATGGGAAGATTACAGAGACTTCGGAACACGGCTGCTAGACTACTCTTACATGTAAAGAGTACATGTAAAGCCACAAGTACATATTTCTCCTGCCTCGGGGGACCTACACTGGTTATCATTTGCCAGAAGATCCACCTTCAAACAGTTGGTAAAGGATCACTCTTCATCGGAAAGAAAAATCAACAAATACATAAAACAAAGAAACTTATGCTCAAGAAAAGCTCACTGCCTCAACATTTCTACTTGCAAGACAAAACCCATGGGTGGAACATCTTTCTCCGTTAACGCAGCCAAACTTTTGAATTCACAACCCATATACATAAGATCCATTGACAACCATCTTAGGTTCAGAGTATTAGTTAAGAACTGGCTCTTCCCTGCATGAGAACTATACAAGACAGTGTACCACTACAGTATACTAAGGCATGACACACTATGCTTCTCATAGGCTAGAGACGAAGTTGATATACATCGGTCATTGTACTTTGAACTATGCTTCCTTTTATCAGCAGATTCGTTCATAAAAATAAAAAACGTTTATTGCACCTCAAAATACATGGGTATATATCACACAATGCCATACTTGCTGCTTCTCTGTACATGTAGAAGCATATATGGAAGAGTTTTTGCCTGTGATTAAAACTTTAAGAAATATAATGAACAACTGCGCATACTTCACCACAAGATAAATATGCAGATCAGACCATGTAAATATGACTGCTGCTATGCACATATGGGTATTTATATAGAGGGGTTTTCTCCTGCCAGTACAACCTCACTATGTGCCATGTGTACATAAAAGTTATTTTTTAATTTTTTAAAATAAAAATTCCTAATTTCGAACTTTATCCCATCCCTACTCTGTCTGACTCATCTCAAACCTTTTTGAATACTATGAAAACCCAAACATCCTTCTCAAACGTTGCCTTCTTTTCTTATCTGTGTCACCCAACTAACAGACACGCACTACTCACCCTTTCAAATCCATTCCCATCATTTTATCTCTACTCTAAACCTTACTAAACACATAGAAAAATCAAGAGCACAAACCTAACAACTAATGCACAAAAAAAAAATATATATATATTATCAATCTATTAACTGTTATCCTCTATTATTGGTTTCTGGAGGCATGTGCTACTCACCACAAAGCACTCCCACGCCTCATCTGGGGTAGTAATTACAATTTCAATGTTTTTTCCTTTTTAATTTGTAGCCATAACTGCACACATTATCTATGCACACATTATCTATGGTTTAAGTGAATGTCTAAGGTTTTTTAAACATACATTAAAGTGTTATATGCAAGCCTAACCATAACTCAATTTTGACCTTTTTTCACTGAATTATTGTGGATATACCACATCCAACCGTCCCTGTGGCCTTCCCCCATGGAGATGGTGAGATAACTGCTACTGCACATGCCCAATAGGTGTGTTTAGAGGAGGCTGGGCAAGGCCCTTTGACCAACCCACTGCAGGCAACTAGTGCATAGCAAAGGTTATGCATGACGGGGGTTAGTCAAGCACATAAGTAGTGCACCAAATTTTGTTTTAAAATGTGTTTCAGGATTCACCAAAAAGTAATGGATGACAAGAGAAAAAGCTCCCATCATTTACTCGGATAGCATACCTTTATTTTTTTTTAATTAATTTTGCAAATTATTTGTGGATTTACAAATCCACTGAGGATCAGCGGATTAAAAGTTATTTTATGTTATGTGTGTTTGTAAAGTGCACTATCACCCACACAAGGGTATCCTGGCACTGAACAGTCCAGATAGCGCTATAACTTAACCACTTGTAGTAAAGTTCTACTTTCATGACAAGTTTGGTGTAATTCCATTCAGCATTTTTTTCTGCAGAGTGGAGCAAAATCTATTGGGAATTAAAATCAGATTTTTTAAAAAATCCTCTTTATTTTTGACTCTTCTTGAAGGATCTGCAAGAAACTTGCCATGCTGAACCGGACCTAATCATGACTGCACTCTGCATAGTGGTAGTGTGTAAAATATATGCATATACTTTCACTTTAAAAATGTCACAGTTAAAGTACAATTATGATTGGAAATTAAAACCTAAAAAACACTGACATTCCCAAGTTATGGTTAGAGCCACAGCCCATAACTTGCACCTCGGCCAGGTAAACTATATCTTCTTCACCAAATGCAGTGCTTGAAAGTCTCAACCCTTGATATGACAGCTGCAACAATAAACACTGTAAATAATCTTACTGGTGAGATTACATTCCAGATTCGTTTTAACAATATGAAAGCATCATCTATGAATGTAGTATTATTTATTGGCTTGAGTATGTATCAATATTTAAGTTAGGCTGTTAGGTGTTTTTACTTATTGGTATCAGTATTGTGAGGTCATAAGCATTGTATGTGGTGTGTGAGTTATAGTTTGCATGGCTGTTGTGTGAGTTATGTACTACAGTCCTAATCTTATCATGCAAATTTCAGTGTTACTTCTCCTCAAATCAGACCCATAATTGGACTTCAACTGTCTTTGAGTGAATTTCTAAAGTTTATTTTTTTAAATCTACAAAAGGTCTTCTATCCAGTGCTAACCATGACTTCAATTTAACAGTTGTTTTTATCACTGGATTTTTGAGGTTTTTGATTGTGCCACATTTAACAGTTCCCTGTGCTCAACCTGTAGACAGGCTGTACTGGCCATCCCACTGTGAGGGGCCAACTCACTGTGAGTGGTCAAACCCTGCAGTAAAGTTGCCATTTTTATTTTAATACTTGGGGTCTCTTCAGAGCCCCACTACTTGACCCAACGGGACACTTTAATTCTCCCCATGCTCCCTTAAGCTTCCTTCATGTTTTTCACGATGCAAAGATCAAGTTCCTGGATCCTAAAACAGTGGCCACAACATTTTTACAAGGTATGGTCAGGCAATTGGAGAGCTTTGGGTTCACAGACCATAAAGTGACAATTGGCGAAAAAGCTACCTCAAAAGGATTGGATTATTTTTTTAACTGTGGCACACAGATGATCAGCATACCTTGGTTTGTGAGCCATCTGCCGGCTATCGGTCCAGATATCGCTCTCTCAATAGGTTTGATTGAATGAGGTCTAAAAATCACTTTTCTCATGCTGATTTCTGAAAAACTACTACATGGATTTACACCAACCAGGCAAAGGCATTGCTATGAATAAAGTTCTACTTTCATGGTAAGTTTGATGTAATTCCATTCAGCCATTTGTTCTGGTGCTATGTCAGACTATACAGGTGTTAAAATGAGAAAGGCCTCTTTTTTTGACTGCCCTCTTCTTTTTGCCCTGTGATTGACAGATTTGCAAGAGACTTGCCATGCTGAACCAAGTAAGAAGAGCATTTTAGTGGAAAGTTTCGTGCACATTTGTTGAACAGCACCAAAGGTATCTGGAAACAACACAGCAGCTATTCAACAGACCGGGCACTAATCATGCCTGGCCTGCTTACGTATTACATCCTATGCCAGGGTAATTTACTTCAAACGTACGTAAAAATTCCAAGAGGATGCAATAATTCATTTGCATATGAAATAGCAACAGATGCTTTCATACACAGAGCACTATGGTGAACTGTATCATTGACTCATCACATACAACTCACTACTACAATTCTTATTGAAGGGCGCTACTCTAAAAACGAGGCAAGATTGTGGCACACTGGGCTCATAAAAACAACATTTATCCCGTTTGATGTGGTTTTCCACTAAAGCCCACAGAACGAGTACCAAGCTGTTCTAACTCCCTTTATCGGGCCCGTCAGAATTTTCGGGCCCCTCTTCATGAGACCCTCAGTAGAACGTTCACAGCTAAGATGCCTTGTACAAAAGGTGACCGCAGCAGCTTTGTCATGTGATTGCTAAGTCTGGGCGAGCAGTCATCCCTACAAACCGGCGGATTATGCACCCACTGGGGGGGTTCCGTATAACTTGCAGGTCCAAGATCCCTCACCAAGTCTGGTAAAACAGTGGGCTGAGAAACCGCTCCACGCGTCTGTACATTTATAAAATGCCTTCTCAGCCTTCCATCTTTCAGATGTCTATAACATGCGTACCACTTGATTGGGACACATTATAAAAGTGTGAAGAAAAGAGTCAACAATTAGTGTTCGCCATAGAAATTGTTATTAACATTTGCAGGCCAAAATCAAACATGATTAAGCATATTTGGTTTAGAGTTGCTACCCATTTCTGTCTGACACCTCCCTCCCCAACCAAACACACACACACACACACACACAAGCTTCTGGCAAGCCATACAAAACATAAACAGCCAAAAAAGTGAAAATAAAAACTCTGGCCCAGTCTAATCGAATCTCAATCAACATTTGTTGCCCTTAATTTTAATGTGAGCTTAACTGAATACAGCTCAACAATCCTGGAAGAATGAAGGGCTAATTGGAGAATTCAGTCCATGACCAGCTGGGTGCATAGAGATATGTGCAGCGAGCTGTTACCCACAGACCTCTTTCACCTTTCCAAGAGGCTGACAAGTTAGTACGCAGCTTTTTTTCAACGCTGTAATATCAGAGCGCGTTCAAGGGAGTTTCATGGCAAAGTAGAGACTGAAAGACCTTCAGGGAGACCGGGCATGTTTAGCAAAGCATAGGAACGAGTTCGTCTGCAACCAACCTTCTCCATAGTCTTCTTTAGTGTGATAGTTACACTTTTCTGGAAAACACTAGATTTCCCATATCATATTCCACAGTCACGTGTAAACAGGCCTATTAACTTAACACAATGCATCTACTCGCAAGGCATATTCAACTAACAGTGTACTCAGGGCCTAGGTAAGAAAGACCCTAAGAGCCCAACTTTAATCAGGGAACACTGCAGAGTAATGTACACGTCTCAGGTTCGAATCTTGGCATGGTAGATTTAAGCATTCGTCCTTCCAAAGCTAATAAACTGATTACCACTGAGGTCGGCATATTTCACGTTGAAATAGACAGTTCATGGAGTAAAACGCACTGTAAAATGGTTACTCTAGTACACTCGATACTACGTAAACTTTCAATGCACCCGCACTGGAAATGAAGCCTGCTGGATAAATCCCAGCTCAGAGCCTGAATGGGTACAGTGGCTAGAACGTTATCGGCTTATGGGTGAGCTTGCACTAGAGGCAAGGGCCACCTTCAGATATCAAGGGGGAATGTTTCCTCCGCTTAATATTGCCTGCAGAATGTCTGGACTGTTACTTTTTTGGGGAGCCAGATGAGAGGCAACAGCTCCCTTACAGCTTTACAGAGTCACTAGTTCTTTCATTTAGGAAGCAGTAGCCCACAATTCAGACTAGGGCAACAGAAAGCACACAAATGTGATGAATTCCTGGCCATCCACACAAAATAACAGACGGCAAGGATGAGGGATAGGTGGGCCTTTGGACCACAGGGTGATGCCCCCGGCTTAGGGAAGTGGCACCCGGCCTTTGCATGCCTCTGAGTTGATTAGCCCAAGAGCAATGTCAGTGGGTCCTCACAAAATTCTTAATACACCCCACCAAATCATTTGATATTATGCCACTGGAGGCAAGAGGCCCATTACCTGCTGTAGATGAGGCAGCCCATTTTATTTATCTCCTTGTCCGACTTGTACCTCCTCAGGTCCTCCCAAGCATCCTTGATGGCAGTGATGGTCAGGATGATGCAGATAGGGATGATGGCCACTGCCGGCTGGAAGGCATTCACCACCGGCACGAAGTTCAGCGCTGCCACTGCCACAAAGTAAAGGTTGGCAAAACGGTGGAACTGTTCAAAGAGGTTCTTGGGCACGAAGGAGAGCACCGTGTATTTGGTGGTCTTGATCTGGTTGGTAGCGTAGTGGCGGTTGGGCTGGTCCTTCCAGTTGAACGTCTCGTAAGGTAGATTAGAGGACACCTCGCGCTTCTGGTCTTGGAGTTTCCGTCGCCCCGGGATGGCCAAATTCCAAAACTCGGCCATTTCGGACTGACACCAATGAACTCCTGCACCCCGTTTTTTTACCTCCACGTTCAGTTTGGACGAATTTCCACGCGCATGCTGGCTCCCTCTAAAGCAGGATGTTATGGCTCTCCTCAAAACAACGGAAAACGTGAAGAAACAACTTTACTGTTCCGGCTCATAGTACTGCTACTGATAAAACCGCCCTCTCTCACATCCATCAGAGGCAGCTTCGCGGCGGCCTTGTGTCCCTCTGAGGTGGATTCCTTCCTTGGACGTCCGGCACAGCAGGCGTCTTTCAGTGGTGGCCCTCGCAGTTGGATTCCTTCCCTCAAGCCGGGCTGCCTCGCTTTACTTGCCTCAAGCCGGGCTGCCTCGGCTTTACCGTCCTCGCAGCTCACCTGTTGCACTCACACGTCACTCCAGCACCTGTAGCATTCCACAAACCAGTTAGACACAGGTCAGGAATGCGAGCGCTGGGTCCTAGAGCCGGCCAGGTTCGGAATCTGATCATTGAAATAACGAGGGACGACACGTACAGCACAGGTGATCCACAGGCAGAGTGATGGAGTTGAACGTGACCAGGTATATAATTGTTAAATGATGTACAAACGGATTCGGAACACTTTGTGCACCCCGCACAAGTACTAGAATTCAGTGCTTTAAATGGAAATATAGACGTGCAGGTACTCCATATTTAAAGTATGTTTGTTCCTCAGAAGAGCCAGTACTCTCCAATTAAATGTACAGCAGCAGTGTTAAGAAGTGGAGGTACTGCCCCTTTCAAAGTTAAAAAGTGCAAGTACTCCGTGTGGACAGTATCTGCCCATTTGAAGCAAATCGAGACTGTACAGACAAGGGGCCTGGATGCAAAGATACTTGTTTAGAATGTACATACAGGCGGTGGAAATGCCACATGCATGGCTCCACAGTGTAGAGGCAGAACTGGAATGCTTAGAAACATGGTCTGTGTGTACAGATAGAGTCCCTATGCAGAAATTCACGATCAGAATGTAAACACATATAAAGTTTAAGGAGGCAGGATTAGAATGAATTAAGAACGGGTTATAATGAACTATACAGGGGAAGCAAAGATACCAGGATAGCATGCACCGAGTCATCTAAAACAACATGTTTTTTATGAGAAATAAAGGAAAAAATAAATACTTTCTATCCCAGTGGCCTTGCCTAAGCTCAGAGTTATGGTTTGATTCGGCTGAAATGCTTAATGAACAAGTTACTAACCTTCGGTAATGCCTTATCTGGTAGAGAATCTACCTACCTGCAGATTCATTACCTTTGAATTCCCTGGCATCAGCTTTGAATCTGGAATTTTTTGCTGAGCAATACCCTGTGCATGCCGTCAGGTGGCGTCCTTCGGATCCGCATGCATCATTCGGCTCTGCGTGGTGACGTCAGCGTCGTTGGAGCAGTCTATGACATCACGGTCGTCTATAAAGGAACCACCCCAGCGCACATATGTCAGTTCTTTTACCCACAAACTTCCACACCAGAAGCACAGAGTCATCGATAGGACGAACAGTTTGTCTGTGCAAAACTAGGGCCTTAAAAGGGATAAACCCTAACCCTACTAGACATATCCGCAGAGCGGGGACGCATGGGTGGGTGTAAGGAATCTGCAGCTAGATAGAGTCTCTATTAGCTGCAGATTCCTTACTCTGAATAGATACCCAAGCCATATCCTCCTGGCGGTAGGCTGTTTATAAATCTCCTTTACACTAAAAAGTTCTGTAGGACTGAACGGGCAAAGTGTCCGTCCCTCCGGACCGGATTGTTCAGGCAGTAATGTTTTGCAAACGTGTGCAAGGACGCCCATGTTGCTGCCTGACAGATATCCAGGACTGGTACGCCTGAGATAGCGCAGTGGTAGCAGCTTTGCCCCTGGTAGAATGAGCCCTCAGGAGGCTGCTTCCTGGACAATGCATAGAAGATCCTAATGCAGAGAATGACCCAGTGCAAAATGGTTTGTTTCTGCACTGTCCGACCCTTCTTTGCTCCCACCTACCCCACAAAGAGTTGGCCATCCACCCGGAACTCTTTTGTGCAGTCAAGGTAGAACAACAAGCTCTTTTTGGGTCCAGCCGGTGGAGTCGCTCCTCTTCTTTAAAGGGCTGCAGTGGAGCAAAGAAAGTGTGCAGGGTGATGTTCTGACCCAGATGAAATGGGGTCACTACCTTGGGGAGGAAAGAGTCATGAGTTATGAGAACCACCTTGTCTGAAAATATGGTGAGATATGGTGGCTTGGATGAAAGAGCCTGCATCTCACTCATCCTCATGGCATTTATTATTTCCACTAAAAAGGCTGTCTTGATGGTGAGCAGCTTGAGGGGGCAGTTGTGTAACAGCTCTAAGGGAGCACACATAAGAAATGTGAGGACCAGATTTAAGTCCCATTCGGGCATAACAAAGGACGTAGGGGGAAACATATGTGTAAGTACTTTAAGGAAGCTATGTACAATGGGAGATTTGAAAAGTGAAGGCTGATCAGGCAGCCGAAGGAATGCCTGAAAGGCAGAAAGATAGCCCTTGAGAGTACCAGATGCAGAACCCAGCTGGGCAAGGGATAGTATAAAGAGAAGGATATCAGAAAGAGTAGCAGAAAGAGGATCAATAGACCTTTCTGTACAATAATATACAAAGTGTTTCCAATAGCAGGCGTATACCGTTTTAGTGGAGGGACGCCTGACTGCCAGAATTACTTTTCAGACTTCAGGAGGAAGGTCAAAAGCCATGAACTGCTGCTGCTCAATCTCCACGCATGAAGGCGCAGAATTGACAGGTTCGGGTGGAGAACCCTACACTTCTGCTGCAACAGAAGATCCTCCCGAAGGGGCAGCCTGATCAGAGGATCAATGCTCAATTACAGAAGCTTGGGATACCAGACTCTCCATGGCCAATCCGGAGCTACTAAGATTACTTGGGCCCGGTCATTCTTGATCTTCTTAAGAACTCTGGGCAGAAGTGGTATGGGCGCAAAAGCATACAGGAGGCCTGAATTCCACTTGCAATGAAAAGCGTAGCCGAGCGATTGCCGCCTTGGAAACTCCAATGCGCAATACTGCTGACATTGTGCGTTGTCTGTGGAGGCAAACCGATCTAACAAGGGCTCTACCCTCTGCTGAAAGAGTCCTTGTGCCACCTCCGAGTGGAGCTACCATTCATGATCTGCTAGCACAGATGGCTGAGTTCGTCCACCCTGGTGTTCAGAGAACCTGCAAGGTGTTCAACCACCGGGGTTATGCCCTGATGTTCCAGCCATGTCCAGAGACTCAGCGCCTCTTGACAAAGGGTCCACGACCCCACACCGCCCTGCTTGTTGCAGTACCACATTGCAGTGGTGTTGTCCATGAACACCTGCACTAGCTTCCGTTTTACAACAGGAAGAAATGCTTTTAATGCCAGTCGGATTGCCCGGAGCTCCGGTAAGTTGATATGGAGTCCAGATTCCACGGGAGACCAGCGACCTCTGATTTCCACCTCTCCCAGATGGCTGCCCCATCCCACAAGTGACGTATCAGTCACTACTGTAAGTTCTGGCTGGGGAAGGGAGAGGAGTCTGCCTCTGACCCAATTGCAGTTCACTAACGACCACTGCAGGTCTTTTGCAGTTCTCTCCGAGATCTGAACAGTGTCGGTAAGACTCCCCTGATGATGTGCCTACTAGAACTTCGAGTCCCACCGCAGAGTCCTCATATGCCACCTGGCATGCTTGACTAACAGGATGCAGGAGGCCATGAGTCCCAACAGCCTCAGTCTGTCTCACCCAAATCCAGGATAGAGACCGAAACATTGGTTTCATAACATGAATATCCTTGATTCGCTGCTCTGGAGGATATGCCCGAAACAGCACAGTGTCCAGAATGGCTCCAAAGAAAGGAAGCTTTTGAGGGGTAGTCAGGTGTGACTTTGGCACATTTATAGTAAACCCCAGCGAATGCAGGAGGTCAGCCGTAGTCTGAAGGTGGGTGATGAGAGCCTGGGGTGTAGAAACCTTCAACAGCCAGTCGTCGAGGTAGGGAAGACTGAAACCCCCAACCTGCGCAGATGAGCTGCTACCACTGCCATCACTTAAGTGAACACCGGAGGGGCACTGGTGAGACCGAAGGGGATCACAGTAAACTGAAAGTGCTCATGGCCCCCTTTGAACCACAAGTAACGCCTGTGGGCGGGCAGGATGGGGATGTGAAAATACCCTTTCTGCAAATTCAACACTACCATCCAGTCTCGGTGGTCTAGGAGAGACAAGACCTGAGCAACAGTGAGGATCTTGAATTTCTCCTTTCTGAGGAAGAGATTGATGTCCTGCAAATCCAGATGCATGTGGTCTTGCAGAATCACACTAGGAGGATTTGTTTACGGTGATCCCCTTCGGTCTCACCAGTGCCCCTCCGGTGTTCACTTAAGTGATGGCAGTGGGAGAAGGAGGGCTCGGTGGTTGCTGACCTCTGGCTGGACCCTCTGCATCTAAAGGTATCACAACCTCATCCTCACACTGGATACTGAGATGATGGAGGACGGTGGCTGATTTGAGGGGTGGCCTGGTACCCCACCCCATCAGATGCCTCAAAAGGGGCGAAAGGCAGAATGCTGACGAGCTGGAGCCAAGAGGCCCAAGGATCTGGCCATAGCCAGAGAGTCCTTGAACTGCTCAAGCGCAGAGAATGCCTTTTCTCCAAAAAGGCATGAGTCATCGAAGGGCATGTCCATAAGGTTTGTCTGGACATCCCCCGAAAAGCCAGAAATATGAAGCCGGAAATGGCATCGAAGAACCACTGTCGGTGAAATCACCCTGCCCCGTGAGTCGGTCGTGTCCATACCACACCAAATCGTAAACTTGGCTGCGTCTCTCCCATCTTTGATGGCTGGAGTGAGAGTGTCCCGTATGTCCTCAGGGACCTGGGGCAGCACCTGTAACACCGTATCCCAAGTATGGGAAAAATGGCCCAAAAGGCATGAGGTATTTAATGACCTCAATGCCAGGCTGGAGGAAGAAAACATCTTCTTACCAAGCTGATCCAGCCTCTTGGATTCCCTATCGGGGGGAGCAGAAGGGAAGGCACTATGGGATGTGGAGACCTGGACCATCAAGCTCTTTGGGTGGGGTGTTGGGTGAGGAAACTAAGGCCAGTAGTAGCTGGTCGATGGCAGTGGTCGATTGTCCTACTTACAGGAGCCCCTGTGCTGGGTTTGGACTACGTCTCCAGAAGGACATCAATGAGGGCATCGTTGAAGGGTACCATTGGTTCCGATGTGGAAACCCCTGGCTGAAGCACCTCTGTCAGGATGTTAGTCCTGACTGGCACAGTAGGCAACTCTAGGTCCAGTACCTTGGCTGCTCTGTGCACCACCATGGCATTTGAAACTCCCTCCTCCGTAGCAACAGAAGGAGGTGAGAGCATGCCAGTATCTGGAGAAGTATCCAGTCCACTGGCTTCCCCTAGGCCCTCATACCAGTCCTGCTCCAATCCATATTCTCATGGGTCCTCAGACCCCTCTCATTCCTCACATGTGCCTGGCTGTTCAAAATAAGGCTCAGGCACTGATCTGGGTCTTGTCTGCACCTGCAAAGTTGTAATTGGCATCGTACGATGTTGTTCTGTCTCCAGATCATCCGAAATGAGGATGAGGCTTGCACCACCAGTGGGTGCCAGCAGTGGGGGGAGCATCAACATCGGGACCTATGCCGGAGGAGGTCAACTGTGTGGAACTGGCATCGATCTGGATCCGATATCGAATCCTGGGGTCCCCAACGGCGTCAGAGCCGAAGCCACTGACAATGAAATCAATAGGGCACCTGCCAACCCCGCGGTGCCTGAAGGCTCACCAGCAGGGGCAGTCCGATCAAATATGAGGCACATGGCTTTGTAAATTTCTTTAAATTGAGTGAGGGTCGCTCCAGCTCCTGGGTGGGGGGGAGGGGGACGCGAAGTCTGCCCTGGCATCGGTTTCGTGGAACCGTGCATGGAACGTCTACGTTCCCCGAGTTGCCTCGACGGTCGACGGGCATGGTGAAGTTGAAGTCCTCTTGGACTTCTTCTTCTTCTTGTGCCTCTTACCCGAGTGCCCAGAGGACCTCGAGTGCAAAGAAAAGGACATGGGTTTCTGGAGCGGTCCCATGACCTCCTCCTCGCGCGGGACTGTGACCTCCTAGGAGTCGTGCCAACCGATGTAGACTGCCAGGCCGCCATGAGCTTCAGAGACCACTCTGTCAAAGCTTTCAGGGCCATGGCCCGGCAGTCGGGACACAACTTGGAGTCGTGGTCTCTGTCGAGGCACCAGAGACATACCTGGTGGGGATCAGTCACCGACATGGCGTGATGGCATGCACCACATGGCTTGAACCCGGTCCTCCTCGAGGACATCTTGCACAGACGAAAAAAGCTTTGACAAAAAGGTTGAAAAAGGCCTGCCAAAAAAGGCAGAGGGTAGCTCGATCCTGGACCTGCGTTAGGGCTGAGGCAAATGCTCAGCTCAGAGACAGCGCAGGTATATGCATTAGAATGCACAGATTATGGCTTGGGAACACGTTTGGGGTGAAATGATACATACAGGATTAGAATGCATAGATTTAGTATGAGAACCCAGGGTTAGAGTGAATGCACACGGGGCTAGAGTACACAGATAGTGGCTTGAGAACATTTTAATAGGTAGGATTACATGTATACAGGGCTAGAATGGACAGATGTGAGAACGCAGACGGCTAGCAACAGCGCATGCTTAAGGGGTAAGACTGCACAGAAACTGTCTTGAGACTACATATATGGGGTAAGAGAAAACAGGAACATAGTGAATGAGGTGTGGTTAGTATGCACAGATGCTGTCTTGAGGACACATACAAAGAGTAAGATCATACACAGCATTAGTCTACGAACACCCGGTTCGTAGTGAGTACATGCAAAGTTCGAATGCACATATATTGGCTCGCATGTACATACCGTGGGTAAATGACACAAAGATATAGGGCTAGTATGAGTAAAAGCAAATGGATTAGAATGAAAAGATACTGTTTGGAGATCACATGCATGGTGTATGATGATATGTATAGAGAGTTAGAATGCACAAATACAGAGTGAAAAGTAACACGTTCTGAGTCACATAGAATCTTCTGTGAGTAGGTTTGACTTACTCTGGGATTTTTCAGGAGTAAGAACTGTTAATAAAAAACGCGTGCGCTATTCATAAGTAAAGGATTTAAATTACAGTGGATACAAGTTTAAATAGCACAAACAGGGGAACTCAAGAAAACACATATGGGTTAAAGTGCAAATATATGTAACATAGCTTACAGAGAGGAGCAAAAACTAAATAATGTGGTAGTGAACAGTTGAAGTGTTCAGAACGCAAAGTTGTAGTGGGTGCCCTAGAGCAGTGGTTCCCAACCTTTTGACTTCTGTGGACCCCTCCTTTATCATTACTGGAACCCGGGGACCCCCATTGAATCTTTATTGGTATCCGGGGACCCCCCAATTAGTCATTACTGAAAGCCGGGGACCGAATTTGTTAGTATTATATCATTCTCTAAACAGTTGCGGACCCCCTGAGGAGGCTTCGCGGACCCCCAGGGGTCCCCGGACCACAGGTTGGGAACCACTGCCCTAGAGACATTGGATTAAAATACACACACATATGGACAGAAGTAAAACATACAGCTGCAGGATTAAAACATGTGAGACAGAATACACAACCTGGCGGGGTGGTGTCTGGGTTAATTTGCATCGATGTGCTACATGTTGCATATTCGTAGCGTTGCTTGGCAGCAACATAAAAAATCAATATGCACATTTTATCTGTAAAAAGATTGATAGTTGCTGCAGAAAACAGCACTGACCACCGCAAAAAACAGAATCTGAGCAAAACAATACACCCTTATAGCAAATAATAATAGCATCTGAGCTCAAGTAGGTCTCAAAGACAAGCCACCATATGCACTGTCTGCTGCATGTCACAACCACTTCGAAACCAGGGTGAGAAGGTACCGATCATGACTGTCTCCGCAGGGCCATACGAATGGCATAGTGCGCCCAATGAGTATAACATAACCCACCATAGTGGTCAAATGTAGATAGTGTTGCAAAAAGTACTTGAAATTGAAGGATTTAAGTGCAGGTACCCCATCCCAGAATACCTGTTGCTTCTGAGAACTTCTGGTACTCTCCAATTAGAAATATTGAAAACTTGCAAGAATGGAGATGCTCTCCCTCTCAAAATAAGGAAGGGCGGGTACTCAATCACTGCCATTTTAAAGCACCAGCTGCAAAGCACACAACAGGATTAAAACACTTAGCAGTGCTGAAATACACACGGGGTACAGACACAGAAAGGGATGACGCTGAACTTGATTAGAACCCAAACCCTTATTTCTCCAGAAATTGCTGAGGAAAATAGGCCACTTTTTAAAAACACATTTTATTGGAGCTGATAAGTGGCAGCTATGACGGGGTAAACTGAAAAAACTTGCAAAGGCAGCAGCGCAACAGTGGAACATGCTAGAGTGTTCATGGGAAGCGAAACCTCGGAGTCACCATTTTGATGAATTGGACATATTTAATTAAAGATTTCCTCAGTGCTTAATTTGAGACGGTGGTTGCCTGTGGGGTCCATTGGCACTTAGTTTTTAGAACCAGCACTTATTTTTCCGCATCAGACATTTACTTTGAGCAAGAGAGGGAAAACACACTCAAAGCTGAAAGACTGGGAAAGCGAAAGACAGAAAATCCATCACAAAGAGAGAAAGCAGGAACTTGCAAACCTGAGATAAGGTGGCAGGGAATGTCTGATAGTGTATTAATGCGGAATGAGGTAGATTTAAGACTAGACAGCCTTGGTATTTCACGCACCGCCATTTTATAGCATAAATCACAGGCTTCTTAGAAGAGCTTTGGGCACTGGTACTCATTCTTTTCCAAATTAAGCACTGGAAGGTTTATATTCTTTTTACTCATGCATATTCCTAAAGAAAAAGTTATGTTGCTCTGAATGATGCTCTGCCCTCAAACAGAGTGGATGCACATTTTTTTGTTGCTCTTATTGCTCTTAGCACATCTCTTTGCGGGTTGCAAAGAGACCTATAAAAAAACTGATGAACAGTATCTATCCTTCTATAGGGAGGTGTCAGCACTGTTCCAGAGAAGTATATCAGTCCTGCTGAGTAGTGATGGTGGTGCCTTATTACAGATAAAGCAGAGCCTGCCAAGAAGTGATGGTACTCTCTCATTAACGATATACCAACATCTACCCTGAGGTAACAACACTAACCTTTTAAAAGGAAAGCATGTAGAGTTGAAAGTCCTTGCATGTTTGGGAAAGCTTTGCCACCATGGACCCGAAAGATGCTCTCTGCACCAACTGGCGGAATGTTTGAAATTCGAAGAAATGTTGGGCTTCGATTGGCCAAGGTTTCCTGAAAGCATCCCGAAGCAAGACAGTTGCAGTCCCTACCTGGTCAGCAGCTGTACTTCATTTCGTCTTTATAAGGATGCTCTGTATCGGCCAGGCCTGTTGAGGAGCCTTACTGTTGCAGCTTGTTGTGGATAGACAGAAGGGCATACTGGCTAGTGCGTTTGGAATTGCAAGTCCCTGAACAGCAGGAAAAAAACAAGACTTGTTGTTTGCTGACTTCATGGATAGCATCTGGAAGAAATGAACCATGCTTATGACTTCTCAGCCTAGCGGGCCAAGACCAACACAAAAGTATGCATGTGACCAAGAAGTCAAGGACTACCACAGAAGCATACCACAGTGGTCTTTAAACGTTGCCCCCATCTTCCCCCCCAACGAGCACAATGGTTTGGAGCTAGGCCCCTCTCACACTTTTGTTGGGAGTGGATAGAGTGAAGGGTAAGACAGCAAACTAATTAATTAGCACATTGGAAATTCCACTGAAGTAAAAGCCAGATTAATGTCCCACACCAAAGTCAAATCTAGACCGCCTGTGAAAAGTGCCATTCTGAGCTTTCTCTACAAAGGTCTATCCTGACCACACTACAAATTCCCACCCAAATTCACCCTACAAAGTTCTCACCTACGCAAAGCTCTATCTCGCCTTCTTCTACAAAGCACCACCAGCAACACTACCTGCAAAACTCTGCCCAGGCCAAATTCTACACAGCAGTGTGCAGACATCCTGAACGAAGTCAACTCAAACACCACTCTGCAGGACACCATTTAGGACCCATCTTTAAAAACTCAACCAGATTTCACTTGAATAGTCAAGCTAAAACTCCCTATAGGCGTGCCTTATATAAAGCCATTTCCAGACCCTATAGTCAGACTTTCAAATAGTGACTACAGGGACCCAATGTTACATACAGTGCCCGTAGGGAGCAGCAGATGTGTATGCCTGTTTTTTGTGCCCTAGGAGCACTGCAATATTACAGAAAGGGCCATCCTCTGTTCGTACACCATATTATGGACATGGGCACAGAGGTATAGAGGACCCCAGATGGCACAGTGACTGTGTGCCACAAACAGGTGCCTCACTCTTTGTATGTAAGGGTGCCCCTGAAAGCAGCACTGTAGAAGGGGTAAAAGGAGAAAAGGAGACCTATGATTCCTCCAGACATTCCTTTGCTAGCAGATGCAATCAATCACTGCACCTGCTTGCAGGGGATAATTGCTTCTCCTCTAAAATGCAGACAGATGCCACCTGCACAGTGAATGTGCTAATGTGAGTTTTTGTCTATCCAGAGGGTAGTGCATTATCAGTAGTAGGACGTTCTGTCTCAGTTTGTGCCCAGCACACAAATTGTAAGGTGTTCCATGGCACAGAGACAGTGTGGTCTCTTTGTAAAATGGCCCCAGTACCACCAGTGGTTTAATATTTTGGATGGGGGAGTACCAGCACTTTTCAATAGTAAACCGATACTCTGGGATCGTGCATTCCTGCATCTCAACGTTGAAATTCCCAATCATCCCACACTTTAAGTCCTACTCACCAGCTTCCTTAAAAGAAATGGCTAATGTTTCTCTTCATGGTCTCCCAGAACCCCCAAAAACCACATTAAAGCTCATTCTCTCTTCCAATCCCATCCAAACTGCAGCTCTCTGCTAGGGTTGCCACCCAACAGGTTTTTGTAACAGCCTGTCCAGCATTTTTAAGTCTAAGCCCATAAAATCCTAGGAAAAGCAGGGAAATCCTGTATTTTTCTATTGTGCAACCTAAATATAAAACAACAAGAACATAAGGAAAGCTTCTAAAAAGTATGCAAGAGCTGTCTAAATCGCTTCATTGGGCTTATCAGAGCAAACGGCTCTATTACTTATACTTACTTAGCTAAATGCTCCATTATGAAAGAATCCTGACAATTTTTCAGAAATTATTTTACTTCAACCGGCTCTTGCGTGGTCCAGAATAGCAAAACTTGAAAACATGGGCAGTATTGTTTTTTTAAAAGAAATATGGCACCACAATACATTGGCATGATCCCACTAATGCCACACTGTGCTTTGTTTTTATTGCAAATAAGAAGTTAAAAAACGTCGGTGGACACCTCTACAAATAATTGCAAAGTGCTTTCTTAGCACAACGCATCAGAATCCTTAGCCAGCTCGCTTTCTCACCATGTTTCAAATGTTTGTCCAGTGGGCACTGCCTACACATCAAGAAGGAGCTAGATTCAATACAAGCCCAACGACCTTTTTCAAAATAAGCTATAAATACACAACAACAACAACAGACTAGAAATTCACAAAAGAAAACCTTGGCTGAGTGGTATTCGGCTGTCCCTTTGAGTGTGTGGGCTTGTGCCCTCTTCTGATGCCTCCAGCCACCTACCCCAGGGGGGGCACACCCCGGAGCTTGAAAACCACTGCATTACGGGAATGTGAGTGTGCTCAGCTTGCATCGTCCAAGATCCCTATGGCAACATCCTTGGCTCTGTAGGGGCAGGAAGGTGGCCCTCTCTAGCATAAAGGCTGTCAGAGGTTTGTCCTCATGAGAACTCCATCACTTATTGCATTGTTTTATTGGCTGCCATCCATCACCCTGATCCCAAGACCACTTAATTTTCTCACTACCACTTACAATTTAGGAGATACCCATGTTTGAAATGACAAAAAAAAGAAAACGTACAAATTCACTGAAAAACAAAGGTTACTCTAACGTTATAGTTAGGTGACTTTGTTAGTGACAGCATTAACGTTTTGAGCTAAAGAAACCATAGAAATTCACCACTTATACTTAGCAGAGCTAACTAGAACTTGCGCTGCATGCAGTTACAACCTCACATATGGCATCACTCACAACATGTTTTATGACACCATTTATAACATAATTCATGACATCACCTAACTATAATGTTACTTTAGCCGTTGTTTTTTTAAAGTGAATTTCTAGCTTTTTAAATGTAACATAATATTTAATTACCATACGTGACTGCATCCCCACAATACATGGCTGAAGGCCTTGCGGACAACCTCCCACATGTAGCCAACCCCACACTGTGCACAGCCGTCAGCATTCCCCCTGTGGCAAACCCTCATAAAGGCAGCCAACCCCAAATTGGACAGGGCCTGCAGTCATTGCCCTGCATGCAGCCAACTGCATGCTATGGCCAGGCCTGTGGCCATCACCCCCAAAGGCAGCCAACTCCACATTGCACACAGCCCTTGGACGTGCATGGTAGGGGATTGGCCATAGGGCCTAGCCCTGGGTACCCCATTACCCAGGGCTTTTTGTTTTTTTTATTAAAGGGGAGGGTGGCTGTGCAGTACCTCTCCCCAAGCCTCTTTAGGCCCTGGGGATCCCATCCCCCAGGGTGGTACATACATGTTAAAAGGGGAGGGGGCTGCACATCCTCCTTCCTCGAACATTGTAAGACCCTTTGGACCTCATCCTCCAGAGCCATTTCTAAAAATAAAGAGAGAGGCTGCCACCCTCTCTGAGCGGCTATCCGCCCCAGGAACCCCATCCCTCATGGCCTCTTATTGGAATAAGACTCCCTGAGTCTTGGTGTCCTGTGGTCTGCATCCCCCAGCGCCATGTTTTTTTAAGGGGGGTGCGCAGTCCCCCTTCCCGAACCTTTATTGGCCCCGGTGATCCTTTCCCCTGGGGCCACTTATTTAAATAAAGGGGAGGGTGCTGCAAGGCAATCCCCATCCCTGAACCTTGATAGGCTTTAGGGACCACATCTCCCAGGGCCACTCTTTCAAATAAAGGGGGGGGGGAATGAATGGCCCCGCTCCCTGAACCTACTTCGACTCTGGGGATCCCACCCTGGGGGCCCAGCCTGATTTTTAGGGGAGGCGACACACAGTCCTTCCCCTGGTTGGTTCTCACCCTGGGGACAGCATCCCCAGGGCCCTGTACTGTACCGTTAAAAGTGAATGCCCTGGCTCCCACCCAGGGCACCCAACATACTCTTGTTGGGGGCCACACAGGGGGGCTACTATGGCCCCAGCCAGCTTTCCGTATACTGCAGGAGTCACAAT
Source organism: Pleurodeles waltl (assembly GCF_031143425.1). Taxonomy (NCBI): domain Eukaryota; kingdom Metazoa; phylum Chordata; class Amphibia; order Caudata; family Salamandridae; genus Pleurodeles; species Pleurodeles waltl. The sequence continues at coordinate 861,131,446 of NC_090446.1, read as the reverse complement.
TGCTCCCCCCAGGAGGGAGCTGCTCCTAATGCTGCTCCCTCCAGGCATGAGCAAAATTGTGATCTGTTTGCCTTCCTGCTTCTGTGCAAATTAAAAGTCCACTCCCACCGACTGGGAGCATTTTCAAAGCTCCTACCTGTTGGGAGAGGACTTAGTGTTTCCTTCTACTTGGTGAGAGTTTTGAAAATGCTCCCATCAAGCAAGAGCAAACACAGGTTTCCCTGCCTGCGCCAGTGCGGGTAGGGAAACAGTTATGTCCTGGGGGTGGGCTCCTGGGGACGTAGTATCTGAGCTGGCACTGGGGGCCTCCCATTCCTTAAAGTAATCTGCCCTAGTGGGGTGCAGCCCTCTTTCCCTTGTTTAATGATTTTGGCTCTGGAAGTGGGCTCCCTGGGGCTTCCGATGGCCCAGTGAGGGGGGCATCGCATAGTCCCTCCCCACAAACTATGTTTTCAGCCCTGGGGGTAAGCTACTTAGGGCCTCTGCAGGCTCGGAGAGGGGGGGCATGCAGCCCCCCTTCAATTTATGAACACAACTCTGGGGTCAGGCTCCCCCGGGCTTATAGTTAACAAATGCGGCCTGTCTACCATGTTTTTTTTAATCCTGCAAGAGTCTTGCCGGATCGCTCTATTTTTTGCTGATTATTTTCTTTTTAGCCTGGTGTTGGGGGAGGTCCCCCATGGGGGCTAGATGTTCAGAGTATCCCTACCCTGCCAAGTTATGTTTTTTTACTGACTTCAGGACAGGAGAGTAAGTTGTTGAGTCCTGTAATGGCTGCTAGCAACATTATTCTCATGTTGCTGGCAGCCAATCAGAGCTCTTGTGAAAGCCTGACTCCCACAGGGAGCAAGATGGTCCAAAGAAATGAAGCTCCCTGGGCCAATCAGAACACTCTATTTTGAAACTGCCGCTCCTGTGAGAGTGTCTCAAAACTCTTGGGGACCCAACTGTCCAGAAATATGATTATTTTTTCAACCTTAATTTATCAAAAATATATTATATATCAATATAGAAGACGACTCTGGGTAGTTCTCGAGTTGAAGGCTTAGGTGAAGAGCAGCTCCTGAATAGAGCACCCTACAACACCAGCGACACTTTAAAATTGCTCAACTCAACTGCTTTTCTAGTAAACATTTTAAGCATTGATTAGTACTGGGCCATCCACGCCAAGCTGGATTGGCAAACTACTATCCAAGCCAACCTGGAATGAATAAGAACAACCCCTGACACACATTTCACTATCATTATAGCTCTTCAGAGAGGTTTAGATTTGTCCAGACAATACCCTTTCAGGCTTAGAGTGCCGCATAAATTATGCAAAGTCGAAGCTGAGAACTCTGAGTGTTGCTGATGTTATAGGGTGTTCTATATAGGAGCTGCTCTTCACCTAAACTTGGGAACTACCCAGAGTTCTCTGCTTCTTTTTTGCACAATTATGCAGCACTCTAAGCTTGAAAGGGTATTGCTTTAAAATATATATTTAAAATTATTAGTAGGTCAGTCTGACATCTGTGCTGTCAAAACACAGCTCCAAAGAACATTTACTCTCTTTATCCCCACTTTTACAAAGATCCAAGTTAATTCCCTCACCTTTCCACATGACAAGAGGCCATTCATTATCACGGCCCATTTGTTGTAAAATATATTCACTCTCCTTTTATCCAGAGACAACAAAATGTAGAAAAAATATTTTATTCGTAACCTAATGAGTATTTAATCCTTGCCCAACATAGACATGTAAACGGTGGTGTGCATCTTTAGGCCAAGCTAACTAGATATGAATTCCAAATATGGATGGCTAGTTGTTTCCTATTTGTAACAATGGATTATATTGTATAGTGGCTGGCAAAGGTAGGGTACACCATAATGGACTGTACTGGATACGGACTAGAAGGTTAGGACATACTTGTGATGGATTACATTGGGAAATGGCTGGTAGAGTTAGGACAGATTATTAATAGATTACATTGGGTAGTGACCAGCTAGATCTGTTTATGGACCTGTGTGGGTATTTGGAATGTCGATCTGCCATTCAGGTAACTCCTAAACCAATAGTATTTACTATCAATTTTTGGAAATGTGACTGGTTTATATGTGTAAACATCTCCCTCAGACTTGCTGGTAATTTTAGAGAAATCCTTCACTCTGAATCATCCAATAGCATTACGGGCGACAACATATCCTGTGAACGCATCTGATGCAGCTGCATATTTTTTACTTCCTTATTACCCGGGACCGTGGAACTCTGGTACGCTGACTCCACATCAGGATTGGTGTTGTAATATTTTATTGTTCCCATGTCAAAGAAACGTGCCTAAAGAATCCACACCCATGTTAACGGTTTAATTATCAGTGGTGACAAAGCTGCCCTTCCTGGAAAAAGTGTTACTTTGTTTCACAGACAAAACCTTCTCAAAGAAGTATACACATACGCATCACAGCGAGAGAGTAACCTTTTAATGAAAAAAACATACATTATATAAACAGTTTGAGGTAAGGATTTAGGGCCTGATTTAGATTTCGGTGGACGGGTTACTCCATCACAAAGGTGATGGACAGCCCATCTGCTGAAATCTAAATCACATTATATCCTACGGAAATTAGATTTTGGCAGACAGGCTATCAGGGACTATTGTGACGGAGTACCCCGTCCACTGAAATCTAAATCAGACACTTAGTTTGGTGATGATGAAGTTCAAGGTGGTGCCTTTTCCACAGTACTGTTTTCACAGCTAAGGGCACAGTCCATGAGTGTCCACAATCTAACACAGATCCACACCAACCAAACAACCACAGCTTCTCTCTATGCCAACAGCCAAATACAAAAGGGAATGTGTGCACTCAATACACATACAGAGGAAGATAAAGAAAGGTATTATTGGCAGGTCTCTGGTTTGAAGGAAACTAGAATAAATTAAGAATTGTCTCAATGTGAAAAAAAAGTTAACAAAGAGAAAAAACACTAGCAAAATTGCCTTCAAATGGTCACTCTATACATTCCAATATCTGGGAATACATATCTGATTTGACAATAAGGAACTGCATGACCATACAACATATGTCCAGAATCAGATGCAAAATAACTACAGCCCGCTTGTCGAACACTACATAGAGAAAACCCACAGAGATGATGAACTAAGGTGGTCAGTACTATACGTGGCAGAGAAATATAAACTGGTAAAGAACATTCCACCATTTTGCACAGAATGGAGGCTAGATTGATAGAAAAATACAACACTGCGAGGGGCTGCTTAAATGACCTAGATGAACTATGGTCTTTGATAAAAGAGCAATAGCATACTATATTTGCAAGTAGGCTGTATGACCCAGGTGGAAGACGTGCCCTGCTTAGAATATTTCTAAACACCTACTAGATGTTACAACACAAGAATTCTATTTATTTACACTACATAGCGCGTGAGCTACCCTGCTTGCAAAACCCTTATAACCTCAGTAAGCCTCAGCACATTCCACATCGTCAAAAAGCAGTCACGAACACACTGGTTCATGGAATAATATAGAGGACCGCATTCATTCACAGTACGCCTGTCTACAATATCTAGTAGACCTTTTTCACGTTGCAACATAATTCAACAGTACAATATTCAGCAGGACGAACACACAGTACATACATTTCAAAATGGCCACCACGTTTCACATTAAAAACGTAGGCAAGTTACTCTAAGTCCTTCTTCTTTTTCCATTCTTCATTCTCAGGCGGACAAAAGCCGAAAAGCATTCAAATCTATCTACACGCTTGCACCGCACATATGCTGGACACGACAGCGGCGTGAGGTCGTCGCACAAACTATTCAGAGATACCCTACCGAGGTAGGTTTTTATGAGGCATGACCGTGCCTGTTAGCACACTACAACGCTTAGTAAGGCTAATAAAACCATAATGATAGCGACCCTAAAACTGCCCTCCTTGTCCCCTTTTTTTCAAAGTCCCGTAACAAATGGAAACAGACCACGCGCCGGCTACGCCACCCGCTTGCAAAGTAAGATAGTTCATTATAGATTAGCTGATTCTAAATTATAGCCATGCTTATTTTGTTGTAGCTTTAATATAGTTTATATAATCCACAGTAGATCTCTAACAGACGACAAAGGCATTTGTAATGTTCCTTGGCTATTCCTAAAACAGTGCACACTTCATGTAAGTAGAACAAAGTGCAGACACACAACAGAGGGCACACATATGCAGGCATGCCCTTTAATAATTCCCCCTTCCCCCTTTCCAATCACAGGGATGGAAACCGAGTGAGGAAACATTCACAATCTGAATGACACGGTTAGTTGCTCTTCCATATTAATAAATAAAGTAGTGAGCACCTATAACACTAATAGAGCTTAACAACCTACAAAAAACAAGTCATTATGTATTAACTTTGTGTCTGCAATCATGTTTTGAAATCAACAATCATAACAGGAGGTGTGTTTTCACCTGTGCACTTACAGTGCACATAAATGGGTGCATGTTGTCTTCACTGATGGGTGCTATGATAATTGATTTACGATTAGTTTTAAATCTTAAAACCGCTTAAAAGAATACACGGTTCGGTGCAAACAGAAAGGTGAACAGTGCATCTTTTGAGCACTGGTGGTCCTTCAAACATCTATGTGATGTCCATAGAAAGATGATATAACTATTCATTTTGTAATATAGGCACTGAGTGTCATGTCCTGAAGCGGCCAAACAAACCACAAAGGCCGAAACGCGTTGACAATACAGATTTCGGAGGACTGCCCTTGGAATTTAAAAACTAAGGTTTAAAGAGACAACAGATGGTACCATAAATACACAGTACGAATAAGACCCTATCAAGTGATACCATAGGACATTCCTTCCGGCACAACAGACTGCTAGCTCAAAAGAGTGGCAGCATTTAAAAAGAGACTCCAGTGCAAAATAACTGTTTCCTTCATATATTCTTTTTGAGTTTTGTTTGTTACATTCATTTGTTTGTCTATATTTAATGTCATGTAAGAATTATTGTGTGATATATGTGTAGCATGGTTCCATAACACTAATATGGACCACTATTTTTAAGAAGCCTTCTCACAAATTGTTGTTCAAACTTATTTATAATAGTAAGATTGCTGAAGGGAAAAGCCCCTAAAGAACAGTCTAAAAGTATTGAAAATAAACGAGACAATAAATGTCTTCAAGTGAGTAATTTATTTCCTCGTTCTTGACAGACGGCATTTCATATATTTATTTTGCCTGTATACCCTAGCTCATATCAACATTTACGCCAAAGGACATCAGGCATCGTTGGTGCAGGTTCCCCTTAAGAAAGTACACAATTTCATTGTTAAGCTCAATGTAAGTTAATGACAGAGCTATTGTAGTGGATTCTGAACCTTCCAAGGTTTGAGTTGTAATTCTAGGTAGTACAGTGGAGAACTCATACTTTCATGTAAGAAACTCACTTTCTTCTTACAGTGGTTGATCTAAAATTATCGGAATTTTTGTTCAAAGTCTGTTCAAAGACATTATAGACTAACTTCCCTTTCCACCGTTGTTAGACTTTTCATCCTTGGCATGGTGTCCCTTAACTTTTTGCCTCTGTTTCCGAGGTTGTTGATGTGTGCTGGACTCTGATTTTGCTGTTTTTGTTGCTCAGGGCACTTTACCACTGCTAACCAGTGCTAAAGTGCAAGTGCTCCTTTACAAAATGTGTATGTAATTGGCTTATCCATGATTGCCATAGTTGATGTATTAGTAAGTCCCTAGTACAGTGCACTAGAGGTGCCCAGGGCCTGTAAATCAAATGCTACTAGTGGGCCTGCAGCACTGGTTCTGCCACCCACATAAGTAGCTCTGTAATCATGTCTCAAACCTGCCACTGCAGTGTCAGTGTGTGCAGTTTTAACTGTAAACTCGACCTTCCCTTTTCTTACATGTAAGGCACCTCTAAGGTAGGCCCTAGGTAGCCCCAAGGGCAGGGTGCGGTGTATGGTTAAGGTAGGACATATAGTAATGTTTTATATGTCCTGACAGTGAAATATTGCTAAATTCGTTTTTCACTGTTGCAAGGCATGTCCCTCTCATAGGTTAACATGGGGGCTACCTTTAAATCTGATTAAAGTGTAGATTCCCTTTGGGAGTGGATGGACATGTGAAGTTTCGGGTCTCTGAGCTTACAATTTAAAAATACATATTTTAGTAAAGTTGATTTTAAGATTGTGTTTGAAAATGCCACGTTTAGAAAGTGGGCATTTTCTTGCATATACCATTTCTGTGACTCTGCCTGTTTGTTGATTCCCTGTCTGGGTCAGTTTGACAGTTGAGCTGGTTGCACCTCACACTAGATAGTGACACAAAGGGAGCTGGGGTGTATCCTGCATATCTTGGTGAGCCATCTGTGCTAGGAGGGAGGGGAGGAGTGGTCACTCACACCTGAAAGGGCTGTGCCTGCCCTCACACAATGCAGTCTCCAACTCCCTGGTGAGTGTCTGGGGCCTGGCCTGGGCAAGGCAGGATTTCACATTCAGGAGAGACTTTGCTTTGAAGTAGGCCTACTTCAAAGGAGAAATTGGGTATAAGAAGGGCACCCAAAACCACAGACTTTAGAACACTTCTGGAAACCAAGAGGAACCTCTGCCTGGAGAAGAGCTGAAGAGCTAAGGAAGAAGTGCTGTCCTGCCTGAGACTGTTTTGTGGAGCTATCCTGAAGTTGCTGCTTTTGCCAGAATAAGAGGGCAAAGACTGGACTTTGTGTGCCTTCCATCTTGTGAAGATCTCCAAGGGCTTGATTTGGAGCTTGCCTCCTGTTGTTTGAAGTCTCAGGGACAGCAAAGACTTCTCTCTGCCAGCACCTGGAGTCTCTGGAGAGACTCCTACTCTGCCCTGTGGTGCCCATCCAGTTCCTGGGACCCTGAAAGGAGAAGCAAGCAGCCTAAGAGGAAGATATCCATGCACAGAACGCCGTGCGGGGAAAAGATCGACTTGACTCCGATCTGCGGCTGAAGAAACAACGCACCGCCGGCTTCGTGGCTGAAAATCGACACTCTCCTGCAACGCGACTCAAGAATCAACGCACGGAGCAGGAGAAACGACGCGCAGCCTCGCTGATGGAGGCTGGTGAGACCGCAACCCGTGCTGCATGGTTTTCGGATCATCGTGCGGCTGGATTTCCGACGCAAGTACCGCTGGGCATGTAAAAACAAAGAAGGCCTGCCTGGACCTGAGAGTGCTGACGGGATCGATGCATCGCTCTCCTGCGGAGAGAGGAAACAACGTGCCTGTACCTGACGAAACGAGAAATGATGCAAGGTCTCGCTCGTGAGTGAAATCGACGCATCGCAAGCCCTTTTTCACACACACACTCACCTGTGCAGGGTTATTTTTGACGCACCCAAGGTACATTTTCACGCTAACAGTGTCAGTGTGTGTTTAAAACTACATGAAGACTCTTTTTGCTTTTTAATTGATAACTTGACTTGTGTATTGTGGATTTATGTTTTTTTGGTCTTGTTTTGTTTAGATAAAAATTTCCTATTTTTCTAAACTGGTGTTGTGTCATTTTGTAGTGTTTTCATTAAGTTACTGTGTGTGTTGGTACAAATACTTTACACCTAGCATTCTGAAGTTAAGCCTACTGCTCGTGCCAAGCTACCAAGGGAGTAAGCAGGAGTTAGCTGAGGGTGATTCTCTTTTACCCTGACTAGAGTAAGGGTCCTTGCTTGGACATGGGGTAACCTGACTGCCAACTAAAGACCCCATTTCTAACAACAGTATATAAGGGGTTCATGAGATTAAAAGGGCCATCCAGGGCTGAGAAACAAATAGTGCTCTTTCCTCATCCTGAATCTCTAACATTCACCAAAAATAGGCATTCAAGAATGTTGCTGTGTTTGATTATGTCTACTGGGGATTTAAGACTTTTCAGGACATCATTCCCTGGATGGCCCCTTTAAGGGCACAGTCTCACCTCATTTTAGACTTGTTGTGTATGGCACTTGCACCATCAATGGCCAACATAGTGTATTCGATTTTTACTGTAAGAATCTTTGTGTCAACTTGCTTCGTTCCATGGCTTATTTTGCTCGGGATCCTTCCGTCAGTGGCTGGAGACATTGTTAATCACACCTTGGCTCAGTCCACAGGAGAGTTTGTTTCAGTTTCTGTACTTCTGTGTGTCCTCCATCCTCAATTGCAATGTACAAGGAGCAAATTTAGATCTGACAACAGTCAGTGTATGGTCTGCTAGCACTGGGGAGTATGTGTTGACAATAGCATTGAAAAAAGGATGTATTTGAAAAGAGGTTTGTTTTATTCAGGGCTGGCTTTACCGCTGGTGGCACCTGGTACAACAGTTTTTTTTGGTGCCCTCCCACGACCTCCTCCACTATCACCTGCCAAAAGAGCCCATTGCTCTATAGTCCCTCACTTGCATACTTTCATTTGTTTTAAAGCGCTGGTAAGGTCTAGCTTTACTGATCTACTCAGCTATCCACATAAAATACAGATCTGCTCCTTGCAGCAGGAATATCAACCCTCTGTGCTACTTTATGGCGAGTCAAAACTGCCAGTAGACAAAACTGATCTCTCTCTCTCTCTAGCATGAATATTAATCACAAGAGTTATCTTGACATTTTTATTACTGCCTGAAAGATGGACACAAGGAACTCTGCAGCAGGTGCTTTCAAATTGTAAGTTGTTGCCAAACACAGCGCCCTGCCCCCCGCCCTTGAGGTCCCTTCCGGCCTCCCCCCTTTCAGGGCAGCGCCCAGTGCAGCCGCACCAGTAGCATTGCCCTAAAGCTGGCTCTAACTACGATTTTCAGATGGTTTTGTCTGAGGGCACTCCTCATTGGCACACAAACCCAAACCTATGGACTTTTCCAATGATTGCTTAACAGCGGCACCCATTGCAAATTGGCGGGATGATGGTCATGTATTTACAGCCCCCTAAAATGTCCCTTAACTCAGGGTATAGAATTTACAGGGTGTGACAATGAACTGACTCTGAACTTTCTTTCAGAACGTGGGGAATGACAGCACTGCGTCTGCGTATATTGCTATTCAGTCAAAACATGCTTTGGGTAAACTGCAGGGGTGCAGTAATTGACACACATGTATTTCAACCCTTGGGTAAACAAGAGTTTGTGCTGACATCTAAATATCGCCGAGAACTAGTAACCAACTAGTAACCAATGCATTTGCAAAACGCATGCAAGCTCCCCGGGAGCACTGGCTTATTTTTTCAGTCCGGAGAAGAACAAAAAGTGATGGATGGAATGGGTGAAATATCCACATCCACCGGTGATTAGTTTGGGTTGCCTTCCAGTCCATTATTATTTTTTTGCGTACTGTTCCACAACGGACAGGGACCGACCATATGATATGAACCTCGCCGCATTTCTTGTCTTCAAAAGCAAGGTTATAGCCCTTGGAATGTTTGCTGAATACAGACAAGACCTTACAGCAGAGATCTCCAAACTTTTTAATGCCGCGCCCTCCAGCTGAAAAATAAAAATCTTTGGGCCCTCTCCTTAGGATTTTGCACAATTATTGTATAAAGATGGCAATATTTAAATATGTCTAGACCTATTTAAACATTACAGTTAAGTACTGTTACCTTTTTAAAGATGCAAAAACATGCTTCTGCTTAAAACAAAGGCCTGTCGTGTGTAATGCTTCTTTTGGCAAGAGTCTGGCACCCCCCCATCACTTGAGGCCCCTCCACCCCCCAGTTGGAAGACCTCTGCCCTACAGTGTCCTATTACCTCACTCTTAGCTTGAAAGTCTAACCGTGCGTTGAAACGCGAGCACCTCCTTTTCTTGTACAACAAGGGACAGAAGACGGGGAGCAGCTTCCTCCTCACCCCTACACTAGCACATGAAGAGTGAAATTGGTGAATGTTGCCACAGGCAGGTGAACAATGGCAGGGCACACAACACTTTCGTGTCAGTCAAGAAACTTCAATGATAATTATATTGGCGTTAGTAGGGCAGACATTTGCACAATGGTTCCAGAGAGAATGCGTGGGGTTTCATTGAGGCAGACATCCCAGAGTTATAGCCACACACGAGAGCTCTGAATACCTTGTTGATTTCCGCAAATCTTTGGTGTTACCACAACAAACAAGCATAGCTCGAAGTAATAAACAATTATAACCCTATAGTAACGCGATCATACACCATAATACTAAGGTAAAATGGCTAAACATTACATAATATTAGTGGCATGTATAACAGCCATAATTCACTCTTCATTTTGTGCACTAAGTTCTTAAGAACTATCATTCAAGATAGTAAAAAAAAAAAAAGTCTATCTTCTTACAAACTATCGAAGTTTAAAAAGTCTAGTTTCATTTTAAAATTGATTTCTACACATCTGCACTATATAAGAGACAAACGACTGATTTAAATATTGTAATGTCATGTAAATAACAATACGAGTTGTTTTTAGCCCTAGAATTTATTTTCAATTTTTAGGCTGCACCTTAAAACGAGTTTGGAATGAAAACGAGGATCTGAGCTGCTTTTATCTTGTTGGGACCGCTGCTGGTGCTCTATCATTTTGATAGTATAGGTAGGGCAAATATAAAAGTAACATGGAGGAGGATTGGTAATCGTAAAACTAAGGGTGTGCAAAGCTTTTTTTACGCTGACAAAGTTTAGGCAAGGCTCAACCTTCAATGTTTTCACTATGCAACATTTTCTGATAAACGTTTGCCTGCACCAATGTAAACTTTCTCCAGCCCTTGAAGATAATGTTCACAAATCTGATAAATCATTTCCCCTATAAACTAACACAACCTTGGAAATTGTATGCAGAGATGTATTCTTCAGGTTTACCTTTTGAAAACATTTTCTATGAACAATGACAAAAGCATGCAGAATGTTTCACTTTATGATACGAAATAAATTGTCACAAAATTCAATATTTTTCACACAATTGTGGGAAAGTATAAAACCCTACACGTTTGTGAAGGTTGAGAAGATATCTGTAGAAAGGAGTTCCTGAAGAATACGAGAAAAATCCTACCTCTAAAGAATGAGAAAGTTAATATCATTAAAGTAGTTTGTGGTAGGGTGTTTGCTTCACGTGCCAATAACAACGGGAGGGTTGCAAGCATTGCGGTTATTTGCAATTGAAAACTTGTTATCAAATGAAGATGGCATGTACATTTGTGACCATCGCTAATGGATTTTCAGCGTGATAAAGTTTGTGCTTTGAGGTTTACTGCAGTGGGAATGGTGCCAGCAACAGACTTATAGAGAGTTGTTCCAGTAAGAAAGATGGAGCACCACAGAAATAGGATTCCAAAATTTGCTTTGTTCATATCCATCTACACTGATGCAGTTACCCATCGAAGATGACCCATGTGGAATTTCAAAACAGATCACTACTCAAAAAACTCATCAACATTACACATCACAGTCCTAACAGATTCAGTGTTCTTGACAGAGAAGAAGCGTCCAAGAGACTCCAGTTCAGCTCTCAAATGGTGCTCATCAATCATCAGTACCCACTCTGCTATTGACATGAATGGTCCTATATTGCCTTGTAGCCCACCGTAGCGAGCTATACCGGCCATTAAAGGCCCGAGCCGAATGCCTTTAACAAGGGAGCAGGACTTTAATACTGTAAGGCCTTTGTTCACAACAACAGCTGTGAACAAAAACAATGGAATGTTGGAGCTCTGGGCTTCTACAGGCCCATGGAGTGCAGAGCACTCCATTGTTTTCAATGGAGCTCCCAACATTCCAATGTTCTAATTTCTGATAAAGAATGTCACATATTAAATCACGTTCCAATTATAGACCATCCATAATTTCTAACCATCACATGCCTCTAATCAAAATAAACCATAAAAATAAAAGTCCAAAAAGGAGGTTTGAATAGAGATTGACTTCCAGATTCAGCTGCACAGATGACATTCACCTTAATCTACTCTGTGTTTAAATGCATGGCTGTGAGATACACAACTGATACAAACAACACATTTAGCTTTGCAGCTATGTACCAACTTATAGGACTCAACACTAGATTCATGGCAAAATTCCCAATGTTCTGATGGACCTAACTGACCTTCTGCACAGCTAATCAATAAAATGAATGCACATCGGTTCACCAAAGAGGCCAATGTACCAACCGAGGGCCCAACAACTAATATAATATCCATTCAGAACAATGAGCATTTCAAAATTCAGATACAGCGGCAACTTTGATTCATATAACTCTTATCTCCCTCCATGTACTGAACCAGTAATTTTAGCCTTCTCCACATAGGAAACGAGAAAAATTTCATATATACTTGACTTCTCATGGAGCACAATCATACAGAATTTAAACATTTTCACAATGTGCCTGGACCTACATCAGCATGCACAACAACCCAGAATCTTGAATGGGGCAAATCTTCGACAACATTTGCACCAAACAAGGTAGCACCACAAAAATGATAAATTCAATACAGTACCTTAAATTGACTAAGCATATTACAATGTGGGGTTACCAAAAAAATTGGAATAAAAAAGCCTTTTTCAATATCTACCAAGAAGTGACCAATCAAGAAGCCTTAAACATATCCAATGGCGACTCCTCAAGAATTCTAAGTCTTGTTGCAGTTTTTAAAATAAAAAATATCAAAGTACTGTGACTCTCTTCCACAGTCTTCATTATCTCCTTATTCTCTGCTCCATCATGGCCCACTGCAGCAACGACTTGCCATGTTCAAATCAGTTCTTACAAAGGAGACAACCAAGTTGACATTAATGATCAAAGCATCTAATATACTGTGTATTGCATGAAACACCTTATTTGTTGTAAACTCACAGGACCAGTATGATGCACCGCTCTTCATTGGCAAGCATAGTCCATAGGGAAATACGGGGAGTGAGAAGAATATAGTATGCACACTCTTCTAAAACCAAGTCAATGAAAATTGAGATAAAAACTTTGGAAGCCGCAAGATAATTGCCTACTTTGCAGTATATTTACAAAGAGTAAGTGCTAAAATCATCCCGCCTTTTTGTAACTCCGGTGAGCAGTTAACCAACTTTCTCTTCAGCTACGGTGTACTTTACATAAGAGCGGATTACTCAGCCAAACTAACAGCACCAGTACCAAGAGGAGAAAACAAAAAGGGTCTTCTCACCCTCTAGTTTGGGTATTGCAAGGAAGTTGCCATACCTCCACCCAGCAATCTTCTCATTGGAGCTGCGTATTTACTGGGGGAGCACCAAGGTTTTGTAAGAGAGACGAACTTATTTTGAAATCTATCACTTAATCGCTTTATTGAAGACAGAAGTGAGTTGGTCATGTGCTGCATGGGTGGCTGACTATCGCAAATTTACCCACTCACCACAAAATGTTGCCTCTGCTTCTTACAATTGATATACTTTCCCTCATAATCCAGCACATACATAAAAATAAATGTGCTTGGCAAAGCTATATTAATTTGTGGGCGTGCATTATACCAGGTAATTAACATTGCATCCATGTAACTTTCAACATAATTAGTGATGCCGATTACTTATTCTTGAGACATAGTGAACAGCCAATTGAAACCATTATTTTTGGCAAATTACTTACCAAGACATAACCAAACCTATCCCAGCAAACTCAGCAGTTTCACAACCTCCAATCAGAGTTGTAACCCACAAGCCGGACAATCGTTTGGGTTACTATTGAAGAGAAGCTCATCCCCCTACTCGATAAAGACCAGCATCTTACTCTGATGTTTCATGATCCATCTGCAGCATACAACAAAGAGAAAAAAAACAGCAGGACTACAGTGGGACACTCCTCCATAAACAGAAAAAGAGGAGGCAGTCTGCAGAAGCCCATGTTCACATCTAGGATGCAGTCTGCAGATAACAATAAGGCCAGGTCTCTTTTCCAACAACACAGAGGAGCAGCAAACCAAAAAAGGTTACTTGGATAATGGGACAGGAACTCAAAGGACGACGAAGATATTACAGTGGGCCAAACACCAGAACATTGAGTGCATTGGTGTATATCCCACTGCAAAAAGACCAAGAATAATAGGTTCTATATAATCCTCTTCCTGTAACTCATTGTGTATTGTCTTCACTGTTCCACCATCTCTCTGTTATTGTTTAGCTGGCATATGCCTGTCTTGTTCAGCGTTTAGATTAGCGTATGATTCACTTTCATGCATGCCCTGTTGATACACAAAACTAATATATTTAATTGCCTAGATTTCATCCAACATTAGAGGATAGAAGGTTTTGTTTTCCTAAATGGAACAAAACTGAAAATGGAGCAGAAACTGAAATCCTACACCTCAGAAGCCATAATTTTCTATTTGGTCCATTTTACTGGCTCTCTGTTATAGGGCCTCTCACTCTACTGTCCAGTAACCTAAAACCGGTGGATTATCATGGAAGCTCTCATTCACCACTCACATTCATGTTACAGTTAAGGATTTCAATATAGTACAATCTCCCTCCTTTGCAAACCTTGCTAAAACTTTGCCTTATCAATGGGTGTCTAGACTACTGCAGTGTCAGCTGTAGAGTCCTCCCTAAGAATCTGTCAGGCAGACTTCAAATACTCCAAATTTATGATGTGCCTGAACTCACAAATATTTGACCATGCGAAGGCAGCTTGGAAAACACTCCACTGGCTCCCAGTGGATTCTATTATCAAATTCAAGACCGTCTATAATTTGAAAGGTTGAAGCAAATCCTGTGTATCTTTTCAAAAGATAGGTACTACACTTCTCAACCCAATGCACCTTAAACCGAAATGTACTTGTAAGTCCCTAGTAAAGTGCACTACTTGTGCCAGGGCCTGTAGATTGAATGCTACTAGTGGGCCTGCAGCAGTGGTTGTGCCACCCACATAAGTAGCCCATTAACCATGTGTCAGGCCTGCCATTGCAAGGCCCCTGTGTGCAGTTTCACTGCCACTTTGACTTGGCATTTAAAAGTGCTTGCCAAGCCTTAAACTCCCCTTTTTCTACATACAGGTCACCCCTAAAATAGGCCCTAGATAAACCTTAGGACATGGTGATATGTGGGTAAAAGGAAGGACATGTGCATGTAGTGTAAAACTCCTAAATTCGTTTTCCACTACGGTGAGGCCTGCTTCTTTCATAGGCTAGCATTAGGGCTACCCTCATATAATGTTTAAGTGGTAGATTCTGATCAGAAAGGGGTAACCATGTAATATTTAGGATGGCCAGAATGGTAATACAAAATCCTGCTTATTAGTGAAGTTGGATTTTATATTTCTACTTTAGAAATGCCACTTTTAGAAAGTGAGCATTTCTCTGCACTTAAAATCTATCTGTGCCATACAGCCTGTCTCCAATCCACGTCTGGCTGGGCTGGTTGACAGCTCCATTGTGCATTTCACCCCAACAAACACAAACACAGGATACTCAGTCACACCTGCGCTCATCTGCATACTGATTCTTCCTGAGCTGGGAGGGTGGAGGGCCTGACACTTAAATTTCAAAGGCTAGTTGCCTGCCCTCACACAATGGACTGCCAAACCCCCTACTGGGACCCTGGCAGACAGACCTGTACTGAAAGGGGACATGGTGCACTTCAAAACCACTCTTTGAAGTCTCCCACACTTCAAAGGCATTTTCGGGTAAATAAACTGGCTCCCTGTCCCCACCAGATCAGACACTTCTGAACCTGCAACCTGTCAAGAGGAACTGCCTGGCTGCCCAAAGGACTCATCTGGACTGCTTTGCTGTAAAGGACTGCTGCCCTGCTGTTGCCCTGCTGCCCTTTGACTTTGCTGAGAAGTGCTCTCCAAGGGCTTGGATTGATCTTGCCCCCTGTATTCTAGAGTCTCAGGGCCAAAAAGACTTCATCTCTCCAAGGAACTCCTTGTGCGCCGAAAATCGGAGCACAGCCTGCCGAAAACGATGCACAGCCTGCCCTGCGACGAGAAAATCACCACAAATCTGAATTGGAACGATGCAGCCTGACTTCCAGAGTGAAGATTGACACAGCCCCTGCGTTGCGACTGGAAATTTGATGCATAGCTCTACCGGATCAACGCACAGCCGACCCAGAACAATGCAGCCCAACTTCCTGAGTGAGGAATCAATGCAGTGCTTGCCGTGCGACAGAAAATCCAATGCATCGCCTACCGGATCGACGCAACGCCTGTGACTTCATCCCGCATGCCCAGGATTTCCACGCATCATCCCTGGGTGTCAAAGAGAAACCTGCATCGCAGTAAGAAACCAAGACGGCGTGCCAGAAATCTGCACAAAGCCCCTTGCAGTGTGGAAGGAAACAACGCATCATCTGTGCTACACCAGAAATTCTGACGCACACCTTATTTTTCCACACATCTCATCCTCTGCGGTCTCCGTGCGTGTAATTTTTGATGCAAACTAGGTACTTTGTGAAACCAAGAGACAACTGTTGATTTCCAAGATTGAAAACTCTTTTTAATCTTGCAAAAGTGATATCTCAACTTGTGCTTATTGAATCTTTATTCGGGTCGAGAGGAGAGCATCACATGGAAGTAACACAATGGTATCCATAACACCACCAAGTAACTTATAGCACAAATGATCAGTATATCATCGCAAGCTTGGACACCAACAAGAGATCCTTGCTGGTGTGGTCCCTGAGGGCCCAGTTGATCTATTATAAGTATGTATATATATATATATATATATATATATATATATATATATATATATATATATATAGAGAGAGAGAGAGAGAGGCGCAGTACGGAGAAGCAGAGACGCAGGATGCAGGGCGCTGACGGGTGAGCGGGGCGAACAAACAGGCAGCGGTAGCAAGTACGCTCTGAGGAGAACTCCCAGAGGAGAAGTCCCCAAAAAAACGTCACATGGACGGGGGCATAGGCTGCGTGTGCCCATGAAGAGCGAGGGTCTGTGCCCCCTCGGGACAGCTTGAACGCAGCCAGCAGCCTCCTCTGAGGATAAGAAATGACCCCCCATCCCCGGCACTGAAGCACATGCCACGGCCGCCTCTGATCCTCAGCTCTTCCCCTTGATAAGCGGACTTGCGCCCCTTCTGGGTTGCCCTGGGCTGGGGCAGGAGCTGCCAAGCCTGACGCTGCACTCCCTGACCCTAACTCGGCCTGCCCAGACAACAGACTGACGCCTCCCCTTGCCCACCCCAGACTTGCAGCCAGGAAGGGCATTAGCCGGACTTCCATTCAGCAGCTCTGAACAATGAGCGGATTTGAAACAACATGAGAAGTGCAAACCTGGGAGAAAAACTGGAACTCGGAGACCTTTTGTGGGTTTTTTTCCACTTATTTTCCTGCTGTCGTGATGACTCTTTTCAACCCACTTCCTTTCTTCTGAACAGATCTCCACCTGAAGCAATTGAAAAACTCAATTAAAAGATGCTTACCTTCCCCTCATTTTTTTCTACAATTTGGGAATTGAACAAGCCAGGACATCAGCGCTCACAGCGCACCTTGTCGCCCCGCAACATGGGCCACAGAACTTTGTTGGGCACTCCCCATCCCAGGAGGCTACCAGCACGAGGGGGGGGCAGAGCCAGGACATCAGCACTTATAGGGAAGCCCGGGCCATGGGTGGGCCCGTCCGTGCCCGTCAGAGACCGGAAGAGGCCGGGCTGGGCCACACCTCCTGATCTTAAGGTAGACGTCTTTTGGCCCGACATTTTATACATTTTTTGTTATATCTACTGGAGCCTTTGACACCTATTACAGAATGGGGAAGCGTAACGCTCAAGGGAGTCCCGTGGCACAAGCTACATCATCTAAAATCCCCAAATCTCACAAAACCTTGAAAATATTTTCCAACTGTACCACAAATGGAATTGATACCTTAATTGAAGAAGTTGAGTCTATGCTAAAAGGGAAAGAGCTGAGCCACAATGGGGTCAACTAGTGTTTCTCTTTCATCCTTCTTTAGCCCCAGAACACCAAAAAGGGCCAACCCAGCTAGTTGCATGGATCCTGTTTCAAAATTGTTAACTCCAGCGGACCTGATGTTATAGTTGCTTCAGAGGCCGAAAGACACAGTCCTGTCCAAATGGCAGATAGGGGAGTTGTTGATAGCACCGCTATTGTGCATGATATACCTTGCTGTAATTGCTTTTCTGCACTAAGAGACCTTGACCACATTTAGTGAAAGGTCACTTGGACCATAATCAAGGAACACCTAGTAGGCAGGCTAAGGGTGGAAATTTTCAGATAGAAGTGGTCAACTTAGTTATGGATTTAAAACAAGAGGTAAAGGATTTAAAATCACCTTACTCTGTTCGGAGGTTAAGAAGACAGCCTGGAGATTCCCCAAGTCCCAAATCCACCCTGCCTACTACCAGAAAGTGGAGAAAGGAAACTGGCATGGGGCCTGACAAGCTATTGTCCAAAACAGGATCATCATTGGGAAGTACAAAAGCTTCCAGAGGAACTAACCATAGCATTTGTCATCCACAGTCTAGCTCTTGTATGGGAGAGCCATGATATACCCCCGCTAGGCAATCCACAGAAATTAGCTATAAAAGGGACCACTTAATCTATGTGTGCGATGTCCCGAAACTAGCAACCAGCTCGCATGAAGATAGTCTGTCATTAAAAAACAAGGCTATCCATTGGATAAGGCATGTCAGGAAATGTGGCTCTATCATTCACTCAGACATTATGCTTGCCAAGCGCCACACAGGCAAGCCAGGTCATCTGGATACTGTCGAGCTAGCTAGCTACCCCTGATCTGGCTAAAGGCCTGATATCCCTGGGGGCCCGGAAATGCATTACGCAATGGTTCGAATATCGTTCTGCAAACACTTTGTACCGTTGGGGACACCTTAGTTCAGGGGCCATCTGCCACCCCTGGAAGTGGGGTTGTCATTCCGGGTTTTGTTGAGCCACCCTTTTCCAACTTAACAGTCCCTCCTGTGGACACGCTCTGGAGGGCGCGCAAGACCCGAGGGAAGTGGTCGAAACTCCCCAACAAAATGCAAAGTCCTGATTTATCAGATATTGACTGACTAAAAGAAGTAACAGCCCCCTTGAACATCATATTGCATGAAGGTGGTAACTCATGTAGGAACTTGGATGGTAACTCCCAGGAGTGCATTATGGGGAGTGATATCCTGGATGAAGCTTCAAGGATAGTAGAAGATCCAGTAATTTTGCCTCCAGTGCCTCGTCATAATATCGTCAACAAAACTCATCCAAGACCTAGACCCTTCCTTTCTTCTTTAATTTCCTGGAACATAGCAGGCCTACGGAACAAGATTGGTGATCCTGATTGGGGTTCCCTTATTGACTCATGTAGTATTTGTCTTTTTCAGGAAACATGGGCTACTACAAACGTGCATACCAGGAGTACATCTCATTCTGCAAGGAGGCCATTCCTTCACCAGCAGGGAGGTCAGGAGGGGGTCTTATTACGTGGGTAAAGATCTCTTTAGCAGGGGAAGTGAAGGAAATCCATTTGATTTCACCTGATATTTTGGCGGTTTCAATCAAACCGAAATCAGGATACAACATATCAGGCCCCTTTAGCAAAACCTCAGAGACCATTCTCCTTGATAAATACACTTGTGGCAGAATTATTTTCCTCACACTTTATCATCATAGGTGGTGACTTTAATACCTTTCTAGGGCCCAGTTTCCTCTTTGCAGAGCTTACCAAGGATGAGGATGCAATATGGGGAATTCCATCCTTTTCCATGCTGAGGAACCAGCCTAAATATAGCTTAAGGGTATTGCAGGTTATTGAGCTAATGTTGCTATATGGCCTGCGGCCAGGAAATGGGCGCTTTCCCTCAGATACTCCAGCATGCTCGACTTTTTTTTTTAGAGGGTCCTACAGTAGCCTCATTGATTATCTGCTTATTGACGTTAGGATTTGGTACAAAATCAAGGATGTTAAAGTGGGAGACCAATGTTGCAGTGACCACTTTCCCCTTATGTTGGAGTGGGTTAGATGGTTCCCTGTTTTTGGGTCAAACTACCAAGACCAGGGAGTTACGCTCCCTCTGGTGGTGGCTAGCAACCAGCGTGTACTAAAATGGGATGCTTTCACGAACAAAGGCGCTCTAGTAGCTCGAATGCCTGACTTGGTCTCTAGTCATATAGCTTCCCTTGCATCTAATCTTCATTATCCTGTCCAGATCATGGACAAACATGCTGAGTTCTTTGCTTCCCTGAAGGCCCTCTTTATTAGGGATAATAGGGATAGCGGGAGGCGCAGTATCCACAAACAAAACCCATGGTTCAATGACTCCTGCAGGAAGGCCAAATATGGACTTATGGTTGTGGTCAGATAACAGGATAGATCAGCTATAATGTTGGCAAGGCGAGACTATGCTGCTGCAATCAAGTCTAGTAAGGAACAGTGGGTGGAGGAGATACGGCAGGACTTGCTGGCAGCAGCAAAGGACTCCAATGCTAAGCGATTCTGGTCCTTGGTTTCCCAAGAAGGACGAAAATTGAGTTCCAGGCCTGATTGCCATATTTCTCCAAAAACCTGGATTTATATTTTACCAAACTCTACAGTCAGGACCTTGCTATTGGGGCAGACAAAGGGTGCATATACGGATAAGATCGATGGGACAGGTGCTTTTACACCGTTCACTAGGAAAGAAACAGAGATAGCTATCATGGCCCAAAAATCATGGTAGGCTCCTGGATTAGATGGGATTTCATCTGACCTTTATAAGTCTGATTTGAAATTATGGGGCCCTTACATCAACCAAGTTTCAAATCCTATTCTGGAAAGTAACACCCTGCCCCATTCCTGGAAGAGTGCAATAATTGTCCCTATTTACAAAGAAGGGGACAAATTGGCTCCAGGGAATTATAAGCTGATTAGCCTCTTAGAAAACCTCCAAAAGATCTTTTCTTTCCGGGTTTTGGATAGGCTTAGAGCCTGGATAGAGGATAATGGCGCCTTAAGTCATTTGCAGGCAGGTTTTAGGTGGAAGACGGCCACGGTGGACCAGGTATTCTGCTTCCTCACAATTAAATGGAAGGTGGTGGACCTGGATGCCGTTAGGCGGTTTGTTGCCTTTGTTGATCTTAGATCCACCTTTGATTTGGACCCTCGTGCCAAGCTTTAGGAGACCCTGACTAAAATCGGAGTTCCAGGCCCCTTGTTAAATTTGATTAGGGAACTGTACTTAGGGAGTTTTGCTAGAGTAAGGTGGGGAAAGGATGATGAGTTATCTGACGAGTTTCCCATACAGAGAGGTGTTAGGCAGGGGTGTGTCTTGGCTCCCACACTCTTTCTACTTTTCATAAATGCTTGCATCCCGTATCTATTTGATAGTTCAAATGATGCTCCGAAATTGGGGGGGGATTAAGACACTGTGGCCCTCATTACGACCTTGGCGGGCGGCTTCAGAACGCCGGACGGCCGCCAATGCGGCTGCACTCCCGCCGTGGCCATTAGGAGATACCCTCTGGGCCGGCGGGCGGAAACCTAGTTTCCACCCACCAGCCCAGTGGGGATCTCGGCCGCAACACAGGTGCCGGCTCCACATGGAGCCGGTGGTGTTGCGGCTGTGCGACAGGTGCAGTTGCATCTGTTGCGCTTTTCACTGTCTGCATAGCAGACAGTGAAAATCTGCATGGGCCCTGTCAGGGGGCCCCTGCACTGCCCATACCAGTGGAATGGGCAGTGCAGGGGCCCTCAGGGGCCCCGTGACTCCCCGTACTGCCAGCCTTTTCCTGGCGATTCAAACCACCAGGAAAAGGCTGGCGGTAGGGGGACTCTTAATCCCCTTGGCAGCGCTGCAAGCAGCGCTGCCCTGGCAGATTCAAACCGCCGGGGCCATTGTGGCGGGAAACCGCCAGCCACGGCGGTGTGACCGTAATGCCCAGTGAAGCACCGCCAGCCTGTTGGCGGTGCTTACTCCGAAACAGCCCTGGCGGTCTGGGACCGCCAGGGTTGTAATGAGGGCCTGTGTTTGTTGTTTGCTGATGACACCCTGGTTTTATCCCAGGCTGCCTCTGGATTATCTAGGCTTCTGGAGAAATTTTTGGGTTTCTGCAGGGAATACGGCCTACAAACAAACAGCTCCCAAACCAAATGCATGGTATTGGGTGACCCAAAATTTAGAGCAAAGAAAAGCATAATATTGGATGGCAAGGCCCTAGAACGTGTTACTGCTTTTGCCTATTTGGGGATTAGATTAGAAAACTCCCATAAATGGCCTTCACACCTGACAAAGTGTACTATGTCCCTTAAACAACAATCAGGGGGTATTCTGAGATTTGCTGCTAGAACGCCTACCTTCCCCATCACACCCGCAGTGGATATTTATCAAATGCAGGCTAGAGCGGGTGCTTTGTATAGCACTGAGTAGTGGGTTTATGGCAAACTTAACGATATGGAAAGAGCAGAGTCCCTTTTTATCAAATCCCTCTTAAATGTTCTTTTGAGCTCTCCTACCCTGCCTATTCAGATGGTCCCAAATTTGTATTCTAATATAGGCATTGCTGCTCTGAGAACGCTACAATATTGGATTCCAATTTGGTCCACAGCAGCTTTAGATCCTTATAGGACATGGCTAGGAGCGCTCTTGGGAGACCCCAGGTTGAGAAAATCCCATGGTGCCAGTATGTAAAAAGAAGTTTCCTCAAACTTGGATTGGGCTCTTATTGGATGGATCCTTTTCATCTTCCAAAAAAAGCCTTGCAGAATTTGAAGGATGCTTACTGGGAGAGTATACAAACATCAGCTCTAGCAGCTGTCCCGTCGGGTAGCATGACGGACAGTATTTTATCATTCAAGTGTCATTATGAGTTTGAGCACATTCTTGATATTATTTCACATCCTGTGGCACATGCACCTTTTAGAAGATTCAGATGAGGATCTTTACCAGTGTGTGATCTTACTTCTAGATGGAAGCTATCTGTCAGTCTAACAGATCTCTGCCCGATGGGGTGCAACACTAGGGAATCAATCAGTCATCTTTTATTTCACTGCCCTGCATATAAAAAGCAGAGGGCCCGTTGGATAAGACCACTCTGTAACTCCATGGGCATTAGGGCTCTCCACTCAGGCCTTAGGATTTGTATTACTAGCACCCATGGGCCGGTGGTGTGTGCTGTGACAAAGTTTTTAGCAGCAATATGGTGTATCAGAGCAAGTCTCATGTACTGATACAATATCTACTTAAGGATAGAGCCTGTTTTTCAATTGATTTAGTATTGTTATTTTAGATTTGTGATTATATATTTGTACCTAAATAGACCTCCTTGCAATATGGGGAGGAGAATATCAAGGTTCCAGGAATTCAAATCTACCTGTCAAAGTTTTATGTGTTATTTGTTTGATTTAGAACATGTGTATGGTCAATTATTTACGCCATAGGCTTATGAAATTCAAGTAAATCCAGCCATATGTATTTTTGATAGAATAACTCAGTGTTTGACTTGTATGCCCTGGGCCTTGGCAGTGTAAAAGCTTTTTAAGTATTTTATCCTCATTTTATACGCTGTATTGTGAATTGTGATCCTATGTGTGTATTTGCATTGCTTTTATGGTACTTGCTGCCGAAAAAAGCTCAAATGATGATGATGAATCTTTATTGTTTTGACCTTAATTTAACCAGATAAATATCTCATATTTTTCTAAACTTGTGTGGTGTATTTGTGTGGTGTTTTCACTGTGTTACTGTATGATTTATTGCACAAATACTTTACACATTGCCTTCTAAGTTAAGCCTGACTGCTCAGTGCCAAGCTACAAGAGGGCGGGCCAGGATAATTTGAATTGTGTGTGACTTAGCCTGACTAGGATCGTGGTCCCTATTTGGATAAGGGTGTATACCTCTGCCAACTTAGAGACCCCATTTCTAATACTGTTGCTTAAACTCTAATTGGCTCTCATTCATCCGTATATCTCAGCGCTGTCAAGTTACTGTAAGATGACAACAGGCACTTTACAAAACACCTAAATGAACAGATATGTTATGGTGGAAACAGGAGTATCAGTAGTACAGGGTTTTTGTCATTAGAAAGGATTCTGACACATTACACATTTCAAAGAGGACATCAACATTTATTGGAAGATGAATTAATGCTGCATTTGGCTATCATGGTGTGGACCAGGTGTATGTGGAAGGGAGGCAGTTAATTTCTTTGTGACTGATGGATGGACTCTCCCTACCCTACATTTAGAGGATCTGTGCTGCAGTTGTAGTCACACTAAATGAGAATGCACCATTTTGTGACTGTGTAGTGGTTGCCAGCATAGCAGGGCTGTACCATTCAAGGGCCACATTATGCAAAGTGGCCCAGGGGCCCAATGGGCATGTGCATCCACTTTGTACGCACCTGGGGCACTTTGATTTTACAGAAAGGGCCACTTCCCTAATACTGATAGGACTGGACTTCAAGTAGCTCTATTGTGAGAAAGCTTTCCCTCATTTGCATGGGGGCATGGTACTATAGATGTAGGCTCAGAGGCAAACATGCCCTGAGGAGGTGCACTGACAGTGCACCAAGAAAAGGTGGTGCACCTCTGAAGGCAACCCTCTGGAGGGGAGAAAGGAGCTCTCATGGACCCCACATTCATCGTCCTGCAGATGTGTGCAGCCACTCATTGCACCCATTTGCAGGGGGGCCTCTGTTTTCTCTTTAAAATGCAGCTAAGTTGCCGCCTGCATCGTGAAACACAGAGCGCCTTGAAAGCTTTCATTGAATGTGCTGCACCCAGGACAGCGGGAGTTTACGGCTGCCCTGGGGGCATCACGTGTATCATAACAGGCCACACTCTCTTGGTATGTGCTAGGCGCACCTTTTTAAAGGTGTCCCATGGCACAAACGGAACATGCGCTCTATGTATAATATAGGCCTGGTGTCACTACTTAAAGTTTACATAGCTCTTTAAGAATATGGAAATTAAAAACTGTCTGCAAACAAGCTTTAGTAATACTGATGAGTTTGTCATGCCACCGTAATATCCTGGCCAAACATGGTCCCATAGGCTCAGACATATATTGTGAAAGCCAAACCTGGAGGCAAAGCATCAGAACTTTCTCAAGATGTGAAATATGAGAGAAGGTCAATTGGCATAAGATTTGAAGAAAAACAAAACATGCCACTTGCCCTAGGCAAATGAGAAGTGAAGAGATGCCTAGAAAGAGAGCAATAGCCGTGACAGGACAAATGGTCAAATACATGCAAATTATGGTGAACCTATTGAGTAGTTATACACATGATCCTGTTTTTTTAACTAGGATTGCACAATACTAATACCACATACATGCTTGTCAGTGTGGAAGTTAGCCCTCTAACCTTGTGACAACCAATTCTGTAGCAGTAACCCTCAGCTGATCATAAATAGAGGTGGGCGTAACACGCATAATTCATTGTACCATAATCACACAGAATTTTCCCTCAAAGTTGCTCTTAATAATATGAACAGGAGTAATTGCATAAATATTGCGAAATTGCCAAAATTACACTGATTACTTTGGTGCAATGGAAATTCTGTTCAGATCTACCATTTCTTAGTAAACTCATAAAAATCGAAACATCGTTCCTGAAAAAATAGTATTACAATAACTATCAAGAAACTGGAAAATAGCCATACCTCTAGATTTATTATAACATCATTGTGATGTAAAGAAAATACTTTGCCAAGTATAAAACAGAATAAACCCTATGGAAGTGCAGGACATGCTAAAACCAGGTGTTGGCATAACCGGTGTAATTCTCTGTAGCGTGATTACTGTAAAATTGCTCATAATTATGGGGGGAGCGTAGTCTAGCATTTAGTGCACACTTGCGTCCAAAATGGGCCAGATGATATATACTGCTCTAAGGAACGAGCACTAAATGCTAGAGGACACAAACAGCAGAAGCCAGCAGCTGCTCGTGTTTTTAGTTCATTGTTCCTGTGCTCCTACGGTAGGTTTCTTGATCCAAACTACTTTTAAATACTCAAGCTGGCATAATTGCATAATTTTTGTAATTTTGCATCACAAGAGTAATGAGTACTGAAACTACTCTGGTTAGTGCGACATCATTAAAATGTCCCCCAGGCCTACATAAACCAAAGTTTAAAAGTCACAAACTTGCAATCTCTATTCTGAGGAAATAAATCAGTAAACTATGAGATTATCAAATACTACCAGCGCACCTTGATAATTGGTATGCACTCCCTAAAGTGTGCAGACAGTTTCTTATTCCACATATTCTTGTATCATAGGCCTGCTGCTTGCCTCAACTTCAGATCACTCAAACAATGTTCTAAAACACACACTGATCCAAATTGCCCCTGGGAGTTCCCAGTAAGAATCCGAAATTGAGGCATAAGAAATCAACATGTTTTGACATTTTCGTCAATATGGTAAGCTAGGGTTCAATTGCAGAAAAGCATCTCTGCTGCTCCTGCAGCCCCTTGTTCCCTCAAAGTCATGGGCCACCTCAGGGGTGGCAGGCTGGAAGCAGGCAATGGAAAATGGACATCAATTTTCATGTAACAAAAGGCATGAAAATCTAAGGAAGAATGGACGATGGTGCACAGACGCTGTTAGGCAGGGGTTACATGTGCCTAGAGGCATGCTCAGCTCGAGGTCCTGTTGGAACCTCGAGCCCACCATGAGTCAAGCTTCCATATGGCTTCTGCC
Organism: Pleurodeles waltl; assembly: GCF_031143425.1. Lineage (NCBI taxonomy): Eukaryota > Metazoa > Chordata > Amphibia > Caudata > Salamandridae > Pleurodeles > Pleurodeles waltl. Next base: position 861,104,887 of record NC_090446.1, on the reverse strand, counting down.
TGCCACTCTCCCTCTACCCAGCATGTAGCGTTATGGCCAGAGCTATGACATTGGAACTGGGGAACCAGGTTTGAGTATCAGGATAGATTCAATACATGCTGTGATTCTGGGCCAAGCACTTGATCTACCCTTGCTAATAAACAATGAAGGTGACCCTATGTAATGTAAGTGGTGCTCATGTAAAGTGCTCCAATACCTTTGGGTCGAGCATGCGCTTATGAAAAATGCACAAAGAAGTAAAAATAAAGCCTTAACATATGGACAGACAAATAGATACCCATGTACTGACTGGTTTGTAAAACGTGAAACCAGAATCCCAGGAAAAATCATGGTTTCCCTGCTTAGATTGTGTTCTCTTAGGCAAATACTTTATTTCCCCAGGACTCCTTTTTTCATTATCATGTAGGAAAACACTTTCAAATATATGCGTTCAGAATACCAGTTGTACAAAAAACTATTGTTTGGTTAATAGACATAATGTTGCTGTATAATAATTTGGGCCACATAGAGAGTTTACGACAACTGTCTTGCATCATAGCTTACTGATGGCTCATGTTTAAAAACTTCTAATAAGTACTCCTTAGTGCAGTGCTATAAAGTGACACATTAATGTTAAAGCTTCCACATGTTAAAGAAATACACTTTTTGAATTTTGAAAGGGCTTTATCATATTTTACGTGATGTTTGCTGTATGGTTTACATAGCAAAAATGTCAAGGCTCTACTCGTGCACAGGCTCTAGGAGCTAAGCTAGATCCTTTGATAGGCTCTGACTTGGCTCTCCCTGTCAATTTTCTGGCTTGCCCACCTCAACATCTGCCAGATCTTACCCTGTGGAGCTGAATACAAATGCCAGCCCTAATGAAGTGGACCTTTGCTTTACAGAGCACATCCACTGTGGAATAACGTACTACAAAGGCAGCGAGGTACAGTTGTAGCTCAAAAGAAACAAGCTCTGCCAATAGGTATGGTGATGGCTACCAACCTTTTGGCTTTGTCAATACTTGTCTTGCTATGTTTTAAAAAATGTTTTGTGGAGCTGCTGGGCTCTTGCTAATATAATTTGTTAAAAAAATCTCCCACCACTGGATTGTTCTCTGTTCCCCATGCCCACCTCTTTGAAGACAGAATTAATTCCCTTCCAGCCTTCCTCTGCCATCATTCTTCTGCTACCTTCCCTTCAACTTTGTTAAGGTTCTTATCAACACTCTACAGTTGTAAGTGAATAGTCTCCATCATGCAGCATCCCTTCTTTGCTATTGACAAAATCATTAATTTTGGCACAAAAGCACGTCAAACCCCATAGATACACCATCACTTCCAGCTGTAGCTGACTAACATAGTGCACTTCAAAAACTTCTCAGCCTAGCCTTCAAATCAGTGCTTGGAAACTCACCTCCTGCCTCTTCCAGGACATTCACAGGAATGGTGTACCCCTCTCATCTTCAGCTCTTATGTGCCCATCGTACATCTAGTGCCTACTAAAACTTCAGGTCCTTCTTACTTTGTGAACCTCCCAACTGAGTGCGCTCTCTGTTAAACTCCAAGCCAAAGTCGTGCTCCCCACTTTCAAGTAAGTCCTCAAGGTCCACTGTTTCAGCACTGAGGCGCTGCCCCAATCATAATTACCGCTCACCCAATCCAGCTTCCTCAGCCAAACATACGTCAGCTGTAAAATATCCTGTATATTTTATTCCAATATAATCATATGCAACATTTTCTACCTGCATGCAGCATATCGCCATTTTATCATCTCACCGATCACTATCACCACCATTTTATGACTCCATTTCTCAATCAAGCATATCACATATAGTCTGATAGTTTGCAGAACGTTTATTTCACTTTGATTTTCATTCAGCTTCAACATCAATGACATACAAATATCAATATTCTTTGCACTAGCTAAATAAAATGTTGCAGAGCTGGGTTTTAGTCACTAATCAGAAAAAATAGTCTATTTCTGTAGCGGCAGCTAGCAACAGGAACGTTAACCTCTCTAAAACAGTCTTGCGACATAGCAGGAAACAATTGAAAGCCTTGAGCTGGGAATAGGTGACCTACACTCCGGTCATGCCCATTGAGTACCTACAACCAGGAAAGCAATTCACAATTCACCCTTAACTCACTTAAGTGAGACGCTGATTGTGTTTTAAGGAAGGCAATACATGAATATAATTGGACTTTTGCCAGTAAATATGATAAAGCAACACTTATGGAAAAAAGATTGCTTGTAATTTACTTTTTACAGTCATGGGTGGAATGTCACCCACCACAAAACATGCTGACACACGGGTTGTTACCCAAACAGAAGACAAAGGTTAATAAACCAAATCACCTTTTAATCTAGAATCCACCCTTATGTGACAAAAGTTCAAAGGTTCAATTTGAACTAGCTTGACAGGCAGACCTATTTCTAGGGTCAGGTACAGCATCAAAAGATCCCTATAGAATGTGCATGAACCCAACAGAGTCATTCAACAGAGAATCTAATCCTCAAGGAAAAACCTATTTTGGAGACATTAGAACGAAAAAAACTATACTGGAGATTATACACAAAGTCCTGTTGTTGAGAATGGAATCTCAGACGTCCTATGACACGATCAGTTCTAAGTCACATTTTATATATTCACGACATTTATAGTTCCATTCAAGATTATAATTCAGTTCACGACTGAATGATTGATAATTGGCTAAGCACGAATGAAAGAGCACTCTCTGTATATCTAAAGCTCAAAGACACAAGATGAAGAACAATACCCACAAACTGAGGCAGCCAGGCATTTCATTTGAATCCATCATCTTCATGGACCAGCAAATTACTCAAGCCATTCCTTCCTCGGAGTTTTAACTCAAATTGTTGAGTCAAATCTGCCTTCTCTAAAAGAAGGTATCATTGCAAAAGAAGCCCGGCCATAACTGTGTCACCATAGAATAATATACTTTTTATGCATTTTGGAAGTCCACATGAACATGCTACTGCTTCTACATTCTACAGAATGCTGCTGCTACTAGGACGAGTCTCAAAACACTGGCGTGAGAATTAATTTCTCCCAATAATCATGAATTGCACATGTGGCTGACTGGGGACAGATAATATTTAATTAGGCTTTTGGCTTAACCTAAAACAACATAGTCAGAGCCCACTAAAATTATTTTTCCCCATCAATCGTAACCGGAAGAGACAGTTAGCCCTCTTATTGAGCCTCAAGCAGTATTAAGTGAGGTAAGAGAATGAATTCTTGCCTGACACTAAGATGGCCCCCACACACGTTTAGCATGAATTGAGGGTCTTTCGGGCTAAAGAGACGAGTTGTGTGATTCACATAACTGGCTACGAGGATTCTAACCACCCATTGGCAGAAAATATGTACAGAAAATAGATCGCCATGTAGAAGCCCTGTGATTTACAAGGGCTCTGGCAGGAATAAATTTACCAAAAAAGTATGATTCACAAAGGTGGCCATGTTAGAAAGGTGCTGTTTCACTTTATAATAAAATAACCCCTACATGAAAGGCTGTGACACACCAATATTTTCTTCTGTTTCATGCATTTATTTAAAAAAAAATAGATACATGCACAAATCGAACAAATCCCACTTAAATAACATAAGGACGATAAAATTAAAATAATTAAATTAAACTTTGGATCAAATCAATAAAAGGAAATGTAGAACTCACTCGTTACAAACAGAGATGATTCTGGAGTCCCCTTCCTTGGAATATAAACATGTTACCTGCGGACAGGCCCATTTCGGCTGTTTGACCGTTATATATGTAAAAAATGTTTTGTTTTTTTTAATTTCAACGCGCTTTGGGGATATGTTGCCCTGTGGCATCAACCCAGCCCACAGTCCACCATCTCCAATTACTTGCGGGGGCATTAGCCCTAGCAGAGCCCTCTTCTTCTGACTCATCAGCCACTATTCACTCAGTGTGCACAGTTTTCAAACGTTTGGCAAAAGACTGAACAACACTGTTCTCTTGCAGTTTTGCTCAGACTACATTATAAATGCTGATAAAACACGTTTTTCAAAATATTTGGAAAATACAGGAAAAAAGGGCAAGAGGAAAAAAGTCAGAAAACCGTAAAACGTACAAATTAATTGTTGTCATCACCCTAAGGTCATCTACACAACATACAGAAAAAACAGACTGACTTTCAACGACATTACAATTAAAGATTTATCAACGTCAAAACAATGACAGGGCCCTTTGAAAGTCTGGTAGACCACATTCAGACCACATTCAGGGAACCTCAGGGCAGGCAGGTGCTATTGGGACACAACTGTTGTGGCTTGGGTCATTTGCCTCTGGAGTCCTGGGGCCCATCCTGCTTTAGCGCTGTACATCATGTCATACATACCCTTTCCGCACTTGGCTCTCAGGGTAGTGAACATGGGCAGGTAAAGTCTTCTCAGGGAGGTGGTCTGGGGGGTAGAGAGTCAGAACTCACACTATAAAAACTGAAGTTCTCTAATCATACCAAAACGAGATACCACACACAAGACATGTTAATCACCACACAGTTGCTTACTAGTGTGCTGAATCATCACCATTAAAGAACAGGCGCAGATTCACTCTGGATGCAGATGAGCAGCTTCCCTGGTCTCTGTAACTCATAGGACAGCAGGGCAGGTAGGATCCCAGATCAAAACACAGACAGCTCTTCCAGCAAGTTGTGCTGACGTCTGGTGCTGTCTCCTTACTTCTGTGAAACTGGCTGTCCCAATGACACCAGCCCTGGATCTCAGCAGTTGAGTACTCTGCATAGCATTCCCCTCCCTATTCTTGAGAAACCTGGGGCTATGACCGAGAGGGTTGATTGGTCCCACTTTTAAGCACACATCCTTGACAGGGGATGGTGATTCCGTTGCCAAGGCCCAGATACTGACTTGGAGTGTTTTTTTTTGTTAATATTTTGTGGTCTTACTGTAGCGCAGACAGTGTTTGTCAAAGGTGTTGCCTCTCAAAGTAGGTACTAGTGTTGCTGGCTCCATGAATGAGGACCCAAAACATGCACACAATGACATGTGAAACTCTGCACCTGGCTATCACTAACCTTCCTGAAGTAGCACTCAGTGAGAGACAATACTGGCAAGTACTACCTAGAAGCTTCCCTCCCTCTAACAGACTGCTGACTCACCCCATTGCCCTAAGGTAAACCCAAATGGTGGTGCTCAAGGGGGACTAATCAGCAATCCCTTGCTCAAAAGGTCATTGTAGAATTTCTAGAGGCAGCCTCGTACCCATTTTCCCACACTTCGGTGTCTAGGGTTGCAACCTCCATCTAAGGAATATAGGCAATAAACTTCCACTACCTGGGGAGACTATACTACAAGCTCCATCTTGGAGCAATCCAAAATGGATCCTACTAGTCTCAGCAATCTCACACCTGCATCCAAACGGAGTCCTGCTTCTACACACGTTACAAAGCATAAACTTGACAGCACATGAGATGTTAGTGCACTGGTCTGAGTGCCTAACACAATCAGAACTTAAAGCCAGTGGTGCCAATGGGAGCCACAATCCTCCTCAAATAGAGAATAAAATATATTTTCATTGCTGGCATTGAATTTAAATAATACATTGTAAGCTGCCACCAATACCTAATGCCATTAACTCAGGACATAGTAAGCAGTCTCCTGTCATCTAGAGGGCACACTTGGTGTGCCCCTCCAGGTTTCAAATCCAAGCATTGGCCTTCACAGTCAATGGACAGGCCGAGGCCTCTGCACAAGAAGGATTGCCACATGTGCTGGGCCAAAAAGTCAAAATACCAGATATGACATGCTGTTTGCTGACTCAGGGGAGTGGTACATGCCTGTTTACCATGCATCAGACATTCTTATCCCAACAGTGTCATTTACATAATAACATGCCACCAGCTGCACACAAACATACAGAACTGGTGTACACAGAGAAGTCTTGATTCCATGGTTTTGAGCTGCTGTTAATTTACATTTCGTTCATACTGAATGAAAGTGAGTATCCTATTATGACAGGTGAACCATAACTCGCAAAAACAGCTATCAGTGGATACACAAAATCTATTGGATTTTATAGAACAGGGTGGACATCACATATTGCTGCCTAGAAAGTATGTCAAAACACAAATCTAAAGTATTTACCTAGTTAATTCTCAGCATGTTTTCTTATTATTTTCACTTTGTATCTTTTCTGTATTGAAATGTTTTAATTCAAGAATGACCCATACCCTAAAAAAGTATGTTTCATGACTGTTTTTCTTATTGTGGTATGCTGTAAAATAATCATGTGCACTTTTTACAGTACATAAAAAAATATTCTGTACCTCTGACCCCCTTTCCAACGCATTGTTTTCATCCTTAAACTTCATGAATGCCATCCATCCACCCTATTCATAAATGTTCTGATTATTATTCCTTCATCCATTATTACATGGCCGGGTTATATAAATTGTGCATCTCTCGAGTTTGCTCTTCTTCACAGTAATGTTTGATTAGCTTAACAGCTACATCATCCGCTATTGACACAAGTGCATTTTTCTAACATAATTCATTCTGCTGAAAAATAGTTGAACTGGGACCAATAATGTTAACTTACTTGCGGTACACTGTTGTTTTCAAACGGTTGATCTTCCGGTCTACCTTGTACCTCCTGAGATCCTCCAAACCATCCTTGACAGCAACGACCCCAAGCACTATGGCTAGGGGGATCATGGTGATTTCCTTATGAAAAACCTGCACCTGGGGCATCCAGTTCAAGATGGCGAGGAAAAAGAAGTACATGTTGGCGAATCTAGAGAATGAAAAGGCACGAGTCATTGGCTGCTTTCTTGTGGACTACAGCAATATTAAAAGTTGCAGAGAAATTTTGGCAATTCTTTTGAAGTCAGCAGTGAGTAGTTTCGTTGCCATACTTCCCTTGGCAATAAGGGGCAGAGTGTGACCAGCAGCTCAATCTGCTTCCTTTCAAGAGGCGTCCCCCAGACACTCACAGCGTACCTACCATGTTAGGAGAGACTCTCAATTTGAGATCTACCTTACAAGGAATACCAGTGGATGAAAACCTGCCCTGGAGCTGGAAATCTTTGAGGACCTGAAGTTTGGGGGGGGAACATTGGGGCTCTGAAAACCCATTAGATGCAACTCATTTCTTATGAGATGTAAGGCTTACGATGTAAGGCTTAGAGATGATGGAAGTGCTTTGGCATGTTTTTGTAGGAATGAGTGCCCTATGACGTGATGGATCTAAGCCCTCTCTTTTATATAGAACAAGTGTCTAGTCATATGCATTTCTTAGATTATTTGCAGACTATGGAAGTGCCCGTACTGCTAAAGAAAAGATAAAGTATTGATAACTTTTAGGTCTGGCTTTCCGTCTTAAACCTATTGTTAGCTATTCTTTAAAATATACATAAAATAGCCTTGGGCTCCACCAGGAGAAGCATTTCTCTTTTATCTCATGCTGGTGACGTTGTGGTGGATAATTCTGCCTTCTCTGGGTGTTTGTATTGAATGCACGATGGACTATGCTGCATTTCAAAAATAGACTGAATCATTATCTCATGCATGAACACAGAAAACAAACAGCTTTTGAAATATTTAGCCAGGAATCAAAATGCAAGCCAGGCCTATGATTCTTTAAATAAGAAATTGTACATAAAAGGTGCAAAACTCTGCATTTTGCCTATCTAGTCCTTTTTTGTTTTAAATAATTTGATAAGCAGGTCCATTGCACTATTACCTGGTTGTCACACCACTGATCTGTAGTGTGTGGCAGAACACAGTGACCCTGGGAAGGAATCCCATGAGCGAAGGGTGCAATGCGGAGTTTGAGCACAGTAATATGAGAGTGAGAAATAACACAGTGCAAGCAGCACAGAGCAATGCCTGTGGAGCCAAACATAGCAAGTGCCATACAGGACACCAGGTGTGAGGCAAAACAGTCAGTGTGAGACAGAACACGGTGATTGTGTGGCAGAATATAGAATTTTTAGGGAAAATCAGAACTCACAGTTTTTGGGAAGAATGCAGATCTAGGACTGAACACAACAAATGAGGGCGAGTGAGCCAGGAGGAGGGAGTCAGTAGGATAGATCTATTGGGCGGAAGGACACGAGCATTGCATGGAAAAGTGCGAGCCAGGGGCTGTGTACATCGAGTCTAGTGAAAAATGAAGTGAGGTTGGGTTAGATTAGCAAGTGTGTTGGGCAAAAAGGAATTAGAGACAACTGGGAGTGAGCGAAGGGGGGAAGAATGCCATATGTCTGGGGAAGAATTGAGCAGATATGACAGAGTGTAGAGTGTGGGGTGTGGGGTGTGAAGAAAGGGCACCATCGTGGAGGAAGAAGGGAGGCAGTGTGGTGAAAATGTTTTTGAATGTGTGGGAGAAAGCATCACATGAGAGACAGAAAGAACCGTGTGGGACAAAATAATACGAGTACGGGCAGGAAGCTGGAAATAAGTGTGCAGAAGTATTTTGTGGTGGGGTTAATACTTCAGCATCTAACAGGATCAAGCAGTTGCCAGTTGTGCGCTGAGAGTGCCGGATTAAACCCTGTGGATGTCCCTTAGCAGTCGACATTTCAGTACCCCCTCTTGCAAATTATCTCCTAATAAATTATTTATTTTACCAACCAACAATTTTAATAAACCAATTTTATTACACATAATATTACACTTACATAGTTGGCACCGATTTTTTTTTTACAAACTGAAAGCTGACAGAAAATCAGCTTTTAAGAGACAAACTTATATAAATCTGATGTCTATCTTTTATGTACTTTGTTTTGGATACATTACATTAATACAGTATTTTTTCTATGGAATAGTTAAAGTTACGTTTTCGTTTCCTTGAGTTTATTCATTTTTTTCTATATTTTGGAAACAGTTTAAGAAAGCTTGATTGTAATTTTCTTTCAAGATCAAATCAATATTATTTTGAATAGTTGTTGCGGGGCCCCTAAAAGGAGTGAGGCCCATAGGCCGTGCCTACTTTGCCTATTTGGTAACCCGGCACTGTGCGCTGTATAAAAGCTGTGTCGCATAACAAAAGAGCGTGGTGTGCGAGGCAGAAAGCGTGCCTGTTGGGACCAAGAGAGCTATGGGCCGCGGCGCAGGACAGTGAGACTTAAACTGCGGGCCGCCTCCGAGTGCCGTCAGACGATGCTTGTTGCCTGCAGAAGCCCAGTCAATCGGCAATAAAGAATTAAAGCCCACCCAGCGTGTCTGAGGCTCTTCAATGCAATAAAAGTTTTACATCTGAAAGATGAAAACGCACACCAGCCTGAGGCGTGAATTAAATCCAACTTATGAAGCAGAAGCAGCAGAAAGATTTATGGTTCAAAGCTGGATTGCGAAAGAAAAGAACATTACTTTTTCACAGCAAAACAAATCTGTAATTAACTATATGAAAATGTGATCGAAATGTGTGCGTGGTGGATATTTTCAGTGCACACCGTGGGTGCGCGGTCAGAAAGAAGGCCAACAGCTTAAAGCTCGGGCAAAGTTTAGGAAATATTTACCACGTAGCTGTGTTAGTGTAAAGCGCCAAGAGGCAGGTGGAAGAGAAAGGTCAGAAAGAACTTCTTAAAAATAAAATAATTGCATTGAGCTCTTTCCTGTTTTGGTTGCACACATTTCACAACTGTCCACAAATGTGGAGCTTAAAGTCTTAATAGCATCAAACATTGCTTCTCCTACTTCCAGGTATCACTGTCAAGCGCCTGTCTCAACTGAAGACAATGATATTCATCCTCTTTACCAACAGCCCAGACTGGCCCTTATCCAATCCCACTGTCCATCGCTTTCCAGCTCCCTGGCCTCGCCATCCAAAAATTTAATATAGTGCTTAAACTTGAAGGTGACAAAGCACTTTCAAACATTGTCTATAAACCTGAGAACAGAAACGCTTGATCCCCATTCAAAAAGTGATATCAGTGCCCATAAGAGTGACTAAAAGGATTGTATTGCATGTGCCTTTCTGTTGTGTGGAATCACACACATTTTTATGCAGCAACCATTTTTTCTTTTTTAATAATTCTTGGTATTTCTGATTACTGCATACAAGTATACAACATCCAGTGTTGTCCATCACAATCATTGTAAGTATAATGTGTGCAACAGCCTACAGCCTGAGACATATTCAAGAAAATACAGAAAAGTTATATATATATATATATATATATATATATATATATATATATATATATATATATATATATATATATATATATCCCTTTATTTAAAATAGCAGCGTGGCACTATTCGGGACACCCATCTAGGTGGAGATGGGACACAGCCACCCACCCAAGGGTGAGATTAGGCCCAAGGTTATCAAAATCCCGGACACAACATCAATTACGAGAGGCTATTGTATATGGCATTTCGATAATATTTGAGAATCCAAACTGATCGTCATGTTCTTAATTCAAGCAGTCTCCTGTGATGCTTCCATTTTCTGGCGATAATGGCATTACTCCTAGTCCTACTCCCTCGCCTTCCTTTTAACCAATGAGGCCTCCCGCCTCCCCCCTAGACCCTCCCTTCCACTTTTAAAAAAAAAACCCACCCTTATCCCCTCCTGTACAAAAACCAAGACCAAGCCGCAACTCGGACCGTCCGTACCGGGAGGGTGGGAGGGAACGGAAAAGGAAGGCGAGGGAGTAGGACTAGGAGTAATGCCATTATCGCCAGAAAATGGAAGCATTACCTCCCGTACCTCCCTCGCCTTCCTTTTAACCAATGAGACATAGCAAGAAAACACACAGGAGACGGACACCGAGTTGCAAGACCTTTATTCAATATCCTGCACCAAGATCACTCCAAAATCCCACCCCTATTACCTCATAGAGGATAGGACTCGGTGACCTAACACCGACTCCAAACTACCCAAGTCCGACAGCCTGTAATGATGCACAAACGTCGAAGGAGAAGCCCAAGTGGCGGCCCTGCAAATTTCCACCACGGAAGTCTCCTGAAGCTCCGCCACCGTAGCCGCCATACCCCTGGTAGATCGACCTTGAATCCCTTGAGGAGGAACCACCCCTTTCAAGGAATAGGCCAACAGAATTAACGATCTTACCCACCGACTCAAGGAAGCCGTGGAAGGTTTTTCACCTTTGCGTGCCGGACCAAAATTAACAAAAAGCGAATCCCCCTTACGAAAAGGAGCCACCACCCTCAGATACTCCAACAAAACTCTGCGGACATCCAGCGAATGCAAACGGACCTCCTCCCGTGAGGAGGGATTTGGACAAAATGAAGGTAGGATGACCTCCTGACGCGAATGGAACGAAGAATTGACTTTCGGAATAAAGGAAGGCACCGGAACTAGAACCACCCTATCGTGAAAAATCTTACAAAAAGGAAAGGAACAAGCCAATGCCCCCAATTCCCCCAACCGACGAGCCGAAGTAATGGCTACCAAAAAGAACGTCTTCAAGGATAAATGGCGCAAATCACACTCCCCCAATGGCTCAAAGGGGGCATCCGTCAACACATCCAAAACCAAAGAAAGATCCCAAGAAGGAAACGAACGTACAGGGCGAGGAAACAAATTAATAAGACCTTGAAAAAATCTAGGCATCAAGCGCCCTTCATCCTGAAGATTACGCCACGGACCTCTGAATGCCTGAATAGCCGCCCACTGAACCCGTAGAGATGCCACCGACAACCCCAAATGAGCACCGTCCTGTAGAAACTGCATCACCTCAAAGATAGAAGCGCAATTAGGATCCAACTCATGACTCAAGCACCAAGAAGAAAAAACCTTCCACTGTCTACCATAAGAAAGTAAAGTGGAACGCCGCCTGGAAGCCAGTAAGGTAGAACTCAAAGCCACAGGAACTCCCAGACCTGTCAAGCCCCGCCGTTCAACCTCCAGGCCGTCAAGTGTAACCTCCTCAATGACCCCAATGGGAGGCAAGGAAACTCCAGGGGAGACGGACAAAGAGGCAGAGGCCACATCCTCCCGTCTGCCATCAGCCTCAACAACGGGAACCAATTCGCTTGTGGCCAAAGTGGTGCAATTAGGATAACCCCGGACCCCAGATCCCTCACCCGTAACAGAAAAGACCTGATCAGTTGAAACGGTGGGAACGCATACAAAAGGCCCCTCGGCCAAGGACATGACATCCCGTCCACCTCCAAGGCCTGGAGACACTGAAACCAGGAGCAGAAACGATCCACCTTCGCATTCTCTGCGGACGCAAACACATCCAGTACTGGAAGCCCCCAAAGTCGAACCAGATGCCGAAACAGAGACTTCCGGAGTGAGAAAAGTTGAGAGGAAGGAATCACCCTGCTCAGTAGATCCGTCCGAACATTGACCACCCCCCGAATGTACGTAGCCCTGAGAGAAGGAACCCACTCCTGAGCCCACACAAAAATCTCCCTGGCTAGACTGAACAGAGCCCTCGACCTGGTCCCCCCTTGCCGGTTGACATAAGCCTTGGCCACTAGGTTGTCCGTCCGAACCAGAACCGCCGCCCCCCTCAGGGAACCCTGGAAATTAACCAGAGCCAGAAGTATAGCTCTCAACTCGCGCCAATTCGATGACCGACTCGCCTCCCGAGGGGACCAAAACCCCTGAATCTGAGCCGACCCCATCCACGCACCCCAACCGGAGAGGCTGTCATCCGTGGTCACCACCACGGGTCTCAGAGGTGACAAAGACACCCCTACCCGCAGATGGTCTGAAATCAACCACCATTGCAACTCCCTACGAATCAATCCGGATCCCGGAACCCTGTCCCTCAGAGAACCGGACCCTGGCGCCCACCTTCTCAAGAACCATGTCATCAAGCACAGGAGATGGAACCGCGCCCAAGGAACCAGAAATATCACAGACGCTGAATGACCCTGCAGACGCAACCATAGAAGAGCTTGGGGTGCAGCCAGTAACACTACCTTCTTTACCAAAGCCTGGAGTACACCCAATCTTTTTTCTGACACCGTCACCAAGCCTAGACGAGTCTGAAACCGAGCCCCCAGAAACACCAGATCCTGGGACGGAACTAAATCTGACTTCTCCCAGTTGATTAAAAACCCGTGGTTTTGCAGGACCCCCAGAACTTGGGCCACCTGCCTCTGCAACAGGACTCGTGACTGGGCATGAATCAAGATGTCGTCCAGATAAGGATGGAGGAACACCCCCTCCGAATGCAGCAAAGCCACCAGGGGGGCCAGCACCTTCGTAAAAATTTGAGGAGATGATTTTAGACCGAAAGGAAGAACGCAAAACTGGTAGTGTTCCTGATCCACCGCAAACCTCAGGAACCTCTGAGAAGACCTCGCCACAGGCACGTGCAGGTAAGCATCCTGCAGATCCAGCGACACTAGGAAGTCCCCTTGTCTGACCAATGGAAAGATAGTCTGAATAGACAGCATGCGGAAATGCACGTCCTGATCCAAGCATTCACCTCCTTCAGATTGAGCACCGGTCGAAATCCCCCTGAAACTTTTTGCACAAGAAACAAGACCGAATAAGTGCCCTGACCTCGTTCCTCCATCGGAACGTGGGAAATGGCCCCTTTGACCAGCAAGTCCCGAACTCCGTCCAATAATGCTCTTCTCCGTGACCCCCCTGAAGGTAGAGGGGTGGGACGTACCCCTGAATCTGGGGGAACTGCCCAAAAATCTATGACAACCATTGGCCACAATGTCTAGCACCCAACTATCGTTGACACTCTCCTTCCAAGTTGAAAGAAAGTGACTCAGCCTTCCCCCAACCAGCCCTATGCCAGTCCCACAGTGATTGTCAGGACCCCTTCTTGAACCCACCCCGGTTCGCAGGAGCCGACTTCTTATGAGAAAAACGTGGCTGAAAACGCTGTTTCCTAAATGAAAAGGATTTGGCATCCCTATTCGGAGAAGATCGGGAATGCTTCTTCCACCCTTTACTTGAATTAGAACTCCCTTTATAAGGCAAGGCATGCTTCCGTTCCTTAAACGCTTTGGAAAGCATGGATGGCAACTGCTCTCCAAACAAGCTACGACCTTCAAACGGCAGTCTCAGCAAGGCCGCCTTTTCCCCTGGGTCCGCTTTCCATAAACGTAACCAGAGGGACATACGAGCCCCAATCAAAGCACCAGAGGCCAGAGCCGAAGTACGGACCACATCCGATGACACATCTGCCAATAATCTGGCCTGCTGTTCCATACCAGCCAGGAGCTCTGAACATTCTGCCCCTTCCTGAACAGCCACCGCCAGCTTATCAAAGTCTTGCACCAACGACTGGGCCGCATAAGCAGAATATATACCTGCCCTTAGCGCCAGATTCTCAGCAGCAAATGCCCTTTTAAGACCTGAATCTACTTTACGGTCCGTGGCATCCGTGGGCACACAATCCTCCGGATTAACTGCCGTTTTGCCAATCAGAGTAGCTAAAATTGAATCCAGTCGGACCGAAGGAGGCAATACTTCCTCACCCTCAAGCAAGTAAAGCTTCTGTAGGAATCGTGGAATCTGAGCCTTATCCACATCCTTCCATTCACGAAACACCATCTCCTTCACAGGTCCCTGAAAAGGCATGGCAAACTTAGAAGGTGTCTGATATTGAGGAAATAAGTGAGAATCCGTGTTCGAAGGCTGAAACACGGGGAAACCCAAATTATCCCGAACATGTGCCATCACCTCCCACATTTCTTCTCTGGAAACATATTTCCCCCCCAGATGACGTAGACGGGGCCTCATCCTCACTGTCTGATGAAGACTTCCTTGCAGCTACTGAGGAATGAGCAATCTTAGACTGACCAGTCCTGGCCATGCCTGCTTGAAGAGCCCTGGTAACAGCCACCTCAATCATATCCTGCACTTCCTCTCTGGACATGAGGGGAGTACCTCCACCCGGCAACTGTGAGCTCTCAGGAGTAGAAATGCCAGCCGCGCCTTCCTCCTCAGAGGAGGAAGAAGAGACAATCCTACGTCTTTTCGCCGGCACTTTAGGCATGTTCAACATCCAAATAACACTGTTTGGCACCTAAACTCACTCCCCATATATAGGATCCTGGACCACCCCCAACAGGGATCCACCAATCCCTAAAAAGGTCAAATTTAACGGCCAAAACCATAAAAACCTCGGGCCGAACACCCGTCCTACCTGCAGAGCAATCTCACTCGTATTTCCACAGTTCCCCGCGGCTCCGCGGAAACCTGGAAACCGATGCCCCAGCCACAAAGGGCCGACTGACCCAGTCAGCCGGTCCCCAGTACACGCCTCCCGAGCAGCCATGCTGCTCGTCAAAGACGCGACCAGCCGTAGCACTCCTCGCGGAGCCCCGCGTCCCGAGGAGTGCCTCCAGCGTCGACCTACAGGCCCCGCCGTGCAGGTAAAAAAGAGAAAAGAAAACGTCTAGCGTGGGCTAGACAAAAGAACAGGAGGGGATAAGGGTGGGGGGGGTTTAAAAAGGGGAAGGGAGGGTCTAGGGGGGAGGCGGGAGGCCTCATTGGTTAAAAGGAAGGCAAGGGAGGGACGGGAGGTAATGCACATTATCCTAAATCTGAATACGTAAAGGTGAACTGCAGGAGGCAGTCTGGCTTAACAAAAGATGGCTATTTTAAGAAGGGCAAGTGTTTTTGAAAGACCTGTCTGTCCTGTGGCAGAGCCCTGTCCCACTCCCTAGAACGCACCCGACTCTTTCAACTTATCTACAATATCACTATAATCCTGTCGACCCTCGTTCTACAAGTGAGCTTTCCAGTTTGTTAAAACCACTGTCGACAGACCCCCTACATTTGAAATCGGCTGCTTTCCCTTATCATTTAACACTGTTTCGGGGCAGAAGAATTGAGAGAGCTGAATGCCCCTCCCCCATATTTAACAAGCAGCAATTGGTGTCTTTCAGTTCAGCCTGAGCTCGTCCTCTGCCTAACTCCCTGCCATGGTAGAGCAGGAGGTTTGAACAGCGGCACCAAGCCCCCTACCCGCCAGCTCAGAGCCTCTCATGCCCACCGGCACTTTCCTCACCCCATGCTCGTACTCTGCACCAGCCCCCGCTTCCTTTCACCAGCTTTACAGAGCAGAAGCAGGTAAGAAATGGAAGTGGGTCTGCCCTTGGAGTGGGGACACTACTGGTAAGTCCGGGGCTGCATGGCGTTCCCCATTATGGGGAACAATAACTCATAACAGCTGGGTTCATGTGCAGGGATCCTTGTTTTCCAGCCAATGGTATCCCCGCACCTAAACTCGGCCACCTCGTGACTGGGGCCGTGATGTCAGGGTGGCTGTTTTATCAAACTATAGAGGCCTCAGCCTTGCATGTGACATCTTCCCATGTCCTCAAGCACCCAATGTTCACCATCAGTCCTTCTGAAAAGAAACATTCCATAGGAGCTGTCGGAATCGACCATTGCATGCCTACCTGTAAAACTGCTCCAGGAGATTTTTGGGCAGGAAGCTAAGTAGAGAATATCTGGTGGTACGGATGGAATTGCCACTGTAGTATCTAGAAAAGACTTTCCAATCCTTCTGACACACATGGTTGTTTGGGTGCACAACACGCTGCTTCTCCAGGGTGTGTAGAAGGCCCTTCTTGTTGTGCCCCAACAAAGGCGTAGACTCTGATAGATCTGCAGAGGGCACTACGCCAGCCAGGCGCTTACACCGGTACACTGCGGAGTCCACTGAGAAGGCCATGTCCTGTGTGGAATAAAAGAATACATGTGTGGTTTAACAAATAACATATCTGCATCATGCATCATTTTGTGGGTGCTGGCATGTCAAAGGGTGCTACACTGAGTAAATCACATGACTTAGACACAACTGTTAATGTCTCTGTACACAGTATTTTTTTACGGGAGCACAATTAGTGATCGATAAAATGGACCATTGAGACCAAGTCTTTATTAGCAGCTAACATACTGTTACCTTTTCATCAAGAGTGTGGATCCTCCATCTACCAACCCCTGACCCCGCTTACTTATCTGTGTGTCTGCTTCGGTATTTCGGTCTCTCTCTCTCTCTCTCTCAGGTGACGTCTCTTTGTCCTGGTGCCCCTTTGTGTCTTTGCCAGTTTGCTTACCTCAGTCTCTCTATATCTGTCTACATATAAGTCACCTGTTCGTAAATGAACACCCTTTTGTCCGTGTGTCCAGCTTGTGCAAACCTGTCAATTTGCCTTGGAGCATGCATTCTTGTCTGTTGCTTTGTCTTTTTGTCATCTGCGCCCGTCTTCCATCAGGGTTTCTCTCCAAGCCGTGTGTTCGTCTACCCAATATGCATTTCTGCAGCTTGTCCATTTGTGTGTTGGGTTTGTCTATCCATTTTTTTCCAACTTGTCTATCTGTTCACCTGTCTGTTTGGTTCATAGCTGTCTCTGTTTACATACTGAGTGATCATGCTCTGTGGTACAGATTTATTGGAGACATACAGCAGATGTGCTCAGAGGAATAGTGGGATAGTCCCACACACATCGAAATGCTGTATGTTGGAACCCCACACAGCAAGCACCAAAGAAGAATGATATTGGATTCAGATTTGTAGCCATTTTGCTCCCATTGACTCAGTGATATATTAAGATACAATGGTTGCAACAAACACGCCCCATCCTAGGGCAATGGAGGAAAAAACACCAGGAAATTGAAGATGCCGGAAGAGCTTCATTGAAAAGTATATGAATTTAAGATAAGCTGAAGGACGACTTGGGAGGCTGAAGAGAAGTATTAACCGAATTCGTCAGAGATAAGAAAACCTGCTCTTTGACTCAGCAAACCTGATGACACAACCTATGTAACGTGGGGAATATGAAACAACTGATGTTTTTTCATTGCATGTCTGAAGATAGAAGGCTATTAGAATTCATTCGTAAACTTCATTGTGACAGTGCTTTGAAGACTATGCATCATTGATACCGTGTCTGGTGCACAGATGTAACCATATCCTTGAATGAGAGAGAGTTTATTTTTGCACTTAATACTAACATAACAGTTTAAAAATCTCTGCTTCACACCTGGAGTAACTGGTCTTGTTCTGGATGCTACATCTCGAGTATTATGTGCTCTTGTGGAGGCAGCCACTGAAGCACTGCTTCCAGTTGTGCAGCAACACCAAGACAATAGTGTTGTGGTGTTCATGCCACAACAGGGGGAGTGTGCTCAGGATAGACAGACATGGTTCAACCACATGTCCAATGAAGGAGGCTTCAGGAAATAGGAGAAATGGTAAAACACCTAATGGGAATAATAAACATTGATCGCTGATCATGGTGCACCAGGGACTGGAAGTTCAGGATAATCTTTTATCATAATTTTCACAGAAGCGGTCCCATAGCCCGACATGAACACAGAACAGTCTACTCCACACAGGAGGAGTAGACTGGAAGCAAACACCTTGGCAAGCTGGTGCAATGATTATTGATTTTTTTATTTTTATTTCAAGCATATGCCTCAACAATAATGAGAAAAAAAAGAAACATGCTATCACCTAAATGTGGTGGCCCTATGCTTGAAGTAAAATGTTAATATTTTTAAAAAATTAACCACTGTACATAACTTTAATAGAACAGTACAGGTTCTTTCTAGCACACAGTTTCTGTAGAACAGGGACAGAAAGTCTTCTTAGTTTTAATTCACACCACAGGAAAATATGATTCTTATTAGCTCAAAGAAAAAGTTCTATTGATTTTTAAGTACAGTAAACAGAAGACATATTTATACCCACAAGGATGAACATTTAATAAAAAGACTACAGAATGGAAAGAAAAAAAAAATCAAAGGCAAAATAAAGTATTGGCCCATCAACCGTGAAAATGAAGAGCATTTACTTTTAAGTGGATGTGCACATCCGATTAGACAAAATGCTAAGACCCACAGCGCAAGAATCCTATGGTTGAAAAGTGATAACTATTGCCCGTTCTATATGCTTTGGTGGGTGGAGGCAAAAT
This sequence comes from Pleurodeles waltl, assembly GCF_031143425.1. NCBI lineage: Eukaryota > Metazoa > Chordata > Amphibia > Caudata > Salamandridae > Pleurodeles > Pleurodeles waltl. The sequence continues at coordinate 861,086,022 of NC_090446.1, read as the reverse complement.
GTGAATGACAGCCGAACAGGCCCGTGGCTGAGGAACATTAACCGACTCTAAATGCATGTAAATGTGAAGGTATTTTTTAATGATATTGTTTTTTATTACATAAGGCTGGTGAAAAATCTGTAGCTGTCTCTATGCCAGACCTAAAAACAAAACAAAACAGAATTCCTCAAATGATACTTCAAACCTAGTCAGCACTACTGACTACCTAATATAACAGCGCATGAAATAACAAAAACAGTCACATACTAAGGAACAGCCAAACACACTGTTGCTCGGGAATTGTCGTTCGTGTTTAAACAGGACTCCGCACATATAACTAATGTCTGTACTTGTGTTCAACACAGCAAACTGAATGATAAAGCATATTTACAAATAATTAAGGACAGTTTATTCTCCAGAAACAAGAGGGGACTCACTTATTTCTAAACGCGTCCAAGTGCATAAAACAGAGAGCTATGCTATAGGAAACAAAGGGATTTGCCTAGGATCACACAATGTGTCCAAGTGAGAAAGTTGAGATTAGAAATTAGTTTAACAGTTGCACCGTCAACTAATTAAAAAGTATATGATAACTGGGCATCGCAATTTACTGTGACAAAGGAAAGAACCTTGTTCACTTTTGCCTTTGGCATACATTTATTTGAGTGGCATTTATATACAAAGGGAAGGTGACTAAATATTCTCAAACTATTGTAATCAATTGGCAGCGGTCCTGGGAAAGTTGCTTTACATTTTGTCTGTAAAGATCAAGAGATCCGTTTGCCATAGGTACCCCCAAGTGCAGTATAACAACAGTTAGTGAACCTTCCTCTCCCCATTACAACAAGCACTGGTAAAAGCAATAGGTCTGGCATTGGCTGATAGCCTTTTGGCATAATCATTGCTTGTTTTGTCATGTTTTTATTAAACCGTTATTTTTGAGGGGTTGTCAGGCCCATCCTCGTAACACTCTTGAAGGAGATTTAAATTTGACAAAGTCAGCTTCGATTACCTTGTTTTTTTCCCTTCATGTGTGTAAACCAAGAGGCCAGCCCTGATTCTAAAGCCATGATTTTTAAGGCCATAATGGGGCTTCTAGGATCTCCAGTCAACTCTGGACTGTGACTGAATCCTTGGCCTGGGCAATAAGGTTCCCGAACCACACAGATTTAAGGCCATAATAATGGCAAAACATCACAAAATAAATGTCTGGCAATATAACAAATACAAAACAATCCACAAAAAAAGAAAAAGCATTTTAAATTGTTCTCCAACATTTCAAAAGGACCTCATCAGCACTGGTCTCAGTATTAAGTATTAATGCTCCGCGCTGTAAGGCAGCGAGGCTAGGTGAGAGGGGCAGGTGTGACAAGTGCCTTCTCGAAGGAGAAAGCCTGCAGCAAGTTTGAATTTAATCAGGGATAAATACATTTAGCCAAATCTTCATTCCTGGTTCCCCTGGGGGTGAGGGAGAATCCGAAAATTGGCATTTTTACATGACAGCAGCCGAGAACTGCTGTACAATCATTTTAAAGGTCCTTTGAGGATTAAGCATGATGGTGAGTAGAAGATTCTAATGTTCAAGTCTTTCAAACGGCAATGTGCCACCCCAGATTGTCCGATGGAAATCTCTGTTCCTGGCACTTATCGAAGGGCCCCCTCAGGTCATTCACAGAAGGTAAGATCACAGAAAATAAAAATGAAAAGATGCAGACTACTGCTCAGACAAGGGTGGTGAGATGGCACAGTGGCTGGGGACCTCTGTATCAACCTTTCAGGCATCAGACAGAATCCCGGCTTTTTGTCCTTCCCGAGTATAAACGAGTACAACTGATAATTTGATCCACTAGAGATAAGTCACAAACTGTTTTAATCGCAAATGTTTGACATGCCTAATGTACAGGTGAATGTTACAACATCGTTTGCATGTCCCACAAGACAAAATTGATCATGCCCCATCATCCTTCTAGGATGGGAGGGAAAGTGACCTGGGAAAAGAAAGTAAAGATTGCATATTTAACACATATTTCTGGTCCTTTGACATATGGAACAACTGCTTCACTGTTTCATTGCATAGGATGGCATCTTCTGATTAAAAGGGCTCACGGAGGTTCCAGCAAGAGCCAATGATTGGCACTCCGGCCAAATTTCCACATGGAGCGCCCACAGAGTTCCATAAGCACCCTGTTGAGTACACCAAACAGCATTATAAACATGTTAGATAGTTGCACAACTGATTATCCAATACATTTAACAAGTACTTGGGGATATAACTAGTCAAACTGACTCATCCATGCCTGTCAGTGGGTGTGGCACAAGTGATTCACGGCAAAGCTGTGACCTATGAGGATTCACCCAGCCAACCTCCGGCTGCTGCCACTATGAGGTGTGCACGCGCCACATCCTCCGGTGCCAGAAGCTTCTATGGAATGCCAGCTAATCTGTGATGGCTCGCTCATGGGTGTTGAAACGTGGAGAGAAAGATATGCGGAAGAAGCAATGTTAAGATGCCAAAAATATAAACTTTCTAAGACATCACCCTCTTTGCCTGCCCGGGTAGCTCAGTAATTAAAATTGTACCTGCTGTCTGCAATATTTAGATCTCTCTTTTTTTTTTTAGACCAGGAACATTAATTCTCATGGCCTATATGCAGTTAACTAATTGGGGAGTATTGTCTGGAATCAGGCATTTCCAACTCTGTAGAGATCGGGTGATTAAAGTAGCGAACTTATTGGCATTTTAAGTGAATTCAAGATAGTGGTTCAACAATTCTGGGAGTATTTCTGTAATTTCCGGAGCACATTAGGAATAAAGCATTCGTCGAATTTCAAATAAAGGAAAAAAATGCAGAAATCTCTGTCAAATTGCAGAATTACATGTATCCGCCCATCATGTTTTATGTATGGAAATCCCACGTGAAATGCAGAATTTAAAGCAGCAGATGGTGTTGCTGAACAGAGGCTAGAAGCTCTGCCCAGTGATCATGGCTTAGTACAGGTGATGAAAGTCAGAGTGACTCAAGTTCACGCTTGGCGATGGTGATGAGTAACATGCTTAACAAGCCACATTCCTCTGGAGTCTGAGATGCAACCAGGCGGAGACGGAAGTGCTAGTCTGCTAACACTGGCCGCTGTGCGTGAGCTCCTGCTGTCATCTAATTGACAATTTGTATTTATAGTCACAGATACTCAACAGTGGTTCAACCAAGTATCCACTGTCGTAATACTCCACAACTGTTTTCTTCTGCGTTGATGCGTCTCTTCTCATTTCCGGTGTGTTGGTACCTTTCCGTTCAGCATCCATCTTTAGACTGCAGTTTGTTCCTCCAGTCACTGGGTTCCAGTCCCTGTTCAAGAACCATGTCTGGGCTCTCCCTCCATTACTGATCACTATCTCACACACCAAGCCCTACTTTCAATAAATATCCCAGTCTCACTTCCCATTACTTCACACACTTTATACAGTGTGCACAAAATCTTCTTACCGTGCAAATTCAAGCAGGGCTGAGATTTTCACAGCTTCTGCCTTTGTTTCTGGTTCGCTTGCAAGAGGGCGAGCATTCGTTTTCTCCTCTACGACCACCCAGCCAAAGGAAAACAACACAATCATTGTCATTCTAAGTTGATTTTCTAAAAAAAATAACTGGTCATTGACAGTTCTATGCGTTGACAAATCGCCCTCCTCTCGAATGATGAAAAGCTGCTCTTGTCAAGGGTTGAGACTATTTGTCAAATCACCACAAACATTTCTTGAGAGCTTACTATTGGACTCTGAATCTTTTGCCATTCTGTACTCATTATGCAGAATCACGACCTTTACACCCTTAGGGTGTCGCGATATTTCACACTTTGAAACACCATGTTAGTAGCATAGGTCTTGGACATATGCTTCTTTAAATATTTTTTCGGGGCTTGAAATCTTTGCTCATCTTGCTACAATAAGAAGAGGAAAACAGTCCCTACCGATGACACAGGATAGTCTTACAAAGCCGGCACTGGGCTGGTCATCACTAAGGCACCACAAAAGAATGATGGACGGAGTGTTGAACAATGCAAACACTCACCCCCAGTCACAGATCTGGGTTTAATCCATCGTTCTTTTGCTCACCATGCCACCCCAGTTTGGACCAGACTTGACACTGTTCCTCATGGGAACAGTCCAGCCCGAACTGCCAAGCCAGGTCCTCCCTGGACCAGAAACAAGCATCCTGGGACTGGTTTCAGGATATCACCCTTCATCAGCCAGGCTAGCTTGAATTTTGTTTTGTGATGTTGCTTTGTGCGCCCTAAGTGGCAGGGGTACGCCCAGACGTTGGTCCCTTGCTCGCTGCACACTGGATTCAAGTAAGTGGCATTTGGGCAGTGTATATTTTTTACAGGCAAACACCATGTATGTGTTTTCTAGACAAACATCATGTCTCCTTTCTCTGATGTCATTGTATTGCGTGGCTTATCTTGCCATACAGGAGCTATCTTCCCAGCTATCCAGCAATCTGATTTGGTTACTTCTATCCTTTTAGGGTTTCACCTAAGACAACTGTAGTGCTTCTGTTCTTATCTCGTTTTCAGCACTTACATATTATATCAGGAATGCACTTCTGAGTTCAAAGAAGACTTTTATTGTTGTTAATTCTTCCCCAACCGCTATTTCGTAACTGACGGATTAGTAGATTTCAAGCACACGTTAATGAAAACAAAATATATCAGTTTGCAATATACACAGCAGGTTACATTTATAAGATATTGAATGCAAAGCAAAACAAATACTTCACCGTGTGAGAAACTATTTACAGCTTCATCTTTCTAGGGTCTGCAAGCTGATGACTCCTTGTCAGCTGCGAGAAAGAGATTTATCTACCCACACGGGATGCTGGCAACTGGCGCCTAGTTCCAGCACGAAGTCAGGCAGATTCGAATCTAATTCTCTGAAGCCTGTGACATCCGTTACAAAGGTGTGCCCCCTCCTCTCAGACTCGGGAAAACTACGCAAGCCTTTGGAGATTGGCCAGATCTCCTAGACTGCTCCTCTTCCCAAGCTCAAGCGGAGAGAAAAGCACCCAATGTACCCTCTCTTATCAGGTCTAGTCTACTGTGAGAAGAAAACAGCTTGGTTCATCTTGTGCAAAAACACAGCTTGGAAAAATACAGCTTGGATTCTCAACTGCAATGTCTAACTCCACGTTAAAGGCAATAGGCAGCTAACCTAAATATCAAATGCAATGTCTAATGTCATATCAAAGCCAATAGGCAGCTGAGCTGAATACAAAATGCAATGTATAATATCATGTCAAAGCCAATAGGCAGCTGAGCTGAGTATAAAATGCAATGTCTAATATCATGTCAAAGCCAATAGGCAGCTAAGCTGGATACAAAATGCAATGTCTAATATCATGTCAAAGCCAATAGGCAGAATACAGAATGTAATGGCTAATGCAATGTCAAAGCCAATAGGCGGCTAGACTGGATACAGCATGTCAAAGCCAATAGGCAGAATACAGAATGTAATGGCTAATGCAATGTCAAAGCCAATAGGCGGCGAAACTGGATACAGAAAGTAATGGCTAATGCCATGTCAAAGCCAATAGGCGGCTCAACTGAATAAAACATACAATGTGCTACTGGTGAACATTGAGCAACTAATATGCGCAGTGGTGAAACACAAAGTCATTGGTCAAACTTAATCAATGGCAGGACAACAACCCAGGTGCGGTCTATTACAAGACATATTGTTTTCTAACCATGGGCTCAGAGGCCACCCATTGTTTACTGTTAGTTGGTTTCATTGTCACTCTCCTTTACTTGCTTTTTTACTCCTTCCTCTTCGTCAGGATGTCTCCCACCTGGAACATGGACCCAATACTTGGGCCCTTCAACTGATGATTTTTCAGGTGTTATTTTTAGGTTGAACGTGCAAGCACTCTGGCCTGTTGTCATCTATGTGGGCTTTTAATCACGCCCACCACATGCCCTTCACTATCACTCATTTGTGGGCTTGCCGATACGTTTGACAGTGAGCAAACTTCTTTTTCCTTTTGTGTCACTCCTTCGCACTCCTGCTCATGGCGGCCATGGTGCTTTGAATCCGATCACTTATGTCAACTGTTTTATTTTTCATTTTCAATTTAAGTGGCAAGAAAAGTCCAGTTAGGAATTTACAACATTAACAGCTCTAACTCTAGCAAACGCGAGACCCATTGTATTGCAAATGCTTGTTCTTTTTGTGTTTAAGCACTCTAGGACAGTGTGTGGTTTTACAGTTGTCCCTCTCAAGTACTTTTGCTCCCTCTGTATTCCCCCATTCCTCCTACTTCTGAAATCTGTGTTGCTTGCCCCGATCACCCCTCCCTTCTTGAGTTGTCCATGTTGCTTCCCCTCACCTTCTTTCCTTCCATTGTCCAAATTGCAAATCTAAACCCATTTTCCCTCCATTGTCTTTGTTGCTTGCACACATCCCCCTCCCTACTTCCATTGTCCATGTTTCTTGCCCCAACCAGCCCTTTCTCCTTCTAATGTCCGTTTTGCTTGAAATGATCTTGCCCTCCCTCCTTCTGTTATTCACCCTTCCTTTTTCATTGCCCATGTCGCTTGCCTCTACTTGCCCTCCCTCCTTCTGTTGTCTGTATTGCTTGACCTAACCATTTTCCTTCCTACTGCGGTCCAAGATCCTTGCCCCACCCGCCCACCCTTCCTCCTTTTGTTGTCATTGATGCTTCCCCTCTCCTGTCCTCCCTCCTTCCATTGTCCATATTAGCCACAGATGTGTTGCTGTACAGCATGACTAAAAACATTGACAAAGCCAATTCTATGCATTGGTGAGAGCCTTCGGCTTTGCCAATGCTTGTTTCTTCAGACTTTAGTCTTGTTCTTCCAGTGACACCCCCTCAGAAGGTTTTAAATCACATCTTCTTGGAAATCTAGTGTTTAATGCTCTTTAAACTTCTGACCGCACAACACTATTATAAGGCTTCCACAGGTCTTATTGTCTATATTTTAGATAACAGAATTGTTTTAATATGTGTGTAGAAAGCCTTCTCTTTCAGCAATGGAACATGGCATTCTGCGACGACTTGACATGTTTTTGTAATAAAGGGAAAAAGTAGCCTTAGGACATGGGCGACCTTGGCCAACTCTGCAATAGCAAGAGACAGGGAGAAACAGAAAGTCTGTGGATTCATACTGGAGAGAACGGAATTACCCTTTTCTCCCCTCCAGGGAGTGCTTGTTTCCAGATATTGCTTCATTTCTTAAATAAAAACATAAACCTGACAAAAATAGAAAGCTGTATACTCTTAGCGGGTCTAGGTTAAAACACAAAGCAGTGCACAAGAAACCATGGGCAAACAAAATGAATTCCCACATTGTACTGCACTACCCTGCAATGAGATTTGTTTTTTATTGTGTACAACAACAAATCGGTTTCGGTGGCTAACAAGTAACCAACGTGTAACTAATGTGAAACCATTTTATCTAATGTGAAAACCAACACACGAAAACGGCAGAACAAATCAGGAGATGAGGTCTAGAGTACCTGTACGTTGGGGTGCTGGGTTCGAATCCTGACTTCAGCACTTGGCTCAATATCATGTGATTCTGGCCTAATGATTTTCATTGAGCTTAAAAGTGTACACATGGGAAGCTCAATAGTAAATGCGACATGTAATATAATTGCGTATTTCAATAATATAAATCTCAGTTTGATGTAAATGATTGTGTATTATCTTCCAACATACCCTATAGTGGACTGCACCCTTTGCCTTGTAGTTAATTTAGTGAAATATAAATATAAAATGTGTGTGCATTAAATTTCCATTAAATATGTCAGCAATAAAATATAAATAAACCATACACTGGCCACTTATCCGTCTCTGGTCTGTGCTATAAGTAACATTTTTATATCAAATATCAAAATATCTATAATGGTTTGATTCCTCAATAACCTAATATTCTCTCGATGCAAGATTTCTTCCTCTAAGAAGCAGGTTTGGCAAACAAAGCCCTTCCTTCCTCGAAGGAGGGGGCAAACCAGACACCAACCCTGCCCCCTTGTTGAGATACAAAACCCTCGGATAGCTAGCCTATTCAAGAGAATTAGGGAGTGACTACACTACAAACACATATAGTTTGTAAACGTGGCCGCATTTTGAATGAAAAAGGAAATTCCACCAAGACTTGATAGGTTTGAATGATCACTTTACTTTGTGGGAGGGAGTCACGTTGTGGGATCATCTGCAACGTTTTGGGAAAAGTGCTTGTAAATAGAGCACGTTAAAAGAAATTAAAATAATACCACTTGTGCAACCTTAATAGAAACTAAAAATACTCCCAGGGTGAAAGGGATCTACCCCATGTAATATTCAGGAAAATCGGACATTTAAAAAAATATGAAGAAAGAAAGTGTGAAATTTGAGGAAGCAAATGTAATGGTAAAAGCAACAGAGAGTAGAGGAATGAAGAAGAAGAAAGAGCACGAAAGACTCCATGCATGGTCCTAAGACACAACGCATTGGTTTAGAAAGAGAAGAGGGTGGCGTACGCCTTTAGATAGCAAGCACTTTTAATAGCTTGCATGGGTTTTTTAATCAACTTTTGGTTCAACTCATACACAAGTCCCTGTTTTGCACCCAATTTGCACTTGTAGATAATATTTTCCTTCCTATCACCGGAAAGAAAGGTCCATCATCCTAAAATGGGTATTTAAGGAAAATGCGAACAACCCCAAAAATATTTCCAGGCACAAAAACTTTCTCACTAGCTTCCAGGAGTTAATTTCATCAGCCAAAACACTCTAAGGAAAATACATCTTCCCAAGAAAAGCATTGAATCAAACAGAGTCTAGCAAGGTCTGGAGCTTTAATCCTGCAAGCTAGTTGGCACACTCCACGGGTAGATGCACAAAGCTGAAAAGGGACCTCTAAAACACATTTTACAATTCTTCCTTCAGGGAGCGGCACCACAGACGGCGCCACATATCAAACAATAGTATCAATGCTTCCGCTATTTCCTGGTTAATAAGTTCAGGTAGAGCAGGCAGTCGTGATCCACACCAGCCTGGAACGTACACGCTGTATTAACTCCTTTTCCACCCCAGGTGAGGATGCTGCAATGACAACAATCTCAGTTTCCCTCACTGATACACTTACTCTCACTCCGATAAGTAGATCGAGTATAGCCAAACAGACAGGCGATCCCGAGTGATCATCAGAGCAGTTTTACCTCCTCAAAGGAATGAGATCATGGCACAGAAGCTCAACTGGCACCCCAATGCGTTCTTTGGGCTCTCTGCTGATCTGCGAGTTGGAGCTACGTTTGTGATGCCGCCATTTTTCGTAATTCTGTCAAGCCTCAGAGCAAAGACCACTAACTCGTTTTTTGTAGCCCATCGGAGATCCACTGAGTGAGCCAAGATTTTTCTCTTGAAACTCGGAGGTGAGTTTTGTTCAACGGTGAAAGCTGACAGGCTTCTTCGGTCTTTGAACAAACATCAGCGACCTCTCGCAAAGCCACGATGTCGCATACAGAAGTTCTGATACATGAGATTTTTGTCAATGTCCTTTAGAAGTCAGTATCTAGGGACGACCTTGTTTTTGGGACTGATTCGCTCAATGAAGAGCATAGGAGTGGTTATTTTGAAATGGACTATCAAACTTTCATGAACAAACGTATGGAGGTGGACTGGTATAAAGTACGAAATGTATCATTTGCATTTCATCATCGACGTCATAAACCCATGTTACCACCTCATCCATCAATCGACTAATTTTAGGGACCTTCTATAATCAATGTAATCTGCGGGGATTTTCTTGCCCTTTGTGCTTGAGCAAAATCTCACCATCGGCCACAATACTGTCAAGTCTCTGCTTTGTAAAGCATTGAGATACACGCTTTTACTTCTTCCCTAGGTACCGCTCCTTTGTAAAATCTGGATCTGAAACCTCGGACTCAGATTTTTTCTATAGAAACAAAACCTGCACCTACATAAGGACCACTCAAACCAATATATATATATATATATTTTCATTTCTCTACATGTTAAATATCTATATTTTAGAATACTTTTACCATTCGTAGGTAAACCATTGGGGTTTTACATTTTTTGGGTTCAGCTTCTGAATTTTCCTTTCATGGGGGATATTCTCAGCATTTCTATAGAAAGAATAGCAGTGAGAGATTTGAAAGACATTTACAATACTTTCAGTTTCAAGTTGTTAGCTTACCCTCAATCTCTGTGCAATATGTGGTTACTGGCTTTGCTGTACCCTTTTTAATTCATGTTTCCAATGAAAATTTCCCATAAACAGAGACAACTGATTTTAAGATCCCATTTATTTTAGTTAATATAACCTTAACGTTTATGGCAAAAAAGTATGCATTGCACACAGAGGAAGCCAGCAAAAGGCAACCCCTCTTTAGTCATTGGTTGTACTGTGCGTCAGTGTTATATTGGGCAACATACATTCACCAGCCACTGCTTGACTGCACTGACAGTGATGACGTGTGAAATTTTGCTTACTACTATGTAGGCTGACAGGACAGATGTACATCTTCCTGCGAAGAGCACGATCACGGCATGGTGAGGGGAGGTGTAGGGGATAAGGATGCCTGTCTCCAGACATCGCTAGCTTTTGATGGAGCTGCCTTGAACCTTGAGACCACGGACTCCACCACTGCTCTCAGATGCTTCACCAAGGGTGAGGGGATGAGAATCTTGGCTGGTTACTAGTATTGACCACCAGTCTGCCTTTCAGTGTTACTGCCCCCAAGCTCCACGGCCCTTTCATCTGGCACATAGTGAAGTTCTGTTAAGATCCGAATTAACAAAAATACATTTGCAATCAAAGTAATGGAAGAGCTTTAAAAATTCTGAGCAGACAGTAAGCAGATTGAGCTTTATAGCTTCATCTGTATCCTGACTGACTGTAAACATGTCAATTTACTGAATTAAGTACTGGTCGATACCCCCAAGAGCTTTCTCTTTCATCATCTTTTCAGATGCATGGATCACTGGACCACTCAGTGTTTCATTCAAGATTTCGCTATATCTACAAGTCCTGCATGAGTTCAGATCTCCCTGTATTGTCGTTGGGCTGCTTTACTGGAATGGACACAGGCTTGGCTTCTCAGGACAGCTTAAGGGACAGTGCCCTAAGTAACAGGTACTTCTCTTTTGAAGTTGTGGCCCAAAGTTTCACAGCTCAGGCGTGTTTACGTAATGAGAGGCAAAGATGGATGCCCGAAGGGCACCTAGCACCAAAGTCTGTAGGCCTCACTAATTATGGGGTGGTTCGACATACATTTTTTAATCAGTAAACATAAGGCTGTGTCCAATTCTAGTACGGGCCTTTTCGCTACATTAATACAATTTAACAGGCACAGGCAGGTTTCTTTAGGGGCTCATTTCCTTGCACTCTACTGCCCATTTGAATCTGTATTTCAATAATGACAATGGAAGAGAGCAAAGATGTCTGTGTTCACAGAAGTATCACTTCCGGGCATTCGTTATATTGGAGTTTCTCTACAATGAGGCCGTTGTTTACTAGAATCCAGATCTAGCCACACATTTGTTTGGCATGCAAATGTATTCTTGGATGCGGAACAAGCACAGAAGAGGTTCCTTGGTTGCTTCCAGTTTCATGTCAATTGTTCATTAACCATTCCTGTGTAAAACATGCAGAATGCAGTGTACTGTTTCATTTTTTCTCATGAAGTTTCTTCCAAGGCATTCCTTTTACGGGTGATGTTCGATTCTGTGTTCGACAACGTACCTCTTATCTGTTTTTGTTCTAATTCATAATTTGGATACAGGTGTAAGGCTACGAGATGAGTGTCATCTGGGATTTTGTGTTCAAGGACTTGGCAGCCACGTAACACAATGCATTCTGGGAAATCTACTCTGTGTTCATCTAGATGGAAACAGCTGGAGTAAAGTTCAAATGTAGAAGGGTGTGTACAAAGAAGCAATTATCTGGATTTAGTGTCCCTGTTGACAGGAAGCCATCTGGTAACTATGCAAGCGGTCTTTGAAAGCATACATGCTGAATGAATTTTGGGTTACATTGAACACTGAACTGAATTGTCTCGACATCCCAGTTTGTTGGTCAAATAAATGATGGAAAGGATTAATGATTGACTGCACAAATCTGGTTATGCACTCATGATTTCTGGTCAATGGTGCAAATTACAGCATGCACTAAAGATTTCTGAGTGGTGGTGCAAATGTGAGCATGTATTAGTTGTTACTGAAGGATGGTGCAAGTCTGGGTATATACTGAGGATTTGTGAATGATGATGTAAATCCAGTGGTCAAAGTGGATGGACCTGTTGGGAACGATACTCCTATCTGTTTTCGATTTACAACAATAGTTTGCATCCTTTTTATGAAGACACAACTGAGTGATGTCCTCCTGTGCTGTAGTGCATAGAGGAAGGGGATAGACCACTCAAGAAGCATTGAAAAAATCCTTTCAACACTGGTGCGCCAGGGTGCCTGCCTTCTGGAAAAGGTGTAAATGTGTTAAATAGAATCCTCAGAAAAGCTTTTGAGACAAGTCGTGAGTGGACTCCAGGATAAAAGCCCTTTTCTCCATCGAAACCCCATGGTGAAGTGTAGTTGTAAGTTGGACAAACCTATGAATAATTTTGCAGTTCACGGAGATGCACGTGGGAGATGCAAAGGCACTTTTGCAGACAATGTCAACCTCACTAAGTGCCAAACCCACCAGCAGCCATGGAGCAAGGGTGGGCAGCAGAGAACATTAAAAGCCAGGGACTCGCCAGCAGTGGACAAGAAAGCAAGGTAAAGTTGAATACTAAACATAGCCCTAGTTTGAGACAGAAGCAGGAATCATTACTTTGTATGGGCACATGTTTGTGCACTGGGTTGAATGAAAGCTGTTTTAGATTACATGCCACGGGAAAAGAGAATGCAAACAAAGGGAAGCAAACACGCAGTGTAAAATTATGAAACATTATAGAGATTGTGGTAGGTTGGTTGGTTCTTTTGGTAGTCACGGGCTGAAAACTGTAGAATGAAGGCTTTTATAATATAGGTACTAGAATACTGGTCCAGCTCATGCACCAGTTTCAATGGCCATGCACCATTCAGTCCCGATGACAGCCCAAGTGCATGTCTGTTTCATTCCCTTCCCCTTGCAGGCTCTGGAGAGGCTCAAGCAGTGCTGGAATGGCGTGGGAATTACTGTTTCGGGAGGTGTTAATGACCCGGCACCGGCCCCAGTGGCTCCTCGTCTGTGACCCAGTACAGTGGCACCGCCTCTCCTGGACACAGGCGGTGGCACTCTCACACTCATTGGGTGGTTCTTCCCGCGAGCAGCTGCCTGCAGACAGTCTATGGGATGTTGTTTCCTCCCTCGAGTGGGTCTTAACGTAGTCAGACATGCCATTTCTTTTCACCTGGGCCGGCCCAGGGGGCAAAGTTCACCGATAATTAATTTATTTTCAGTAAGTAGGTCCTGGGCATTGCGCAGGTGCCCAATTTCAAACGTCTTCTCCAGAGGGAGCAGCAGCAATGAACTGGTCAGGTAAGCCGGCAAGAAAAAAAACTAAAATTTTGCGGTTTTTTGTTGTCTGCATCTGTATTTGTGTATAGTATATTCTGTCTAAACGTCGGGTGTGCACGAGTGTATTACCATTAGCATTCACGGTTATATTAAACATTTCATGTACTCTAATGTAGTTTACTTACACGTATAAAAAAACTAATTTATTGCGAAAAATTGAGCAATCTATGTATAAGCCAATAGGATGTTTTATGTCAGCATCACTGAGCATCTCACGTTTAGCAAAGATTGTTGTCAATGTTTACAGATTTGGTGGGAGAGGTTGGATGAAATGTATTGTTTTTTATTTATTCAACAAGTCTTTGCCCACTCATAGGAAAGAGAGCTGCTGGAATCTACCTCAGATAGCACAGTAAGTAAGGTTTAACGCATGAGAAGATTCAGCCAAAAGAAAAGAGTCGAAATGTGTGACGTTGTACGGTACTCTGCATTGGAACTCTTAAGCGGAAGTCCGGTTTTCAAAAGTGATATTCATTTGAGTACATTTCAGTGGCTACAATCTACTGTCCAGTTACCTGTAATTAGACACATTAAACGTCCCGGAATAAGCACGTCGGTGTTGTCCTAATATGGAAATGAAGAGTTTGACCAACTTTCATTATGCACAAATGCAGAAAATGTGTTCAGCCACCAGGCAGAGAAGTAGTTAGATACTGTCGGGAGTATGTAATGATTCTGTTAATCACTGCCCTAAAAGCCACTGCCGTCTCCACAGCAGAGAGAGAGCAGCGGTTCAGGCCTAATGGAAGAATGAGTTTCCTGTTAAGAAAGACTGAGCAATTTGCTGATTGTGCACTGCAAAGGCCCCTCTTAACTCAAAATTATGAGCGAACTTGGCTACTCCAGGGATGGTATCTTGTAGGGCACAGGGACATAAACATACCACCGATTAGGAAAGTAATGATTGGGCTTTCCTGTAAATTATCTCAGGGGTTTATGCCAGAAATATGCTCGAGTTTGCTGTTAAGTGAAGGGTTAAATACAGTAATGTTTGTAAAACGTGGACTGTTCGTGATAAATAAAAATAGGCCAGGAAAGTTTCACTACTTCAGTTGTACTTGTCAAGTTCTTCTGGAGCACTCCTAATAAAAAATAATAATGCATTTGTACTCTCAGACTGTAGGCGTTAGGCTGACTGCACCTGTCCTGATCCGGCACTGCCTGACTTTGTCCTCTTTCTGCCTCTGAACTCCCCCCCTCCCACCCAGAGGTGCAGCAATTTGCGGGCTATTGGAGTTATTTCTGCCATTTCCATAACTCGATACATGGATCAAAAGTTAGCATCCCCTACATTTCTGCGCCAAAGGTGTCTGTTGGAAGGCCTCTTTAGGAGTAGTGCTGTGTGCGCTTCTTTTTGTAATGTTTGCAAACAAACTGCTCTCACCACCTCTTCTCCCACCTACGAAAACACGGGAACCTTCTTCTTCATGTCCTTCTTAATCAAAGCAGACAAAACTTACAATTCGTGTGAGACAGTTCAAGGATGATTAGATTGACTGCAGAGAATAATAGTCAGGGGCGGCTCCTCCATTAGGACAGAGGAGCGTCGCCCACCCTGCCAGCAGCTGCAGCTGCAACACCTTTACAAGGAAACAACAATAAACAGTGTTTATTATCGTTTCCTTGTAAAAGGGCGGGGCCATGGGGTGACGAGTGTGAGTGCTCAGCACCCCCCCTCAGAGCGCATGTGTGTTTGGCCAGCCGTCCCGGGCCGGACAAACACACTTGCGCACAGGGCTCTCTCCAGCCCAGCAACCCAGTTGCTGGGCTGGAGAGAGCCTGCAAAGGCTCCCAGTCTGCCTGGAAGCACCCTGGTTGGGCCCTCCCAGCCAATTCTGACGCTGCTGTGAGCAGTGTCAGGATTTACCGCAGGTCAGGCTGGGAGCCTGGGCCTGCAGCATGCTGAGGAGACGGAGGAGCGGCGGCACAGCATGGCGTTCAGGTACGTTAAAAAAAAAAAAAAAACTTGTATAAATATTTCCCCCTGCCAGCCCCTCTACTCCCACGCACGTCCCACCTGCCCCCTTTAACTCCCGCGAGCCGCGACTGAAAATAGAGAGAGGGATCAGTGGGTTAAAGCACCTAAGCTATATATTGGTGTGTTAAATGCAGGTTACAGGTTCAAATCCTTGTAAGATAACCATCTCCAGCAACACATTGAGGGTGCAGACCCTCTATGCCCAGTGGATAAAAATCACAGGCTTCTTGCGATTTGCAGATGTGCTTAAAACGTCAACAATCTGGACTTTAAAATCAAATCAGTCCATCAGTAAAATGTGTAGTTGGGCCAAATATTTTATATGCATTTAGGTGTAAATGGAAAACCAATTAAAGAGTTACAGTATGCTATGATGTTTAGCCATGCCACTGCCCACAGATCTACACACCAAGCCCCAAGTGCCCTCAAGATCATAGTTTCATTATTTTTTTAATGTTTTTACCCGAGTAAGCCTGAACATGCACTAGAAATACTGAGAAACTGGGCCAATGTAAAGATACACCACATACTTCTAGCACATGGACATATTAAACGTGTATTATGGTGGTAACCTTTGATATATTGTTGGCATTCTAGACAATGGTGCCCTGACACCACTGATGCTTGCATTAAGCATCATTACTACCTAGGGAGATTGAGGCTCATACTGTCAATGGTCAATGGAGCACTTACCGCCTGGGCCCGCTGGTGAAGTTGCTGCGTGGTGCTAATGTGGCTCACTACTGCCTGAGGCCACTGAGGCTTACTTATGCCTCAGGCCATTGAAGCTCATTACGGAATACAGTCTACATGTACGAATGCCAGAACATCTATGTCCGTGTGTCCACAGGTAATGGTTGTCCATCTGCTTGTGGGCATGAAGTACATTGAAGTCAGACATATAGGCTTTGTCAAATCCTGCTGGTTCTGCGATGTGCAAGTTTTATTAAGCACAAACCATAATATAGGATAATCAGCTCGGGAAAAGCAGTAATAATTCACCCAATTACATTTATTGTTTTCAAGTATTAACCTGCTGACCCATCGACACTGAATGACATGGTCTTAAAATCTTGTCATAACTGGTTGCCGTGTCAGATTCTGGTTATGACAGCCATGTTATCTGTGAACAAGCGGAACATGTTTAGTCTTTCTGCAATGCCAGGATTATCCTTTGAGCAGCCCTCTGGATAGAAATGCAAACATGTAATGCAGTCGCCGAACAATAAAGGGCCAAATTCTAGTTGGACCCCGGATCCAACCAAAGGCTCTACCATTAAATGTATGTGCTGCTCAGAAGCTATTGAAGTCAATCAGGAAGGTAGCCTAAGGTGTCTGGACCTCAAGGAGGATCCTGGTGTCCACTCCATCCCCATTTTCATTTACGTTCCCTCACTGAGGATCACATATTCCTGTCCAGGGCTTTATCAATCATTGTGCTCAAGTGTATGAATCCTATTAGTTCGATACTAAAGAAGCAGTGTAACAATTCACAGACCGAGTTAAACTGGCAAACGACATTCCACAACCAGAGCGTGGGGCACCCTAGCAATTTAGAGCAAGTGGGTACACAATCTCTAAACTGACCCTGTGTGCTCCTAGGTCTGCCACTACAGGTAGGAATCTACCAGGAGTCCTTGTTTCTCTTCCATCAGTTACTCGAAACTTCAGAGGGGCCTGGTTCCCTCGGTCTCCAACACTTGATGAACTTAGAGAATTCCTGTACGAATCTATCACTTTCTTTGAACCATTGTTGCTCGGGCTCACACAGTTTATGTAAGCAGCAGGAGAAAATCCTCTGTAAAGTGAGCAGCGGAGGCAGCAATTCTATAAATATACATCCAGCACTTCAAGATGCACAGGGCACAAGCCTTTACACGTGATGGCCACAGGTGACAAATTTAAATTAAGTGCTTGAGATTGTATGTCATGGAGCGGGTGCTTGGTTCAGAAGAAGAAGGCGCTGCACACACATCCGGAAGTGAGTCATAGATGAGCTTGGGAAGTGAATATCCTCTGTCTCATACACTGGCACCTGCATAGCTCAAGTGGCACATTAGGCAGTTGTAAGCCACCTATTTCACCACATGTCCACTTGCATAATAGTTTACATAGTGCTTAGTGCTGCTATTTGAACGTTTTCTCAACAGCACCGAATGTTGGAAAATAAAGCCAGGGAGGCACAGAGAGTCGAAGGGTTCAAATAAACATACAATTTGCCCAAATGTCAGGACTCAATATTAGAACCCAGGGTACAGGATTCTGGATTCCCCAGTGCACCTACAAACCACTGTCCTTACACTGTTACACACAAGGAGTGTGGAAGGCAAACAACAAAGCATCCATACTCAAGTGTCAACCAGACACTGGGAGCATGTATGTAGGAGATACGAACCTACAACTCGACGAGAAAGTGAGACACCTCTAACCAGAGAAACAGTGAGTAGGGAACTATTTGAGAGCAAAGCAAAGAAAGGGGAGAGGAAGAATGCATCAAACGGAGAGGAAATCGCGTGGATGTTCTTCTACCAGTTTAATTAGTAGCTCCGCTAATCTCAAATTCCAACAATTGTGATGGTGACATTTTGCTAAAACCACGATGCTTGTAAACCGGCGGTTTCTCATGTAGCAAGCAACATTTGTCAGCAATTCTAGCTCTTCTGAAGTCGAAGTTTGGGGGGGGGGGGGGGTACTTTAAAATGGAGATATATTGTCTTCCACCACAACAAAAATCTTTTGAAAACATGGCTTGACATAAACAAGCACGTTTTAAACATATAGACTATAAACCTGTAGGTCTCCGAAACATTTCTGAAAAGGAAGTCATGAAATATTTCATCGCTCTAATGTTTGTCACAGTAACCAAGAGAATCGTTTCTCTGTTTGTACATGAACTGTAGAAAATGTTGTGCCAGGAAGAAATACAAGACGCACAACAGAACAATGGAGAGCTCGGGAGAACTTACACTCATGGTATACATTTGTTTCTTGTTGGTTTCTGCAGGGTGAAGCGCCCATGCTCTAGCACAGTGGTTCCCAACCTTTTGACTTCTGCGGACCCCCACTTTATCATTACTGGAACCCAGGGACCCCCACTAAAACATTATTGGAATCCAGGGAACCCCACTTAGTCATTACTGAAACCTGGGGATCTAACCCGTTAATATTATTTAATTTTCTAAGCAGTTGCGGACCTCCTGAGGAGGCTTCGAGGACCCCCAGGGTCCCCGAACCCCAGGTTGGGAACCACTGCTCTAGCATCTCTCTCTCACCAGGTGTAATGAATAGAAGTGTAGGAGTTTTTGGCAATGCAACAGCTACACACTCATTTAATGACACCTAGGGAAGTGCTAGTGTTGAGGGCGAGGTCAAAACCGAACTTCTGCATATTAGAGATCTGAAACAAGGGTGGTAGTGGGAAGGTGGCATAGCCCGCCGGGTTCACTTCATTTATGTTGGTGGACCAGGACTCTGTTCTGCCAGCTGTCGGGTGCACTTGGACTAAAAGGGATACCACCATTGTTCTTCAACTAGGCATGGCCGGTGTAGACAGAATTGCGGATCCCAGTGCCACTTATTTGCTATACAAAACAAACATTTACAATGCAATCGGCGCCGGATTTGCTCCAGTTAGAGCTATTGGCGTTGCAAATTCCTAACTAGACTTTTCTTGCAAAATAAATTGAAAATGAAAAGTAAAACATTAGTTGACAAAAGCGAACCTGTTCAAAGAACCATGGCCACCATGGGTGCGAAAGAGAGACACAAAAAGAAAAATAAGTTTGCTTGCAGTCAAACATTTAGGCAATTGTGCAATTATCCATGCAACAGGATCAGTCTGCATGGCGGTAACAAACCTTCTCCAAGGAGGGACAAACAAAGCAGTTACCAATGATAACAAAGGATTTTTGAAAGGCAAGCCCACAAGTGAGTGAAAGTGACGGGCTTCAGGTGGGTGTGCTTAAAAGCCCACAATACTTAAAACAGGTCAAAGTGCTTGAGCGCTCGACCTAAAAATGGAGAAAGACGAGCAACAAGGGTGTAGGTTTCAGAAAAGGACAGACAAAAAGGAGCAGAAAGAAGTGGACAGAGACACAGAAAGAGAAGGCTAATTACAGGGAGAGAGGAAAAGAGCAACAAAAGAGACACACTGGAAAAACATGTGAGGTGCAGCAGAGAAAGAAAAGTAACTGTTTAAGTAGGGAAAGGGGTGGGGAAAAGCTGGAAAGGCGATCCCGAAGGGAAAGGTATGGAAAAAAGATGGAGAACTATTGGTAGAGGACATTCAGTATGAGAGAGGAGAACGATAGAGATGAGGGAGGTGAGTGAGAGTGGTGGGGAGGCTAAGAAAATAGAGTTGGTTCAGTCTAGGGACTCCGAAGCAGGTACTCCATTTACCCAGTATCTAAGAGCACGTTACAAGTCTCTGCTTGATATATAACATTCAGGACTTCTCCAAAATGTAAGTGCAGTGAGAGATGCCTGTCACATGCAGTGCATGAGTGTCTGCCCAAATGTTACAAACCGTGCAATCTCTCCTGTATGTCTACACTATGCAAAAGGGAAAAATATCAGTCTCTTATAGATGCCAATCAAAAGCACTCAGCACAAAGCACTATCTTCTACTAGTATGCCTGTCTGACTAAGCCCATGGTGTAACCTGTGCACTGCCTCCTTTGGTCCATTATATCTGCAGATAACATCTCTGCACACAGTGCAGTGTCTCCTCCCTGTGTGCCTGTCTGACTAAGCCCATGGTGTAACCTGTACACTGCCTCCTTTGGTCCACTTTTCCTGCCAATAATAACATAGTGCGGTTTTTCTTCCCCGTGTGCCTCTCCACACTAAGCAATACGGTGCAAGCTGTGCAGCCTATGTTGCTGTTCATTGTCTGTCCATTTTAAGGACATGGTGCAAATAGTGCATTGCCTCAATCATTTCTGCATGTCTGCCTGCACTAAGCACACAATACAAGCTTGTGGTCACTGCTTTTCCCCCCTCTGTGTCTTCCCAATGTTTACAGTCCCTGTCTGCCTACACCAAGTACCATACAATAGTCCAGTGTCTCTGCCTGTGATGTGGCATCCACACTAAACACACTGTACAAACAGGCAGCATTTCCCCTCATGCTGTTTTGCATCACTAAACAGGAGACAGAAAGAGCACTATTTACAACCTGCTTGACAACACTAAGCACATGAAACATATGCAGTGTTTACCGTTTTATCTGGCTAATCAACTGTGAATTACTTAATGAAACATACAAAAAGCACAATGTTTACAGACTAGCAACTCTAAAAGACACAAAAGGAAAAATGAAAAGTAAAACAGTTGACATAAGAGCCGATTCAAGTGCCACGACCGCCATGAGCGTGGTCATGAAGGAGACACACAAAAGGAAAAAGAAGTTCGCTCTCAATCAAGCATATCAGCAAGCGTGTAATTATCCATTTAACTGGGTTGGTCCCCAACGCGGTAACAAAACCATCCCAAGGAGGGACAAACGTAAAGCATTAACCAACGACAACAAAGTATTTTTGAAAGGCAAGCCCATGAACGAATGAAAGTGATGAGCGTAAGGTGAGCGTGGTTAAAAGCCCACATAGATACCAACACATCGGAAAAGCAGTGCTTGTGCGCTACTATGCATGAACTAAAAAGACCAATCAAAGAAGCAGTAATCCAAACAAAACTTGCACAACATTATCACATTATTTGTGGAAAAATACCACAGAACACGTAACACACTAACAGCACTTGGGTTTTTACAGTCGAATTTGAACTAGCACAGGGAGATATTTTAAAATTATGAGTAGGTCACCAAGAGGTCACAAGGACAACATGACGTGCATACTGCTACTGGCCCACCTGGTGGTGCACCTTTCCACCGAGAAGATGACACATCCACCAGAGAAATGTCAGGCTGTGGAACCAGGGGATGCGAGTTGTAGGGCCACCTTTACCAGTCC
Organism: Pleurodeles waltl; assembly: GCF_031143425.1. Classification (NCBI taxonomy): domain Eukaryota; kingdom Metazoa; phylum Chordata; class Amphibia; order Caudata; family Salamandridae; genus Pleurodeles; species Pleurodeles waltl. The sequence continues at coordinate 861,064,519 of NC_090446.1, read as the reverse complement.
AGCAACACCCTTGTTATCCTGGACAAATGCCTTTAACTTGTTAGCCTCAGCTCCCTTAGCTGTCAAAAAAGAAGGATTTTCAAACGAGAAAACTACAAGTATTAAATGCAATCTGAAAAATTGACATTTAATTTTCAGTTGCATGCCATCAGTAAATTATGCTATAAAAAACGACCCAGATCTCAACAAATGGTCTCCCAGTACACTGGGAGAAAAGAAAATGTAGAAAAGGTGTAGAAAAGAAAATGGGTTTTTTTAATTGCCCTTATCCAAAGAAATTCTTTCCGGTGCAGAAACTTTGAAACAATCCTGTTATAGCATTGTGAACCCGTACTATAGGGAATATTCAGTCAGTGCTTAATTTGTTAAAAAGAAATGCTGGAGGTCAAAGTTTTTCTTAGGAGTCCACTGCGGCACTGCTCAATACTGAGGTTATTAAAAAACAAGCTTGTGCACTCGAGTCCACCTCATGTCTTTTTCTTCACCACCCTGTTGTACTTTTTAGCTCTTTGATTTACTCTCTAGCTTACTCTTCATTCCTGCTTTACCCCTTTGATCTATTTTCCTATATTGATCTTCCTCCTTATGCCACCTTTTTTCAGACTCTTCTGTGTCTAGCTCTCTGCATCAGTTTGGCAATGGAAAACATGTTCTAGTCCCCAAGAATGAGTGTTGGTGCTCATCTACAAACACCTAGAAGGTAGTGCAAAATGGTAGCTCACAGCTGGGTATTCTTCGAAAGCTAGTGCCAGCCCAGAGGCAGGAGCCTCCTTGTAAGCAACATAACCCGCAAATGAACCATGACGTTACCAAGCCTGGGCGGTGCAGTCACTGCTGGAACACAAAGAGGCATGCTGTGTTACTGGAGTCTGCGGTTTGGAAGTCAACCAATCTTAATGTGGAACTCTACTTAAAGTTTCAGCAGGGAGCCAGGTTTCCTGTATAGTCACAAAAAGGGGGTTTGGCAGTGCTTACTTTGTAAAAGAATAAGTGCTGTGGCCCAAAATATCTTTGCTCAGGAGCCCTTCGGCACCGCTGCTGAATGCCATTGTTGCCAAGTACCAAGGCTGTATATTCTTTACTTCACATCATGCCTCTTTCTTCCACCAACATATTCCCCCCCGTCTCTTTACTGCACTCATAATTCTTGCTTTCTCCTGGTGTCCATGTTTTCTGTCTTTCCCTTTATTCGCCCCCTCCTCTGCTGCCTTTCTCTCTTGTTCTGAGTCAAAGTCAGACAATTAAAAATAAGTCCTGGTCCCCAAGAAAACAGTGCTGGTGGGCCACATCGGCAGCTACCAGCTGAAACTAAGCCCTGGGTTCTGGACTGTCCTACTGACTATTCTTCAAACAGGCCGATGTTTTGACGAATCTAAAAACATGAGTTCTTTCTGCGGGACAAACACAAAATGTCTTCCATTTTGCATTCTGTACCATACCAAACAATTCTCTTCTCTTCTATGCTTGAAATGTGTTTGGTAGAAAAGAGAATAATGCAGACATCTTCAGCTCACTCAGTAAAGATTCTGCCTACATTTGAAAAAGAAGATGCATAATTCATTTTTAATTAGTACGAATGCAGTTGAAATGGACACCAAGGCACTTTCGAGAGGGAACTAGAACAAGAATATTTGCAATGTGATTCAGTCTTGATCATTACAAAATGTTCATGAGGGGTCAGAAGCCAACCGTAGCTAGGAAGTGTTTAGAGAGCACATAGGTATACACAACAAAACTTTAATCTCAGGATATAGCTGGGGAAAAAGTTGCAGTAACTATATGACTTTCTCAGGAAGAGCTAGTCAAGGATATATATAGAGTCAAAGATTGGTAATGCACCATTTGTATTTAAGTGTCACATGTTATTCACTGCTCAGCCACTGCTCAGTTGGGAGGCACACGCTCTGCCTGCATCGCTAGAGGGGAATGCGCCGAGTGACAAGCAAGAACTCTTGGTAGAGCATAAGGCTTGAATGAGTTTAAGGAGGACAGTGTGTGGTCTCTAAGCGCCCTGTTTACAAGCACTTTGCATATTTTATGGCACCCAGCGCACTGTGACCAGAGGTGGTAATGCTACTCCTGCTAGTGCTGTGTTTTAGGTGATGGACAGTGGTCTTGTGACAATACGCATCACCAGATAAATGGGAACTTTCTTTTTCAGCACTAGTCAGTCAGCGCTGGAATAAGAGGGCGTGGTATTTGGGGCACAGCAGTGCAACTTGCTTGGGAGAGTGCCTCATCAGTGCCTTAGATTCCAGAACTGTGTGTTGAAGTGGAGGCCCTAGTTACCTAGTCATGGACATCATGAAGGAGAGCAGCAAGTTGATGTTTGATTGGGACAAGTCTGGAGACAGTGAAGATATACCACCCAAGGCGTCCTGGTTAATTTAGAAAGAGAGACAAGACTATGCAAGTGCATTGAAGCCAGGCATGAAACTGTCTTGTACAAAGTTCTACTGTGCCATGAGGTCACAGGAATTTGAATTATCACCTGAGTGACGTTTGTCCAATTGAGATGTTAAAATATGACATTCATTTAATTAATCTGCTAGGTTGTTTGGCATTCGAGGTGTTCATATGATTTTATGCGCCTGTGGTAAAAAATGTGCCTAGTTTCCCACTAACTGAAGATTATTATGTTGAAGATTTTCGTTGATGATTCTTGTGTACTGATGTGGCATACACATCTATTGGTATTGCAAGTGTCCGATTATATTAATAATTATAGCGTGCTGAATGCGTAGTGCTCTAAGACAGGTTGGGAAGTTTAAATAATTCACCAGTAAGTTGTTTTGGGAGTCATGTGAGAGCATTTACTTTCAACTCCATATGCGGCATAGTTAGCTGTTTGGAGGAAGAGGATCTAGTGCCCATCTGCATGTTGTTGTGTAGATATGTATTAGATGTCCATGTCCAAGTTTCAAGTGTGTGGTGAAGAGTAGTACCCTATAGGAAGAGAAATGCGTGTTGGTTGAGAACTGGGGAAGGGCAAAAGCTATAACTTGTATGGGTTCATAGGCCATGGTATACGAAGGTGGGGAGTGTAGAACCCTATTGTGAGACGTTGCATGGGAGATAATTCATTGGTGTGCTAAGTTGGGTAACAGTAGTACTGTGGTGTGAGAATTTTCAAGGGGTGGGAAGTTAGGAGGAGAGTAGCACCCTGTAGGAAACGTTGCATGGCAGAGTACCTCATGGATTTGGTGTGGGAGAAGACAAGTATCATGCTGGTAGAGGTTGCATGGGGAAGTGACAACTGGAGTGAAAATGTGGGAGAGTGCAGTTGTCGTAGATTGACTCTTGCTCTAGGCAAGACTGCTGGTTTAAGGATGACAGTACTTATGTTAGTAGGCGACTATGCCAGTCCTACAACAAATCACAACTGTTGTCCCAACCCTTCCAGCTCACAAGCAGCACCTCACCAAAAACCCAAACAGTAAAAGGTGATTTGTGGCAGCCTTGACACATGGACTGAAGAGTGTGACATCTCAGGGAGTGTCGAGATTAAACGGAGATTACCCCTTTCTCACATGAATAACATGTCTCAGTCAAACACAGGCAATGAAGAAGATGCAGTAAAGTTTCAATAGGCTTTATTTAGCAAAACTGCAATAAGTTGCATGGGCTGCAATGATTAGGATAATGAGCAGTGCAAGAAACAGAATGGTAAAGACAAGAGTCATTAGTACAAAGACCCCCACCATCTTGCAATAACATGTAATGACATAAAGTATGAGATATGTCTTAATACCCTAGCACAGGGTTCTGCAAAGTCGGTCCTGGAGAGCCGGGTCCATGCCAGATTTTTAGCATACCCACATTTAGAAAAATGAAGAATTCTGTAACATCCGGTTTCTAAATGTGGATATGCTAAAAATCTGGCATGAACCCAGCTCTCCAGGACCGACTTTGCAGAACCCTGCCCTAGCATAATGAGCCTAACCGCTAACCTAGAAGAGAGCTAGGTATGTTAAACCTAATCTGCCAATGCCATGTCCATGAGTAGAGCCCCCGACCCTCGTTACCTTGGAATGAGGTCTCTAGCTCAGACTCTGTAGGGACACGAAGACTGGGTCAGCATCAAGGTGACGTGCAGCATTGATGTCGATGGCATATGGTTGCAATCCCTCTGACTATCTGTTTAAGTGAGGAGTATTTATACAGATCTGCTTAGACACATGACGTAGGCCTGTTCCCAAACAATAGATAACAAGACATGCTTGGGATGGTAATCTCTTATAAACAATTCTCTAAAACAGTGAAGAGGGAAAGTACCTAATGTGAACACCTATAGTTTGTTTATCTTTGTCGCTTGATATGGATGCCTTCGTGCAGTGGCACTGATAACGCAAAATTAAAACATGGACCTAACTAAAAACAAGGCAGCCATCTTAAAAAATTTAATTACATAAATGTGCTAAAACAAAGCAAGCTAAGTAGGGTAAAAGTCACTAGGTGACGGGCACTAGTCCGCAAGCCAATGGCTAAGCTAACTCCTCTATCCCATTAAAACAAACTAGGATTCACTACACAGTACCCTGTCATGTTGTAGGTTATAGCCACATGTTTCGCCTGAGTGTGCTCTGGGTCCAGTCATCTTTCTACACTAATGGAAATATTTGTCAGGAGTGTGGTACATAAGGCTGAGTATGTTTGTGCTTGTCTTGTGGTGCATTGTGAATTATGGAGTCAGTGTTGTGCTTTATTGGCAGTGTTTGATGTTACTTTACTGTGGTGTAGGTGAGTACTCCTTTACCTGTTGATTTATTCTGGTGTCAATGGTGATATTGATGGACTACTCTAGTTTTATTTGTGTTGTGTCAATTTTTCAGTATGTATCTACTGGAGTCTGCACTATTGTATTTGGAAGATGTCCTGAAATGTGTTTGTGCAGGTTAGGTACCCTTCTCAGCCAGACACTGGTTCATGTTGGTCTGGCCAGCTAGTGTGACTTAGATGTGGGATTGTTGGTGTGGTGTTGTGTGTGTGTGTATATATATATATATATATATATCTCCCTTGGGGAGATGTGTGCATTGCTTGTAAAAGATAAGGTGTGTGAGATTGTTGTGGCTATCGCACCTGCATAACTTAGTACTGTGTTGTGGATGTATGGGGACATTGTTTAGGAATGTAGTTGTGATTAAAGGCTTTACATTGGACTATAGTCAAGTACATTTTGAGTTGAGGTGAGGTATGGTTGAAATTACCCTTGTTTTTTTTTGTAAACATTTTCTTTGGAGGTGACGGGGAAGCCCTATATCAAAGGAAGCCTATGGGTTCTGTGCCCTAGCTGTCACACAACAGGGCATAAAAGAATACATATCCTGCATGCATAAATTGTGTCTGCTGTCATTGTGAATGTACAGGCATGCAGTGGTAGGGTCTCATGTCTCATGTCCAAGGCAGTCACAACCTAATTGATGTCTTGTTTCTTTATTTGACATGAGGTGTGGGAAGACTTGTAGTTTGACTCATCGCAATTTCTGTGACTGCAGTTTGGTGGGCCTGTCTGCCTTGGAACTGGAGAGTTTAACAGGTTGTTGTTGGGTGAATGTGCACCCAGACATGCTGGAGACAGAGTCATTATGTATGATTGTACTTTTTATGCAAGGAAATGGGTATTTGATTTGTTTTTTTTGCGATGAGGAGTGGTGTGTAGAATCCTGTGTGTCCCTATTACCTGTATGTCTGAGCTGGTGGCTGGAATGCTTAGAATGAATGATGTAACATAATGTTGCTGTGTGGTGTGGAGTGGAAGCTAGAAGACGAGGACTAACGAAGAGAGGAGACTGAACAGAACCTGCCACACTTTTGGCCATCTTTCTCCCCATCTCCACCCTCCCCATACACCATCTCCAGGCCCGAACTGAAACAATACTTGGCCATCTACAACATAGCTCCACCCCCTCTGCACATGCCCCATGCACTAGGTAGTGGTCACATGATGTAGTAGAGTCAGCGCTCTGGAGTGCACTATTAGTAGAGGGGGTGCAGTAGAGCGCTAGAAGCAGAAAAGAGCACAAAGGAGGGAGGAAGAATACAGACTAAGGGTCTGATTACAACTTTGGAGGAGGTGTTAATCCGTCCCAAATGTGACGGATATACCACCAGCCGTATTACGAGTTCCATAGGATATAATGGACTCGTAATACAGCTGGTGGTATATCCGTCACTTTTGGGACGGATTAACACCTCCTCCAAAGTTGTAATCAGGCCTTAAGTGTAGGAAGCTGGCTCTGTATATACTATGTCAAGAGGCTTGACAGAGGCAATAATAAATAATACTAATACTCTATTTGTGGTAGTGTGGTCGAGCAGTTAGAGGGTAATATTAAACATTTGTTGTACACACACAAGCAATAAGTGAAAATACACACTCAATGACTTAACTCGAGGCCAATAGGTTTTTTTTATAGAAAAATAGTATTTTGTTAATTTATTTTTAGAACCACAAGATTCATTTAGCAGGTAAGTACATTAAATGAAAGGTACTTTCCATAGTAATAGTTGAGACTTTGAATAGATTCAATATTGTACACAGTTTTCCTTAAAATGGAAAAAAGCTATTTTAAAAATGGACACTGCAATTTCCAACAGTTCCTGGGGGAGGTAAGTACAGTACAGTTTCAGGGTAAGTACCACACTTACGGGTACAATCTCAGGTGCAGAGGTCAAACAGCAGCCAAAATAAAGTGGGCGCCTATGGAAACAGGTGGTACTCCGGTTCCACTCTGCTTGTAGGTAAGTTCCCGTCGGGGTTGGAGGAGTACTGGAGGGGCCCCAAGTAGGCACAAAAACCACACCCTCAGCGGCATGGGGGCGGCCGGGTGCAGTGTGCAAACAGGGCGTCGGGTTCTCAGTAGAACTCTGTGGAGGGACCAGAGGGTCAGGTAGGCGCTGCAGGAAAGGTACAGGGGGGTCCCTCCTGGGCAAGCTACCTACTGGGCAATGATGAGGGGCGCCTGCTGGTCATTGCTGCACCGGTGGTCGGTTTCTCACGGGCCTGGGGCCTGCAGGTGTAGTGCTTCTTCCAGGCGTCGGATATCTTTGTCCCGGGCAGTCACGATCAGGGGGGTCCTCTGGATTCCCTCTGCAGACATCGTTGTGGGTGTGCAAGCAGGTCAGCCCAGGGTGGACACGTCGTCGGAGTCACCTGGGGGTCCTCTCTGGATAGTTGGTTTCTCGGAATGCGGGCCGGTGGGCATCGGGTGCAGAGTGATGGGGACTCACACTTCCGGAGTTAGGTGGAAGTCCCTTTAAAGATGGATGTCTTTTCTTCTTGTTGGGCAGAGCTGCTGCCCACGGGAGTTCTTGGTCCTTGGTGATGCAGGCAGTCCCCTGGAGGCTTTTCAGTAGTCGCTGGTGCTGAAAGAACGCGTCACTTTTCGGTTGCAGGTTCTTTGAAGCAGGAGATGGGCTGGTAGGGCTGTGGCCAAGTCAGTTGTCATCTCCTTTTCTTCTCTGCAGGTTTTTCAGATCACCAGTCCTTCTTCCGAGGTCATCAGAAATCTGAAGAGCTGGGTTCAGGGTCGTGCCTAAATACTAAATTTAGGGGTGTGTTAGTGTTATAGGGGAGCAACCAATGGCTACCATTCCTTAGGGTGGCTACACCCCCACTTGTGCCCACTCCCTCTGGAGAGGGGAGCACATCCCTATCCCTATTGGTCCTAATCCTCCAAAGCAAGATGGAGGATTTCTCAAGGAGGGGGTCACCTCAGCTCTGGTCACCTTAGGGGCGGACCTGGCTGAGGGGGTGAATCCTCCTTGTTTTTCTCATTATCCCGCCGGACTTGCTGCCAAAAGTGGGGGCTCGTCCGGGGGAGGAAATCATCTCCACTGGCTGGAGCGCCCTGGAGGCATTGTAACACCAGGCCCGAGCCTTCAAGGATCACTGCCAGGTATTACAGTTCCTGCGGTAGCGGGGGAGGTGTGAAGCACCTCCACCCAGTGCGGGCTTTGTTTCTGCCCCCAAAAAGCACAAAGGCTCTCACCCCAGGAGGTTAGAAACTTGTCTCTCAGTGGCAGGATGGCACAGACCAGTCAGTCCTGCACTGAAGGATTGGGTAAAATACAGGGGGCATCTCTAAGATGCCATCTGTGTGCATCTTTTAATAAATCCTACACTGGCATCAGTGTGGGTTTAATATTCTGAGAAGTCTGATACTAAACTTCCCAGTATTCAGTGTAGACATTATGGAACTGTGGAGTTTGTTTTGACAAACTCCCAGACCATATACTTAATATGGCCACACTGTACTTACAATGTCTAAGAATGGACTTAGACACTGTAGGGGCATATTGCTCATGCAGCTATGCCCCCACCTGTGGTATAGTGCACCCTGCCTTAGGGCTTTAAGGCCTGCTAGAGGGGTGAATTACCTATGCCACAGGCAGTATTTTGTGGGCATGGCATCCTGAGGGGCATGCCATGTTGACTTTGCCTTTTTCTCCCCAACAACACACACAATCTGCAATGGCAGTGTGCATGTGTTAGCTGATGAGTCCCTTAGGGTGGCACAACACATGCTGAATCCCTTAGGGACCTTCCCTGGTCACAGGGCCCTTTGTACCACTGGTACCTTTTACAAGGAACTTATCTGTGTGCCAGGGGTGTGCCAACTGTTGAAACAATGGTACATTTTTAGTGAAAGAACACTGATGCTGGGGCCTAGTTAGCATGGTCCCAGCACGCACTCAGTCAAGTCAGCATCAATATCAGGAAAAAAGTGGGGCGGAGGTAACTGCAACAAGGAGCCATTTTCCTACAGTAAGGATAGAAGAATGCTGGCAGAATGAGAAGGAAAAGGATGAGGGTTGAGATAGTCAGTAGCATTGGATGAAGGATGAATGATACAGTTTTGAAGAAGAATTAGTGTGAAATAGATTTACTGGACATAGTAATGTGCTTACCAGGCTTTGCTTGTCTGTTGTAAGTGGCTAGCTAACCCTCATGCAAATCTGCCACACCCTTCTCTTATAACTGGGCCTCACCACCTGCCTCTGCCTGGGTAGGGGGAAAAAGGGGAAGCTGGGGTGCTGTCTTGAGGTCATATTTGTGGTGGTTGTGATTTAAAATATGAGTATGCAAAGCTGTGTATTTTTTTTCATTAAACCTCTCAAACATTACACGAAAGTCTACAAATGCAGAAAACGTGTCTCGCTTGCTTCTATCACTCATGAAAGTCACATGAGATACAAGGCTGGTTGGAGTATAAAAAATTGCATAAGGGGTAATAGCATAGATTTCGGATAATGCAAACTTTGTGAAATTCACAAGAGTCATTAAAATGTGCCCATGTCTATTATAGGAGGCCTCTGCTGGTCCATCTTTGTCGATCACCAACACCATGCTCAGGCTTCACGTGCTGTCTTTCTCTACAAAATGACGTGCACAAACAAGATATGAGACAGTGCTTGTTGCGTACACATGCAATGGCAAGAGGCTCTCTGACCACGCCCTGTGATTCTGCCTTAGTAAACAAGACCCCTGAAAATGTCTCTGGTGAATGAACTAGTTGAAATCATTGACTGGGAATTGCATAACAATACGAAGAACAAGACATGCATCCAATCCACAATTATCGAAAACATATTTTACTAGGTTTCGGGCTAGGGCGCTGTTTAGGAGCAGGATGTGATGCAATGACACAACCATGCACCCATACCCTTTTCTAGCTGTGTCGAGCTGAGGTGTTGGCTTGCTTGAACAGTGGTTCCAGGGAAGATTTGATTTCGAGTCCGACCCTTACCCCCTCCAGATATCGGGTGTCCGGGTGCTTCATTAGTCTAATAGTAAAGGGTCTTTTGGTTTGGTTGACTCAGCTCTCTGGAGAGTGTGTGGTAATGCAAGGCGCAATCATCTGCACTTTGCTGCAGTGTCTTCATCAAACGTAGTCTAGTTGACGTGTTGAGACGGAGTAAACTGAGCCAATGAACGGACGCATTTGTACAGTGCAGCTCTACCCAATGAAGTGTCTCAGAGCCCCTATCCTCAAAAATATTAAAACCAAGTTCCTTGGGTTTTCCAAACGGATCTGCTTTCGTTAGCTTTCTATGTTTCATTTCTGCATTTAACCGAGGCGAGGGAGAGGCGGCGGTATGAGCCTGGGGGTTAAAAGGTAAATTGCTTATCAACTTTGATGACTACTTTCGACTTTGGTTCATAGACAGAATGACAACAGTTAACAAGAAAGGATGTGACAGGGTACTCTCTCCTTCAGCTGGTGCCCCACCCTCTCACTGATGCATTGTGGGTATCAAGGCCACCTTAAAGTGGGCTGCGGCTAAAACTGGGACTCAGTAGAATGACATTATTCCTTTGGAAGGATGAGCCCCTGAAGAACTAATGTAAGGTGCAGTCACACTCTTAGTAACTGCCCAAGCAACTGACCTTCACCTGTAAAGTATAGTGCACTGTAGTAATAGAGCATGGCTTGCAAGGCATCTCCAATAAGGCAACTCCAACACTTTATCAACAGAGTTAACGTGAACTTCCCACTGACAAAGCGTGTGGTCAAAATGCTGGGGCTGTGGATGGCACAGTAGCGCTACATCACAAAAGGGGTGAGATGCGACACTAGTGTTCATGGTGGTAATTGGTTAATAGAATATTGCTGTTAATAAAAACACTCCATAACAAATTAAACAAATTAACTCAAAACCGCAATAGTCGTACCAATCCAGAATTCACTGTGCGACCTCTTGTATGTACAAACAAACCTTAAGACGACTGGCATAGCCAATGCTTGTCACCACTTTCTTCATAAAAGAAGCTTTGTACTGTCACCTTAAATGTATTTGTTTTACTAGTCCAAGGGGCAAAAGATGAGGGCCAGCCGTGCTGCTGATCCGGTCTTTAGGCCCAGTGTGTGTCTGCAGTCACCAGGCCCCATGGCACTCCACCCTTATGCTGCCTGCAGGGGTTCCAGAGCAACTATCTTCCATTTCCAGCATTCTGGACACCTCTAAGTAATTTCCCTGTCCAAAGCCAGTTCTTTTCCACTGCTCTTCTCCACTTTTTTCCCTCTTGAAATGGTTTAATGTAAGAAAAAAAACAGTACGAACCACATTGATTCCTTCGGCGAAGAGCACCATAGTCAGAATCAAAGATGTACACGTGTTGGGCTAGTGAAAATGCTCCAACTTGTGGCCTAGGAGAGGTTTACACGTCTCCGTGCCGTGGCTCTAGGACTCAGCCCTGTCTATCCATCAATTCCATTGAACAGTGAGGTTACAGGACGCCCAGGGACCCGCCTCTCTTTAGAAGAGCAGCACCTCACGCCTGAACAGCACGGCGATGACTTTGTCAGAGGGAGGGACGCTCACCAAGCATCAGCTTTCCGCTCCAGCTGCTACTTCAGCATCCGTAACTCAATTAATTACAACTCCTGGGGCCGCGCTAAGTATTACCTGCCTCCGCTGTACCTGACTCAATCCTCTTAGTGGATTACACCGCGCGCCACCCCTGGGGCCGCCCGCTCCGGCGGAGCCATCCTTCCCTCGCTTGCAGCATGGACGTCCAATGAGCGTCAACGGCGGCGAGGGACGCTCGAGGCCCTTTTGAAAGATTCCCAGAGAAAATAGGACTGTTGTGTACTGGACGGACCAGAGCACACAGAGTTGGGCAGAGGCCACGTGCTCTTCCAGTACACACTGCACATGAAGAACTCAGTAATAATGTCTCAGGTGTTCCCGCCAAACTAGGTGGTCGACTGCGCACCCCCCAGTCAGCCTTAGGTGTGTCAGGCCACACTAAATTTTAAGTCAGTACGTATATACAGTACACTCCATTCTTCTGTGGAGCCGGGGGCTGTAATCCCGAGCACTGTTCACCAGAACGACTCCTTCGATATTTGACTTTTTAATTCCACCCGCCAGTGGCTTTAGTCTTTTGGGGTCACAGAAGTTATTTTTGTGGGGCACTTCACAACAGTCAACTCCGTGATAAGAAGACGCGATTGAAATCTGCGTAGACAAACAGGGAGCGAGTTTATTTATAGCACAGCCGTTACTAAAATTATGGTTGCAATTGTTTTTATAAGTGAGGAAGTTGTAGTTTTGGGGGGCCCTGGGCATCTACAGAGGTCTTCAGGAAATTCGGTAGCAGGTACTTGGTTGCACAGGAGTACAAATGAGATGAAGCAGACTGCTCTGCGATCAACCCTGATAGGGAAGACGTGGGTAGAGGCAGTGCTTAATTTGAGTCGGTGGTTTCTAGTGTGGGGCACCAGCACTTATTTTTGGGGGCCAGCACTTATTTTTGAGGGCCGGCACTTATTTTGCTGTCTCAAGCATTTACTGCAAGCAAAAGCCTCATATGGAAAAGATGGAAAAAAAGAAAAACAAAACAGCTTCACAAAGGGGAAAAGCTGCAAGGGGGATCTGAAGGGGCAGGGGTGGCTGTAAATGGATTGTGGCTTTAGTATTATGCTGCTTCAGTATTTAGTGCTTGCACCTTTAGTTACAGCAGCCGCGTGTTTCAGAGGGGATCTTTGGGCACCGGCACGTTTTTACTTACAAATTAAGCACTGGGTAGAGGGGAAAAGCAGCTGAACCATGCAAGGAAACTATAGATTACTCAGTAGGCGGCCATCGCAGGAGGCCAGGAGGAGCTGGATTGGATTTGATTTTTGCCCAGAAGGAGAAACGGAGATAGCGTGTTTTAGAGTGATGATTAATAAAATTGTGTGATTAACTGACAGAAAAAAATGTGCATTTAAAAGTGCACGGCTGAAATGAAAATGAGGCCTACACTGATAAAACAGATATTCCGAAAATGAAAATAAATCACTGTCTAATTAAATGTATTTTATCTTTTAATAACAGAGTAATGAAAAATAAAATTACATGTTCAGAAAATAGATAGTTTGAATTTTATGAAATTTTGTACTGCACATTTTACTGCATTTTTTTTTAAACAGGCCTATGTTAAGCTAATTCAGAATGAACTAATGTGATGCTTAGAAATATTGATGGCAGTAGAAAGTTTCTGTCCTGTCTGAAACATCCTGTGTGATGATCTAAAGTCTGAGAGAAATGTTCTGGTGCTGTAACATTTGTAGCACTTTATTTAACTTCCTAATAGATAAGGTTCCACAGAAAACTAAGGCTTTCAGTAGGTTTATGTAACTGAAACATGTTTTATCTGTGCAAAACTGGCAATGACGTTGAAGAAGCTGAACCAATGAGAGAGAAAAATTAAAACAAGAATGCAATGAAGAAACATGTATTTAGTGTAACTGGTTCTGTCCTAACTACATCATAGCCTGACCAAGGGTAGAGTAGCTAGTTATTTTCTGGAGCTTAAATATAGCAATGTTAAGGTGATGTCAGACTTATTTCCTTCTTGCCCAAGTGCAGACTTCTTTTTCTTTCTTGCTGAAGAGAGACTTATTTCTGCTGCAGTTAATGTCTGTGCTGTGTTCAGACATGCATTTATTCCTGCTAGTAAATAATGTGCTATTTCAGATGCATTAAGGCCAAACCTTACTGAACTGTTCCGTATATATGTCACTGACCACTGAAGATGACCAGAAGATGCTCAGCTGATGAAGATTTTGATGCCTGCTGAACCCATTAAGGAGAGGTAAAACTTAATGCATACATTTGTCTTCCTTGCAGGATTTCATGTTTTTCTCTTCTAGAAACCCAACCGCTATTTTTGTTAGTGCCATAGACAGATGTTTTCAAAAGTAGTTTTTCTTCTTTTTTTCTTTTTGCATGAAGCCCAACTTGATTAATCTAATTAGGGTAATAGTTAGAATGTCACATTCTGAATTTGGCTGCGCATAATAACGGATTTTGTATAATACATCTGTGTTAATTCAATGCAGTCAATCTCAAATGTGTATCTGATATTGCTGTTATTCTGTATGGGAATTCTTGAGTGCCTAATAACTCATATTTTGTCAAAGCTGAGGTTCTTTAAAAGGTTTGGTTAACCTGTGCTATTCATGTATCTTTATAATTTCGTTTTGCGCTAGATCCACGTGATTTTAGCATTGTTAATCTAAAGGGCAATACACGTTTGAACTTTACTAAACTGGTGTGGTGATTCATGGCCAAATGGGTCATGGTGTGTTTATATTACTGACTCCAATGTTGACTAATGATGGTATTGTTTGGTTTTGTTTATTGTTGACTTCATTTGTACAGAGCCAAACAGTCACACCTATCTGAGTCCAAAGGTTAATTCAACCTCATGAGGGTAAATGGTTGTTTACTCTTACATGTCCCCTCATAAATGGATTATCAAAACAAATATAAGGTAGGAAGTGCAAGCATGTGCTAAAAGTCAATGGATGAGGCACCATAAGTGCACAAGTGCTCCACCTACCAGTCGCTAAAGACTTAGGGCCAGATGTATCAAACATTTTTGTGAACGCAAACGGCCCAACTGGCCATTTGCGATCGCAAAAATGCATTTTGGTATGTAACAAGTCCAACTTGAGATACGGTAACGTGTTACAGAATCGCTAGTTAGATTTGAGACTACATACCGATTCGGTATTAGGAAGGGGCGTGTCAAGGGAATTCCTTCCTAATACCGAATCGCAGAGGTATGTATGATTGTTTTGTGACAGTGAATGCGGTCGTAAAACAATCGCAGATACCACCTATTTCAAGTAGGTGGTAGCCCATTCGCAAAGGGGAATGCATCCGAAAACATTTTTTAAGAGCAGGAAGTGGTCCCACGGACCATTGCCTGCTCTTAAAAAATTAAAAGAAAACTTTTCATTTTTCATTTTTAAACACATCCCATTTTCCTTTAAGGAAAACAGGCTGCATTTAAAAAAAAAAAAAAAAAAAAAAAGATTGCTTTAGTGAAAAGCAAATCATAGACATGATGGTCTGCTGAGCCCAGTAGGCCACCATCCCTGCGATTGTAACCATTCGCAATGGCTCCCAAATTGCGAACTACCTCATGAATATTGAGGAGGTAGGCCCATTGTGAGCCCTTGTGAATCGCAGTATGAAACTCCTGGAGTTTCATACATTCCATTAGCGATTACTTAATCACAATTCGGTAATCGCTATTGGATAAAATGATACATCTGGCTCTTAGTCTCTGAAGTTATGTCATCCTTGGAGATTCACCTGCATGAGTAGCAAATCCAGGGACGTAGTTTTGAGTGGATGGGGGGGGAGGGTTTTGGGTGTTGTTCCCTCCTAAAAAATTTATTCTGTAGTAAACAGTCAGGTACAGGTGCTTCTGGGGGGGTCGGGATATGGGCGAGTGTCTGTTGGATTTCACCTGGGATTAATTTCTTTCTCTCTGTTAGTTTGAAAAATATTGTCATTTACGTAATTCTAACGCACGCACCTGCTTCTCATAAAATGTATTTTCAAAAGATACTCCAGTGTGATTGTTTGGAAATTCTGAAGTTCACACCCCCCAGCCCGACCCCCCCATCTTATTGACCAACGTGCCTCCCTGAGGAGGGGGTGTGGGAACACAGCACTACAGGTACTGATGTCACAGCAAATTCACTGTACCAGGCTCCATATCGATGCTGAGAAGAGGGCTCCCTGTCATTAATATATATGAAGCAGCACAGCTCGTTTGCTTAAACAAGAGACATTTCTAACATAAAATCAATTGCTTTGGATTGAAACAAATGTGACTGATTTACGTTAGGTAACAATATATAGGTTAAGGCAGTGGTTCCCAACCTTTTGACTTCTGTGGACCACAATTTTATCAATACTGGAGCCCGGGGACCCCAATGACTCATTATTGGAATCCGGGGACCCCCACTGAGTCATTACTGATAGTTGGAACCTAATATTATTAAATTTTCTAAGCAGTCGCGGACCCCCTGAGGAGGCTTTGCGGACCCCCAGGGGTCCCCGGCCCACAGGTTGGGAACCACTGGGTTAAGGTACCTCCTGCAATACAGGATGCTGAAAGGTACCGGGTTTGTTCAGTGGCCATAAAGAGCCACAGTACAGGATGGGGTCGAGTTCCTTCTCCGCTTGAGGAACTCTGGGGTGACTAACACTAAAAAAAACGTACAGAAAGGGTTTTTTTTTATCTCGTATAATACTTGGTCCTTGCTTCTCTTTCCCTTTTTTTTTTTTTTTAAATCACCTTAACTGTCACGTGGCTCCATATCATGTGTGACACCCTCAAGCCAGTCATAGATTTTAAGACAATACTCTGTTGAAAGCAAAACTACATGTCCAAGGATGTACCTCACTGCAGGGTAAAATGCTGGACTGGTTGAATATGTCCCAGATGACAAGGGCGACTTGACCGCTGTGGTTTTAACAATCTTAGTTTTCTGTATTGCTCGCTTTCTCGTTTATTAGAAGTGCTCCGGGATTCCACAGGCCTGGTTTGTACTCACTGCGAAAGAAATGCTTTGCGTTGCTTCGACTGCTAGCAGCACTACACCCTGCTTCTTACAGGATGACAGAGCCCACATAGAGGCAATGAGAGTCCCGCAATGGAAAAAAAGCATCAGGTTGTACCTCCACCTGAGGCCAGCACTTACAGTGTCTAAGCTGGGTGGAGGCTGCCCTGTTGTTACAAGACACATGTCATTTGTTTATGCACTCTTCTATAGCATGAACATGGCCTGCAGGTGTTAGAGTGCGTTACAATACACAACTATATTACAAAACAACAGATGACACGGACTATGCCAATAAATTGTTATATATTATTAAAAGTGACTAGGCGCTTCAAAATGCACCAGTAATACTATTATGAATGTACTAAAAAAATAATAACACATGCCTGCAATCCCTATATAAAAGCCAGGCCCGAATTTCCTTATTAAAGTTGAGTTGTAATATCATAATGCTTGCAGCCACATCAAGCAGCCTAGGGTGAAGGCAGAGCACACAGCAGGATTACTGCTGCACTTCAAACACTTGAAACCAGGACTGGCTTTTGAAAACCGCTTTTAGCCGTCTGTTGTCCAAAGACCCCTTGCGGACACTACCAAAAGCCTCCAGTGGTCTTACAGCCTGCCGACTGCTTACCATTGGTTGGCTTTCCTGTCACTCTCATGTGCCTGCTTTCAATCGAAAGGATTGATGGATTAAACCCAGATCTGTGACTGGGGGGTGAATGTTTGATTGGTTCCGCAGTTCGTCCATCATTTGTGTTTGTTTGCTTTTAAGGTGGCTTGTCTTCCCCTTTTTGTGCTGGTCTCTTCACTGGAGTTTAATTTCCCTAACATTTTGATTGGATAACTTGTATCCTTCCGCTGATCACACACTTCATGGAGTGCATTTGTTTTCTTGATGTCTCCCTCATGCAACTTCTCCCTCAAATATCTACCCCACTCCACATACTCTATGTTGCTCCATACTGGAACCACCCCAGGCGCGTCCATTGCTTTCCTCATCCCAGTTTTTTTAAATTATAGTTTCTATTTTATTTTTCATTTCCACCCCCGACCTCAAGTTCGTTCATTGCTGCCCCACGTTGTCCCTGTTGCTTTCCCTTGATGCACTGATTTCTGCATCTGCTCCCGCACCTCTCACGTCACGGTCCTTTTTTTAAAATAAATAATATTTTTTTGGGAAGTCCAATCAGCATCCCATCATTTACTTCTAATATGTTAGCTCCGTTGACAAACGCGACAGCTGATTATTTAAGCAACAAAAGCAGCCAATTCAGAGAGTAGCGCGACCTACGAAGCAGATTACGGTACTTCTCCGTGTCCTACGCATGCCCACAAACCCAGAGAGCCCAAGAGCCCCGCAAAGTCTACTAGAGCCCCGTCCCTCCACTCTCCCTCGAGTTTACTGGAAGCTGCGACACTTCAAGGGTGTTTCCTTTCCCCCCTTGGACAGACGTCTCCATTTCCCCAATGCACTTTCTATCTCCTCCGGTTCTTACCGTATCGCTACTAAAAGCAATACAGTGGGCATAAAAGAGGTGTCACTGGCATTCTCAGCAGAGAGGCCAAAGACTGAAAGGGCTCAGAGTGGAAACGTGCTGCCTACCGTCTTTGGCAGTTTTGATGCAAAGGAGCTTGCACTATAGTAGACCTGATGCTCCTGGGCAGCATCATCTATTAGCATGAAAGGCACAAAGTCATTTGTTAAAGCTCCTAGAGGCAATTCAGTTCACAGTGTGTGCGGTACAAACGTAATGTACAATCGCTGAGGCACCGGCTAGGATAGGTGACTGATTTTATCCCGACCCAACCGCCTCATACAGATACCGCCTTTCTGCGACACTTCTCTGTGCTCCCTGCCACCATGAGGTTCTCACCCCACGTTAGTTCCTTCGCCGTGCTGCACTGTCAGACTCTGGGTCACCTGTGTATTCTTCTCGAACTGGCTATTTTTCTGCAGGTCACATGTCCCTGTATGTATTCTTGTTCAGTGTGTGTGTTTGTTACAGTTCTTTCACCCCCTGGAGGAACAGTCACTAGCCTGGTTCAGCTTGAAAAGGAGAACATTTTCACAGAATGTATGTAAGACAAGTGACTCTACCGCTAAGTTATCATTCACTTGTCGGCAATACAACATGATCGAATTTAGAAGTGCTTTGTAAGACGGGCATCGCCTCACCACAACAAATGTGCCTACCCATACCCCACCAAACCTCTACCACCTTCCATCACCCCAAATCCTTCAGAACCGGTTAAAATGACAATCATTAGTGTGAAGAATTCATAATGTCCTTAACATCATGGACGTGTTCTGCATTTTATTAAGTTCCTATGAAGTTCCTGCCCGAATTAGACTTGGGCAGAACTTCCTCCACCATAGGCACATCAGGATGAAGGTTATTCCTCCTGTACATTCTCTCTCTCTCGCTCTCTCTAATCTATCATCTAGATCAGAAATAAGAGGATTTGCTGTTATCAAAGTGGCCAATGCAGTAATGTGGCACAGAGATCCCTTTTTGAGTGGTCATCCCTATGTTGTCATTTTTTGGGGGGGACTCGACTGCTAGTAAATTTCGAACTTTAATGCTTAGACACTGCTGTCCATTTCCCAGTGTATATGCTTTGACCCCTAAAACAAACTCCAAATCACACAAATATTTAATTTTACTTTTAGACCATTGTATTTACTAACAACTACATGTATGACATTTCAAATTAAATGTACACGTGGACCGGAGGACTATAATGCGTCATCCACTTTGTGACCCTCAAACACGTGACAAAGGTCTCCACTGAGGCCTGGTAGAGTGCAGCCTGCAAACTCTTTTTTTTGCAAAAAGACTTGTAAAATTAAGCTCTAAGCACGAAATAAGTCACCCCTAAAATGATCTAATTGCCCAATAGGTAGAGTGCATATTTCCTACTAGTGATACATTTCTATATTAATGTTAGCATGTACTACAGTGAATAAATCACTGAACGTGAATTTCAGTGTAATGTCTTTAGCTGTTCCCACACGAAATACTGGCAAAGCAGATTCAATCACCGCTTCTGCACTGCCATGTAGGAAACAGCTACAGAAACAGTTCAAGAACTTCTCCAGTTTTTAAAAATTCAAGTCATTGGTAGAATTGAATGCTTTCTAACTAGTTAGGAAATATAACTGCCATTAAAGTTATATATATTTGCCTAAGCCACTATAGACTAATTAGCCGCTGTCTGCAACTGGTGTCCTGAGCTGTACAATTCTTGTGTATACCCTGTTGGGTTACTGAAGGATTCTGCTTTGTCCTGCAAGACATCTGTCTAATTTTTGTTGTAGGTGTAGGGCCTGCCAACCTGACAGTTCCCATGTGCCTTCCCGCGAGGTCCCTTAAAATGTAATCCCGTAGTTGTTTCAGCACCAGAAGAAAGCTTGGAAAAAAATTGAATTTTTTTCCACTAGAGCTTCAGAAGGAACTGCTGGAAAACCTATCTGACCGACAGTTCCAGAGCAACGGATTGGATTTCATCACTGTTCTATAAGGTTCAGGAGGCACCATACATAGGTTTTGTGATTTTTTTTTAGAAAGGACAGATGATCTATCTCCATGTAAGGCAACAGCATGATTTACTTACCCATTGAAAATTACATTTGAAAACAAACATGTCCAAATGGTTCTGGAACCTTAGATAATGGATCCACATCCCATGTCTGGAAAATGAGCCCAAAAGCATGTGAAAATCTTCAGGACTAAGAAAGGGAGTGCTCTGTACACAACCAGGGTTGAAATCTGCATGAGAGCCAGTCTCCCAGGGGTAATGTAACCTGAAGTTTGCAGTGTCTGCTGGAGCACCTGAAGGTCTTCATAGAGTCTCGAACCCTTCCTGCCTGCTAGGCGAGAGAATGTGCATGCTTGGACCTGCAGGGGAAGACACTGTCTAAGACGAGGAGCTCAGATTGTCCCCAGCACGAGCAACAACCAGAGGAAACAGCTGACCACAAGGCAGCAATTCCATGAGTGACACATGTCACCTGTCTCCCAGAGTGGTATGTGCTGTGAGCTGGGCCAAGTCTTTGAATTGCCAAGTATCATTGTCTTATCACCACCCTACAGCATGCCCAAGAGGCGTGTGCTGCGACTTCTGACCTCAATGTCAGCGATTCCTCTGCAACTGCCAAAGACCCCTACCTTCTGCAGACAGATCCAAAAACTCCCCCTGCCCACCCAAGCACCCTACCTGCACTCTTCCTGGAAGATATGTTCTGCCTTGGGAGCCTACTACACTGAAGCCAACCATCGGTCAAGTTCCTAGTGATGCTGCCACAGCAGGAGCTGTACTGCTGACTGTGTCCATCCTGCACTACTCAACACTGCACTCAGAGTAACAAAACAAAGATAACTGAAAGGCCTTACGGGGGGTGGAATGAGAGGCTGAAGAGAAAGAGGAATTCTGACACATAAATGTAAGACATTTACTGGATAATCTTAATTTGGTGACAGTGAGCTGAACTGAGTGTGCATCTAAATATTGGGCTACGTTCTCTTTTGAGTGAACTCCACCTGTGCCTAAGCTATTCCTGAACCCATGTTATACACATAGGCTTATAAAAACAAAGAAACCTCAGTAGCGAAGAAGGGTGCAGAGGAGGTGTAGCGCCTCAGTGGAGATTGCAAACCCAGTCACTGAGAACCCTGATTCCACTTCATAGTATTTCATTTTGATGAATGATAAACATAATTTCTTGTAACTAAAACATAAGCGCTGGGCTGGACCATATGCTATTGGGTCTTCTGGAAGACTGTTGAAGTCCAAGGTCTTTCCCTCACACTTCCTCCCTGAGAAACCTTTGTTTCTCCTCACTGCCCTGAGAATCAATAATGGGAAGGGTGAACTAGGCCTAATTTGCAGAGGCATGTCAGGACAGACCCAGGGTACCAGTGGCAAACTATATCAAGGACCACTGTTGGTACCCAGGGCCCCTGACTGCTCTGTGCCCATAACACTCATGGTATGCAAGTAGAAGATCCACTTAGACAATGCACTCTGTGGATGCAACTGTTCTGATAGAAAAAAAGTGATAGGGATATATTGACACTGGCCCCCGATTTTAACTGCACAGGTGGCAGACTTCACCCAACATGAAAGTTCAATTCCAACTAGTTGACAACTATGAGAGGTTCCCTGCTTCTAACTAACAGAGCACCTGGTGTTCCACAGGCTGTGGGCTCTATTCAGTTGTTACAGTTTCTGGTCTTATCAACGTTAAGTGTAAAGCCGGAGCCCTCAAGTCTATTATCTGCCTATGGATGGGCACCAAAACATAGTTTGGTTTTAAGTATTCTAATGGTATTAATGGGTTTTAGTTAGTACTAGTAAACAAATAATTTACAGTTTTCCATAAATTAAAGTAGCTGTGCATCCAGTTTAAGAGAAGCACAGTTTGCTCTGCCTGTTACCATGTGTTCCTCACCCAGCAATTCTTCAGGAACCACATGCCATGAACAAGATGTATATATAGCTCACTCTTCCACCTGGCAGCAGCTACAAAGCTTCTCTCCAGTGGTGAAAAGTGTGATGCTGGAGGGCACATGCAATCTCTAGCATGAAAGCATGTGAAAAGAAGGAAAGAGCTGCCTGGCCATAGTGACAACGGGACCACAGTGATGGTCTACTGAGCATGGAGCTGGCCATACAAGTGGTGCACAAGGCTTGTTTCCTGGTTGGATGGTGGGGTCTATTATTTTCGATCTTGCTTTTTTCTCTTTCCTCTCTGAACGGCTGGAGCCTAATAAACTGATTTGTTCAGCGATGACCACTGGGTGCTCTCCCACATGAGTGTCACACCGCTCATACTTACTCAGGAGCGTATTCAAGTACAGTTCAAAGCCTACTTCTGAGGTTTGCAAAGACAAAGACTTATTTTAGAGGAAATAGCCTTTAAAGGCAAATCCTTCCATGGGAGAGGGATCAGAATGTATGTCAAAACAAAGCATGCTAAAACAACGCATGCCTGAACAACGAGGTCGGAACAACAACTGTGTTTTTACCACTAATGCCTTTACCACAAATGCCTTAACAACGATTTTTCGTTGTAAAGGCATTCCTGGTAAATGCATTAGTGATCGGCATGCATGGTTCCAGCATGCATCCTCTCTGGCCCCCCAACCCTAAAAATGATCACGACCCCCTCACCCCTCCCCTAAAACCACACCAACCCCCCCACCCTTGCCCCTAAAACTACCCCAACCCCCCACTTCGTCCCTAAAATTACCACAACCCCCACCCTGCCCCTAAAACCTAAAACCACCCCAACCCCCACCCCTAAAACAACCCCGACCCCCATCCCTAAAACCTAAACTACCCCAACCCCCACCCGTAAAACCACCCCACCCGTAGACTACCCGAGCCCCCCACCCCACAAATTACCCGACCCCCCAACCCACCCCTAAAACAACCCCACCCCATCCCTAAAACATAAACCACCCCACGACTACCTGAGCCCCCCACCCCACCCCTAAAATTACCCGACCCCCCAACCCACCCCTAAAACAACCCCACCCCATCCCTAAAACCTAAACTACCCCAATCCCCACCCCTAAAAACCTAAACCACCCGACCCCCCACCCCAAATACAAAAAATACCGCCCCCCCACAACGCCCATAAAACTAAAAATGCCCAGACCCCCCCTCTCCGCCCCTAAACCACCCCAACCCCCACCCCTAAAACTAAAAATACCCCACCCCCAAACCTAAACCGCCCGACCCCCCACCCCTAAAACTAAAAATACCTCGACCCCCCCACCCTGCTCCTAAAACTAAAAACACCGCTCCCCTCCCTCGCCCCTAAACCGGCCCCACCCCCCATCCCTTAAAATAACCTCGACCCCCACCCCTAAAACTAAAAATACCCCAGTCCCCCTTCCCCAGCCCCTAACCCTAAACCGCCCCAAAACAAAAAATAACCCGACCCCTCTCCATTAAACCACCCTGACCACCCAAAACTAAAAATACCCCAACCCCCCAACCCAGCCCCTAAAACAGCCCCACTTACCTGACTGATCACGTCATCCTCCTCAGCTGACTCCCTTCTTCTGTGCCTTAACCACGCATGTGCGTGGTTCAGCACATGCGTGGTTAAGGCACCAAACAACGAAGTCGTGGTTAACAAAAGCGTTGTTCTGCTTTCGTTGGCCACGACTTCGTTGTTACGGAGTAGTGGTTAAGGCCGTGATCAATCACTTCCTCCAAATTTCACCTTTCCGCGATCTTATTACATATTGGGTGCAGATTCCGGATCTGCACTGCAGCGCACCTTTAAGTGGGTGCACCGGGCGCTGACCAGGGCTTTGAGCTCAATTACACAAAATGGGGTGTTCTTAAGGTGGGTGCAAAACTGTGCCTGCACTAGAAACAGAACATTGAGGAAAAGCTGCTAAATGCTATATGAAAACACGGCTTCATCTTTCACTGCAGTGAAGAACCCGGCCTCGGGTTCAAAGGAGGTGCGGTTTCCTCTCTCCGGCAGAAGCAGTGACTCCAGAAGCGAGCCGGAGGATTCTTGAGGGGTCCATAGGGGTGCGCTCTGTGTCACCAGTGGGCGAACATACAGACACAAGTACCCGCTGCTCCCCATATGCACTTCGTGTAATACA
The DNA here is from genome assembly GCF_031143425.1 of Pleurodeles waltl. NCBI lineage: Eukaryota > Metazoa > Chordata > Amphibia > Caudata > Salamandridae > Pleurodeles > Pleurodeles waltl. The sequence continues at coordinate 861,040,524 of NC_090446.1, read as the reverse complement.
GCCCTCCTGTTAATTTATTCCACCACAAACTTTGCTCTTTGTGGGAAACTTAAGGAATTATAGAGTGCAACTAAAGTTATCAAGATAAAGACACGACAGATCGCGAGACGTACACCAGAAGAAAGGGCCCAGTGGCGGCCCGTCCTTTAGGGCGGAGGGGCCACGCCCCCCCACCCCATGAAGAGTGTCTTTCAGGCTGAACAAAGGTCAGCCTGACAGACACTCTTCATGTTCAGGTCAGGCAGCCAGGAGCAGACATGCGCGATTTGCGCAGACTCCTGGCTGCCTGAGCTGAACTTTGCTGGGCTGAGGAGATCACGACCCCTATGGGCGTGACCTCCTCGGCCCAGCAAAGGTGCCTCGAGGCCCTCCCCTGGGTGACGAGGAAAGCGTCACCCATTGGCACTCTCCCTGGGCGCTTCAGGTTTAAGCCCTGAAGTGCCCAGGGTGAGTGTCAATCAGTGACACTTCGTCACAGAGTGAGGTGGGGGTCAGCAGTCTCACTGACCCCATCCCACTCTGTGACGAGGCTGGGACTGCTGCCTTCCCTCATTGGCTGCCAGTGAGGGAAGGCAGCAGTCCCAACCCTCCTGGGACCTGGAGGCTAAAGGTAAGTGTGTGTGTGTGTGTGTGTATGTGTGTTATGTTTTACTTTGAATGTTTGGTGCGCGTGCATGTTTGAGTGTTATGAGTGTTGTTAATGGATGTGAGTGCGTGTGTGTGTGAAAGAATGAATGTGTGTGATCTTGTAAAATGAATGTTTGGTGCGTGCGTGTATGTTTGAATGGAATGAGTGTTGTTAATGGATGAGCGTGTGTGCGTGTCTGTGTGTGAAAGAATGAGCGTGTGTGTTTGTGTGTGTGCCCCGCCCGCCCCCCTCCCAAAGCTGCCGGCCGCCACTGAGAAAGGCAGACACTTTTTAAGTGAGATCCTCCTCAGGTGAGACACCTGAACAAGTTCAGTGCCTGCTGCAGAAATGAGTGTTTAACCCGAGGCTCGCAAGTTCAATGCTGTGCTCAGCACACTTACCCAAGAGAGTTCAGATACACCCACTGGTGAGATCTGTGTGCTCCAGAGAGGTCGCATACACAAATCATGCAGGGCCCACCCAGCCACTCATCCCACCGAGTACAATACAGTGAGTTTCACTTTCTTGGCGAAAAGTAACAGCTGACATTTTAGGACTTTTGCATTGGATGCAAAAATAAAAGTGCTACTTCAGACAAATATCATTCAAAAGTTTGATAATGCAGCTGAGAAAGCTGTGCTATGGTGCGTCATATGAGAAACCAGAATGGCGATGGGTATTGAGGTAAACAAAGGCAATATCATTTTGAGAACACACCATTCATAAAAATGACAATAAAAGACAATAACCTGTGCAGGACCACATTCCACTAAAGTAATCCCTTCCCCTATGGGTGTCAGTGCTCCCTCTAGACACTGCAGTCAGGGCGACCGTTGACAGCACTAATCCCAACGACCGATCTCATCCCCTACTGTCCGTTTCAAATATCTGTTGATCTGTGACAAGCCTGTCGTCAGAGCAGCCCAGCTCACTGCAACAGAAGATCCACTTCCTCATACTCAGGACCCACAATGCAGACACGTCCGGACGCTACAGTGGGGAGCTCTGCGGGTGGGAACACCGAAGAGAGCTCTCCTCAAAGGCCGAGGCGTGAGGGGAAAAAAACAAGAGCATAAGCTTGGCTCATAGGCTTTAAGTTCCGTAGGGGATAATATACTGTACACTGTAAATGAACTGTGTAGATTTATATAGTGCGGCTCATCACCCATGAGGGTATCCAGGCGTTGTCCATGGGCACCGGAAGATTAAGTGATTTGCCCAGAATCGCAGGTCATTGCACCAATGCCGTGGCACGGATCCAGACCCACAGCTCCTCAGGCAGTCGCTGTACACTATGAGGATGATGCAAGTCATGAGGAGTTCTATGACCACACAGAGCCACAGTGCTGCAGGCCAAGTGCACTTATAAGGGGGCAGGAAGCCCAATATGAGTTCCATGCCCTTCTCATTGAGCCATCCACGACAGTCCTGATGTCACAGGAGCCTCCTGCCTTGGCAGATTGTGCTGGCTTTTGTGGTTTCTCTCACCAATGGTTAAGTGTGCAGGGTGGATTGCATACTCCATGAGAAAGTTCATGGCAGCATGATGGGCCACCATGGGTGGCAGGCTGATAGAGAGGTGGGCGCAGTCATGGCCTCAAGTCGCAGAATGGTGTAGGTAAAGTGCGTGGCTTCTCTGCTGCCTCATATGTGGCCCTGCAGGGACATGCATTCCCAAATGCGAGGTAGTCCGTTATAATAATGCACTGATGTTATGAAGCAATTTTCTTATTAAAGGCACACTGTGAGGTCAGGATGCACCAGAAATAAGAAATAAATCTCTGCACAGTGATGTGTATATTTTGCATATCAGATATTTATGGCATAACCTTTCTGAACATCCTTACTTTCAATATTCTTCACTATCCTCACTTTATCAAATTCTAGTGGTGAGATAGTAGTTTTATCTCTTAGTAGTTTATAACAAGATGACCAAGTAAATATCACTATGAAGCACATTTAACTCTACTTCTCAGTTAATCAGAGTTTCACAATGCAAAGGCTAAGGAGAGTTAGGACAATTTTACCCTCGTGGTGTCCTCCTCATCAGTGAACAGGCTCTTAAAAAAAAGACTATAATTCAATGCCTTTTGATTTTATTTTACAAAGATCATTAATGCCCTTAGGCAAATTGAGAACCATACCATCATTTCAACGGAAGTACCTTAAATATATTGTTGGAAAGAATTAAAGGTCTCCCAACTTTATGGGGACTCTCAAAAAGCACAGGAGTATTCACACTAACCTAAGCAAGCTGAACACTTCCAAGAGTGGCTAGGGTATGCCCAGACGTGGGCCCCTTGCTCGCTGTGCCACTGGATTCAAGCTAGCTTGACTGATGAGGGGAGATACCACAAAACTGGTCCCAGGATGCTTGTTTCCAGTCCTGGGAGAACCTTGCTTGGCAGTTCAGGCTGGACTGTACCCATGGGGAGCAGCAGGGTCAAGACTGATTTGCATATGGCTGAGTCCAAACTGGGGTGACGTGGCGAGCAAAATAACAATGGATTAAACCCAGATCTGTGATTGGGGGTGAGTGTTTGAAAAGTTTCAAAACTCTGTCCATCATTTTATTTTGTGATGTCACTTCCAAGAGTATTCCGCCGCCTCTAAACTCAAGAGTACACAATCCGTAGGAATTACATATAAATGTGTATTTGTACATCATTATTTTCACCAAGAAAAAAAAATTACTGTGTGAGAAAAAAACCTTAATCTACGCTTCATGACATATCTATTTGGGTATTTTCCACTCCCCCAATTTGCACATTTATCCTCAGTCTTTTTTGTCATTAAGTGTAGGTTTCAAACTGGGTGTGAAAAACCTTTGTAAAGGATTACGAACACTAAAAAAGTTTTGACTAGTATGGTGTTGGAATCCTTCCTTTCACTAGCCTTTGCCCTACATGGAACGCCTATGTCCTCATTCTAACCCTAAATCAACGACATGTTTTGAGTATGCCCTCAATCTCACCCTAAATCACTGCCAATTTACTGTGGTGCTAATTTTCCATCTGTGATGTCTGATAGTGGCTGTAAGGATGGCCTGTACTCCTCCTCTGTGGGTGAATGACCCCGCTGTACACAACACTTGGTAACAAGCATTGGCAAAGCCAATAGGTCTCGCCTACACAAAAGCTTTGGCAATGTGTTTTTGTGATGTTGTACACCAGTGTTGTAGACTGTATTTGTTGGAGTAGAGGGTTTGAGTGGAGTAGGGGTAGTAGAGTGACAGAGTTGAGTAGAGGGGAGTAGAGTTCAGTGGTTCAGTCGTAGAGAGTGTCAGAGTGCAGTGTATTTGAGTGGAGGGAATTTGAGTGTAATTGGGTGGGTTGGATTGGGGTAGAGTGGATTGGATTGGAGTGGGTTTACTGGGTGGGGTTGATTGGATTGAAATGGGGCAGAGTGGGATGGATTAGATTGGTTTTGGGTGGGTGGTTTGGATTTCAGTGATATGACTGGGGTGGGGTAGATTGGATTAGATCAGGGTGGTTTGGAGTGGGGTGATTTAGAGTGTAGTGGGATGGCATAGACTAGACTGGAATGGGGTGGATTGGGCTGGACTGGAGGGAGTGGATTGGATTGGATTTGGGCATATTGGGTTTGGATTGAGCTGGACTGGAGTGGGGTGGATTAGACTGGAGTGGGATGGATTCAATTTGAGTGGTGTAGATTGGAGTGGGTTGGGCTAAATTGGGTGGACTGGTTGGGGTCGATTAGAATGGAGTGGGTGGGTTGAAATGGGTGGGTGGATTGGGTTGGTGTAGACTGGAGTGGGGTGGATTTGAGTTGGGTGGAGTTGGATTGGGGTGGAGTAGAGTGGATTGCATTGAGGTGGAGTGGATTAGAGTGGGGTGAAATGGATTGAGTGGGGTAGATTGGCCTGGAGTAGGTAGAGTGGACTGGAGTGGGGTGAATTTGACTGGAGTGGGGTAGACTGGAGTGGGGTGGAATGCAGTTGTGTGGACTGGAATGGAGTGGAATGTGTGAGGCTGGATTGGAGTTGGAGTGGATTGGAGTGGGTAGATTGGATTTCAGTGGGTGGATTGGACTGAGTAGTGTGGACTGGATTGTGGTGGATTGGATTGAGGTGGTGGCAGGATTAACTGGATTGGATTGAGGTGGATTGGAGTGGGGTACAATGGATTTGGCTGGATGCGGATGGTTTTAGGTGGGTTGAATGGTAGTGTGGTGGACTGGATTGGAGTGGGGTGGGTCATTTTGCATTGGAGTGGGGCGGATTGGAGTGGGACAGTTGTTTTGGATTACAGTGGGCGAGATTGGAGTGGAGCATATTGTTTTGGTTTGTAGTGGGGCTGACTGGAGTGGGGCAGATTGTATTGGATTGGAGTGGGGTGGTTTCGACTGGGGTGGATTGGATTGAGGTGAGGTGGACTAGAGTGGGGCAGATTAGATTGGGGTGGATAGGATTGGAATAGAGAGATTTGGAGTGGGGTGTATTGTTTAGGATTGCAATGGGGCACATTGGAGTGGGGTGACTGTTTTGGTCTGATGTGGGGAAGAATGGAGTGGGCCGGTTGTTTTGGATTGGAGTGGAGCACATTGGAGTGGGACAGATTAGAGTGGGACAGATTGTTTTGGATTATAGCGGGCAGATTGTTTTGGATTGGAGTGGGACAGATTATTTTGGAGACAGGCAGATAGGTTTGGACTGGAGTGTGGCAAATTGGAGTGGAGCAGGTTGTTTTGCATTGTTTGGATTGGCGTGGTGAAGATTGTTTCGGATTGGGCGGGCTAATTGGAGAGGGGCAGATTGGAGTGGGGTGGGTTGGTAGGATTGGAGTGTGGTCGATTGGAGTGGATAGGATGATGTGAATGGTTTGGATTGGCGTTAGGTGGACTGGATTGGTCGGGTGGATTGTATTGAGTGTGCTGCATTGGTGTGGGGTGAGGTGGGGTGGATTGGCGCGGGGAGAGTGGAGTGGTGTGGAATGTTATGTACTGCACGATTATGTGTTAAAGCATCATTTCGGAAATTAGAGATAAGAGATAATGTTGCTATGCAATATTTAGAACTAAATAATCCTTATCTTTTGAGAACAGCGCCCACGCGCAAAAACAAAAGAAAACATGATGCAAAGTGAGAAAAGAAGACTTGGCAAAATAAAAGAAAGTTAACTATAGAAAATAAATCTTTGCACTTTTGTTTGTCCTGCTGGGTATGTTTTGTCAGCCACAAACCACCTGTTTGCATCGCAGTAAAAGTTAAAAAGAACAAAATAGTACTTCAATTATGTAGGGAGCAGCAGACAGGCATTGATTAGGTTGAATCAATCAGTGCTTCCTCCCTGCTCCGGAACGGAAATGATGCTTAGTCTGCAGTGACAAATTACGAGGCTATAAAGAAGAGTGCCAGCAAGCCAACAAATGGTAAACAACAGGCAGGCTCCACGCCCTTTGATTGATTACAAGTGTCCTGCAAGTGAGATGCATGCCCTAGCAAATGCTCTTGCAAGCTCGCCAATAAGGATAGGTCTCCAGACAGCAAGCTTGACTGTGGTAATGGGTCTCTCAAGCACCCCCTTGGAAGAAGACATAGCAGGGTTATGCTGTATTTTTAATACTGAGCCCCACTCCAGGACAGTGTGTATTACCATGAGACCAAACACCTGAACTGTAAATGTATTGATCAAGTTCGAACCTGCTCAATGTAGAGAACCAGGCGGTGTGCAGACCGATTTAAGGCTTGGCTGATATGACTGGTTCGTCTTTTAGAAGCTCGTGTACATGGAGTCTGTCTATAAACTCCTGGTCCCTCGACGGCAGGGTGGAGACAATTATAGTTAAATTAATTAATAAAAGTGAAAACGAGATACAGTCAGTGCTGCAGAAAACATTAAAATAATGTTTTCAGTTGGGTATTTTCTGCAACATTGGGAACTTAAGTGATCGCGCCCTCTGGCGTTTGTCATTGGTCGTTACAGCACAGGACTCGACCCTATTCGGATACGATTTACCTCCTGAAAATTTAGAATTAAGCTACGATTTACAGAAAAATGTGTGTGAGTGGGTCCCTAAATGATAAGACATGAGGTTGGCATTGGACGGGGACAGGAAACGAGTGGTCCTTTAGCATGAAGTAATAATGAATCCCAAAGTCACGCTGAAGATGTCGCCCCTTGTCATTCAGAGCTGACCCTACATACCATGGGATCATCAGGGAACACGGCGCGTCCCCTCTGCCCCCACCCTCTCCAACTGGCTCTCCTAGAACTGCGAGTCTACTCTGCTGGTCACTTGTTTTAACCTAGCTACGGTCGATTCAGCCATTCATCCTTCAAAAATTAACATAATCTGCACTGTCGATTTAGATTTTAAAACAAAACTTTATCAGCTAAACAGAATAAATAGGACGTGCCCTCTCAAATTCTCTTCGCAAATAACCTAAGAGCCAGCGACCAGTCGCTGAAAACAAAACAAACCAGCAGTGATAGTCGTGGGAAGCAGAGAAGTAGGATGTTTTAGAAATATGACACAGGCCCGATGCTAACTGAGGCCTGTTCCCTTGTATAACTGCTCATTTATGATTAAGCAAAGATTTAACATGGGAATTGTGCATTGGGATAATGGATTCGCAGGGCCACAAAAATGTAGTTAAACCAAAGCCTGCATAGGGCAGTACCGGATGCTGACGTGAGGGGTCGGGGGAGTAGGGGTTAAAAGATTGGAGATTGCATAACACCAAGTTTATCAGAAGCACAAGTGAAACAATTAGCTGCAGGTCGCTGTTGTAAAAGTGAGGTGAAACCAACTACAACTTGCCTACTTGTTAATATTAGAAAAGGGGTCTCTAGTAGGCAGTGGTTTGCACCATGCCCAAGTAGGGACCCTCAATCTAGTCAGGGTAAGGGAGACCCCCAGCTAAAATAACCCCTGTCCACCTTCTTGGGAGCTTGGCATGAGCAGTTACGCTTATCTCACAGGCAATGTGTAAAGTATTTGTACATGTACACACAGTAACACAGTGAAAGCACCACAAAAGTACTCCATATCCAGTTTAGAAAAACAGTCAACACTTATCTGAGTAAAACAAGACCAACACAACAAAAATCCAACATACACAGGTAAAGATATCACTTTTGAAAGGTTTAAATGAGTCTTAGTCCATAGGAATCAATGGTTGTATCTTTTTAGCACAAAGTACCTAGGATGTGTCAATAACAAAGATGATGCGGGTCGCAGACGAGGTGAGGTCCCGAAAAAGCAAAGTAATGCGTTGGTTCCTTACTGCACAGGGGAGGTGATGTGTTGCTTCCTTACTGGCATGCCTAATCTGCCTTGCCAGTACTTCAACTCATGACAATGCAGACTACTCCAGAATAAGACATTAAATAAATCCCACAGACTCTAGTGCTCTCAAGAGAGGTCTACAGTAATTCCATCAGAGTTGGAAATCCCACAATCCATATTGTCCTCATCAAAGTAGCACTACATGTTGTCGCCATACTAGTTTTTGGAGTCAGTGAGTTTGGTCACATTTCCCCCATTCTATTCTCCATGAATGGGCTTCCAGCCATTAGTGGCTTGTGGGAGGGAAAAGGGGTGACGTGTGGTGGGGGAGGTGGTGATTAACAAAACATTAAAAATATGTATAATGAAAAAAAACATATCTTTTTGCTCTGCTCTGTGCCTTGCCGCTTCCCATCCACTCCAAGATTGAACTGCAGGTACCATCTGCCAGCCTGCCCTGCATCTGATCCTTACGCTGCTTTCAAGGTGCTGGCAGCATGAAAGCAGAGTTAGGATTGGACTGTGCGCCCAGCCAGGGTGCTCTGTGGCAGAGAGTAAGTCTCTGCCTGCTGTCTCCAACCCAGCAATTCGGAGTCTGCATTGCTGGGTAGGAGATAGCCCAGTGCGCATGTTTGACCAGCCCGAGACAGCCAGCCAAACATACATGCGCACTGAGGGGGTAGTGCTGTGCACTCCCCCTTTTCCTCATCACTGCCCCTTCACTATAAAACAATAATAAACGTTGTTCATTATTCGTTCTTATAGTGATGGTTTGCAGCTGCTGCAGCTGGCGGTGGGGGGGGGGGGGGGGGGGGGTGGGAGGGACGCTTCTCTGCAATAGCGGAGGAGCCGCCACTGCCTCCGACTGAAATAAGATCCAGTTTCAAACTGGCTAGGATAGCGCACAGAAGTGGGCCGGGACTACTAGCTATGGTGCCAGGAGACTTCACATCTGCAGATGAGAAAGAGCGCTAAAGAGCATGAAATCTCCCGAATGAATAAACAGACTGCTGATTGATAGACCACCCTCGCCCTTGTCAAACCACATCTCCCTTACGCTGTCACTTTTCCACCTTTGAAACATGGACTCCAGAGGAATCTGAATCTCAACTCAGTGGGTTTATCACACTCACTAATAGCTCTACTTCAAGTGCATGTAAGTTAACTCCGCACTTTTGTTGGTCATCATTTTTTCCAATTATAAAGTGCTCCAATTCCTTCTATGTTATGGGCCTTATAGGAAAAAAACATTCATTACATACTGCAGGTGTCGGTTTCAATACCTGATGAAAGTTCTTCCCTTTAGGTGCAGTGGCCAAGGGCAGAACAGAGGCATATGCTATGCTACCCCTTCCTGGGGCGTGATTACTGTAGGGCTGCAATGCACGTCAACAGGGCGAAGAGAAAGAGGCTCTAACTTCAGTCTTGATGACAAGGTGCAGTCACTAATCATGCAAGTCAGTTTATTCCTAAAAAGGAAGAAAGCCTGGGGGTCTTTCCTTTTCAAGCTGCATGGATGTGTGCACCTGCCCATCTTGTATACCCGGTAGCAGTGTTAAAGTTCCACACCTCAGGGTTAGCGCTTGACAACACCGGACCTTCCTGTGTTTGGACTTTCCAAGGGATGCTGAGCAATCTCAGTCCATGGCTCAGGGAGTCTGGAGTCTGAAGCTGGAGAAGACAATTCATACGCTGGCCCAATCAACAAAAAGAACCATTTTGTTGACGCCAGAAGGGTCAATGAAACCGCGAGGCATGATCTTAGCAACCACACTTGCCATTTTAACATAAAAATCTAAAGTATGTGCAGAACCACCAGAAGTTTTCCTAAGCATGCTGATGTGATAAATACTGGCAAGATTTCTGTTTTTGTAGGGCCAGTCAGATTTCCAACACACAGAAAGCACCACATTCAATAGTACAATGAGTAAATTAGTGAAAAAGACAAAGAACAAAACCTTTTCTATAATGAGAAGTAGAAAATAATCTCTTCCTACTTTTGTAGCGCCAAGCAACCTTCCCAGTCAAAGCGGGCGCTGTAAAACATTGAGCATAGCTTCATTCTCCTCAGACTGCAGACCTGCCACAAAGGGATTTTAATCAAGAGTCAACGCAACCAGGAAAGAATCGGGCTATGAACATTCCAAGCAGACGTTCAGAAAGTCATAACCTAGAAAAGTACATCAAGTCAGTCTCGCCAGTCGTTGGTCTAGGGCAGGACAATTAACTATTAATAATCAGTTACATAAGAGTGCTGTCTCTTACTTTTCTATTTAGGACTACATTTTTAACTGAGCATCTGCAACCTCCATATTTAATGTGCACATCCTGTATTGAATACAAGTTGTTTCGAAGTAAATCAGATTCGCCTAAGTGCCACAGGAGGAACACAAGAATTCTCCTCAGTTGTTCCTTGGTGCAAGTCGCTCATGGAGTCCTGCTTTCACATTACATTTTGTTTGCTTTGTAATCCCACCTTTATATGGGGCAAGCAAAAACTATGAAATTGCCAAAACATAGCCAAGCCCGTTTGAGCTAATCACACACCGGACAGTGCAGGGTCTTTTGGAAATGTGCAACTTATTTTGTAGGGGTAAAAACAATGTACTTTGTATTATCATTGGTAGGATCTATTTAGGCGTCAAACTCACCCTAATTTCTATGTTAAACGAGGAATACTTTTATGAACGGACACTTTCATAAAAACCCAAGTTTGAAATATCATAAAAAACGAAAGCCTCAGTTAACATTAGATGGACCTTCAATAACAAAACCTCTATTACAAATTCCGTTATAATGTTAATCTAATGCATTTCAACTACCCCTTCCCATCGGGATCTTTACTAGTCCAAAAATAATCTAAACCTGAAAACCTAACTCTTAACAGTAGGCTAACTTTGGCACCAACTATACTTCAAAAAATAACTAACTATAACCATCACTCCAACGATATTGCTGCCATTATTAGTGACCTTTACCACACCCATGGCCCTTTATTTTTTATGTCCAACTGACATATATATATATATATATATATATATATATATACACACACACACACACACACACACACACACACACACACACACATTCACCTAGAAACGAATATATTTCATATATAGGGGATTATGTACAAGATTTTAATGATATTTTTAATTGTTTTGCAGGCTGGCGCTAAGAACAAGGAGCTATATATCTGATTATTTGGTGGATGAGTTGGGGACTGACTCCGTGGTATGTTTGTGCCCACTTGGGCCTTATGTGGGAGAAGACAGTGACTTTGGTTCATGAAAAGGAGCTGGGGATATTGGAATATGGACATTGAGGATGATCAACTCAAATGAATAATCGTGCATATGTGGACAATACATAATAGGAATTATAAATATGTAACTTGGTTTCTCGTCATCAATCGGTCCTAAAAAATATGCGGAGTATGGGCTGATTAGTGGTATTATGGTAAAATACTGTATGGTAAAATACTGATACGATGTCAAGGCCAGCACTGGGTATGAAATATACTTGTTTGTAAGTTAATTTATGTGAATGCACTATCACATGTGGGGTTATAAGCCGGGGAAACATGGCAGCGAGCAGGTTGAAAAAGGCAGTTAATGCCGAAACGCGTTCCTGTTCCTCTTTGCCAAAAGGAATACATTTGGTTACACTTGTTTCATGGAGCGCCTGTCATCCTTTTATCAAAGGAGAGAGTGCGGATTGTGGATGTGGTGGCACGCATTGTTAAGGCACCGCTTACGTTTAGGAGCAGGGGAGGCAACGGCGACATAGAAGTGAAGATATATATATATATGTGTTTTATAAAATCTTTTTGTCTTATAAAATCTTTCTGCTTGAGAAGAATTAAACTACATCTACCAGAAGCCAGTGCAACAGTAGGAATAAGGAGAGAACTATTCCAGTAAAATGTGAAAAAGTCATGATATGCGAATAGCATTTGGTAAAGGGTTTTTGTTTTTCAATTTAGTTTATACATATTTTGAGATGCTAATGGGCAGTTTTTGATGACTTTTTTGAGTATTGTGTGTTTTTTGTAAAGTTCATTTTGTTTATTTAAGCGCCAAACCAATGCACAGGAAACACCTGTGAACAAGGTCCGGTTTGACCGAAACGCGTCAGGGGATTCCTGTCTTTTGCTCTGCCGTAATCTCACTAATGGAATAAAGTAAATCAAATAAGGCACAACAACGGAGTGCGTTTTTTTCTTTTGTAACAGAAAGAGAATTAATTTTATATAACACGGTCGTCCTACCGAAAACCGGCACCACCAAACAGAAAAAAAGTGCGCCGTAGCACGCTATTCAGGACAATCTCTCTTTTTCATATATATATATATATATATATATATATATATATATATATATATATATATATATATATTTGGGTGAGACCTTTCAGACATTTGCGTCCATGTATTCTGCGTGGTCTGACACAGCTTTAGAGGAATATGCATCCATCAGGGCAGGGAATTTTGTCAATGTTTTATTTTCTCATAAGGGTTTGGTAATGAGGAGTGAAGTAGCTGTAGTTTGTAATTGATGGGATGTATGTGTTCTTTGACACATTTACTATGTTGTAAACAACATTATAAATATTATGTTTTTTGTCTAGGAAGTGCGTGCTGTTTGGATGCCCTGGCCTTTCATAAAGAACATGATGAATTACCGTAGACTTCCATGATTAATTTTTTACTTCGCTGCCATGATAACATTATGTCGGATTTACCTTTTTTGGTTCACAAAGTAAAGACCTGCATACACCTAGACTTTTTTAAAAGTGTAAAGAAAATACTGTCCCTTTTTCAAAGTGTCTTCTGCAAATTTGTGTTGAGTATGTCTTTTAGGTTCACCACTTACAGCACAAATTGCATCTTCTCACACCTTTTGATAACAGTCTTCCTTGAGTTTACTCTTAACACTGTTAAGGCAGTCAATTCAGTAAACAGTTCCTATTCCAAACTTCCACTTTTTAACCCTGGATGTTGTTTCATTAAAGGATTTTCAGGTGGGAGCAAAGCACACAAATGTAACCCAACTATTAGTATGCCCCCTAACCAAAAGACACATCCATTAACTTTGTCAATGCTTGTTTAATAGTAATGATACACTGGAACATATTATGGACATCCCTCATGCAGTAACACGCCTCACCGAGGGCCTGTTGAACTAAGAGTACATCGCTCAAACACTGATGAAACTCCCCTGGCTGCCTCTGCTAGACTGTACCACCTTTGAAACCAATTGTATTATCTTGAAAACCTTCACGAGAGGCACTCCTGATCATCTGGTTGACAAGTTCACTGCCTCCGGTGGCTCTCTACGAATCCGCAGCCAGGACACAATCAGATTAGAGATGAAGAAGTGCAAAAAGGAAAAAACAAGGTAACTGGCCTTCATCCTCTATGCACCTAAGATAGTTAACAATATCCCTGTATCCATCAGTGCTGCCCCAAACCCTGCCTAATGTAGTGAAGAGCGGAAGGCGTGCCTCCAGAACAATACACCATGATGCAGCAACAGCCCACTTTTGCTCTTAGAAATCAGCTAACCCTTCAATTTCACATTGACTGTCTTTACCTTGGAACCTGTACAGTGTTCCGCTGCCTTTCGGCTAGGTTTGCACTACATCCATAGATCACATAAATCCATCCGTCAATTTGACCAATGTTAACTTTATTTTCCTATAAATGTTAATTAAATATATGTTTCTTCATGTGGTGATGTCCTCCTGTTTTCCAGCTGTACACAATGACTGCTGTCGGTTGACGCATGCTACGCATGCCCCAAAAGTCAGCGAACTGGCTGACCTCCAATTATAACAGAAAATTGAAAATAGGAGTCCGACCAAGGGCACGGTTTTTGGCTTGAATGCCTCAGACGATATGGTGCCACTTGGCAGCCATGTCAAGAGCAATGTCGGTATCTGCGGCTTGTAGCCTGGCACAAAGTACCCTGTTGACTGATAAATATTGTTGCGAGTACTAATTTCATTCTGACACCAATTAGCAGTGGAAAGCAAGGCCAGGCTTAAATCTGTCCAATTTGGTTTTTATCAGAATGCACATTTTTTTATATAAATAATGCATCAAATTTGCAGATTTTTCATCTCACGGCGAGTGCTTACAGAAGGCAGCGGGGACTGATTTTAATTATCTTATGAATATGTATTTTGTGAGCGCTTGCAGAAGAGAGAGGGTGGCAGAGCGGGCAAGGAGGATATTTATTAAATCTCTAGGAAAGGAAGCTGGGAACAAGCTTATAAACTCATCATGCCCTGCGAGCACAATCTGAATCAATAAGCAGATCCGGGCCGGTGCTGGCAAACTTCAAGGCGGATTACAAATATGACAAGCTAAGGATTAGTCCTCAGTCAGTACCTTTCATAGACTTGTACTCCTGGCCCAGGGTCAGATTGGTCAGGTGCCAGGGCTCTGAAACTGGGCGCCGTTTTCACAACAAGGCGGTCTATCCAGGAAACTGTAGCTAATTCTTCACCATTGCAAGGCTTAATTCTAGCGTACTAAGAAGGACTGCAGTTCATAAAAATGCAATAGAAAGCCTACAAGTGGAGAGCGCTCATTTAGCTTGGTCTTCTTTCAGAACACTCAGACAGCCCTCGTTTGTTGAATTGATCCAGGAGAGGCCATTTTGGAAAGGGTTATTGCCAGTGCTTTAAATGGGAATAATAAGTGCAGGTACTCAACTGACCTGCGGACTAGGGTGGGGCTAGGGATAGGCCTGAAGGGTGGAGAAAAGGGGCGGGGCTTACATGTGCACATACGTTGGGAACAAGATTTTCTTAGTGTGAGAATGTGCATGATGACAGAAACATTTCTTGTATATCTCGAGTATTATTTTTCGTCCTTACATTAGAGTATTATATTCATATTTAAGTGTGTAGATTACCGGTGCATGCAGCACATAAGACATTTGTATTATGCAAAGTAATTATAGTGTGAGAATACTAGGTTCTATAATGTGAGAGTGCTATGCGTTGTCTTTACTTATATTTCACACACGTCCAACTACGTGGCAGTCAGCACGTCCTGCATGACACAACTACTGCAGTGTGATAGACTTCACAGGATCTGACTGGACCCAGTGCCATCAATCATGTTGTGGCGCAGTCCCCGTCCAAACTCCCATGGAGCGCCAAATTAATGCAAATGAGGCGCTGCTGCAGCAGCACAGGACCCCCTCTCACAGACGTCACAGCGATGCTCAGCAGCACCTGTGCTACTGTACGTAGCCATTTCACTGGCTAGCCTTTGCGCCTCACGCGTACCGGTACGCTCCTTCACGAACAACACGCTCTGGTTCTAAAGGGCAGAACAGTTAGAAGCGCCAGTCCGCAGTACCGGTTAGTACCGGCCCAGTTAAAGCACTGGTTATTTCAAAAATTGTTTCCTTTTTAGCGAACATTTGTGATTTAAGAGGAAAGGTACATACCAAATGGCCATACGGCTTCATTTGGTGCCATGTTTGGCAAGTTACCAATGTATACACGTTTGCAACACAGCTCAAGAATGCATCAAGAATTAGTCAGTAATTTGTGTTTAGGACTCTGTAGTTTTTGACAGCTATTGTGCATATCTGAAGCTGCAAAGTACATCCAGGTTGGAAAACCTGGGGTAGTCTCCAATTACATGCCTTTGATGTGCAGTTTTCTCCAAGTGCAGACATATTTCTCTGGGGAACGAAGTTTGAAGTAATCAAAATTCGCAACAAGGCTCGGACTGGGTTGAACTCTCAAATCGATTATGTAGGTGGGCTGAGGGATAATGCGCTCGGTGACATTTCATCATCCATTTGTTTTTCATACTCTCAGGTTTGGAATTTCTAATTGAGCATTTTGACTTCCAAAATGCCCTTTCACTTCCTTCCTACGGTGAATTGCAGTTGTCTATTCAGAATTTCTGATAGCCATTCAAAATATTGAATGTTCTAGTAACATTCCAGTGGTCAGATGGAATTCAACATGTTGCTTTCAAATGGAACTTATTCAGATCTCTTAAATGTTGGTAATAGCCTGCTTTTATATTTTGACGTCTGTGCCATTCACCACTTTACACTATAACATAGACCAAATACAAATTAACCTAACTATACTTTTTTCCTGCTCCATGTGATCTACAAAATTAAGTTGCTTTGTAGTTCTTGCTGAAAACCTCTTCCTTTTGTTGCAGCCAAGGACTCCCATAATTAATGAGAATCAGGTTGCCGATTAAATTGCCATAAATAACAAGGGCACAACTGTATACAATTGTCGAGGCATATTTTTATTGAGGGATTTTACTGTCTGCACCTGGCACAAATTATACATCAGGCACCCAATACACGAAAGGCTCCTACCCAGTCCTAATTAATAGCCTATACGAGAGGCTGGCTGGTAGAACATCTTTCAGTTTTCTACATTGCACCATTCTGTCTGCTTTCACATAAGGCATTCAAATACATACAGACACACAAAAATGTGATATTTCATACTTTCAAGGCAAACAGGAAAAAAAAGAGTGAAAAGCTTTAGTTTTTGGGGAGCAAAGCCTTAATAAATGCAATCTATCATCCATTTTTAGTCCATTAGTTCTTAATGTTTATTGGACAAAGAATGCTTTACTATACACTATACAGATGCTGCACACAGGGGAGTTCTGTGACCACACAGATAAACAAGGCTGAGGTCCTTCATAAGGTCACAGAACTCATCGGTACTTGCACCATCCATTTAAAGTATGGCAGAAGGAATTTGGTTCCTTACGATCCATGGTCACATCATTAGCCATCCCCCAAAAAAAAAATCTCAGGTCTCTTGTTTTTCATATTAAAGATACAGTATGGCTGCAGATTGTAGAATAAATGTGGAGCATATTGAATGTGCTGCTAGTAATTTGGTGCAACTTGAACGTAAGTCACTTTAAAAAAAACAGCAGTAGTTACAAATGTGTGGTTATGTGCAGAGAGATCTCTGCTTTTGCAAAAGGAACTCCAGCGAGATCAAAAATAAATGCCTCTTTTCTTCTGATGATGGCTTATTTCAATGAAACAGTTCAGAAGAACAGAAAAGCTATTTTTCCTTTTTATTGTTTAAACATCAGATGTAATTGTGGTCTACGACCTGCCTTTACTTCACAGCAGACATTAGGACATCACAACTCAAATATAACTTATTACGGTAGAGCAGCTTCGTAGTTTTCATTTTACAGGCAACTAGTGCTGTCACAACTAAAAGGAAAGAAAACTGGAGATGTGTTTGTATACATCTATTTTAAACGTCAATGTGCTATAACAGCAATAATAATAATCATAAGAACAATGTTACTACTAGTACTAATAATCCCACTAATACAAGCTGGCATTTTCCCTGGGCGGCCAGGTATGTTGGGCTGCCTGGGGAGCAAGAAGGCAGTTTGAGGGGTATAGAAGGCCTGCTTGGAAGTTCTATCCTTCAGCCAGTCTGACTGGTCTCGTGAGCTACATAGTATTTGGTGGCCCCGCTACCATCCATACCCCCGGCCAACCGCAAAGGATCATCTCCATCCTGCCCATGAGGGTTGCAAATGGAGAATGTGGGAGGAAAAAGACATAGTGCAGGACGACAGTGACCGGAAGAGCCGGGCATTTGTTAGTGCAGGGACTTAATTAATCGGGGTGACAATTAGCAGCTCTCATCCAGTACTCACTAGATCTAGTGCTTCACTTTCTACTTCTATTGCCTACATGGTTGCCCACTTCGGGGTTAGGGCCCGAAACGTTAGGACGATACTCCTGGGCAGCTAGCTCTGTTAATCTGGGCTGTATTTATTACAGGTGAAACATTATGTCAAATGCATTCCAATTCACTTTCAGAGCTGCAGTACCTCAATCGATTAGGAAAGACATTTTAATCTCATGGTTGTAGTTACGGGCCAGTATCTGGCATGCATTTTGCAATGGCTTCTTCACAATTATCAGTAAGTATATCTGGCCATGCAACATCTACCCACTAGAGTTTAAAATTAATATTTCTGGTATCCACCACACTACTTGATGGTAAGGTAGATACAATTTGTACAGTGAGTCTATTACTAGTGCGAACTGTAAAATGAGGTTACACACGTTGCCATGGCAATGGGTGCATCCTGAAAGTTGCATGGTTGCTTGGCATCCATCTTGCCATGTATTCTTAGATGCTCATATCAGTTTATAGTACTGTATATTTCTGATTGCTGGGTCTATTGAAGTATTTAATGCTGCACCTGATGTAGTAATATCTCACATGCAAATAATGTTTCTTTCCACAAACTCACATCCGCATATTGCATGCTATCTCAAATCTTCGTCCACTATACCCCTAAAACACTACATGAAAACTGAACTCAACATAAAACTTTCAATTCCTTCCCTGCTTTCCTTGTTTTGACGAGCCATGCATGCTCTTCATACCTCATCTATCTACATGTAACATGTGTGCCTTAATCTTCAACTCTAGTTCTGTATTTTTTCAGATTACTCACACTTCGTTTTATAGATCACAATCGCTCCTTCTTTGAAACCATATCTCTACATCCTAATACTGTGTCTCCCCTAGTTGATCTGTTCACTCCACCAACCATGTGCTGCTCTCACAACGTTATCACTAATGTTCACATCAAATTCCTAACGATTCAATCTACCACAAAGAAATTTGAGTACATTTAAGGATTGGCTACTTGAGAGCACAATACTAATCCCAATAAAAACAATACTAATAAGAACTGGATTTAAACAATAACCTTGAGCTCTGGAGGTTCATGCTACTTGCTGTAAAATGCTTCAGCATCTTGTCAGGTTGTCAGGTTTAGTAAGCTCTCCATAAGTGCAATGGCAATATAATACTTCTACTATTAATAATACTCTACTCAGCCAGTCAGAATGTTCAAGGTGCTGACACTAATTGATGTTTGTCGATGTCAGAGTCTCTGTGTGAGAGTGGGAAGCAGGAACACTGTAGATAGTGATGATTGGCCTGTTTGCATGTATTGATCGCACCTGCAAATTACCCTACTGCCCGTAGCCTGTGAGATGATAACAGTTGTTAAAATGTCCTTTTCTTATTCATATGCTATGGTCTATGCACTGGGGCCCTTATTTGCAGGGTAGGGTATTAACCGTGGTTGTTTCCCTCTGGAGTGGCCAATAGTAGGGTGTGAGAAAGTAGCCTCTTTCTAGCCTTGTTACCCCCACTTTGGGCCTGTTTGTGAGTGTATGTCAGGGTGTTTTCACTGTCTCACTGGTATCCTGCTTGCCAGGGCCCAGTGCTCATAGTGAAAATCCTATGTTTTCAGTATGTTGGTTATGTGTCACTGGGACCCTGCTAGTCAGGACCCCAGTGCTCATAAGTTTGTGACCTATAGGTATGTGTTCCCTGTGTGATGCCTAACTGTCTCACTGAGTCTCTAATAATCAGAACCTCAGTGGTTATGCTCTCTCTTTGCAATTTGTCACTAACAGGCTAGTGACCAATCTCACCAATTTAAATTGGCATACTGGAACACCCTTATAATTCCCTAGTATATGGTACTGAGGTACCCAGGGTATTGGGGTTCCAGGAGATCCCTATGGGCTGCAGCATTTCTTTTGCCACCCATAGGGAGCTCTGACAATTCTTACACAGGCCTGCCACTGCAGCCTGAGTGAAATACCGTCCACGTTATTTCACAGCCATTTACCACTGCACTTAAGTAACTAATAAGTCACCTATATGTCTAACCTTTACCTGGTAAAGGTTAGGTGCAAAGTTACTTAGTGTGTGGGCACCCTGGCACTAGCCAAGGTGCCCCCACATTGTTCAGGGCAAATTCCCCGGACTTTGTGAGTGCGGGGACACCATTACACGCGTGCACTACACATAGGTCAAGACCTATGTGTAGCTTCACAATGGTAACTCCGAATATGGCCATGTAACAGGTCTATGATCATGGAATTGCCCCCTCTATGCCATGCTGGCATTGTTGGCACAATCCCATGATCCCACGGGTCTGTAGCACAGACCCGGGTACTGCCAAACTGCCTTTTCAGGGGTTTCACTGCAGCTGCTACTGCTGCCAACCCCTCAGACAGGTTTCTGCCCTCCTGGGGTCCAGCTAGGCTTGGCCTAGGATGGCAGAACAAAGGACTTCCTCAGAGAGAGGGTGTTACACCCTCTCCCTTTGGAAAAAGGTGTTAAGGCAGGGGAGGAGTAGCCTCCCCCAGCCTCTGGAAATGCTTTCATGGGCACAGATGGTGCCCATTTCTGATAAGCCAGTCTACACCGGTTCAGGGACCCCTCAGCCCTGCTCTGGCGCGAAACTGGACAAAGGAAAGGGGAGTGACCACTCCCCTGACCTGCACCTCCCCTGGGAGGTGCCCAGAGCTCCTCCAGTGTGCTCCAGAGGTGCTGCTGGCACACTGGACTGCTCTGAGTGGCCAGGGCCAGCAGGTGACGTCAGAGACTCCTTCTGATAGGCTAGCAACACCTGAAGGAGCCTATCTTCTCTCCTAAGTAGCCAAACCCTCTTTTCTGGCTATTTAGGGTCTCTGCTTTGGGGATTTCCTTAGATAACGAATGCAAGAGCTCATCAGAGTTCCTCTGCATCTCTCTCTTCACCTTCTGCCAAGGAATCGACTGCTGACCGCGCTGGAAGCCTGCAAAACTGCAACAAAGTAGCGAAGACGACAACTGCAACTCTGTAACGCTGATCCTGCCGCCTTCTCGACTGTTATCCTGGTGGTGCATGCTGTGGGGGTAGTCTGCCTCCTCTCTGCACTAGAAGCTCCGAAGAAATCTCCCGTGCGTCGACGGAATCGTCCCCCTGCAACCGCAGGCACCAAAGAACTGCATCACCGGTCCTCTGGGTCTCCTCTCAGCACGACGAGCGAGGTCCCTTGAATCCAGCAACTCTGTCCAAGCAACTCCCACAGTCCAGTGACTCTTCAGTCCAAGTTTGGTGGAGGTAAGTCCTTGCCTCCCCACGCCAGACTGCATTGCTGGGAACCGCGTGTTTTGCAGCTACTCCGGCTCCTGTGCACTTTCCGAGGGAATCCTTTGTGCACAGCCAAGCCTGGGTCCACGGCACTCTAACCTGCATTGCACGACCTCCTGAGTTGTCCTCTGGCGGCGTGGGACTCTCTTGTGCAACTTTGTGTGAGCACTGTTTCACTCCACTTTGTAGTGCCTGTTCTGGCACTTCTGCGGGTGCTGCCTGCTTTTGAGAGGGCTCCTTATCTTGCTGGGTACCCCCTCTGTCCCCTGACGCAATTGGCGACATCCTGGTCCCTCCTGGGCCACAGCAGCACCCAAAAACCCTAACTGCAAGCTTTGCAGCTAGCAAGGCTTGTTTGCGGTCTTTCCGCAGGAAAACACTTCTGCACAACTCTCCACGGCGTGGGACATCTATCCTCCAAAGAGAAAGTTTCTAGCCCTTGTCGTTCTTGCAGAATCCTCAGCTTCTACTGTCCAGTAGCAGCTTCTTTGCACCCACAGCTGGCATTTCCTGGGCATCTGCCCACTCTCGACTTGATCGTGACTTCTGGACTTGGTCCCCTTGTTCCACAGGTACCCTCGTCTGGAAATCCATCATTGTTGCAATGCTGGTTTTGGTCTTTCCTGCAGAATTCCCCTATCACGACTTCTGTGCTCTTTGGGGAACTTTAGTGCACTTTGCACTCACTTTTCAGGGTCTTGGGGTGGGCTATTATTCTAACCCTCACTGTTTTCTTACAGTCCCAGCGACCCTCTACAAGGTCACATAGGTTTGGGGTCCATTCGTGGTTCGCATTCCACTTTTGGAGTATATGGTTTGTGTTGCCCCTATCCCTATGTGTCCCCATTCCATCCTATTGTAACTATACATTGTTTGCACTGTTTTCTAATACTATACTGCATATTTTTGGTATTGTGTACATATATCTTGTGTATATTTGCTATCCTCATACTGAGGGTACTCACTGAGATACTTTGGCATATTGTCATAAAAATAAAGTACCTTTATTTTTAGTATATCTGTGTATTGTGTTTTCTTATGATATTGTGCATATGACACTAGTGGTACTGTAGGAGCTTCACTCGTCTCCTAGTTCAGCCTAAGCTGCTCTGCTAAGCTACCATTATCTATCAGCCTAAGCTGCTAGACACCCTATACACTAATTAGGGATACCTGGGCCTGGTGCAAGGTGTAAGTACCCCTTGGTACTCACTACAAGCCAGTCCAGCCTCCTACATAGGGTTAATTAGAGCCTAATACAATGATCAGGTATGAATCGAACACGACTGCCTGAATTATCTCTTGGTGCTTCAGTCGTACTTGTTGTTATACAATGAAACTCGTATGAAGCTCCTGAAGGATAAAATGATTGAGTTGCCGCTCTCAGAACACAAGCCACTGATTTCCAAAAGAGACACTCTCTCGCTCTGTTTCTCGGTCCCGCTGAGGCAAGTGTTTAACCCTTTGAACTATGCTAGCAAATACAATGATGTACCTAACACAAATGTACCTGTTTTAGTAGACTGACATTTAAGTTTTGGTGTAATACCCTTGGAGACTCCTACTTGGTAATACAGAAGTGTTCGCTTCCATTAATGGTTAATATATGGCCACTTGTACATGCCATAATTTCTCCTACTCTCAGGCTGCTTCCTAGATATTGTCCTCATCCTATATATTTTTTCACAACTTTTAACACTGACATAATGCTTTCTGAGTACTTAATATCTCCTTGTCCTCTTATTTAGGTCTAGCATTAGCCAAGATCTTTTGATTTACCTACAGTTTTATGTATGATATATTTACTTACAAGGAATTTCAGTCAGTCCTCTTCATCCACTGGTCTGTTATTGTTTCTTTCATATTTCTTTTTTAAATTCCACCCACTACAGCATGGGCTAAGGGTCATCCCACTTCAGCCACTGGCTATCTTCTCTGTGAGTGATGTAATTTTGTCCTTTCTAAATGAGCACATCCAAACACAAAGCAGCAACCTAAAATACCAAGGACTATGCTGGCAATGTGTGTTTTTAAGAGATAAAACAAAAAGAATGTATCTAGCCATTTTTAGATTCATGAGGGGGGCGCAGTTTTCCCAACAATAAACTTGGTGAAAAAACAAACGACAAAACAAACACTAGCAAAAACAAAATGTTGGCAGATATGTTGGATTGGCCTATGCTTGATTATGGACTGCGGTTTAATGTAATCTTTTTCATTGTTTTCTTTCTGCCCTCTGGTTAAAGGTGACAGCCTCAGTCTCAGGCTTTAGGTGCAGCCTAACCTCTGCTTTTCAATTCTGATATATACTGTGAGAAGGAGTTCTACTATTACATGGAAAAAGTATACATTGCCTTGCCAGGACCGATTCTTAAAACCCAACAATACCCATGGAGGATTTTGACCATATCAGAGAATTTGCTCTTCTGTTATTTGCAGTGCTTAAGGATTCAGAAGAATAAGAATTATCTAGAACCTAGAAGACTACTATTTTAGGTCCCGCCAGAGACAGAACATGTGCTGTACCTTGCAAGACCCTTTTATATCTTACAGGGGGCTTAGAGACTGCCCGTTGCTTTCAATTGGCAAGCTGCATTGTTACTCTCATTTGCTTGCTCCTTATGGGTCAGCTTCCTTAGACTTTTTCCCTCTGTGTGTATTTGACCCTGTCCTAGGAAATTAAAGAATTATTTGTGTTCCTCCACTGCATATTTTTCAGGCACTGGTTTTTTTCTCCATTTTCCTTAAGCACTCTACAAAAGTGTTCGATTTCAGCTGTCTTCCTCGTATACTTCTCCCTCTCCGTGTTATTCCCCTAGTCTATCCTGACTGCCGCACTCGCCATTGTTCATCTGCTTACCCCAGCCCCTTCCGGCCACCCTCCGTTGGTGTGTGCTTGCCCCTCCCATACTCTTTTGGCAATCCACTGCCCCTTAACCCCTCCCACCCATCCTCCATTGCCCAGGTGCAAGCACCCAGCCCCTCCCATCCTCGGTTAGCCGTCTGCTTGACCCAGACCCTCCTGCTCCACCTCCATTGTACGTCTGCCTACACTCCAGACCCTCTTGCACATCCTCGGTTGTCTGTGTGCTCCCCCAGGGTGTCATTGCCTCCCTCACTTTGCGTTGCTGTCAACCTTCCTGCCCTAAATGTTGCCTCCCTCCTACTGTGTTGTCTTTCTCCCTCCCTGTGTTGCGTCCCCCCTCCAATCCTCCATTCCGAGTTGCCTCCGGGGAGTAATTAAAAAGAAGTGCTATGATGCAGCTAGTGCTCCCCGAGTCATAGCACTTTTTATTTTATTCCTTTCCCCACACGTCCTTGTCTACTGTGTTGCCTCCCACACTCCCTCTCTCTGTATTGCCTCAGGAAAGCAATTCAAATAAAAAGCGATATGATGCGGCGCGTGCTGGCAGCACCATAGCACTTTTTCTAAATTACTTTTAGCCTTGCTGCACAGCTGATGCCCTGCTCTACAACAACGCGACAAAAGATTCACAAAGCCAATGTGACTTGCAAAATCCTTTTGCATAAGACTTCTGACATTCTACCATCTCACAACCACAAATACAGACCTTTATTCTGTCTCCCCAGCCAGAAAACATATCCCTCTACGAGGTGTCCTGCAATCGTAGCAACCCCCAACTGGCAATTTACCAAGCGCTTACTCTAAAAAGTCAGTGTCTTACCTGTGGTGTTGGGATCACTTCATGCCCCAAACACAATTTCATGCCTGGAATATTCAACTGCCCCAAAACAGTCCTCTAAATAGAATCCTGCCATCAACCCACCCATAAAAAAAAGATATACTTCTGGTATACTGCCATGAAAAGACTTGTGGAGAGGGTCAGAAGAAGCAGTGACTGACCACATCCAGTGCCCTGCTAACCACCAGCACAGGTGCCTAGGGATAGAGCGAGCCTGCGCGAGCGGCTCCTCTGGCAGCACTCCTTGGCTGTTTTACACTTACAGAAAGGAAAAGAAGAGCAAGGCTGCTCTCGCACTCCTTTAGCTCCTGGTTGTGCCACAAGAGTGCATACGAAGCAGGAAAGACGTGCTTCTCTATTAGAACCAGTAAGCATGGAGTTTTACCTGTTGTAACTGAATACAACCGAGAGCCAGAAACTGAACGTCAAATAAGTAGTCAAATACACACCTTTCCCAGACTCTTCCTCCATTTAATTCCTTGCCTATGACTTACTTAAATACATCTTCCGTTTGCAGAAATTGTAGCACGTTAAAGGCATTAATACGCAGCATGAAGTGTGCTGCCAACACATTTTCAAGCCAATTTTGTGGTTTGACAGGAGTCGTTCAGTTACTACAGGTCAACAGTGATGTAACAGCTAAATTGTAATAAGAAAACTAGGCAGACTTTTTTATACAGATATTGCAGGTGCATCATACAGAATTACACACTATGCCTCCACCATGTATCACAAGAATGGGATTGACAAAACTGAGCACAGGACAGGGCCATTCTGCAGTAAGCTGTCTTTGGAAAGCTTTCTACGCTATCATGGTTTTCCTTTTTTGGTATGTTTTTGCAGTGGCCTAAAAGGACAATAAATTGTGTTTGTGGCTAAATCCAGGATAAACCGTGAGGGTGGAGCTAAGCCTCCAAATCGAGAACCGAGCCTTATAGAAACAAAAGCATTCTGTGGAAGGGCAGAATCAGAGGTAACCTATATTTGGCAGATGCTAATTCCCAAAGATCATCTGGGGGTGGGTTAAAACAATAGCAAACTATAGCAGGGGTGTGCGAAAACTTCTGCGTTTCATTTTATAAAATAATTCTGTTTATTGTACAAAATGCATTTCGGCAGTGTCTCAAGTAACTTTTGCTTGAAGAGTGTACCTTGCACCAAAAAGTTACGTAAGGGACCTGCAGGATACTGGTTTATGGAGAAAATTTCCCGTTTGAGGAGAAAATGTCTCTTGGCAGGACATGTTTTTTTCACTAGAACTGAACTCTTGGCAAGACATTTCTACCAGAATAGAGATCACGGTATGACATTGTGCGTGTGAACCAGTGGCCTGCTGCAATCTCCTGAGACTTTTTTTACCCGAGGTATACCCATACACACACACATCTATGTAAAATTACTTAAAGCTAAATATTTCTAAATTTCATTATATCACGTAATGGGAAATTCATACATTTTGCAGATTTAATTACAATTTCACCCAGGCCTAATTATACTCTACTTGCTATGTGCAAGGGTTCCAGTATATTTAAATGTACGAGGCAAAGTTCTTATCCTGATCGTCATAACTCCGTGCATAGCAAACAAATTAGGGAGCCAATCCGGTGCAGGTAAAGTGCTAGGTTTCAAACAGAGCCTAGTGCTTTGCTGGCTGCCAGAGAAGGCGATGTTCTGATAAATACTTCCCTCTGAAAGAAATACTGCCAGCTTATCTCCAGTTCCTGTAATTCATTAGAGGCGGCGCAGCATGCATCAAGTGAATTCTTCATTCAGGACTTTTTAATGACCAGAGAATGATTAATCAGCAGCTTCCTGGGGCAGAATCGATTTGCCTAAACTCCGAATGGTAAATAAAGGTGGACCACACAGGCTCACTCCATCCCATGGGCGCGTCTTTCACTGACGCCTGCACCGGGACTGCATAGCAATGTCGCGGGCCCTGGGCCGACATACTAAATAAATGATGGACACAGACACATGGACACAGCCCTTTTTATTAGCAGGGTCGCTTGACCAGTGACACCTGTGATGGAGGGCTTTGGGGTGAGTGGGAAGCGAGCCCTCAAGGAGTGGCTGGTGGAAACACATTATTATAGAACACTAGATCGTGACTAGCCGGTCACTTCAGGCGTGCCAATATTCAACAAAAATCCATAGTGCAAATGACTACAAAGACAAAAATGCATTATTAATATTCAATAAACTCAAGAATGGTAAATTATGGGAAGAATGACCAAGCTTCAAATACAGACAGCCGAGGCAGGCCTGATCATTCAGCACTAACGCCAAACAGAGGAGATCTGCAAGGATCCACGTGCAACAGCAGCATGTCGAAGTGCATGTTTTTTAAAGGCCTCAGTGCTTGTACTAGCAGACAGCAGACATTGTTTTCAAAGCTCACAGTGCTGCGGTTAATGAGCAGATTTATGTGCATGACGTCACCTCTTACAAATCCTCCTACCCCACACACGTATCTGTGGCACTGACAGATAGCTCATGGTCTACACCAGGAGACTAATTCTTTCATGCCTGGGTTTCGTCATAACCTCTCTATGGGGTCATTGTGGTTTTAGTCATTGCCATAAGTTAAGGGTTACAGTGAACCCATTGCCCCAGGGGATATTTTACTCTAGGTGCGCACTATCTTTCACAGATCCTTTGTAATTGGATAGCCTAGTCCAATTTATGGGGAGTTGCTATGAACTCAAGATTACATAACATAACCGGTGCATTTATAGAGCATATACCCATTCCAAAGAGGTCTATTTGTGCTATTGACAGCTTACAGATATTTAAGGATACCAAACTACATGGTACTCATTTGGTTGGATTCAGCAGGGTGAAAGGCAGAGAGCACCAGCTTACATTTGAACCTGTGAACAACCTCAGATCCCTGCAGTGGATACATCAGGCAATGAGATATCTGACCAGGCTACAACAACCAGAATGACTAGGTTGGACGCGTGAAGGTTGATGGAGGACCCAGGGAGAGCCTGAACTCACTCCCCCAGGAGACCACGTGGCAGAGGTAGTGCTCCTTTGTTGTTCTCATGCCTGGAGTCGCTTTAATTCAAACGTCCAGTCCCACTCTGCGGGACGCGCAACGGTTGACGGAGGACCCGGGGAAAGCCTGAACTCACTCCCTCAGAAGACCACGCGGCATGGGTTGGGCGCTCCATTGTTGTTCTCACACCTGGAAGCACTACATTTTGGATACCCGGTCCTGCTGTTTGAGATGCGCCCAGGCACATGCCCAGGCGAAGACCCGGCAGATAGTGGGCCTGTCTGTACCCATCAGTGTCCCAATGAGGCCAGGCCCACTCTCTTGGTTCCAGGGCAGAATATCTATGACAGCTTCAGACCCCAAGACTCTCTAAGCTCACCGAGAACACCCCAACCTGGATCCACTGAATCCCCACTCTTCCTGCATGCCTGGACCCCCCCTCACGACAGACGAGACTCGCTCCACCATGAGCAGCATCCACTCTGGAGCCCCCACTGACCCCTTCCCCTACTACATCTTCAACAAGGCCAGTGCCTCGATCACACCCAAGCTCCACAAGACCATCAACAGCTTCCTAGAGTCGGCCACTTTCCCCGAGGACTGGAAGCATGCAGAGATCTGCCCGCTTTTGAAGAAACCCACGGCAAAAATGAAAAAATTGGTACGATAGTAGGAAAAAATATAATCATTACTACAACAGTGAAAATGTGAACCAATCACTGCAAAACAATTAATTTGTACATTTCTTTTCATATTATTTTAATCAAGCGATAAAATAGCCTAAATTAAATATATCACAATACTTTAACCACAAATTACATATCCTACAAAGACATAATATATACATAAATCAACACAAATAGAAAAATACAATGCACTTCGACAAAAAATGTACTCCAGTCATCCTTTCATTTTCAGGAAATGTGGTTATTAGCAATGCTTTAAATGTTAATCCACATAGGAGATGGTTGTATCATGTTCACATCTCTGAACAACAATTACTGTTGTTTGTATTTAAAGAAAGATGTGTCTCAAAAGCATTCCTTATAAGTTTTAATTAACGTTTTCTCACAACCTCTCCCTAAACAACAAGGTCGGTGCGTTTCAGACCTTTCTAATTGTGAGCCTCTTGAGGACTATCGGAGAGTGAAGTACTGCCGACTTTAGACAACAAAAATGCAAAAATGCAGACGATATATTGGTGAAATTTAATTGGAAATATCTTGCTGAAGTAATAACCACCAAAAACACAGTAATCGACTGATCAGGGGCTCAGGAACTGAGTGTTGAAGAAACCCACAGCTGACCCCCACGGATCTCAAGAATTACCGCCCCATATTGCTGCTGCCTTTCCCAGCCAAGGTCGCCAAAAAAGCAATCAACGCTCAGCTCTGTAAACACATCAAGGACAACAACATCCTGGACATCTCCCAATCAGGATTCAGAACTAATCACAGCACTGAGACTGCCCTGCTCGCTGACACAGATGACATCCGCTCTCTCCTCGACCGCGGCAAACAGCAGCCCTCATCTTACTAGACCTATTGACCACCTTCGATACAGTGTCCCACCGCACCCTATGCGCCAGCCTCCACACAGCAGGCATATGTGGTAAGGCCTTTCAGTGGATACACTCCTTCCTGATAGGCAGACCGCAGAGAGTCAGACTCCCGCAACACCTTCCAGAATATACAGAGATCAGCTGTGGGGTACCCCAAGGATCCTCGTTTCCACACCCTCCGACTCCTAAGGAAGATCTACAGATGGATCCCAAGTGACTGCCGCAAAACCATGACACACGCCCTGATCACAAGCAGGCTTGACTTTGGCAATGCCCTCTATGCGGGAACCACCAAGAAGAACCTGACCAAGCTACAACAAATCAAGAATGCCTTGGCCAGACTCATCCTGAACATCCCCCACCAAGAACACATCACAGGACACCTGAGAGATCTCCACTGGATCCCCATTGAAAAGAGGATCAACTTCAAGCTCCTCTGACACGCTTACAAGGCCTTCCACAACCTTGGACCCATATACCTCAACCACTGCATCACCTTTTGCTCCCATGCCAGACCTCTTTGCTCCTCCCAGCAGTCATTTCCCACCAAACCCCACATAAGGAAGTCCTCGGCTGGAGGAGATCGTTCTCCGACCTTGCTTCAAAATGTGAGAACACCTTACCACTCCCCCTCAGACAGTTGCCATTGCTACCTCAATTCAGGAAAGACCTCAAAACCTAGCTCTTCGACTGAACCCTGAGGACATACCCCACAGCGCCCTGAGACCCTACTGGTGAGTATTGTGCTCTAAAAAATATTGATTGATTGAGGAGTTTGATATATTAGGGGTTCCCTGGAACTGGTGATTTTATCTAGATGCTCTGTAGTGGCTTGTTCCCTCTCAACTCTTTCTCGGGTTATACGTGCTCTGCCTCCCATATCCCATCTATTGGGTTAGTTAATTTTGGTAATATGGGGAAGCAGAAAAAACTCAAGTGCACCATAGCTTCTGCCTCAGGGTGACTCTGATGATCATGGGCGCATTTCTTTCCTGCGCTGTTGACTTAATCAGCCAAGTGATTAATTTGGCTAAATGCCGTCTTTCCCTGTCCTCCCCTCCCGCCCAGCAAGATGCGCCTGCAGCCTGTTTGGCATCTCCGGTCGTAAGATCTGATTCTTTATTGTCTGTGAGCGGGAGCCACCCAAGCAGGACTATGTAACACTGGAGTCTGATGCCTCACCCTAGCCCAAGAAGAACCATCTACCCTGATGCCAGAATTTATTGTATGTAATTTTTCAGCTAAGGGGACAGGGAGAAAATAAAGAGGCCCAAGTCAACAATTAACTCCAAGCGTTACGGATAGATGACAAGGTTTCCTCAGGCCAGGAGGTAGGAAACCAGGGGCTCAAACGAGTCTCATTCGAGGATGCTTTTTATTTTGCCTTGGATAGTATGCTAAAGCCTATAATGGAACGTAGGTTGGTAAAGGAAAATCTTAGAGAAGCCCATAGTGTCCCTTGCCACATAGGTGTCATCTAGTTAAGCTTCAAAGGATGCCTCAAATCACCAGGGTTCTCTGAATAACAGCATGAGAAGAAGCAACACTGTACACTGTACACACAACACAATAAGGAAAACAAAGAGAACCTACAAAGAAGACCACATCTTTGAAGAAAATATTTGGGAGTGCAGGAGGCATTGCAGGTGCAGGCACAGTTACTGGTCCTGTACCATAAATCACAGGACAGCAAGTGGACCTCAGGCACAAAAATAAGTGCCACCTAGGACCAAAAACCTACTTTGTATTTATGTACGGCCTGTGCCAGGTGCCACCCTATAAATCCCAGCCCCATGTTACATTATTCTGTGCAAGTCTGCATTCTTGCGCTCACTACAGACTCCTGTGGGTGTAGCCCATAAAGTGCCATTTGTTAAGATATGTCTTGAAGACAGTGGCACCGGCTTGCAACGACCTTCCTCACCAATGAACCACCCCATCAAACCATGCATACATTAGTCGGTGTGAGCCACAGGGTGCAAGCAGGAGGGTAGAGAAAACATATTGCTATGCATCACATTGCCAGTTTGTGCAATGGCCACTGAGATGACCACATGCTACAGAAAACTGCATCTAAGCTGCTGGTGCCAGGTTAGACCTCAAGCAGACCTCCTCTCAGCTCTAGCATGGGTCTTTGTCAACCATAGGTGGGTTTACCCATTGAAGGGCAATGTCAGCCCACTGGCTTAAACATACCAAGAACCAGCTGGCAAAGTACTCTTCTTGAATATTCCAGTGTGAAAAAAAGGATCACCATGACAAGGTACGGACAGCGATGGTAAGTTTACAGGAGCTGCACAACCTAACTCTGAAGTCTTAATTTACTAATAAATTTACTTTATTACTAGAAAGTTTGAAAATGATACGTGTTTTATTTTGGGTTATGTCAGAGCACGCTATTTTGTATATGTTAACATGCCTGAGACCTCTTTTTCAAAATCACATGAAAAGTAGGGAGTTCACAAGTCATTGTTTTTGCTAAATAGATTAAGGCGCTGCACATCCCCACCCCGTTCTAAAGCACCTTGTGTAGGATCACTAGAACTCAGAAACTAGTGTAGCAAACCAATAGCCCTGGCAAATCTGCACTAACATGTGAACCCCCTGCGCATCATGAATGAAAGTAGGAACCCGCGGGACACAGGACCGCTTTCAAAAACCAGTGACCTCTGTAATACACTGGACCGTCCCCATCAGCACATCTAATGCAGGAACCGGTGGGCTTAAGGATCTAGTTTAAAAAACCTCCGTGGGTTCAAAAGTAACCAGAAGATTCAGAAGTTAGTAAACACCAAAAGAACTTTCAAACGCGTGACAGATCAGCATAGCATACAAATAGTGTAGGTCTGCCGGGAACTAGGATCTACACCATGGGTTCTCACAAACATTTTCCCAGGGGCTGCACTCTTTGGTCTGTGTTGTGACCGAGGGCCGCATTGATGTTCGCAGGGCAGTAGTTCGAGGGCTGGTGGTGGGGAGGGGCAGTGGTAAAGTGGTTGTAGGGTAAGTGAAGCGTATATATCTAGTGTCTTAATTGCGCAATGTGAAACCAGGAACGGGTACAAATCCCGGCTTCTCCACTTAACCAAACTGTGTGATCCTAGGCAAATGTTTGACTTCACTTTTCCTCCTTTTTCTTCATCACATATAAGAACCTTGAAATACATCTTCAGGATGTATGCTGCATAATACCTTCTGTGTCTGATTTAATCAAATATAATGTTGTTCGTGTACAACAGAAACCCAGCCCTCCCAAAGAGTTCACATAACAGCTGGCTTGCCTCTTAGTTCACAGTTCACATTGTTGCCAGTGTGTGGGGGAAAGAGGGATGAAAGTTTTTTAATTTATGTTTGAAAATGATCACTCTAAAAATACTTCTCAGTTCAGTGATATAATTGTGTGTACTAAGGTGAAAGGTTCTGCAGGTTAATGAAATGCACCTTTTGAACTTCAAACAGATCATACTTTTATATTTCTGCTGCATGAGGTCTCTAATAATGAAGGTGTTTCTAAAGTTGAGTTCCAGGACACCCTAGTTACTCCCTTTTCAATTAGCCTCTGACTAAATACTTGCCTGTTTAGTTAAGAGTGTTTAGTGCTGGTGCCACGCCGAATAAACAGCAGCATAGTGCTGCTGTTGACCTGGGGGGGCACATGTAAATGTTTGGAGGGCCGGATGCGGGCCCTGGGCTGTACTTTGAGTATCACTGATCTACACAGTAACAATTTATGAATAGGGCAGAAATTGTTGGTCTTCGACAGCTTATTTTGGGATCTCCGGGATGGTATGAGCTAGGGCAGAAAACCCTCTTTATTAGTGCTAGAAAAGAAGTGCAGAAACCACCGGGGGTCAAGAATAGGGGGGAAACTCTTGCGCTTCAGAGCTAGTGTAAAAGCTAGTGGGGTTTCACGAACTGCTGCATGCAACACTGTCATTTCGAACCTAGTGCAGGAACCCACAGGCCTGAGGGTGCGTGCCAGGAGCTATAGGGTTTACAAATGGATGTGAAATATGCTGGGGTTTTGAGTCTGTTCTAAGAAGCCCCAACCCCTGGGGGGTTAAACTTTTGAACCTTTAGGCCTTGCACTAGAGCGTGCGCAGCAAAGCAATGAGTGCACCGCTGCGGTGAAGTGTGAGCACGCACGCCCCCTCTCCCCACATCGGCGTGACAGGAGGCAGCACAGTTCAATAGAGAGACGTGGAAGCTCCTTTGTCAGAAAAGAGCGAGCGCCTGTAAACAAGGGAAATGGCGGAATAAATGAGTTGACTGAACTCCTCTCTTCCCCGGGCCTGAGTTGTCCCCGAGGACATAGATCTAATTAAAAAGATCCGGCTGACAGCACGGACGAGCTGTACTGCCTGACAGCTGCTCCCGCCCGAGCCGCCCTGAGCATACCTGCGCCAGGCTCCCCTAACCCGAGCTTTTAACCCGCCTCCTCTCCCTGCGCCTTCCCGCCACCTAGGCAGGTCCCCGTCGGCCCTTCTCTCCCGGATGCCTTGGCGCAGCATCTAACCTCCTTCTCCGAGAAGCCTTTGCGGGCTTCAGAAAAAATCATTTCATTTTGAGCAAGGCATCTTCTGGCAGCCGCCAGAGAAAGGGATAACGACAGAGCTTCTGAAAGTGCGGGAGCAAAACGGAAGCTATGTTTGCATTTATAACGTGTTGCCTTTTCCTATCATCTTGTCCTTTGAATTCTGTATTATTGTTGGCGAACAAGGTCCCCGCCCCACCCCCCAAAATACCTATTCTGATATGACCGTATTACTCGGCGATGGCAGTTTAAGCCTCCAATTGACACTATTTTACGAAAAGCTTCTTTGACGATTAACTACCCACATATTTACCACACAGTGAATTTCAGGTGTTTGGTGGTTTTCTGGGTTGCTCGTGTTCAAAGTTTTTCATGCATTGGAGAGGACATGACAAGTCAGACGTGTAAACGCAAACAAGGTCAATAACAAGGAAAACTTTGTGGGCTGGAAAATCGCCAGACAATGCATGGTGCTTGTTTAACGAAGAATGCTGGAATTGTCTTGAGAGCACACATGCGCGATCACAATTCACATTTCCAGGCTATGACTTTGCATCCTCCCGAAGGGTTTAGACATGAGTAATACGCACTTGTAATTAAAGCAAGTTCTAGGTGTGCCTACTGAAGACAGTCCCTACAGGCTCCATTACAACCCAAGGTATCCTGAAGCATCTGCACGCAGGATGAATTTGTGGACTGTATATGCTCCATTTTAGAAGATGAAATGGAATCCTGAGGCCGATTTGACCATTCAGGTTTGACAGAACGAACAGAAGCTACATCGAAATCCTTCCGACTGCAATTTGGTTGACAAGCCAAGGCTACACCCTCTCTTCCACTTAGAATCCACCACTAACATCACAGCTCCAGCACCAGGATCCTCCTTGGCTCTGGGGAAAAACTTGCCAACATTCTGTGGGCAAAATAGGTATGGTTTTTAGAAGTTTCAAAAATGGCAATTACTATAAAGACCACATGATTGATTGTGTTTGACCTAGGTCTTCAAAAACGTGTGCAAATATAATTCATTTACAACATGTCTTAACCACCAACCTATTTTACCAACAGAGGCACAACGCCAGAAAAATGCAGGTGGTAAGCTTGCTTCCTGGGCACTAAAACCTGTGCCAGCCCAGCTAGTTCAACTAATGAAGTAAGAACTGCCAGAAGCGTTGGCTGAGTTTCTAAGAAGCCAGGAACAGAAACAGTTCTTCTGTAACCTCGATCTACTTTGTGACCCTACATGACACTTCTTTTGCTCCTCATCGCCCTTCTGTCTCCTCTCACCATGTTTGCCTACGCTTTCCTATCACCCAAGCCTCCTTTATAGAGTGCTACAGGCAAATCTGAGGTTTTGCTTCTGCATGACAGGACAAGCAGTTGTGACAAACAATTTTCATTAGAAAAATATTGTTTAATGCATAACTGAATCTTTCATTCTACACAGATTTGGATACTTCCAGGTGTGAGACAAAAAGGCAGTGTGCAGCATATTAGTGAGTAGATACACTGTGCTTA
This sequence comes from Pleurodeles waltl, assembly GCF_031143425.1. Taxonomy (NCBI): domain Eukaryota; kingdom Metazoa; phylum Chordata; class Amphibia; order Caudata; family Salamandridae; genus Pleurodeles; species Pleurodeles waltl. The sequence continues at coordinate 861,005,327 of NC_090446.1, read as the reverse complement.
TTTATAGATTTGTGCGTGACTTAGCATTACTGTGACAACAGCACCTTGAGTTCGACAGCACACCTGCATCAGAAAGGTCACTTTAATACATGGTGATCGCACAACAAATAACCTTTCAGCTCTGCAATTAGAGCAGCAAGCCACGTGAACAGCGGTATGCTAAATGTTCAGGCAATGCTCTGCAGGCGTTCGCTAGCCAAAACAAATGCACCTGCATGCCAAAAAATTATAAGCACTCGAGGAAATGTGTAATGCAGAAGAGGCTCAGAGACCGAAAACTATCGAACTAATTATCTATTTCCCAAATCTTGGCAGTGAGTTACGAGAGTCGAAAAATCATTTTAATGTAGCTGTGAAAAGGAGGAAAAGTAAAAACTGACCAAGAATTTTAAATGCGGGGGAAAGATGGTTTACCTTAATTGGCCACAAAGAAAGCTTAAAGAAGCACCTGTAACTCATTACGTTATAGTCTCATACAGTTGTGCCTCGCTCGTTTTTAAGATACATGTCAGTAGAGAGCATTTAACTCACCGAGACATCTCGCCAAATGTCGGCCAGTGCCAATACTGTTTAATTCTGTAGTTATAGGGGGCAGGACCGACCCGCCTTCAAGATGGCCGTAGTGTACAGGATCCATTATCTGGACCCCCCTACAGCTGCTCCTGCTCACAGGCACCGAGGGTCGTGTCACGGCCCACAAGGGGAAAGGGAGCTCAGCTACCTGGATGGCCTCCAGCACACCTCCCAACCTAATTGTAAGCGTAATCACGGATCAGTGGGGGCCTCGGGCCTCTGGGCCCCCGTGCCACTGAACCTATGTTACCGATGTAAGTAACATCGTTGGTTGCACAAGGCAGAATATCCGAGGCACCATGGCTAGACACAAGGCTTTCCCTGTGGAGAGGGTGAAGAATGAGCCGAGGAGGTGCGGTTTCCACACGCGACTGGCTGTGCGAGAATCCCGTACACTTTTGCCTAGAATCATGAATGCAGTTGACATACATGACCATTGGGTGGAGCGCTTTGCAGAGAGGCCAAGTATTGGATGAGCATGCATTCTGAAGAATTGAATGCCCCATCCAGGCACTGTGAGAAACATCCACTGCCTTTAGCCTCAACTCAAGAGTTCTCAAACGTGACCAGAAACTTTTCTGTGTTACTTTAGCTGAGCCTGCAGTTATGGCTGAAAAACAAAATCCTCTGCTTTTTGTGAAATTGACAGCAATTTTGTAACCTACTATAAGTGACATATAACAGTCAGGGGCAGGAAGTAAAACCTTGATGGAAGAGACATGAATTCCATGCTCTACGATATCAGTAAAACATATGAATCAAAGAAACCAATACCCACCCACAACATGACTCATACTGTCATCTGCATGTGGCCCAGTTCACAGTAACATTATTAAAGAGTAATATGCTCCTTGAAAAGAAAAATGTGAAAAAAACATCCTGATAAAAGCAAACACCGTTGGCTAGTGAATTAAGTTAAACATGCGGAAAGTAAATATAAGCTACCTCGCTGGCATGGATTATCTTCCCAGTTTATGCAGCCATTGTCCAGAACCCGATCAATGTTGTTCACCACGAATATAGGAACAAATAAGAGGGTCTCAATAGGGACCCATTTCAACATCAGCTCTTAACTACTGCTTGGTCCCAGACCCGGAGCCAACCCCCCCAACCCACCACATACAGACACACTCTCCTGCCCCCAATTCAAGCCCTGGATGCTGGACTTTCCTTCCCCGTGTATTGCAGCATCCAGAAATGCTCAGAAAGATCAGGCTTTGGAGCCACCGATTAAACGGGGCTGACAAGGCAAATGGATCCTTTTTCACTGAGCAGTGACTTGCACTCTGATCTGCAGAAGAGGAGCGCTACCACTGAGGCTGCGGTGCGCGGAATAGAGTGGGACTTGTCGGGAGAAGTTCTCAACAGGTTGTGAAGAAGCAGGAATTAGGGGCAAAATGTGAAAACTGGAGAATACTGTAAATGAGGCTGATGGATTACATGAGCTGGAAAACTTTAGGAACAAAAGCAATTGATGCCCTAGTGTAAATGGAAGCTAGACTTAGGATTCTGGAAAATTGGGGAAGGGCTAACCGACTGCGTCTTTGTTCTGTAGGAGTTCAGCAGGAGTCGGAAGAATGAAGTATGGCGGAGGTCATAACTCAACTGTGTGGGTTCTAGACAAGAGAGGGAATGTGATGTGGTGGTGAATGCCTTCTGACGGTCCCTCAATGCATTAAAGATTGGAGACGGTACCACTGGCACAGTTTTGGAAGTGGTCCGCTCAGTGAAGTTTGGGAAGCTGATTCTCCATGCAGCTGAGAACTCTTGATGGGGGAAAGCTGAGTCTTGTTTTTCCCCGACCTGAATCTTCACACTTTCATAAGAGAGCATTTATGATCATTAATATGAACCTCATTCCCAAGGGATGTTGGGCTTCAGTGACCTATCCTGTCCAGCGGAGGGTGGAGTACACAGGGGGAGATGTACTACTTCTCACAGGCTGAATCAGCAAGGGCATTCCTGGAGGGCATGGATCATGATCCAGGTTGATTTCAAGGTAGCTGAACGCGGGGCCTCCTTGTATATACCTGGGGTGTGGGACGTCAGCCCCGGGTATGTCTCAGTGGGAATTAGTAAAGGGGGAATTGCTCACTGTTTCCATGTATGCTTTTCTTTCTTCTTTAATGTCGTCCCTCAGCTCCCCTGTTTACCCCCGACTTGAAAAGCGCCATTGCGATTGCTTATGGCTCTACGTTTGGGAAACTGCTTAACTGAGGGCTGTTGCAGTTGCATTTCTTTTTAATAGTTGACTTCCTGGTTTGTGTTAGTTGCGAACTCGGTGTTCTTCTTATCCTTTATAAAATCATCATAAACCCCACCTAGTGTTTGTCTGCATGATACTATCAGTAAACATATTCAGATCCAAATCTATTCTTGTATAACAAACTGTGATTTTTTTTAAACATACTGTAGAAACATTAGCAGCTGGGTCTGTGCTGTTAAAAATAAATAACAAGCATTTGCAATGCAATGGTTCTTGAGTTTGCTCGAGTTAGAGCTATTAGCATTGTAAATTCCTAACTGCACTGTTCTTGCCACATAAATTGAAAATGAAAAGTAAACAGTTGACATAATCGAGCTGATTCAAAACTCCACGGCTGCCATGAGCACAAAGGAGAGACAAAAAGAAAAATAAGTTTGCTTGCAATCAAATGTATTAGCAAAAGTGCAATTATCCATCCAACAGGGTCGGTGGCCAATGCGGTAACAAAACTGCCCCAAGGATGGACAAACGTGAAGCATTTACCAGTGATAATAAAGGATTTTTGAAAGGTAAGCCCATGAACGAGTGATAGTGATGGGTGTGCGGTGGACATGGTTAAAAAAGTCACAGACACATTACAACAGGTAGAGCGCTTGCACACTCGAACAAAAAAGCCAGGACCAAGTAAAATATCAAATCTGGCACAAGCCCAAACACGATTTCTGTACACAGTGCTGTGCAGCAGGTTATAGATACATTACAATTGCTCTCTCTTTAGATGTTTGCCTACAGGCAAGGGCGTAGCTTGGTGAGTAAGACTGGAGGGGGTGTGAGCTTCAGATTTTCCATCGAATACAAAAAGCCGGGCACATGAGAGGGGGTGAAGGGGCAGTGGAAAAGGAGACAGATGTGGATTGGTAAGGGAGAGAAAACCCAATATTCTGTAAAGTAAGCAACATTTTCTAAGACATTTAAAGAAGAAAGGGAGAGACTGTGTGCACGTTTTTGTCTTGAGGTTTTTGTCACCTCATGATACCCGACTAAAATCACCTGTACCCAACTATTTGCCAGGAAAAACATTTAATATAGGGATGTACACCCAAACAATCCCCGCTCCTAAATCTATGCCTCTGCTACAGACTGATTTAGCGGTCTGTTGGCAATAATCCTAGTCTTAAAGTGGACTTTTTGTCTGCCTCATGACTGACAGGATTCCTCATCTATTTCAGTTCCCTGCACCTGACTGAATGGCGTTCCTCCCTATTCTTGTGATTATCCTGAACGAAGAGCAGTGATCAATTTGAATCTTTGGTGGCCAGTGGGGGCCACCAGCACTTATTTTTGAGGACTGGCACTTATTTTTCCCTGCATCAAACATTTAGGAGAGCAAGAGAGGGAAAACATACAAACCAGAAAGACAGAAGAGAAAGATAAAAAAATCATGATACTGAGAAAAATCAGGATTGTGCAAGAATGAGATACAGGGAGACTCCAGTAATGGATTAATGAAGCATAAAGTAGATGTAGGACTATGCTGCCTTGGTATTCGGTGTTCCGACATTCAGTTGCACTGACCGTGGGCTTCTGAGCAGAGCTCCGGGCATCCACACTCTTTCTTTTACAAGTTAAGCACAGCCTAGGAGTTATAATCCTGTCACAGTACTTTGATTTGATGAGTTGCAGCCTTCCCCTGCTGATGTCCAACTTTGCATGGTAGTGCATAAGGGAATATATTTTCTCCCTTTCTCTGTCACAATCTGCACCCTTCTCTTTCCCGAGACGCTATTCTTATTAACATAAAAGCACCCACAGCATCCACTTTATCCTCCTATCCTCTCACAAAGTGCCACAGTGCACTGTTTTGATACCAAGCCACCTTCATTGGTTATGAAACCATTTCAAGATAGTCACCCATGTGTGTGCAACGGCGAGCAAAGGCAAGGTGGACAAGTTGGCATGATTATTCTTAAAACATAAGAAAAATAGAGCCACTGTACTGGCATGAGTCCATGGGCATCTTAGAATTAATTCTCTTTTGATTTAAAGAAAATAATTTCAAGATTGTTAGAAATTGAGCTTCTGGTTAGCTAAGGTATACAACTAAGCCAGGCAGAACCCACCTCCCTACTCAGGGTAAGTCGGATACAAACCCTAAATCAACCTGTGCTCACCTTCTGGTTGCTTTTCGCAGAGCAGTCAGGCTTAATTTAAGAGGCAATGTGTAAAGAACTTGTGCAATCCCCAAACAATAACACAGTTAACACACCACAAAAGAGTCTCCACACAGATTTAGAACAAAATAGATTGTATTTTATCTATTTTGAAGAAGACCAATACAACATAAATCAAATGAATAGTGATAATGATGTGCAAATTAGGAAAAGCACAGTATGCAGGAATTCTCCCCCATGTGAGACCGAGTTGCGGGGGCAATACAGCTGCCGGTTGGAGGGTGAGTGGATGGGCAATTAGAACTTCATATGCCCCAAGCCGGGGCTCGGGCAGCACACAGCAAGGAGCGCTGATTAAGAAGTGCAGGAACTGCGGCCATGCATCGCAGAGTGCAGGCTTTTACGAATCCTTGAGGCGTCTTAGCGGGAAGGGCAAAACAGGCAAGCCCCTCTGGACACTCTGGGTTCCGGAGAGATGGTCCCTGGGTCCTTAGAGTGCAGGGAAGAGATCAGCGGGCAGCAGGGTAGCACCACTGGGCAGGACAGCAGTTCATTGGAACAGTCAGGTCTAGTAAAGCGTTGATCCTGGCACATAGTCTTTTCTCCAGCAGAATTTCCATGAACACAGAAGTGGACTGTCTGAGTGGGTCAAGAGGCTTAGTATTTATACTGATAAGTGCCTTTGATGTGGTGGGTAACTACAAAAGAGCTCTTGTGAAGTGCAAAGGTCCCCCTTTCGGGCCAAACTTGGCTCCAGACTGCCAGTGGGAGGTAGTCAGCCTGTCTGTGTCAACTCTAGTCACTGCTCTTTGAAATGTAAGTGGTAAGGGCTTGCAATCTCCTCCCTAGGAAAACCCATCAGTACACTGATGAATGCAGATGTAGCTGAGTAGCCTGTGTTGTGGGTGTCTGAAAGGGCTACACACAAGTGAAGCTGTCACCTAGCCCAAGCAAGATGTGTTTTGTAGATACTTAAAAGGTACATGTCCCTCCTTTTGCTTACATGGCACCGTGCCCTAAGGGCTACCTAGGGCCTACCTTAGGGGTGACTTAAATGTAAGAAAAGGGGAGTTCTGGGCTTGGCAAGAGGTTTTAGATGCCAAGTCGGGGTGGCAGTGAGACTGCACACACAGGCTCTGCAGTGGCAGACCTGAGAAATGCTTACAGCTACTGAAGTTTGTGGCACAATCTGCAGTGCTGCAGGTGCACTAGTAGCATTTAATTTACAGGCCCTGGGTATATGATATGCCACTCTACAAGGGACTTCCAGGTAAATGAAATATGCCAATTGTGGGTACATCAATGATACCATGTTTTAGGGGAGAGGCACATGCGCTTTAGCAATGTAGGCAGGCCCGGGGGAGCCACGGCTGCACACTGCCCCAAGAAGCTGGCACTGACCTCTAGGCGCTACCAGGACTATACGACGCAGAAAACGGGGGCGGCTGTGCAGTTCGAGGGCACGGTGTGCACATGGCCAGTGAGTGCGCTCATGACTCGAGGCAGGGCATATGCACTTCCGAACGGAGCACAGCAAGACTCATGCACATCAGTACAGTACTCAAAGCACATAGCACCTCGAAGGCACCACTGCATGTGGACAATTTGTCATGATGGTGTCTGTGCACGTGACTAGAGTGCTCAGAGTGCTCCTGGGCATTCTAGAGCTGCGAGTAGGTGGCATCGGTGTGTGCAGCCACAGATCCTCTCGAGCACATCTGTATTCACGTGCAACATCTCTGGCCCCTCTTGCATTTGCAGTAGACATTCCAGGATGGGTGGTGCTTGACAAATATCTTTAAAAGTAAGTGCCAAGAAGCCAGCACTGGCTGGGGGCACACAAGGCACGACCACCCTCTGCTTCAGCAGGTCACCAGTGCATGTGGGTGAAGCTATATCACAGTGCTTGTCCATGGAGAGACCGCCTATTCACAGACGTGAACTTGTACAGTGCCTTGAGACCCCCACGAGTAATTTGTTGCACTTTATAAATCCTGATTGATTGATTAGCAGTGGCAAAGTGCTCAGACTCCTAATGCCAACAAAAATATACAAAAACAAAACAGGAGGTACAGGCAAAAGGTCTGGGATAAGACCACCCTAAGGGTGCCAGGTCTAACAAAGATGCGCACCACACATGAGCATGCATATATGGAAGCCAGATTGGAATTATGTTGGTTAAAGCAAAATGAAAAAAAAAAAAAAATGGCTGCCACATGTGCATATAGCTGCCACCTTGGCATGGCTTTTTTCAGTGCATTCAAAAACCATAACTTATACATCAACAGAATCGCATATGCCCTCACCCATGATGTGACCTACTTAACTACAAATATCATAAGTAGGTCAGGGAAATTATATGATTCTGTGGCAGTTTTTGCATAATGGCGGATGCAGGGATCATTCTGTAATAGCGGCCTCATAAGAAAATGTTGTCTTGTAACCAATAAGAGAGTCTTCATGTTTGGAGTATGCAGACTTGAAATGAAGGACTTGAGAAATAGAACCCTAATCCAATTAGATTATTTCATTGATTAAATTGGATCTGCCTCCTGTCCTTGAACCTGAACCAGAGTTTGCTGATGATTAGCCGGCTAACGGTCCATTTATCACTAACTCTTTTACCCTTCAAAGTCCACCAACTAATTTATTGTAAAGATATTTTCTCGAAAATTACTGAATGGATTTATGCCAACCTAAGCAAAGGCACTTTCTTGAGTAAAGTTCTGCTTTACTGTCAAGGTTGGTGTAATTGCATTCATCAGTTTTTCTGCAGAGCCAAGAAAACAATGGGAGCTCAAATAAATAGGGAAGTCTATTTTGTGACTCTCTTGCCTCCTCTTGACAGATCTACATGAGACTTGCCATGCTAAACCAAAATTGAACTTCTTTAGAAAGTCTGATGCAGATTCTTCAAACAGGAACAAAGCTATTAAGAAAACAATAAAAAGTTTTTCATTGGATAGTATGACCTATACTCTGGCCTAACCATAACTACACAGTTGCTGTCAGCAGCGTGTTAGATGTATGTATCTGTATTTATGGCACAGCTTAGACCCATGGGGCATGACGTTGGATGACCCATGCTCTGACTTTCCATACTATCTTTTGGTGAGCTTTTAAGTTTATAGTTAAGAGCAGTGCGTGATTTGAGTCGGTGGTTTTCAGTGGGAGGACACCAGCACTTTTTTTTTTTAGGGCTGGTACTTATTTTTCTGCAACAGGCAATTACTGCAAGAAAAAGACACATATAGGAAAGACAAAGGAAGAGAAAGACGAAAAGGTATTACAAAGGGAGAAAGCAGAAAGATGCAAGAGTGAGCTGAAGGGGCAGTAAGTGGCTTTAAATGGATTAAAGATGCCTGAGATGGTTTTAGGATTATGCTTATGTGTTCTGTGCTTTTGCATTGAAATGCAACAGCCACGTGTTTCAGAGGACAGCTTTGGGCACTGGCACGTTATTATTCACAAATTAAGCACTGTTTAAGAGTCAATTCCAATCACAGCATAATCACAAATCATGAATACTTTCTCTCCAAAATTCCTCCAACTGTATGACTTTCAGCTCACGAGTTTGAATATTAGCAGAAGGTTGAGGTAAAACTACGATTTTAGCTATAGCATTGGATTGTATACAGAACAATCATGAAATACACTGGCGAGGTGCTTACTCTGTAGGTCAGGAATTATTAAATGACAAGAAGTCTCATTCGAGTAAGGTTCGAATTCTATCGAGTGCACACCTTGAGACTTCCATGATAAAGGGAACAGAATATTTATACAAAATCTAAAGTAATGAAAGGGAGGAAATAAAATAACTGAACGTTAAGTCCAAAGCAAACAAGACTTTTCCTTGATGACTCATCATCCCTAGGAGCCATTTCTTAGTAATTTGAACTCATTAATAAAAAAAGCTTTTTATTCCAATTTTTCACCGACGGGAACATAACTTTCTGCTTCGAGATAAAGAACAAAAAGCAAGCCAAAAAAAATATGCTAAGCATTCATGCTGAAATTAAAAAACACTCTTAGGTGGCACAAAGTAAGAAAAACATTTAAAGGGGTAGTTGGCTAACTGAGGCCAATTTCCATCCATTCGCAAGTTTTTACTTCTGAAAAACACATGAAAGCAAAATGCAAGCCTTAACGCTCACTCCTCATATGCAGACATTTATGGTATGCACATGCCCAACCATAACTACCAGCACAGAAGGAACACGGGCACAGAATAATTTCAGATCTACCACTTTCATGCAAATGCTTCAGAAAGATGGAAATTAAGATATCAAATGCTTATTGGTTTGTTTACCAAGATTGCCCTCGCCACTATAGGAGTTTCTTGGCTGTAGCCACACTTGCACCACATGCATACATTGCTTCTTTGGTTACTGATCAAGGAGCACAGGCATTTTCCTATCAATCGCTAAAAGGTTGCCACCATTAGGCACCGAGAGAACACGTTAAGGATTAAATTGTTCATACGCTCAGCATGCATGAAAGGAAATTATGTATTATTAATGAAACCCTCTTAAATGCAGCACCACGGAATACACAAAGCCGATGCATTAATGCTGGAAGGGGAATTACAGGCGCATTGAGGGAGGGGGCATTGTTAACACCGTGCAAGTCAATGGCACTGATTGTGTATGTAGTGTTGGAATACTCCTGCTGTGCCGCTGTATTACACAAGTCAAAGTGGTAATTATAGAGCCATTTCTTTAATCATTTCTATGGTAGTTAGGAGTCGCGCAGGCAAGCGCATTACATATGAAATCTACTAGAGGATGGTTGGTGTATTTGGAGGTGTGATCAAGGAAGTGGGTCTAGTGTGAGGCACAGACCCCTGGTCTACTGAAGACATGGTCTATTTGTGCAGGTGACTTCACAGGAGTAGGTCTGGCCTAGTATGTAGGACGTTTGGCCTAGTTAGGGGGCGGGGCAGTGTGTGATTTGGAATAGTACAAGAAAATATGGGTTAGTGGGAGGAGATGTTAAGTATGAAGGTCGTGAGAACTTGCTGGAGATGTGGTCTTGTAACAAGAGATGTAGTCTCTGGTCGACTTGCATGCTGGCCAAAGTTTGATATAGAAAATACAAAACATACTTATGAAATGAAATAAAATGTAAAATACATTTTTTTTGTTATACATACTACAATCTGACGTTTTTTGGTTTTGGGTCATCAAATCTTGAGTCAAGTTATATCATGTAATTTATAAAGAAAAGACGTTTTTGAATATTTAAGAGAGGAATCAAGTTTTGTCAAGTACTTGATTTGTGAACAGCATTGCTAATGACACAACCACAGGCCTGATTTCCAGGTGGACAGATATCCAACTTACCTGTGAGACTGGAGGAGACACTATCTTTGCAAGATTGTCATCATGCCCCACGCTGTGTGCTTAGCCACCCTCGGTGCCTGTTTAGTTGTGAGGAGCCAGGAAGACACAGAGGGCCTGGAACTGCAGTCAAGGTCTGTGTCAAGTTGAAGGGCACGTTTGTCTTCACCTAGCTCCTAACTGTGTGCAAGAGGAGTGCTAGACTTGCGTAGTCCCAACAGATCAGAGTATTGTCCTGGGCCTTAGTAAACCAGTGACTAGCCTGAGAACAAATTATGCCCGGTCAATGTCCATAGAGGTGGACAGGCCTATTGCTAACGAGAGAAGTTATAGAAGACCTGCCCCTCTCAATGGCTCTGGGAGAAACAAATGACAGATAAGAGCCAGGTTTAAGCAGGTTGCCTCTTTCTGTCCTGTTAAATCTGGCCTTTTGAGAACTTGTGTTGGCCAAGGTGGCTGAAAGGAAACAGCAATGGGTAGCTATCTTTTGACACTATTTTTGTTATAGGTGTGAGAAAACAACGATACATTCACAGAACAGAGAGGAAGGGTTTACAAAGAGTTTGCAAAAAAGAGAGAAGCATCAGTAGAAGAGCAATGAAGAATGTGTGTATAGTGTGCCAACATGAACCGTATCACCTCTAATTACTTTGCGGTGCCAGGAACGGGTCAGTTCAGTTTGGCAGATGAGGACGCTGAGGCACAGGACGATACACCAGTGTGACCTGGACCACTTCATACGATCAAGTGGGGCTGCTGGAATGAGCGTGGAGGCCGCTATTCTGAATGCCACTGGAAAGGGCACTTGAAAAATCCATGTGGAATGGAACTGAATGACAACGTGAGGACAAGACAGAGAGAATTTAAGGGTCTCTGGCAAAGACACAGAAAATATTTAACGGTGAAAAAGAGGTGGAGGACAAGTGGGAGACATTGAGACAAAGCCCCAAAGAGCAGGTTTTCCTTTCCTACTCCTAGTGCGATGCGTCTATAACCCAGATGACGGTCCGACCATGCTCCCAATGTGCCTACAGTCCTTGATGGAAAATGTGGGCCCAGACAAATGAGGCCTCGCCAGACCTGCCACCCTGAAAGCCCATGGTCAGATCTAGAGCACTGGACGCCGTGGTCGCACCACACGCCGAAGCTAGCGAGGTCAACTGACCCCAACACTTCCCTCGCACTCCCGCACTCCAACCCTTTCAAACTCTGGGTCCATAAGGTCACATGCGAGAATGAGAGCCACAAATACCTGCCTGGTCCCCTAGCCCTCCTTGTGGTCTGTGCCCAGTGTGACCAATGTTGGAGTGTAACTTTTAAATTAATATTAACATGAAAAAGCTTGCAATATATTTTGTAATGATGCTGCTTAGAAAATGTGTTAACGTAGAAATTGATGCACGCATTTGAAATGTGCCCACAGGGAGTGGCCATCAATGTACACGAAGACTAATGAAACTAATCAGTGATGAATTAATAATACACTAATGTATGGATTTGTATTAGCATATTATAAATTAGAGTCATGTATTGGGGTTATGCTAAATTAATCACTAGACCTTAGTTAGCGAAGGTCTGGGCCTAGCTGCCTGGTCTCATATTAAACTGTGTTTTTCTAACATGCAATGTGCTGCTTTCCTGAAGGACACAAAGCTGTACTTTTCCAGAAGCTAGAGATGTGTGTAGTCGTAGTAAATTCTCTCTCATGGAACCCGACTTGCTCAAGGAGACATTCTTGCCGAATGCAACAGTGTAATTCATAACAGGTACAAGGCTGTCTAGAGTGGGAGAAGACAATGGGACTACTGACTGGAGTGTAAAGTGTAACTTTTCATTCCTGACATTCCTACCGATGAAGACGTCAACAACGTGGGCCAATCAACTGCATGAGAACTGTGTTTTGTCGAAAATTCTAGTGAGGCGCGTGGAGAATTATTGGACAGAGTTAATGATGCACCAAAACTGACCCAATGAGGAATTAAGGGCTAGTTCGACAGTTTTAATATAACCGCTGGACCCGAGGAGAAATCAGCCATTATGAGCCATTACTGGACATTCCACTTGAAGCTATACCTTGCCATTTTGAGACTTTGTCGTTTATTCTTCTAATACTTTAAGCCATCTTCTATTTGTTCCTTTCCTGATACTTACTTCTCCTCTTTATGAGGGAAGTGCCTTATTCTTAGCTATGCCATACTTAGACTTGCCCTGTCCTATCCTTGTTGATGGTGAATCGACTGATGTCCTAATGACGAAGACTGACGCTGATTGCTGATTCGTTGAAGGGGTAACTATCTGATGAGGATTGTAGTTGTCTGTTTGCCTTTTCTTTCTAGGTACCAACTGCTCCTTTGATAGAGGCCATAGCTAGATGTTTTCCAAATTTGTGTTTGCTAAATTGTTTTGCATGAAGCCCAACATGCTAATGCTAATTCGAGGTTAGTTAAGGTGTTCAATAAAATCTGACGCAAATAGACAAATGACTGGGTTCTTGCTTTGTTGAATCTTGCACAACTGAGACTTTGCTAAATTGCTTCTTATTAACGATGTGATAATGCTGGATAAGTGTTCTTTGCAAATTGATTAAGTGTGTTCTAATTACAAGTTTGAAGAGTTACTAATGAGATTGAATGCTAATGAGATTAACGGAAATGACTTTAGATTGTAACTAATAGGGAATAAATATCCTAATGCTTAATTAGATTGGTGTGGTTATTCAATGGCCGAAAGGTCATGGTGATTGACTTATTGTCATAGTGATTGTGATGTTAAAAAGATATCTCGCTCTGGGAAGTCTCCGAACGTGGTCAAAAGGTTGTCGCCTCGTAAGTTTACTTATCAAGGTCCTGACGCTCTATCACCAACCGTACTAAAATCAGGGTTCGGACTACAAGCCACTCTTACTTTGGCACGAGTTAAGCCAGCTAATCACTGGCTGTCAAACCTTCACACACTGTGGCCAACTCCTCCTGTGCACAGAACAACCATTTGAGCCAGACTGGCACTGTTCCTAGGTTGCTGCGCAGGCACACAGAAACGAAAGGTTGCAAAATGACAAAAAAAAAAAAAATCAGCATTCATCTACCAAGTTCAATCACTTTGCCTCACTGGCTCATGTGAACTGCTGGGGCACAGCTCCGTGAGTAAATAATTTTGGTGCTTTAATGCCATCTAGAGAAAAACTTTCCTAAATTACTTTTTGATGATGATTTATTTTTTCTTCCAATTTCTGGATATGTGGTTATGGAATCATTATACCAAGAGTGTTATTTTTTGATGTACACACTTTTATTCGGAATTCAACATGTCTTGTTAAATGAACTAAAGGATTTCATCAGGCAAAGATTATATTAAACACACAAAATGTGATGGCTGCGAGTCTAACTTGTGGCAATCTTTTCCTCACCATGCGACCTTATGTACCCAGCATTTAAAAATCAGTCTTGATCCTGCTCCAAACGAACCAGTCCAGCCTGAACTGCCAGGCCAGGTCCCCCCTAAACCAGAAAACAAGTGACCCAAGACTGGTTTCAACCTGACTGGGGCTCTTCAATCTGGTGAAGCGTGGTTCCAGTGGCACAGTGAGCAGGGGACCCATGCCTGGGCATACACTTAATGCATTACATTATATATAAACAGTGGCGGCCGGCAGCTTTGGGAGGGGGCGGGCGGGGCACGCACACACACACAAACACACTCACAGACTCATTCTTTCACACACAGACACGCACGCACGCTCATCCATTAAGAACACTCATTCCATTCAAACATGCACGCACGCACCAAACATTCATTTTACACAATCACACACATTCATTCTTTCACATACACATGCACGCACGCACTCACATCCATTAACAACACTCCTAACACTCAAACATGCACGCGCGCACCAAACATTCAATGTAAAACATAACACACATACATACACACACACACACACACTTACCTTTAGCCTCCAGGTCCCAGGAGGGTTGGGACTGCTGCCTTCCCTCATTGGCTGACCCTAGGTCAGCCAATGAGGGAAGGCAGCAGTCCCAGCCTCGTCACAGAGTGGGATGGGGTCAGTGAGACTGCTGACCCCTCCCCACTCTGTGACGAGTGTCACTGATTGACACTCGCCCTGGGCACTTCAGGGCATAAACCTGAAGCGCCCAGGGAGAGTGTCAATGGGTGACGCTTTCCTCGTCACCCAGGGGAGGGCCTCGAGGCACCTTTGCTGGGCCGAGGAGGTCACGCCCATAGGGGTCGTGATCTCCTCAGCCCAGCAAAGTTCAGCTCAGGCAGCCAGGAGTCTGCGCACATTGCGCATGGCTCACTCCTGGCTGCCTGACCTGAACATGAAGAGTGTGTCAGGCTGACCTTTGTTCAGCCTGACAGACACTCTTCATGGGGTGGGGGGGCGTGGCCCCTCCGCCCTAAAGGACGGGCCGCCACTGTATAAAAAGGTGATGGCAGGATGCTTGCAAAAAGGCTAACCATCGACAATCCCTCGGGTTAACAGTCCAACCCACTGTTCTTTATTCCATCACTGTGGATTTGATGCCACGCTCCATGTGGTCAATGGTATGTCCACACGTGGGTTTCGTGCTCCTGGAATGAAGTAGCATTGGACTGAAGAGCCTCAATCGGCGCGAACGGGTCCTGGGTAGATTGTGTTCTTGTTCAGGGAAGACCTAGCTTGGCAGTTCAGGCTGGAGTGTTTTGAATGGAGCAGGGTCAAGATTGATTTACATATGTCTGGGTCCAAAGCGAGTTGCCATGGGAAAACTGCAGATGGACTCGACCGCTTTCCGAGCGACTGCCAGTGGTTAGACTAATTGGAAGCATTCTGCCCCATCACCTTTTGCGTGTTCAAAGAGTATATTATCCAGGTTTTCTTTAGCATGTTTCTATGATTTGTTTTTGGTATCTAGATGGTACACTTTTGCTGCCTAATTATAATACGTGATTTACCTGTAACACTAACGTTTCACCTTTGATTTCTTCACAGCTTCAAATGCATTACGTTCTCCTGCCACCTTGTGGTATTATCAGGAATAACCTTTGAATACGTTTGAACAGTGGAGTGTTTCTTATCAGGCCGGTGATATTGCAGTAACCCGTGCGCCTTTCTTTTCTGTAGTCATTGTGCCCACGTTCCCTTTATTTCAACTTCTAGAAAAGAAAACAGTTATTGAAGTGCACACCAGCTTTCGCCAACAGCATTCTCGCTTTAGGTTATTAGTTGCCTTAGGGGATTCGTTTCCATGGATTCTGGAGCCTCAGCAGATTTTTTAAACCAATCTCCGAAAGCTCTATTCTCTCCTGCAGGCCTAGAACATTTTTCCTTGAAGCCCAGCGGTGGAAGTACATTAAAAAAATGTATGGGAACGGTGACGTGTAATGGGGGATGGTGAAGTGAGCCTGAGGTCAAAGGGATGGCTAAAAACCAAAAAATTCTGTAACGTTTTTCTTTCACCTTCAGGTAACTACATAAAAAATAAGGCACAGCTTCAAAGAAAAACAAATGAAAGTTCAGTTATTAAGTGGGAAATGCACGTCTCATAATTGTGGAGAAAGGAGGAGCAAATAGGCAACACACTCAACTTTAGGGACCGGGGCCAACTATATGCAAATCACTCTTGGCCTCAAACCAAAAGCAAAATAAAGGTACATTTGGACACATACTTTGGTTAATATGAAATCACATGTTTCTTGTGTATAGTCATCCTCTTGTGAGGTGCTGTACATTCTGTTCTCATTGCATGACACTCTTCGTATTTTAAAGTAGATGTTTGCAACAACAGAGATGAACAGAATTTACTCTGGCTATACAGCTTGAGTTTAGAAAAATCTCCGGGGTTATACCCCAAGATATTTCCAGTACGTGGACACTGGAAAAAGGCATATCTAGTAACTAAGTAGAGGAGGTCCCAAAGTCGGAGGAGCCGACTTTGAAATGGGAACCACGCTTGAGTCCCGGCATTGGCTCAACATCCTATAATTCAGGTAAGAACAATACCTCCCCCACGCCAAAACACATTCTGACCTTGTGTAATGTAATCTGGCACTCATGTTAAGTACTTCAATGCCCTTGGGCCAGGTCATGCTTTATATTAAAAAGGGAGGGAGGGTATGACCAGACATGGGTCCGGGCTCACCATGCCACTGGATTCTAACTAGCCTGGCTGATGAGGGGTGATACCCCGAAACTGGCCCCAGGATGTTTGTTTCCAGTCCAGGGAAGACCTGGCTTGGCAGTTCGGGCTGGACTGTTCACAATGGGAGCAGGGTCAAGACTGAATTGCATATGGCTGGGTCCAAACTAGGGTGGCATGGTGGGCAAAAAAACGATGGATTAAACCCAGATCTTTGTGACTGGGGGCGAATGTTTGCATTGTTCAGCATTCCGTCCATCATCTGTTCTTTTTGCCTTTATATATAAAAAAGTCTGCAACTTATTTTATGAAAACTGCAAAAATACCCTCACTGAAGTATCAGCCTCTACTGCACTACCAGAAGAGGACTCGTGTATTGTAGTGCAAATCAAAGCGCTGGCCGGATATATTTCATTCTCTTGAGAAAGACCATGGTGAGGTTGCGATGACAATAATTAACTGGTTCGCTGTCCCCCGCATAGTGGGTGAGGGGCATGTAATGTCTGTGTCCTGTGTGGAGGGACAGGAGTGAAGAGGTGATGAGAGTGATGACACAGGAAAAAGAAGGACTAACAAATATTCATATATCATGTAACCAAAATTGTATAAGGTAGTGTGATTTTAGCAAAGAAAAATAATGCACGTGGGAAATTGTGCCCATGGGGTAGTTCGCCATCATTATAAACGGGCTTAATTAATCATGAAGAATTGACAAATGTAGTAATCTGTCATAATTGCAAATGTATTCTATGATTTTCTTGTTGAAACTGTTTTATGCTTAGCTTAAATTTAGCAGAGGTTTTGCCTAGTTGCCTGGTCTCGAATTTAACTGTGTGGTTTTCACTTGTATTAACAAAGACATATTATTTTACTTTAAGCCTGTATTTTTCCAGTAGAGATGACGAATACACTTATCTCAAGGTTTCGTGCTAGGCCGGTTTCATCCTCTTTGAAGCAAGGTCAGTTTCTGCAGGTGCAGACAATAAAGGCACTAAGATAAAATTAATTGGAAAACTTTGTTGCAACTTGTGTTCCAAGGCTCCAAGGACAATGTATGCATAAATGAGTACTAGGAGAAAGACACTATTCATTGGTCAAATTGAAGCCACCCTATGAACCCTCCAATGGAAGACCCTGAAGAATTTGGAATGTTTCTTACTTAAGCCCACCGGACAAAGAGAAGTCAGCCATTTTCCTTGATGCCATTTTTGAAGCCAAATGCCAGACGCCATCTTAGACGACATCTTGATGCCATTTTCTCTATTCCAGAGAAAGAGACTTTAAGAATTCTCACCCTAGAGACTTTAACTTTAAACCTGCCCCGCATTGCCCATGCAGTAACTTTTACCCCAGTTTCTTTGCTGCCGCAAGGAAACTTGCCCTTAACTTTGCCCCTTTGAAATCTGCCCCATGCTGATTGAACCGGTACCTGAAGGACGAAGACTTTCTTGAATGCTGATTGTATTTGGTAATTATGAAAGGATAATTGTATTATGCATTGTGTTTTTCCTTTTAGGTACCAACTGCTATTGTGATAGGGCCCAAGCTAGAAGTTTTCTAAATTTGTGTTGACTAAATTTGTTTTGCATGAAGCCCCACATGCCAATGCTAATTAGAGGTTAGTTGAGGTATTCATCTGATGCACCATGCTAAATTGAAATCTTGTTATGCTGACCGATGTATGAAATTAGCCAAATTCAATTGCTTATATTAGTGATTTGCATTGCTATAACCGAGTGTATTATAATCCAGATTTTGCATAGATTGCGTTTCTTCAGTCGCTATGGACAGCTAGTAATGTTCGTATACATATATCATTTAATTTTGAGACTCATGTATATTGTGTTAGCTTTGTTAATATAGGGAAATAAACTTACTAACTTTTAATAAACTGGTGTGGTTATTCATGACTGAAAGGTCATGGTGTGTCAAAATACTGATTGTTATTGATTTCTAATGTGTTATTTTGATCTATTAATTAAATATTGGGTATCGATTACAATAGTTATTGATTATTGATTTAAGTGATCTGACTATTCTAGGATGAGGAGAGCCCAACTCGGTTAAAAGGTTCACCTACCTCCGGTGTGTCCAAATACAAGTAATTCATGAGGGCTGGACGCGCTATCAGTAGATGGTAGCAGAGATTGATGGTTACGCCCTTTGGGACCCCATCCGAACAATAGACAGAGTCAAGTTAGAATTTTCTTTGATAAAACAAGTTGGAGAGATGATGATGCCTTAAATCCCTAGTGACTTTCCTGGAATCTCGGAGCTTGCGAATGGAGGAAATGGAGGTGTGAGAATGTTTTCGGCGTTTCTAGTGACAGTATGAGTGAAGTTAGGGTTTTGCGCTTGCACAGCTTATGCTGCAGATGTATTGTGAAGTTTGTGAGGATTTTAGGGGGTTACGAACCCCAATCAAAATTTTAGAGGAGTGTTACTCCAAAGTGTGAGAGTAGGGAAGTCGTCGAACTTCACATGAGTGTAGCGCTTTGTGCAGGAAAAATTGTCCACGTGGTTGTTGATGTTGAGACGGGCCCTGCAAGGTCAAGAGACTCCGGAGTATGTTGAAAAGTGTATGAGACACTTGATTGATGTTGTAATCTGTTCGGTTTAATAGGTTTATCGGGCGTGGTCAACAAGTCGGTATGAATATTGAGGAATGAAAGAAAATTTTCGACTTTGAGATTTGACGAATTCTAAGGTGCGCTAGAATAATTCATTGATCAGTTGAGAGTAAAGTTTGCGGGTCAAATTTTGCTTGCGAAAGTGGGAAACTGAGAAAGATGGAATAACTGCAGAGGCTAGTGAAAAATCCCTAAGGTTTCTGAAGCGATTGTATTACCCTTTCTGTAGTAAACCGACAGATTTGTTTCTTCTTTTTGGTTAGTGCTCGCGATATATTGCAGAAATTAGTTTTGAGTGAAGCTGAATGAAGGAGGACAAGCCGCAAGACTTTGTCAGCCGCAGTGTGTGAGTGTGACGTCACTAGGAGCCGCGCTGGGATAGGTTGGTTGGCGAGAAGGGTCGCGCACGGAGTGGACACAGTCCATGAAGCGCAATTGGTAGGGAAAGGCAAGCGAAGAGTATTCCGGGAATTAAAGTCACTTATTGATTACGTATTTTAGAGAAAAAAAAAAAACGGAATGATGAAATTTTTCAAAGCATTTAAGAGTGGCTTGAGGGGAGATGTATATATCAAAGCAAATATAGGAGAAGAAACACCGCCTGAGGGTACACCAGCTTACATCGTGATTGAAGAAAAGGCTGTCGCACCATGTCTTTGGTTAAAGCAATGGTGTAAATTAACAGAAAAGCATGCAAGTGTAGCGTTCCCTATCCATGGGTCGTTTAATTTAAGAGTTTTGGAGAATCTAAGATTCGCACTATACGACATGAAAGTACCTCCAAGACCAGCACAATTTGAAGCATTAGCAATTTGGGAACTAATGGCTAGAAGGCAACAACAAAAGAAATTTGAGACAAGAGTGAGAAAAGTAGAAAAGACACTAGCGGATGCTAGATGGGATAGTACTCAAAAGGTTTGGAGATCAGACGTATTGCAGGGAATTAAATTGTTCCCAGCAATTACTGACGAAGCAGAGACGGAAGGAAGGAAAGCTACCCATAAAACAAACAAGAGTCAGTCCAGAGATGGAGAAAACAACAGAAATTCAAAAAGGTCAGACGAGTCAGATGATGAGGAGTTCATTATGCAATTGCTAAACGATCACCCGCCACCATATGTGGAAAGCGAAAATGGCCCAAGCACCAGTACTGCCCCTCGGGAACCAATACAAGGTAATGCAACACCGATTTTGAAAATATCACAGAGGCAGAGCAGTCCCGATATGCCTTTTACATCACAAATACCACAAGTTCAGAGAATATATCCTGACGTGCCTAAATTGAAACCTGTCAATGATCATCAGTCGCAGGTTCAAAGGCGCTATTGTGATGAGCATAATCTGGAAATTACTTCTAACTGAATGGTGCAGGGAGGACAGAATTACCAAAGACCGACATTGATTCATGCCGAATCAACACAAATTTTGATGCCTCAAAAGCAAATGCAAGAAGTGCCGAGGTACACTTGAAGAGCAGAAAACCAGTTAGACATGCCAGCAATGATGAACCATAATGTGGGAATTAACATGCCACAGAATTCGGGGAACAGACAGAATCCAGATGCAATATCTCTGCCTATCACTGTAGGTCCGCCAGTACCATTATATATACAGGCAAACCACTAGTAGTGCCGCTAACTTCAAAAACAGAAACGTTACAGAAACCATCAGTAGCAGTCGATGTAAGTGCTACATTGATGGGACTGAACGCGCAACAGTTAACACAATGGTTGAACAGCCTGAACTCCCCACAGAGTACACACAGCGGGAAGGGAGAAGAATATTTGAATAAGATAAGATTGGGCATGGAAGCAGATTAACCAGTAGAAGGAACGATGGGTTTGAACAGGCTAGAATCATACACAGAAGAAGAGTTGAGATACATGTGCCGTAGAATTACAAGAGAAGTAAGCAACATACATAAGAAGTTACAAGAAATTGCAGACAGAAACAAGATCGATATAGGTAAGACCAAACAATTGAGCAGAAGTTACAGGTTAGACTTTGAGACAAAAGATTTCGAACACATGAGATCTGCAGGAATGAAAACACACCTTCGAGAGATAATGTAAAGCGCGCAGGTTTGGAGATATTTAAACAAATGGGAGAGCAGGTGTTAAGAAAAAAGGACAAGAAGAAAGAAAGTACCCCAGACCAGAATGAGAAAGTACAACAGAATGATGATCTGATAACCATGTTACCAATGAGAGAAATGGCAGGGGGAAAACTTGTACATGTACCGTGGCACAGGTGTGATATTCAATCCTTTACGGATGACTTCCCTAAATTAAGAGAGAAACCGATCGAATGGTATCAACAAACAGATAGATTTGTGAAACTCGCAAAATGTCTTTGGGAAGACTTGAATACTTTATTCGAAATCGTAGTTCCAGCAGATTTGTGGGAAGATTGTAAAAGGGCTGTAGATTGGCCAACAAGTGAACCAGAAAGAGATAGGGACACAGGTGCACCATCACCTACGGTAATGAGTTTATACCATAAGGTGATTGAGCATTTGAAAACAAAGGTTGCATCGAAAAATGTGGATTGGCAGAGGATTGACAGAACGGCACAAGAAGTTAAAGAGTCGATACATGCATACTATGAGAGATTGTTGAAAGCGTTTAAACATTACAGTGGCACGGAAACGATTGAAGCAAAGGACATGCTCTATTTTGTGTTCAGATTTGTGGAAGGGTTGAGACCCGAGATTAGCCAGATGATTAAAATGCATTTGATTTGTTGGCAGTCAAAGTCGATCGATGAGGTGTTGAATTATGCAAAATACTGCAGTGATGAGATTGAGATGAAACAGAAAAAGTTGAAGGAAAAAGTGATGGTGATGCAGCTTAGAGCAGCTCAGACAGGTTTGCAAGGTTTTCAACAACAGTTGCCACAACAGCAACAGCAGGGAAATGCTATGTTCCAGCCACAGATGAGAGGCAGAGGCCGAGGAGGTTTTGTGAATAATGGTCCTGATTTGAATACTGTGATGATTCCAAATGGTATACAGGCATGAAGAAGGTGATGCCATGTCACACGTGTGGAATTGTCGGGCATTGGAAACAGGAGTGCCCAATGTTGGTTCAAGAAGGTGTAGGTCAGCAAAACAATGATGTCAATACATTTCAGAATATGAGAGGACCGAAATTGAGAGGTCCAAATCTTCAAAATAATGTAAATCAGATGCAGGGTTTACAACCCATACAATCACAGCAGGTGCAAATGCCCTGTGTACAAATGGCACAGTTGCAGCCAATGCAACAGCAGTTTCCTATGGTACCTAATCAGCAAATGCAAATACCCTTAGCACCAATGAATCAGCAACAAGTAATGCTTCCTCAACAGGTCACGGGTCAAGGAATGAATCAAAATGACAAGGACACCAATTCCCGTTACACAGTGAGAATGGAATAAACAATGAATGGGAGAGTGAAAGTTCAGATGAGGAGGGAAATTGTATGCTTGCAGCATCTTTGGAAGTTGATCAAAAGGGTCCGTATGTAGAAGGAAGAGTTATGGGTCACCGCATTTCATTCTTGGTTGACACAGGAGCTACACGCTATACAGTCAGAAGCATCGAAGTACCAAATTTGCCGCTTTTCAAGGAGAACGGTTCAAGTAGTGGGAGTAGCAAATAGGTATTTGACAAACCCAATCACAGATCAAGTGCAAGTCAGGATTGGTAACTATCAAGGGTCACATAAATTTGTGGTGTGTGACTCGAGCCCGATATCACTATTAGGGAGAGACTTATTGTGCATATTGGGATGTTCGATTATGTGCTCAAATGATGGAATTAAAATTCAGACAAATAGTGATGAGGAAGAAGAGGACAGTTTAGGAGGGGACGAAGTGGAAACTGTCGATGAAGAGTATCCCGTGATTACTCTTTATCCAATGCTCACTGAAGCAGATATTCCTGCTGAGTTACAGGAAACAGTTGAAAAGGAAGTGTGGGATATGACAGGGAAAGAAGTGGGATTGGTCAAAGGAGTGGAACCAGTGAAAGCGACTGTCAAACCTAATGTAAATTTTCCTCAGACTCCGCAATACCATATGTCGCAAGACACTCTCATGAAAGTCGCCCAACTCATTGATGAGTTTGTAAAACAGGGAGTACTGAGAGAAGTACTAAGTAGTCCATGTAATTCACCAATCATGGGACTAATAAAACTGAGTGGAAAAGTCCGAATTGTTCAAGATCTGAGAAAAATAAATGACATAATAGTCAAATGTTGCCCTGTGGTACCAAATCTAGCTGTGATAATGTTTCAAATTCCCTGTGATGCAGAGTGGTTCTCAGTCATCGACTTGTCACAAGCATTCTTTTCTGTGCCTCTTCATGAGGACAGCCAATTTCTCTTTTGTTTCAAATTCCTGGACAGAGTCTACAGTTGGTGTCGAATTCCTCAAGCGTTTTCGGAGTCACCATAAATTTTCATTCAGATTCTAAAGAAAGATTTGGGATCATTGGAATTACCTTTTGAATCAACATTGGTACAGTATATTGACGATTTGCTGATCGCGTCCAAGACAGAAAATGACTGTACGGTTGACACTATTGCCCTATTGAACCACTTGGGAAGGAATGGACACAAAGTGTCTCCTTCAAAATTACAATTCTGCCAGAAGAAAGTGAAATATTTGGGTCACCAAATAGAGAAAGGGTCGAGAAGAATAATGAAAGAAAGAATAACAAGCGTACTTCAAATGAGTCCACCCAAAACGAGGAGGGAAGTGAGAAAGTTTTTGGGAATGGTGAGCTACTGTCGCCAATGGATTCCCAATTTTTTGGCTCTAGCCACACCTTTGCTGAAACTGACCCAGAAAGATGCGCTGGATGAAATAGTGTTGAAAAGAGATGAAATGGATGCTTTTATTGAATTAAAGGAATGCATGTGCAGAGCTCCAACTTTAGGTATGCCTGATTACACTAAGCCTTTTACATTGTTTTGTCATGAACGTGATGCATGTTCCTTGTCTGTCTTGACTCAAGCCCATGGTGGCGTAAACAGGCCAGTAGCATATTTTTCAGCTACTTTGGATCCGGTCGCAGCAGCCCTGCCAGGGTGCTTGCGTGCCGTAGCAGCAGTTGGTATCAGCCTAAATCAGAGTGAAGGATAAGTGATGGGACATCCTTTAATAGTCATGGTCCCTCACTCAGTCGAGATACTTTTGACACGTTCCCGAACACAGCACATGACCGGTGCTAGGCTTACAAGGTACGAGACAATAATTTTGGGTTCACCTAATGTGCAGCTGAAAAGGTGCACTACGTTGAATCCAGCAACCTTGTTTCCCTGTGAAAATGTCGAAATTGAGAACGCTGAAGACATCGAGCACGACTGTCTTCAGGTGACTGAATTTTGTATAAAACCAAGTCCTGCTATCAAAGATACCCGATTGGAAGAGAACGATCAAGTTATTTTTGTTGATGGTTCATGTTTAAGAGATGCACTAGGAATATTGAAAGCAGGATATGCCGTATGTACAATAACAGGTGTTCTGGAAGCATCCTG
Source organism: Pleurodeles waltl (assembly GCF_031143425.1). Taxonomy (NCBI): domain Eukaryota; kingdom Metazoa; phylum Chordata; class Amphibia; order Caudata; family Salamandridae; genus Pleurodeles; species Pleurodeles waltl. Next base: position 860,980,746 of record NC_090446.1, on the reverse strand, counting down.
GCTTCAGGGAGTTTACTCTGCACAGGTAGCAGAACTAGTAGCCCTTACTAGAGCTTGCCAACTTTCCACATTAATGAAAGTCACCATTTACACTGGCAGTCAGTACGGATTCGGAATAGTACATGATTTTGGACAACTGTGGTCACAGAGAGGCTTCATGACCTCTTCGGGGTCACCAGTGAAAAATGGTGAAAGAATAAGAGAACTGTTACACGCTATCCAGTTGCCAGGAGAAGTGGCAGTGGTAAAATGCAGTGCACACTCGAAAACACAAGACTTTGTTTCTTTGGGAAATGGATAGGCAGATCAAGTCGCAAGGTTTTGCGCATTGAACTGTATATTGCTCAGAGACGAATGGAACTTAATAAATGAGCCAGAACTTGAACCAAGTGAAGCCTTTGCTTTATAAGTTGTAGATACAATTGAAGAATTGAAATTCCTACAAAAAAATTTCAGTAAGATGAGAAACTCTCATGGAGCAAATTACAATGCATAAAGAAACCAGATGATTTGTGGGTTTCAAGTGAAGGGAGATTGGTTCTACCAGACAGTCTTAACGCAATTGGCCAGGTTGTATCATGGACAAGCCCACCTTGGGAGGGATGCCATGATTAGATTATTCAAAATCGATTGGTTTAATCCCAAATTCCATCAAGTTGCTGAAGCAGTTTCCCATCGTTGCGTCATTTGCCAACAAATGAACGCAGGGAAGGGAACAGTAGTAAATTTTAGCCACATTGGAAGAGCAGGTGGGCCATTCAGCAGGATGCAAATGGATTTTATTGAGATGCCTATGCATGCAAGTCTACTCTTGCAAAACTACTCTTGAGAGAACTTATACCACGTTTGGGATTCCCGATCTCTTTAGAATCAGATAGGGGAAGTCACTTCAATAACAAAGTAATCAAATTACTGTGTGCAGCATTGAACATTGAACAAAAGTTGCATTGTAGCTACCGTCCTGAAGCATCAGGACTAGTGGAGCAAATGAATGGCACATTGAAATCAAGGATGGCAAAAATATGTGCATCAACAAACTTGAAATGGCCTGACGCATTGCCCTTGGTGTTAATGTCAATGAGAAACACACCTGATAGAAAAACTGGACTGTCACAGCATGAAATACTCATGGGCAAAACCATGAGACTTCCAGTAGTTCCTGCAAATGCTCTTGTAAATATTACAGATGATATGGTGTTGGACTACTGCAAAGGTCTAGCTGATGTGGTACGCTCTTTTTCTCACCAGGTGGAGGCAACCACCTTGCCACCGATCCAAGGTCCAGGACACGCCCTGAAAGCAGGTGTCGTGATAAAGAAACACGTGAGGAAGTCGTGTCTGGAACCCTGTTGGAAAGTACCTTTCCAAGTGATTCTGACAAATACCACCGCTGTGAAGTGTGCGGGAGTTCCCAACTGGATTCACGCCAGTCACACGAAAAGGGTGACGTGCCCCACAGAAGAGGAAGTTGAAGCACTGAAATCACCAGCGACTGACAAGAGAGTACCAGGCACCGAGACAGGACAAAGAGAACCTGGAGGTGAACAAGCAGAAATAGAGGAAGGGGAAATATTTTCTGAGGAAGAAGAACTGATCAATTTGAGGAGAACCGAGGTGAAGGAGCAGGAGAGCCTGATGAGAGGAGGGCTTTCCCATAAGCCGACGATACAGGAAAAGAAAAAGAAAACCTGATTGACCTCCTAGGCGGAGAAGACAAGACAGGACAGAGTGAAATTGTTCAAACTCTTCCAGAACCGGTTGCAGGTCCATCAGGTGAAAACAGTGCGAAACGGAGACAAAGCATATCGCCAGTGAAATTAAGGACTAAAGAAATACTGAACGAAAGTGAAGGGCCAAAGTTGAAAGAGAAAAGAAAAGAAGTGTCTGTCGCAATAACAACACCAAGTGAAGAGAAAGACCCAGCCAAGGAACAAGGCACCAGCGAGAGAGAATCAAAAGGAGATGCAAAATTGAAAAGGAAAAGAATACCGAGCAGAAGATATTCTGGTCTAGAGTGGGCATACATAGCCACTAACGATTGGTCAGACGAATTCCTATCTCTCAGTCTTGAGAACGAAGAAGCAGAACGTCACTTTGGCACTTGAGAAGTAAAATTTCACGGACATTACCGAATAAGACATTGACAACCTGATTGACTTTTGAACTGGATAAGACATTGCTAACTTGATTGACTTTGAAACCGATCTTGAGACAAAGCTGCTAAACCGATAAGAGACTAAGCTGCTAAAGAAAACCGTGTGAACATTGAACTCGTTCAGCTTTATATACATATCTGCAAATTGATTTGATAAAGTGTCTCCAACTTTCTGATTCTATATAGATCATGACAGGCTACACTACAAAAGGACACAAAATGAAATGTTGTAAATACATATGTATAGGCTCAATAACTGCATGTGTACTAATCATTGTAGCAATAATTCTTGGAATGCATGAAGAGAACGAAAGAGACGCGAATGATGCTTCTACTTCTAAACCTACTACTGAACTCACTCCTTTGAAGAAACTCGAACAAGACGAAAGATATTTGCATGATAAGAAGGAACTTTCGTCCAACGTTTTCTATCGCTTGTTGAATGAGTATGTTGAGACAATGAATGCGAAAGATTGTTATGTGTGTACACAAATACCTACCTCAGTAATAGAAGGAGTGACATATCATAGCATGCCTCTTATGTATGGAATTTCATGTAGTTTATTAATGACCAGATTTTATGGCCAGGAGTATATTCACTACTTTTATTCCAATCATGATGTTGTATTTGCATATGTCCCCATAATTGAGTACCTGAGTAAAATAGCAAGAGATTATTATATAAAGTTAGTTAGGGGTTTCTTTGAGCCATTGTCACCTTTTCACACAGCTTAAGCTCACAGAGAAAACCTTACATGCTTGCTTTCACCAATAGAGAAAAGTTTTTTAGATCACACTGACGATAGGAGGAAAGTGGAGAAGGAGAAATTAGAAAGGGAATTACACAAAAGGACATCTGTAGATAACTATGCTTTGCCGCGATAAAGACACAAGGGAAACTAGCTTTAGATGAAATACACGTAGGGAGGCTTTGTATATATAGACCTAAATCATACTATGACACAATCTTTGTGGGAACGAGTGAATGTAAACATAAGTTTTTGTTTCAAGCTAAGTGGACATTCATGCTGAATGGACAAGACCCAGTTATTCCAGGGGTATATTTGTGGACTCAACGCCTATTATCGTCTTCCAAAAGGATGGCATGGGAGATATTATTTGGGAATAGTATTTCTAAAGATTTATCTATTGGACGACTTAAAGAATTTTCCAAAGCTGTCTGAATCACATCATGTTCAGAAAAGGGAGACAGCTTCTGGTGTGGTAGGAGACATATTTGGAGTAATGATTCCTTCAGTAGGAGTCATATTGAATTCAATTAAAATACGAAAGTTGTCTACTATTGTGGATAACATGTTGACAAGATTCTCAGGAGCTATAATCCTGATGGATGCTGAACTTGCTGCAGAAAGAGCTATGACTCTTCAAAATCGGCTTGCTTTAGACATTCTTTTAGCAAAGGATGGCGGCGTTTGCAAAATGCTTAGTGCACATCACTGTTGTTCTTATATTCTGGACAACAGCGGGCAAATTAGGAAAATGCTTACAAATTTAACTAACGAAAGTACAGATTTGAAGGAATTGAAAGAACCAGGAGTATGGGAAAAGGTTCGAAAAGGATTTGCTTCTGTGGGAAATTGGCTCAGCAACATTTGGAACGGACTATTATTGAAAATAGTAAAAGGTATAGTAATAATATTAATTTGCTTATTAGGTATTTGGGGAATATGGAAAGCTATTAAAATATTGAAAACAAGAAACAAAAGGAAAAAGGAAGAGAAAGAACAAAATAAAATGGTAGAAATATACAGAGAAAAATCAAAGGGAACCAAAAGAAAGAGGGAATTGACTGAAGTACCAAATTACTAAATCAGAATTTTAATGGAATAACATTTGTGGGAAGATTTGATGTGATGACATAATTAGTCATCAGAGGAGGGATTGATGACGCAGGAAAAAGAAGGACTAACAAATATTCATATATCATGTAACCAAAATTGTATAAGGTAGTGTGATTTTAGCAAAGAAAAATAATGTACGTGGGAAATTGTGCCCACGGGGTAGTTCACCATCATTATAAACGGGCTTAATTAATCATGAAGAATTGACAAATGTAGTAATCCGTCATAATTGCAAATGTATTCTATGATTTTCTTGTTGAAACTGTTTTATGCTTAGCTTAAATTTAGCAGAGGCTTTGGCCTAGTTGCCTGGTCTTGAATTTAACTGCGTGGTTTTCACTTGTATTAACAAAGACATATTATTTTACTTTAAGGCTGTATTTTTCCATTAGAGATGACTAATACACTTATCTCAAGGTTTCGTGCTAGGCCGGTTTCATCCTCTTTGAAGCAAGGTCAGTTTCTGCAGGTGCAGACAATAAAGGCACTAAGATAAAATTAATTGGCAAACTTTTTTGCAACTTGTGTTCCAAGGCTCCAAGGACAATGTATGCATAAATGAGTACTAGGAGAAAGACACTATTCATTGGTCAAATTGAAGCCACAATATGAACCCTCAAATAGAAGACCCTGAAGAATTTGGAATGTTTCTTACTTAAATCCACCGGACAAAGAGAAGTCAGCCATTTTCCTTGATGCCATTTTTGAAGCCAAATGCCAGACGCCATCTTAGACGACATCTTGATGCCATTTTCTCTATTCCAGAGAAAGAGACTTTAAGAATTCTCACCCTAGAGACTTTAACTTTAAATCTGCCCCCCATTGCCCATGCAGTAACTTGTACCCCAGTTTCCTTGCTGCCGCACGGAAACTTGCCCTTAACTTTGCTCCTTTGAAATCTGCCCCATGCTGATCGAACCGGTACCTGAAGGACGAAGACTTTCTTGAATGCTGATTGTATTTGGTAATTATGAAAGGATAATTGTATTATGCATTGTGTTTTTCCTTTTAGGTACCAACTGCTATTTTGACACGGCCCAAGCTAGAAGTTTTTATAAATTTGTGTTGACTAAATTTGTTTTGCATGAAGCCCCACATGCCAATGCTAATTAGTGGTTAGTTGAGGTATTCATCTGATGCACCATGCTAAATTGAAATCTTGTTATGCTGACCGATGTATGAAATTAGCCAAATTCAATTGCTTATATAAGTGATTTGCATTGCTATAACCGAGTGTATTATAATCCAGATTTTGCGTAGATTGCGTTTCTTCCATCGCTATGGACAGCTAGTAATGTTCGTATACATATATCGTTTAATTTTGAGACTCATATATATTGTGTTAGCTTTGTTAATATAGGGAAATAAACTCTCTAACTTTTCATAAACTGGTGTGGTTATTCATGACTGAAAGGTCATGGTGCGTCAAAATACTGATTGTTATTGATTCCTAATGTGTTATTTTGATCTATTAATTAAATATTGGGTATAGATTACAATAGTTATTGATTATTGATTTAAGTGATCCGACTATTCTAGGATGAGGAGAGCCCAACTCGGTTAAAAGGTTCACCGACCTCCAGCGTGTCCAAGTACAAGTAATTCATTAGGGCTGGACGCGCTATCAAGAGCCAACAATCACAGATTAAACAGAGGGAACACATTGCATGGGGTGAGACAGTATATGCAGCTGCTGAGCTTGTTATCTCCGGCAGTGCTGCACTAGCCCCCAGGTGTATAGGTGACACGCCGCTGGCATGTCCTACCACACGTCACTCATTGACCTTGGGTGCCTCGTTACTTCATAATTTAGCGACAGCGGGTACCAGCTCCTCAATCCAAGCATCAAGAGGAGTTTACGAATTGCAGAGAGTAAGAATATTCTGTGCTTCCTGTCACATGAGATCATATACATCGCGGTCAATTACCAACAATTCTAACATGCATAAGTGCTGGGGGCGAGAGCCTGTCACCTCATCACCATAGGTCCCTGGTTGCTCTGCACCACCTCGCGATTCTGGCGCCCCCAGGGGCAGGGCGAAATGTATGCGTCCAGTTTAAGGGCACACTAGCACCACCGTACCCCGCCACTCTGCAGGGTGAGTGCGAAGATGAATTATAAACAGACATTTATGCAGCGCAGATCGCAATCATAAGTGTCTCTTGAGCCTCAAATACTAAGTGCTACACCTCTCCAAAGCAGTGGTGTCTAATGTATTATTCTTGAGCAATAGTGATGGGATCCTTGGGTCTGTGATAACAGGAAGGCCCCAGGAAGCGGTTTTCAAATCACTGTAAATTATAGTCAACCTCAAGAGAACCTCAAACATGCAACTGTTAAGTGGCACAAGGTAGGGGTCAAGCAATATTCCTCTACATAGGTGAATGCATTCCATCATCTCAAAATACTGGCTGCACTAAACTTTACCCAATTCTGACGTATTCAGTTCACCAGCTTTTTTTCCAGTGAAATATTGTGTGCTAATTTCTACATCTATAACTTATGCTCATTTATTAAAGTAACTAAACAAATTGTGCAAGTCAATACATCGCATGTAATTTCAATAAAATCTTTGAAACATGAAGCCACCACACATTTTGTAGCGCAGAGACCTCACGAAGTGCTGTTTACAAAAGGAATGATGATATGCATCAAAGTAGTATCTTTGACAAGCAGTAGCTGACAAAACTCAGTTTCACGCACATTCGAAGCCCACAAGCCTCAAGAAAACCCCTCCCATTAAAGTAAAATGATCACCCCTCCAAAAAAAATCAAACTTCCATAAAATAAATCAAAAGCTTTTAGAAAACATTTGAACTAATACACATTTTTAACAGTTTAAAAATGCATTTTTTTGTAAATAACGTCTTTATTATACTTATGATACTATATGGATAGGTCACATTATTTCCACATAATTCATTATTTTTTTAATTTATACCTGTGACATTTTAGCAAGGACATTATTTCATGCAGGCATTTGTTACACATACTTCTGACTTCTTCCCTTCAGTACAGCATGCACCCTGAGCACCATCCCACACACCCAAGCTCTTACTCACTTTTCATTCACATGCTGGCCTCCCTGACGCTCCCCGCCCTTAGTAGACCTCAGTACTCAGTTTGTAAAATAAATAAATATAACAAAATAAATGAATAAGTGTAGGCAACTTTTTTTTTTTTTCTTAGGAGACTGCTCCTGGCACAACTGAATACCAAGGTCTCGATTCCACCTCGTGCCTCTTCCGTCTCTCACCATACACTCCAGGTCTCTTTAACTCACTCTTGCAGGTTCCTTCCATCCCTGCTTTCTTCCTTTTGTCACAGTTTTTCCATCTTTTCCTTTCTCTTTACTCGTTGCTCTTACTTTGACTTGTTCGTTCAAACTCTAACAAGATAGCCTTAGAACCCGCCATAGCGGGCTCTACAAGCCATTAAAGACCAGCTCCTGCGTTAAAGGCCAGAGCCAAAGGCGAGGGCCTTTAACAAGGGGGAGAGGGCCTTTAATGGCTGGTAGAGCCCACTACGACAGGTTCTAAGGCTATTAGAACATTCTGCCACTAGAGGGCAGAATGTTCTATTAAATAAAACAAATTCCTCGGAAGCCAGAGGGGATTAAAATCCCCTCAGGCTCTGTGAGGCCTTTGTTCACAGCTCTTGCTGTGAGCAAAGAGAACATTAGAATGTTGACGCTCTGGCCTTTTACAGCCAGTAAAAGCCTGGAGCACTCCATTGTCTGCAATGGAGATCCGAACGTTCCAATGTTCTAATATAGCCTTAGAACCCGCCGTAGCGGGCTCTACCGGCTATTAAAGGCCCGCTCCCGAGTTAAATGCCCGAGCCGAAGGCGAGGGCATTTAACAAGGGAAAGGGCCTTTAATAGCCGGTAGAGCCCGCTACGGCGGGTTCTAAGGCTATTAGAACATTCTGCCACTCAGGGCAGAATGTTCTCTTAAAAAAAACAAATTGCTCACGGAGCCCGAGGGGATTGGAATCCCCTCGGGCTCCGTGAGGCTTTGTTCACAGCTGCTGCTGTGAACAAAGCCCATTGGAATGTTGGCGCTGCGGGCTTTTACCGGCCAGTAAAAGCCCGCAGCACTCCATTGTTTTCAATGGAGCTGCCAACGTCCAACGTTCTAATGAAAAATAAGTCCTGGTCCCTGAAAATAAGTTCCCATGTCCTCTACCTGTAACCACGGGCACAAACTAAGCACCAGACTGACTCTGCTTCAGCTTTCTCAATGTATAGATACCTGACACACCCCTAAAGATCAGCCAGATCCCCCTTTACATATATCTGCCTGAGAACAACCTAAATTATCAAACCTTTGCTCTTCACGAGCTGAAGTGCAAACCCCTGCAATGCATGCATATCCCCACGCAAAGTCGTATTTTTTCCCCTTCACCCCAAAACCCAGCCTTCTGAATGTCAAACTAGCAGCAGCATCTGAATTCCACAATATTTCTCACCTACTTCTGCGCGGTTCTAGTGCTTCGAGTCCCATGTGTGGTGAAAACATTCAAAGCGAATGGATCCTTCAAATGAGTTATTACTGTCCCACGGGACTGTCTCGTCGCTAAAAGAAAAAAAAAAAAAACAGAAACCACAAACCCGTTAAAGATAACAAATATAGCAAATGAACGTACTTAACATAATTGTAGACAAATTAAACATTATTTTTTCGCAATTACCTATTTTTATTGCAACACAAACTTGTAAGCTTCTAGTATTGCACGCAACCACAAATGTGGCATTGTGACACCTTACATGACTCTTCCACGTGGTACAATACTGAGGTGAACGGTAGGTGAACAGCAGAGGCTGAGCCCCTTTGTATTAGCCTTCCTCATTTGCTTTTAAAAGAAAGGGGACGTTCATGTTATAAGGGCAACGGTGGTAGACACCACACACTGGAAGTCATGTAGTCCCAAGTGGGTAGTGGTGGACTGTTTACGATAAGGTAAGTTCAGTTTTGTGGTTACTCAGAAGCTAACATCGGTGATGATGCCAGAATAGTCAACTGAAATCTTGCTGCAATTTCCAGTGCACTTTAAATTATTTTAAGTTGTTCAAGCAATCTTGCCACTTCCATGCTCAAATACCAGTTTAAAATAGATTGTAAAGACTAGACAAGTCATAACAGGAGAAAACAGACAGCATTTAAGAATGCTGGTGGAGCGCTGTAAATTGTAATCCCACCTGCTGACATTCCATTTGCACGGCCCACGCACTTGTTTTTGTCCATCTAGTTTGCTTAAAATTAGACTGACAAAATAATCGTTCTGGGTAAGTCACAAAGCACTTAGTTATTTCGAAAGGCCTCTCAATATGCGGCTGTATTAAATAAATGCACCAGAATGGTCTGTGCTGATTCGAGGTGGGTGTGGGGAAAAGTTGCTCTTGTCATATTGAATGAAACAAAATTAGTTCTGAGACAGCAAATCTGGTACATTCCGAAGCTTCACTCAGCTTCTCTTCTACCCTTGAGCACCAACAAACTCTGAGGTAAGATTTGAATATATGTTGCCAGAAACACTGACCAAGGAGACAGATGAGACCACGCCTTCTGAGGCTTCCCACCAAGAGCATACCAAAAGAAGAAAAACAGCCAGTGTACCAGTTGTCAATACCATGAGAAACTGAAGGTGGCATCCTCCCCAGCCTTGGAGCATGCACAAGAACATGCCACACATGGAGCTCGTATCAACATCTTTATTCCTCAGCATACAACATTCAACTAACCTCTTAATATCCTGTAACCATTAAAAATCACACCTTAACAGCTCCCAGACTGATTGTGTGATCCCTTTCCAGGAGTCCAATCCAGAGCCACGGGGTCTTCATGCTCACAGTCCCAAGACACAATATCTCCCCCCCTTATTAAACAAAAAGATAAACAAAGAAACATGAACAAATTGCAGCATTACTGTTCCTTGATCAGCCGTCTGGGTGCTAGCACAATTCGGCCAGACCAAGTGAGATGAGGTAGTCCAGCTGTACTCGGGGTGGACCTCAAAGGTAGAGGGTCTGATGTCTGATCAAGGCTTTCAGGTGGAACAGCTTCTTCTGGGCTTGCAGGGACTGATATTCGCCTAGACTGGTCTGAAGTGGAATGAGTCCCTTGTAATGGATCTGCTAGGTTGGTGGGCTATCATCTGTCCCTTGCTCTGCAGGATTTTTGGAGGTTTAACTTCAAGTGGAGGATCTGTCTTTAGTTCCATTTTTGTTTGAAGAGAACACAGTCACCCTCATCCAACACGACCTCCCAAGTTTGACGACGTTGATTAGCATAAGTCTTCATCTGATGTTTCCGAGCAGTGTCAGTAGCATTAACCTCATCATCTTTCAGAGTTCGCTCATGCATCCATTGTGGTAATTTGGTTCTTATAGATCTCCCAAACATCAGGGTGGCAGGACTCTCACCAGTGGTAGAGTGAGGAGTCTACCAATAGTCAGGTATGGCGTGGCACAATGCTTGCCTCAGTTCAATGCTGTCCATCAAGGCATGATGGATCATTCGTTTCGGGGTCCCCATAAATCGCTCTACAAAACAGTTAGCTTGAGGCCACAGGGTGTGCTTTTCTGATGCTTGACACTGAGTTTTGTCAGAAGCTCTTTAAACTGCTTACTGTTGAAGAGCGGACTATTGTCAGATTTGAGTGTGTCCGATATACCCCAGACTGCAAATATGTCATCTAGCTCAGTGCTTAATTTGTAAATAAAGAGGTGCCGGTGCTCAAAGCCCTTCTCTTAAACAGCGGCTTGGACTGCCACTCGGACACTGCCCTGAGGGCTGTGCAGTTTCTCCAGCCCAGCTGTTCAACACAACCGGGCTGGAGAAACCTTGGCCAGCCTAAGATGGCTGGCCAAACATACATGCACACTTAGGTCACTCTCTCCGCCGACCCCGCACCCTCTTCCCATGGCCCAGCCCTGCCCTATCCATGCTGGTGGCTGAGCCAGCAGCTGAAAGATAAAACAATAAAGAAATATTATTTTTCAGCTCCTGGCTTAGCCAGGGGGCGACGCTTCTTTGCCCTTTATTTTTGTCACTACATGTTGTAGGTAGGAAGACGTAAGACAGAGCAGATAAGGAACATCTACACATGAAGGAAAAAGATGGTGGATGCGGTCTAAATTAGTGGATGTAACATGCACATAGAAGAAAACTAGTGAGGTGTGCTATACCAGAAGCTGCCTAAAGAAAGGTTTGAGTCTATGGAATTAGAAAGCTATAGTAAATGCAAGTTTGCATTCGTTCCGAAATAACACCCCTTCTCAGCTTCCTCGTTTATTCAGGGCAGGCCTTCTGCCACATCGAGGAAGGCTACATGAATGGTAGTCTATTAGCAGCACAAAAAGCAGTGGGATGCACAAAACCGTCGGTGGCGACACAAAACGAAGCCTCGTCGCACCCTCGCTGCTCACTCAGTGGTCGTTCCGAATGGCGGAACACGCAAATCTGCGACGACACACCCGGCCTTGATTCCGGTGGGATCAACCTGATGCCTTCTGTGCACGTGGCAAAATCCTGGGACTCGGCTCTAAGCGCCGCAAACCCAAGACGCAGGGTGTCCCAGGAACAGAGTGCCAGCTGTCATCGAACAGCTGTTGGGATGCCAGCACGTCCCCTGCCTGACTGGCAGAGGAAACCCAGCGCCCTGGTCCCCCAAGGGGAGCATCTGCAGTGCGGAGGAGAAGATGGATGCCTCCTGAGACGTACCTGCTTAGTATCAGGAAATTACAGCACCTGCTGAGCGCCACCATATGCTCTCTCAGGACGACAACGGCGCTGCTATCGTTCACGGGGAATGCTGCGCCCCGGCCGCGGGAGGCTACCCTTCAAAATCCTATTGTAGCACAAATATGTGTAAATCACATAATTAAATAAACTGATTTCGCACCGTTCAACTGTTATGTTTTTACTTTGCTGTTTTATTGCCATATGTTGTAATAATGAAAATCAGGAGGGAAAATGAGACCCAGAGAATTTAATAGAAAGTGTGTTAATTTATTTTGGGCCTTTATCTCTAAAGATAATTATGAAATACACTATAGTTATAAAGAAGCATCTTCAGGTAAGTTATTTAGAAAGCTTGGCCATTTATTTGTATCCTCACACATCAGAGCTATTTGTTTAGACTTATATTTCGTTTGTTTGTTTGATTAATAAAAACCATTAGAAAGCAAAAGAAAATCACAAGTTAAAATATTTTATCACGCTTACGCCTCATACAGAGCGGGACAATAGGAAAACTTTCATGCATAACATTAAAAGTAAATCACTCTTAAAACGGCCATCATTATATTAGAACATTGCTGGTTTTCAATATACTATGTAAAATACGACAAGGAGGCCTGAAAAGGTGATGGAATCTTTTCATCTTCACAGTTTTCCAAATAACACCTGTAAAAATATAATTATCACACTTTCAACTCGTAAAAAGAGGCACAGGTGTGAATAAATCATCCAAAGAGGCACAGAAGTGAATCAATCATCCAGTACATTGTAAAATAAACCGCTCCTAAACCCGTCATTGTTAGGAGAGAACATTGCCGATTCTCATGCTGTCTTAAGTACTTCCCAGACTTGTACATCTAAAGGATGATGGCTTCTTCTTCTTTTCGCACAAACAATCTGAAGCATTCAATGTTCCTCTAGCCTATTAAAGTTCCCCTAGAGACGAGTCGAAGAAACTGACTATTCTGAATATCAATTGCATATCATTCCAAAGCAAGCATGCATCACGTGTCATTGACCGTACAAAGCACCAATCTTATAAAAAATGGCCTTAATAATTTTCTACGGAGCTTCAATAAGTTTGGGCATGAGCAAATTATATGTGCCATAGATTTAGCCCCCCTGTCAACAGCTTCTACAGAATTTAGAGGGCTGTAGATTTAAAGATTTCTAACAGCTTGATTTTCTGCTAGTGCTGAAAGCTGGAACCTATATTGCATACCGTTAGTTCCACTTGGTGCTTTGAGGTGAATTTTCAAATGGTTCGGAAGTGTCGGAGAAATACATGGACAATAGGACCCCCCCCCCCCCCCCCTTTACGGCTTCATTAAGGCTTGAATGTTCTCACCGAAAGTGGAAGTTATTAATGCATCTTTAACCTTCATTTTGATTGAACTATCGTTCGTGTTATTTTCACATTACTCTATTAGACCAAGCTTGTGAATTTTACTTGCGTTTGGGAGGACATTTTGAGAGTGAATTTTCAGTGAAGAGCATGGGTCTTACCAGATCAGATTTTTTTAAAGTTCCTTCAGCAGAGTTTTTTTTTTTTGTTTAGCTGTAAACATTATTTGACAAGCTGAAGGTCTACGACTCCTAAGAGAGTGGTTAGACCAACTTCGAGACTTAATTTGCATACAGGACTTTGGAGGGCCTAATATAAATCTCACAGTGGAAGAAAGGATCTGTTAAAGGTCCATAAACTACTTCACCCCATAAACAGTCGAGCCGTATTTAATGGCTAAATATAATTTTGCTCTGAGCACCTTCAATATAGATGCTCCTGTTGGGCTCTATAATTTAGTGTATAAGTACCGTAGTTTTTATTCCAAGTACTGACCAATACATCAAAGCCTGAAATTGACTAGTTTGTCTCACATTTTTAATTTAATAAACACCCAGGTATTGAAAACGGTCTGTTTGCTTAATTTGTTTCTTCTCTGATACTCTATATGTTAGTATAATTACTTTGCCCAAAAAACAATCACCGTTTTTCCCCTCATTTAATTTCAGATAATTGCTTATATTATACACGTAAAGAACAGCAAGTGAGCATTGCAGACCAATGCGAGTATTCTAAAAAAGAATGGTCTCATCACATATTTTAGTGCAAGTATCACTTCATTTGGGAACAAAGCTGTGACCATCGTGACTGCTGAGTATAGATTAATTATAAAATCGGCATAAACCATCCCTGTTTTAATCCAAGGTCAGTGCTTATTTTTCTGCAGATTGATAACTGATGATGCATTCCCTAGTTTCATTCTGACCCAAGTGTCTGTATACAAAAGACGGACTACTGGTAATAGGGTAACTGGGATTCATCATGCTGGTAATTTCTCCCATAGTACCGATCCATTTACTCTGCCAAATGCCAGGCTGAACTCTACATAGCATGAGCATAGAGGTGTTCCGCCGACAATTGCTTTTTGATCCTTCAGATTCATGCCCAAAATGTTGTCTATCGTCTCATTCCTTTCTGGAACAGGTTTGATGCAGCGCTAATGTTTTCGACTGGTTAAGCCGAGCTCAAGTTCGGAGAGAAGAATGCGGAAAAATGTTTGCATCGCTGTCCACTGAGCTCTACTAAGCTCTGACAAGTACCGAGAAACCGTTGGAAACAGGTAGAATTAAGCATTGTGTAAAAAAAAAAAAAAAAAACTGTGTAGACACATAATTCCTCGAACGGAGGTAGGCACTACATCATGGATTACACAGCACAGGAGGATACATGTCGAGCTGGGTGAACGTGATGGGGCACACCCATGCCATAGAAAAACAACTGAGATTTGGAGATGCCAGGTAGGACCCCATATGACTGAACTAAAAAAAAAAAAACTAAAAAAAAAAAAAATACACAAGTAGGCACTAAAAAGGGGGAGGCTCACAGAAGCCGATCGCTGCTTTGCATATATAGGTCGATGTCCACTTTTAATGCCTTCAGATTAGGAGAGTCACTTTTCCAGAAGCAGAAAAAAAAAAATCAGGGGAACAGCCAGGGTATTTTGGGGTGAACAGGACAGAGCGGCAATTTCACTGTATGTCAGACGCCTGCAGAGTGTGACTTTCCTGTTGTGGAAGTCCTATAGCACTGTCTTTTGAATGAATGAAAGGCAAGACAGCGGTTGGTGAGAGGCACTGGATCGATAAAAAGGAGGTTGTGAGGTAGTTCAGGAGTTTTATATTGTTCTATAGAGCTTGAGCGCTATCGTATAGAAGCAGTTAAAGTAAGGGAGCCTGAACTGGAAGTATGCAGCCTTCAAGAAGTGGTGTGGGTAAAGTCCAGTTCACAGCACAAATACATTTCATATTTCATGAGGGCATTTTATCAGTACCAGCAGGCAGTATGCTTGGTTAGCAAATACATGTAGGCTGAGACTCTGCATGCTTGTGTCATGGAGTCTGTGCAAGCTCCAAAATGTGGGAGTAATGAAACTGTCCTAATGTTTGGTTTATCGACTCAAGAAACTCAGGCCCTCATTACAACTTTGGCAGTTTACGGACAAGACCGCCATGCGAAATGCCACCACCATCCACCAGTGGTGACAAAACAGCGACAGCCATATTTCAAGTCACAAAGAACAAACCGCCCAAATACAGCCACAAATCCAACACCGCCAGGCAGCCTGACTGTGAAATGGTGACTGACCTACCGCCGGGCCTGCCACGCTGACCCCGTTCCGACTGCCCGATTAGGAGTCCGTTTTCAGCGGAACATGCACGGCGATACACCAACAGCAGTCTGCACCGCCACGGTACAAAAAGGCACCGCCAATAGTAGCGAACATCGTATTGGACAGTTCAAATTCCACACAACACACACACCTACTCACAGTACCATATAACACCCCCCCACACACCCACAATCACTTGAGACTACCACAACCGGCCACAGGGACAAGAGCCATGAAGCACCTGACAAAAACCTGCACACTTTGCACACACCACCACCACAACCCACCAGCACCCACATCCAAACACTCCCACACCACCAATCACCCTGCACTGCACCCTACCCACACCCCCCCCCCCCCCAACATCTCACGCCAGAAGCACCCACGCTTCACAGAAAATGAGTTGCAGGTCATGATGGATGAGATCGTCAGATTAGAGCCACAACTGATGGGAGTCCAGGTCCAGCAAACATTAGTGCCCAGGAAAATGGAGTTATAGCAGAGGATCGTCAACAGGGTCAATTCAGCTGGCACCTATCCATGCACAAGGGAGGATATCAGGAAGAGGTGGAACGACCTCAGGGGGAAGGTCCATTCCATGGCATCCAGGCACCAGATTGCCCTCAACAAGATTGGCGGTGGGCCCCCACCTCCTCCCCCTGACTTAACATCTTGGGAGGAGAAAGTCTTGGAAATCTTGCATCTGGAGGGCCTCACTTGTATCAACGGAGGTCTCAACACTGGTATGTCAACACCACCCCGGCACCAAACACTCCTACCCAGCATGCCTACCCACCATCCACCTATCCCCCCCATCCAACACTACTGCAACCCCACAATCACCTTATGTCCCTCCCCTGGATGCCACACCACCCATCTTCCACCATCCCCACACACTCCCCCCTAATGCATGGATAACAATCACATTGTGAAGTACCACAACTCCCACAATGCATCACACCCCACACAGCCAAAGTTCTCTGTACCACTTCACAGTGGAACACCTGCCTGGACAACCATGTCACAGCCCACTCCTACTGGTTGCTACAACTGCCTCCCAACACATGGCAATGACAGCAATGCCAACCACCATCCACAACCCACCATGACACATAGAAACCATGACACTATTCCCGTACCAAAGTCAGTGTCTGCAGTGCTGCAGATGTCTTTGCCATCATTAGGAAGCAAATCGAGCCACTGCATGCACCACACCATGAAAATGGTGACTACACATCCACATACCAACTCACTCTTTCCATCCACAGGTAGCCTGGCCACTGCCACCCAGCAGAGGATGCCAGGGTCAGACAGCACTCCCCGGGATGAAGGCCCCAGTGGATGACTGGATGGGGACGAGTTGCCTGGGCCATCTTGGGCAACTGGTCACTACACTCCCAGCAGCCCCACCCTGGACACACTGGACTCCCCTTCCCATGTGGCTAGAACACCTCAGCCAGCCCCTTCTCCCCAAACCTGAGACCCAGGGACCTCACAATCAGAAGTGTGCCACACAGTACATGGGCCAGAGACAAGGATACACACCCTACACAATGAAGGGCCTGGTGCTACTGGAAGTGGGCACACTGTGCCAGGGGCACAGGGGGCTAGGGGCAGTGGGACGGGATCAGTTGTTCAAGGGTCAGTCAGCCACAACAACTGACTGCCCAGGAGGCCCACACCCAAATCCTTGATGCATACCACTAAACCCAGGACACAATGGGCCAGATCCTCACCACTGTGAAGGAGACCCAGAGGCTGCAGAGTGAATACCATCAGGAGGCCATGCGGAAGTGGCAGACCCACAAAGCCACCATGACCTCCATGGCAGGGGTGCTGAAGGAATTCCCCACTATCCTGCATGAGTCCATCTCCCACCAGCATCATTATCCACAAACCATCTGAGCCCTCCATGTCAGCGGCAGCTAGTGGAATGGAGGCCCTGCCACAGGACCCACAGGACACCAGCACTCCTACCCCCTGTAGCCGACGAGCCCCAATGTAAGCAAGGACATCCAACCAGACATCCTGCCGGTACTGATGCCAAGACCACCATCCGGAAGTGACCTTCTCCTGAACATTCTCCTTGGTTTGTCACTGAAGCACCCTGTTGACTGTCCACTGTCCTCTCTCCATTCTCCCAAGACCACCAAACTGGACCTCGACTAACCACAGTTGGGCCAAGTACTCGGATGATCCCACCCGCCATGGCCCCACTCATCAATCCTTCCACTCGTACTTCGCAAATAAACACCATTGAGCACAGTTACTGCCTACGTCTTTATTGTCATGTGTATGACGGATACTGATATTACATGTGCAACAGTGAACCCAATGTCCTGCAAAGGTATCTGTGTGTGGCAGAGGGGGAACAATGTGTAGCAAGGACAACAGTGGAGCAGGCAGTGGCTTGAGAGATGGGTCAAGGGAGGCAACAGGTGAGGCAGGGTCCAGAGTGCACCAAAACAATATCCTGAAAGTAGAACAAGACAGGGGCATCATTGACTATAGCCGTCACATATGCCAAATCAACACACATGTACTGTAGCTACAGGAAGCCAAGGCTGAGATGGCAAATCAAGTCCAAGAACATATGGTCATAACAAACCCACTCTCCCAAAACATACCACCCAAATTGTCCCTCACTCACAGCAAACGGAGCCACACATTAGGCAGTGCAAACTGCCATGAACAGTGATGTTGCACCACCTCCCAATCTCAAATGCCAGGACAGGATGAAACACAGAGAAAACCACCTAGTGTAGCACACATAATGCACTGGCTCTGGCAATTCAGGGAACAATGGTCCTGCACATAGATGTCACATGTGCAGCCACGCAACAACTGGATGAGAATAGCACTGACCTGTGCACAGTAAGAACCCAACTCATGGCCACATGTAACTGCCACCCAAACCCACCCAGAGTCAGAGCTCCAATATACTGTTATTACACACAGCAGGTGGTAGCAAGGCACAAGGCAGATGGTGGAACAGGACACATACCATACATATGACACATACCTGTATCTGAGTGGAAGTATTGTCGTATCAGCTCTGCTCTGGAGGCAGCTGCATCCTCATCTTCCTCATCAACACTCCCCATGTCCGATTGATCAGCCACTGGTACATCTGCCACCTCCTCTGCATCCAGCAATGGGATGTGATTTCTTAGGGCCAGATTGTGTAGCATGCAGAAAGCAACAATGATCTGGCACACTTTCTGGAAATGTGCAGACACTGGAATCTGGCCTTCAGCAGGCCAAGGGTCCGCTCAACCACCGATCTTGACCTATGGTGGACCTCATTGTAATTGTATTCTGCAGCTGTTATCGGATGCCTCACGGGTGTCAGTAGCCAGGGAAGGTTGGGATAGCCAGAGTCACCTAGTTGCACAGAGGTAAGGCCCATGTCAAGACCAGGAAGGTGTAGTACAGGTTGTGAAGAGTATTGAGTGCAGCGGAGCACACATATGTAGGGATACATACCAATGAGCAAGGCCCGGTCCTTCTGTAATTGTGCCATAATGTGTGGGACGGTGCTGTTCCACAGAATGTAGAAGTTATGCACAGACCCAGGGAACCTGGCCGTCACTTGTGTGATATATTAGTCCGCCAGATACACCACCTGCACATTGGTGGAATACAAGTTCTTACGGTTTCTATACACTTGTTCACTCCTCCTGGGTGGCACCAGGGCAACGTGGGTGCCATCTATAGCCCCCATTAAATAAGGGACATGTGCCAGATCATAGAAGAAAGCTTTACAGTGGGCAAATCAGCATGATGTGGTAACTTGATGTAGCTGTGCATATGTTGTGTGGTGTCTACTGCTGTCCCTGTTCTGCCACTCTACTTGACTTTTCCCTTCTGTCTGTGTCACCTATGCAGGTCAGCACCCATCAGAAGAAGGGGATATGACGTGCCATCACCAAGCAAGTGCGGACTTTGGAGGTCAATGCTCAGCAGAGCACCCACTGCAGAAAGAGGTGGGAGGACCTGTGACGCTGGGCCCGGAATACAGTGGAGGCCCAGCTGAGGACGTCCTCCCAACATGGGAGGGGTGCCTGTCGGACCCTGACCCCCCCCCGCTGACCCACATTATGGCGGTGGATTACGATATGTGTTGTCATAGTGACTCTGGATGTGCACTATTGGGTAGCTGAAGCGTGGGTACTTGGTGGATACACGTTCACTGTGGAAATTAGACATCCGGGCAGGATTGGCATCATATTTGTGTGGCCATGCAGTCAGTGAATGGAAGGGCAGTCAGTACCAATTTTGTATCTGGGCTGTAAGCTACTCCTCCCAAGATGTGCTAGGCAGCACAAGCTAACTGGATCACAGCATCTGTGGTGTCAGGCCATTGTAGTTAGTGGATGCCAACCACTGTCCTGGGGGTGAATGTTGGGTCCTCAATCAGCTGCCAGGTACTGTATGTGTAGTGAGGCAACGGAGGGCAAAGATGTTACTGTGCAATTTGACTGTGGGCTAGTTGGCATGCCAACTAGCCATGCTGGATTCTGTTGGTTCTGTAGTCCAGGAATAGTGTCTCTCTACAGGCATGTCAAGAGGGCAGATCCTGGGCAGGTGTGGGGGGTATGCCTCTCATCATGTATACAATTGCATCTGTATCAGCTTCAGCGGTGTACATGTGCATTGCTGTGGTGACCCCCATGGTGTTCCATTGTTGTAGCATGTGTTGGTGAGGGAATGGCGTGCCATAGCATGACATCAGAAGATGATGTAGTTACTCTGTGCAACTGTTGTGCTGGCATTGACCGACTGCTTTTTTCGCTTTTTGTTTCTTTTTCTCTCTCTCTCTCTCTCTCTCTCTCTCTCTCTCTTTCTCTCTTTCTCTCTCCCTCTCCTGCCCTCTCTTCCCCTCTCCTCCCCTGCGTTTGTGTGCATCAGCATCATTTGGCGAAGGAGAAGGGGCACCGGTGAGTGGGGATGCTTCAGCCCAAGGGACTCAGGAGGTCGACACCAGTGGAGCGGAGGGAACCAGTGGGACGGAGGGCGAGGGGAGTGCCATGGGGGGACAGGATTGATGACAACATCTTCGGATTCTTCCTCCGATGGACGCTCCCTGGTGGTGGCAGACCCATCTGGAACAATCCCAGCACCATCCTTGTCCACCACCCCCCTTACCAGCACTGCCCTCCCTGCAGCTCCTCACCCAGTTGCCTGTGCCCGCTGACATAGGAGGGTGGGCATCTCCTTCGAGACAGGCACCTCTGCCCCCGCCCCAGTCAGCCTCAATGAGGAGGCTATTAACCTGCTGAGATCCATCTCTGTGGGGCAGGCAATCATCATGAATGGCATTCAGGGACAGTCATCCCTGATGAAGCAAACAAATGCGTTCCTGGAAGGCGTTCACTGTGCCCTGTCTGGCCTGCAGAGATCATTTCAGGCTCTGGCCTCTTTCTTAACAGCACCCAGTATCCCTTCTTCTGTCCCCCATCCAGCTACCTGTTCCCAAACCCACATCCCTCTCCCCTCACCCATCCAAGGGAAACTTACTGATCCACATGCATCCACATCAACAGACACAGTATGCAAGGACAGACACAAGCACCACAAACGCCACCACCGTCATGCACACAAACCACATTCAGATCCAGACATGCCAAAATCCACTCCCATCACCGACTCCCCAACCACCTTCCCCCTGACAGTCACAACACCACTCACACCTGCAGTCAGCATCTCATCAGTCCCAGATACTGCCACATGTGCCCTCACTTGCACCATCACCACAATATCAGACCCCATACATGCGTCCCATACACGCATGCGCATGCACCACGACTATCTACACCCCACATCCACTCTACCTTCTGACACCAGCCCAACATTCACCCACACATCCCCCCTGCCATCTCCCTGCATCTCCTCCCTCTCCTCCTCCCAGTACACCTTAGTGCCTATATTCGCCCACACAACAGTGACCCAGCACATACTTGGCATCCACCCACACACCTGCAGCCAAGGCATCTCCACGTACACACCTCACAACCATATCCTCTCCCTCCACTCCCAAACATCGTTCCCATGACCTACATTATGCTCCTAAGAAAGTTTTCCCTGTTCCCCACCACTGTCCCTGTTCCCCCCAAGTGCCTTCCACGCCTCCCCTGGTCATCACTATGCCCCTCCCCTGCCTAAGACTTCCACCCCCACCAAGCCAAGCCCAACTCCCTGCTAAACCAGCACCATCCAGGGGCAAGCATAAAGAGCCCCCCTGCCGAGCCCAGCCCAAAAGAACCTCCCTCCATGAAGCACCACTCACCCCTGAGGTGCCTGCATGCCCCAGCCCTGTGGAGGCCAGCAAATTGCAGGCAGAAGTCAAGTTGGGGCGTGCTACTGTGCCCCCTGTGTTCGGAGCACTGCAGAACTTTGGGACTGGCCCTTAGGCCCCTTTCTACATAGTTTCATTACTATTTTAACTTTTATAATATGTCTGCACCACTGCACCATTGGCGTTGATGGTAATAACCTTGTTGTGGCTTTCGTTCAACGTGTATGTGTGGTGAATGTGAGATTTTGTGTGTGTTGTCTGTGTGTACTAATGTCCTTCCCTCCAGTGTGTGCTAGGCTGGTATTCTTACGATTGATGTCTTGGTCGGCATCACTAGTCCTGGAGGTCAATGGCCAGCAGGAGCATTGGGAAGACTTGCAATTCATGTGCCATGGCGCCTGCGGACGTGCCTGTGTACCTGAAGGCAAGTCTTCCCTTTTATGTTGTTAGTTTCTGCCATGCTTTCTGTGGTGGTGAGACCGCCCTGGAAATCCTGGCAGTGTGCAGCCTCCTTATAGGTTTGTGGGGAACTGCCTGACCGCCAGCCTTGAGATGCCTGCCGCCAGCTGCGGCGGTCTGTCCACACCGGCCGTTCGGACGGAAACCTGTCTGTGTTCTGTAGTTGCCTCCCCCTTCTCGTAATGTGGCGGGTCTTCACTGCCGGGCCTGCAATGGTGCAACAACCACCTACCCCGTGGGGGTCCACAGACCACCATACTCGTAATGAGGGCCTCAGTTTGCTATTTTAGTTTAACAAACTTTCTATAAAAGAAATTGTTGATAGACCGCCCCTTAAATATATTGGTAATAGAAAATTAAGTCAATCTAAAGCTTCTATAAATCATAGAATATGTTTCCACTTGAAAGGCGTAGTATACCATGATCTTGTGGAAATAATTCAAAGTAAAAGAAAGATGATAAACTATCATTGCCTACGGGAGTGATCAATATTATATCCCTCTCAGTCAAAGGGACCCTAATGAAGTAAGCACACTCCTTTAAGCCAATACTAAGGAAGCACAGACTGGATGTGTGGGATCCAGAACACAACTGGACAGTCTATGATGCCCCATTTCTGATGAAGCACATTAAAATAGCAGCCTACTTTCAAAACGAATTCCTTCAGAGAGAGATAGGTTTCATCACAAAAGAGGCAATGAGTCTGCAATTAATTTTATTCTGAAACAAACTTAACAACCATTGCCTTCCATAAACTCCTACTTCAAACACCAATGCCCTCATTATGACTTTGGCCAGAAAACTGCCAGTGATGGCGGTCTTCCACTAATCATATCATGAGTACTGAAAGATTTCCACTACATTTTGGGTGGAATTCCTCCAGCAGTCGTGCTGGCAGTCAGAGGCACATGGACGGTTCCACCAGCAGCCCGCCCCTCCAAAAGGACTCCACCAGCCATATTACAATCTGTAATACGGCCTGGCGGTGTCCTGATGGCGGGGCGCTGCTGGCGGTGGGAGTGCCCATTCCCTGCTGGATGACCTCGCCGGACAGGGTAAGTAGGACATCGGACAGGAGAGAGGGGTGGGAGGGCAGGGGTGTTGTGTGTGCTTGGGTGTTGTCTGCGTGTGTGAATGTCAGTGTGCATATGTGTGTGTGTGTGTATGCGTGTGTGTATGCGTGTGTGAATGTATGTATGCGTGGTTGAATACGTGTATGAATGTTGAGGTGAGTGCATGTATGAAAGTTGACGTGAGTGCGTGTATGGATGCTTGTGAGTGAATGCGTGTATGGATTCTTGTGAGTGAACGCGTGTATGGATTCTTGTGAGTGAACGCGTGTATGGATTCTTGTGAGTGAACGCGTGTATGGATTCTTGTGAGTGAACGCGTGTATGTCAGTGTTGCTGTATAAGTGTATGCGGGGTGCGTGTGGGTGTCTGTGTGCGTACATGTGGGGATGGAGAGGGTGTGAGAGGTGCTGTACTAGAAGGGAGGTTGGGGAGAGGGGCTCTGTACTAGATGAGGGGTGGGAGGTGCTGTTCTGGTAGGGGGTGGGAGTGTTCGGGTTTGGAGGAGGGGTGCAGGGGTATTGGGCTTACAGGGGTGGGGGAGTTGTCTACTGGTGACAGGCAAGGAATTTCCTGTCACCTGTAGCCTTTCAGCCAAGGTTTTCGTGGCTGTGCTACCGCCGCGGAAACCTGGTGGAAAGCAGAGGCCAAGCTGCCACACTCATAACGTGGCGGTCTTCACTGCCAGCCTGCCAGCCCATCGGCAGTGAAACCACCACTGTGGCCCTGGCAGTCAGAAGACCGCCAGGGTCACAATGAGGGCCTAAGTGATATAAAAAGTCAAGGCACCTTCCTTCAATGGATTAAGACATACTAGGCAGAGAGTTTTCAAAATATCAGGTTTCCCTTTTCCTGCTCAGCAGCATTCACCAATCTGGTTGGTGTTGCCTCAAAGCTGAATAATACACCTTGTTTTCTTATGTGTTCCTGCTCAAGCACCCAGTGTTCGCATAACGAGCGCATTGCTTTTGTATGCAGTGGCATAACCTCAAATGAAGGGGTAATAATTTAAACTATGGAGACGAATGCACCTCAAATTTCACCCCTGCTCCCGCCTCATAGATGTGTGTTAGGCAGGGTCAGTGGAATTTTGCGGCAGGGCTGAGTAAATTATGCCTCAACAAGAGGCAAAATGTGCAGCGAAATGCGGCACATCTTGTGATAGTAGTAATTCTTGATCTTGATACTTGTTAACACTGTTTGAGCATTAGATAAACCTCATTAGTACCCGGTTAACACCCAAATATCGCAATATGCAACAGAGTGGTGACCAGTCAAGCTTTGCAAAGTGCCTTTCACTGTGTGTGAACACATGTCCCTGGATTTTCTGTAACTTTTGACCGTTGGCGCTAGAAACTATTTTGTTTGTTAATCGATCACCAGCTGTATACTCTGCAGAGTTTATGTAGCAAATGCGGCAAATCTCTAACTATGCAAAAAACACTGGGGCTGCACAATCGCATAATTCCAGACTTCCCAGTGTTAGGCAAGGTGAGGGCTGCTTGTGGGGTGGGGGTACGGGGGGGAGTTGAGAGCAGACTGAACAGGAAGGAACTCAAGAAACAAATTAAGCGCGATACACCTTTAAAGAAAGAAAGCTTTTCGGCACTATCAGTTCAGGTTTGTGAGGTAATTAATTAAACACAGAGACCACAATCTACCACCTATCTTCAGCTCACCTACAGAGGATTGTCCAAGATGAACTCCGGCGCTTGCACAAGTTCACGGATTTACCTGCAAGACTCGTGACTTTTGTTCTGTATCTGCAGCCCTCGTAGAGTTTAAGCAAACAAAAGGGTTTTACTAACCTAACTTGCCTTTCAACAAGTTTGCCTTTAGCCCTACTTCTTCAATGGACACATTTCTATACATGTAAGAGAAAATAATTACTCTGAAGGGCGGGGGGGGCGAAATCACCGACGAGGAGCAGACATTGACTGTCAGCCCAAGGGGTGCCAGCACATATTCTTACAAACTCTGCCCTACGATAAACTGACAAGGACGAGTGCTACAGTAAAGCGGCCCAGGCTTCCCCCATCGGTCAAAACAGACCACACCTCACACATCTCCACTCCGAGTTAAAATAATCAGTCCTCTATTTCTGACAAAAAACGCAAAACATTCAACAGAAATGCCCTATCTTGATCGTAGGGTCTCCAACAAGGGCGCCCTTCTATTGGTGAGAAAGGTGCAGTGGGACCGAGCCCAGAAGTCTGGAGGGCCCACTGAACCCCGATTGTGGCAGTATTTCACAGTTCAATCAGCAGCGCAAGGGGGGATGTGTATTGCACTTTTAAAAAGGTAACAGAACTTGACATATTTAAAAAATGTGGTCAAGTTCTGTTACCTTTTAATATTTAAACACTGCCAATTTAATAGAATAATTATAAAAAATTCTGAGGGGGCCCCCGATGATTTATTTTTTCCCACTTTGGTGTGGGGGGCACGGCTTTAAAAAGCTTGAAAACCACTGCTCTAGGGCCCATAACACACCAGGTCCACCACTGGTCTCCAGGTCAGGCCTTGCTGTCCTATCAGCCCACACTGGCCCCACAGTCCTGAACCCTTATCCACACTACACAGCCCTGGCCCTTCCCCCACATCTCCTTCCTCACTGCCCCCAGCAGCATAGCACTGAACAATAGTCTCGACCGCCCACCCCTCCGTTGAAGCTGCAGTGGCCAAAGTGTGTACACTGCTCGGCTCGGTCTGCTCTTGTGGCGTCATTGTTAGCACTTTGTGTCAGGGCACCTCTGTTAGGGCACACGGGAAACACTGGGTGGCAACCCTGATGTGTGGTATTGTTTTAAGAGGCGTAACGCTGCTAAGATGCAATTGTTTATATTATGCACTCATCGAGTTGTTGTCAGAGAATGGTATGTGGTGAAAGACAATTATTTGTGAGTCAATAAAAAATGTGATATGGTACAGGAGGGTTACATTTGGGTTATGTTTCTATATGTGCTCTAAAGCTGCTGCCAAAGCTTGACAGAAAGCAACAGATAAAATGTAAGCGAAGATAAAATATTATACCACTCATGGGAATGCGAAAACGGCATTTAAATATCATCTGTTGCACTCTAAATCACGTTTCCCAATTAATAAAAACTGAGCTTAGTCAGGCCTCAAAAGCAGCAACATTTGAGCTTGGCTGGCACATTTACAATGGAGGGTCTTCACAGACTGAATAAAATGTATTTACTGATTTTATGGTTTACTTTTATGTTTTGCTCTAACGAATGTGACACACAACTATTGATCAGAGCGATAAATGTATCTTATTGTAAGGCATGCTGCTCAGCCCATTGGCCTACTTATAGTTTATTCATTAAAGTAGGCACCTGCTGTAGCCTATCCAGCAGCTAAACACAAATGGCTGCTGAATCTATGCTTCTGGCTTTCTTCTTGATGATCTCTGCCTTTCTATTCATTTCAGACTTTCCTGAACAGCTTTTTCCCAGTAACCCTTTGTTCACCTCGAATTCATCAATCTCAGACTTCCAATGAGGCTTTAGACCTTGCAGTCTTAAGGCAACCACCTGCAGGAACATTAGTAAACAATTACTGACCAGCGGGGTATTGATCAAAGTGATATCCCTATATTCTCCTCATATTTCTGGAAATCACTTGGTGAACTGAGGAAATGACACGTTGTAGGTTCTGGTGTTTCCATATGAACAGTACCTAACAGGTGAAACAGGACATCTTTCTCTCTGAAATCTCAGAGCGCACCTGTGTCATGCTCAAAGATTTCTCATTGCGAAGGCAAAACATCAACTGTCAGATGTAGGGTGAGACCTACATTATGACACCCAAAGATGGGTCGGAATGGACTCTGTCTGAATGCAAATACAATCTAGGGGGACATTATGCGCTTACATCTGCCTGGTCTGATGCCCTGGGCTCCTTTCTGCTTCTTTAACTAGGTCCATCACTCGGAGGTCATTGAGGCCTCCAGCTCTCCCTCAATAAACAAACAAAATGTGATCAGGATGTCTTCTTCCCCTCCATGTTTCTTCCAGACTATTGCCCCACCTCTGAACAAAACTAGAAGTGATCACAAAGCAGTATGCGCCCCGCTGCGGCCTCAGCCTGCGATGATCTGGCCACATCCACGGGCGTAACAGAGGCCCCTGCAGCCCCTACTGATGCGACTGTGAGGGGGCCCTTCAGCATCTCCTGTTAGGGGGGGCCTTTACTTCTTGTTACGCCGCTGGCCACATGACCCCAGCTCACCACTGGCTGGTACTCGTAAACAAATGAATGCGCTTGAATTCGTTTACAAGGCCACGCTCAGCAAAGCTCGAGCCTATTGTGTCCTTATCACCGGAGATCGGCTTCATAGGACTATTGCCGACCACTTCCTGTGAGAAAGAAATGCCTCAGGAGAACCATCTGGAACATCCTCCCTGGCCTCTCTCGCGACGAACACTTCCTCAAATATTGTAAATGCAATAAGACCCACCTTTCCCATCAGGCACGGTAGGACTTCGAAAGTGTTCTTTTTCAGTTTTCTAGCTAAATGATTCCCTCTTGTATTCATGCTCTTGCGGGCCCTGCAGCAGGCCTTTAGTAATCTGCCAATGTTATTACAAAAACAATAGATGCGCAAAAAAAAGAAAAATGCTTCGATAAGATGCCGCAGCAGAAACTTAAAATGCAAAGGAGAGGGTCAGGCTATCGGTAGCATTAGCAGGAGTTCTGGGATCTCTATATTCAACGTTGCAGAAAGGTCAACAACTATATTTTACATTTATTAACAGCATGCCCTGGGGGACGGACACATTTGCAAGCCCAAGCTGAATAAAATGAGTTTCTGTGCTTCAAGCAAGTATTTGATTTGCTAGTTGGGAAAACATTGTGTGTTAGAGAACGCGAAGGGTAGAAGTAAGAAACGAATTAAAACAAAGGTCAGTGTTGGTTCTTTTATTGATGATGTCACAGGAACAGTGGTAGGTCGTGGCTGAATGCGTTCTCTGGAAAACACTTTCTATGGGTACATGTATGTGTACGTGAGTACTTTTGACTAAGGCGAGGTCAAATTTAAATTACGATATCGTCATCTGCATAATTCCAAAAATTTCCAGTTATGCTTGTAATGCGAAATCCCCAAGATTATGCCACAGCACATAATTGTACGGTGTTATTAGGAAAACTTTAGAGCAAGCGCTCAGCAATACGTTTCTGACCAGACCGCAAATGGCTCTTTCCTTCCCATGCCACTTGAGGTTTTCCACACTCTTTTTGTAACCACAAAATGCATCCTTGCATCAAAGAATGACGAGGGCACATTTCATGCTAAAATATAGAGCTAGGTGAAAGATTTGCATTTTACTTATTTAAATGCAATTTTGCATACTTTTTGTGAAATATCACAGAATTATACAAAACAAATATTGCAAATTTTGCTCCCCCCCCACTTGTGACAGCATTTTCCTAGATACTCCCAAAAGTGTATGGTGTGCTCCTGAGTAAATGGTGTATTATGCAAAGTATACAACCTCCTGACCAGAGAATGGATGGGCCGTTTGTATGTTTGGCCTCTATAGTGCTGCCTATCGGAGCCTTGAGTAACAATGTTAAGGAGACGTTCTGAGAAAAGTACTACGATAGCAGCCTGTCATGGGGAAAGCCAAGTACCTGGTGTCCTGCAGGCAAAAGGGGGAGGAGGGGGAAGGACATCTTGCAGTGCAAGGGCCCAAAAAAAAAAAAGAGTTCTGCGGCTGAAAGAGTCACACAGCATGCCCTGCTAGCCTGAAAACGAATCCCTCCACCAGCATTTCCCAAAGTTTTGCCAGGAAGTTAATCTCCGAGTAATAAAGTGAACACTATATGTAATATGCTGTAGCACCCACTTACTCCAAGACCTGATTCCACCAAAAATGCCTTCAACCAGGCTGCTGTAGGACAGGTGGGGGTTCTGCCAGCATCGGGAATGGGGGTAGTAGCAATAGATTACAATCCGTAAACTTGCTGCTGATCCCAAACCCAAGTACCTCCTGTTGCTCTAAGTTAATGAGTGATTCTCACCGACAGCAGAGAGCCTGCAGGAGAGCTGATGCCTCAGCTTACAGTGGGCGGGTAAGTATGACCTTCCTTGGTTGCACCGGCCCTTGCTCTGGTCATACCTAGGCCCGTTGGAATTATGCGATTGTACAGCTGTGTTGATTTTCACATAATTATAGAATTGCCGCATTTGCCACATAATTAATCACCCGCCACATAACCTACAGATTTATAATAAACTAAAAATTCTAGCCCAAATTGTTCCAAAATGACTAAAAATGCACCAACACATGCTGTCGCTTCGTGGAAGGCCCTTGGCAAAGCTGAATTTGTCACCTTTCTGTTGCTTATTGCTATATCTGAGTGTTATTCTCATACTAATGAGGTGGAAACAATGCTCAGACAGTGTTTATAAGTTTAAAAATGACAAAATAATGAAAGAACACTATTACAACATGTGCTGCGTTATGCCACATAATTTTCCTTTTGTTGCAGCATAATGTACTCAATCCTGCTGCACAATTTGGCCCTCTCTTGCTGCATAATTCCAGTGGCCCTGGTCAGACCTAATGCAAGGTGTGACAAGTGATTCTGAAGGCCAAAGGGTAGGAGCCTGCATACCTTCAGGTTGGTGAAGCTGCACACCAACCATCCTTTTGGTCCTGAAGGGACTAAGCAATGAGTTCCACCCACAAAGCAAGAACCTGAGCACAGAGCTCTGATCCAACTCCATTTTGGTGTCTGTGCAATATCTGCAGCAGACCCCGACCAAGCATTCCTCAGCCGCTAGCCCAAGTCTTAGCACTTTTGTGAAGGCTTCTGGTACAGCATCCCGGCCAAACCCAGGCAGCGCAGTCATTGGTTTCCTGCTGCACAGATCCACATCCCTGGTGTAAGGTGCTCAGTGACTCCATCTCAGCATCGGCCTACAGCTGTCGCCCCCTTGCTAGCTGCTGGTTTGCAGTCCCTCAGCAGCCTCTGTTGCAAGTCAGAGGTTTTCTGCCTATGCCACCCGAGTGTGTCATTGCATTTCTTCCACTAGGATGAGGGCTTCATTTCATTGGAAGACTACAGCTCTGAGACCACACTTCTTCAAGCACTTACACTAGCCAGGCGGTTACAACTCAACCTTGCCCACCGTCAGTAACAACCTGGGTGACTACGAACAGCACAGCAAGCTCGAGCTCCCAGCACAGACCGGTCTGTCCAGTTCCACCCGGCTTTCCTTAGACAAGGCCAGACGCCTGTGCTGCATGTGCCAGTCTCCCACCTTCGACCCACAGTCCTG
Organism: Pleurodeles waltl; assembly: GCF_031143425.1. Classification (NCBI taxonomy): domain Eukaryota; kingdom Metazoa; phylum Chordata; class Amphibia; order Caudata; family Salamandridae; genus Pleurodeles; species Pleurodeles waltl. Next base: position 860,950,191 of record NC_090446.1, on the reverse strand, counting down.
GTTGGTAGGAGGCTTCATCCTTGCCCAGTGCTGCTTGGCGTAATCTGTGCAGAGCCTTATATTTCCAGGCAGATGCTATGCCCACCCTTTCCTCCATAAACCCTTGACATCAGTGCTTAATTTGTGCTTGCTGTTTCCGGTGCGGGCACCAGCACTTATTTTTGGCGGCCGACACTTATTTTTCTGCCTCAAGCATTTACTGCGAACTAAAGACACACATGGGAAAGACTGAGGAAGAGAAAAACGAAAAAGCGTCACAATGGGAGAAAGCTGCAAGAGTGAGCTTAAGGGGCAGGAGGTGGCTTTAAATGGATCGAAGAGGTTCGAGATGGCTTCAGGATTACGCTGCCCCAGTAGTCCGTGCTCGCACATTTAATTGCAGCAGCTGCGTGTTTCAGATGAGAGGTTTTGGCACTGGCACGTTTTTATTTACAAATTAAGCACTACTTGACATTGGTATTATCACCAACTCCTCTCAATGGTCCCCCCCTACACACTTTCTTTACCCATCTCTTTTTGTCCTTTTGTTCTCGATGCCCAGATTTTGAAGAAACGGTCCGGGTAAGGGCAAATACCGCATTTGTAAATGCTTGCTAAATTTTTGATTTGATGGTGGCATACCCACTTGATCTGCTCCTTTGTGCTTTGCTCCATACTAACTCCACCCTAACGTGCTCAGTCTCTATCAAGCACGTGCACTACAATTTCCATTCTGTCATGTGATCAACATATGTTTGGAATGTTGTGTAGTTATTGAAATTTGTTCCTTTCTGTGCAACGTTTTCAGACTATGAACCGCGGATGATTCACTGCAAATGTGGTGTTTTACTCAATGAGAGTTACACAGAGTGCAGAAAATGTAGAAAGGGGGTAATCACCTTGCACCTGTGTAGTTTAAAAGAAACTTTTTTTGTAAATATTGATGTTCCTTCTTCCCGTCTGCCTAATGGCGTTCTTAGTCAGGCAATGCTTAGGCGCCACGTTGGGAAGGGGAGAGGGTTAATGCAAAACAGTGCCTGGTGGAGTCAGTGCACTTTGTTAGCAATTGCTTGCAATGGCGAAGCTAGGGTGCCATGAGCACTAATGGAAGCACGAACAAGAGGGTTCCAAGACTAGTGAAGAGGTGGCTCTTCCCTACATGATCACACACAACACAACTACAGCAATAGGATGATCTAGACATTAAAATAATACATTTAAAACACTTTACCCCTGCTATGGGTATTTGTACCTTACACACTTATCTTGTGTGTGTATAGTGACATTGTAATAGGTCGGTATGTGTAGCTATATGGGTCTGTCCTTTGTATAGCATTGCATCACCAAATGTATGTATTTGTGAGTGCATATATGTGTCTGTAGAAATATATGTCTATAGCTATAAAAAAAAAACGTATGTATATGGGGATTTATGTATAAATATGCCTTACATTAATACGTGTATCTGGTATATAACTGTTGATGTACATACACATACATGTACATATATGCATCAATATGAGGTTAGGCATCGACCTCTGCCTTGCTCTACACTCTGACTCATCCCAAACCTTTAATACTACAATGGACTCCCAAACAAGCTTTCCAAACTCTTCTCTTTCTATCCAATTCATCCAACTAACAGGCACACCTGTCCTTCCCTCCAAATAATAACTCCCACCTCCCCTTTCATGATCCACTTCCATTAATCAATCTCTTTTTACAACACTGGAATAAAAGTGTGAGATCTCAAGACTGCAAACACCACAACTAATCCTACAAGGAAAAGGAAGCACATATTGCTAATCTACTACTTCTTTTCCTCTAACCCTAAATTGCAGAATAGCGTTCTTCTCGCCACAAAGTGCTTCAATGCCTCACTAGCGGTATTGAGCGCAGTGTAAATGCATTTTACAATTACAATTTAGGTAACAAACTGCAACAACCTAAGAGATGTAGAAGGCCCCTCACACACACGGCTTTATTAAAAGCTATGCCTGTGGTTGCTTTGTTGTGAGCAATGTGTGTAAGATTTCTTTTCCAGCTTTAAAGGGTAGCCAAATTCTGATGCACTCACATAAAAAACTGGTGAACCGCTTCTCCCCATTAGAGGCCTTGTGCATTACTCATCCCTTTCCACACTAGCCGCTATGCACACGAAGATACATTTCATTAGTCACTAGTAAGGCAGTGATGACCCAGCAGGAGAGCACTTGTGGGAAGTCACTGAGCAGGGCAAGGTCAGTGGAGCAGATTGTCCCACATGACCGCTGACCATTCGACACACAGCAGAACTCTGTTCCCACTGGATAGTAATGTTATTGGGAAGTGTTCCATCTCACATATGCCTGCTGCTTCATCAACCAAGGTTCAACCCGACCTGGCAGGTAACAGATTCATGCACCTAGCTTCTCTCAGGAGGCATGGAATCAAAGGACTGGGAAAAGGACAACCAAATACCTTTCTATTACCATATTTCTTATACCCCAGGACCATAACCACTGAAACTAATCAAAAGGATAGGAATTCAATGTCATTTTACATACATTGGAGTACGAGAGCGATCACGGGGATTCCCGAGGGCTATGAAACACGGTAATTGTTAGGACTACATTACGAGGGGTGTGCTAATACTTATTGACAATAAGTGAATCATTGGGTTCCCTTGACAATACCATGTATATGCGTGTATCCCTTGGATTCTCCATTTGATGAGGGTAATTGGGCACCCCAGAGAGAGAGAGAGAGAAAATGGTGGATTGCTGGGTGCCCCAGGAATGGTAGTAACAAGAGCTGCTTCATTCCCCCAGGAGAAAGAGAGAGTGCCTTCCCCTCAGCCTCTGAAGCTTGCACATGAGGCTTTGAGGGTACCACAAAGAGTCCATCTGACCAGAAATACATCAGAAAGTCAGGACTGACAGGCCCCACCAAAATGATAAAGATGTTTATGTTTTTATATTTGTGTGCGTCATTAACAAGTACAATGTATTTTCTTACTCAGTCACAAAAGTATACACTCATATAGTACTGTTGCTTTCAAAAGTAATTCTCTATGATGTGTAGACGTGTGTTTTTCTGAGGTTTGTTTAACATGCCTCAATTTAAGTGTAGATGCCCTCTTGTCTAAGATGAAAGTCTCCCTTGTCACTCATGTCTTTCCCCCCACTCCAGGTTTCTCCCAATTTCTATAAGACACAGTCAAGCTGAGATGCACTTGTTTATTTCAATTGCCATTGTATATGCTGCTCTTGAACACCCCCCGCTCAGTTACAAACTGCAACTTTCACCACAAGGTTCTTCAGCTGGTTGACTGTGTCCTATTCACTCTTACAGCACAGCATTGTTCATTTGTCTAATTTGTTCTAGCATCTCCAGATGACACTATCATAGAAGGGGCTGAAGTGAGATAATGCATATATGTTAAGGAAATAGGAGGATTATATTTAAATGAGCTCTGATTTGCTGAGGAAATTATACATTTGTTCCCACCACAAGGATTCTACAGTTTCTGTAATGTTATATGCAAAAATATTGTATTAAAGCCCTCGTTTTTAGGGTTGAGCCAGAAGACTGTTCTACTAGGAATGTTGTTTATTATTCTTTCAATTTTGCTGCCCACTTGGGACTTAGAATAATTTCTAATTTTGCATTTCTTTATATATCCTTTTATTTGAGAGCATTCCTGGCATTGACTCTGTACTACTTTGTAACAGAATACTGTAAAACATTGCTCCACCCACATCCAGGATAAGAAGGTAACAACCACCATCCTTGGGCTGCCATTGCTGGCTGATGGAGCAAAGAGCCGGGCCTTAATCATCCAGATATCTAGCCCATGCTTTAGTCGACTATTAAGGTTCCACAACAGCAGCCTGTGAAAAAAGTCCACAGAATAAACAAGCATTTGCAATGCAATGGGTCTCACATTTGCTTGAGTTAGAGCTATTAGTGTTGTAAACTCCTAACCGGACTTTTCTTGACACATAAATTGAAAATGATAAGTAAAACAGTTTCACATAAGAGAGCCAATTCAAAATGCCACGCCATGAGGGTGAAGGAGACACCCAAAAGGAGAAAGAAGTTTGCATGCAGTCAAATGTATTAGCAAAAGTGCAATTAGTCATGTATCATGGTCGATGTCCAAGGCGGTAACCAAACAACCCATAGAAGGGACAAACGTAAAGCATTTACTAATGATAAAGGATTTTTGAAGGGCAAGCCCATGAGTGAGTGATAGTAACAGGCATGAGATTGGCGTAGTTAAAATCCCAATTAGATAACAACACGTCGGAAAAGTAGCACTTACGCACTGCTATGCTTGACCAAAAAATCCATACACTACAAATTTAACTAAAATTATGCCAGTACCTTTTTCCAAGATACTCCACACTTCATTTGGAAGGAGAGGAGGAAGGGAATGAAATGAAATATTAGCTGGCAAGTCAGAGATTAGCACAAGGTTGTTTTTTAAGCTTTGGCCTGTACACATGCCAAAGGGTACAGATTTCAGTTTTAAGGGACGCTTCCAGTTCACCTAAGAGGCAGCCAACATACGACCTAAATAGATCATGTCCACACTTGAAAAAGATGCTTCTTCATGCTTCATCACATAACATATCATGTAGAGCTTCATATTGCACTTGTGCCATTTCTAAACACTCTAGTCCCTGTGGGATTTTAAAAACATTCACTTATTTACATGCATTGAAATCTAAATAGGGCTAATGAAATGCTGAATATCCTGAATATTGTGCACAATTCGCCTCCCTCCACCCAGATCAAACTTGAACAGCCCGGACCTAACCCCACTTAGACACACAAACCCACTAAAATGGGGTGTGGGCAGGGGGTGGGGGGTGGCACGAGCCACTATGGCTGCAAAGACCACACAATGGTACTGTTAGTGCGTCAGACCTTAATTAGTAAACTTACAAGGGAGACACAAATAGGTCAATGAACCTTTTGACTCGCTTTGAGGTTTTCCCACAGTATATCCCGTACATGCACAGATCAATAACCATTAACAATCAATAACATTAGTAATCAATAGGAGTCAGTAATTGTCACACATCATGACCTCTCAGTCATGAATACCCACACCTTCTGTGTAAAAGTTAGAATGTTTATTTCCCTATATTAACAATGCAAAGGTCATGTAACTCATTCTCAAGATCAAATGGTAAACATACAGAAACAACACTGGCTGTCCAAAGCAGTGAAAGAATCACAACCTAATCAAAGCTTGAGCTACTACACATTCTTAAGTTACAGTGCAAATTAGTAACAAGAATAACTGCACAAACGATATTGGATACATTTAGATTCAGCAAAGAAATGACATCAGCTGTTATTTCATGTAGCGAACCTCATCAGTGGGATCCCGAACTAACATCAGATTAGAATAGCATGTTAGGCTTCACGTAAAACAATTTAGTCACACAAATTTGGAAAAATATCTAACTATGTCGCTATCGAAATAGTGGTTGGTACCTAGAAACAAAGCAAATATACAGAGCAGACAACATCAGTGATAGTATACCTCCCCTCATATGGATCGGCAAGCTCAGATAGTCTTCGTCATCAGGACATCAATCTGGTCAGCAAGGCATCAGGATTCAGCATCAAAGTTCAGAAAAGGCAAGGTCTCTTTAAGCAGTAAAGTTAAGCACATCCCTTCTCAAGACGGTCTAGAAATAATAGCTTTTTAGCAAGCTAGAAATTGGGCAAATGGTCTGTCTTCTCTCAGGGCAGTCTGGCTAAGTTAGATTTCCTAAAACTACTTCCCACATCCTAATTGGTTCATGAATCGCATGCTCACGCTTTGTCCAATAAAACTAAAACTTCAAATCTACATTCCTGCTAGTACATGGTTCACATGTCGGCAATTGGCTCCTTTCCTTCTGTTTTCAACATCTGGCTTGTCAGGTATCAATATTGTTGCAGCTTATACTTCAGTTAGTATGGTCTTTGTCTTTTCCTGGGAAAGGTAGTCCCACACACATTACATTAAACAATGTTGCAGTAGCAAGTACATCATCTCCTAGCAAGCAGTACTATGAGAAAGATTTTTAGCTACGAGCACATGAACAGTACAGTGGAAAATCACAATTTAATTCTATAAGCATCCATTTTATAAAACGCCTAAGAAATGCAGCTTGACATTAGGCCGTGCAACTAGGCCAAGACCTCGCTAAGTTGAGGCCTACGATTAAGAAAGCTAATGCATAATGCATAACCCTCAATATGACATATTACTACATTAATCAAACATAATCTCAACATTTCATATTAATAAGTCATTAATAAGTACTCTTCGTGAACATTGGCAGCCACTCAGGTGGGCGCACCTTCAAATGCGTGCATTATTTTTCTCTATATTATCACATTTTCTATGCAAATCTGACACTCAAAATACATGAATATTCATTAAGAATTTCATTGACAAACTCAGCGTTAACAGTACTGAGGAGCGAAACCTAAAGGCAAGACGTCAATTAATCAAGGATTGACGTGCTGGAATAAATGAGTAATGTGCCTGCCTGCAGAATGGCAGGCACCTGGTTGCTGAAGGCGCAGGTAGCTGCTGACAAATGTGCTACAAATAGGAACGATGAAAGGAGGGTAAAGAATGCACGTGGCCTCCATCCAGATGCTCCCTGGGGGCAAAGCAGAATTTGATTGAATTTTATTTTTTTCGCATTACTCTAGCATTAAAGGCTGCCTCCTTGACAGCAGAGGACGGTGAGTTTCTTGCGGGACATGGAGTCATGTGCCAGGACTCCTGGTGTGAAGGCAGAATGCTGCTGGCTTGGCTGCCAGCATGATTTATTGCATGTGTATCATAAACTGATACATCGCAAGGAAGAAGAGGCAGGTCACCACAAGCCCAAGATTTAGGTCTGGGACTCTAGTACTTGGCATCCTAATGTATCGGGAGAAGCAGGTGTTTGAACCAAAGTTGTTTGACTAAAGTTCTTCCCAGTTAGGTACCACTAAGGTTGAAAGCTTTCAAGACATATAAATATTCTGAGCTCCCACATTTAATGGTGTATGTGTTATTGATAGTGGTAATGGTAACAAAATGAGCGGATGTCCACTGTGGTGGTCTCACTTCCGTACATGCAACACTGGAAGAATTTATTTAAACAGCATGTGAAGCTAGGCACTCTGGTTGTCTCACCGTAGTGCAGGAAGCAGTCATCTCAACAATACGTATGGCTCACCACTGTGGTGGTCTCACCTAAGTCCATTTGTCATTGGAAGTGGTCATCTCAACAACATGCGTAGCTTACTACTGTAGCTGTCTCACCCAAGTGCATGTGACACTGGGCACAGCCATTTGTGTGGCTGACTGCTGTAGTATTCTCACCCAAGTGTGATTGGGGCTGGAGAGGCCATATGTGCGGCTGATCACTGTGGTTGACTCACACCACAGCAGTGGGGCGCGTGGGAGGTTGTAGTGCATGTTCCAGTGGGCTGCATTAGAGTGGGACCTACTTGCAAAAAACTGTGTCAACGTGCAGGAGTGTAAACCAGTTACTAAATTTAAAATGGACTGAGACAGACACAGTGGAGAAGTAGTGATGTGAAAGCAAAGGTAGACATGAAGACTAAAAGAGATATTTACAAACATTGATGAAACCTGATTTTGTTACACCATACCTGGAATGCAGATACTACAGTTTATATAACTACAGAGTGCAGTTTTACCACATTAATAAGGATTTTGAACCGTGAAATGACTGTGGAAATCAGTGTTTGTGCATTGATTTACACAATTTTCTCCTTCATTTCGGGCACTTTTTCCATGATACACGCCACCTGCTTTTGACAGGATAATGTGTCCAGAGAAAAACCTGGAAGGTGCTCCAGACCTTGTATCCAGAGTCGGCCGGAACTTTTGATTCCATTCAAATTAGGATCTATTGAGAGCCTAACTAGGATAGACAAGAAAGAAAAATTTAGACTACATCTACCTTGTAGTCCTCAGCTGGTGACAATACACAAGTAAATATAGAGAAAATCCTACAGATGTACCTACAAACACATTCAAAAGGTTGCAGAAAAGTACAGAGCCAACAGCTTCCTGAGTGTGATAGCAGCACAGCCGCTCAGTGTTGCTTTCTCCTTCTTACCCACACACTTTCTAATAATCGTGGATAAAGGAGGAGCAAGTAGGCAAGTTACTCACCATCACTGTACACATCGGGGCCACAAACCGCAGAAACAATGGAGGTGAACCCGGAAATAAACTTCGGCGTTAATGAAATCGCCCATTTCTTCCCTTTGACATCCTCGTGAGATACTGTGTGTTCTGTTGTCACTGCTTGTCTCCTACACACAACTAGCTGTTTGTAACAATAAAGATGAGCAACATCTATCCTAGATAGACACCTTGAATTTGGGAAAATCTCCCGAGTTAAATCAGAAGACCTTTCCTATATGTGGACACTTGAAAGCACCGGTTCAATTATTGATCTCTAGTGTAAAGTCCACTGTTGCACAAGACGTTCTTCTGCGTCGGGAAGAGAGGTATGAGGGTCACCACAAGCTGCAGAGCTTTGAGATTGCATAGGGGATAAAGTACCCACTACTGTAAATTAAAAGCATATTGGAAATCACTGAGGAATGCCAAAACCATGTAGAGGAATGAGGTTGAAGGCAGAATTTTTTTATTAGGCTGCGAAAGTTGAATGCAATATCCTCATTATGTCTGCCGGGGTACTTTATCCCACATAATACATAATTCCACTATCACCTTTCCCACAAACCACTTTGGTGCATAGCTCTTTCATTTGAAAGAGAGAACATGTTTGTAAACATAAAGAATACAAATAAAACCTCTAGTGCAAAGTTTTACACCTGAAAAACCTGTTAGATACTTGTTGCAAACAGATATTAGAAACAGTTCAATACAAGTAATTTTTTAAAAAGAAATAAAAGCGCCAGTAGCTCAGAATGTGTAGAAGCACGCAGAAAGATGCTAGCTAAAGAGCACAAAAATAAACATATTCTCTAATGTATTAAAATGGAATAGCAACAGTCTGTTTTCATTGCTTTAAATTGCTGCCTTAATTATGCTCCATGACCTAACCTGCCTTTCACCTTGGCTGCTGGCAGCAGGCATTGTGACATCAGAACTCAAAGGCAATAACTTAACAGCTGAGTTCCGATATTTTTTAATTTATTATAAGCGACTGGGTGTGTCATAAATTGCAGATTATAAATAATTTAGAGAGTGTCGTTTATACAGGGATTATAGACTCCCCATGTATTGCATATGCATTATGGATTTGCGATACAGTGTTTGAGTCTTTGCACCCGAAAACACAACAAGAGTAATGGATTTATGCTGTTCTTCGGCGTATTCGAGTAAATGGTGACGTAGCATCGAGGGACAGAAGAGCAGGGAAGAGCCAACAACCACAGATTGAAAAAAAGGGAACGCGTTGCTTGGGGTGAGACAATATGTGTCGGATCTGAGCTGGTTATCTCCGGCAGTGCTGCAGTAGCCCTCGGTGTATCGGTGACACGCCGCTGGCATGTTATACCACACGTCACCTATAGACCTAGGGCACCTCGTTACTTCTTAATTTAGCAACAGCTGGTACCAGCTCCTCAAACCAGGAGCCAAATACCCAGAGGGTGTCATGAATTGCACAGTGGAAACATGTTCTGTGCTTCCTGTCAAGTGAGACCACGTGCATGCTGTCAATTACCAACAATAATAACACACACACACCCCCACCCCCGCCCCCGCCCCCGTAGATGCTGGAGGCAAAATCCTTAGCTGTTCGCTCCCGACTCAGAAACGCGGCTTCTCTCCCTACGTGCCACTACGGTCTACTTGACCAGGGCACCATGTCTCTGCCATGTTTAGAGCACAGCAGGGGCACGCCTGCCATCATGGTGCTCTGCAGGTTGTTCAAGGCGGCAAATTAATAGGGAGCGCTGAACCAGGGACAAGCCAAGGGGTCTAAGAGGCAGAACCTGCTCCAAAAACGTACGTGGTATGGCAGATACACAATAAACGTTATACGATCAAGATTTTACAATGAAAAACGTGTGCTTTAGTATTTGGAAGCTTAGTACATTAATTTTCATTGCTGAATTGAGTGACACCTATTGGAAGTAAATGTTTGAAAACACAAACTTTAAAACATTCATAAACCACTTTCTCAGTCTGCACTGAATGCCATACCATCTGTGAACAATAGGCACTGCAAGCAGAGGTGTGGGGTGCTGCAGCAACCCTAAAATAACCAAGATGGAGATCACAGATTAAGCCATACCTGAACAAAAGTCGTGGTGTAGCGTCCATGTGCAGCACTGCCAGGTGAGGAGGAAGTGGGCTAACTCACACCCAACTCCCACCTACATGTGTCCCAGGGACCTACTAAACTAGTGATAAAGTCACTGCAGGGGAAATGGAAAAAAGCCTTATGGTTTGGGCCCAGAGGATAATAAGTTTTTGACGCTGTTGGAAACTGACAGCTACAAAATATGACATGGGCATTTACAATGTCATACAACACATCACAAAAATAGAAAACTTAAAACACCTCACCTCTATGAAACACTTTCATCTCATTATTAAAAGGGTCTATCAGGCACAGGATAGCAGGGTAATATTAATCCAATATTTTGATAGAAAGGAAAAAAACAGAAGTAGATTTTGAGGACTTGTCTTTGGGTCCTAGGGCAGTTGGTGGTTAGTGAACCGTACCCCTGGAGTCTATTGTTGTTTATCATTGATGTTTCAGCTTTTAAGATTAATGAATTCCATTTGTATTGGTGAGTTGCACATATTGTAAATTCGTGGCACCAGGAAACAGTCAAGGCTTCCTCCAGGAGGTGATAAAGGGGATGGAACCAACACAGACATTAACAATAAATTATATCAGAACTCAAATGCAGGACGACACAAACATCAGACTCAATAGGAGATATCATGTGAAGTGATAACAGAAAGTGAATACTCTTCACCCCCCTTCCAGTTAATAGTTATGCTTGTGTGAAAGCTGAAATTAATTACTAATTATTTGTTATGGGTTAAGAATTTGCTTAGAAATTAAGCTAATATAGAAAATAATGTGCATTTTAGGAAATGTGCCCATTTGAGTGACCGTCATACATATGTAATGCTTTTAATTAAACGCATATTATCATCAGTTGAGGGGTACGCATACAGAAAATTGTAGTAATATGTTCTAATAATGATTATATGCTATGTATTTGCTTACCTTTATAGGTCTTAAGTTAGCGAGGCTTGGGCCTAGTCTGCACAACCTCATATTAAGTTGCATTGATTAACAAAATAGTGGGAAATGTACTACTTGAGATTTGATGTTTCTAATCTTCAAACTGTGCTGACCAAACATCTTGCAGATGTCTTTAACTTTCTCATGAGAACTGCCTGCGAGAATGTTTCATATTAGGAGTTGTTACTTTGTATAGTTTGATGTGTGAGAAAGTGATATTCCCAGGAACTAACAATGAATGCACTGACTGAAGTAGGGATGGCAACAAGAAAGATACCCGACGAGTCTGACGATGGGAACAGGAGAAGAGGAGCCAATCATCGACATGTGAAAGACAGTTTCGTTATATCTTAGTTTTGGGCTTTTATTCTTATTAGACTAACTGTATACGTACGATTTTCTGACCAATGAGGATGTAGGGAGGTCTTTAGGAAAATTCTAACTTACCTTAATGGCACGGAGGAGAGAGGCTCTCATTCTATTTTGACTTTCCCCGTAGTGTCTCCCCTTGAGGAGCTGAACAGTTACTGATGACTTTTTTTTCCTATCTTTGACTTTATTGTCTAAGTTTCAAATGCTGAATGCTGATCCCTTAGATGTTGTTTTTTTAAATGGTTCAGATAGTTAGAGTCCCTGTGTCTGAACCATTCCCTTTCACTGCCCAATGCTGAACCTGACCGAATGGATGTCCACCTGATGAAGAGAAATCACAGCTTGCTGATGCATATTGAGGAGAGGTATAGCAAGATGCTATTGTCCTTGTTGTAGGTTTTGTTCTTTGTTTCTAGGTACCAAATGCTATTTTGATATAGTTAGATGTTTTTTTTAATTAACTTTAACTAAACTGTTTTGCATGAAGTCCAAACATGTTATTCTAATCAGAAGATTAGCTAGAGAGCCCTGAATTCTTAACTGGCAATTAAAAAATAATTGATGTTGTTCACCTGTTGAATCTAGCTGTATGTTATTTCTATTGCACAGTTATTTTGCTATTAATTTTTACTATGACTCTCGGATGCTTAATTGTTAATGTTTCGGTTAAATTGATATTCTTAAGAAGATTTGGTCAACCAGTGTTATTCATGTACGGTTACCATTTGGTTTTGAGACTTAGTATTGTTAATATAGGGAAATAAACTTTCTAACTTTCACATAAAGGAGTGGTTATTCATGGCTAATGTGTCAGGGTGTGGGAAGGCTACTGACTCCAAGGAGTATTTGATGATGTTTATTGATTGTAATTGCATGGAGTTACGGACTTATGGTGGAATCACTCTAAGCGTAGTCAAAAGGTGTATTGAACCTCTAAAGAGTCCCCTTAGGAATTAAAATTAAAGACCAAATAAGGACAGACACGCTCACACTTGTCAGGACACTTTTTAAAATTCTTAGACCTACTGAGATGGCACTGTTGAGCTACTTTAAACACTGTGATAAGGAAGATTTCAAACTTCACTTTTGGGCATGATTTACAACAAAATAATCTATATTTCAGCTTCCTTATCAAATCCGTTTTACCATAATTGTTCAATACACCATCACATTCAGTAAGGTATTTGTAAATTGTACGAAGACAGCACATGAAATCATTTCTATGCTCCTCTGAATATAGGAGCCTTAGAAATATGTCCAAATATTCAAGGAGGGTAATTTACTTCTCCTGCTCTCATTGTGCAATGTGTTTCCATGCTCAGTAGCGGCGGCAGGGTATGGAAAGAGGGGTATGGTTTCTTCGAACAAAACACAGGCCATTCATGGGCACCCACTCATCAACGATATTTCTCTGTTGGCCAGGGTTTCGTGGGCCCTAGTGCAAGGATGGGAATGGGCCCTTTGGCTGTGGTTTACTCTGGGTCAGGGTGTGATGGCCTCTTGTGCAAGGATGGGAACGGGCCTTTTGGTCGTGATTTGCTGTGGGTCAGGGTGTCGTGGCCCCTAGTGCAAGGATGGGAATGGGCCCTTTGGTCACTGTTTGCTGTGGGCCAGGGTGTCGCAAGCCCTAGCACAAGGATGGGAATGGGCCCTTTCCTCGCTGTTTGCAATGGGCCAGTGTGTCATGGCCCCTAGCACAAGGATGGGAATGGGCCCTTTCCTCGGTGTTTGCAGTGGGCCAGTGTGTCATGGCCCCTAGTGCAAGGATGGGAATGGGCCCTTTCCTCGCTGTTTGCAGTGGGCCAGTGTGTCATGGCCCCTAGTGCAAGGATGGGGATGGGCACTTTTGTCACTGTTTGCTGTGGGCCAGTGTGTCGTGGCCCCTAGTGCAAGAATGGGAATGGGCCCTTTGGTCACGGTTTGCTGTGGGTCAGGGTGTCGCAAGCCCTAATGCAAGGATGGGAATGGGCTCTTTTCTCGATGTTTGCTGTGGGTCTAGGTGTTGTGGCCCCTAGTGCAAGAATGGGAATGGGCCCTTTGGTTGCGGTTTGTTGTGGGCCAGGGTGTCGCAAGCCCTAATGCAAGGATGGGAATGGGCTCTTTTCTCGATGTTTGCTGTGGGTCTAGGTGTTGTGGCCCCTAGTGCAAGAATGGGAATGGGCCCTTTGGTTGCGGTTTGTTGTGGGCCATGGTGTTGCAAGCCCTAGTGCAAGAATGGGAATGGGCCCTTTGGTTGCGGTTTGCTGTGGGCCAGGGTGTCGTGGGCCCTAGTTCAAGGACGGGAATGGACATTTTGGTTGCTGTTTGAAATTTGAAAATACAGCAATAATCAAAGCTCAGTGGGCACCATCAGGCCTCTGGCCCCCAGTGCTACTGCACCTGCTGAACCAATGAAAGCTACGCTCTTGGGTGAGGGATAGAAACAACACCACTGGCATACAAACACAGTTACAAAAATGCTCCAGGTGAAAATCAAAGCAGAGTTCTACCATGAACAAAATTCGAATAAGAATACAATAACCACATCCTTAAGCAACATAAAGTCATTTTGTTAATACTGCCTCACAATAGTAAACAAGCATGGGCATTGACTACGGGCCATTTGGCTTTGTCAATGTTGTTTTTTGTCATCTGGTCAATGTAAGAAAGAAATAAGAAACGTCGCAATGAAGAACTACTTTTCCTTTGAAAGGCTACAATGCCAGCACTCAGTGACGTCAGCCAGTGGCCGAAGTGGACAGGCCCACTGTCTATTGCTGCAGTGGGCTGAGTTACAAAGTGAATAACAGACCAATGCATGATGAGGGTTGAATGAAAGCTAGTATAAGTAATTGTATAATAAAAATAAGTATAATAAAATTAAAAAGGTCCCAACTAACACCAGACCTATAAGTGCGATTCCATTTGGCTCATGAGAAGATCGCAACTACTTTCAGATGCGTCATCTATGCCAAAGTGGGTAAATGCAATGACAGAGGGGAAGAGGAATGGCTTTCTCCCGAGTGCTTGCAAATATCGAGTGGAGACGGTCCAGTTTATTCCTGCAGCAGCTGTTAAATCTTTCAGACCTTAAAATCACTGATCCACATCTTAGGCGAGCCAGCTCAGCTTTTGATTGGACGATGGCATTTAAAGTCTATCATCTAAAAGGCTTTAGATAACACTGCTATAATGAAGCCAAGATATAGTAAAATCGACATTATTGTCAAGCGCTATCTATGGCAGTACACTGAAACAGAAGAACCTGCTGGCGGGAAACTCTTCCCAGTAATGCGTTGTTGTCATTTGACTTTTCGTTCCCAGCTGTTCAGGACTCATTTCGCCAACATCCAGCCTGAAGAATTAACACAAATTAGCATTGCCGTAATAATGAGCCTATGTTCTCATTACAAACTCATAATTTGAGAAGAATTAGGAAAATGAAAGCAGCTACTGTGCATTTGGATTTCGAAATGCGCCCTTTTAATAGTAGCTCCAAGAACATCTTCAAGAGCGTCAATTCATCAAAATGCCAGGGGTAGCGGAAGTGACATCACACGCCATTTGACCTTTACTTTCACTCACACAAACACATGCTTACACATATACACGTTCACACACCCACTCACATAAGCACACTCTACCCCACAAGAATGCACACAACATACATTTAAAATCACTTTTTACTTGCCTCCGCTGCCAGGGAGAGTTATATTCCAACTAATAGAACTCCATTTTTTATTACACGAATAGTGAATAATATAATGTTATTCGCTATTAGTGCAATACAAAAATGCCAGAAAACCAGGAAACGGGAGTCCCAAACAAGTTGCCTTCTCTCCTCCTGTCTGATTTTGTCACCTCTGAGGCCAGGGGGTCGTCCGTGAACATCTCTACAAATGGATCACTGTGGCGTAAACGTCAGGTGGCATTATGGAAGGATCTGGCCAAAGACATGAAGCATGACTGTGAAAAGATGCCTCTGGGGCAGCGTGCTGCAGCGTGTTGGTGGTTGCTTATAAGTACAGTGGCGGTAAGCCGCTGCAGTGAATTGTGCTGCATTAGACTCAGGGTGTAATATGGGCAGTGATGAAGATGACTAGGCAGAGCACAGATGGCAGTGATGTAGCCTCGGTGTTCTGGAGCATCTGAAGCCCACTCAGAGCAACAAATAGCCACATTTCAATGATTCTTGACTGAAGGGAAGATGGCACTAGTCAGAAGTGGGGTTTCAGGTTCTTGTTGATAGAAAGGGGGTGTCCTTTACTACCAGGAAGCATGTTTCAATATGTATGTTGCTGAGCACTGTGAAGCCACCCTCTGTCTGTTGGAGCTATATTGTGCAATGAAGTAGGTTTTGTTGGGGAAACGGAAGGCAGCCTTATATTATTGATGGAATACTTGGAGGTAATTCCATTGATGAATGTTCCACACTAAATTGAAATACTGGAGAAAGCCAATAAAGCAGGTTAAGCTTGTGCAGTGTACTCTCTTCTGCCAATTATCATTGAGAGTTGGGACACTACTTCTGCATTAGGCAGAGGCCATAGAAAAGCCTATCATCCTAGAAGAGGTCTGGTCTTGGGGTTGCCTCATCCAAGTAATGTCTCCATCTTTCCTACATGTTAACGGTAGCTGGGAGGCATGCATAGAAAACAGAGTGGCATATAAAATACCAGCAACAGGGGCAACAGTTTTGTTAAAGAAGAGAAGATTGATGGAAAAGTCCAAGAGAGGTCCAGGTGTACTTGGATTGCAGATGAGCAATATCTATCTGGTGGTGCTTCCTGTCTTCTACCCTTACAACTAGATCATAGCCATGCAAAGACAACCCACATGAAGCAGCACAACCCCCAGTGATGGCAGGTGGTGAATAAATGTTGTCAGTTTTTTTAAAGGCAGTTGGCAAGTTCACAATAGAAGCACTGCATGCTGATCATCATCTTCAAAAGTGACAATGTCATCTTTGATGATCCCAAGGGCCGGTTCTGTCCAAAGAGCAAGCAACAAGTCATCTGAATCGCACCACCATCTGAAACTTAACCCCATGAAAGACAGAATTTCTCCTCTTCTCTCCTGCACACTGTAACCTACCAAATAAATACTGGTTAACCTCCTCAAATCTTCTTTGCTCCCTCCCTCTACTTAACTCTCTAGACTGAACACTGGTCTAAACTTCTACGCTCATTTCAATAGCATAGCAAAGAGCACCCAGTTCCAACTCAAGTTTGGCAAAGGGATCAAACCACTAATTCCTGCTGATGACTTCCAAATGGTAGTTCAATTGGTGGTCAGGGATAAACTGCACTACAGTGATTCTATACTAACTGGCATTCCTAAAATCCACCCTGCCCCTTGAAGGCAGCCCTCAACTCTGCTGCTCGCCTGGTCTAGGGCACAATACGTTCGGACCATATCACCCCCTATCCTAACCACACTCAATTGGCTTAGCAAGGATTACCTTCAAACTGCCCTGCATTATTCACAAAACCTTACATGAATGCTCTCCGAACTCTTTCACAAATAAGCTAACAATTTCAGGTGGCTCCCGTTCCCTCAGAAGTTCCAACTCAAAGCATCCGACTTTCCCAATCTTCAGAAAACTGAGACCGTTGAAGCAGTACTTCTCTGGCATTGCCCCCAAAATCTGGAACGCCATCCCACCTACCATTAGGGCAACCCCTCACATATCCTCGGTTATGCTCTGATGCCCCTCGGGTCTGGTCTGCAATATATAAGACTGAAAATAAATAAATAAATCCATAAAGTTATCATCCCGCTAAAGGCCCTAAATTTGGGACACTGCTATGTGCTCTGAAGCCTTCAACAAAAACAGCAAGTTAGAAATTAGCTCAAGTCTGTCTTTAGAGGATGTAAGAACTTATATTTCAATGTGGAGAACCTACCTTGAGGTGGAACCCAGAGTGAGTACATGCTTTCATGAAATCCAGGATCATAGGAGGTATGGGTGTGTTCTGAGGTAGACTCACAACTGATCTCATAAAACAACTCAACTTTTTCCAGACCCCCCCCCCCCCCCCCTCCCCTCTGCACCATAAAATGTTTCACTGACACATTTGGCCTGGTATTTTTCAATATTGGGACTCACTGGCCTGAACCTACTTCACTCTTCTTAATAGAGCATGTTGATATGCTGAAGGATAAGCTGACTTTTGGTGATATGCTAAGTCCATGCTATTGTTAGAAAGCCTTACCCCTAGATAATTAAATTATTTAACTTGCTCGAAATAGATTCCATCCAGCTTTCCCGTACCACTGTAGGATTTATGGGCAGTAAATGCCTTGACCTTTATTTTATTGATAGTTATCTCTAGCCCAAGATTTTTACATGCCTCAGAGAATCTGTTCAATAAGTTCTGAAGTCCCACTGGTGTTCTTGATACCAATAAAGTATCGTCCATAAACAAAAGTGATGCTACAGGGCAACCAGCAATATTAGGTGGACCTCTATTACCGCAGGACAAGGACTCAATTAGCCCATTACTGTAAAAAGGTGAATAGGGTCAAGGCCAATACTCATCCTTGCCTCACCCCCATCCACCTTAATGCGGTAAGTGGGCTCCTCCCCCGATGGTCTAATACCTCCAACAGTTTCCACCTAGGAATAAAGTCGAAAGCAGCCTATAAATCCACGAAGACCATATATACATTTTTTTTTTTTACCACCACATATTTCCATAATATAATCAAGAACCTAAACAGCTGATCCATGGTACCAGTGTTTTCCCTAAACCCAGCCTGAAGGAGCGAGAAAATGTTTTTTTTCCTTATCCAATCCAATAATCTACCTAAGACATGTCTGCAAAACAGTTTTTGAGTTATATCTAGGAGGCTATTAGGCCTATAATTTGCAAGGTCGCTTTTATCCCACTTTTTATATACCGGGACCACCTCCGACCCTAACCATGAGTCGGGGATCCGTGCTCCTATCATAATGGTGTTACACCAATAATTAAGGCTAAAGCTCTATAGTCCCCTTTCAGAGGGGAACAGGTCACCTGGGATTTTATCCAAACCCAGTGCCTTGCCACACTGTAGAGTTACTTGTTTCCTCAAGCTGAAAACAATGGGTTCAGGCTCCCCAGAGGCCCACTGGCCTAATATCCCAACTGTTCCCTCGACTTCAAGGCACTGGTCAGCATATAATGCACTAAAATTACTTTCCCACAGATGAGGTTGTATGTGGTTATCCTCTTCAATAACCTGTCCCCTAGTACCTTGTGCCACAAGATGCCAGAACAATTTACCATCCTTATTTTTAGTTGCTTTAAGTAAAGCTCTCCACTGAATTTCCTCCCAGTCCCTCTTAACCACGTTTATAGCTTTTGCATGTAGCTTCCTTTTATACGCCACCGCTGTTCTGCACCCAGATTTCAATGCTTCTTTCATTTATTCTCTAGCAGTCTTACATGATTTATTATACCGTTCAATTTTATTTAAGCATTTAGCATTGCCCTTTGTTGCTTTGTAGAAGAAGGATTTGATGTTTTCCAATAATTTACAACAACAATTCATATAGATACTGGCCTCAATCTTGGGCCATTAAATCCTCCTTATATTATTAGTTGTGACTAAAGGATAAACTGCCGCTGTCACTGGAGTAGCTCCAGGGTCAATCAACATGTAATCCACACCAATTATTACCATATCACTCATATACCTCCAAGAATGTAAGTCTAATACAATATAATCAATTCGTGAACAGCCGTTGACCCTCTTACATGTATGCTTTAACTGCTTATCAGAACTGGAGCAACCGCTGCATGCTTTCAGACCATGTTTAAGTGTTAGTAAGGTGATCTGAAAAGCAACGTTTGTTTGCCTGGCTAGGCTAACATCATCCAAACAAGGGATCCCCCACTCTTTGTCTTCCTCCTCTGAGGCCACTACCAGCAGATCCGAAAGTACCAAAAGAAGATAAACTCCCTCAATCCTTTTCAGTAAGTCATACAAGGCTATTATTGAAGGTGATTCCTGATGCTGTGAGGGGAATCTGTTATAAATGGTAACCACAAATGCTGACTTTAGTCTCTGTGTATCAGTTAATCTAACCACCAGTATGTCTCTGGAGCGAACATCTGATCTGTTTATTATTCACTGCAAGTTAACATTGATCCATATAATAATGCCCCCTGCTGGCCGTCCCTTTGGAGGGGGGGTTGCTTCAATGTTAATATTTGTAAAACCCATCCTATGGACCAAACCAGTGGCCCATGTTTCTTGGAAGATGCACACATCAAAGCCATCTACAAAATGTCCCCAACTCTCGCAATTTAACTTGGGCTTGATGCCTGCCAAATTCCAGGAGAGAACTCTTCGCTTCCTAGAAGCTGTAGGCATGGGGAGCTGGGTGGAAGTTCTCGGGTAGCCCCTTAATAAATTCCCTGATGTTTGCTTCCCCTTCTCCTCACTTCAGTTAATATTGAGGACGTCTGCTTTGTTAAGCTGAGACCCCACTGCCCGTTCCATTCTATAACCCTGATGGTGTACTACCTCCATACCATCTGCACCTAAAATAGATTACATATTGTACTGGCATCAATCCAAGTCATCCAGGCTGGCTAAGGGCTCAAATGAATTGTGTGTACAAAACTACAAAATGTGGAGTACTGTCTTTAGTCTGGGTTTTATGTATAGGAATATCAGCACGAGTTCGGACCCTGGGCCTATAAGTACCCCAAATGAACTGTCTGGATGCTCTTCATAGAATGCAGAGGCGGATGCCAGCTAAGGGCATTATGGAAACATTCCACAGAAGCAGATAACTTGAAATAAAAACACAATCACATGCCACCTCTTTTGGCCATGGGCCAATCCAAGAGATCCTCCCAAACATTTTTAGGTCAAGAGAGCAAGTGCTCTGACCTGTAGTAAGTCTTGTGGGCTTTTAACCACGGCCACCGCTCGCCCATCACACTCAATTGTTTATGGGCTTCACTTTCAAAAATACTTTGTTATCAATGGTAAATGCTTTACGTTTGTCTTTCGTTGGGGTGGTTTTGTTACTGCCATGCAGAATGCCCCTGCTACATAGTTAACTGCGTGATTGCCGATATGTTTGATGTGAGCAAACTTCTTTTTATTTTTGTGTCTCTCCTTTGCACTCATGCTCATGGTGGCCATGACGCTTTGAATCGGCTCGCTTATGTCACCTGTTTTACTTTTCATTCTCAATTTAAGTGGCAAGAAAAGTCCAGTTAGTAATTTACAACGCAAATAGCTCTAACTCGAGCTAATGCAAAACCCACTGCATTGCAAATGCTTGTGATCGTTGACAGGAGGTATATGCAACTCCCCACATGGGGAAGTTAACCAATTCATAGTTTGTTTTTTTAACTATAAAAATCCTCAACTGTAACAGAGGGCAAAACTGGTACATTTTTTAAGATCAGAGCATACCGTGTACACTCAGGCGGAAGTTGAAGCTTGGACGATAATTTGACCCCCTAGTAGGGTGGTAGGTCTTCTTTTACCCCAGCCCTCCTGAGATCATTTGACAGTAGTGCTGCCTTTGTGGCTATAGCACACTTCACAGCCTCAATAACAGGCCTAACAATATTAGTTGACGGCTTAGAAGCATGTCTTAATACTTGTGGGCACAGCCCCCTTAAACTAACAGAGCCTCTGCACAATTCACTACTTTCCAGATTATCCCTGGGTAATCTTTGCGAAGGTGCCAATTCATCTACAACATTTACAGCATCATCATCGACAGTGTTAGTTAATTTATCCACTGAACACATCAAACCCAAACAGTCAAGTTTAGCCTCTATTTTCCCTAAGTGTAAATAAATCAATTCAAATTGTTCTACCAGAAAGGTCTTCAAGTCATCACCAAAAGTCTTAGGTGTATTAAATGTAGGACCCCCCATTTGTGTGTCCGTGCCTAACTACAAAGGAGGTTGTGGACCAAGGCTGGATGTCCATAGTCTCTTAGGTTTCACACCCAAGTCCGCCTTCTTCCTTTTCCCAGTTTGGCCATTCTTTTTACCACAGTTGCAGCACATTGGGTTAATTCCACCCACTTCTGCAGTTAGTGCAGTGATGGTACTGGCTGGGTCAACCTGCGTGACTAAAGACTTTCTGCACATATGGGGCTGCCTTGCATCCACTCAGGTCAGAATGAGCTATATTTCACCCCCAGTTACATTCTCTCCAGTGAGTGGGACCAAACTGGTAGGAGATGTTAAAGATGAGGGTAAATATAGTCTTCGTTCTGCCCGCTGTATTTCATCATCAATAGTCTTGACTGCCTTGTTTAAGAACCCGTCAAGTGTTGCCCCCGACCCTTCCATTGCAGTCACTGGAGCTTTATGCTTACCCATAGCTGGACAATTACCAAAGTCCCGGAAAATCCTCTAGCAGGTGTAGGAGTGATGGTCCAGCCCAGCCTCTGGCAGTCACGGATAGGCCAGTCCTTGGCTCGGGCTTTGCCTGCACTGCAGGGTTGGTGAGTCAGGTTTAAGTGCTGGTTGGCACAAGAGCAGAATGATGAGCGGCTCCTGCCGTGCTGCTATCTGGGCCCCGTACTCCTTCTCTGCCCTGCTGTGAGCTATCGGCGTCCCACGCAGCAGGGTTGGTAAATCAGGTTTAAGCATGGTTGGCACGAGTGTCTGTGACGACTGGCTCCTGTCGTGCTGCTATCAGGGCCCCGTAGTCCTCCTTGGCCTTGCTGTGAGCTCTGGGCATTTATTTGAGTTTAACAAACTTACTTAAGATAGTTGAAGCGGTCTTTAACTGTGGAATTGCAATAACCTGCATCCCACCATCTTCTATCCCTCTAACACTTATTCCTAATATATGGAAGGAATTGGGACGAAGATCCAGCAAAGTATGGCTTGCCTTCTGAAATATGCCAAGAAGCTTCGTCTGGGAAGCCAATGAAGTGCTCATTTTGAGCCAGTAGCACCATCCAAGATAAACAGACCAAAGTCTTCAGAGCAAGCAACCAAATTGAGATGGATGCTTGATTGGGCGATCATGCTCCATCCCCATCCCATAAAATGGGATTTGTGTTCAGTGATAGTGAAACGGATTGGACCAAGCAACATTTCCATTAGGAAACAGTGGGTGAGTTGGTCCAAACATTCCAGGACTTGTTTTCTCTCTACACACTTTGCAGATGAACCTCGCTCTGTTTTACCAACCTTCCCTGCGACAGAATATGAGAGCAGGGTCAGCTTTAGGGGCGTGCGAACGCACTGGGCGCTGACCTCAGGGAGGGCGTTGTGTTTAGCAATAACATACAATTTAAAAGCACCTGAAACAGAGTTCCTTGTACACCCAGCTGTCAAGCAACAATACAAATGTAAAGATAACTCCTGATAGAGAGAGACAGATTTTTGTCCAGTGACAGTTTTGACTCGCAATAAAATAGAGCAGATGGTTAATATCTCTGCTCAAACAACAGATCTATATTTTGTGTAGTTAGCTTTGTGGATTAGCAAAAGGTGGCCTTTACTTGCATTTCAAAATAAATTAAAAGTATTTGAGAGAGGGGCTATGGAGAGGTGAGAGGCACTTCTGCCGGGTGGTAGTGCATGAATCCGAGGAGGAGGTCATTGGGTGGGGGGGGGGGGGGGGGCAAAATAGATCATCACACAAGGTACCATCAGCTCTAAAGCCAGCCCTGTACGATTAAGGAATCTCTGAATCCACTCTTACTCCACCTAAGCCAGGGACGGAACAGGTTCTTCTTGCCTTTTGCTGCCAACTGGGCATTTGGAGGGTATGCTACCTCTGCATGAAGAGTTAAAGGATAGAGAAGGGGGGGGGGAAATTGATGTGGCTCCCCTAATGACCCAAATGCATTCTAAGAAAAAAATGCAACTAAGCTTCAGCGTGTCCAAAAAAAACGTAATTTCCTGTCCTGTGAAACACATTGTACCTTGCCTTGCATTACTTCATGAAGATTTCCCTTATTTTTTCATTTTTTGTCTTTCCATATACATTGGAGGGAGCATAAGGAGTTTTATTGTTTCTGTCTCCTAACTGTGGTTTTTATTAAATACACAAATGGAAGAAGCAGTTTGGGGTGGGAGCTCGTTAAAATGTCAATTTCAGATCCATGCATTGCATCTGCCACAACACCACACGCGTTTGCTTTCCTATAACATTAAGGAGCAATGTTCGAATGGTTCTTGAAAAGCCATCCTCAAAGAGAAGCCATAGACACATTCAAAATACAGGGAGTGCAGAATTATTAGGCAAATGAGTATTTTGACCACATCATCCTCTTTATGCATGTTGTCTTACTCCAAGCTGTATAGGCTCGAAAGCCTACTACCAATTAAGCATATTAGGTGATGTGCATCTCTGTAATGAGAAGGGGTGTGGTCTAATGACATCAACACCCTATATCAGGTGTGCATAATTATTAGGCAACTTCCTTTCCTTTGGCAAAATGGGTCAAAAGAAGGACTTGACAGGCTCAGAAAAGTCAAAAATAGTGAGATATCTTGCAGAGGGATGCAGCACTCTTAAAATTGCAAAGCTTCTGAAGCGTGATCATCGAACAATCAAGCGTTTCATTCAAAATAGTCAACAGGGTCGCAAGAAGCGTGTGGAAAAACCAAGGCGCAAAATAACTGCCCATGAACTGAGAAAAGTCAAGCGTGCAGCTGCCACGATGCCACTTGCCACCAGTTTGGCCATATTTCAGAGCTGCAACATCACTGGAGTGCCCAAAAGCACAAGGTGTGCAATACTCAGAGACATGGCCAAGGTAAGAAAGGCTGAAAGACGACCACCACTGAACAAGACCCACAAGCTGAAACGTCAAGACTGGGCCAAGAAATATCTCAAGACTGATTTTTCTAAGGTTTTATGGACTGATGAAATGAGAGTGAGTCTTGATGGGCCAGATGGATGGGCCCGTGGCTGGATTGGTAAAGGGCAGAGAGCTCCAGTCCGACTCAGACGCCAGCAAGGTGGAGGTGGAGTACTGGTTTGGGCTGGTATCATCAAAGATGAGCTTGTGGGGCCTTTTCGGGTTGAGGATGGAGTCAAGCTCAACTCCCAGTCCTACTGCCAGTTCCTGGAAGACACCTTCTTCAAGCAGTGGTACAGGAAGAAGTCTGCATCCTTCAAGAAAAACATGATTTTCATGCAGGACAATGCTCCATCACACGCGTCCAAGTACTCCACAGCGTGGCTGGCAAGAAAGGGTATAAAAGAAGGAAATCTAATGACATGGCCTCCTTGTTCACCTGATCTGAACCCCATTGAGAACCTGTGGTCCATCATCAAATGTGAGATTTACAAGGAGGGAAAACAGTACACCTCTCTGAACAGTGTCTGGGAGGCTGTGGTTGCTGCTGCACGCAATGTTGATGGTGAACAGATCAAAACACTGACAGAATCCATGGATGGCAGGCTTTTGAGTGTCCTTGCAAAGAAAGGTGGCTATATTGGTCACTGATTTGTTTTTGTTTTGTTTTTGAATGTCAGAAATGTATATTTGTGAATGTTGAGATGTTATATTGGTTTCACTGGTAATAATAAATAATTGAAATGGGTATATATTTTTTTTTGTTAAGTTGCCTAATAATTATGCACAGTAATAGTCACCTGCACACACAGATATCCCCCTAACATAGCTAAAACTAAAAACAAACTAAAAACTACTTCCAAAAATATTCAGCTTTGATATTAATGAGTTTTTTGGGTTCATTGAGAACATGGTTGTTGTTCAATAATAAAATTAATCCTCAAAAATACAACTTGCCTAATAATTCTGCACTCCCTGTAGTATCTTCAGGTCTCCATTCATAATAAAAGAGTGACACATGGTATCTGGACATCATCTCCTTGACGACTCATTGCAATATGTAAGGGAGGTCTCCCTTGTGCTTGTTAAGACCTGTCTCCCTCCACCCTTACTTTGCTCTTAAGAATCTTTAAGTTGGTTTCAGCATTGCTAAATTGTTTTTCACTAGAGAACGAGGGGTGGCTTGCAACTTCCATGGGACTCTCAGTGTTCTGTATATGCCCTGGCATTAAAGACACACACCCCAAACCTATTTTTAAACCCAGACCTTTTTTTGAGTTTAGTGGGCAGCATACTTCATCAAAGTGAGGTGGATAGCTCATCCACCATATTGAGAGTGTCACTGACTACAGAACACCTGTAACATGAAGGAAGGGACATCTGCCACGTGGCTGACAGAGTACCCGTCTGGCAAACCCTAAGTAAGAGCCGCTATCTCTTTTAATAGAGCTAGAGTTGGATGGGCACCTTCAATACAAGGGGAGATGGATGGTCTTGTGTCAATATTATCAACTGTGGAGCCAGGAACATGGAGTTAATCACTTGACTGTACATTGACATCTGGATACATCACTTCTTCTGATTCTCTTGTGTTTCTTGATCTGCCGAACCCCACTCGGAGCACCGACAGCAGCAGGATTAAGAGCTATTAAGAAAGTGGACAAGCTAAAAATGTTGGAATGATTTAAAATGTGATTTTTAAAATAAAGCAAGCCGCGAATGGAAACAGACACAGCCCCTAAAGTGTCTGGATCAGAGGTCTTCAAACTGGGGGGCGGGCCCCCCTAGGGGGGCCTGAAGTGATCCCAGGGGGGCCCCAGATTCTGGCCAAAATAAATATTATGCAGATAACAGGCCTTTATTTTAAGCAGGAGGATGTTATTGCAGTTTTAAAAAGGTAACAGTACCTAACTGCAATGTTTAAATAGGTTTAGACATATTTAAACATTGACATGTTTATAAAATAATTGTGAAAAATTCTGAGGGGGGCCCATTGATTTTTATTTTTCAACTGGGGGGGCGCGGCATTAAATAGTTTGGAGACCTCTGGTCTGGATCAACAACAATGCCTGCCTACCTCCAGTCCCCAAAGGACATCGTTGGAAAGGTGGACTCTAGCCTAGCTGCACAGGTTTTTTAGGCCCTCTAGTTAGTGAGAACAGACGTCAGTGGACAGTGGGACCAGCGCCTGTCACTGCCTGTGCAGTGAATGCTGTGAGTTTGAATGAGTTAGCCTTGTGAATTGGCCACTATGCCTGGCGTCTTCTGTGCAAGTGTGTGAATTGTGTATTGTTGTGCCCCAATCTGCAGACTGTGGCGTTTACTGTAAAATTCGACACTCTTTTTTTTACTGTGCCAAAGGTTTGTGACGCCACAGGGACCTGTCAGCCATTAAAAGACAACTTCGACAGCTATGAAAACCGAATTGCTTTTGTAGATAGTTCCAGTACATTTTACGCTCAAATCAGTTCGAGTGCAGCACATTTTGCTGCCTTTAGAAGCTGCTTTAATGATGTGTTTAGTCAGCAGTATGTCGTACATTAAAAGACAAAACGTTGTCATTTTATTCATATGGAATAGGTCTACGCTTTCCAACAATTCAGATTATTCTAAATGTCTTTCTTTTCAATGAGAACAAAGTAGTAGGGAGAATGTGCGCGCACGTGCATATATTGGTATTGTAATAAAGGCTTCGATATAGCTGCTTTTTTATATATCATTCAATAGGTAACAATGTACACAGCCAGTCCACTGTGCACATTTACGCTTAGGTTCATAAAATGCCAATAGAGCTCCGAAATTGCAATGATTCTAGAGAGTGCGCTGTTCCTGGCAGGGAATAAAAGACCATGAAACATAGCTCTCCTAAGCCCCTGTGGAGAAGATGTTCGTTTTTATACTCCAAAACTTTCTCAGGACTGTATTGTAGAACATTGTCCTGTCCAGGGGCGCAGAGGAGCTATATTTCAGACTACGGATGTGGAAAGCTAGCTGGCGTACTCCTGAGCCTACTCGGGCAGTGTAATGTGAGGAATAGCTGTACTGCCAGTTGCCTAAGCCTGTACCTTCTCTTTAACGCAAGGGATAGGGCTGTAGAATCTAGGTAACCCCTGCATGAATCAGAGGGAATGATGCCATATAAGGCTATACCATTTTTATCCAGAACCTGGGTTTGTACAATCTTTGTAATGTGACAAATTCTTAGGTCTGAGACCTTCGGCTATAAAACATTTTTTGACAAAAGAGATCAGTGGATCACTGTGCCATCCTGAACTTGGAAGGTCTCTGACCTATGGACGAGCTCACCTGACTGAAACCTGCTCCTGGGAGATGCCCTTAACCTCGGGAATAGTTTTGCAGCTAGATACTTGCACCTGTAAGCTTTAGGTAGCCTGAGGGACATCCCTGCTGTACTACACATGCACTTGGAAAATCCCCATTACCATGGACTAGACTGGGACATCAGTGAGGTGGGAGATTTCCTGAAGGGCTGCAGGGTGGGCGATTTTTGATGCTGCACAAGAATACTAATCTGGGGTACTGTAGTACACCCTGGAATCAGGGGCGTAACTATAATTGGTGAAGCAGGTACAGTGGCACCAGAGCAAGAGCCTTGAGGGGACCTTTGAACCCCTATAATTTCAATATTTTGCTACCCCAACAGAAATCAAAGGAATCATTTCCTAGCTTGCAGTAAGGCCCACGGCATTCTTTCTATGCTACTTCCGGGAATAAACAGGAAGTGCTCTGCTGCATCCTTCCACAAGGATCCTCCGGAAGGCCAAACTTGCTGAAATTGCTGGGCCAACCCTTCTGTTGGGTGCATTAATTTGAGAAGTATACACAAACAAACACATCGTTTTCCACTCTAAAGCCACTGGTGGTAAACTCTTTGTGCCCTGGTGGGTAGCTCTGCTAATAAATGCTTACGCCTAGAAAATCTCTTTAATTATTGGAGGGCTAGGTCTGCTGTCATAAGCTTGGTGTTGTAAAATCTATGTCACACTATAATGGATTTGCAGTCAGGCGCGAGAGCCGTTAAAATGGGGGAGGGGGGGAGAGCGGAGTGAGAACCTGAAGCATATATCACCTCAGAATGTCACAGCCTGTAATCTCCGAGTAACACGAGTGATGTATCCACTATCAGCAAAGCAGGCAGGCTTTCCTGCATCACCATGCAACATAGTAACAAAACCACAGCGCTTGCAAAGTGACGGTCCCCAACCGTATAGCACATAAAACAAAACAAAAAAAGCATGTGCTAAAAAATACAATAGAAAATATTAGACAGTCCACTCAAACTCATAGCTAGGTCCACTGAAATTGTGTGACAGGGGAGGATCAAATTATGCTGAATGGCTGTCTAAAGAAATCAAGCAGCAACAAGAGCCATATCGTGAGGTATAGCAAAGAACATTTTGTGATAATATTACTTCGTTGTTTTATCATTTTTACACATATTAACACGTTCTGGGCAAAGGTTTTAATTCATTAGTACCAGTTTATCACCAAAATACAGCAATCAACAGAAAGGTGACCAGTCAACAACCTTTGGGAAGATCCTTCCATTTCACAAGAAGTGTGGACTTGTTTTAGTTAGAAACATTTTTTTACTTAAATCTGCATATTCTGCAGCAGATAATGGATTATGCGGCAAATCCATAGTTATACCAAAAACGCAGCTGCCACAAAACAGTATAATTCCAGGGTCCCTGCTCACAGATTTATGTAAATGGCACAGCACCCGAGTCAAATATTTGGTAGCAGGAAGCCACTAACAGAACAAGCAGTGGACAACTATTCGCCGTTGTTTAGTAAAATAAGTGGCAAAATCCGAGGTCCCAATCATCGAGGCACAAAATACACATGCAACCACGCATACATTTTGCATTAAAGGGATACACGCTGAGCTAAAAAGGGCTACATAGTGACCTCCTTCAATTTGATAGTACCATGACTAATCACAACATGAAACAGTCCTATTATTGTACAGATATGAGAAAAACACTTGACTACTGTGACTCTGGTCATTGAAAAGCCCAGAGCAACTTGGAAACCCATGGCCAAATTCTCAAGAGCACTTCTACTAATTGCAGAACACTGAAAAGTGATACACCAATGCTGGTAACATAACATAGTTCTGCAGTAAGTGTCATGAACCATTGTGATCTTTTACCTGGAGGTACATCATTTCTGTCCGAGACCCAAGCCTGGAAGCTAGACCAGGAAATAGATTTTTGTATAAAGCATGAGAGTTCAGTGTAACACGTGGGACGTCTCCTTTGTCTGAAGTCTAAGCCTGTACATCATCTGTAATCTGAGATGCAACTCTGGCTCTATTTCAAAACCTGTGTAACCAGAAGAATTTGTTTTTGTTGTACAAAGATACCATGGGTATGTTTTGTGAAGCCTAAGTAGAATTCCGTCACCCTGAAGTCGGAGAATGCGGCATCTCTGTTGACCACAAATTACTGTAATACTCAACTGCTCCATCAAGAGGTGGGAACTGGAGCTCTGCAGGCCACTCGTGTCACTTTCATTGTTAAGGACCATCCGACTCCATGCCCGTTTGCTCTAAAATACTGCACAGCATCAAGATGAATGAATGTTTCAGTTCAAAAGCTCAACCCTTCAGTAGAATCAAGAGGCATTATTTGCACAAGTGCCAGGAAGCAATTAAGTGCTACTCTGCATCAATGTATAAACAAGCATATACCCCCTATGCATTTAAAATGTATACTTAATTAAAAAAAAATCCTGATAATGCTGAAATAGATATCATAGTGTGGTAAAATATTTTCAAATAAAAATGTATGCATCAGCAATGCCAGTTCAGATCGTTCTGTGTCGTGAGCAGAAAAAAAATAAAAAAAATAAAAAAAAATCTGTAGTCCAGGCTTCTCCAAAGCGCAGCTCGTGGCCTACTGGTAGCACTCCAGCTACCGGTAAGTAGCTCTCCTGAGTGAAGCCAACCCTAGGGTAAATTAGAAGCTTTTTCTTGGTTGAATTAATATCAGAACTGAAAAGTGTACATACATGATGCAAGTGTGTGTGTTTTTAGAACTCAAAAGAGGATGTATGGAGAAGGATGACTGAAATTTCAAAATATATGTAAAGCTGATATTTGGAGTGATATATCATGCATGCTAGGGAGACTTTTTACTAATATTATTACTTCGGTGCCAGGCTCATAGCAACTAAGGCTGTTATATGTTACCCAGGTAGAGACATTCCACAATAACAAATCATTGTTTGTGTTACTGCTGGCGGCTGTGCCTCATGCACTGAGGTGATCAGCGCTGGTAATCTTGTAAATGGTGGGCACCAATGTAAAGTTGTCTGATTTAGTCACCATTACAATTCTAAAAATATTAGTAGCTCAAGAGGTTTTTCAGTGAACATGAGTAGCTTTTATTACTGTAAAGGTTGGAGACCCCTGCTGTAGGCTAGGTAATTCCAACGACTGTTTATTTCGAAGTGTTCCACATAGTGGGTCACAAAATGTCTATGCCCAAGGCGCCGCAAATCCTTAAAATGGCTGGCTGGGATGAGATAGGGACAGTCACCTGGTAATAACCATGATAAAGAGATGAATTGAAACTCAGGGTCCCAAAATATGCGTGTTCCCAGGGAGGTGATTCGGTCTCTAAGAGGCTGGCAGGGAGGGTGGGAGTCAGGAAAGTGACAATCATAGTATCACCACATGCGACTAACCCAACCCAAGGCACATACGAACCAATGCTCCTCAGATCTCCACTTGCAGCCTCAGTCGTTAGTTATCTCCAGTTCCCCCCGGGCTGGAGTCAGATGATTTGTAGGGTGTGCACACAGTGCTGCGAAGCAAAGAAACGCGCTTATCCCGCCCGGTCA
Organism: Pleurodeles waltl; assembly: GCF_031143425.1. Taxonomy (NCBI): domain Eukaryota; kingdom Metazoa; phylum Chordata; class Amphibia; order Caudata; family Salamandridae; genus Pleurodeles; species Pleurodeles waltl. Next base: position 860,918,940 of record NC_090446.1, on the reverse strand, counting down.
GTAATGAAGTTCCAGGCACTTGTTTTCGTCTTCTGGTGCTTTCGGCTTTCATCTCTTCAGCAGTCACTGAATCAGCTGCGCCAGGACGTGTCATTAGAAGGTCAAAAGAAAGAGCCTGCAACTTCCTGAATAACAATTAATTAGAATCAATACAAAATCAGATGAAGAGATTAGGAAGGGGGATGTGTATACCGTGGAGCACATTTAGATTTCACCGAGCTGCGTCCCGCGGCGCAATCAACAGGGATCGCATTAATTCTGCTCGAGCTGAATCTGTCAGGCATCCTGCAAGGATGTGGGAAGTGGAAAGGCCTATTGCCTGGGCTCTCAGAACGCGGGATGGGGCACATGTTCATGCAGCTTGCAGCTGCCTGCTGGTGCATTAGGGTCAGGATACAAAAGGCTAATGGCAGCATGGACGAAGAATGCATTGCACACAAGGGTGACTTGGAAGGACATGAAGGAAAACCAATGTTAGGGTAGGAATACACGCTGTTGTGCTCAATGCCAAAACCCCACAGAGAAAGGAACGAATCTTCGAGTGAAAAATACCCGGGGACAGGTGACATTGCTCTTATTTTTAGGGTCGAACGTGCAAAGTACTCTGTCCCTGTTGTAATATCTCTGCTGGCTTTTAACCACGCTCATGTCACGCCCATCACTTTGGTTGGTTCATGGGCTTGCCTTTTAAAATTCACTTAATTTAATTAGTGAAAGGCATGAATAAGTCATGCCTTCTCCAGTGTTTAGCCCTCCGAGCGCACCGCCAACTACTGAAAACATACGAGGCTCCATGTTTTCTGTATGTTTTTTGGACTACTTTCTTTTTATTTCGTTGGCAGCGCAATCTCGCTGGGCAGTAGTCGTGCGCTTTGCATGACATTGACCCGGTTACATGGATAATTGCACTTTTGCCGATACGTTTGACTGCAAGAGAACTTCTGTTTCCTTTTGTGTGTCTGCTTTGCACTCATGGCAGCTGCAGGCTCGCTTATGTGAAACAGTTTTACTTTTAATTTTCCGTTTATGTGGCAAGAAAAGTCCGGTTAGCAGTTTACAATGCTAATAGCTCTAACTCGAGGAAAGACGAGACCCATTGCATTGCAAATGCTTGTTATATAAAGTAATTGTTCAGAGTTTGGCATTGAGGAGCACTTGATTGTGTCCGTTTAGGAGGTGTTATATTAGTTTTGTAATGTACAGGTGCTTCTAGGGTGCAAGCAGGCCTGTCAAAGTCTTTTGTGGGGCCTGGGTCACAAATGGCTCCCTCTCTGGTTTTCTAATAACACCAGCATTTTCTACAAAATAAAAACAATGTGCTGGGACACATTTGGAGGCAGCAGCAACATACTTCACCACCTGGTGGTAACTAACGTATTCGGCAGTGCTGTTTTTCAGTGTCTCCCTAATCCTTCCCACTTGACACACACCACTCTGTAATTTTCTTGGAGAATGGAGTAGATCTTACTTTGTCTTTCAGATGGGAAGAAAAACTTTAACAGACATTGGGGGTCATTCCGACCCTGGCGGTCATAGACCGCCAGGGCCGGGGACCGCGGATGCACCGCCAACAGGCTGGCGGTGCATCCAGGCCAATTCTGACCGCAGCGGTAAAGCCGCGGTCAGAAAAGGGAAACCGGCGGTTTTCCGCCGGTTTTCCCCTGGCCTGAGGAATCCTCCATGGCGGCGCTGCAGGCATTTTTCTCTGCCTTAACCACACATGTGCTGAACAACACATGAGTGGTTAAGGCAGAGATAAAGGAAGATCCATCTGGAGAGGACGCAGTCAGGTAAGTGGGTCTGGGGAAGGATGGGTGTAGTTTTTAGGGGCGGGGGAAGGGGTTGGGGTGGTTGGGTTATTATTATTATATATATATATTTTTTTTTTAAGGTGTGGGCAAGGGTGTCGGTACTATGTTTTTTAGGGTGGGGTGGGGAGGTTCGTGGTTATTTTGTTTTTAGGGGTGGCAGTGGGGGGTTGGGGTAATTATGTTTTTAGAGCGGGTGGGGGGGCGGGGTCATTTTGTATTTAGGGCGGGGCAGGTTATTAGGGTTGGTCTGGGTAATTTTGTATTTAGGGTGGGAGTGGGGGGTTGGGGTAATTTTGTATTTAGGGCAGGTGGGGGGCGGGCTATTAGGGGCGGGGGGGTCAAAGTAATTTTGTATTTAGGGCCGCAGGGGGTCAGGTTTTCTAGGGGCGTGGGTGGGGGGGGGGGTTGGGGTAATTTTGTATTTAGGGGTTGGGTTGTTTTCTTTTTGGGGGTGGGGTCGGTTTTAAGGCTCAGAGTGGGTGTGGGGTATTGGGTAGTTTTTAAAAGTGGGGTGTTGGGGTACTTCTGTTTTTAGGGTGGGGTGGTATGCGACAACCACACATGCCGTTTCCACACATGCCTTTACTAGGCATGCCTTTACAGTGAAAAATCGTTGTAAAGGCATGTGTGTAAAGGCATGCGTGTAAAGGCATGCATGGAAACAACGTGGCCGTTGTTCCGAACGGGTTGTTCAGGCATGCGTGTTTGGTGCATGCATGGTTCCATCATACAACCATTCAAAAGAGGGAAGAGGAGAGACCATGTATAGCCTTAGAAGAAGAGAGTCAACATGAAGTGCATGGCTTTTGGTCAGTTTAAAAACTTGTATTTCTGGTTAAATATGCTAACTAAATTTTTGATCAAAATAAGTCAGTTTTCTTGGGAATGGAAAAACGCTGATTTATCTCCTCATCAATAAATCGTGCCTGATGTCCACACAGCGAGACTGGCAGAGTATTTGTTCTTTGTCCCCACAGAGACAAAGCCATATTGAGAGGATCCTTGGCTTTTATGACCACTAGAGAGAAGGTGTATTCCTCATTGCTTCTTTGGCATTGGAATGCACTTCATTGCCATCCTCCCCCACACCCGTGAACCCACCTTTCACCCTTGAGTATTGAACAGTTACGTCTTTGCTTGTTGGCTACAGATAAGTGTCGAGAGGCGAGGGTCCTTTCAGGGGTGAAGTGAGACCAGTCTATATGCTGCTGATATAGAGGACAGCAGAAGTCTTTACAAAGTCTTTTAAGCCTTGGATTCAGACCTATATGCGTTCTTTCAGAGGTGCAACTAACATGTGACTGCCTACCTACATTCCACAGAAAAGCTTTAATATGTCAAAGGTTCCACTTGTCAGTCAATAATCAGACAATTGGTCAACTTCACCCCAGCCAAGCAGGGTTTCAGCTTGTGTCTTCTTTACTCCCCCACACGACTAGTTATGCCCCAGTATATACCATCCATGCTATCCTGTAGAGGGCTACAATGTGCAACGGTTGTGATCAAAGATCGTGCATGGGGACAAAAAAAAATGATGAGACCAATTCAGTCATGGGATACAACCAAAATGAAATGAAGTAGGTATTGGTTTATTAGGTATTAAGAAAATAGACATCAAAAAGACTTAGTGTTTCTGCTTTTGTTTCACCTATTGGCTTTAGAGTTTGTCAATCACGTCTTGGCTCAGCCCAGTGGAGTATCTGTCTCCCACCTAAGGATACTAACGTTTGGGTATATCCTTCCATGCTAATTTGGTGCACACTTTGAACTGCATAATGTACTACTTAACAAATCCAGCCCTCTGTCACACTCCGGCTGGTATTACGTGGTGTATATTGCCCTAATGTGCTAATGCTGCATGCATTAGCACCTTAAATCCACACCCCTTGGCTTTACAATGCTTGTTTTTCTTAATGTGAGCTTCACTGATATAAGGTAAGCATCGGTTTAGAATAAGAATCTTAAACAATGCCTTTCTGGTGGGAATCCACCTACTAACGGGACAAAGCTGTAAGTTTTAAAATGTGGGAATTTTACAAGCTGTGAGTCTCAGTTTCTTTCTTTCGATTAATTTTATTTAGATGTCAAGTGACAAAGGATGTAAACAGGCTCTTAACTAAATGTGTAAAGTTCAACTTCAATGCAACACCCAGGCTCTTGCTCCGATATTCTGTGTGGATGCTGCGTGTGAGTATGCATGGTGGATGTCTGGTATGTGTATGGTAGCAAAACATCTTGTGTGTTAAGAATAGGATTGCTGGGACTAAAGGGATCGATTCTTGACTGCCCCTGGTGTAGCATGGCAAAAGATGGAGGCTAGATATAATTTCCCCAGGCAGTGGAAGTTTATTGTCCGTGTTTTCCAGAACCTTGAGAGTTTAGAACCAGACAATAATGTAAGGGCTGGGGCCCAGAAGTCCCTTTCCATCGTGTTGCCTGCAAACTGGGTCTGACAGATTCTGAAGCACTGGGCAGTGGGGATTTTACCACGATCACAGAGTATTAGTCAACTGTAGAGGCAGGATCATATAATCATGGTATTTTAGTTCCAAAGAAGGTCGTTTAAACCTTCAACCAAATCTTCAATCAGTCCAGGCACATCATGACATAGGTGGAGTAGCAGCCTGGTCCCGTCCTGAATGAGAATGGAGGAAAATGGAAGCCAGAGTGAAGACCCTCACTAGCAGGGTACCCTGATCTCTGCGGAGGTCTGCATCATGGAAATGGCAATGCTTGCTCCTCCGGTTATCCTTTCTCCCTTGGTGGAGCGAGACACTGTAGGAGGCAGCTGTTGTCTCTTCCGCAGTAGCATGAGCATGGTTCGGGATAGGAAAGAGTCACGATCACTAACGCACCATTTCTGCGCGCCCTCCCCCACCCAGACAGATGCCATAGGACAATTACCTGCTCCCAACCACCCCTGCTTCGGGTGCACTGGTGCGGCAGCACTGGGCAGCAGAGAGGGATCGGCCTGGCTCACAGGCCAGGGTGGGGAGGGGTGAAACATTTCAATAGCAGGGGCAGGTAGAGTACTGGGGTTCCCTCAGGAGTACATGTTGAATACACATGCAAAACACAAGGTATACTCACCCTTTATCTCACACCAGGGTCGGACTGGGACAGAAAATAGGCATGGCACCAAAATGAAAGTGGCCCACAATAATGAATTACATAACCTAAAAACATTGCCCGCGCAAAATGAGACAGTTTTGAACTTGTAAAGACACGCTGTACAAGTGATTTGCAAGGTATGAAAGACTGCATGGACTTGAGCTTGCTGCAGTTAATGTTTGTTTTAATATCAAGGAAATCAACAGAAAATATCGTCCTAGCATAGCAGAAAGACAGCCAACGAACAGCCAATGAAACAGTCCACACACAGACCTGTCAGACCCGCCCATGGGGTACTGCCTGATTGCCCTATAGGCCAGTCCAACCCTGCCTCCCACACACATGCAGACACAGAAGTGCACACACGACATCAATGACGCATGTAAGCCCCAAGGCCTTGCAGCAAGATATTTTATGTGACCAGCGTTTCCTCCCACCCACCTGGGTGCTCCCACTCTCACGCCTGATGCGACATACACCGGCATTTGTTCTTTGACATATATATAGCGCACAATTTCCAGCATCGCAGCCCATTCACCAGTCCGGAGTTATTTTCCAAAGAGTTCTGAGCTTGCCATTATAATTAAATTGTATGAATCCTGCACGGTGTGGGTGTTGAGGCCACACGCTATTGCACAGAGAAGGTATTATTACTAAGTGGTGCTTGTGCAGAAGGTGTGAATATTGCTGTGCACGCGTATGGAAGGCATTACAGAATAGGAGCGATGAGGGGCTCGGATTCCAAGTGGGTTGGATGAATCCATAGGTAGCGCAAAGTCCTGAAGGAGTAAGCCCTAGAATTATAAGTAGTGTGGAGTTTACCACACCTGGTAAATACTGGGCGCAGCAAAGTCTGCACCTCTTCAATCTTCTGCAGGTATATTGTCAAGTGAATCCTGCAATATTTACGGGGTGAAAATGGCTGATACATTTCTAGGGGATGAGGATTGTGGGAAAGCTCCAAATCTCCCGTTTTTGAAGGGCAAACCTCGTAATGGGCTATCATTACCTCACCAAATAAACACTAAAACCCAGGCTATTGGATTTTATCGGGTGCAAAAATTATCTCCACCCCCTTCAGAACACTTGTGAGCAGGTCCTAATGTGCAACCTTACGCTTAGTGGGCTGAAGATGTCTGGATCCTATAGCATCAGGAGGTACAGAACGTGACAGCTTGGAAATAGTTATCGATAGTTGGGATTGCATCTGGACATTGCTCCAAACAAAAGGATACCCCTTTAGCTTTTTCAGTAAGAAATACAGATGTTCAAAATCCCCCTCTACGAAATGTACACAGGTAATACCAATAGTTTGGACTTATATTTTTGTTCTCAATTCTTTTTATTAACAGCACAAGCATACCCAAAGTCTGCAGATAGTAGTTTGAACTTTTATTAAGTGAAAAAAGATCCACAAGCTTGATACCACCTAGAATCAGCAGTGCAAGCTTCCCTTGGACACACACTACATATATACCATGAGCATTAGGAGCAGAAGCTTCCTTTACCCATAGAAAGGGTCCGACAAGGGGCTCAGAAGGGAAAGCTTCCCTCTCTCACAGATCAGGTACATCATGGCACTGCAGGTGGAGTGAGACACCCTTACAGAATCATTACAGGCTGAGCGTCAGGAGTGCTAACATCACTCACACACAGAAAATGTACAAAAAATGCCAAACAACAGCGTTGATTGCTATCTCTCATTAAAGAAGTACTACACGTCACTAGTGCAAGGCACCCCCGCCACACAGAATACGTATTACGAGGGCATTAGCAGTGGAGGCTTCATCACCTCAAGGATGGGCCAGGCATGAGCAGCAGACGCTTCCATGGCAAGTAGGTTTGGAAAAAAGCATCAGCGCCTTTGTTTCTAGCAGCAGACAGAGCTCCCCCTCCCCCCCCCCCCAAGTGTAATTTATCCAAGTCCCTCGGGTGATTTATTTGTAGGAAAATGATCGGAAACCTCAAACAAGTAGAGCATGCATCAGGATATAGACATCATCAGTGCATGCCCCACTTTACACTAACACAACATTTACAGTATGTGCATCAGAAGTGCAATATCCACTGAAGAACAGGTACCACGCGGGCATCAGTAGTGCAAGCGTTAGTCCAACACACATCTGGTACTACGTGGGATTCACCAGTGCAAACTAATCATGGCAACAGTGCAAATGGCCCCGCTCATGAGAAATGCGTAGCATGGACATCGGCAGTGCAAAATCCCCTTAAACACTCCTTCAGTCATCAGCTGTGCAAGCTCCAGCCTCTGACAGAACAAGTGCCATATGCATCAAAGCGCTGCAAACTAGCCACAGCACGCCATCATCGGAACAGGCTTCCCTTGCTCAAAAAACAGGGACATTGTGTCATCGGCAGTCCGGGTCTCCCCCCTCATAGAAAATGGAACAGCTGTGCAGACCTCCATTGCACAACCAGAACAGTAAGCACATGTGCAGCACTGGTGCAGGTTGCGCTCCTTCAGATAGGGGGTGCAATATAGCACTGGCACAGCAGTGTGGCCACTTGGCCCTGGTGCAAGGAAGGAAACAGGGCACCTCGCTGCTGTTTGAATTATAAAGTGAAGTCATAATCAGTGTTGAGTGGCCCATCTGTGCCCTGGGCCGGGTGCTACTGCACCTACTGCACCAGTGGAAGCCATGCCTCTGCAATTGACGTGTCAGGTTACACGTCACATATCAGGTAAGCTGCTGTCCCTCCCATAACAGGTATGACATAGAGAGGGGAGTTTTCACGCCGATGGGTAACAGAAAGTGAGAGCACGGGGATCAACAGTTTTGATCACTCGCACACCAGGTACATTGCAGGCAGCAACCGTCCACCCTTCCTCACCAACACCCCCCCTCTGGGTAATGGATGAGGCCATCTGCAGACCCTTTCCCCGTTCTCTGCCACTGAAGAGGTCTTGTGCAGTGCCCAGGCTGCGGGGAGCACAGAGCGGGAGCCAAGGTGCAGGACGATGCCCCAATTGTCCTATTCCTCTTCTCAGGGTAGCGAGAGCTCGGCTGACGAGGGACGGAGACAGGGTGGGGACGACGGAATAAGCTTGGCTATTGGCCGGTAGGTTTGGAAAGCGGGGTGTACGGGAAAGAAGCGACGCAGTTTGTTGATAATAATTTACTGCGCTAGGTGCGCGCCCCCGGCTCAGGGGAGCGCCCGCGTCCCTGACATGGCGGCGCGTCACTCATACAAACGCCATGGCTCTCCGTATGGTGGGGGGGGGGGGGGCAGCGACGGTCCCATGCTTCTCTGCAGCAGACACGGTGCCAACAAGGCTGCGAGTGTCAGAAGCAGAAGTTGCTCTGTTAGCAAGAGAAGTGAAACTGGCTCGGTCACACCACCCAACGCGAGCGGAGACCTTCGAAAGGTTACACGTGTGTTTTTTCCCCAAGAGCAACCAAACCTTAAATCATCTACCTGTATTAATGTCGCTGCAGGCACAATGGAGGTCAAAATGCCATGGGTAGCGGAATTGACCTTAAGTGCCATTTGACCCCTGAATGTCATTTTAGGAAGCGACATCGCACGACCATTCACCCGATTGTGTCTTTAAGGGTGACATGTGTGTGCTCTTTTATCATACTGAAATCAAAGCAAGAGACACAACGGAGATAGATCAAACGTTACTAATGAAACAGATTCATCTAGCAGGGATACATTAAAACCCCAGACACTTAACCACATCCTACAAAAATTGTTCCTAAACGTGTGGTCAGTACCTGACAATACATGCAAGAATAGTGATGCAAAACAAAACAGCCCTTATTATTATTAATTGCAAGGTTTACGTGAGACAGGGACTTATCAGATATCTACCAAAGAGCCCGAACTGTGAAATGCATGTGCGCTGTGCAAGACTCTCTTCTGATTGGTTTAACAGATTATTAAATTGCTACACCCATAATAACATTGACTATGCATATTGTGAGATTCCTTCTACTCCTAACATGTCGAGACGAGACCCTGGCACCAGACCTGTGCTGGTCACAACCTCGTCTGCCTTCTCGAGACCCCAGGAGAACAGCCTACGGTCATGCCTGATGCCTAAAATGACATACAGCTGCCGGGCCCGACAGTTCCAGACTGGGGACATGAGTGAGTGGCATGAAAAGGAACACGGGGAAATAAAGGGGAGGCGCAAGGGGGCATAATGGGGGGTAAGCAGACATATCATGCGCATCATTAATAACAGGCGTCATACTTCGGGAGTACACATGGGCTGGGGAAGAGTCACAGGCAGGCTCTCTCTGGCTGTGCCTTTGCCTTGCTGGCCAATGAGGTCGATTGGAAATCTCATTTCACTTAAGGCCACTTAAGTTCCTTAACTTAACTTCACTTCAGCTCCTAAAAACAGGCTCGGTGAAAACGAACCGAAGAATAGTAATGGCCTACGTACTCACCTGGGGTGAGCCAATTGAGCTAAAGGGCTAGTGGTCAAAGTTCTGGTGCAAAATTATAAAATGAAGATCAGTTTTGACCGCACTGAAAGAAGTTGCGGTAATTTTTCCTGTTACGTTTACTAGGGATTCAAACTATGTTCTATGAAGAGTCGCATATTTACCTAAATATTACTGTAGGCAATATGGTCAGGCAGAACTCACTTTTTTGAGCGGGAAAGTAACTGCTGTTAACGAAAAACATTAAATACAACCGTAATAAAAACCAATGAACTCCAATGTGAGTGGTGCCCTCGTACTCTTGATATTTGAATACGTTCTTCTTCCAGCGTGACTGTATCCCCCTCCTCACCATGACTCCGTTCAGTAGCCACCTGGGGTTTTCACTTCCCACTACTACCAAGGGACCCAGAGCTTCCAGATCAGCTTTCTCCTGAGTTGAAAGCCGTGGCTGCCTCTGTGCATCAGCCCGCCCCAGGAACCTGCGAATCATATGATTGACAGGTATTCTGTGACGCAGTAGCTAATGGCAGAGTTGTCCTTTGTGAATAGTACGCCCTAATTTTCACATCAGACTACTACGCATACCTTTTATTTGCAGCTGTGCGAGTTTGAATCTATTTATATTTTGTGATTTTCAGCCACTTCCATTCATTCATTATTCAAGGGATGCATGACGCTGTCTTTTGTAATGTCATCAAGGCTAAAGGTCATGTGATATCATGAGGAGAAAGGCGGTCAGATGTCCAGTATGCCTTTTAGTGTCTTCTTTTTGATAGGGGTAGGCACCGTTTGGTGAAATGAGGAAGCTTTGCACATCGTGGAGTTGCCCTCCTTTGCTGGAGGTGAAGGTTAATGCACGCGGGGACAATCCGTGAAGATGTCATAAATTATAAATTAAAGTCCATTGGCGGTGTCCCATAGCAGAAATTAGTGTATGTTAACCACCATCCGCTCACCTAAGGAACATGGAGCTGTGGTCTATGGGAAGGGGGCACGGGGCTCGGGGGTGATGGAGGACAAGCAAGCAGGGCCTCAGACTGATGACTTCGCCAACGAGTGTGCATGCCATGAGTGGAAGTTACTTTTGCAATGCTTAAAAATATGGTCGTCTAATTGGTAAAATTCACGATCCACAGATTTATTAGTAAGATTTTAGAAATTATTTGGAATTTTAAAATGATGAATACATGTTTAATTGTGAAAGCAAAATCTCAAAGAATTAGGGCCTGAATGAGTACTCGTTATTTTCCGAACCGTGCATAAATTCCCGTGTACACATGGGTCAGAATTACGATTGAAAGGTATTTAACGCATCCAATAAACTTAGGATGCATTAAATACCTCATGCTTCGTTAACTTAACAGGGGAAATGTGTACGGTATTTACCATGCCATGAGGATTTTGGTGTGTTAACCACACTGGTGTAATGAAACTTAAGGGAGGCCCCCTGCAAAGTACATAGAGACCCCCTACATTCATAAAACTACGCCTGTAAGCCATGGACACTATGAAAGGTGAAGTGGCACCAATAAGTAACAACTACATAATACTAAGGGGTTTGAGGAAATTTCAATAACGCCATATTCGGAAATCCATGAACTGAAATTTCTAATTTTAAATAATTCCGATTTTTTTTTTAAAATTATTATTTTTTTTTAAAGAAAAGGCAGGCAGGCATGCATGCTTGCCCATTATTTCCTATTTCAATGACTATAGACATACTGTCCTCCTCCCTCTCCCACCAGGTGTAGGCATTCCCTTCAGCCATTAAGTATCTTTAATGTAAAACTAAAATATTGCCCAACAGGAGGCAGCATGGTACATTTCATGCTGTCATGTTCATTTCTTTGACTCTTCTGTCCTGCACTCATGTGATATTAGAACAGGGGTCTTCAAACTGGGATGTGTCCCCCACCCCTATATGGGCCTCAAGTGATCCCAGAGGGGGCACCAGGGTCTGGCCAAAAGAAGCATTATGCTGCTAACAGGGTTTTGTTTTAAGCTGGAAAAAAAATGAGCAGCAACACACCACTCGTTAATTGGCCACCACCAACATGTCATTTATACCCAAGGTGAGAGTATGTGTGAAAAGAGAAAGGGCTCCAAACACTCTTCAGAACCCCCACTTCTAATAATCACACTGTAAATACTTTTACAGGTTAGTAAGGCCTGCCTGACCAGAATATTGTTTGGCATCATGTATTTGATTGCATTTTTAAAACAGCAACAGACATTTACTGCAATGTTTAAATGCGCCTAGACATATTTGAACATTGTCAAATAATTGAATAATTGTGAAAAATTCGGGGGGGGGGGGGACCGCCGATAATTTATTTTCCACTGCCTTAGAGGGTTAGTGCCCATGTTGGCTCCTGTCACCCAGCACTGCCTGGGTCAGGAGAGTAGGGGAGGTAGTTGACTTTCATAACTGGTACTGTACTGTCCCGAGCCAATGCCTTACTCTGCATCCCTGAAACAAGAATCCAAAGCGCCACAATACAACTCTTTTCTCCTGGTTCCCCAACTTATGGATTGCTCGTTCCTGACGACTGAGAAGCACAATTAGTTAACAAACATCAGGAACAAGCTAACGTTCTTAGCAACTGATAAAATCACATCAGTACAGAAACTTATGGGGCCACAAAATACACCCACAGTTAAAGAAACCCAGCTTCAGGTGCAGTGAAAGTTATATATATTTTTTTAAATAGCCACGCCACCTTTTTAGGTTTCCTGCCGGCCAGGTCTATTGTATTTTCTTGAAGTACTTGCTCATTCCTTCCTCGGGATTAGTATGTAGTCCTGATAACCTCAAGGGCGCAGCAGAACTAAAAGTTACTTCTGCAAGCAATTATAGGTGCTTGTACTGTGAAATCACCTTAGATAAACCCCAGACAGGGGCTCATTGATTGCTCATTTATATTCTGCTAAATCACGGCTCCTGGAGAGGAAAGCACGCAACGTGCTGTGACATACAACAGTGATGGATATAAAGAGCTAATGGAGGACAAGAGAAGGAGAAGCGAATCATGAGGTGAGGGGGGAAGCTAGAAAGCAAGATGTTAAAGAAAGAACCATGAGAAGATACATGAGAAGAATCCCAGCAAGACAAAAAAAGTTTGAATTGAGATGTTGGGAGATCGACAGGAGATAGAAATGTGGACAGATTGGAATAGCCAGTCCGGTACTAGATGAGGGGAGTGGATCACTTTGAAAACAAGCATTGGCAAAGCCAATTGGGTTTTGCCTTTTTTTTTCTTTTCCATCCTAGTTTACCATCTAACTGGATTATAAATGTTATAAAAATGTTATAATAATGTTTGTTTTAAATTTGATAAGGTGTTAATAGTTGTTTATGTTGTGATGTGTGTTGGATTAATAAACAACAGCATAAACAACTATTAACGGTTTATCAAATTAAAAATAAACATTATTATAACATTTTTCAAATATATTGTAATCAGTTAGATAAAAAGAAAAAACAAAGGTGAAACCTATTGGCCTTGCCAATGCTTATTCTTGTACAAGTTTTATAGCGTGAAAGTGACTCGAAGGTATTAGAGCGCTTTACATGAGCAACAGTTACATCACATAAGGATGCATTCATGTTTTTTTTTTTTTTTAAGTAATTTGCCCAGGATCATATTATGTTGAGCCAATGCCGAGATCCGCACCTGGTTCCCCAGTTCCAAAATCGGCAGTTCTGGCAGTTACGCCACATGGTAAAATGAAACACACCTTAAAATAGGCTAAACATCAGTATTGATTGAAATGCACACCTGTATTATTCGATTGCACTATACCTAGAGGTGAGTTTGCAGTACAGAGCTATGATCTTTTACATTGAGACTGCAGCAATGACACACTTCGAAGAGTGTAAGCTAATGAGAGAGTTGCTAAAGGCTGCACGTACCAATGAGACCACGCAAGGATCAATTGCTCATTAGTGTCGGGGTGCAGCACTTGGAGCTCTGATCTGACAGCGCCACAGCTTCCGCTCCACGTGACTCCCTTACAGCAGGGAGGAGCTATGATCAGGGACACCAGAGCAAAGGAGAGGAGCAGAGTGCGTTCATTGGCTGGATGAAATAATGATTCATTTTCATACTCCATCATTGGCTTGGTTGACAGTGGCTCCTTTTATTGGCTGGCACTGGGGGTAAGGCTGTGGGATGATCCTGAGTGCTTCATTATTAACTGCAGACTGATGCGTGTGATCGCAGCTGATGCTACTTGACCAGCCCAAGGAGGAAGTGCAAGTGTGCCCAGTGGTGCTTTCAACACAGAGGAAAGTGTAGATTCAATTTTCCCCACTAGGTGCTTCCATATTGCACAGCTGTGCTTAAAAAGATTGTACTTATTAGTGAGCTATTATATATGGTGAGCTAGATATTTTAAAAGGAAAAAACATAAAAAGAATGACAGCCGCATTCAATACATCATCCTTGTATATGCATCTTCGTATGATACAGCTCCAAAACGTGATGAACGGTCAAACGCCCACCTGGGTTGCATGCCCGGGTAGTTAGCATTGCAACGAAGCGGCCTCAGTGCGTGCAGTCACAGCCCATACTTACTGCTGACAGGCTCCTGGCCTCTAAAAGTTAACATTTAAAGGCACTAGCCAAGTAGGTTTTCCTGAAATCCTGACAACAGTAGTCAAATTACCTTCAAACAAAATACAGAATTGTGGGCAGTACTGAAGTGTGTGTTCGGAAATCTGTGTCAAACAAGGTTGTTAAACACAAACGACGGACTCGCAATGCATTTGCATCGCAAGAGTATCTTCAGAGTGTGGGGGGGTGAAACTTCCTGTGGAGTGGAAGCACACTGACATAAAGCCAATGGCAGAGACCGGAAGGAGTACTTAGTCAAGAATCCACCCATCGGCATAGACAGCAGGACGACAAAGCAGCAGAGAGCAGGAAGTTAAAGGAGACAACGTGCTGGCCAATCAGAAGCAGGTAAATTAGAGCAGCAGTGGACTAAGCCAATGTTAAGTTAGGGGTGGTTTCTAAGCCCCCTTTAAGATTTTTTTTTTTTTTAAAATCAACAAAGGATTTCGTAATCACAGCTCACAAGCACATGTGCAGGCGAAACCTAAAAAGGAGGAGAGAGAAATGAGGGTATCCAGAAAAGGAGAACATGAAATGAGAGACAAAATAATTTTGTTTTAAAAAGGAGGCGTAGCAGTGAAAAACAGCAAGATGGGCAGAGGAAAAACGGAGGAGAACTAGTAGAGAGAAAATAGAAGTCACAAATTTAACACAGAGAAAAGGGGAAAAAAGATAATGAAAAGGAAGATGAGAATGCAGTATTAGGACACAGATTGTAATTGTATCTATATAGTGCTTACTACCCCTGACGTGGCGTCCAAGTGCTTTTCGGTGAGTAGCACGCTACACGGGAACCCAAAATGATTAATGGTGGATTAGTATAGGGAAATAGGAGTATAGTATTAGTGTAGGGAAATGCGAGTTAATTTGAGCAGTGGACATGTGGAGTCTGTTGAACACAAGGAGAATAAAGACTGAAAAAAGTAAAGAGGAAGAGACAGACAACACAGACAGACAGCGACACAAAGGTCAAGCATTGGGAAAGCCAATAGGTCTTGCCTACGCAAGAGCTATTGGTTTTCCCAATGTGTTTTAACCATATTTTACACCAGTGTGGTTGCTGTTCAGCGTGACTAAAAGTTAGTGGTATGGAGAAGTGTGGCATGGAGGGTCAGAGTGGAATGGTGGAGAATGGGGCAGAGTGTTGCAGAGAGGAGTGGCAGAGAGTATCATGTATTGGAGTGGCACAGTGTGAAGTCATGTAGAGTGGCGTAGAGTGGACTGGTGTAGAGTGCATTGCCGTAAAGTGTTGCAGAGTATAGTGGCATAGAGTGGAGTGGCATTGAATTCAGCAACATACAATGCAATGTCGGAGAGTAGAGTGGCGCAGAGTAGAGAGGCACAGAGTAGAATGGAAGAGTGGCATGGAGCGCGATGGCGTAGGGTGCAGTGGCGTAGAGTTGAGTGATGCAGAGGGCAGTTCTTCTGTTAGACAATTAAATGAATGTACCAGGGAATGTATGTGACATTAACAAAATAGTGTTTTGACTCTGTCACATTTAAGACAGTCATCAATTTTTAGATGCTCCTGCCCATAGTCAAGAAAAATTATATTGGAGAGTCTAGAAATGTTCTTGGGACAATGATCTTGGTGTCCAAAAATACTTTATTTTACTTATTGTCCTCTGCCAGAGTGTATATACATAACTCCTCTTTAACTGACAGAGACCCCTTGGAAACATGTAATTGTATCTACATAGCAATTACTGCCATCGACTAGGCATTGAAATGCTGTTCAGTTAGTACCACTCTAATTCGGAACCCATAAGGAATTGTGGTGGATTAGCATAGGGAATTAAGAGTTAATTTGAGTGGTGGACATGCGAGTCTGCTAGTTGTATTGAATAGAATAATGGAGGAATAGAAGAGGGAAGAATCTAAAAAGTATTAAATGGGAGATCATAGTAAAAAGAGGAGGTGTAGGATGAGTAAAAAGGAGGCATGGAGGAGGGAAGAGTCCGTAGAAAGGGATTGGGGAGACTATAGTAGTAAATTGAGATTTGGGATGAGTCAAATGAGAGATACATGAGGGAAGAATTTAGAAAGGTTGTTTGGGAGATCACAGTAGTAAGAGAAGGTTTGGGGTGAGTCAGGAAGGATAGAGGAGGGAACAGTCTAGAATGTGTTATTTTGGAGATCATAGAAGTAGAATGAGGTTTGGAATGCGTCGGCGAGTGAGATAGAGGATAGATTGAGAGAGATATAGGGTGAGACGGAGTAGTGCATTGGAGAAAGTGAACGTTTTTTCTTCTACTATGGGAGTAAAGTAACACATATATAGATAAATGACCACATAGAAAGGATATATATGAACAAGGAAGATAATATATTGAGATTTAAAGTTGTATTGTATAAACGCAGACTTTCAAGTGTTTCAGTAAATGAAGGTCATTTATTTGTGCATTTTATATAACAATATTTTAATGTATTTTTTTACACTTTACTTTTCCTCAATATTGAGGAAAAGATAAGATAAAAAAAAAAAAATACCCAGTGAAGAGCTTGTAGTTAAATAGTTATAATATACACCTATTAAGCAAAATAAATAAAAGCAGGGACCATAAGCATCTAATCAAACAACTTAAATAAAAACTATGCAATGATCTATAAACATAAGTATAGAATATGAACCTATATAAAACCATAAGTAATATATACCTTTGTTAAGCACATCTGAAGAGTATTTATACATTTTAAACTACCAGAATTATTATACATATTTGTACAAAGAAATACGCATATAGTGATGAATACATATATCAAATTTTAAATGTTTACATCCACAGAGATATGCTGAACATTCATGTTTGAGTACGTTGGTTATGTAGGAAATAGCCAACTCTTGAGTAGTCTTCTGAAGATCAGCTAGTTATCTGTGGATCTTTTATTTGGGGGTAATGGATTCCATAGTTTGGCAGCTTGTACAGAGAAAGATGTACCACATATTGTTGTTTATGGGCGAGCACAAAGTGCTCTGTCCATTCTGTAATCTCTCTTTGGGCTTGAAACCACGCCCATGCCACATCAGTCACTTACTTTGTGGGCTTGCCTTTTACAATCCGCTTGCTTTCATTTGTGAAAGGCATGCATACGTCATGCCTTTTCCGGTGTTTAGCCCACCTTCACAGCACTGGTAAAGTACCAAAAACATACGAGGCTCGATGTTTTCAACCTGGAGTCCCGACTACTTTATCTGTTTATTTTCCACGCAGCGCGGTTGCGCTGCATATTACATAGCACGATCGCGCTGCGTTCCCTTTTGCTTTACAATGCGAAGAGCTCTAACTTGAACAAATTCGAGACCCGTTGCATTGAAAATGTTTGTTCTTGTATGGTGGGGTTTTGAGGCAAGGCACCTATCTTGAGTGCAGTTTCCTTTGTTGAGTGTATTTGGTGATTTTATTCCTGATGAAAAGTGGTTCTGTTCCATGTATTGCTTTGTGGGTGATACAAAGCAGTTTGAAGGTGGCTCTTCTGGTAACTGGTAACCGAAGTAGGGCTCTCCAGGCAGGTGAGATGTGGGCTTTACATGTTGGCGTAGCCTGGCAGCAGAGTTCTGAAACCGTTGTAGTCTTGTCATAGTTAATAGAGGTGATCCATGGTAGAGGCCATTGCATAACCCAACTTAGGCAGTACAAAAGAGATAGTAGCCTGAACCTTATGAGGAAATCCCAGGTGGGGAAAGATGTGACACAGAAATTTCATGAAATGTGCAATGGAACCTTCCCTACTTCACCCACATTCAGATGTTGTAGTGGAAGACGTCCTTCTTTGCACCACACTTAAGTGGATAATAGAAACTTACTATAGGCACCTGTTGAAATCCAAGCCTGAATATCCAACTTCTGAAGGCAAATGAGCTACAGATAGGCAGCAGTCAAATGTAAATGACCCTAGCTTCAGCACACTCATCCTGGCTATCTGTCCACTGCCGCTATTTGCTTTTCCAAAGAGGCAGTGGTTTTTCTATACTGTGCTTGTATCTTAGTTGATGTCTTTAAACTTCCCTGATGTATTAACCAAATAGCTAAGGTTTATAATGCACAGGAACCATGTGCAGTTTTTTACATTGTATACATGAAGCAGTCTTTCAGGTCCTCTCAGACTTCAGTGATACTTTATTCTGCAGTCCTAATTGCTTACACTTAGATCACCATTTATTCCCAAGCCACCATGCAAAACAATTTATCATCCTTGTTTGTCAGAATAATTAGGAAACAGATAGGTTTTCAATGCTTTGAAATGGCAGGTTTTCCTTCTTTCTTAGATCCAGTGGCAGGCTGTTGCAGAGTCTGACTTCTTTCCCCCCTAAACCCAATATTAGTTACTTTGGACTCTAGTCTAAATGAATAAGCGAGGTTCAGCTGATATTGAGGCATTTAGAGGTCAATAACTCTTAAAGACCTCTATTAAAAACGTTGGTCAAGTTCTTCGAAGTATCTTATGCATCATGCCATATCCTGAACCCTGATTCACTTTCCTATGGATAGCCAGTGAGAGAGCATAACTTGGATGTGATATTATGTTTCCAGAATGTGAATTAAAGGAGTAATTAGCTTCCTCTGTAAAGTATATAAATGACTTTCATATAAACGTGGGGCACTCAAATGGATACTAGTAAAGTGCACACATGAGTAAAATGTTTATGTAAACTGCATTTATTCATCATTTTGCAAGTATGTTTATGCAACAATGCTTAGAAATGTTATTTTCTATAATCATTTTGTATTCATTGTTTTCATGAGAAATGTGTGGAAAGACATTTAAATTAAATGTGCATTTATGTGTACGTTAGCTTTGCCAGAGTGAAGGCCAAAGTTTCTTTGTGTGTGTTTTAACCTTCAACACAAAGTCTGTTTTACTGCATATTTTCCTAAGCTGCAGGTGCGAAGGCACAAGTATCTGGCTAAAAAGGTCTATTGTCAGAAGGAGATATGGGGCCCTGAGAAGATGTGTTACAAAGGATGGAAGGAGTACCCTGGGCTGGCAGCTGAACTCCCCTCTGAAATTCCTGAGCACAGGAGTGACCCAAGGTGGAATGGAAGCATGAAAGAATTCAACTGTCAATTAAATGTGTGGTTTATAACTTTGTTGTTTAAAAGAAGGGGTTTGACAATTATGTCAGCCCCTGGAAGATTTAAGATTTAAGTTTTGTTTAGTCAGTTACAGATGTAGATTCCCTTTGCCTCTTGACCGAAGTGGAACTATGCGAAATAAGGACCTCACTTTTTATTTTTCCCAAGTGGCTTTATGCTACTCACATCTCAACAGAATTTCTACTGAGGTTTCTGTGGTGCTGACAGTTTTCTCTGAAATCCCCTTAGTAACTAGAATAGTTAGCATTATAGATTCAATGGTTAGGCAGGAGAACTTGAGCCTGTATTCACAGCATCATACATTTTTCGTTAATTTCTGTATTGCCGCTATTGAAATGTTGGTTCTTCATATGCTAGTAAAATGTAATGGTGTGCAGCAGCTTTAATTCTCATACGGTGAATCTTTACATTTATATCATGGTTTTGAGACTTATATATGTAAGTTTGTCTTTAATTCTGTAATAAAAACCTTTTAAACTTCAAGTTGGTCTTAGAGATTGAATGTGTGACCAAATGGGTCACAGTGTAATTAAAGTTGAATAATTTGATGGACTTCTCTTCACCCCTTAGAATTTAGAAAAGATTAACCAGACCCAAAACTTTAAGAATAGTGGCAACCGCTGGATCACCAGTGTAGAGTTAATACAACTGGATTCACATCTTGACTGCCTTGAACCTATGCTATGATCCCAAAAGAAGAATTCTGAATTTATGAACCCACTGTAATAATGTTCGAGAGCTGTGCAAAACAGGAATGGGAGTAGCCAAATCGTGATCCACTTTTGTTCTTATTAAAAAGTATAACTGTGTTTTTCAGATGCAACCAGTTGTAATTTACTGAACGACATCAACTAAGAAGTGCAACTCTTCAACACATTTTTTTATTTTGTGCTCCATAGTCAATTGTGAATCAAAGGTTGCTGACAACGTTTTACAACCTTCTTTCAGCAAGACATTTTTTTTACAATTGTTTTGGAACGTGTTGCTTCTGCTCAGATTTGGAGTTAAGTTCTCGTTCATCCAGTTATTTTGAAGCCTTATTAAAGTACATACATGTAAGAATATAAGGCATTAACTTGAGTGAGCTGGATAAACAACTGTATATGTCAGCTGCATAAGTATGAAGTCCCATACTCACAAATTTGTGTAAGAGTTGCCTACAGATATTAAAAATATATTGTTAGCTATGGCACAGAGCAGACAAGCTTAACTTAGAGCAATGTGTGTTGTATTCATGCAATACCAAAACAGTAATAAAGTAAAAACATCAAGCAATAAAATTCCCAACCAAATAATAAGAAAAGAAGATTATAATAAGGAAAATGATTAACATGTAATTAGTAAAACAAAACGACAAAAGTCCCATAAGGGGAACCAGAGATATGAATTTTTAAAGGTTTAAGAAAAAATAGCTCCAAAATGCAAAAAGTTTTCATCTTGATCAATAGTCGCTGTAGGCTGTGACCTAATAATAGCTTCAAAAGGCACAAAGCTCCAATCATTATCAATCGTCGCATTAGACTGTGTCCTAAAAATAGCTCCAAAAGGCACACAGCCCCAATCTAATCAACAGTGATGGACTGTGACCTATGCACAATTTCAGGCTGACTGTGATGGAATGGGGGTTGAATGTTTTACCTTAGAACTTAAAAAAAAGAAATCAAAATCCTGCAGTGGGTCAAGGTAGCATGCTGTATTTGAAACAATCTTCACAAAGTCAGATGGTTGTTGGACAAGGTACCACTGAAGCCGTTGGTTTTGGCAGGAAAGGCTCATTGTGGGTAAAGTTAAAATTTTGTGTCCAGGGAAGTCCTTTCATTGGCAAGATATTCTTAGTGCCTTCACTGAGTTACGATTTTTACATTTAGACTTAGGGCCTCATTTAGATCTCGGCGGAGGGGTTACTCTGTTTTGACGATGATGGATATCCTGTCTGCCAAAATCTAAATACCATTGTTTTCTACGGTATTTAGATTTTGGTGAATGGGAAATCCCTCACCATTGCCACAAAGTAACCCCTCCGCCATGAGTTTGAACTCTTCCAGTGGGCAACGATGGCCCTGTGTGTCCAACCATGGGTTCCATGAGCCTACTACCTTCTCACTGAGTGTTCTCTACATCAGATTTTATGTTGCAGGGAAGCTCAGAGAGGAAGAGAACCTTTTTGCTCAGCCCGGCAAGGCCACACTTGGGCAAACAGGTAGGGGTAGTTTGTCCTGGTCCTCTAGAAGTCCAAAAAAGCTTTTCAGGGTTGGGAGGAGAAGCACATTTACACATAACCAAGGTCCCAGGACCTTAAGAACAGAACTTGGGGGTCAAGACTCACTCCATTAGGGTCCAGGTGAGGGCACTTCAGGTAAAGGTCACTTACTGTGTGTTGTGGCCCTGTAGCTACTCAGGAGTTCATTTAACTGACCCTTTGAGTTTACTTCTTTGTCATGGGTAAAAAGTGGAGCAGGCCAAGTGCTTTATGACTCCTCTCAAGTCACAAACAGCAGGTCTAGTCCTCTTCTGGTTTTCTACAGGTCCATAATGTTTTCTGAAATGAGTGCTTGGAGGTGTCATTTTTATGCCTGGCACCAGTTAGCTGGTAGGGATGACTTCTGGCTCCTTCTTAACCAATGGGATAAATATTCCCAGCCGTAACCTTACCCTCTTTTGCAGCAGTTTCTGATTGCCCTCCTGCTATCAATTCCACAGTGCTGCTCTCCTCAAATTCCAAGAAAGGAAAACCTTTATCCCTTTGTACACAGCCTATATAGGAGTGTGGCTAGAGTAATGACAAGCCCCCTCCTCTGCGGTCACTCCAAACCAGTTCTGACAGCAACTATTCCCCCACTAGATTGGTGCCACCCTGACTGAGAAGCCAAAAGGTGGGGCCTTTCTGGGGGTCACCTAAAATTTGCTTGTGACAGGGGAGGTCCCTTTGAATTAAATTAAGTTCCTGGGCCCACCTAATGTCCTCTTGCCAGAGGATCAAAACATCTGACACTCAAGCCATTGTTTCTGCTCTGGGAGCACTTTTCACACCTCATTACGGCTATTCCTGACTGTATTACTACTGGAAAGCTAATGGAAATTAGCCTCCAACAGCTGCAATCAGGGAAAAGATAACGTCTTTAAAGTTTTTGAATAATATTTTTTAAACATTCAACATCACCATTGAGTTGGATTTTCAATATTTACTAAAAATAGTGCTTTCTATTTCCATTCCATTCCCATTTCCTGATGCCTGAAAACACGCTGAAGTCAGACCACTACTCAAAAAACCCTCCGTTGGCCCCAGTGAACCTAAAAACTACTGGCCAATCTCCCTGTTCCCATTACCAGTGAAAGTACTGGAAAAGATCATCAACAAGAAACTTATGATATACCTGGAGCAAAACCAGCTACTCAACACCTCCCACTCCGGCTTCCGCAACAATCACGGCACCAAAACTGGACTGATCTCAGCTGCCAACGACATCGCAATCATCCTCGACTGAGGTGAAACAGCAGCTTTGATCCTCCTCGACCTCTCGGCAGCCTTTGACACGTATCCCACCACATGATGATCGAAAGACTACACCACATTTGCATCCAAGGAGATGCACTCAGATGGATCACCTTCCTCCTCACCAGAAGAACCCAGAGGATCCACCACCCACCTTTCACCTCTGAACCCAAGGAGATCACCTGTGGTGTACTCCAGGGCTCATCCCTCAGCCCTATGTTCTTCAACGCATATATGACCCAGCTAGTCAACATCGCCAGATCCCATGGTCTCAACATATTTTCCTATGCAGATGACTTTCAACTCATTCTGTCACTCACAGATGACCACTCCCCCACCAGAACCGGCTCCCGCAGATGCATGACAAGTGTAGCTGACTGGATGAAGAACTACTACCTGCTGCTGAAGACAGACAAGACAGAAGTACTGATCTGTGGCAATAGCAGCAACAAATGGAATGACTCCTGGTGGCCATCAGACTTAGGACCAGCACCCACTCCCTCCGACCATGCCAGAAACCTCAGAATCATTACTGACAACAAGCTTACAAAGAAATCACAGATCAACACCACCTCCTCCGCCCTCTTCCTCACTTTGTGCATGCTATGTAACATCTTCAAGTGGCTACCTATACACACAAGACCCACCGTGACACAGGCCCTCATCATCAGCTGAATAGACTACAGCAACACCCTCTATGTAGGAATTGTGGCACGTTGCCTACAGAGACTTCAGACTATACAGAGCACCACAGCCAGACTCATCCTTTGCCTTCCCCGACGAACCCACATCAGGCAACTCCACTGGCTCCCTGCACAGAAGGGATGCCAATTTAAGCTGCTGACCCATGCACATAAGGGTCTACACAACCAAGGGCCAGGGTACGTTAACCACCATCTGAAGTTCCACCAACAATTGAGAAGACTATGCTCTGCCTCCCTTTCACTTGCCCATTCTCCCTCCATCACCTGAAGCAGAAGTGGAGGACGCTCCTTCTCTCACATTGCAGCAAAAACCTGGAACAGCCTCCCCATGCACCTCCGGACCATCACCTCACTTCCAAAATTCCGAATGGCTGTCAAGGCGTGGCTATTCGAATAAGCATCTGGGACCTGGAAGCATCTGGATACCCTTTTGGGTGATTAGCCACACTTTATAAATCCTGATTTAGTTACAGTATTTTAATCTGTACTTTGATTTCCTACATAGGCCCGCGAGGCCTGTCACAATGCAAACAGCTTTTTGGTCCATGTCACTGTAGAGACATGACAATATTAATAAGATGGCCATTTCCTACAAATGTCAATAGTTTAAAAGGGAAGATCAGTTAAAAAAAAAAAGCATTGGCAATGGCAACCGGTCTTGCTTGTATAGGTGAGCAATGCAATTGACATGCACCTTAGTGTAGCACATTGCACCACAGCAAAAAAAAAAAAAAAATGCTGTATCTTTATAATTTTACTACATTTTGAGCGCTATAGGCCTTACAAGAAAACTCACCAGTAGGAGAACAAGCCTTCACAAGGATAATAGGTCTGGCATTTCTATGGCATTGTTAGACCTTTTTTCAATTTGCCGACTCACTTCATCATCAAGAAAAAAATATTTATTTGCTAATGCTGAACAGCATTGGTAAAAACAAACAAAATTACACATGTGCACATGCGTCACCAAATGTATCCATGAGTCATGACAGTGAGTATTTTTTTAAAGCTTTTATTTTATTATAAAAGATGTAAAAATGGCTGCAGAGGGAGAAATTGGGAAGAAAGAGAGGAGAAGATGGTGGAAGAAGTCAGTGTTGACAAGCTGCTATAGCCCGAGTAAAGGATCCATGGGAGCAGTGGCAAAACAGACAAGCATGGTGTGGAAAAAAACCCAGACAAGAAGGTGGGAGGAAAGCAACAGATGAACTGGTAGGGAGAGGAGAGCTTGGTGTGTGAAGATTTGAAGGGGAAAGAAGCGCACAAGGGAGAACACAGAAAAAAAAACTCATGCACCCCAATGGAGTGCTAAAAGCAAAAGAAAAAAGGTTCCCTGAAAGTAAGCAGTAAAAGGATACAAAAAGTACTACACGTATAGTAAGGAAACTATGCTCCACAGGAGTGACAAATACCGCAGGAGAAGGGAAAACCATTGAATAAGATTCATAAGAAAGCCAGCAAATTATAAGTAATGGCCTGATCAAAGGCCCTCTATATGGAGACAATGGGTCTTTGACAACAGGGGCTAAAATTGCCTGTAGTCAAGACATAACAAAGGAAAAGGATAAACTGAAAATGGATGCTTCAAAGGAAGAGCACAGGAGGGGTCACACCATTTTTGTTTCACATAATCTTTAACTGCATGATTACAAATAAAAGTGGCGCTGAGAAAGGGGTTGCACTTAGAGTTGCCTGTAGTGCAAACAATGGAATTACAGTAATAATTAGCCATTTCTTGTTTATATAGCACTTCTTGTTACAACCACCCCAAACTGATGCTTTCTAAATAAGAAGTGGTAGTATCACCAATTCACATGTATGTATTGCATCAACCTATTGGTCCCACTGAGTGTTTTTATCAATATCACTGGCTGTTCCTCAGAAGTTAATGTATGAAGTTATTTTAGGAATCTACTTTGCAGGTTGTCTAAGTAATATGTTACTATCGTATGTAAATTAACTATATTAAGTTCAGAGAAAGAAGGGATAGTAAACAGATTGACCCTGAGAAGGAGCGCCTGTTCAAAGGTTCAGCTTTGGTTCTTAGGAAAGCAGATGTGTGCACTAATCTCCGTTACAGACAGGGATTACCCAAGCATGGATTCAAGGGTTAAGTCACTTGTATGGGTTGAGCTTATCAGACAAGCATTCTTGGAAAAATAAATCCGTAGATACTGCTCACATAGGTATTGGCATGCATTGACATAGCTAACATTTTTCTTAGCATTCAAACTTTGTTTGGATGCATTCGGGAAAGTCTGTCTGAAAGGAAAAGAAGGCTGTTGGCGTTTCTTTCTTAAGGACACTAATGAGAGTCAAAGAATACGTTTCTGAAATGTTTACTCTAAAACAACAAAAAGGCAATTTGTGGATTTCTCCAGAAAGAGGGCTATGCAGCAGTTGCCATCTCTGGGTCCTTGAAGGAAGATTTTGGACATTGAAGCCCGAGTTCTAAAAGGTTATCATCCAAGTGATAAACTATGAGAACATTCGGTCAGCAGTTTACAGAAGTTGGCAGCCGATTGTCGCCAACAGTTGAACATGGGCTCTGCACCTAAGTAGCAAAGAATATAAAATGTCAACCAAAGTGCAAACCAGTTGCTTCCGGTTTAACAAAAGCTCACATCAGGGAGTGTGAGAATGTTGGGGGGAGTCATGACAGCAGCAAGCCTAAAATGTGCATGATATTTTCATTTCATAGATCATAACCTCTCCTCATCAATACCCTACCCCTGTAATGTAACATGTCCTAATCTCCATCGGCCTAACAACCTAACAAACAATTCACCCGAACCCATACAGTCCCCACTAATAATCACACCTACCTGGTATTAATCTATCAAAAGTAAATGGAGTAAATGCATTAAATTTGTCAGCAGAGTACATGACTAATCGCAATAACCAACATTAGCCACTAACCTCGAATACCGGAGTAGCGTGCATCTTGCCGTTAAGTGCTTCAACACCTCCTAAGGGGTAGTAAGCGCTATATAAATACAGTTTCAACTACAACAAATTTGCTCCACTCTTTAATAGCTTTTCAACAGACCTGCCTAGAGGTAAATTGATCCGTTTCGACATGGCTACTGTAATGTTCTGGAAGATAAGCATGCAGGTGGTTTATGCTGGTAAGGTTCCAGTCACCCTGTGAATGTGGACCAGAGGTGACGATAGATAGCTATTAGAAAACAGGCATTTGCAATACAATGGGTCTCACATTTTCTCGAGTTAGAGCTATTAGCGTTGTCAACTCCTAGCCAGACTTTTCTTGCCACATAAACTGAAAATGATAAGTAAGATAGTTTCACATAAGCGAGGCGAATTAAAGCGGCACAACATCAGCATGAAGGAGACACACAAAGGGAACAAGAAGTTCGCCCGCAGTTCAACGTATCGGTAAGAGTACAATTATCTATGTAACAGTGTCGGTGACGAAGGCGGTAACCAAAATGCCCCAAGGAGAGACAAACGTAAAGCATTTACCAATGATAAAGGATTTTTGAAGGGGAAAGCCCATGAATGAGCGATAGAGGTAGATGTGAGGTAGAAGTGTGCCAAAGGCCCAAATAAAAAACAACATCAGAAAAGCAGCGCTTGCGCGCTGCTATGCTCTACCTACAGTCTGAAAGGCCAAGAGAAGGACTCTCTAAGTTACAGACCAAATTAGTGTCTGTTATGTTTATGTGTTGTGTGCCAATGCTACATTGGCGACAAGGACAGTGGGACATTCTGCGCTCACCTGGCAGCTGCTGCCATGATTCTGGTGAGTTGTTTGCTATCACGGCTCAGTCCTAACATTGTGGGCTGATCTGTACCCGACCACAGTGCCAGCTCTCTGAGAGACTGACTATGTGACTTCTTGGCTTGCCAGGCTACACCATTGCCTGGATACACTGCACTTCTGTCTGGAGTGTGGAAAGTGAACTCATCACTGTTATTAAATGGTGGTGTATAGGCACAGCAGAATACGGTCACTTTTAGTACATAGGCAAGTGCCGTCAAGCAACGCTCCCAGTCTTAAGCCTGTACACCCATGCGTGAGCAGCAATACCATCAACTGAGCCGTCTTTTTTTTTTTTTTTGTAATCTGGTTACGTTGACATGCTACAGGCTACCTGATTTGACACCACTACACACCGGGCTTAAAAGCTTTGCCCTCTTTCTTTGCATTGTTCACCCCATGCAAGACTCCTGGGCCATCAATGGTGATGTCCATTCTGACTATCTATCCCTCAATGATTTCTGGGTCCCCCTTCTTGCAGGCATTCAAAAGGAAGTTGCAGTTTCTAAAGGCTGGAGATGTACTTTACAGCCACATGGGCTTCAGAGGAAGGAAGGAGGCCCCTACGGCTACACCTGGCAGTTCATGACATTTTCAAATTGTCATGCAGCTTTGTTGAGGCTGGCCCATCGCACACTTACAAAGACCTTTGGGGCTGCCTTAAATGTACACTTTGCATTGATGACAACCCTGATTATGAATAGGGCCTAATCCTCCAGTCTTAACAAAACCCAGGGGAGTCAATAGATGAGCTTTATGATCAGTTAAAAGAGCAGGCCAGTACATATTTGCTAGGGTTACATTCATACAAGGCTGAACATCTGTGAAGTTGTGGGTGTAAACTGTATGGGAGCCAGCAAAGTAATTGCCTGATATTTTGATGATGGGGAGCTCCCTTGAACTCTGTGGTGCCAGAGCCTCCAACTTTGAAACCACACTCTTCAAATCTAACAAATTGGAGCTGGTTAACATGGTCACCAAAATGCCCGCTTGACCTAAGCCAGCATCTAAATTGACTTCAGAATTGATTCTGCTGGCATTGCCATGGAAACTTTCCCACATCGGACTGTCCAAGTCTGGTTACGAAATGGATGGCTTGAGGAAAATGAAATCACTTTGTGATGGTGTGCCAATCATCTTGTCCAATCAGGCCAATCAGAAAGACAATGTCTGTGCGATAGTGTTAACATCCCTGTAGAAGATGAAGAAGAAGTAGTAGAGACAGTGCTCATAGTGTATGTGGTATATGCCGCTGACCAAAGATCATGCGAAGCACACCCATTGCAAAAACTTAGTGGGAGACCAACCAGTTCAAAACATTCAATCGATGTGGGTGCATTATTCATCATATGTGAGATGACATTCCCATGACCAGTGAATCAGACAAAATTAAGGCCCTAAAATATAAAAGCCTATGTTATGGGCATCTGAATCCACAATCATTAGCAGGAATGTTCACTGTGGAACTAGATCATTAAAGCTAATCAGTCCAGGGCAAAATCTAAGTCAGCAAAGAGGATGAAAGTCTTCATCTGATCCAATTTGCTTAGAGTGTACATACAAATGAAATGGAAAACCTTCTCCACATGATAAGCTATTCCATGGCATTGGCTGTCTCACAGAAAAGACAGTGAAGCTGTATATCAACCAATCCATCCAACCAGTGGACCTCCAACACTGCAAAGTTGAATTTCTTCTTCTGCCAAAAGTAGAGTCAGAGCTACGCATACTCAAAGAGACCAATGTAATTGAACAAGTCAATGGATCCACTCCCATGTGTCTCCCAATTGTGGTTACTTGAAGCTTCAAACAGTCAGGGGAGGTGCAGCTATGAGCAGACATGTGCACCCCAAACCAGACGATTGAAAGAGAATGGACTATCACATTAGCAGTCAGTAAGCTGATGAGTAAATCAACTGGGAATGTTCTTTCTCTGAAACGGATCTCAGATCAGGGTACAACAAGCTTATGTGTAACCCAGCTCCATGATCAACATCACAACCTTCACTAGACACCTTGTTCTCAGAAGACATAAAAGCCTCAATTTCGAAACTTCCAGTGAGCCATTTCAGAACACTATCTGAGAAGGTCTATCTAGACGAGGGGTCACCAACCTTTCTTGCAGTAGGAGATCACCTCAGAGCATCAGGCAGGATTGTCTGCAGAAATGTAATATAAAGAAGCTTTATAGATTTTGAATGCCTCTACATGAATCATATATAATATCCCTACCTGTAATGCCCCTAGCAGCAAAGTAATGACATGAGTAATAAGCCCCACAAACAGCATGATTTATCACTAAAATGTCAGCTTTAAATATATTTTGGATATTAAGCCATTTTTCGCCAACCATCTGCATTTATGTTCTGAAAATACTCCCATTTTCTCTCAGAATACCCACTTTTCAATTATGGTATACATTTATATTAATGCAACTAAGCTAAAGCTTTTTATTTAGTTCACTGGGTAGCACAGAGGAGAGCTACTTGCAGGTAGCTGGAGCTACTCATTGGAGAAGCCTGATGTCAACTAATCAAAGTTATCAATGTCAACAATAACATACTTATTAGAAGACCACCATTTTTGCCTCACAAAATTCCTATAATGCCACCAAAACAGTTGGCTCACGCTCAACCCCACCAAGTGTGAGTTCCTAAAACAAGACATCAGCTTTTTTGGCTGCTGGTTTTCTGCTGTTGGGGTTGCCCCTCACCAAGTCAAGGTGGAAGACATTTAGGGCCTGATTTAGACCTTGGCGGTCACACCACCAAGCCTCATCGGCAGCGTACCTGAAAAGAATGCCAAGTCGATGGTGTTCCACTCACCGTATTTAGATGTTACAGTTCTGCAAGTGGTGTATTAGCAGCAGTTCGCTGATGGAGGGAGGACATCGCGGGGCCCCATGGACATCAGAAAATGGCAGTAGCTGAGGAATAGAAGTAAGTTACACATACACACTGTACCTTTGCCACATGTCCCCCTGCATCACACACACGACAAAACACACCACATACACACCCATATCCATTGCAATTCCACCACAACACAACCGTACATGCCGCATACACACATTAACGGACATCCATGACATCATACACACCATTGACACTGCACCCACCATGACGCAACCACAGCAATCAACATGACAGCGCACACATCTACACAAACACACTCACACACCAGCACAACTACACACATCACAACAATGACTGCCACACAACACTCACCTAAGTGTTGCACGCAGCAACACAACAACATCAATCCTATATGCAAGTGGCACGCATACTGACAACCACAGCACCCACTCCAGCTCTCTCCACCTCACCCAGCCAATCATATCACATAAACACAAACACGTACTGACTCACACACACAACTCGGAGCACAATGTGACAGTTACCGGCCCCTGGCATGGACACAGTTGACAAGTGTGACTGTACCATCATTGTGGTGTCAATGAACACTGGCACCTTAATGACAGGTGTGTATGGGTGCAATATATGTTGTGTAACAGTGTGTTCCCATTTGTGTCTGACCCAAGCATGTCCCCAACATATACATGTCACAGTAAACTAAAAAAAAAAAAAAAAAAATACTGTGACATGTATATGTCTGCAGTTCTCCCAAGCTCATGTGCAGTGCCCCCCCAACCTACACAGTCAATGCAGGTTCCATACCTTTGTGTCCAGCGACCGAGGGAGGAGAGGTTGTGTTTTCTCCACTGCCCAATGGCAGCAGTGACGGAGGGTGTTGTCCAGTCATCTCCAGCCGAAAACGGGAGTGGAACTGGAGAAAAAAGTGAGTTTTCACCCCTTGCCCATCCCAATCTGCCAACTCAGACTTGGACGTCAGGTTGCCACTTTTTGCTTGGCGCTAAAGCACATCCAAATCTGCATGGTGCCAAGTATGGCTGGAGTCCCGCCACCAGCCACTCTTTCCTCTGGCACCATGGTGGTGGATGGGAATCCTTGGCATAGTTGGAAGGACTCGGGCAGGTTATTATCTATGGGACCGCCAACATCTAAATCTGGAGGACAGACCGCCAAGGTGGCAGACGGGTTTACAGTCAGAAAACCAATGGAGGGACCATTACCACCAACATCTAACTTGGGCCCTAAGTCGGCTCCTCGTCCCACATCCAAGACTCAAGTAAGTGGCTCTCTGGGCATGGTCACTTATTATGGCTGATCCATAAAGAACTTGGCAACCTTAACAGAACCTCTGAGAGCTCACCATAATGTCTGTGGCATGAACCTGGGAAGAGGCACAGTAGATCGTGTTTTAAAAGACCAGTATACCCTGTCTGTAGGAATGACTCTGTCCTAGTTTTACCCAGGAAAAGAATCACAACTAGTCAGCAATGCCAGCACCATGATCCTGGGGCTGTCCCATCTCAAAAACAGGAATGTAGGGAGTGGGCCCTCATGGCCTAAACTAGGAGGGCGTTGACTGCCATGGACCAGTATGGTTCACAGATTGAATAAGAGGCAATTGCCATTCACTAGGGCTGTAGGCATATCCATTTACAGTTTGCACCAACGATAAGCATCTCATTCGGTTAATTTAAGTATCCTCCTCAAGTCTCCCCAAGGGGTGAAAAATCCATTTACAAGAGTAAGCATGGTCTGTGGTCTATCAACCAGGCTCTCACGACCCAGCAAACTACTTGTCAAGGCACTCCAACTGAGCACCCAGCGAAGATGTACCATGTATGTGGATACAGAGGAGTATGTCAGGGTGGTAGTTAAGGCTTATGTCCCCTCCTGGCACCCCTGGAAGATAGCGTGACCGCTCTAAGTATTGATGGCTGTCTACCACTGCCTCTCCAAGCCATTCGCAAAGGTAAATTGAAAAGTTCATCAATAACTTCACAGCATGCATACCCGAGCCATGTCTCCATTCTCTGTGACAGATCAGAGATATGAGGGAGTCTTCCTCCACCATTAAGTTGGGTGCCCTATCTCTGTGTTATGGTGAATTATTCCCTTTCACAGTGCTACAAAGTCTATGAGCAACAATGCGGTTGAAACCCGTGCCAGTTTAAAGTATTTCTGACTGCCAAGTTTTTTTGGCTACAGTTTTGGTGGAATGTAGTGTTGTGGGAGCAGAGCAAGCACGCACAGCACTGTGGGTTGTGCTATTATGGCCTGCATCACCGTGTGGATCTGTAGGTTCACTCCAGGGTGACATCATACACCTAATAAAAATAATGTGAAACACTGCAAAAGGGGCTCTTGGAAAGTTACAGTGCAAGTTCCTGTCAGGTGTATGTGTGTGCCCCGCCCTAATGTTACAGCCAGTGTTCAACTAAGCAGGAGCAAGGCGCCTGCCTCCTCAGAACACAACTAGAAACAAATATTGTGTTGAGCTAAAGGACACCGAGGGATTAGGTGCAAGCACAACATGTCTGTTTTGGGGATGCTATTGGTGGTAGCCTTGCAAATCACACCAAGCCTTAGAAATGTTCCTGGCATCGGTTAAATAAATAACCTTCCTATAACTGGGAAGGCAGACAGAAACACAAGCCTATAGTCGCTCCCCAAACTGCACCCAGCCAGGGCTTTGCAGTTCTCGAACATGTTTCGGCATGGCATTAGGCTGGAAACCGTCCAAACATTCAGGGCTCACAAGGCCGCATAGCACAAGAGCAAATATCCGTACGAGGTTATGGTTCCAGTATCAATTATTAAAATAAACAGGGTAACATACTGTAGACAGGATCATTATAAGTTTGCGGCAACCAGAGGCAAATTACACAAGGTTGACTACTTTATGAGGGAGGAAAAGGGACATTTTTTTTCAGTTGGGGTATTCTGATATCAGGGTGGTCTGCAAGAGGAAACCAACAAACTGCAAACACTGCTGATACAATACTACCAAAGAGAGAGACACATTGCGTCCAGCCCACACCACAGAATAACCATTAGCAAAACCAATCAGTCGCACCCTTGGGGATATTGGCTTTGCCGAGGGCTAAATGGCTTTAGCCATGCAGCACAACATCCCCAATGCTGTTCTGCATGGCTAACGAATTAACAAAAAAACAAGCTTTGGACGAGCTGGCTGCATCATTTCGTAGGCCCACAGCACACATGCCTACGCAGCTGCCTTTTGTCTTTTTAGTTACCGATCTGAGTTCAATCGATAACTAATAAGAACAAGCATTTGCAATGTAAACGGTCTCGCGTTTGCTTGAGCTCGAGCAATTAGCATTGTAAACTCCTAAACGGACTTTTCTTGCCACATAAATTGAAAATGAAAATAAAACGGTTTCACATAACTAACTAGACTTTTCTTGCCATATAAA
This sequence comes from Pleurodeles waltl, assembly GCF_031143425.1. NCBI lineage: Eukaryota > Metazoa > Chordata > Amphibia > Caudata > Salamandridae > Pleurodeles > Pleurodeles waltl. The sequence goes on along the minus strand of NC_090446.1, from coordinate 860,885,600 downwards.
CTGAAAAGTAAAAGTTTCACGTAAGCGCGCTGACGGCCGCCATTAGTGCAAAGCAGACACACAAACAGAAATAACAGTTCACTCGTAGTGAAACCTATCGGCAAAAGTGCAATTATCTACGTAATCGGCAAAAGTGCAATTAACTATGTAACAGGGTCGATGTCATGCAAAACGCTCGACTTCTGCCAAGCAAGCTCGCACTGCAAAAGAAGAGAAAAAGTAGTCCTCAAACCAGACGGAAAACAGCTAAACTCGTATGTTTTCAGTACTTGGTCACTGCGCTCGAGGAGGGCTAACCACCGGAAAAGGCATGACATATGCATGCCTTCCACTAATGGAAGCAAGCAGATTTTAGAAGGCAAGCACACGAACCAATGAAAGACACGGACGTGACATGGGCGTGTGTTGAATCCCAAAGAGATATAACAACATGGAACAGAGCGCTTTGTGCTCGCCCGTAAAAAGAGAGCTTGAAAATACATATACTTTTCCTACACAATTTAGGTCACACACACACACACACATATATGTACATTTATATATATATATATATATATATATATATTCACTTAAAAAAACAAAGTTTACAAGGATGGTATAGTTAAGCTCACAGTTCTAGTTAGTTATCTCAAGTCACTATAACTCATGCCCTAAGGTAACTATGACTCACGCCCTCGCAATCCACAGTTTGTTCTTCAAAAATGTTACTGCAAATATTGCATTGATATTATCAATGATGTTATCAAAGATATCTTGAGTGCCCTAATGTGTGGGGTAATTAGCAGTGCATTTCTATTATTTTGTATGCTTAAAATATGATCCTAACTTTAACATCCCTGTAACATTTGGTTTTTAAAGTTAATTTATTTTTTAAATTTGATTTCCTAACTGGTACGTTCCTGTAACCTTTGTTTTTTTTCAGTGAATTTCTATGGTTTTCATTACTATACGGAAATCCAACCACCGCTGCAGCCAGACCCTGTGGCCAATCCCCGTAACTCCCCAACCCCACACTGTGCACAGCCCTTTGGCCATGCACAGCAGGAGTTGGCCGGGGCCTCTCTCTCTGGGTGTGAGAATAGATATAATAGGGTGTATGTAAGGGAGACAGTGGCAGTGAGAGTGTCTGTCTGGGTGTGAGAGTGGGTGCATAAGTGTCTTAGTGGGCGAGTCAGTGTCTGTGTGGGTCTGTGAGTGGGTGTGTCAAGATTTCAGTGGGTCAGTGACTGGGTGTGTGAGAGTCTGAGTGGGTCGGTGAGTGGGTGCATGAGTGTCTGAATGGATCTGTGAGTGGGTGCACAAGGATCTGAGTGGGTCTGTGAGTGGGTGCGTGAGTGCTTGAGTGGGTCTACAAGGGGGTGCGTAAGGGTCTGAGTGGATATGTGAGTGTGAGAAAGAGATTGAAAAAGAGAAATTGAGGAAGAAAGCAAGTAAAAGGGAGAGATGTAGGAAGCTGGCCTGGTGTGTGGTGGGTACCTAAGGTACTTACACCTTATACCAGTTAGCTACTATTAGTGTAGTGTAGTGTAGGCAGTGTCTAGAAGCCAGGCTCTCTAGGGTAGCTGTGAATGAGCAGCCAAGGCTTATCTAGGAGATATGCAAAGCTCGTGAAATACCACTGTAGTCACACAGTACTTACACACCTTAAAGAAAACACTCTACTTTTTCTAGTGACACAATTACCAAAAAGTAGTAGAGAGGCAACCATCCAATAGGAGGTAAATAACACACTAGATATGTACACTAGTAAATAGAAATAAGGCATAGAAAGCAGTAGAAAACAGTGCAAATAGCAGTAGACAATAGTGACCGTAGGGGGAGCACCAACCATATACTATTTTTTTTAAAATGAGAATGGAGGACCCCAACCTAAGTGGAATGTATAGAGGGGAGCTGGGGAACTAAAAAAAACCAAAGTTAAGTACCACAGTGCCCCCTAGTGACCAGGAAGAAAGGAGTAAATTATTGGATTTTCCCAAAACCACCCACAAGGACTAAAGAGATAATGAAACACCCGACAAAACTGCAAGGAACCAGTGGTGGATGAATGAAAAGGAAGATCTGGAAAAGAAGGGGACCAAGTCCATAAGTCACAGGAGTATCCGGTAGTGGCAGGAGCCACTACCGACCCATCTGTGGTTGCAGGAGTTGGTCGATGGTAGGACGAAGACGGTCAGCAATGCAGCCCTGGAGTCGGTGAAGAGTTCCTGGAGGATGCAGTCGACGTCCCATTCTGGATGGAAGATTACAGTCTCACTGTGGCATGGAAAAGCCCCCAACAAGCCTTGGCAAAGGCAAGGGTCGCAGTAGAAGAAAAGTGGAGCGGTCGGGGACCAGCAAGGTCCAGAAGGACTCAGACCAAGAGGGGAGGGGGGCTCAGGGGACACTCAGTGATGAAGAGAGAAACCCACTGGAAGAGGACCCAGGAGTCACAGAGGAGTCCACTGAGCACAACTGGAGAAGGGTCCCACACCCCAGGAGAGGCAGGCAGAGGGCTGTGTGTCGTAGGGAAGAGTGCTGGGGTACTGCCCTATGTGGGAAGGCAAGGGCTTACCTTCACCAAAGTTGGACTGCTTGCATAGAGGACCAAAGGGACCACTCCAGACCTCCACCCGTGATGCAGGATCCACGCAGCTCAGGATGAGAGGAGATCCACGCAGCTGGTTGTCATTGCAGTTGGTGCCTGCAGATGCAGGAAAGTGATTCCTTCACTCCAAGGGAAATTCCTTTTTCCTTCTCGTGCAGGCTGAAGACTTGCTGGGGAAATGTTGCAGAAGCTAGAAGGAGCCGTGGGAACAATATTGCAGATTGTTGGTTCTTGAAGGGTCCAGTCACAGTTCCAGTGGCCAGAAGTCAAAGTAGAGGTTCCAGAGGAATCCTGCTTGGAATCTTGCAAGCCGAATCTGAGGACCCACCCAAGAGGGAGACCCTAAATAGCCCTGGAAATGGGACCTAGCCAAAGTGACCATCTATCAGGAGGGTGCTCTGACGTCACCTGCCTGACCTGGCCATTCAGATGCTCCCATAGGAGCTGAAAAAGCAAGCAGCAGCAGGGCAGCAACCTGTCTGAGGGGTGGCAGCAGCTTGGGCTGCCTGGAAAACCCCAGAAAGCTGTTAGAAGCAATGCTGGGGGACCTCTAAGGAGACCCCAGAGTGATGGAATCAATCATCCAATAATGGCAACAGTATTGGGGTAAGATTCTGACATGTTTGAATCTAGGCATGTTTGGTATCAGAGTTACCATTAAGTAGCCAGACATAGGTAGTGACCGATGTCCAGTACATGCATAAAATAGTGTCCTCGCACTCACGAAGTCCATGACAATGGAGCTAGAGTTTGTGGGGCACCTCTGCTCATGCAGGGGTGCCCAAACACACAGGTACCTGCATCCTGCCCTCTGGCTAGACGGGCCTACCATAGGGGTGATTTACAGTGACCTGGTGCAGTGACCTGTAGCGGAAAGGGTGCATACACCCTTTCACACAGGCTGCAATGGAGGGCCTGCAGAGATTTTGTATGGGCTCCCATGGATGGCATAATACATGTTGCAGTCCATGAGGGGGCCCTGGTGCCACAATGCCCTGGGTACCATGTACCAGGGTCTTACATGGTGGCATAAAAACAGGAGTCGTAGCACTCATGGTATAAAAAACAGAGTTAGAAGTTGTTCATATGTCCAGTCTTCTTCGTAAATTATCAACCAACTTGTGTTTGTATCACAGTCCAAATTTTATTAATACTGTTCAGAAATCCTCCACAAGAACAGCCTATATATAATGTTCAGATATCCTCCATAAGAACAGCCAACACGTGTTTCATCCTCTGAGAAGTATCTCTCATTAAGGACTTCATCAGGGCTGAAATAAAATAGAGTAGTGTCTATGTATATGTTATGGAATGATAATAGGAGCAGAAAATTGGACCAAATTCAAAATGTGACAATAGTGCGGTACGCAAATGCATGCTCTATTGTGACTAGTGTGATAATCATTAGATAAAGGAAAAACACAAGCCAACAAAACAACCCAATTAAGAATAACCTTAAGTACAAAGTGAAACATCTTGATCCGTGATCATAGTTAGGGTCTAAAAGCGTGACAAAACATGTGTAAAGATCAGAGTGCCAAAAGATCATTCTCAAACTAAGTGCACGTTACTACAGACAATCAAAGTAAGGATAATCCATGTGACTAAAGTAGAAAGGGACCCCGATTTGTGTCAAGTACTGTTACTTAGAGGTTTACCAGTATAACAGAAAAACATCCAGGAAATAATCCTACATAAACCATGTGGGGCGAGAAAAAACCTCCACTAACCTTACTGTACTTCATATATTCAAAATAATCATAACGTTAGGTAGTCTCCGAATAATATCTACGATGGGATTAAGAACGAATAAAAAAGCAGTAATGTGGTCAGCCCCATCAATCTTGCAATTAAATATCAATTAGAACTATACTTCTAAAAGCCGATAAGGAAAATCCATGTGGATATTCAGAAACGGTAAATATACAAAATCTCACCTCCTGTCAGAATGTCAGATTGAATAAATATAGGAAAAAGGAACACCGCGCGGTCTCATTCATCCGCAGCGTTCCCGAATCTAATGGCCGCAATGTATCTGAACGTCCGGGAAACGGACGTCCGATAAACGCCTGTTCGCAACAATTATGGAAATAGAGAAAGGGCTAATACTTAGAAGAAACGAACGCCATCTTGGAGTGTCTCCGTTAATATGCATGTAGACAAGCTTAGTATTCCTAAACCATCTAACAAGTCTCCGAGTAAAAATATAAAGGTCACCATATACTTGCGCCATATCATAATATCTAAAATTGGACAGTCTACAAAATATTATAATAAGCTAAGCCATCTTGATAGTCTATAATGTCAAGGAAAAATGGGGCAATAACTAATGAGTAGCCATGTAAGGTTAAAAAGTCCTTATGGATACGGAAAATATGTTGTAAGTAAACCTCTGAGTAATTAATAATCTGCCCAGAAGAAATATACCCAGTGTCAAGAGAGCAGGAGACAACAGTAAGAGGCTTGTTCGAAAAACATCCTACCAGTAATTATAAATATCTATACATAATGATATGTGTCACATTGGAAACATCCATAGCATCTAATAAGGCAGCAAATAGTGTCAATATATATTCAGTGACAGTCACATGGTTAGTATATCCTCCAAATGCTATCAGTCTAAATCCATTAAATACTGATAATCTAACATCCATAGCATATAATAAGGCAACAAATAGTGTCAATATGAATTCAGTGACAGTCACATTGTTAGTCTATCCTCCAAAATGCTATCAATCTAAATCCATTAATTACTGATAATCTAACATAATATTACAGTATATAAACAAGCAACTGCGTACAGAATAACTGTAAGTAAGTAGTCAGCACATAGATAGCAGCATATTATTATGGCAACACAGAATGAGAGTACAAGCATAGACATAGTTATTGTTAATGTAAATATAGTTAAGCCTAATGTACCAAATAATAATGAGTGAGAGTGCATTTTCAATGGACTAACATTTAACAATCATTCATTAGATGAGTTCCCAGGAAGGCCCGGAGCAACCAATAACACTTAGAAAATGAATTGAGGACAGTAAGTTAGTCCCCTAAGTAGTATTCCATCTCAAAGTTGGTATTTAGGCCATCCTCCACAGCTCTAAGTTTTAAAATCCAATAGCATTCCCTTCTCCTGAGTGCTAGCTCTCTGTTACCCCCTCTAGGGTCTCTTTTGATGTGATCAAACCCAAAAAATTCGAATCCACAGGAGTCATTGCGTTTAGGGCAATGTCGCATGTGATTCACTATGGGGTATCTCCCATCATTTTGTCTGAGGGCTCTGAAATGTTCACTTGCCCTGATTCTGAGTGGTCTGATAGTGCTGCCTATATAATATAGGCCACAGTTGCATAAGATCATATATACAACAAAATTGCTGTCACATGTGATATTGTAATTGATATTATAAAGTACCCGAGTAGAGCTCCTAAATGTGCTGATACCCGATTTGGCCCATCTGCACATGCCACAGTGTCCACATTTAAAGAAACCCTTACTTCGGTTGCTCAGCCAATTGCCTGGGTTCTGTTTACTGCGAAAACTAGGGCATAGAATATTTTTGAGAGTTTTGCCTCTTCTGAATGTGAAAATAGGGGTTCTGGGGATCACTTCTTTCAAATTAGGATCGGCTTTGAGAATGCCCCAATGTCTGTTCATACATTTTTTAAGGAGCGTCGCTGATTCCGTATAGTTGACTATACATCTAATGGTATTGTCTTTGAGTTGAGGTTTATGACACAATGTGTACGATCTTTTAAGACGCATCGCCCTGGTGCGAGCATTTTTAATCACGTTGGGAGAATACCCCCGTGCCTTAAATCTGTTGCTCATATCCTTGATGCATCTATCAAAATCTTCTTCCAGGCTACAATTGCGTCTTGCCCCTACCATCTCACCGTAAGGTATTGAATTAATTTGGTGGATAGGATGTGCACTATTAGCATGTAAGATGGAGTTACACGAAGTATCTTTCCTGTACAGACGACTCTCTATTTTGTTGTCCTTAACAAACAGTTCCACATCTAGGAAGGAAATATTAGATATACTCTGTTCGGATGTGAAATGAATATTATAATCGTTGTTGTTAAGATATTTTACAAATTCGTTTAGTTTTTGTCGATCCCCAGTCCAGATCATCAAGCAATCATCGATATATCTGCCCCAATAGAGTATGTCTGTCATCCAAGAACTCCCTTCTTTGCTCCAGATCTTATTTTGCTCGAAATGTCCCATAAAGAGATTCGCATAAGCTGGCGAGAATTTAGACCCCATGGCCACGCCTTGTCTCTGGCGGTACCAGTCATTTTTAAAAAGAAAAACATTGTCATTCAAAATCAGATCAACCATATTGACCAACATTGTCGTGTGGTCATACAGTCGCGCAGGTCTTTTGTATAAAAAATGGCGCAACGCCTCCTTTCCTTGTTCGTGATTAATGCTGGTGTAAAGAGAGGTAACATCTAGTGTGACTAAGATCATACCTGGTTCCCATGTCATGTCCGTTAATATACTAAGTATGTGTTTAGTATCTTTAATGTATGATGGTAGGTTGATTACAAATGGTTGTAAAAAAAATGTCAACATATTCCGAGAGCCTCTCTGTGGGACCTCCTATGCCTGATACAATAGGCCTGCCTGGGGGGCATGTAGGGTTCTTGTGTATTTTAGGCAGTATGTAAATGCAGGGATTCTTGGGTCTGTGAACACGTAGGTACATATACTCCTCTTCCTTTAGGAGAGACTGATTAAAGCACTGTAGTAAGAATTTGTTAATCTTGTTAGACAGTGCGGGAATGGGATCTGTGCGAATCTTCTCATAGCAAATACTGTCTCCCAATTGTCGAAGGATCTCAAGTTCATAATCCATGGTGTTCATAATCACAATATTACCCCCTTTATCTGCCTCCCTTATAGTGATGTCTTCATTACTACGTAGTTGTCTCAGATTAATCATTTCTGTTTGGTTTAGGTTACAGTGCCAAACGTGTGTTCGAGTGGTATTTTTCAACTCTAGCTTGTTAAAGTCACGCCAGACCACCTTGAAAAAAGTATCTATACAATTATCCTTCATAAGGGTGGGAGTCCAGGTAGATTTATTCTTTAAGCCGCTAGGGAGTGTTTCTGATGGAATATCCAATTCCGATAAAATCTGTGTTAAGATAGTAGGATCTTGTTCATAATTGGCAATAGACAGTAACGTGGCCGTATCCTGAACGTCCTTAATGGATAAGGAATGGCCCTCATGGAGGGCGTCCATTAAGGTACCTTTATGTCTGTAATCAGGTAGATTGATAAAGTGTTTTTTCAATTTCAGGCATCTAATAAATTTAAAGAAGTCGATTTTAGTACTCTGAAAATCTCCACTCCCACCTGGACAGTAACCCAAACCCTTACTGAGAAGTGTTAGATCATGAGTAGTGAGTTCAAGACTGGATAGGTTAATGACATTTATATCGTTATTGACAGAGTTACCTATTTCCCCCTGTTCCAAGAGCGTGGTTTCATTCCTTTCTTTATATCGGTGTTGTCTACCTCTCCCACCACGTCTGGTTTTCCTGGCTCTACCAATCGCCGATTTGTAACCCATTGTCCTTGTCGTATTCTCTGGACCTCTGCTAAAAAAGAGGCAGTGCCCTGTTGTGCTACTATGTCACATCTAGATGTATTTGAGCCAACTCTTGTCTCACTGTTACTGGTGGATACACTGTTCAAAGAGGATGAAGAGCCCGCCTCACAATTCGGCGGGAGTTCAATCCTTTTGATCAGGTGATCATATTTGCGTGAGAATGTGAAAATCCTACCATTTTTGTAGTCCAGCTCATCTCGTCTAAGTTTACGTGCTTTTCTTTGTGCAACCTCATTCTGATGTTGATCTATGATTTCATTAAGAATGTTGAAATTTTTAGCTGTTGGTTCTTCCAAATTCATATTTTTAATTTCTGTTTCTAATTCCGTAATCTCCATTTGGAGTCTAGTGACTTTCCTATCTGAGTTTTCTATCAGAATATTCATGAGTTTAAGTGAACTTGACACTAATTCTTGTTCCCAATCATTCAAAAGATCCGGATCAAGATCATCAAAAGTGGGAAAAATGTGCGATCTTAAACCCCTTGGTATCCTCTTAAGTTTAATATATTGTTTTAAGGTGGCCCCATCCCACCATTTCGAAACTTCCTGTTTCTTCAGTTTCTCTAATTTAAATTTTTTATCACGTAACCCATTTTGTTGTGTGAGGTATTTGTACCTTGTGGTTTGAGTATAGTCCCTGTCTGATCTAGGTTTCCAAATATGTCTGCTGCTAATTTATCACGGTCCATAACTACAGCAAAGAGTACAAGACAAATAGTCTACAATTAATCAGCAGGTCTGGAGCAGCACCCCTATGTTACAAAACGTAATCAAAAACGCAATGACTCCTGTGGATTCGAATTTTTTGGGTTTGATCACATCAAAAGAGACCCTAGAGGGGGTAACAGAGAGCTAGCACTCAGGAGAAGGGAATGCTATTGGATTTTAAAACTTAGAGCTGTGGAGGATGGCCTAAATACCAACTTTGAGATGGAATACTACTTAGGGGACTAACTTACTGTCCTCAATTCATTTTCTAAGTGTTATTGGTTGCTCCGGGCCTTCCTGGGAACTCATCTAATGAATGATTGTTAAATGTTAGTCCATTGAAAATGCACTCTCACTCATTATTATTTGGTACATTAGGCTTAACTATATTTACATTAACAATAACTATGTCTATGCTTGTACTCTCATTCTGTGTTGCCATAATAATATGCTGCTATCTATGTGCTGACTACTTACTTACAGTTATTCTGTACGCAGTTGCTTGTTTATATACTGTAATATTATGTTAGATTATCAGTAATTAATGGATTTAGATTGATAGCATTTTGGAGGATAGACTAACAATGTGACGGTCACTGAATTCATATTGACACTATTTGTTGCCTTATTATATGCTATGGATGTTAGATTATCAGTATTTAATGGATTTAGACTGATAGCATTTGGAGGATATACTAACCATGTGACTGTCACTGAATATATATTGACACTATTTGCTGCCTTATTAGATGCTATGGATGTCTACAATGTGACACATATCATTATGTATAGATATTTATAATTACTGGTAGGATGTTTTTCGAACAAGCCTCTTACTGTGGTCTCCTGCTCTCTTGACACTGGGTATATTTCTTCTGGGCAGATTATTAATTACTCAGAGGTTTACTTACAACATATTTTCCGTATCCATAAGGACTTTTTAACCTTACATGGCTACTCATTAGTTATTGCCCCATTTTTCCTTGACATTATAGACTATCAAGATGGCTTAGCTTATTATAATATTTTGTAGACTGTCCAATTTTAGATATTCTGATATGGCGCCAGTATATGGTGACCTTTATATTTTTACTCAGAGACTTGTTAGATGGTTTAGGAATACTAAGCTTGTCTCCGTGCATATTAACTGAGACACTCCAAGATGGCGTTCGTTTCTTCTAAGTATTAGCCCTTTCTCTATTTCCATAATTGTTGCGAACAGGCATTTATCGGACGTCCGTTTCCCGGACGTTCAGATACATTGCGGCCATTAGATTCGGGAACGCTGCGGGTGAATGAGACCGCGCGGTGTTCCTTTTTCCTATATTTATTCAATCTGACAGGAGGTGAGATTTTGTATATTTACCGTTTCTGAATATCCACATGGATTTTCCTTATCGGCTTTTAGAAGTATAGTTCTAATTGATATTTAATTGCAAGATTGATGGGGCTGACCGCATTACTGCTTTTTTATGTGTTCTTAATCCCATCGTAGATATTATTCGGAGACTACCTAACGTTATTATTATTTTGAATATATGAAGTACAGTAAGGTTAGTGGAGGTTTTTTCTCGCCCCACATGGTTTATGTAGGATTATTTCCTGGATGTTTTTCTGTTATACTGGTAAACCTCTAAGTAACAGTACTTGACACAAATCGGGGTCCCTTTCTACTTTAGTCACATGGATTATCCTTACTTTGATTGTCTGTAGTAACGTGCACTTAGTTTGAGAATGATCTTTTGGCACTCTGATCTTTACACATGTTTTGTCACGCTTTTAGACCCTAACTATGATCACGGATCAAGATGTTTCACTTTGTACTCAAGGTTATTCTTAATTGGGTTGTTTTGTTGGCTTGTGTTTTTCCTTTATCTAATGATTATCACACTAGTCACAATAGAGCATGCATTTGCGTACCGCACTATTGTCACATTTTGAATTTGGTCCAATTTTCTGCTCCTATTATCATTCCATAACATATACATAGACACTACTCTATTTTATTTCAGCCCTGATGAAGTCCTTAATGAGAGATACTTCTCAGAGGATGAAACACGTGTTGGCTGTTCTTATGGAGGATATCTGAACATTATATATAGGCTGTTCTTGTGGAGGATTTCTGAACAGTATTAATAAAATTTGGACTGTGATACAAACACAAGTTGGTTGATAATTTACGAAGAAGACTGGACATATGAACAACTTCTAACTCTGTTTTTTATACCACGAGTGCTACGACTCCTGTTTTTATGCTGTTGTGTTTCTCTGGAAACATTGGAGGATTGAGGGAGATCCTCTTGTCAGAAGCACCGTGCCATGAACTGAATGTGTTGTTTATTCTATAGACTTTCTGTGAGCGCCCATATCCTATGAATATCTTCCTCGTTGTCACTGTTTTTTCTTACATGGTGGCACCAGTATGCCAACGGTCAAGTGTAAAAACCGTGAACAACTGAATTTAGGGAAAGAGAGCACAGTCAATGGGGTCCTGGTTAGCACGATCCAAGTGAAAACAGTCAAAACACACTGACATCAGGCAAAAGGTGGGTGTAACTATGCCAAAAGAGGGTACTTTCCTACAAGAGACAGTGATTTTTTAGACTTTGGTGGATTATATACTTAGAATAACATATTTCTGGACAAACAGAAAAGAAAACTGTATTTGTCAATTAAAGAGTGAGATCACTTTTCAGTATAAACCTTACATTTTTAAATTTCAAAATAAAGTAAAATGACCACAGACACACCTGTGGAAAGACCATTGCAACAAATATCTCTCTCTCTTTCTCTCGTCCATCCCATTATGGGCTGGAAGAGAGTGTGAGAGACAGGACAGTGGGGGAAGCCTCAAGTCCCTCTGTGGTCCTAGCCGACTCCCCACGTCCTGTGGGAGTCAGCATTGCTCCCCCAAGCAGGGAGCTGCTTTTAGTAGTATCTCCCTGCTTGAGGGACCAAAGATTGCATCTGTCTTTCCTGTACATTTATATTTAGTTGCAGGGAAGACAGATGAAAACTTTGCTTTCCCAGGGGAGGTGGATAATCCTTAGGGCTGCGGGGGGGCTGCTAGACTCCCTGCATTGAATTTAAATAATGCCTCAAGATGGTGGGGGTTTCAGGGGCACAGGGGCCATGCACCCCTGAACTTATTTTATGAATCGCACCAGTGGAAGGGAGGTCTGCATGTCCCCCCCCCGCATTGACAGGGCAGATGAGGCCCGGGGAGATGAAGGGCCAGTGGTCCCACCCGAACACAATATTTTTGGCCCCAGGGAGGTGGTCCTCCCTGGGGCAGCAGGTGGCTTACCGCATTGAAATATCAGTGCCCTGGGACATGGCCCACCTGGGACTTCCTCTGGAAGAAATGTAAAAGCCCACACCTAGTTTTAATTATTTTTTACATGTTCGCCGGATCATGCAGATCCGCTGTAAATTGCAGCAAAAATTCAAGGTCAGGGTGACTCTAGCCTGGCTGAGTGCGCTGAAACTAATATAAATGGCCAGAAATGATCAGGTCCATGTAACAGGGTCAGTCCCCAGGGCGTAAACAAAACAGCAAAAAGGTAGGACAAATGTAAACTGTTGAAAGCTGGTTATTAGTAGAGACAGGCAGGCTTAACTTAGGAGACAGGTATGTAAAGCATTTAAAATACACCAATACAGTAAATAAATTAACAAAACAAAATCCCACACCAATTTACAAAAACATTAAATATTATCTTTAAAATGACACCAAAACAACAAAAATCCAAGAGGGAACCAGAGTTATGAATTTTTAAAGATCACATTAAAAAATGTGCTTTCTCGTGCTTAAAAATCAATAGAGCCAACTGGGGACATCCGGTTGTGCTTGACTGGGACAAAATCGAAGTTTGAAGCCGACCGTGATGGAGCCCTACTCTGATACACTAAGACTCGGTCAAAATTTTACCTTTGCACTTACAAATTTCTCTGGAGCTTTTCTCTCTCTCAATGTCGTGCAATCCTCCTCAGCAAACCACTTTCAATGCAACTTCATCTGACTGCTTTTCTGCGGGGCCGTGGTCAAATTCTAGAAGGCTGGAGCTCCGGAGCTTTCAGCTAGACAAATCCGAAATCCTGACCAGGTCTTGGTTTAAGGTAGTTGGCTTGACTCGCGACAGCGAGTACGTTCACTTATGGAGCTTTTTCCAAAAGTTGCTCCAAACTTCTGGAATTTCTTTGTGAAGTTCCTCTTGAGGGTACAAAGTGTTCAAAACACAAATTCAAGGGTCTAAAAGCTTTAAGATGGTCATTGAAAGTTTAGAATCACAATTCCCACAATGCACCTGGTCAAGTCCTTAAAAGTCCACTGGATGCACTCTAGACTGGTGACGTTTATGATAGTTGGTTCAGGCAAGCTCTGTTGCTTTTAAGGAGTCCACTCCAGATTCCTTTTTTAAGCAAGGCAAAGTCCTTAGGGCTGTTATTCCAGTGTGCAAAAGGAGCAATACTTCAGTGTGCAGTCCTCTGGGTTGCAGACCAGGGTTCCAGCAGATCTGAGTTGCAAAGCAGATCAGCCACTTCTATTCAATCATCTTGGGGGACAAGCTGGAGGGCACCCTTGTCCAATGAGCTGCAGGGTGCCATCCAAAAGCATGACAGCTTCCTCCAAAGTGTAGCATTTTCTTGCCCTACAAAGTTCTGCCATTTAAAATTCCAAGATGGACGATTTTTCTCCAGAGGAGCAAGACCTGGTTAAACAAACCTACTGGTGTGGCTCATTTCAATTAACCTTGCCCCTACAGACATCTGAAAATTCATTTTCTGGGCCTTCGATCTATCTGTGGGGTGAAGGGGGAGAAGGCAGGCCTGGCTGGCATTCCTTTCTGTTCTGCTTCCTTTGAAACCCAGTTCGATTTACCTAGCCCCCTTCCTGGCCTCAGCATCTGACAACCTCCCCATCAGATAACCCTGTTCAGTGCAGGCCACTTATCACCTCGAAGCAGCCTGCCTAATCCTGTTAGAGCTGATCAATCAGGAGAGGTCACTAGCAAGCTGGAATTTGGCACAGGAAAGTTCGTTCTATAAACTTCTTTTCTGTGTTAGTTATGATATATTCAGTAGTGGCAAGTTATTGGATGAATTGTTACCAATCTTTTAAGTTCTTTCATGATACATTTAGCTCCTTCCTTGCATTACTTATGCTTAAGGAAAATATTCCCATGTGAGCTTATGGAGCTAAACATTTACTGTGAGGAACAATGAAAGGTGCAGTTTTTCCCTCACCAGGGCATATAAGATATCTTTTATAATACCGCTGGTTATAGTTACATAGCACCCCACCCGTGTGGCACCTATGGGAAACCTTAGGGGTGACATATGTAAAAATAAGGTAGATTATCACTTTGGAAATACCTTTAAATCCAAAGATGAATTGGCACACATTTTACTTTTTAAAGACAGTCTGCAAAGCAGGGCTGCCTTTAAAAATGACAGCAGGCAACACAGCAGTGCAGGAAATCTACAGGGCCTGTAACCTTCCCTGCCCTATTAATTACTAGGGACTTATAGGTAGTTTGAATCGCTCTTTTCCCATTATCTACTAGCGATTTACAGGGGTCTGTCATTGCCAATTGCAATTGTACCATTTCACATTATACCTTTTTTAAGAGCATTGGGCCTGTTAAACAGAGCCCAGGGCACAGTCAGGGTCAGCTACCACCTTTATCAATTAGAAACATTAGGGTAAACATGCTAAATGGATGACTCTCACAAACGTTTTACCAAAGAAACCAAAGAAATTTTGAAAGGCAGACCAAGGAACAAATGAAAAATGATGGGTGTGCTGGAAGCCCACAGAGCACACACAGCATGTCTTGAGAGACCGTGCAAGTGCTGCCTAGGCGTGACCTAAAAATGTAGCACCTTCAATTGCAGGACAGGACACTGGGATTTGGTCTCACTGTCCTGAAAATAGAATTAATAATGGCATATAAGTGGCAGGGTAGGGTCACCCTGAATACCTGGCTTTTGTGGGAGTGGGTTCCCAAATGGACCCCCTATGGCCCAAAATGTAAATGAAATTCACCAGTCATACATAAATGATCTAAATATACCTTGCACCACTATGATGGACTGCATATAACCGCACATATTAAATCACTGATGACATTTGAAATGCATAGTGATGCAAATTATACTTAGGTCAGTTATGAAATAAATGTCTGTAGAAAAATCCAATAATTTAAGGAAATATCATCGATTTTTCAATTGTTTAGGCTGTCAATTTGCTCAGCTACTGGCTGGAATTTATGGTGACAGAATAAAGAGTCATTCAAAGGAAGCCCAATTTTCTGTATTTTTTCTGATTCTAAAAATAAATGCAGACAGGAAATGTATTGTTTTCTTTCTGTACTTATCTGTAAAAAACATGAAAAACTGAAAAGTGGGGGCGATGTTTCCAGGCAACACCTAAAATGAGCAGATTAGAGGAAGGGAGACAGCACAAAGCTTCATTAATAAGGTGTATTACAGCAGCAAAAGGACTTTCAGAGCAAACCTAGGACCCATTCCCAACAGACAGCAAACAAAGAGCTTGCAACCAAACACACTATATGAGCATGGAACAAATGCACAGAAAATAAAACATCTATCAGAGAAAACATGTCTATAGTACTTTGACCTGGGCAACTTAAAATATTTGATTACATGGACACTTCATTTTCTACATGTTTGTCAACTTGCTACAAACTTGCCACATAATCTCACATCTGATGACCATTTTTCAGATTTTAACATAAAATGATTACTTCCAGTGAATCAAAAGGAATTAGTTTGTGAAAAAGAACTGCTTTCTTTTATGTGCCAATTGCTGTATTCAAGATTTCAAAAGTATCGGTAAAGCCAATACTTCTTGCGTTGATTGCCAGATTTCTGGGGTTTGTGAATAGTCGTTTTTTAGTTATGATGTTTTTGCAGAAGTTTATTATTGTGAAAGTTGAATGGCCCTCATAAAAAAAAAAAAACATAATAAATTAATGAAAACAACAAAAAAACGAAACCCAAAAATAATTTTTGCTTTCATAAAGCATACATTGCCATAGTAGTCCCTGGTACTTAAGGGAACCAATTCGTGTGTGAACTTGCTCCATATAAAAAGGCAAAATGTCATCACTCACAGTGAAGTCAACCCCAGCTGAAGTAGTCTGACCCACTGACTCATTCTCTATGATGTGGCAGGTGGGAAAAATGTCAATGACACAATAACAGAACAATGGATGAAGTGGGCTGGAAGAAAGCCCATATATGAAAATATATTATAAATATAATTCTAGTAAAATTGAAAGATATTGGCTAACACCAGATCTAAAGATAAGATAAGAATGGTCGCTGGTTACTGAACACACTACTAGTTGATGGCGTGCCGTGGAAGGTAGTGGCTTTTGTATGCATCAGGAAACAAAATATAATGTACACAAATATAATAAAACAAGCATTTGCAATGCAATGGGTTTAGCATTTGCTTGAGTTCGAGCTAATGGTGTAATACATAACTGGACTTTTCTTGTCACATAAATTGGTTAACCCATAATTTGGTCCTTTCTGCCACATAATTCTAGTGGCCCTGCATACAACTAAAGCACTTCCGTTTACCTTCTTCCTCTATCTGCAATTGAAAATGTTGCATTTATTTATTATATTATTATTTTGGGGTCCCCCCAACCTAGTGTGGAGACCCAGAGATGACCTAGACATAAAGAGCACATCGAGTGGCGAGTTATAGGCAAAAATGTTTTGTAAAAGGAATACCCTTCAAAGCATAATGGTTCTGAGTGCAATGAATATTGTAGTATCTAGACTGTAAAGCTCAGAACAGCCACTAGAGGACATCACTATAAAAATACAATTTGTAAGAAACATGGTCATGTACCCATATAGTCAGCCTCTAGAGAGCATAACCCCATGAAAACAGAATAGCAAAATGTAATGCAGTGTAACCATGTATTTAACCATGTATTTAGCCCCTAGAGGGCGTAGTGCATTACACATTTTCAGGCCTACTAGAATAATATTGCAAACAAGGCCCTTAAAACACAGACTACTCACAGCTGTAAAACAAAAGTTCCAGCCTTGAGCGAACTTTAAAAGACACTGACTGGTGGGTGCCCAGAGATGCCATAGACAAAAAGTGTGTCTCCTGTTCCACATTTTGATGGTGGTCCCAATGCCTTAGGACCACCACACGGTGAGTTATGGGCAAAAAATATTTGTAAAAGGAATGCCCCGCACAGCATTATTGGGCAAGTTTCTGAGTGCAGCTAATATTGTAGTATCTTGATTGTAATACTCAGAACAGCCCCTAGAAGACACAATGATAATAATTACATTTAAAAGAAACATGTCATGTAACCATATAGTCAGCCCCTAGAGGGCAAAGTGACATTAAAACAGAATGGCAGAAAGCAACAGTGTAACCATGTATGTACCCTCTAGAGGGCGTAGTGCCTTAAATGTTTTCAGGCCTACAGCAAGACTATTACAAACAAGGTCCTTAAAACACAAACTACTCCCAGCTGAAAAACAAAAAAGTACAGACATGAGTGAGCTTAAAAATACATCGAATGGTGGGAGAGGTTACACTAGGCTTTACTTTCACAGAAATGTGTGATTGCCATGAACACAGTAAAGACCACAGATCACTGAGACGTGCTGGGGGGAATGTGGAGGCAGGCTGGCCATGCTATTTCTGTTCTCAGGCATAACTAACAAATGTGTAGACGCAGTGGCCATGTATGTGGAGAGGGGAGCTCCAGCCAATGAAGAACGTTTTTTAGATGTAACCTTTTATCCAGAAGTTATTTTCAAATTTGACAAGCTAAAATACTCCCAACTCAAAAGTACAGTTCAAATTAAAATAATTTAAATATATATATGTTTCAATATTAGTATAAATGCATTTGAAACAGCAACTATATATTTAAGCTTCCATTGTCTGTTTTAACCACATTTTCTGTTGTTGCTCTTAGAGACCTGGTGTGACACTATGGCAATCTGACGTCTGCCCATCTCGAGCTTGTGTCTCACGTAGTCCTTCTTCTTTGACTTTTGTAGTCACCATGACACCTTTGTGCTACTCTAAGCATCTTGTGCAGTCAAAGGTTAGAACATTAAAATAACCTATCCTCAAATTATCAAATGTCTCTGCGGTAACGCGCAGATAAGGCGCAGAGAGCTTAAATACATAAAATGCAAAAATATGTAAATAAATAAATAAATATGTATAAAAATCATTGCTTGAAATGGAAAAATGAAAGTGCAGGTACTCTGTGCCAGAGTACCTGCTTGTTTCTGAGAAGTGCCGGTACTCTCCAATTAAAAGTTATGTTTTTCTTGAGATGTGCTGGTACTCTCCCTCTCAAAATAAAAGTGCTGGTGCTCCGTACCGGACAGTACAGGCCCATTTAAAGCACTGTGTATATATATATATATATATATATATATATATATATACACACACACACACACATATATATATATATATATATATATATATATATATATATATATATATATATATATATATACACACACACACACATACACAAACACACACACACACACACACACAATTCCCTCAAATGGAGGAGCCAGTTCTGCATTTGCTCGTATTCTAATTACAGGTTTCCTCAATCAGCGATTGGCTGAGAAAGGTTTATATATTATAATGTGAGCTGGGAGAACAAATGCTTGGTAAACATTTGAACATAGTCACTAATTTTTGCAAAAGTTGCATTCTTAGAATGAAATGAGATACTGATGGATTTGTATTCCAAGTACGAACCGGAACTAAGCCTACCCTAATCATGAAGAAATCAGATTCTAGGTGCTTAAATATAGCTCTGGGTTGTGTGTATAGGTGTGTTATTTGAAAGGACAGAAGGTTACATTCGCCTTGACAAAGATTGAAAGGGTCCCAGGAGGAGGAAGAAACAACATACGGCCACAGCGTGAAGTGGCAAGGCAAAAGAAAAAATAGTGTGCCACACTTAGCTATATGGCCGATCGTGCAATAATCCATGTACAGGGTCAGTCTTCAAGGTAGTAACAAAGCAGCTTCAAGGCAGGACAAACGTAAAGCATTTACCTACAATATCAAGGGAACTTTGAAGGCAGGCTAGGGAAAGAATGAGGGTGAAGAACATGAGATGGGTGTGTTGCAAGCCCACAGATGTAGATTACATCATGTCAAGAGACAGCGCTTGCACGCTTCCTAGGATCAACCTAAAAACGGGTAGTAAAAATGTTTTCATCTTTTCCAATAAATATATATATATTTTTTTTGTTTTGTTTTTTTACAATTCAGGAATCCATCTTTACAGAAAAGAAACTATTATTAAAGCTGTTGTTGTTTCAAAAAGGAACCATGTTGTGTCTCTTTTTAAGGTCTGGTAATTGAATCCTAAAATGCTTCCTTCCTAATCACATGCTTAATAAATTATGAACCCACAACATTTTTTCTGAAAGGGACAATTATTGATGGAAAATAGTGCTTCCAGTGGCCTACTAGTAAGAACACAGTGTAAGCTTGAACTAGAAGACACGTTTTGGGAAATAACAGTGACTCAATTGATATCTTAGTCACACATTTGTAGGGCTAGATTGATAGTGCGGCTGTTGCTAGACCTTTTGCAATCAACAGAGAAAGAGCTTTAAGAAATAATAATAAGAAAGGGTCTTACGTTACACCGATGAGTAGTTGGTCAGCTCACTTCGGCAATTGTTCTCTTCCCCTGTAGGTGACGGCACTTCATCTGAACACATGTACACATCTGAGATGTGAAGCAGTGTGCTCCCAACCCCCCTTCCGGTTTACAAGGCTCCCTTGAGCCAGCGAGCTGACGAGCTTTGGAGATGCACCTGTGTGCCTGTGAGTGGTACTTGACCTGAGAGGATTTCGGCAGCATTTCCAGCAACTTCAGATGAATTTTCTTTGTTCTCTAATCTCTACTGATGAAGGGCTAAACCCAGAAACAAGTGTCTAGAGATATACAGCAATGTCTGCACCATCCTTGGTGAAAAACTATAGATAAGGGCTAACTGTGAACTGCATTTACCAGGATGCAAAGGGGCGGACTGTGCTGGGATGTGAGGCAGTGTGCTCCCAACCCCCCTACATGTACACATCTGTCTGAAAATAGTGGCACTCCAGTGCCATTTGGCAAGTACTTTATATTTCTAATTTCACTTTCTATAGGTCCTCTAGTTTGTTTCCTTATGTTATTTTTTTTATTTTTTTGTGGAATACCCAGCAGGTTCCTAGACAGTTCTACTGGGCTGCTCGCATGTTGCTCATTTCTCCCGCAGTAAACACCATCCTGCAAGGCCTCAGCTTCTATACCGGGCATCCATCTTAAAGTGGGATTGTCTATTGCAAGATATTGTTTTAACGTTTCATGACAGCCCCTGTGTTTAGAAGCAATGCAACAGCCATCATGGATCATGGCAGCAATTATACTCTATGAACAATACTATTGCAAGATGGCCTGCCCGTTCAATGTTTGCACAGTGGTCAGTTCACGTAAGTTGATTTGAGGATAGCCAACAATTTTTTTTTTTTATTTTTTTTTTTTAACTTTTCCAGGATGGCGGACAACCTGTTTCTAAACGTGGCTACCAAATATCATTTGAAGTTGACTGTCAGCTACAATGCCTTATTTTTTATTACCTGCATGTGCCTGCCACATTGGGGCAGAGGCATTTTTCCTTCTTTTTAATTTATGTTGAGTATGTTTGTTGAGCTTGTGTTTTTGAAGGGGGTAAGTGGGTGACTCAAAGAATGAGCTATAGGATGATGGAACGGATGCATGAGTGCAAGGATGAGTGACATAGTGCTAGTACCAACATTTGGCAGTAACTGAAGAGGCACTTTCAGTGCATTGCCGAAGGATAAGTGCTAATAAAATGATGCTGTTGTACTTCCAGGTAAGTCAAATCATTATTTTTTGTGAATAATATTTGGATCTATTTTGTATTAACATTTTTTTAAATCTCATTGTGGTAATAAAGGCACAAAATGCCATGCACAAACCACATATTTTCCTTGACTGTGCTAAAAGATAAACCACATCCTACAAAAAATCCTCAGCAAAGAACAAGATGAAGTACCACACATGAGGGTGCATTCCATCCAAACCATTGTACAATCTGACCAGTACATCCCACACAGGAAGATCCACAACACAGAAAGGGAGAGGCAGAAAAGTGAACAAGCATTTGCAATGCAATAGGTCTCAACATTTACTTGAGTTGGAGCTATTGGCATTGTAAATATATAACTGTACTTTTTTGCCACATTAATTGGTCAACCGCGCCGCATATTTTGGTCCTTTCTGACACATAATTCTAGTGGCTATGAATATAACCAAAGGGCTAGTAGGCCTACTGTTTTTTTTTGTTTTTTTTTTTTACACAAGGCCCTTAAAACACAAACTACTTCCAGTTGCAAAACATATTTACTTGGCAGTTGGTACAGGCAACATTGCCCGTGGGGCACTGAATAAATAATTCTACTCCCAGAATGCATGCTTACAGGATCACTGTCCCTTTACTGCAGTCTGAGAAGTCGAACAAAACGTCCATGATTTTTCACATGCTTAAGTAAAACCACCTCACATGATATTAATGATCCTCAATCAGTCTTGAACTGAAATATTAGTTATAAAATATTGACCATTGTACAGCATAATCAACTGTAAGCTCTCCTCGAAGTTAGTTTTATAAATACAAGCACACACAGCTCAAGTTTCACAGACTCAAATGTGTATAGTTCATCTAGTCAGGTTTTTGCTTTGTATTCGAAGCTTGTATCACGTTATAAAAATAAAACTACAAGTGCCAGAATGCAAAACTGAAAAATGAAGCTAATCATACATTGAACAAGGGAGCTGGACAATTCTACGAATGCTACTCCAAGGGCTGGCTTCCAGCTTGTATCACATTATAAAAATATAACTACAAGTCCCAAAATGAATATGTGTACTGCAAAGAATGTGAACTTAGTAGATCCAAGTGCACATAATGTAAAAATATCAAATAACTCTGGTGATTAATGTTCTTTTTGGAGCGAGAACGTACCTTTGTCTAGTGGAAGTATGGACTCATGATAAGGTAGCGCAGAGGGTTAATGTTCTTTCTGCAGAAAAAATTTACTTTTGTCTAGTGGAAGCTTGGAGTCATCGTAAGGCAGCGCAAGGGTTAATGTGCCTGCTGCAAAGAAAGTGTACCAGTCTTCATAAAGTGCAAGTAGTATAAAAATTTCTAAATAACGGTGGTGATTTATGTTCTTTCTGGAGAGAGAACGTACTTTTGTCTAGTGGAAACTTGGAGTCATCATAAGGTATCGCACATGGTTAATATGCCTGCTGTAAAGAATGTGTACTAAGCAGACCAGACTGCATATAATGTAAAAGCGATACCACTGATCCAATTTGTGCTCCGAGTGTGGTGAGCACCATGGCAGCCAAGAGAACATACTTTTTGTCTAGTGGAAGCTTGGTGTCATCATAAAGTAGTACACAATGTTAATATGCTGCAAAGAATGTGCTTATAATTTTAAAACGATACTGACGATAGAGTTCGCGCTCTGAGCGCCATGGCAGATACGAAGCGCAGACAAAAGAAACAAGCATTTGCAATGCAATGGTCTTGCGTTTGCTCGAGTTAGAGTTATTAGCTTTGTAAATTCCTGGCCGGACATTTCTGGTCACATAAATTGAAAACAAGAAGTAAAACAGTTGACATAAACAAGCCAATTCAAAGCACCACAGCAGCCGTGAGGGCAAAGGAGACACAAAAGGAAAAAGAAGTTCACTTGCAGTCAAACCTATCAGCAAACTTGCAATTATCCATGTAACAGGGTCGATGGCCAAGATGGTAACAAATCTTCCCCAAGGAGGGACAAAAGCACCGCAGTTACCAATGATGATAAAGGATTTTTAAAAGGCAATCCCATGAATGACTAATAGTGATGGGCATGTGGGGGGTGTTGTTAAAAGCCCACAGATAGATTACAACACATCAGAGCTCTTGTGCTCGACCTAGAAAGTCGTCCGCCCACGATAAAGTATATTGGCAATTGTGAAATTATCCCTGGAACAGGGTCAGTGTCCAAGGCGGTAACCAAACCACCCAAAGCAGAGACAAACATAAAGCTTTCACCATTGACATCAAGTGATTTTTGAAAGGGAAGTCCACTAACAAATTAAAGCGATGGGTGTGAGGTGGGCATGGTTAAAGCCCACAATACTTACAACAGGTCAAAACGCATGTGCACTCGAAAAGCTTCACTAGGGGAGTATCCCAAAAGGAGGAGAGGGGGTCCTTGAGGCAGGCACCACACACCGACAGGCAAAAACTACAATGGGATATGGTGAGTAGAGATGAAAGGACAAGCTTGGAACAAGCAAAGGGAAAGCAAACTATGAGCCTAATGCAATACAAGGAGCAAGGTCTCAAAGTAAAATGGAGAACAGCATCCAAAACGCAATGGATGTTTTTGGACCACCCCTGAGAAGGGTCACACAGCCTCATGTCCACTGGAAGAAAGAATGGAAAAAAGGCTTGAATCACATGATTGAAAATGTGCCAACACCCAAAAAAAAACATTTTCTGGGGTGAATCCTGAGCCAACCCATAACCAACTCAGAAAGAGCAACTGAAAAGTGGAGCAGTTGGAGGACTCCACAGGTAAACAACCCAGAGTGCACAGATTGCCTAAGCCAGTGGTTGCAAACCTTTTGACTTCTCTGGACCCCCACTGTGTCATTACTGGAGTCCGGGGACCCCCACTGAATCTTTATTGGAATCGGGGGACCCCCCGCGCTGTCTTATTACTGAAAGTTGGGGACCTAATCTGTTAATATTATTTAATTTTGTAAGCATTCGCGGACCCCCTGAGGAGACATTGCGGACCAAATACCAAATAGAAGTGAGGTCCAAAAAGTCAGCAGCAGGGAACAATCCATTTAAAACCAGCAGTCGAAAATACAGTGCTTCCTAGCCCATCAGATAGGGAAGCAAACCCAGGATGACAAGGCCCCATATACCGAGAGAAAGTCCAGAGCCATCAAGGAGCCGAGATGATAGAGCACCTCTAACCCATCCAAACACAGTAATAACCCTACAGGTGGCTATAACGTAACCACCCAGGAGATAAAGGGGGGCTTACAGCCCATTGGCACTCTTCAACTAACACAGCTCTGGTTGGGGGGGGGGGAGAAATAGACACTATGGGCCTGATTACAACTTTGGAGAAGGTGTTAGTCCGTCCCAAAAGTGACGGTAAAGTGACGGATATACCACCAGCCGTATTACGAGTCCATTATATCCTATGGAACTCGTAATACGGCTGGTGGTATATCCGTCACATTTGGGACGGACTAACACCTCCTCCAAAGTTGTAACCAGGCCCTATATTTCCATTAAATATTCTCCAAAATACATTTCCCTTCATGCTTTATAAACCACACCTGCAGAGCTTTGGGGCATTTGCATGCATCCCGGGTCAAGACGCCATCAGTAAGTGGAGGTATGTAAAAGTTCACTGAAGAGAGATTGAATTTAGGATAAATTATTCAGTCACAACTAAAAAATAGAAATTGCCAAAGCCAATACGTCTGGTATTGGCAACCAGCCCTTTGGCTTTGCCAATGATTGTTTGCCAAGGTTTTTGCACAGTTTTATTGTGGGGGAGGATACCGAGTATGTCAATATAAAAAAAAAATGGATAAAAGCAAAAATATATATTAATTTCGATCTCCAAAAGCAGGTTTCCATGGTCGTCCTTTGCTCTTAAGAGAACTACTTCAAATTTGGATGCATCCTTCTACAAGGGCAGACATCAAACTTTATTGCTGGGTGAGATGCAGGCCATCAGAAACAAAACAAAAAAAAAAACATTGTCTACGCACAAAAATACTGTTGGGTCTCAAAAAGCACACAACGCCATAGTAGACCCTGACACTAACGGGGTCTGTTACTTTGAAAACAGTAGAATACATTTACTCTCAGTGAAGTTGGCCAATGGGTGAAGTGGCATGCTCCGTTGTCCCATGCTATATTATGTAGTGGGAAGAAGGAAAATGTGGCTGACTCAAAAACAAACCAATGGATGAAGAGGGCTGGCTCAAAGCCCCAGTAAAGAAGTGCATTATATGTAAAATTTTAGTAAAATCAAAATGTCTTGGCTCAAACCAAACCTAATAATGCCCACTGCTCTACTACAAAGTGTTTAATTCTGCCCTGAAGTCCCACAACAAATAGCTAGGCAATATTTACAAACATTCATGTTTCTTGTATGTTTGGATCCTATCAGCCTGGGCCTTGCTGAATGAAGTGCAATATTTGGATTACTTTCCTCTTCTCACCATGTGGCTCCCACAACATAACCCTGTGAAACTTTGCACGCTGCCGTGAAGCGCTGCTGCTAAACTCCAAGCATCCCAAATCAAAACCCGGCAGCAAATAATGTCGCTATTAGTGCCACAAGTTAGGAAACCACAAAAGGAAAGTAAAAGAAATGAGTATGCATGTTTAAGGTGACCAAATGGCTCCATATCCCCAGGACACCTTTCTGTTGTTGGAATTTAGTTTTATCATAGTTTTCAGGTGTTTTGGTCCAACTGGCTCAATTAAAATAAACCAAAACTACAACTCCCAGAGCGCACCGACATGCAAAAAAAAAGTTCGGGAAAGAAACAGTGTTTGCCCTTTGACATGGAGTCATCTGGTTACCCTAGGCGTGATGCAAACTGAAGTTCCTCTATGATGTTTCTGTAAATTATGGTGAATAGGCTCGGGGGCATACAGGGTTTCTGGTGAAACCCCTGGGGGCACAGTCCTCCACACCACCACGAGCTGTATAATGACCTCAATGTTCAGTCGTGCATGGTCACTCAAAATCCCCGTGGCCTCTGCACCTCTGTTAAGAGAAGTAACAGTGCAACAGGTAACGAGCACAGTCAATGTAAATTACAGGCTACAAATGTGGGCGGCAGCAAAAGAGCATTGCCTACAACTTATAGCAACGGAAGACGTTGTGAAACTTACAGGTGCACAGGCACAATATTTCATGAAACAAAAAAATAAACACATGCAGTCATCAATAGTTGAATATGTGCAGACAACGAAACAAGGCACAATTTACAGTTCACAGGTTAGTGCAGCAAACAAAAAGTTTAAAGCGCTACATGTAACTTTGAAGTTACATGCGTCGCAAACTGTCAACAAAACACGGCGTGACGCTCCGAGAAGCAGCACACTGAACTTACTCAGAGGACAGGGTTTCAACCTCGCGTCTACCGCAGCGCCTCTGGCCTTGCTCGGACCCTGACCCGGGGCAGGGCGGGTCAGACCCTAGCCTGGCTCTGGGGGCTTCGCTTGAGTCCTGCGGCTGCGGCGTGCGCTTCCTCGGAGTCGTGGCTGCTGGACAAGGAAGAATGAAAGGCGACTCCTGGTAGCAAGGAGGGAGTGTCCTTCAGAGTTGTGGGTGTCTGCCTAAAACAGGGTAAAAGGACTGGATGACGAATGAAAAGGCGCTGGGGCGACTCTGGCTGCTGAGTAAGGCAAGTGGTCCTTGAGTGTGAATACAGAAGGGGGGGGGGGTGGGGGGTCTCCCTTCCCCCACTAACGCCCAGCTGTGTTCAGGAATGCAGCTGCTCAGCTGAGTTTATAAGGAATACGGCCCCTCCCCTTCAGCCACTACACAGCTCACGTAATGCGTTCATCAACACACATATGCCAAGAAACAGCCATGCCATCTTCGACTTTATGGGGTGCCATCCACAGACTAAACTCTCCGGAAAAACATCCTTCCCCAGACCTGGAGCTGACAGACTCACCTCCCAGCAGCTAATACCTATGACAGTTCGAGACCCCTACCCCAAAACTCAGGAATCAATTCCACTCCATCCCAGAGACTCAGCCTTCTACCAACCTTGATTTATGGGAAATCGATGTCGCCAAACTAGAGCTCAAAGGAGGAGTGAGTCCCGTCCAACCAGATCTGAGTGCTCAGGACTACTAGCAACAAACATGCCAGGAATTCATTGCTTTTACCAAACCAGGCCACGTATCGGAGACTCGGTACTACTATCAGTCCAGATCTCAGCACCCACCAACCCTGTTCCCAGGGACCCATGTCTCCCCCTTAACCAAGGTGTCAGAGACTCCTACTTTGTCAACCAATATAAAAAAAGACTCGCACCCAACTTATCAAAGATTTAGATCCCCCAACTAACTAGATACAAGAGACTCAGCCCCACAAATCCAGCTTTATGTGAACTCAACTCACGATTATAGGTTTCAAGAAGTCAGTCTGCACTAAGGCAAATCTCATGGACCCAGAACTCCCCCCAAACAAGGTATCAGAGAGTCCTACTACAACCAACATATCAAAGATTTGCAGCACAACAACAAGTTATCAAGGACTTATACCCCAAATAACTAGATAGGAGAGACCCAGCCCCCACAAACCCAACTTTGTGTGAGTTCAACTCGCAATTGTAGCTTTCGAGGAATCAGTCTGAAGCAAGCCAGATTTCAGATTTACCTCCCTCCAACCCAGATATGAGAAACCCTGTACTATCACTAACCCAGAGAGCAGGCCCTCACGACTGCTCACTAACCAACATATCAGACTCATACCCCACCAACCAAGATATCAAAGACTCAGGGCCCCACCAACGAAGGCATCAAAGACTCAGGCCCCAACAACCAAGACATTAGAGATTCTGACACCACAAACCAAAATAGCAAAGACTCGGACCTTTCCACATTGTAGAGACTCAACACCACCAACCCAGGTACTACAAGGTAATCAGACCTCATCAAATCAAGAGATACAGCCCCAGCTTCTTAGATTTGAGGGACTTTTTCTTATTACTGATGTATGAGCCTTCATCCGGGGTTATCATTATTGCAGCAGTTGATGTGCCAGCAAGTGAATGATGGAGGCCCTGCACCTCAATTATAATGGTTTAGTTACTTCCCAACCATGGAGAAAGGGACCAATTTTCCCTGCTTGCCTTATGGCCCTTGCTACACTACTGAGTACAACATTGTAAATCCATTTATCCATGATTCAGCTCAGGTACACCAAGCTCTAAGTGCCTTGCCCTTGCTCCCTTTCCAGATCAATGGGGATTTAACCCAACCTAGCTCAACATATCTGTGACCATCCTGATCTCTTGGAATTGGGCCAACATTATCTCAGGTAGTCAACCCCTACCAATCCAGGTGGGAGGTAATTCAACCAGTGCAACTGATAACTGCAGGAACACAGCAGGCACAGCCATAGACCTCAGAGCACCTCGATTCTGGTGGTCTGCATATGTGTGACCCCCAACCAATATATCTGTGGTGCAGCATCCACAGCTCTCATGGCACTCAGACCTCATACGTCCAGATCTGCAGGAGTCCCAAAACTTCCATGTCAGGGTGTCGGGATGCATGCATCTGATATTTGGGTTTGTATGATCAGGGAATGAAGCATCACCAACCAATACTGATCTGAGGGCCCTCGTACCTCAGGAACTGCCTTCCAAACCAGGAAAATTAATCCTAGAGTCCTATAAACTCAGTTCTCCTCTCCACACTCAATGCTCATCTCTGAAGGATTCAGTGCTTGACATGCTCAAAACCGTCGGAGCCCCAGTCCTTGTCAGCTGGTGTGTCGGAGGAGGGGGTGTTGTTACAGCAACCACCTCACCAGAGCCCTGGCAGTCTCTTCCACAAAACCAACCACAGATTAAAGGGAATCCAGGAGTGTTTCCCACTATCAATCCGGAGGATGTAAGGCTCAAACACAGTTCGGTTGTTATTTCCCCCATTCGCTCGGATTGCGGGGTTGAATGTCACTAGTTCACGTTCTTGAGAACGAAGCCCAGACAAAAAGCAGGCTTGCTTCTGGGGGTTTCCCGCCACCCTAGTCCCGCTACTGCTGCTGAGAGTGCTCAGTTTATTAGAATATGTTGCGGCCTGAGGTACCTCGTGATCAGGCAGCAAAAGGGTGAAAAGAGGAGCCTGGGTTTCCCTCCTGCCCTTCCCCAGGTTGCCCAGAATCAAATGTAAAAAACACTGACAAGATCCGTTTGGTTTTGAAACCTGGTGCCATGCATATTAAGGACAACGATTTTTGTAAACCTTTGGGGCAACTTTTCAGAGAGATGGGATTTGGAGAAAAAAAATTGACACGTGATTGCTTAGGGATGGTTAACTCGAGATGCTATATTGGCGAATTTCTCACACAGTAAAATTTCAGCAGGTAAACTACCGCACATTCAGTGTAAAACGAGCAATTAAATCACGTCGGCGCTTTCCACTCCCTTTTCTGTTAAACATGTAGGTTCCGGCTGGCGCTTTTTAGCGTGTGAAACAATCATAGCAGGGGAGGGTGGGGTGACGCGTTCACCCTGGACTGGGGTTTATCGCGCGCTGCATAATAAAAGCAACTCAGTCAGCCTCAGCCCGCCCTTTTAAAATCAAAGGGCGGCTCCCAGGCAAGGGCTGCAGGTGGAATGCGCGAGAGGTGGAGTAAATGAATGGACACAGGGAAAACCCGCTCTGCAACAACAGTCAGCTATTCCACTCTGTCTCAGCCTCTCCCTGCCCCTGAATAGCAGAACCAGTGAAGCTGCAACCAGGTGAGCTCTTGGCACTGGAAGTTTGCACTGCCTGTGACGTAACACCTCCCCCCACCATTTTAAAACAAGTATTGACAAAGTTACTCTTCTCATTCGCGAAGTCAAATGTTTTATAATACCAAATTAGTGCTGCAAATCACACAGAAACCCAGATGACACAGGGTACGTGTGAGAGGGTTAATCTGGTGCCATGCATCTTCCTTGCTTTCTCTTTGCATTCTGGTACTTGTAGTCGTACATTTTACAATGGGCAAAGCAGACCTTACTAAGGGTGTGCAAGGTTTTTGTTCTTCTGTACCATTGTTAAGCCTTTTTTTTAAACTTTGAAGGGTTCACAAAATCTGCAATGTTTGACAAAAACGCAGATAAAAGTAGGATTTCCGAACAAGTGCTGTAAACACACTATTAGTGTCGAATCTCTTGGGGAGAACAAACCTTCGCATGCAAGCGAAGATGGGTGAAGCTGGTCACGTCGTCACAGGGCTAGAATTTACCAGGATGGATTTGAGAAGGAAGCTAGACTAGCTGAATTCTAGTCTGTCATCAGTTTTCCTGCTTGCTGCCTGATGTAGTTGCACAGGGTAGCAAAAAACGATGGCATGGAATAAGGCCCAAGGATAGTGCCACTAATTCAAGCATCTCATCCACTGCTTTTTTGCTGCCGCAGTTCAGTGCCGCTGGTGCTTGCTAAGACAGTAACAGTACCGTTCTAACAATGTAGGCAAATTCCTTGCACGGGGGTACAGATTTGCGGGGATGAGAAATTTATCAATTTTAATTTATTTAATCCTGTTTGCATTGCAATCGGTGCCCAGAGAGATCTGTGTGATGGTGAATAATTTGGAGTATGCAAAGGGTTGTATTTTTAAATGTTGTTTATATGATGACCCGTGACTTGTAAATCACATTATTTCTTATTTTGCCGTATAAGCACACACTTAATAATAATGTTAAACAGACTCGGAATTTGAGAACACCACTAAGCAGTGATTTTGCTTTTAGGTTACAGACCAATCTGCTAAAATTAAACCTTTCTTGATGGGAGTTTTCAAACGAGCATCTCGTACTATTATTGAAACACCACCAATGTCCATATACTGAGACCCCCTCAGTGTATTGGAAACCCAATGTGTAGGGAGGTAAGTACTATCAGAGAAAGTGTCGTTGGTGCAAGCTGTCTTAGGCACAGTTATGTTATTGTATGTTACAATACGTGGCTTTAAAAGCATATGCCCCAAAAGATGTTATGCACCAACTGTCGACTGGGGCAGTGGACAGGTTAAAGGTTTTTGGGTAGTGCGCCTAGAGTTCATAGCTCGTCTAAAAGAAAGCTGTTGATAAATCACTGAGAATCGGAAATAGGTTTCTACGAATTAGCATCCTGCTCCGAAAAGATTTCCCCCAAAAGAGGCTTTGCGAATACTGGGCTCATTATGGAGAATTGAGGTGCATAGCAAAGGGACCAGTGACCTATATCTTCCAAGGGCATTACGAGTCTGCTCAAACTTGTCTGAATTTTGTTGTGATTCAAGGTTGGAGATGTGAGGTCAGGTCTCCATCTCATTTTCGTCGTCACCCTATGCGTTTCTGCCGCCTTGGTACTATTAGGAGCCTTCCCGAGATTACCCCGCATGCTGACTGCACGCTCAGGACCGAAGGGCAAGGTGGCTGGCTGACTGCTCGTTGTGGCTATGCTGAGAGCGGGGGCCTTTTGGTGAGTTCACGGGGGTTGTATTTCTTGGAGGTGTGGGGAGCAGGGTAACCGACTCGCTCCTTGTTATCGTGCACTCTTCCCAGTCATGGATTTCACTTACTAACTTTTGAAGTCCGGTGTATGGACGTGAACCAAGACTACAGCACCCAGAATGCATTAGGTGGTAACATGCAAGTCAAGGGCTAAAAACAGTTTCTGGGTTAACGTGGAGTGAGGTGGCCATTCAAGAGCGAAGTGAGAATTTGCTGGCCAGAACACGTTTTCGTGGTATGGCGGAGCTTATCCGTGTGACCTTTTTATGGAAATAATTGCACATATATGCTTTGCATCCGTTGTTCTGCGTTGCAAATGGTTTAATTAACCAGCAGGAGAGGCGGTCTGTTAAACTGCTTTGCTTTGCATAATTTTCGTTCAGCACAATGTACTTGCCCTGCTGAAATGCAATTTATATGAATTTCATGTTGCCCCTTGTCAGGAGAGCAGCCCGCTCAGTTTTGTTTATCCAAACTCTCCAGGTTTTGATAACTTTTACTACCCTGACTGAAAGTAACACGCCATAATAGTACAATTCACTATCTTTCAAAGCCCTGCATAGTAAGAGCTCTAGAGATGCAATCATTTTCTCTTTGAGGTTTGTAGTCCTACATGGTAAACGGTCAAGCCAAACTGCAAGTACTAGAATAAAAAAAATGAACTTGGGAAAGTAGTCGTGCCCCCTGGTTGAAGTGCACTTAAAAAAAAGTGTATGAACTGTGATGCTGTGCACAAGGGGGTGGGGTGATGAGACGTAGGAGAGTGGTCTAAGGTGTGGCTAAAAAAACAACATATTCTGTAACTTTATTTGGTCTTTCACCTTTTGGTAACCATATATAATAAAATAATATAAATACATAGAAAATAACACAGTTTAAATGAAAATTAAATACAAATTATATTAATCAGTTGGAAATTCACTATCTTACATTATGAAAACTCTGAGTTAATGTACTGCATCAGAGGCCCACAGAATTGAATCCTGGGCGGTGCAGTGGAGAATAGTAACTTGTGTATGTTTAGTGCTACAAGGTCCCAGTCTGACCGAAAGCACTGTGAAAATGAAAGTCAATATTTGAAATTGGTGCTACACACAGGATAAGAATGGTTGCTACAAAATGCACAAAAAGTTTTGAGATAAAAAGTATTTCGAAAATGTAGAATGTTTTCAGACTGCACTTAGTGCCATTGTTTAATCACTGTGTTTTAAAAGCATATAGTTTACAGTTTAGCTGGTAGTTCCCTTACAATAACCCTAAAAAATAATTGTGTGTCATCAGGAAGGTTCAAGTGATACTGTTAGATAGTGTTAGACTTGGCATTCTTGGCATGGTTTCCCCTGTCTTTTTGCTTCTGCTTCCTGTATTTTTGACTGTGTGCTGGGTTTAGTTTTTGCTGGTTTCGGTACTCTGGGCACGTTACCACTGCTGACCAGTGCTGAAGTGCAAGTGCTCTCTATCTAAATTGTGATTATGATTGGTTATCCCTGATTGGCATATCTGATTTACTAGTAAGTCCCTAGTAAAGTGCACAAGAGGTGCCCAAGGCCAGTAAATCAAATGCTACTAGTGGGCCTAAAGCGTTGATTGTGCCCTGTCCCAGACCTGCCACTACAGTGTGTGTGTGGGCAGTTTGGAACTGCCATCTCAACCTTGCAAATGCACACACTTGCCAGGCCTAAGCCTTGCCTTTTACTATATATCTCACCCCTAAGATAGGCCCAAGGTAGCCCCATGGGCAGGGTGCAGTGTATTTAAAATATAGGGCATGCTCTGGTGTGGTTTACATGTCCTGGTAGTGAAATACTGCCAAGTTCTATTTTCACTACTGCGAGGCCTATCCCTCCTATAGGTTTAATTGGGGATTGCCTTTAAATACCTTTTAAGTATAATTTCCCAGTGGGAACAGATAGCAATATGGAGTTTGGGGCCTCTGAACTCACAATTTTAAAATACATATTTTGGTAATGTTGGTTTGTTGATTGTGAGTTTGAAAATGCCACTTTTAGAAAGTGGGCATTTTCTTGCTTAACAATTCTGTGTCTCTGCTTGGCTGCTGAATCCACATCTGGGTCAGACTGACAGTTGGCCTGTTTGTGAATTCACTCTAGACAGTAACAAAAAGAGAGCTGAGGTGTGTCCTGCATACCCTGATGGGTCTTCTTGGTCTAGAGTGGGAGGGAGGAGCTGACACCTGCACTTGAAAAGGCTGTGCCTGACCTCACACAATACAGTCTCAAGTCCCCTAGAATGTGTCTGGGGCAGGGCAAGGAAGAGGCAGGGTCACGTGCACGACAAAGACTTTCCTTTGAAGTCTGCATACTTTAAATGCAGAAATTAGTATACGTATTGGATTGCTGCCCCACAACTTTAGAACACTTCTCAATCAAGAGGAACCTTTTGCCAAGGAGAAAAGCTGTGAGGAGGAGCACTGCCCCTTTGCTGTGCGTTCTTTGCTGGGTTGGTCTGCAGTTGCTGCTTCTGTCTTAGAGAGGGCAAAGACTGGACTTTGCTGTGTATCCTGCTTGTGAAGTTTCTCCTAGGGCTTGGACTGAGCTTGCCTCCTGTTAAGAAGTCTCAGGAACATCAAAGGCTTTACCTGCCAGCACCTGGGCTATTTGGCTGAGACCCTCTGATTTGCCAAGTGGTGCCACTCTAGTCCCTGGGCCCTTGGAAGGAGAAGCTGGTAAAACCAGAGCCGAGTGGCAAAAAAATTGAGAAGGCATCCACACCACAGCTGTAAAATAGACGCAGCACCTGTCTCGCTGCTGCAGAAATCGACGCATCGCCAGCTCAGTGCGACTTCATCCTTACAGTGCATCTGGATTTTCCACACATTGTCTCTGGGTGCCAAAACGTAGGTATTACTACACGGACCCTAGGCTGCCTGTCCGGAAATTGACACATCCCTTCCCTGCGAGGAAAGAATGAATTCATCGCTTGCCCGGCCGGGAAAGAATTGATACATGGCCTCACCTGCGTGTAAGGAATCAGCACATCGCTTGCTGCTTTATTTTTTATGCATACCAGGTACTTTGTGCTAAAACAACGCATCAATTGATTCTTAGGGCTTAAGACTCCTTTTCAACTTTAAAACGTGATATCTTTATTTGTGTATGTTGGATTTTTGTCATTTTGGTCTTGTTTGATTTAGATAAATATTGGCTATTTTTCTAAACTAGTGTGGAGTACTTTTTATGATGTTTTCACTGCGTTACTGTATGTGTTGGTGCAGATACTTTACACATTGCCTCTGAGATAAGCCTAACTGCTTGTGCCAAGTTACCACAAAGTGAGCAGAGGTTATCTGAGCTGTGTATCTCCCTTACCCTGACTAGAGTGAGGGTCCCTACTTGGACAGGGTGTAAACCGATTGCCAACTAGAGACCCTATTTCTAAGAGATACCATCAAATAAAGCCAATACTGGCTTCCAAGCCCCCTTTATATTTGCAGATTGACCATTTGTGCACTCTTACATTTCTTTCAGGCAAGCAGGGCGCCCGGCAAGAAGGCTTGTTTAGCTTTCTGTCCCTCCCTCTTTTTCACAGTACTGGAGACTCCCTACCTAATAATTCAGCAGAAGCATTTAAACCCTGAGTCAGGTGTCTTTTCGCAAAAAGTATGGGAAATGTTTTTTCTAAAATTAAAAAAGGTATGGGCACGTCTTGCCCATAGATGTCAATTCACCAAAATGCCAGGGGTGGAGAAGTGACATCACATACCCTTTGACTCTGATGGCAACAGAAGGGATGTCACATGACCTTTGACCCTGATGCCATC
Source organism: Pleurodeles waltl (assembly GCF_031143425.1). Classification (NCBI taxonomy): domain Eukaryota; kingdom Metazoa; phylum Chordata; class Amphibia; order Caudata; family Salamandridae; genus Pleurodeles; species Pleurodeles waltl. Next base: position 860,850,487 of record NC_090446.1, on the reverse strand, counting down.
ATCGGAAGTGACAACAGTAATGTTTTTTTTTTATAATGTACAATAAGTTGAAGATTAACAAAAATAGCAACAAAGATGCTAACAAATCAATATAATTTAGTTAATTTAGTTACCACCTGTATATGAATAAGGGAGCTGTCATGATATGTTTTGGAGTAGCCATTGCCTGTGGGCAACTAATACTTTATATGAAAATAGATAATAGTTTGCCAAAGCAGCAAAATAACAGTTTAAAAAATGAAAAAGCCTCTAACTTTTCTAGCTAAATAAATGGTGCTCATGTTATTGACCCCACTAAGTCTGACTCACATGTGCAAATAGCTTTAGGACTGTAGTGCAAAATCTTCCCTACATGAAAATTACATCATGCATAGCTTTCCATGCTATTTGGACCTGTAGTGCCTTTCTGCCTAACCACTATTAAATTGTCTGGGTTTGTATTCCCACACCAGAGGTCAATAGACCCATATTTATTTTTGATTTTCTACAAGTTACTGTAAAAGACCTCTATCTACCCTTGAGACTGGATAGTACTTTATAACGGGTGCTATTTCTTTGTGCTTTACTGAATCGGATTTCAAAACTCATCTTCTCCAGGGAGGATTGCTACCTGGTTGTTTTATTACCATCATGAACAGTATTTTCCATGTACCATGATGTCCAACTGGTAAAGATGTTTTCCCCTTACCAGTACATACTTAGAACAGTAAATATATAGAAGTAAAAGCATTATCCCTTTGGTGTGAAGGGCAGCCTGAAGCCGTCCTCCACACTGGTGGTCGATGTAGGAAATCCCTCTGGTGTGGTCATCCCAGGGATTTACTTAAACTGAGAATAGCTTCAGAAGCTTCCCCAGCTCCCAAGGCTATTTCAGTTTTTCACTGAATTGACGATCGGCTTGCATGGCGTGCTTACATCATTTCAATGAAAATGAAATGGGCAGATGAGCTAATTTAACTTTTTCTGGATCAGTGCTCGTGGGACATTCCCAGCCCCCAGCACCGATGCAGATGGGCAAGGCATCATTGGAAAGGGGGATGCTCCCCTTTCCAGTGGTGCCTCTCCCTGGTGGATCGCTGCTTGGGAATCACCTCAAGAGGGTGCTCCCCGAGCGGAAATCCACCACTAGACACAGGGAGAGGGGGAGCAGCCTCTTCGGCAAGGGCTTTTGCTCCCCTGGATATTTTATTTTTGAAATTCAGTATTTTTGCCCACCAGGGGTGGGCCGATGGGGGCAACAGCCCCTGAACTGCACCCTGGGGAAGGGGGGGGACAGATAGTCCACTATGCACCAGGAACTATTTTTGTATATTAGTTTAGGAGTGGGGGCTCCCCAAAATGGATATGGCAATGCCCCTACCCTGCCCCCCCCCCAAAAACATGGGCACAGTCGTTCTGCCCCTCTGATGGGCAGAGGGGGTTATTACCCCATATCAATTCCTGGGGGGAGGGGGGCAGAAAGCCCACTAGACACCGGGGAATGATTTTTAAAAAATTTTTTTAAGAGGGGTGAGGGGTGCCCACAATGGGCATTGCCATGCCTCACCCCAAATAATTGGGGACCAAAATCTTTCTGTCCCCTGAGAGCGGGTGGGCAGATGAGGTAGTAGCTCCTAATCTGCCTCCAGGGGGCAGAAAGACCACTAGGCACCAGGGATTATTTGTTTTTTTAGAAATGTCTATGGGGGCGCCTGCCCAGAATGGGCATGGCAATGCACTCACCCCCCCAAAAAAATGGGTACAATCTTTCTGCTCCTCTTAGGGAGCAGATGGGGGTAATTGTCCCTGATTCGTCTCCCTAGGGGGACTAGATACCACACTAGACACCAGGGTGTTAAAAAAAAATACAGGGGTGGGTGCTGCCCACAACCTTGGTCATGGTTATACCCCCACCCCAATTGAAGGGGGCAACAGTCTTTTTACTCCCTCTGTGGACTAAAGCATCCAGTCCCAATGGCAAGCAAGAGGACATATGATTCTTTTGAGTGTTGATTTCACATATGGGCCAAGAGAGTTTGGCTAACTCCCAATATCGTCCCACTTCCAATAAAGAACAACTGCAGTTTTTGGGCTTGGGAAGGCTGCCACCCTGAAAAACACTTCTGAAAACTGGACATCTGAGGGAGTCCAGGGTGGTGTGCCTCACATGCACCTCATGCGACAGTCCGGGCACCATATTATGGCCTCAGTGGTAGTGCCGTGGTCGGACCTCCAGCACTGCCAGGATTAGTCATCCCGGCGGTCCTTATTTGCTATGGCAGCACTGCAAGCAGCGCAGCTTTGGGGATTACAACTTTGTTCTCCGCCAACGATTTCATGGCGGTTTCACTGCTATGAAAAGGCTGACGGAGCACGGGTGTGGGGGGGCTCAGGGTGTTCACTGTTTGCAGACAATGAATATTGCAAGGGTGTTAGTGCACCCTGCACACTACAGCATTGCCACCGGCTCTATTACCAGCAGGAGACAATGCTGCAGGCCATTTCCCACTAGGCCAGTGGGCGGAAACTGATGTTTCTGCCTGCTGACCCACCAGAAAGGTCATAATGGGCACGGTGGGTAGGCAGCCACATTTTGCGTCAACCTCCCTGTCAGAATTTCGGCGGATGGGCTTTTCCATCTGCTGAAATCGTAATGAGGTCCTATGTCTACCCACACAAGGGAGGTACCTTTTTTATTGGGCAACTTAGGGGAATACCAGGTGTAAGGAAGTTGGTGGCTCTCTGCAGAATCCAGAAGTTTCCATCACAAAAATGTGAGGTAAATGTGTTTTTTTTAGTCCACGTTTGCAAGGGATTCTGCTTCATAAAACGTGGTGAGAGATACACAAGGCAGTCCACCCTGAATACCCTAGGTGTCTAAATGTACAGGTGAGCTAGGGTTCCCTAGGTGCCAGCTGATCTAAAGTCCAAAACCTAGAGCTACTTACATTTGAAAAAGAGGGTCATTTTCCAGTGGAAATATGTGCTGCATCCATGTTGCTTTTTGGGCCATTTTCTGTTGCAGGCACTAGGTCTACCCACATAAGTGAGATATCATTTTTATAGGGAGACTTTGGGGAATGCCTGGTGGAAGAATGTTTGTGCCTCCCCACAGATACTATAACTTTCCATCACAGAAATGTGAGGAAAATGTGGTGTTTTTGTAGTCAACATTTGAGGTTTGCAAGGGATTCTGGGATAAAAAACATGGTGAGAGCCACGCAAGTCAGCCCATTCCGGATACCCCTAGGTATCCATTTATAAAAAGTGTTCAGTTTGGCTAGGTTTCACTATGTGCTAGCTGGGCTAGGGTCCACAATCTAGAGCTAGCCACAAAGGGAAAAGAGTGTTAGGTTTCACTGGAAAAATATGATGCGTCCATGTTACATTTTAGGCTATTTCTTGTCATGCGCACTAGGCCTACCCACACAAGTGAGGTACCATTTTTATCAGAAGCCTGGTGGAAACACAGAATAGTAGAACATTTGTTATTACCTATTTGATTTTGCATTTCTGCCTTTCAAATGTAAGTCAGTGTGACATTTTGAAAAAAGAATATCCTCCAAATCACATGCTAGTACTGGTACCCACAAATTCAGAGATGTAGAAAAAAACACTGCTCATAAACTCTATATCTTGTGCCCATTTCAGAAAAACAAACGTTTCCTTGATAACCAAATTTCACTCTGCCTGTTTCACTAATAGAATTGGTCTGTACTTGGTACTCAATGAAAAACCGTTGTATGGTGCAGCTAGGTTGTTTGCTCTGGATACATTGGGTTCTTGGAGAACCTACAAACCATGTATATCCGCACAACCAGAATGGTCTAGTGGATGTAATGTTATATTGCTTTCCTCAATCGCCCATCGTGACATATAGATGAAAATGCTGTCACAAATGCCTGTTTTTTTCATACTCATTTTCAGTGTTCCTTTATTTCAACAGTTATTTTCCTTGGAAAAACCTTGAGGGATTTACACATATAATCCCTTTCTAATTTCAGAATATTGTTTACTTTTCAGAAATCTATAGCTTTTATGGATCACCCATGGCTTTTACACTGGTTTCCACCACAAACTGGAAGTAGGTTGAGAGCACAAAAAATTGGGAAAATAGGCTACCTCTTAGAAAAATGCCAAAACTGTAGTATAAAATTCAGATTTTTTTATTCAGCTCTGCATGTTCCTGAAAGCTGGGAACATGTTGACTTTTGTACAGCAAACTGTTTGTGAATGTTATTTTGGGGGGAAAAACAGACTGCTTTATCCAGAGCACTTTTCCCCTATTTTTCTGGAGCAACTTTCCTCATACGTTTCTAAAAAACTAAATTTTGCTACATTTTGCCTATTTTCTTTGTCTCCTCTAGGTAAATCCACAAACCCTGAGCACTTCTAGAATCTCCTGGATGTTGGAAAAAATGACAAAAATTTGGGGTTGATAACTTGTGTGGACACAAATGTTATTGAGACATAAGTGTAGAACACCCCAAATAGCCAAAAATATGCTTAGCACTGGGGGTGTTAGGCCTAGCAGCAAAGGATTTAGAGTGTTTTAGAGCTTTCTAATTTATATCTGACCGATAATTAGAGTAAGGAAAGACAGAAAGGTTATGTTAAAATTGGAAAAAAGACAATTTTGAGTAAAGAGACATTTAAGTATCATGTCCGGGCTTTTGCAGACTCCTAAAATGTGAACATATAGACAGGTTTTTTTCTCTTGGAAAGGTGAAAACTCTACCTCCTAGATTTTGGGCCTAATTTAGAGATTAGAAGATTGGTTACCCCGTCACAATGGTGATGCATATTCCGTCTGCTGAAATCTAAATCCCATAGGAAGTAATGGAATTAAAATTTGGCAGACTGGATATCCATCACCATTGTGATGGAGTAACTTATCTGTCAATATCTAACTCAGGCCCTAAATCTTAAATGCTCAATCCTACCATAGAGCCATTTAGGAATACTTGGAACTTATTGTGAAGCACAATGTCACAAGACACATAGGGCCTGATCTAGAGTTTGCCAGCCGGGATATTCCATGTGACGAATATCATGCCCACCTTATTTCAGGTGCCATATGATCGAATTCACTTGTAATACGGAAGACAGGAAATCCATCACATCTGTGATGGAATATCCCACCTGCCAAACTCTAAGTAGGGCCCCTAGACACAAGAGGTAAACAGTAGTTAATCAGTATTATCTGCCCACTTATCACTGATTACCTCAGGACTGAATAAGAAGCCTTAACTAGATCTAAAGAGCTAGCCGTCCTACAGCACTCATTGTAACTCATTGTAACTCAGTGCACACCTTGCACTTAAATACAGAGTTATAACACCTTGGATTTCTAAACACTGGGAGCACATAACTTAGAGTTAAAATAGGATTCTATTTTAAAGGACACCTTGACCCAGGTTTACTAACACTTTGCTCCTGGTTTGGTCACAAATGAGATCCAAACCTATTGCAAACTTTTGTAGTGTGATTTATGTTCCAACACAAATCATAATTTGCTTTGGAATGTTTCACCAAAATAGCACAGAGTAGTGCAATGTACTACTTATTGTGAAAGAGGCATACTATGTGTTGTACCTGGGCATTCCCATAAAACCACAAATTGTTTATTCAAACCACTATCTACTAACATTTGTTGACCGGGATTGAAAATGGTATGCCTCCTGGAGCCAAATGTAACTTTGAAGCAACTTACAAAAATCTTCACATTTTCCAGCTTTTCCTGTATGCTGCACTGTACAGCACACATAAAACTGTGGGAAATGGTTTAAAGCATAGGTTTTGTACCGGAAGGCTTCCCTTCCCATACAAAATCTAGGATTGACAGCATGGTCTTGCAGCGTTAGCAGGGCCTGGTACAATGTAGCCATGGTTTGGACTTTGGAGATTCCACCAAGGACTGCAAGGTCGTCGCTGATGGTTGCTGCCAATGCTAAGATTGGGTCTCACTGGAGCTTTGCATTGGAAGTTGTTATTGGCACCAGAGATTTGTCCCAAACTGGCCTGTTCATGGTTAAAAAGAGTCAAACTTCAGGATTTTCAAACTTTACTTCAGGAAGAGCCCTCACAGATTCCAGCCAAGGGTCCAAGACCTGGGGGCACCTCTTAGGGATCATCACTCAATTCAGCAAATGCCAGCAGCAGGATTCAGGCTCAGTCAATTACAGCTGGTCAGCTGAGCAGTTGCAAGGAGGCCATTGGCAGATGTTTTTGCCCACGTAGATCACAAAGGAGGTCAACCAACTGACCACTAGAGTCACTCTGTGTAGCCTGGCATCAAGGAAAGCTTGTCTAGTCTTCCTTCTTCAGACATCAAGGCAGTCCTTAAAGCAGTAAGGCAGATTTTCTGGCAGTAGGGCAGTTCTGAATCTTCCACAGGCCTGGAAATGTTCTGATGAGTGGTTCTGAAAGTACTATTTTTTTATACCTGGCACCAGCCTTTGTGTAGGGGAAATCCATGACCCACCCCCACAACTGGTTCTGGTCAGTTCTTACTCTTCTCCCAGTACCTTTCCAAACTGTCGAGTGGGATACGGCAAGGTCAGAAGGACTGGTGTCAGGTTCCTTTGTGTGTGTTTTGGGCAAGTTACTTTCAAATGTAATCAGTGAAGAATATAGCTCCTCCTCCACCATTTTGCCAGGAATGACGTCTCCATGTTACACCCAGATTTTATTATTTACGGCCTGGGCCCAACAAACCTTTTTTTTGGGGGGTGGGGGGGGGCATTAACAGGCCTAGGCAGCTGGAAACTCTTAGAAAGGCCTCAGAAACATTAGGGGCAGGAAAATCACAATTTTCTAAAAGTGACATTCTCAAAAGTATGATCTAAAGTGTGACTTTATTATTAAAGGGGATTTTAAATTACAGTTGATTTGCATGTGAGCAGCATATCTCATCTGCTCCCATTCTTTATTCATTATTAAGTGTAATAAGGCAACCCAATGTTAACCTTGGGAGAGATCAGGCTTTACAATAGTGAAAACAACTTTAGGAGTTTTTCACTGCTAGACATGTAAAATGTACTACCTCTTTGAAATTATTCACCCTGCCTGGGGGTGGTTAAGACCTACCACAGGGGTTACTTATAGGAGTTAAAAAGGCAGGTTTAGGCCTAGCAAATGGTTTATTTTGCCAGGTCAAAATGGTCATTTAAAACTGCATTGCAGGCTGCAGGGGCCGGCCTGAGGCATGTTTTAAGCGGCTACTTTAGTGGGTAGCACAATGAGTGATGTGGCCACATATAGACTACAGGCACTGGGTACATGTTGTTCCATATACTAAGGACTTCCATGTAAATTAAATAACCTAATCGGGTGTAGAAAAATTGCACCACGTATGTAAGGGAGAGCACAACCACTTTAGCATTGGTTAACAGGGGGGAAAAGTGCACAGAGACCCAAAAAGCCAACAAAGTGGGTTCAGCCCAGAAGTGTGAGAAATTGGGTTGTTTGACTGGGATGTGAGCCATGGTAAGGCAGCAACCACCATTCTTGTCAGGGTAATGCAGAAGCAAACCTCCAAATTGACCTGCGCTCTCCATCTAGTAGCTTGATACAAAGCAGTCAGGCTTAACTTGAAGTCGTGTGTAAAGTATTTGTGCAGGATTTCAAACAGTAAAACCCTGAAAATACCACACAAAGGATCCCACACCAGGTTAGAAAAATAGAATTTGTTGTTTGACTCTGTTGCCGGGGGAACGGATCTCCCCTTCCGGCATTTCTCCACTTCCAGGCAGCCATAAAAGGACGTGCCTCCCCGCGGGACGCGCTTATCGTTTGACTCTGTTGCTGGGGGAACGGATCTCCCCTTCCGGCATTTCTCCACCTCCAGGCGGCCATAAAAGGACGCGCCCCCCCGCAGGATGTGCTTGTTGTTTGACTCTGTTGCCGGGGGAACAGATCTCCCCTTCCCGCATTTCTCCACCTCCAGGCGGCCATAAAAGGACCCGCCCCCCGTGAGACGCGCTTGTTGTTTGACTCTGTTGCCGGGGGAACAGATCTCCCCTTCCCGCATTTCTCCACCTCCAGGCGGCCATAAAAGGACCCGCCCCCCGTGGGACGCGCTTGTTGTTTGACTCTGTTGCCGGGGGAACGGATCTCCCCTTCCGGCATTTCTCCACCTCCAGGCGGCCATAAAAGGACGCGCCCCCCGCGGGATGCGCTTGTTGTTTGACTCTGTTGCCGGGGGAACGGTTCTCCCCTTCCAGCTTTTCTCCACCTCCAGGCGGCCATGAAAGGACGCGTCCCCCCGCGGGACACGCTTGTAGTTTGACTCTGTTGCCGGGGGAACGGATCTCCCCTTCTGGCATTTCTCTACCTCCAGGCGGCCATAAAAGGACACGCCCCCCCGCGGGGCGTGCGCCTGGGCGAAGACGGGGCCAAGACGGGCCAGTCATCGCCCGTTTGAGGCCGGACCGGGCCCAGTCTCTTTCCAGGAGACTCAACAACACGTAAGATCAGTACCTTACTATATATTGCGTGGCCAAATCATGGGGAAAAGGAAGGCTGTTGACCTGCCGGCATCCTTGAATGACATAAAAAAACAGAAAAAGCGTTCCAGGAAATCAGCCAACAAGGTCTTAGGATGTGGCCCCAAATCACTCGAGGAGATAGACCTGCTATTTGAGGAGGTGGAGGCTATTTTGAACAGGTAAATGGATATTAATGGAGCCCTGCCCTCCAAGAAGGCCCTGCCTCAACCTAAAAGGATCCAAGAGTTCTTTAACAAGAGGAAGAAGGCCCAGACCACTGACTCTGTTATTCAGATTGAAGAAGCAGGGAACTTGCCTAATACTAGTGTCACTAACCCCCCACCTAGTCAGGGGACATCTCTAGTAGAGGAAGTAGAAAGTATACCCCTTCCACTTAGCCCGAGATAAGGCTGGTTCCCAACCTACCATGCAGAAATCGATTTGGGCCTTTGGCTGAGGAGGGCAATTGGATTAGGGACCACGAAAACTCTAAGGCTGAGCTGATTATTGAGGATGTTATCTCCATGCCAATTCCTATTCCTACTATTTTTTCTGAGCCACCCGCTAGTGAGGTTAATCTGTCTTCTATCCTGCAAAGAATCGATTAAGTTAGGAACCTGGTACTGCAGCTAGCCAAATTTCTTCAGGGGAAAATGGTAAATCCATCGAGCTGTAAATGCCTAATGGTAGAGGTGGCTGGAAAAGGAGGAACCTTGGCGGTTGGACCAACTCCACCGACCTCAACTGCACATGGGGGACCAGCCATTCATTCCCAGAGCAATGGGATATACATAAGTGATACAGAGGCCATTCAAACTTCCTTTGTGAATAACTCTACCAATGAGCGCTCAGGTATTAATTACATCCCTGTGGACGGGGTCCCCATGGTGATTTGCGCCGACAATCTTGGCAGTCCTCTTGTTTCCCTGAGTAGCCAGACACCTGGGAGGTGTAATACTATTGCTAACACACTAGATAAGGGTGATTGTACCTCCCTCAATGTTAGTAGGCCATTTGTACCTCCCCCTACCTGTGACCTAGATCGTGCTACTTCCTTACATAGAGTCTATAACGACCCAGCCATCTCAACCAAAAGTCTAGGTTCCAAGAGTAGGAACAATACCCTCTTTCTGACTAATGTCCCGAAGTTGTTGTCAGGGTCCGTTGAGAATCATGATTCCCGGATTAACAAGGTTACCCACTGGCTACGCTTCTGACGGAACTGCCTTTCGGTCATACGCTTGGACATCTCTAAAGTCAAGAGATGGAGCCCCTTGGGGTCAAACTATGATGTAATTTCAATTGCGTTCCTTGACAAGACCTTGGTGGACCAACTTATTGCCTTCGATGAACGAACATATCAGCACAGGGGGCAAAAAGGGGGAGGTATTTCCTTAGTGTCAGAATTAGACGATGCAAGTCTGGCCCCTGTGTATGGACAGTTGGCTTACATCAATAGGAGGGATCCCCTGATACCAGCTGAATCTATGCAGTCCAAATTTGTATGACTATCCCCAAGACAGTCAATACTCCCTAGGGACAGACCAGAGGAACCGCAAACGAATAGACCTGATGGACCCACCACGAACAAGTTGATTCCAGAGGATGTTTGCCCTCAACTCCATGGTATTGAGCCTGACAACACTGGCCTCTCAATAATGACTTGGAACTTAGCTGGCCTCACCAGGAAATTGGACGATACAGATTGGCTTACGTATATAAAGACTCAAGATGTGTGTCTTTTCCAAGAAACTTGGGTCAAGGATAGAACCAATATAGACGGGTTTCTTTTGTTTAATCTCCCTGCCCAGCCTTCAGAAAAAGTGATAGGTCGTGCAAAAGGGGGGCTATTAATTCTTTTAAACACAAAATTGCAATGTGACTACAAGATCTTAAAATTTGATAGTGTTGATATGATGGGCTTGCAAATTTCCTTTAAACAGAGTTTTAATGTAATTCTTATCAATGTCTATGCGCGATCCGTTCCACGAGTATCAGAGTCTCAGACCCTAACCTTGCTCTTTGATTTGTTAGATACTTTACAAACCAAATTTTACTTAATTGTGGCTGGGGATGTAAATTGTACCTTTGAACCTTCTGTGCTGCTTAGTGGCCTAACAGTGGAGGAGGATGAATTATAGGGGATCGCACAACTGGACAGCAATTCCCCCGTGCCCACGTTCACGAGTGGCTGTTCAGTTGGCCTCCCTATGTCTAAAGTATGGCCTTAGGGCCTGCAACGGTCGCACACCCTCTGACATAAACCTCTCACCCACATTCAAACGAGGCACAACGACAAGTGTTATTGATTATTTCCTAGTGGATGTGCGACTATGGCCCTTGTTGAGAGACATGAGGGTGGACTTGAGATGTGAGAGTGATCATTTCCCTCTGTTACTCTCCCTCTCGGGGAATGCATTTGGTAGAACCTTGAACACACAATCTACATTGGTTTCCCCTCCCACCTTAAATAACTCATATACGAAGGCTGGGTGGCCAAAGGTGATGTCGAACCCCTATCTGTTACGTGAGATTTACCAAACGCTTATAGATAAATTGGAAATTTTTGAAGATCTTGATTCTGTGGATATCCCACTTCTCTGCATACATGAAACCATGACTGTTAAATTGCAAAGTTTTTTTTACAAAAAGACTGGGGCGAGATCGCAATGTGGGATACCATCGAACAATAGATGGTTCATGCTCCAGGGCAAAATCTGGGCTAAAAAAAGCTATTATAAATGGGCCCTTGAGGGTAATTCAACAAGCTAGACGTATCTACAAGGAGACCACCCTACGAGCAAAGAAATCTTGGGAAGACTCCATTTGGCAGGAGTTGTTGGATGCCACGAAATTCAACAACAATTCATTGACTAAACGAGAGAGAGGGGGCAGACCTTGCCTAAGGAATCACATCCAACCCAAATGTTGGATGGAACATTTCTCTTGTCTCTATGACAAAATCGATTCTCCTGTGGCCTTTGACACACACTCCATGTTAGTTTTGAACTCTGCCAATCCCCCCATAGACGGGAGCCTACATGATACCGAGGACCATATCAGTTTTTCCCTAAAAGAAACTGCTGATGCAATTTATTCCTTAAAACCCAGCAAAGCTCCAGGACCAGATAAGATCCCAGGTGACCTCTTTAGATCAGAACCAGCCATGTGGACCTGGTACATCAACCTACTTTCAAATAAAATCACTGAAGGAGGACAGATTCCCACTACATGGAAGGTTGCTGAAATGATTCCCATCTACAAAAAGGGCAATGTGAACCTTCCATCAAACTATAGACCGATTAGTCTCTTAGATAATCTGCAAAAAATCTTTGCCAAACAACTTCTAGGCAGATTATCGAGTTGGGTCTTGGAACATCAGATTCTCTCTCCCCTTCAGGCGGGGTTTCAACCTAGAATTAGTACGGTGGATCAGGTTTTCAGGCTGGCCGTGCTATACTGGAAATATGTAGCTTAGGCAAAGCAACCCTTATATGTTGTCTTCGTTGACTTGCGATCTGCTTTCGATTTGGTCTCTCGAGAGAAGCTGTGGGAAGTGCTACATAGAATAAGGACCCCAGCTAGTATAATTCAGTTATTGGAACGAATGCATGTAGATACATATGCGCAAGTGAGATGGGGCAATAAAGGCGAGTTGACTGATAAATTCCCCATAAATAGGGGCATCCGCCAGGGATGTGTGTTAGCTCTGCTCCTGTTTTCTCTTTTTATCAATGATGTGGTACAGGTATTAATGGCATGTCAGAATGATGCTCCCTCCCTAGATGCCCAGAAAATCCCCATCCTCCTCTTTGCAGATGACTCGCTACTCATCTCAAAGACTCCTATGGGGTTACAAATCCTTGTTGATAGATTCAATCTATTTTGTCGGAACTACGGTCTGGAGTTGAATCTTAAGAAAACGAAACTAATGGTATTTCACTCTGGGCCACGGAAGAAATGTACCATTAGTTTAGATGGTGATCTTCTGGATAAGGTTAGTTCTATCGATTATCTGGGTGTGAGGCTCACAGATGCATTACATTGGGAAGAACAGGTTAGCAAAAGTGCTGGACTCCTGCAACATAACGCAGCACCTATATTGCGCTTTTATAGGAGCACGACGACCAAAGCTGTATCTCCAGCAATCAAGATCTATGTGGCCAGGGCACAGGGAGCTGCTGTCTATGGCGCGGAGATATGGGGCTTTTCTAACAGCAATAGGATAACTACTGGTGAGAACAATTTTGCGAGGTCCTTATGTGCGTGCCCTTCCAGCACCCCATTGATCCCATTGTTTTTAGATCTGGGATTAAAACGGATAGCTGACTTAATTATCTTAAGAACTTTGTTATATTGGCTAAGGCTATGGATCGTTCCTGAATTGGTTGTTTATAAGAATTCACTTCTAGAACTGCTAGAATGCCCAAATTCCACCTCCATTCCATGGGTTAAGCATGTATCTAGCTGGCTCCATACCTTGGGCTTAGGAGACTTCCGGGAGAATCCACACAAACTCGAGAAATCCCATGCAAAAGTCTTGAAGTGTGCCTATTGGTCCTATGTACGAAACAATTATATTAGCTGTAAAGCACGTGGCCGCTTAACCAATCTCTTCATTGACTTCAAGTGGTATGCACATTTTGAACCTTACTTAGATATAATACCTGATCTACTAGGCAAAGGAGTATACGCTAGATTTGGTTTTGGAACATTGCCATTGATGACCATGACCAGCAGATGGGGACCAAATGCCACATCTGAAATTTGCCCTGTGTGTGGTAACACCCCAGAAACAGTCAAACACTCTATGTTTTTTTGCCCTGCATATTCACTCCCCAGGTCTAAATGGATCCGCAAAATCTGTCGGGAAATGAAGATAAGGAAATATGTCTTACCCTGAGGCTCCTAAAAAGCCACTATTCTAATGTTTTAATTTATGCTGTTAGCAAATCTTTAGTGGCAGCATTGCGCATATGCAATTTTTATATAAAAAATGATTTTTAATGGGTTTTACAGATTGGGTGATTGGAGTATTATAGTTAGACATTGGTTTTAGGATACTACATTATTTATTTGTGATGATGATATTTATTGTTGTATCGCTTTGATGGTCTATTGATCGAATAAAGCTTGTGTTGATGATGATGATAGAATTTAATTGAATTAATACAACAAGACCAAATCGACAAAAATCCAATGAGTAGAACTTGAGTTTTGAATTTTTAAAGAAATAAACTAAAATAGAGCATAAAAACCTGAAGTGTCAACCAGCGATATCTGGTTGTGCTGGACCGGAACAAAGCCAAAAGTTCAGGCCGACCATGTGGAGCCCAGGACTGCTACAGGGACCCAGAAAGACCTGCTGAACTAAAGTACCTTAAATCCTAGTTGCAGAGTGTTGAATGGATCCAAAGCAGAGATACGATGTGCAGCTGATGTGATGTGTTGTTTCATAGATATGGCAAAGCTGTGTTTTGTGAGGTAATGTTGCATCGTCATTGAGGATCCCATGCATTGGGCTTATGATGCGAAGGTTGGTGTTAGGGATGCCTTACGCAGCTGAGGCAGTGTGTCAGTTCCAATGAGCACTAAGGGTGTGATGTGGAGCTGTACTATAGTCATCAAGGCTGCCATTAACAAGGGATGTGAGGAGCTTGTGCAGTGGAAAGTGTTGCACAGTCTAGGTTCTGAAGGTGATGCATCGGTCCCAAGATGTGGTGATGCAAATCTGTTTCATCAATTCCAACTCATGCAGCAGCAGAGATGCATCAGTTCCGCTGGGGCAAACAACATAGGCCCACTTCAAAGGGTCCATGATTGGGGTGGCACCCCTTGGCAGGATAGACTCATAGATGGCAGAGTCCAAGTGCATTATTTTAATTTATTTAAAAGGAAGGTTTGGGTCTGGCAAAAGGTTTACTTTGCCAGGTGGACATGACAGTTTAAAACTGCACACACAGGCTCTGCAACGGCAGACCTGAGACCTTTTTAAAAGGCTTCTTAAGTGGTTGACAGAATCATTGCTGCAGGCCCACTAGTAGCATTTAATGTGCATGCCCTGGGCACATGTAGTGCATTTTACTAGGGTTTTATAGGTATGTTAAATATGCCAGTTAGGGATAAGCCAGTGCTACCAGGTTTTAGGGTAAGAGTACAAGCACTTCACCACTGTTCAGCAGTGGTAAAGTGCACAGAATCCTATGCCCAGCAAAAATGAAGTCAGGAGAAACAGAAGGTCTGAGGACAAAAGGTTAGGGGAAACCACACCAAGGATGCCAAGTCTAACATGAAGGCAAAAATTCTACAGTGTCCGTGCAGAAAGGGTCAAAAGGGTTATTCTCAAAATAAGCATACCATGTGGAGGAAATTGCAAGCACTCTTCATTCACCATTTTCTTATTCCAGGTATTCTTCGTATTTCTCAAAACAGATCAAACTTTCTTAAGAAACTTCATCTTTGCTCCTTGCAAAAAGCAGCACAGAAACTATAAATTTCAAATTCAAATAATTGGCAGAGTTCAACAAATCACAACGCATTATTCAGTGACATATGCATCCACACCTAGTGTAACACCACTAAACTGACTGCTTGCAGCACGGCACTCAGTAATGTGACAACCAATCCTAGAAAGCCCACACACTAACCAACCAATCCCACTGCAACACCTAATGGTGTAGCTTGCAGAACCTCTCAGCTGCTCTCAGTCCACTTGAATCATCTCTGCAGAAGCAAACATTGAACAATTTATTTTGTCTGTTCCACTGTAAGAAAATCAAAGTCAACACTCACTCTAGGAATATAGGAGATACTACCCTCCTAGCCCTATCAAACATACAAATTGAATTCTTGGCCAGTGGGAAATCACTCTGATTAGCGGTATCTACTCCTGTGCACTGAGGATCAGCCAAACACCAATCCCAGTTAGTACAATCTCACAGTAGATGTTTATTAAGTGCATTCCTGGTTGTGATGTTGGTGCTCCATGATCCAACAACTCAACCTTAATCAACGAGTCAAAAACCTTAGCATAACTCTGTATGTATCCTAGGATCTTGGATTATGATTAATCTTCTAACAATACTTCAACTGTTTTGCAGCAAGTGTGTTACTCTTCATATGCACTAAGTGAAAAAGCTCTTCAGTTCTCAACTTCAACATGGAGCTCTCTTTGACCCAAATTTGAAGCAGCAACTCAAAACATGACAAACCATCAAAAAGCTCAAATAACACAACTCTCGACAACTCACAATAAAAAAAGAACAACACCATATTTACAGTCATACTCCTAGCACACTGCAGCTGCTTTCAGGAATGTTGGAAAGCCATCAATACTCTGTGTGGGTCCATGGAAGCTCAGAAATGCAGACTAGATCAAAGATAAATTTCCTCTGTCTGGGCCATATTTTCAATGCCTAAGGCTCAGTAGAAACCATCCTCCACTACCAAATTGATGGACCACTTTCTAGCGCAAATTCTGGTGAAAATTCAGGGCCACAAACTACTTTCTAATGAATCTTTAGTTCCAACTAGTGTTAATCTTTAAAATTCAATACACTTCAATAATGTGAAGCATATTCTGCTCCACAAGGAAGGCAGAGCATGGTTAAGGTCAGTCCCTAAAGTTTAATAAAAATATTAACAAAGTTACAAATTCAAGTCTTCAAACTAGTTATTAATCATTACATTAATGCATTAGGTATTATATAGTTCACAGTAATTCAAAAGTAATGAAAATAAATACCAACTATTATAAAGTTGTCTCGAAAAGAAAAAGAAGCAAAATCAGTTCTTCCTTAATGAGAACGACCTACTCTACTAAATTGGTGAAAGGTTCTGGTAGGAAGTCGGGGAAGAGTGGTTCTGAAAGTCATTTGGAAGGCATCTGATCTCTTATCTACTCCAAGTTAGCTTAAATGGCACAATTCTAATGTTTGATACACCTACTCATGGTTCCAATATAACAAACCAATCAGAGTTAATGCCCAAGAAAATAACCAGGTTCATTATTTTCTGAAGCTATTACCAACAAAGCTACTTTAAGTGTCCTTCAAACGTACAGCTGTCTGCATCATAACGAGATACTATGTATCTAGATGTACTTTACAGGTGCATAACACTAACTAATAAGGGCACTCAGCAGCTATTATGTAAAAAAAATATATATTTCACATGAGAACATGAACAAGGCCACATTCACGATTTAAACTCAGACTCAGCTTCTCATGGAATAAGGAAAGACACATTATGTGAAGCAGGATAGCAACCAGGCATCAGCCATTTTAAAATACATGTCTAAGTTAGCTATAGTCATCTAAATGTGAGCAATGCACAATCAGTACATTTGCGTGTTTCATGTTAATGTCAAAATAAATGAAAAACTCTTAAAATGAAAAAATGTCTCTTCCAGTGGTGGTAATGCAAAATGATGTCGCCCCCTTCTCACTTGCAGAATATGATGAGGAGGGTCTCTGAGTCTCCGGTATATCTCAGTTAATCATTGGCTTTAGCCTTAAGTCCACCCCCACCTCAAAGGTTTGGGGGCCCACTCTAGGTTTGCTTCCAGCTCCCAGCCCTTTCACTGTAAGGACCTGCATTAGGCCCTGGTGATTAAGACAACATTTCCTATGATTAATCAGGATATAATCACTGACACACTGGTACTTAGTGCAAAAGGCCATTTATTAGGACAGGATTGCATGTCATACATCAACATTATGTATACTGAAATTCAAACTGTTTAACAAACCCCCCACCCTTTGAACATCCCTCCATCCTTTTTCCATTTCATCCTTTCATTTAGGGTGGGCGGGCGTACAAAACTTCCTTCCCGCGAGCGAGCTGGCGCGGAAGAAGCCGGGCCCCTTTTCCCACCGCCTACTTATACCTCCCCTAACTCCCTCCCCCACGTACCTTACGTCCAATCCCTGTCCCTCCTCGTCACTTCCCGTGCCCCGAATGATCCCGCGGAGAGAGTAGACTGAGTCTACTCTCCGCAGGACCCTTCAAAGTCGTGCTGTAAGGTAAAAATTAATTTCAGTGTGCTTTCTTGTTACACAGAGTAGACAAGTGATTCTTGATTTATGACTTAATGATACGAAGACCATCTAAAAATCTATCTACACAAATCTTTAAATTAGGCTACGAATCTATCGTCCCCAACATTGTGCTTTGGCGCAGCATTCTCAATTTCTGATCGTTCCAGTAGTAACTCTTGTAGATATCCGCATAATATTCCATGATTACGATCGTTATATTGGCAATGTCTGGTGAATTAAGAGACCTACAACTACGAACATTCTTTCTAAACACCTCACACGCATTTGCTTTATTACTGGAGCCTTTTCTCATTTTCACCATCAACCTGTTAACACTATCCACTTGAGTCTTACATCGAGGATAGTTTGAACTTGAGCCAAAGGTTAACTACTACTTGTAGCGTACTCCGCCAAACCACACATAGTGCTGCAGTGTCACCTAGTGGTTAGTTTGACTATCGCATTCGTCAGGATTTGACGTATCGTATTAACAGGGGGTGTGAAATACCACCTCGCACTTCGGACATTAGATTTTTAAAAGCTTACATTATCCTGACATGCCGCGCCATTGGTTATTCACTCCCAGTTTTGTTATCGGGGGTACAAGGGATGGACCAGCGATTTTAGAATTTGAGTTCATGTTTGACCTGACACTTTATGTGATACATAATCTTTTATTTGGAGTGAGGACATTTAATAGAAAATCCAGTCACCAATCAATGGGCCTCAATCAGTTTTCCACACTTTCAGATGCTTCTTTATCCGCAGTTGTTAGGGCACATCAGGTCGCATCCTTTGTGATGTTTTAAGACCAAAGATACCCTTTATCACTTTAATACTGCATACAAGAGGTATTAGCAAAGGTGGCCTAGGTACATTTGAACCAGGAACCAAAATTCAGTTAATTAAGAAAACCAAAACAAAAAATCCATACCGAGAGACGCGTGGTGAACAATAACATTTATTGTTTTATCGGTATGACTGTTGTGTTATTTGTTTAAGTAGCACGCTTTCTTGTTTTTCCATATCTCCCTGCTCTGGGTGTTTTCTTTTTCACTTACTTGGCCATGAGAAGGGTGGTGTATTAAATGTTGACTGATAAACTGTATGGTGTGCACCTATTGTTTGTATTTAGTTAATACCAGATGCCTTGTTTGTGAAGCGTTCATTAATCAAAAGCCACCTTTATTAGCGGAGCGAAGGGCATCCCATTGGTACAGATATTCTTTTGGGAAGCTAGAGAAGGGCTCTGGGATTGTTGGGGTGGTAGCAGCAGGGACTCTGATTACTCTGTGAGATTGGTGGGTGTGAGATTTCCCAAATTTCCAGCTGGGCTCAAGATGATTCTACTAAGTGCAACCAGAGGAAGGTGGGCTGTGGAGAGGGAAACGTCAATGGGTATTGAGGTTAAAGAGGGTTCAAGAAAGTTAGGGGTGCCAGTGAGAGAGTGGAGGATAATTTGAAAAGCAAACAAGCTTTTGATGACATTTCAATCTTCTCATCCAGGTCCTCTATGGGTAGGTAAGAGAGGCAGAGACGTTTTAAGGCATGGGCAAAGTGGGGTCTGGCCCAGGGCCCCAGCCTTTTAGGGGTCCCCTTGAAAGAGTTAGCTCTCTTCTGCAGAGTCTTGACCTGATAACCTTGAATAATTCGTAAACTTACTGTTTAAAATATAGTTTTTCTTTCTTTCTTTTTTTTTTTTGTCGGTGATGTGTGAACGTCTATTACGGGCATTTTGCAGAGAAATGTTGTGCTTATGTTTCATGTAACATCCATCAAAAACGTTTCTTTTAGATACGAGAAATGGTTGAGCGTCACAGATATTATTTGCAGTAATGTTAGTTAGCTGTTGTATTACAGTATTGAAAACTCTCATCATTATTCCTTAATATTCGATGCAAACACAATTAGATTTTGAAATTGTGTGCATGCCTGTGCACAGTCAGTGACCGGACCAGAGAGGGCATTAAGAAGCTGAAATTGGATCATAAATTCAGAGTTGTTCTAAACAGGGCCCCCCTACGTTTTGCTCAGGGCATCTAAAAAAATTAAGATGTCCCTGAAAAGAGGCGCAGAAAAGATTGCAGTACATTGGTGAGCTGAGCATGCACCACGGAGACTATGCACACTTAGAGTTCAGTCTCCAGTTCAGATAAGTTAGAAGGTTGATTGTCCGCTGCAGTGATCTGTGTGTAATTTATAAGCCAACAGTTCAAAAGTCAGGAAGGTAGTTTGGTGGGATAATGCATGTGTGTGTGAGATAGAACATGCATGCTTAAAACATGTTTCAATTTTTTCTTACATATTTGATCATGAGTGACCTTAATTCCAAAAAGCGTCAAAGTGATTGACAGTGGACATATTTAAGTTGACACCTGAAGTGCTGAACATAGACCAGTATTTTGTGTGTGAGGTCTGTTTAAACCCAGAAAGCAAATGAAAGAAGGTGGTGCCGGTGTGGGAGATACCAGTATGTTTTTAAGACATTTCTCAACTTTTGAAGTACGGTGTGGGATCCTGTGTGTAGCTACTGCTAGAAATGGGGTCTTTGGTTTGCAGTCAGGTTGCCCCCTGTCCAAGCAAGGACTCTCACTCTAGTCAGGGTAAAGAAGAATCACACTCGGTTAACCCCTGCTCACCCCCTTGGAAGCTTGGCACGAGCAGGCAGGCTTAACTCACAGACAATGTGTTAAGTATTTATACCAACACAGACAGTAATACATTGAACCAGTCCAAAATGACACAACACAGGTTTCGAAAAATAGTAAATATTTTATCTAAATAACAAGACCGAATACAATAAAAATATACAATACACCATTAGGAATTTGACCATAGTACTTGAAAAGACAAAAATAGTGCCTAGAGCCACAAATGCTGCAATTTGATGTTAATCGGCGTCACAACGGAGTTGTTTCCTACAATGCGACGCTACGAGTGCCGTTTATGGAGTCATATGGACCCCCAGGTACAGTACCCTAGTAAAAAAAAAAACAGGCCGGTGCACGGAGGCGGGGAGCGAGGCATCGTTGGATCTTATGTGGCATTGGTGCTATGGGGCAGAGGAGCAGAGGCATCGCAAACAGGTGTTGGGTCATTACTGCAGAACAGTGGAGGTGAGGCGAGTCGGTCCCTTGGTTCCAGCAGAGACGAAGTCCAGCAAAGTCACAATGCTGCGGGGTGATCTCATGGGGTCGTGATGACCTCACAGGGCCGCAGGCGCTGCGATGGTGTCGGATTTCACGGACGTTGGACTTACAACACTCCGATCTCAGAGAGGTTGTGCGGGATCAGCGGCTGTGATGACATGAGGCCTGCGGAGCTGTTGGGGTCGTCACACTTCTGTGAGGTCCACGGATTCGGGGCAGGTTGCGCCGCGGTTTCCGTGTAGTGGTGTCCTTATCGAAGTCGCACAACGGTGTCATTAGACAGGTTTTTCTCTAGAAATTAACTTCCAGGGGCCCAGGAACTGGAATGGCACCATCTGGCAAACTAGAATCCACAGCATGCAGACTGAAAACTGGATGGTGAAGCCTTTGCTGTCCGTGAGACTTCAAAACAGGAGGCAAGCTCTACTCCAAGACTGACTATAAACGAGTGTGCTGTCTTTCGTCAGGGACTTTGATTCATTGGCCAATGCCTTGCACTTTCTACTCCAGTTTTTTTGTGATTCACAACTTATAACTAAATGCATTTACAGAATCAACTAAAAATTGAACTCTAAAGTTTCTTTTGATATTCCCTTTTATGCATCCTTCAATTCAAATGTTTCTGAACAGGTCTTAGGGCTTTTTGAGTCTTGAAAGCGAGGTAGATAATTTTGGTATCCACATCGCACAAAGTTGACAGAAACTTAGAACTCTGCTATGTCGACTAGGATGGACCTTTTTCTCAAACTGAGGCTAAAATCACAAAATCAAAAAATTTCTTTGACAGTGAAGCACATTTTGTCCCACAGTAACACTATACAGGAGAAAGTTTCCAAACCATGAGAGAAATTGGTAATAATACAATCTCAAATCAAATCAATTAGGCATAAAACAATAGTCACCTGAATACATCATGTCTGGATATAATCCAAGTGATTCACATTGACAAATTCAAGTAAATGTTATTAAACCAAATGTATGCAAATTAAGATAAGTTCCATTCCAAATAAAGGGGAAAGCCCTAATGCCAATCTAAGGCTGTGGGTCAGTTGGGGAAATATAGAAGCAGCGGGTGTCAGCAAAGATACACTGAAAGAAGAACTAATGAAGGTTCTGATTAGAATGAGAAGGAATGGGCTTGTTCTTGAGAATTATTGTATGAGCAGGAAAATAAGGTGCATTGGTCTCAAGAAGGAAATGGATGTCCACCTGCAAAGGTTAAAACCCTAACTTACTAAATAAGTCACACTGTTTAAACATGCATTTCACCCAAATGATAAACTCTACAAATTCCTACCAAATAGGAACCAATTAAAAAACATTGTTCTTGCTGTACTTGTGTGGGCCTCTTTCTCATGAATAATACAATTCCAACTTCTTCCATCGTCTCAGCCTTCACAATATCACACAAGGGAGCATTCCCCTCTTCTGCCTCCCATCCTGTGCAGGTGCTGAGGAACCTTGTTCAGTTAATCAGATCTGATGCCTGTAGTAAAAAAGAGAATTATGCTCCACAAGCAGAAATACGTTTTACTCACCAAATTGAGGCAGGTATCTAGGCCCACTCTTACAACGTTAAGATTCCTATACCCTATCTAGAGTTAATCCTAAAACTCATTTGTTTCACTAAATCTCAGTCTAAAACATTGTGTGCCCAGGTGTAACTAATGGTTATGTGTGTTACAGGTTAAATTTCATTAGGCACAAACATATTTAGGTGACACCAGTCAGAGTCTTCCATTTGGAACACTTTGTCACTAAAACTCCAGAAAAAAAACATTTTCTGAGATTTAGGAGTACTAAAAAAGTTTTGACTTTATCGTTAGCTGACATCCATTAGGCAGTGACTGGTTTTAAATTACAATTCTTATTTAAAATACCAATAGGGTTTTGATGTACATTGTGCATTGCTAATCCCAAACATATAGCAATAGAAATGGGCTTTTTACAAGAGTTGTCATTCCTGAATTTTCAGTAAATGGAAGAAAAATAAATGCCCAGTTGCCAAGTGTAGGTTGGAAATGCAGGATTCTGTTGCTAAAGATGGATTGCTGAGAAGTAGGGCCTGAGATGGAATGGCTGCCAGCATTCCCCCTACTTTTCCAAAGGACCAGGGAAAACGCAGTAGCTGAGGGACAGGCACTGGTGGTCACATATGTACCATTTGTAACTACCAATTACAATTATTGTTATTACTTATTTATATCAACGTGTGAACAAGCACTCACAAAGCTTGGCTAATAGAGAAGTGCTAAGAAGCAGCCAGCATCGATCACTACTAGACATCACACGTAATGGTTCCGGTATCATTCTCTTCTGTTCTCTGTTTCACCCTTACAGTACAATTTAATATTTTCAATTTCTTTTGGGTAAACAAAAAAAAAAACATTGCTATGAGAGCACTGTTTTTCACACTTTTGACACTGTGACCTCTGACCGTACAGTAAGCGAGGCAGTATCTTTCTGAAAGAAGGTAAAATGAGAGTGAAAGAAAATTGAAAATAAATAAATAGCTATTATGATGAGAGACAGCCAGCTCTAAACACATCGGCAGTTTAGACATTACTGTGCAAGAAATGAAAGACAAAGAAAATTCTACTGAACACAGAAGGGTCGAAAATCAAAACAGCGTCTGAAGGTAGTCACATCAGCCTACTGGTTACAATAAAATGTTTTCAAGAAAATCACGTTTCGGTAATATTTTTCAGTGTAGTCGTTTTACAAAAGCTTGTGCGTACACCCACTGTATAATTAGATTTCAAACCGAAATGTTCCATTGCCGCATCTCAGGGAGGGCACGAACATCGCTGGTGTTGTGTGTCAGGTGGGGGAGAGGAGTCACACACATCAGTGAAAGAAAGCAGAGGGCCTTACCACCTCCACTGTGACACGAATGGTCATGATGGTAGGCCCCGAGGCTCTTGGTGCCACCGCGCCCCTTTAGAAGTGGAGCAGCAGTATTCGGTCCCTGGTCCAAAGATGTTCAGGTCATTTGCTCTCTATGAAGCAGATCCTGGGAGTCACATGCAATAGGAGAAACACTGGCAAGATATTGCAACGTGGAGTGCATCTAGTAAATGGGGAAGTAATACCGAGGGTGGGGAGCTACCATCACAGAGGAGGGGGTAGGGGAAGCAACATGGGTTCATGGCTAGGGAAGCAAAGCAACTGGGGAGAGCAACATGATGAAGCAAAAGTAAACCCATGAGAGAGCATCAGGAGAGGGTGGGTAGACTCCGATTGGCAAGAGAGAGAGCACAACATGGAGAGTGAGGGAGAAGAGAAACACAATCAGGAGACCGCTGGAAAACAACTGCACCCTCACGAAATGCTTAAATAAAATGAAAAATGTGGCACCTTAAAAATGTTCAGAGGAAGGGCACAAGGAATTCCTCCATTCTCCACCATAGGGAAAACACCAGAAGAGGAAATAAAACCCACACAAGTGAACAAATAAGACTGAAGAAACAGAGTTACTGTGACGCCAACCAATGGTAGGCCATGACCGGACTCGAAGGCACCTGTAAGCTAACAATATTTTTCTCAAGTTATGAACTGTCTTGTAGACAAGAAATAATAACAGAAGAAAACCTTTTCTCGGCGGGGGGTAGAGAAAACAAATTGAAGCTTTAAATGTGAATAGCTGCTTTTCTTCAGATCATTAAAGAGCCATCAGGTCTCAAAAAGTGTTAATCGCTTTCTTTGGGTGTTTGGGGGACAGGAGGATGGTTGGGGGATCATCAAAACAAACATTCTGAAAGGTTCAGTTTGGCATGCACCTCTGGCTAAGGTGCTGCTGATTCCATGAGCAAAAGCTACACAGACTCTGGCATACCCAATGCCGTGTCCCTAAACAAAACTACCGAATTTGGAATGCATTTAGAGGGGGGTTGTGGTTGACACAACAAACATCTATTGAAGCTATGTCACTGGGCAGCAGGTAGTCATATATCGGATCACAGAGACTCTGTTGGTAAATAGTCAACAATTTTATCTCTGTTCATACAAATTTCGGTTTAAACTGAATAAATGCATAATTGTTTCATAATCTTGAAAGCAAAACTTTTCCAGTAACAGTAGTTTACTGTTTATGGTACTCTAAAAAAATTCCATGGTACTTAAACCATTCTGATATCTTATACTAGTATTTTGGCTTAATCACTAATAGATAAATTGTACTCAATGGAATGTGATAAAGTCTTTTAAAAAAGTATTTTACATCTTTTATATATAAAAGCAACTGTTTGCCTATAATCAATATAAAGTAATTGATAAATTTCTCTAATGTCACTCTTGAAGATCATTACTTGTAATAATAAGCCAATTTTATGGAATCTTGCCTTCCTTATAAATTATAGGGAAATAATATATTACTGATACTATGGGATGTTGTACTTAAGTAAGCTTCATGGGAAACTAAATGTTTGTTGAGGGGGATGACGTGAAACCCTACCCAAGCAACAGCCACAATTCTCATCAGGGTGAACCACAAAAAGTCACTAAACTAGCTTGTGCTTAACCCCCTGGTAGTTTGATACAAAAACAGTCGGACTTAGAGGCAATATGTAAGATATTTAATGCAGCACACAAACAACAATAAAGTGAAAACACAACAAAGGAAAAAATCTTACACCAATTTAGAAATTAGAGTAAATTCGAATAAACTACTTGACACCAAAACAACAAAAATGCAATCAGTATAACCGGAGTTAGGCAAGTTGGAAGATTTAGGTAAAATAGTGTCTAAAAGCACAATGTACATACTGTGGTTATTTGTTCACGCTTGATCGGAACAAAGTTACAAGTTCAGGTCGGCCACGATGGAGCAGACCAGATACATAGACCAAGTTAGTCCCGTTGAGTATTGTACCTTATGTCCTTGATACGAGGCATTGCGTTGCATCAAGGACATAGGGTTGCATTGTCCAGTGTTGGTTCTGAGATGCTATGTGGGGTCCTGCATCAAACTGAATCATGCAGCATTGGTTTCAATGAGAGGCTGCAAGGGCTATGATTGAGGCCCTGCATCATGTTGCTTCCTGCTGTGGCGGTTTCGATGAGGAACTGTGAGGGCTGCATTGAGTTAGGGAGTGAGCACAAGCACTTTGGCACTGAATATCAGTGGTGAAGTGCACAGAGCACTAAGGCCAACAAAAACAAATGCAGAAAAATAGTTGTGGTGAAGACAAAAAAGTGTGGAGGGAGATCACTCTAAGGCTAACAGATCTAACATGTGTTCCCCCCGCTGAAATTGAGGAGAATTTCCCAACCTCCTGGGAGTTCTCATCACTAACGCAGAAGAACCCGGACAGACCCTGAGCATTGGAGTGGTCTGACCCAGAATTAAGTTCCACCATAAAGCCAATTCCCTGTAGGGAGATGAACCACATCAACAGGTTGAGATTCTCACCCTTAGTGTGCATGAGATATCTGAGGGGCCTGTGGTCTGTCTAAACTCTGAAGTGAAGCCCAAGCATGTTTGGTCTCCGCTTCTTCAGTGCTC
Organism: Pleurodeles waltl; assembly: GCF_031143425.1. Taxonomy (NCBI): domain Eukaryota; kingdom Metazoa; phylum Chordata; class Amphibia; order Caudata; family Salamandridae; genus Pleurodeles; species Pleurodeles waltl. The sequence goes on along the minus strand of NC_090446.1, from coordinate 860,824,329 downwards.
AGAACATAATATTCCACTTCTGTTCCATGGCAAGTAACCTCCTACTGATGAAGGTTACAAGGTAGTCTAGGCCCTCTTTATTTAACTGGGATAACACCACCCCTTTGCCATGCCCTGAGGCATCAGTCTTTGCAATGAATTATTTGGAGAAGTCAGTGTCCATGAGTACCGGGGCTGTACTCATGTCCTGTTTGAGGGTGTCAAAGACTTTCTGGCAGGCCTCTGTCATGATCACCTTCTTGGGCTGCTTCTTAGAAGTCAGCTAAGTTAAGGCGGCAACAATGGTGCCATAGACCTTACTAACCCACCACCTATAGTATGAAGTGAGCCACAGAAAAGCTGTAACTTCTGTTTGAGTTTTAAGAGGTTCCCAGACATGGATAGTCTCTACTTCGGCCTGGAGGGGCTGAACCTTGCCTCCAGCCCAAGAGGTGTCCAAGGTCACTACAAAACCTTGCCCAATCTGGCACTTACTGCCCTTGATAGTAAGGTCTGCCTGTTGAGGAGACTGAAGTACTTCCTGAATGTGAAACAGGTGGTCCTCCCAGCTGCTACTGTAGACAGCTATGTCATCCAAGTAAGCAGCACTGAAGGTCTCCGTCTGGGCTCGGACCTGTTTACCAACCTCTGGAAGGTGGTTGGGGCATTCTTGAGTCCAAAGAGCATCACCCTTAATTAGAAGTGGCCCGCTGTAGTTGAAAATGCTGACCTTTCTTTTGCCCCCTCAGTTAAGGCAATCTACTAGTATCCTGAAGTGTGGTCAAAAGTGGTCAGGAACATCTCAGCCTCCAACCTGTCAATGAACTCATCAGCTCGGGGGACTGAATTGAGCTCTCTGTAGTCCACACAGAACCTGAGTTGTGGTGGGGTGCCCAGTGGAACGGCTTTGGGGACCAGAACAACTGGGCTGGACTAGAGAATACTGGAGTGCTCAATTACTCATAGCAGAGGACCTGAATGCTGGTCCTCACTTTGTCTTACAACCTGTAAATCTAATTCTTAACAGGCATACTGTATCCAGAATCTGTGTCATGGGTACCCAGGAATGTAAGCCCAGGAGGGAGGTAGAACAGGGAGACAAACTGTCCTAACAACTGGCAACAGTCCCTCTGCTGTTTGTCAATGTTCTAAACTGCAGCACTTACCTGAATTCCAGGAGTTTCCGATGGGGTGATGCTGGAAACCCTCACTGCTCAAGCACTAACCTCGACATTAGATGATAGACTCTGTGCCAGCATCAGATCCGAGGAAAAGGATGGAATGGGATTAACACGAGAGAAAGATATTGTGCAGGGTTGATTGCACCTGGTCATGGGATAGCTGCGTCAGCACCCCAGAATGTTGCATAGCTACTTCATAGGGCATCTGTCAATAGGAAATAAATAATTAACTCTGCTCCCACATGAACGTACATAAATTGTGCATTTGTTTACATGTATTCTGAATCTCACCCTAAATACACAGGATAGTGCCTAAAAACCATAACCTGTTCTCATAATTAACATTCTTAAGGGGTTCTGAATTCATAGGTGATGTGACTTACATTTGATCAATGCAAAAAGGAATATCGAGAGAGGTTGAATGATCCACTATATCATTGGATATTCTCTTGAGTTATGACCATAGAACCATGTAGCAAGGGATAACATAAAGACAGCATCACAATTTGTACAATAACCATTTGAGCCCTTTGATAATGTCTCAAGATGTGCAGCTGTAGCACTGTGTGTAATATGTCAAATGTAAAATCTTTGCAATGCGAGCCTCTGTAGCGCTTGCAATAACTATTTTGATACCATCAACCAAGATTTTGCCACTTTGCATGTGTGTCTTTGTGGAGATAGTGTTTTAGTGCCAACAATCAAGGTCTTTATCTCTTTTGAAAATGTGAGTCTTTGTAGCGATATCAATAGTGTTGCAATTTCAATCACCAAGGCCTTGTCTTTTGAATAGGGGAGTCTCTGTGTAGCGCTTGAAAATTGCAATTATGCGGGCGGTGCACTGCGCTATGCGTTTGCATCGAACCTTGTCTGTGTCTTTGTTTCTCTGTCTCTTTTCTTGCAAGAAGCAGAAGATTCCGAAATCCAAATTTGCTGCGGGTCATCAAGAGGAGGAGTTGCTATCAGGAAGCCATAGCGAGAATTGCCACAGGAGCCTGGCACCATGAGCAATTAAGTGATGCATGATGAGACAAGGCCAAGCAACACTGTGCGTGTGTAAGCACCTTTTATAGTCACTGCTGCACATCAGCCAAAAGCATGTGCAGTTGTGAGAGTAGGTACACGAGCAGCTGGGTGTGTGTGGGTGCGGCCATTGGAGCACATTGGTGAGCACCTGTGCGGATCATGTGTCAACTGGCCATGTGTTTCAGATTGTGCATGGTTCTGTTTTCAGCACTAACCCTGCTACCAGGAATGTGTTAACCGAAACACTGAATCACAAATGCATACAGCATAAATTTACCACTGCAACCAGGGATGTCATAGTGTTGATACATCATGACCCAAAATAATACAAGTCACAAAACTTCAGTACAACATTTTCTAAACCCCAGGAGGGGGGGACTCTGTTAAAATGAAATGACTCAGTTGTTTAGGAACCTTAACACACTAGTTGGGCATTATATGGGCATGCATTAGCAAGTGCTGGAACCCTGACACTGTTCTGGGGTCAAGGTAGGGGAGAGGTTGACACCGTGCTCTGACTCATCTTTCTCTTTGGAGGATAGGAGATCAGGGTGAGGTTGACTCTCCTCATTCACTCTATTATCTGTCAACAGGAGCATGGTGAGCTCCGGCCTCTCATAGAGTGGTTTGAGGCAGTTAATATGGAGTATCTTTAAGGGGTTTCAGTGTGTCTTAAGGTCCACCAAGTAGGTGGCCTCCCCTTTCTCTCTTTTACCTCATAAGGCCCTGTCCAATGGTATTGGAGGACACTGAGCTTAAGTGGCTCACTCACCCATCCTTCATTGTCCTCCTCCATCTCCATCTCCTTCTCATTCTCCTCCTGGTTGGCTTCTAAGTTCTCAGAATGTTTGCATCTTGTTTCTGAGGGGTAGCATGTAGCTAACCACATCTTGGGGTGGGGCTTCTTGGGAGCTTGCTGCCACCCCTCCTTTGTTATACCGAGAGGTCCCCTTACAGGGTGTCTAAAGAGGTGTTAAAATGGGCTAAACCCACCTCCCATACAGCGACTGATGTGACATTCCAAAACTGAGCCTCTGTCAAATGTTTTTAGAGGTCAGAGCTAGCATATGTCCAGTTAGGACATCCTAAATAAGAATACTAGAACCCTCACCCATGTACATGGCATGCTTCATCATTGGGTTCAGCCCCTATGCCAAGCATGTGCTTCAATGCCTAGCAGACACTACTACTCAAAAAGACAGGGGAGACACTTTGGTGAGAGATCTTTTCACTACCCAATGTTGTGATCAGTGCACAAGTAATGTGAATGGATACTTCAAAATTGTGCAGGTTAAAATCGGCTTAAGATTCCCTATTGAACATGCTACACCCAGCTCCTTTCTGTGGTAACTCTCTGTAGGCTAAAAGCAGGCAGGGTAAGAGGACGTCCCATTTCTGCCTCGTGGGGTCAGATCATGCCCTTGAGGGTCAGGTTGAATCTTTCCATTAGCCGCTTGATTTGTGGATGATATGGTGTAGAGAACTTATAGGTTACCCCACACATACATCCTATATGGACTTCATGTAAGCTGACAATAAGTAGGTGCCCCATCAGACAACACTTCATTGAGGAACCCCCCTTATGTAAAAATCCCCAACAGGGCCCTAGCCACTGCAGGTGCAGTTATAGACTTCAGAGGGATGTCCTCTTGGTATCTAGTGGCATGGTCCACCAAGAATAGGATAAACCTGTTATCTAAGACAATTTTTGGGTCCAAGGGTACAACAATGTCGATGCCCACCCTTTCAAAGCCAGGTGCCAATGACAGGTGATGGATTCCAGGAACACTAGGGCTTTTTCCCTGTTTTCCCACTGGCCTGGCAGATGGCACATGTCCTGCAGAATGTATCCAAAGCTGTCTTCATAAGGGGCCAATGAAGTGGAAGACAAGACTTTCAAAACTCTTGTCCTGCCCCAGGTTTCCTTCCACGGGTATATAATCTGTGAGTCCCAGTACAAAAGTCCTGTGGCACTGCGAGACCACCAGCACACATGTTGCCTCATGCACAGGTGCATCAGGCTATATAGGAAGTCATTCTCCCAAGAGATGAGGTGTTCTGTACAGGTGTCACAAGCTGCTTGGGCTTCAGTTTGCTGCTTCAAGTCCTCTAGAGTTCAGCACTTTTGTGTCCTTTACAGAACATCTTCCTGGTGGGCCCACCCTCATCTTTTCATCCAGCAAGGCAAGGGAGATCCCCCAGGGCAACAGAGTCCACCTCAGTGGGCTTGGAGATCTCCTCCTCCTGCACCCTATCCACTTGATCCATGGGAGCTTTGGGGCTGGCTTCCCATGCCCCTGCCCTTTCCTTTCTTGGCAGCTGCCTTTGCCATTTTTCCAGGCTTCCCTGGCTGCCTTCCTGGGCTTGCAGACCCACTTAGACAACCCTAACGCCTACAAGTGTGACCTGAGCTCCTCTTATTCCCATGCAGTGTTCACCAAGGCATTGCCTAACAGGCAGTCCACAGGTGTGGCAAGGCTCAAAGCTATGTTAAGAGAACCTGAGACCCCCACCCATTCATGGGAACCAGAGCCACTGGGTAGTGACTCTCACAGTTGTCTACTACTATAGCCATTTGGAATGTACTGGATATCACCTGCTTTGAGGATGTCAGATGACACCTTACCGTAGTCATACCGGGTCCTGTGTCAGGACCTGTAACACTTATAGCACTTAGGGACAAACTTTCCATTGTTCTCATCTCCAACCGACATTTTGTGTGATCAGATTGAGGCTCTATCTCTTCCCCTGTGATCTATGATTGGGGGCTTTGAGAGAACTAATTTTCTATTTATATCCCCTCCTTTTTTCTTTTGGTGAGAACTTTGACCACCCTTTTGGAAGTCCCTCCAGATGCCTTCTTGGTCACTCTGGTACTGGTCTACTGGTCTGCCTCTTTAGAAAGCTCTCTGGGGTCAGTGAGCTTACGATCCACTAGGTTTTGGCGCTGCTCTGTAAAACAGATATTTTGCATGTGCTCTCGCAGGGTCACATTGTACAGCCTAATATAGTCATTGACTGTGCTACCCTCCACCCAACCACTCAGTGCCTTGTTGGATTAATGTCAGAAATCCACCCAAGACTGGTTTGGGAGTTTGTGGCTGCCCCGGACACTAAAGCAGTCCCTCTTGGGCCAACAAAAACGTAGCAAGGAAAATGGCCTTCATGGGAGCTTACTGCATCTGTCCTCCCACCTGTAGTGTTAGAGGTGTGTCCCTCCCCAATATGGACATGGTCATTCCAAGGGCTACCTCATATTCAGAAAAAAAACATTTACCTGTATCATCGCCACCACATAACTCAGCACCTGGTTTTGCAGAATCCAGACTCCCATCCCTCCAGTGGTCAATGAGGGTACACTGCCACCATTGCTACTGGGCTCTGTTTGCTTGGCCAGGTGGCCAGCTTTCTCGGAGCTCAGCGGCCATTCTCCTCTCCTCCATATGCACCTCCTCCTTGACTGCTTCCAATTTCAATTTAGCCAGCTGTAGCCTTGTCCCCCCTCTCAACCTTCCTGTCCTCTAGCTCCTCTAGGGACAAACTGTTGTAAGACACAATGTTCCCTGCCCTGGCAGGGGGCACTACTATTGGGAATGAGCTGTCCTCCTCCCCTGAGTGTTGCAGTTTAGACATGCACCCAGGTCCTCCTCTTGCTCCCCCAGAGGCTTCATCTCATTCTCTGCTGTTTAGCAACAGGTGGGCCTCCTCATAGGCTTTGAGAGCCTTTTGAAGCACATAGAGCTCTTATTGACTTGAAGCTCCCTCTCTTTGCAGAATCCTCTGAGCTTAGCTACAGTGCAGCTCTCTGGGTTGCTGAGCTCAAACTCCATACTTGCAGACAGAGTCACAAGTACAGACCTTCCAGTAGAATGGAAGTGAATGTTGAAAAAGCAACAAATGGCCAAACAAGAAGAATCTAAAAAGAGTTTGAATATAATTTCAAATTATAATAGGAAAGTTTGTGTTACATAAATCACTGTGTGGCACTGCACAAAAACAAGCACTGGATCCCACCACTGAGCACCAATGTGAGAAACTAGGATGTAGGTTGAGGAGGCATGAAACCGTACTCAAGCATCAACCACAATCCTGGTCAGAGTGAACCACAAAAATGTACTAACCTGTGCTTAATCCTCTAGTAGCTTGGCGCAAAAGCAGCCAAGCTTAACAGAGGCAATGCATAAAGTAGTAAAAACAGCGATAAAGTGGAAACACAACACAGTAAAAATCCCACATCTATTTAGGACAATAGAGTACATTTTAATAAATTATTTGACACTAAAACAACAAAAATCCAATCAGTAGAATAGGAGTTATGCAAGTTTGAAGATTCAGGTAAAAATTGTGACTAAAAGCATAAACGGCCAAATGTGGTCATCTGGTTACGCTAGACCGAGAACAAAGTCACAAGTTCAGGTTTACCACAATGGAGTGTGGGTTGGATACAGGGACCAAGCTAGCCCTGGTAAGAATTGTGCCTTAAGTCCTATGCAGCAGTCTGTGTAAGTTCTGAGATACCATGCAGGTCCTGCGTCAAGTTGCATCAGTGTTGGTTCCATTGAGGAGCTGCAAGGGCTGTGTAGACTTGCATTGCACTACTTCGAGTTGGGATGATGACCACAGCTGGGCTGGCACAGCACCTTTAGCCCCACTTCCACGGGTCAAGCATTGGGGTCACCACTTGTCGGGGTTAGGAATCACAGCAGGAAGAGTCCTGATACAGGGTCCAGGGTGCTGGAGCTTATATCCCTGTAGCACAGAACAGGAGGCCAGCCAACTATCCCTTAGAGTCACTCTTGTGATACTGGGTTTAAGGTATTGGTCCAACCCTCCTCCTTTCATCAGCAGGACAGCAGAGCAGTTCTTCTTCTAAGTCATGTCCCAAAGTGATTTGAGAAGTGGGTCTGAGGGTCCTATTTTTAAACCTGGAACTTCCTTTGAAGTGGCAAAACTTCTGGAGATGATTCACTACAAAAATATCCAAAATGTTCCCCCTCCCTTCCATGTTTCCAGTCTATCTGCAGACACACAGACACAATAGAGTAATGAGAAGTTGTGATAGTGGAGGCATGGTCTTTTGAAGTGCAAGTGGAGCTGTGCACAGCCGTGCCCCCTAATATCCTGCCTAAGATATCCAATCCTGACACATCCAAGCCCTCTATTATGTGGCTTTCTGTGAGGAATAAACAACGACAATGGTTTGGGAAAGAAAATGGCAACTTTCTAAAAGTGGCATTTTCAGAACTGTGACTTAAAATCTGACTTTGCTATTAAAGAGGATTTCAAATACAATTCCTCAGACACCAAACATGTCCTACCTGTTCCTAATCAAAATGTAATAATGTAACTGAATGAGGGAGCTGTTTTGCTTTCACTAATGACCGAGCTGACAAAAATCTCTGGAATGCACTTCTCAGTTCAAAGAAGACATTTATTATTATTTCACCACAAAGTTCCTAAAAAGAAGATTAGTAGTTCGAAAGCACACATTTAAAAATAGTCACAGCAATGAAAGAAAAATATACCACAATGATTCTCATCTGCAATGTACACAGCAAATATATGTGATTTATTTCATAGCATAATTGCAAAGCAAAGAACAAAGTAAAAATTCATCACCGTAGGTCCTGCCAAGCTCTTCATCTTTCTCATGCCAGCAAGAAGATTACCCTGTTCAACTGAGAGGAAGAGATATCCACCCTCATGGGACAAGTGTGCGTGTCAGGCATTCGACGTCTAATCCTGACTGAGGTCTTGGAAATTCCACTACTACTGAGCAAACCCACCTTTTTATATCTTAAAGAACCGAAAGGGCCCTCTGGAGAAAACCCCTCCCATGAAAGAGAAATATTCAAACATGCTGGCTACTGTAGGTCAGAGTTGGAAGAAAAGCATTGAGAACTGGCCAAAATCTCAAGGCTCTTCTCCCAAGGCCGAACCGTTCCCTGCACTGAAAAAACATGTACATTCTTATCATGCTAACTGGCTAACTGTTCAGTGAGATAGAATATGAAAAACAAGCACAGTTTACCATGTGGAAAAACACAGCTGCATTTAACAAGGTCTCAACTGCAACGTCTAACGCCACAATAAAGTCAATAGGCAGCTAAACTGAATACAAAATGTAATCTGCAATTGGTGAACACTGAACAGCTAATCCAGATGCAAAGTGGTGCAACACAAAGTCAGTGGTCAAAAATACCTATTTTACTACATTTCCACCCTTTGATCAATGACTTTGTGTACTTTTCTCTTATTTAAAAAAAAAAAGAAAACATAAGCAAATCAGGTTTGCATTGTATACAGCAACATAATGCAATGATAAAAGCAATCGCTAGAAAGCAATGGAAGTGGATTAACGTATTGATCTTTTAAACATTTAAACCAGACAAACCTACAGTGAAACAACTGAAGCTTATATATATATATACATATATATATATATTCTGATTGGGATAATGACTGATTGAATAGGATAGCAAGTTTGTATAGAATTAGGTGAAAACATCATGAGTTCTAATCATGTAAAGGTACACGGTCCACCTGAAAGGTTTGCTGGAATATAAGTGTTCCCATACGAGAATAGTCAGCCAACTGGCAATTTTGCTTAATGAGACTGGCAGCAGTCATCAGATGATGACAAGCCATGGGTTAGTTCCAGTGGAAGAATGTAATCAAACAGGTTGACAGAACATCCATGGTACTTTGTGTTGATCCCACGTAGAACTTGAATCTGTGAAGCACAATTTGCGCAAAATGGATCCATATGTTTTGTACTTTAAAAGCAGCAGGAGCGTTGCACAAAGGTTATCAATCAGGTACAGGTTGGGGGTGTGGTCCCTCCCCCAACCCCACACGCAGACGCCCGAAGGGAGACCACACAGCACACTCATGGTCAGTGGCAAGTCATAGTAAGATCTATAAAAGAAACAAGTATGACTTTTCTTGCAAATAACATTTGTCATCTGAAATGTGCTCTCCTTTTTCCTTTCTTTGTTTTATAATCAGTAGGATGTTATTGGGGCCCTTTTGCTATAATTTCTGCAGGTTCTGAATGGCCATTTGGGGATTCAACCCCCACCTTAACACTGAGGTTTTTATCTGCTGAATCACAGCTTCCCTTTCCTTGCACTGTCAGAAGGACTGGGACAGTTCTTTTCCTTACCAATCCTCCATTCACTGCACTTATGATAAGTTAGACAATTCTGTCTCCAATCTGTATGAATAAATCAGCTTCTCCACTATTTAAGAGCATAGCTTTGATTTCTTTCTGTCCTGGTAACTTTCCTCTCCCTAACTGATCTTTGAATGTTTGTGGGACAGATCTCTGTTGTGTGTGCTGACAAATGGGACATTGCAAAATCACAGTTTTGATCAAATCTAGGGGAATGTGCATCCTGCTAATCTCTGCCCACCTATAAGTGGCTTTTTCCCCCAGTAGTCCACATGTCTGGTGCGCCCACTTAGCCATCCCCACCAATTCAGAATTCTGGGTTGACACTTCTGCCTCTGAACTTTTGTCTTTAAAGTCTGCAAGGGAATTGAACCAGCGTTCTAATGAGTCAATGGGACAATGAGCATCTATGACTTTACTCTGTTTTAACATTTCCCACATTTCATGCCACAACTCTTTGCAACACACCTCCTTTGAATGAATGAACCAGTTATGTGCATGCCATGTAGAAAGCCAAACGGCTAATCCATTGGCATTGGACCAGGAATCAGTGTAAAAATGACATGTCCCAGGCAGCTTTTGCTTTAGAGTCTGATACACAGTGTACAGCTCTGTATATTGGCTACTTTTCCTTCTACTGTGGTAGACAACAACTTTTCAGTAACTGGATTGTATGACACTGCTTTCCAATGCCTTTTAGTACTCACATATTTCAATGAACCGTTATTGAACCAAAAATGTTTTCTATCCTCGGGGAACAAGAATTCAAATAGTGCACTCCATTTCACCGGTGACTATTTTACCTGTGGTACGTTCTGCACTCTCTCCTCATCCTGTACAGGGGCTTGTGACACCTGTTCATGTAGGTCTGCAGTGCCTGCCGGTCCTACTCGAGCCCTGTCTTGTATGTACCAGATCCAGTGTATGATACTAGCCTCTTGTGCATGTCCTATACAGTGAGATTTAGGTGAATTCATCACCCACTGCATGACTGGTATTTCAGGTTTCAGAATTGCATTACAACCTAGTGTAATTTGCTCAGTATCCACTAGAGCCCGACAACAAGCCAAAAGCTGTTTTTCAAAAGGAGTATAGCGCTCCCCAAAGTCAGGTAGTTTTCTAATCCAAAACCCCAGGGGCATCCTTGTCCGCCCCTGTTTCTGCCACATACTCCAGTTTGCATATTGTCCCTGAACAGTTACATGTAACTCAATGTTTCCCTCTTGCACTGTACACAAGTCAAAAGTCTGTTGAATTATTTCATTTGCCAAATCAAAAGCACACAGCTGCTCTTCACTCTATTCAAACCCAAGTTTTTTTCCTAGTTACTTTTTACCAAAGGGTTAAGATTTCACTCAGATAAGGGTCATGCTGTTTCCAAAAATCAAACAATTTCATGAAACTCTGTGTCTCTTGCTTAGAGCGAATAGTAGCAAACTCCAAAATCTTTTGTTTTAACTGGAACAACATCTCTCTATGTTCTGGATTCCACTGAATTTCCAGAAACTGAACATTTTGCGACAGTACCTGTGTCTTGTCTGAACTAATTTTACACATTGTACTCTGAAAAGTGGTCTGAATATTTGCGACAGTACCTGTGTCTTGTCTGAATTAATTTTACACACCGTACTCTGCAAAAGTAGTCACATCACCAACTTTTTGCTCAATGTAATCTTTTAAAGAATGCACTTCAACTCCTGGCAAAAACTGTGGGCTACTCTGTGCACGAACTATGCTCTGCTCATGCAGCTCACACTGGCCCCCACCTTTTTTAACCACCTCATTACTGGAATGTGGAAAGCCAGATTCTCCTGTAACAGCTTGGTAGATTTCAGTTTTATCTTGCAATAATTTGTTCTGGCTAACTTAATTCTTATTTTCATATTGTAACTGTTTACATCTCTCATGCATTTTCTGTAAGCAGACAAAAGTATCCAAACCCTCCGATCAAGAACAGTTCTGCTAAAAAAACATATTTTCTAAACATGAAAACACTTTTGTTTTATCCAAGCACCCATCCGAAAACTTAAAAAGTCTTGATAAACAAGAAAAAATATTTGCCAAAACATCATAAGACATTTTAATTTCACATGCACCAGGGGCACTTGAGAATGACCAGAAATCTTGGCCCATCACAGCGGTAGATTATGAGTGCCATAATCTGCCCATAGGTGCGTCCTGCCCTGGGTTTGGGGGTAACACTCGGGCTGAACTTTACTTCTGGAGATCCGCATTTCAGGCTGTCCCAAATCTCAACCTGCTGCAGTGGTAGCCCTCAACCTAAATATTGGATCCCAAGGCTGCTCTTACTCTTCTTTCCCGGCTGTGTGCTGGCACTAGGTTTGGTGGGTTTCTGATATCTATGGCCTTGTCGGTTCTCCGTGGACTGTTCCCTTTCACTAGTGGTGCACTGTATCAACACTGGGCCTTGGGAGGCCTATGGGAGGACAGAGGAGGTCTGGTTGGCACTGCACTGGCCTTTGCCCTGAGACCCTGACATGGGATCTGCATCCACCACCCCAGGGTAGTTTCCAGTGGCTCCGGACTCTGTTCCCCCACCAGTGATGGATTTGGAGGTGTTTTCACCTGCCCCTGATAAAATGTACACAGTTTTGGCTGCTTTTGCTGAGTCCCGGGTGTCATTTGAAGCTAAGTTTGACTCGTTAACCAGTGACCTGGCGATCCTTCAGGAAAATCGCCACAAGCTGTCTGAAAAGGTCACTGCAAATACACAGGCGCTGGGAAAGCTGCGTACGGCTGCCTGAGCTGTTGCTGAGCAGACTAAAGACATGGCAGAGAGACATCTTATAGGCCTAACCAAGTCTGCAGAGGGTATGGACCCGGTGCAGTTCTTGGAATGATGGATCAAACAGGAAGTTGCCCCACTACACTTTTGCCCTGTTTTGTGACTGGAGCTGAACATAGGCCCATAGTGGTGAGACTTTTGAACTACAGTGACCAGGATGCAAGGTGATGTTTTTCCGTGATTACATGCTGGCGGGCCAGCACTGCAGTGGCGTAACAAAACTTGAGTAGGCCCGCTTCAAAGTACATGGAGGCGCCCCCCTCCAGACTCACCCAGGTGTTTCAAGCCAGGGTACTGTGCTGAGGGGGTTCCCTGGAGCTCGGGGAACACCACACCACAGTGGCTGCAGGGCTTTTGTTATGCTACTGCTGCACCGTATGTCTTCCTTTCTTCAGGTCATATGGCGACTGCGTGAGCTGTGCCTCAGGTATGCTCTTCTCTGCCAAATTGCAGATTTCTGATGAACAATGTACACACTCTTTCTCGCAGCTGGAGGAGGCCTGGGACTGAATGAAGTGTTACACAGGCCACCACCATAGCTACTCGCCATGGCCTCCCCCAGCACGGCCAAGGATGATCCACGTTATGAACATTGTCTAACGACTGCGCGGCTCAAAAGGGTGATGCCTACTGTTGCTCAATGCCAAAAGTAGCAACGCAGTGCTGTTTCATCTGCTGCCTCTCTTCAGGGGCTTTCCTTGACACCTTACTTTCTGACATCTGATTCAACTGCCTCTGCCGATGACGGGCTGTGTGAGAACTCTGGTTCTGATAATACTAACCCCCCAGTGCTCATGGCTCAATATATAGAGGATTTGGCATAGATCTGTCTTCTACCACGCAGATACTCAATGAGTTTGCAGGAGATTCTGGCCTCAAAGTCAACTGGGCCATATCCTGTATCTTCTCACTCTAAGTGGATCATGCCAGGGCCAACGACCGCAGAAGCACCGCCAACAGGCTGGCGGTGCTTCCGGGGGCATTCTGACAGCGGCGGTAAAGCCACGGTCAGAAAAGGGAAGCCGCCGGCTTCCCGCCGGCTTCCCGCTGGCTTCCCGCTGCCCCAGGGAATCCTCCACGGCGGCGCTGCAAGCAGCGCCGCCATGAGGATTCCGACCCCCTTCCCGCCAGCCTGGTTCTGGCGGTTTTCACCGCCAGAACCTGGCTGGCGGGAACGGGTGTCGTGGGGCCCCTGGGGGCCCCTGCAGTGCCCATGCCATTGGCATGGCATGGGCACTGCAGGGGCCCACTAACAGGGCCCCCACATTGATTTTCAGTGTCTGCGTGGCAGACACTGAAAATCGCGACGGGTGCAACTGCACCCGTCGCACACCAGCAACTCCGCCGGCTCCATTCGGAGCCGGCATCCTCGTTGCTGGTGCTTTCCCGCTGTGCGGGTGGGCGGCCTTTTGGCGGTCGCCCGCCCGCCCAGCGGGAAAGTCAGAATCACCGCGGCGGTCCTTTGACCGCGCTGCGGTGTTCTGGCGGGGGAACTTTGGCGGGCGGCCTCTGCCGCCCGCCAAAGTTAGAATGACCCCCTAAGTGTCTTATCCATGCACTTTGCTTCCTCCTCTTTGCCCAGCCTTTTGTTAGAGGACATGATGCCCGCTAATATGAGATCAAGATTTATCACTTACTGGCGAATCAGTTAGAAGGTAGCCTAGGCAAAGCTGCTCATGTTCTCATATAGCATTCTGGGGATCTCTGCCTCTGTTGCTGATTGAGAGGGTTACCTTGTCAAAGATGGTGGTTCTGCTGCACCTCCTTTATTATTTTGTGAACCCTCCTCTTCTCATTCCTCTTTCCAATTTCAGCAACTTGATTCTAGTATTGTGTGCTGTGGGGTGTTGGTCGCTGTCATGTTGCACTTGCCATACTGAGGCAACTGGTGGAGGCATGGGGGCTTGCTCCCCCAAATTTGGAATGTTATTACATGGCAGCTCAACTGCAGTGGGTGGCCCAATGGCTGGCGGGAAGCTCCCTCCCTAAAAGCATGCTGTCTCATAAGGACTTGTGGAATGGCCTGTTTGATTATACACTTTCCGTCTACAGGCCTGTTTAGAGTGGCTATGACATGTATGTATAGATTGCATAAACTGATGACAGGACACACCCCTTTTGATCCAGCTATCCCTTTGGTGGGCCTCCCAATCACATCAGTCAGTTGCAGCTCAGTCACCTGCAGACTTGACATGAATCAGGCATCTTCACGGAGGGGGACCTTTCCCAGAACAGGAAGCCTATGACCTTTGCTACCTTGGTGTCTGAATCGGGCCTCCTGTCTGTGCAATTCCTAACATATGAATACATTAAGCATTCTCTATGGCAGTTTGTTTCCCGTCTGGGAGGTGGTTCTGCACATACATGAAGCTTACCAAACACTCCACATGGCAGGCACTTGGAGCAAGCTCTTTCAATGGCTTAACAGAGCCTTCTGCGCTTTCCATGACTTCAGTTGGCATAAAATACTTCCTAACACCCACAGGTGTCCCATGGGGCCTGATTCAAAAACATACAGTTTAATATTCTCAACAGGGACTAACTCACCCAGATTAGGATCAGTAGGATTTTCCAGACTCAACCCCGACCTGTCGACACTGTAAGCTGTCCGGGGCGGACCGTGTCCACATTCTCTGGGTTCAGATTCACAAAGTTCTGATGACTACAACTAGCTTTGTCATTCCTGACTTCCCAACTAGCCTGCTTCTTGGCCTACTCCCTCACCCACCTCTAGACTGACCCGCAACTAGATTTCGGGACCTAGTTCACCTTCGTTCCAAGCATGCAGATGCTATGAGGTGGCAAAAGTCTTCCTCCCCCTCCGTCACCACTTGGTCCTAAGAGTTGCTTCAGTGGAGATATGCGGAGTCCACTCTGTTGCCCCAGGAAGACAAGGTGGGTCTAGTTATAGCATATCACAGGGCTGGGATACACTGTTAGAACAGTTTAAGATTAATATTTGCGATGACACTCACCCTCCATAAGTGCTCTCTGGGGAATTTTTCACTTACAGTTCACACACTGGATCTTTGAGGGCCAAATGGGTGAAACCTGAGCTGGGCTTGACATGTGATTGGTGTGGCTGTCCATGGGCTCTGTGGGGAGTGTACTATGATTTGAACTCTTCTTTCTGTTCTCACTACAGGAGAAATTAAGTGCTACAGGAAGTGTTTTGTTGACACTGGGCAGGGTTGTGGGGCTTGGTTTAGAAGGGTGGGGGGTTGTTTAATGCCATTTTACAGCCAAAATGTGTAGGTGCCTACTTATGGTCCATTCTGGTTTGGACCTGATTAGTCATTGGAATCATTCTGTTTACATCCTCCATTGTTTGTGGTTTACGATACTGTGTACTATGCTTGCACCTTTACACCATTAAATGTTTTTTTAAAGTGCCACTCAATGATATCCAATGGGAGAGATAGGCCCTGCAGTAGTGAAAATTAATTTGTGCATTTTTCAGCACCAGAACATGTAGAGCTTAAAATTGACATGCCCAACTTTTTAATTAGAATACACCCTGCCTTGTGGACTGGGTAAGGCCTATTTTAGGGGTGACTTAAACTCTCTTTTTATTAAGTATAAGGCTTTGAAAAGATTTTATTTTGCCAATTCCAATTGGCAGTTTAATACTGCCAGCAGGCTTTAATGGCAGGCCTGGGACATGTTTTGAGAGACTATGTAAGTGGGTGGCACAATAGATGTTGCAGACCCACTAGTACTTAATTTATAAGCTCTGATGATATGGTATACCACTTCACCAATAAGTAAATTAAAAACCCAATCAGGAGTATGCTAATTTTAGCATGTTTAGGTAGGGAGCACAAGCACTTTAGCACTGGTTAGCAGTGGTAAAATGCACAGAGTCATAAGGCCAACAGCAATGAATTTAGAAAAATAGTAGGGGTGAAGGCAAAAGGTTTGTTGGAAGACCACCCTAAGACTGGCAGGTATAAAAAGCTTATTTTTCTATCTTACAATATATCTTTAACCCCTTCGCTGCCAGGCCTTTTCCCCCCTCCTGTGCCGAGCCTTTTTTTTGGCTATTTGGGGCAGTTCGCGCTTAGGCCCTCATAACCTTTTGTTCACATAAGCTACCCACACCAAATTTGCGTCCTTTTTTTCCTACATCCTTGGGATTCTAGAGGTACCTAGACTTTGTGGGTTCCCCTGAAGGAGACCAAGAAATTAGCCAAAATACAGTGAATTTTTTTTTTTTCCCCAAAAATTGGAAAAAAGGGCTGCAGAAGGCAGCTTGTGGTTTTTTTCCCTGAAAATGGCATCAACAAAGGGTTTGCGGTGGCAAGATCACCATCTTCCCAGCCTTCAGGAACAGGGAGACTTGAATTGGAAAACACCATTTTTCAATACAATTTTGACATTTTACTGGGACATACCCCATTTTTACCATTTTTTGTGCTTTCAGCCTCCTTCCAGTTAGTGACCGAAATGGGTGAGAAACCAGTGCTGGATCCCAGAGAGCTAAACATTTCCGAAAAGTAGACAAAATTCTCAATTCAGCAAGGGGTCATTTGTGTAGATCCTACAAGTGTTTCCTACAGAAAATAACAGCTGAAATAAAAACAAATATTGAATTTGAGGATTAAAAAAACAGCCATTTTTCTCAACGTTTTACTTTGTAACTTTTTCCTGCAGTGTCAGATGTTTGAAAGCAATATACCGTTACGTCAGCTGGACTCTTCTGGTTGCGGGGATATATAGGGCTTGTAGGTTCATCAAGAACTCTAGGTACCCAGAGCCAATAAATGAGCTGAACCTTGAAATGAGTTTTTATTCTATACCGGGTATACAGCAATTCATTTGCTGAAATATAAAAAGTGAAAAATAGGTATCAAGAAAACCTTTGTATTTCCAAAATGGCCACAAGATAAGGTGTTGAGAAGCAGTGGTTATTTGCACATCTCTGAATTCCGGGGTGCCCATACTAGCATGTGAATTACAGGGCATTTCTCAAATAGACGTATTTTTTACACACTGCTTTACATTTGGAAGGAAAAAATGTAGAGAAAGCCAAGGGGCAATAACACTTGTTTTGCTATTCTGTGTTCCCCCAAGTCTCCAGATAAAAATGGTACCTAACTTGCGTGGGTAGGCCTAGCGCCCACGAAAGGAAATGCCCCAAAACACTATCTGGGCACATCAAAATGATCAAATACAAAACTACCTGTTTTTGCAGGGGGCACCTGCGTTTTTGGTCCTGGGATCAGTAGCCTTCTAGGGAAATCTACCAAACCCAGACATTTCTGAAAACTAGACACCCGAGGGAGTCCAGTGAGGTGTGACTTGCGTGGATCCTCCAATGTTTTCTTACCCAGAATCCTCAGCAAACCTCAAATTTAGCTAAAAAAAACATTTTTCCCACATTTCTGTGTGGGATCACCACACTGGGACACATTTCATACCACCCAATGTTCCCCTCAGTCTTCCGTTAATAATGATACCTCATTTGTGTAGGTGGGCCAAGTGCTTGTGAAAGGGAAGAGCCAAAAACATGTCGATATTGAGGGGGAACAAAAGGGGGTCCAAAAGGGCAGTTTGCAAAAAAACATTTTTAGGCAGACAAGTGCAGCAGAATTATGATCAGTATAGATGAGACAATGCTGGGTGGTAGGAATTTTGTGGATTCCTGCAGATTCCGGAAGGTTCCATCACGAAAACGTGGGGAAAAATGTGTGATTTCCAGCAAAGTTGGAGGTTTGCAGGGGATTGTGGGTACAAAAATAGTGCGGGGTGCATGTGAAACACACCACCCTGGAATCACCCAGATGTTTAGTTTTTAGATGTGTCTAGGTCTTGTGGATTTTTCTACATGGCAGAGTCCCAAAGTCCATAAAGTGCAGCCCTCACCATTCCAAGTGGGACGATTTTGAGAGTAAGCCAAGTTCTCATGGTCCAAATGCAAAACTAAAACCCAAAATAATCAAATGTCTTCTTGCTTGCTGTGGGATAAGATGTTTTAGAGTGCGGGGAGAGCTGAAAGACTGTTACCCCCTTCAGTTGAGGTGGGGGCGTAACCAGGCCCATACTGGTTGGTAGCCACCACCCCAATATTTTTTGTTTTTTTAAAATTCCCTGGCATCTACTAGACTTTCTGCCCCCCTGGGGTGTGGATCAGGGTTAATTGCCCCATCTGCCCACTGGTGGGCAGAACAACTTTGGCCCCACCCTCTTATTTTTGAGAAAAAAAACTTCGCTGGCCTCTGGTGGGCTTTCTGCCCCCCCCCCCCCCCTTGGGAGCAGATGGGCCTTCCAAAAATAGGCCCATCTTCCCCCAATGGGGGGCAGATATGGCCAACAGTAATGTGCCCCCATGGGGAGCGACCCTTGCCCAAGGGGCTGCCCCCCTAAAGAAAACACACGCATACACACACACCAATCCCTGGTGCCTAAGTGGTTTCTGCCCCCATGGGGGCAGATTGGCCTAACAAAAATTGGCTGATCTGCCCCCAAGGGGGGCAGAAATGGTCTACATACAATTTGCCCCCCAGGGGAGCGACCCTTGCCTAATGGGTCGATCCCCATCTCTAAAAAAACAAACAAACAAAAAGAAATTGCCCTGGCGCCTAGAGGTTTCTGCCCCCCCCGGGGTGCAGATCGGCCTAATAACAATAGGTCGATCTGCCCCCGGGGGGCAGAAATGGCCTAAAATAAATTTGCCCCCGAACCCCAAATCCCCCCTGGGAGCGACCCTTGCCTACGGGGTCACAGGTGCCTAGTTGTTTCTGCCCCCCTTGGTGGCAGATTGACCTAAAATTGGCCGATGGTCTAAATACAATTTGCCCCCCAGGGGAGAGACCCTTGCCTAATGGTTCGCTCCCCATCTCTAAAAAAACAAACACAAAAAAAAAATTAGCCCTGGCGCGTAGAGGTTTCTGCCCCCCTGGGGGGTAGAAATGGCCTAAATACAATTTGCCCCTCCAGGGGAGCGACCCTTGCCTAAGGGGTCGCTCCCCATCTGTAAAACAAACAAAAAAAAATCCCCGGTGCCTAGTGGTTTCTGCCCCCCTTGGGGCAGATCGGCCTAATTAAAATAGGCTGATCTGCCCCCCCAGTGGGGCAGGAATGGCCTGAAATAAATTTGCCCCCCATGGGGAATGACCCTTGCCTAAGGGGTCGCTCCCCTTGGTTGAAATTCACGAGAAAAAAAAACTCCCTGGTGTCTAGTGGTTTCTGTCCCCCTTGGGGCAGATTGGCCTCATAAAAATAGGCCAATCTGCCCCCAAGGGGGGCAGAAATGGCCTAAATATAATTTGCCCCCTAGGGGAGCGACCCTTGCCTAAGGGGTCGCTCCCCACCTCTAAAAAACAAAACAAAAAAAATAATCCCTGGTGCCTAGAGGTTTCTGCCCCCGGGGGGCAGAAAAGGCCTTTAAAAAAATGCCATCCCTGGGAGCGACCCTTGCCCAAGGGGTCGTTCCCTCATACCAATTTCCTTAAAAAAAAAAAATCCCTGGTGTCTAGTGGGCGTTTTAGCAGCCGGATTGCTTCCAATCCGGCTGCTAAAACGCACAGAGAGACTTCAAAGGGAAGGAAATTCATTTCCTTCCCTTTGAAACCTCTCCAGCCTCCTCCACGTGATCAGAAGAGAAATGCTTTCCATTTCTCTTCCGATTTCCAGTGCAATGGGAGGAGGCTTCTGTGATAGTCAGCGCGCGATCGCGCGCTGACGTCACGGGGGGGGTGGAGAGCTCGGGGGTGGAAGGGGAAGGGCTTCCCCTACCATCCCTGCCTTGGGGGAGGGGGGGATGGGGGAAACCCCACAGAGGTAGCACTAGCACTCCCTCTGGGCTCTGTGCCCAGGACGTAATGGTTACGTCCTGGGCACACGAGCACTGTGCCTCAGGACGTAACCATTACGTCCTGGGCACAGAAGGGGTTAAGTTTCCAATTTCCAAGAAAGATTCATTCCCCTTACCTATTCCATTCAGAAACGACCTGACGTCCCCAACCTGTGCAATAATATATTTCTCCCTTAGAAATTAGCTTATAGCTTGATCTGTATAATGAATTAAAGCATCAGCACCCTTAGCATTCATGTACGTTTTGATCACCATAATGTCTTTTAACTAATCAATGTATTGCCAGACAGATCTGGTAAAAAGTGGACTACACTACTATATAAGCACCTTCTGGCACATCAGAGATTGCAGTACAGGGTCACAATTGTCAGTGATTTTCAAAATGACTATTACTGTGAGTGAATAATTGGTTCTGACCCATATAAACCCCTCCTAAATGTTTTGATTCTTGACCACCTGGATTCTAGAAAATGGCTTTGAGTGCTAACTTCTAGGGCTTATATTTTAAAATAACGTATGCTCCTGTGCAGCTGTGGTAAAAGGCTCTGCTCTGGATACACATGAATACGTGTGCACGTGTGTGGATGAGCGAGTGGGACTAATGTCTAACTCAGCCAGAAATCTGCATAAATGTAGCCTGCCAGATAAGATACTCAATCAATTGTTTACATTATAGGAAGATCTTGTAATTTTTTAAGGCATCCTGGCAGTCGGTTTACACCCTGTCCAAGCAAGGAGCCTCACTCTTGTCGGGACAAAGGCGAAACACACCTGGTAAACCCCCACTCACCCCCTTGGTAGCTTGGCACGAGCAGGCAGGCTTAACTCAGAAGCAATGTGTAAAGTATTTGTACCAACACACACAGTAATACAGTGAAAACGTTACAAAATGGAAACCACACCAGTTTAGAAAAATAGGCAATATTTATCTAAATCAAACAAGACCATAACAACAAAAATCCAAGATACACAAGTCAAAATATGAATTTTCAAAAGAATAAGTCTCTTACTCCATAGAAAGCAATGGAAAGGTTGATTTTGCACAAAGTACTTGGTTAGCCTAAAATATAAAGCCACACGGGTGAGCGTGCATCGGAAAAGGCAGCAATGTGTCGATTCCTTCCTTGCAAGGGACGCCTTGTGTGGTTTCTTCTCCGGTCAGGTTGGCGATACGTTGTTTTTCTCCCTCGCAATTCCCAGACGGGGCACCTAGGATCCGCTCAGGTTCACAATGACTTTGACACAGAGGGACAATGCGTGGAAAATCCGGTTGCATGTTTTTGGAAAACCGTGCTGCGTGGGGTCTGCGTCGTTATCAGCAGCCATAAGTGGTGTTGTGCATTGTTTCTACAGCTGTAATGCGTCGATCTCCCAGCCGCAATGCAGGTGGAGCATCGATTTCAGCTGCAAAGCCAACGGCTAGTTGTTTATCAGTCGCATTGCAGATGGTGCGTTGAAAATTTCCCCACACATTGTTCTGTGTGTGGATTTTCAACTCTTGTTCTGCCAACTTCACCTTTCAAGGGCCCAGGGACTGGATGGGGCACCACTTGGCAGGACAGGAATATCAGCAGTGAGTCCAGAAGCTGGCAGAGGAAGTCTTTAATGGCCCTGAGACTTCAAAACAGGAGGCAAGCTCAGTTGAAGCCCTTGGAGATTCTTCACAAGCAGGAACATACCACAAAGTCTGATCTTTGTCCCCCTTTCACAGGCAAAAGCTGCAACTTCAGGATAGCCCAAAAAAAGCACAGGCAGGGGCAGCACTTCTCCTCGGCTCTTCAGCTCTTCTCCTTAACTGAGGTTCCTCTTAAGTCCAGATGTGATCTAATTTTCAGGGGTTTTGGGTCCAATACTTTTACCCCTTTCTGCCTTTGAAGTTGGTAACCTCCAGAGGGAAGTCTTGCTTGTTTGCAAGATCCTTCCTAGCCCAGGCCAGGCCCTAGACACACACCAGGGGATTGGAGACTGCATTGTGAGAGGGCAGGCACAGCCCATTCAGGTGTAAGTGACCACTCCTCCCTCCACTGTAGCACAGATGGCCCATCAGGATATGCAGGCTACACCCCAGCACCCGTTGTCTCATGGTCTAGAGGGCATTCACAAACAGCCCAACTGTCAAACTGACCCAGACAGGGAAGCCACAAACAAGCAGAGTTACAGAATGGTTTGAGAAAGAAAATGCCTACTTTCGAAAAGCGGCATTTTCAAACTAACAATCTAAAAAACAACTTCACAAAACAATGTATTTATAAATTGTGACTTCAGAGACCCTAAACTCCAAATTTCTATCTGCTCTCAAAGGGAATCTGCACTCTAATAATATTTAAAGGCAGCCCTCATGCTAACCTATGAGAGAGATAGGCCTTGCAACAGTGAAAACAGAATTTAGCAGTATATCACTGTTAGGACGAGTAAAACACACCAGTAAATGTCCCACCTTTAACATACACTGCACCCTGCCTATGGGGCTACCTAGGGCCTATCTGAGGTGTGCCTTAAATGTATAAAAAGGGAAAGTTTAAGCCTGGTAAGTGGGTACACTTGCCAAGTCGAATGGGCAGGTTAAAACTGCATACACAGACACTGCAGTGGCAGGTCTGAGCCATGTTTGCAGGGCTACGTATGTGGGTGGCACAACCAGTGCTGCAGGCCCACTAGTAGCATTTGATTTACAGGCCCTGGGCACCTCTAGTGCACTCTGCTAGGGACTTACTAGTAAATCAAATATGCCAATCATGGGTAGCCAATGACACCTGCATTTTACATAGGAGAACCTGCACATTAGCACTGGTTAGCAGTGGTAAGGTACCCAGAGTATCAAAAAGAGCAAAAACAGAGTCCAACACACATCAACAACCTGGGAAGCGGAGGCAAAAAGTGGGGGGAGACAACGCCAAGGATGCTCAGTCTAACAATTAGGCCCGTATTTATACTTTTTGACGCTAAACTGCGCTAACGCAGTTTAGCGTCAAAAATGTTTGCGCCGGCTAACGCCATTCTGAAGCACCATGCGGGCGCCGTATTTATTGAATGGCGTTAGCCGGCGCAAGCAGACCGGCGCTGCCTGGTGTGCGTGGAAAAAAACCACGTACACCAGGCAGCGCCGGCGTAGGGAAAAATGGCGTTAGGGCGTCTTAAAAATGGTGCAAGTCAGGTTGACGCTAAAAAATCGCCTCCACCCGATTTGCGCCATTTTTAACGACGCCCAGACGCCATTTACATGACTCCTGTCTTAGTAAAGACAGGAGTCATGCCCCCTTGCCCAATGACCATGCCCAGGGGACTTATGTCCCCTGGGCATGGTCATTGGGCATTGTGGCATGTAGGGGGGCACAAATCAGGCCCCCCTATGCCAAAAAAAATATATAAAAAAAAACAAATTTATACTTACCTGAACTTACCTGAATGTCCCTGGGATGGGTCCCTCCATCCTTGGGTGTCCTCCTGGGGTGGGCAGGGGTGGCAGGGGGGGTCCCTGGGGGCATGGGAGGGCACCTGTGGGCTCATTTTGAGCCCACAGGTCCCTTAACGCCTGCCCTGACCCAGGCGTTAAAAAGAGGCGCAAATGCGGGGTTTTTTGACCCGACCACTCCCGGGCGTGATTTTTGCCCGGGAGTATAAATACGACGCATTTGCGTTGCAGTCATTTTTTTGGACGGGAACGCCTACCTTGCATCTCATTAACGCAAGGAAGGCGTTCACGCAAAAAAATAACGCTCTTTACTCATACTTTGGCGCTAGACGCGTCTAACGCCAAAGTATAAATATGGCGTTAGTTTTGCGCCGAATTTGTGTCGAAAAAAACGACGCAAATTTGGCGCAAACGGAGTATAAATATGCCCCTTAGTCTGTAGTTTTTTACTGTACATCTGGAATGCTTTATTGTATTTAGTCTATAGGTGAAAGCTGCCTAACGTCTCCCTAAAGTCTCTTTTCCTATGTTTAAAAAGCCCCAGGGGCCAAATATATTCTTCATTTGGCCACACTGGCACACCTTCATATACTTTGGGTGTTGTAATATTTTCCTGATTCAGATCTTAATGAGAGTCAGGCTTTGAACTACCCTGCTGAACCAAGGTAGTCACCATGCTAGTGAGTACATAGATCAAAGCCTCCTCTAAACAATATTCCCATTTGGTGGGGATTAGCTTGCTCCTGGTGGAGGGAAAGGGTAGGGGAGGACTGTTCATGGCTAATTAACTTTTCTTATAGAAACAAAGGGAGGCAGTGAGACCTCTGTTAGCATCCATGGTAGGGGTTCTCATTTGAATGTTTGGGTGGAAGGCACATGTTTTATCTATCAGTTGGGTGCAGAGGTACAGGCTCTAGGGAGCTGTGACTAGCGAAAACTTGTATTTGCTATCATGAAATATCTAAGCATACTATACAGGGGGATGGGTCGGAGGAGGGATTTATGGATTGGGCAGAGCCACACCCCCTCCCCCTATAGATCTCTCCACCTACATTTTTAAACCTCTGTACAGGAGACTAATTCAGAGGGAAGAAACTGTACTACTGCAGCTACTGTAACTGCTGATATAGCCATGCATGGATAGCACCACAGATGTGTACTTTTAAGGACTCTTTTGGACTCTGATTGCTGTAGTCAATAGCATTGTCCTCCCCACTTCCTCTGGGGTACAACAGAAGTAAACTTGCTGGGAACTTTGAAGCAGATAGTTCACTGGATTTCTCTAGAGTGGTCCTATGGTGGATATTTCTGAAGGTGGACCCGTTGACTTATAATATACCTAGAGTCACTCTGCAAGTGACCAGGATGCTGTCCGGCATGGAGAGTGCAGACAAGCAATGTTACCTGGCTTGAGGGCTACACGATACTCTTGAAGTCCCGGGCCTAGGAGATTATCAGGAGCCCAAACACAAGACCAGGTCCTGGGTTTTGCACTGCTGCCTGCTTCTGGAAAGTGGCAGCTTGTTAGTGGGCCTGAAAAAGAGTCTTGACCATCAGACTAATGGGATAAAGGAGTAGGAGGACCAGTCCTGAGCTCTTCCCCGTAAAGGGGACGGAAGTTAAAAACAAGCTCCAGAAAGATCTACGACTTGGAGGCAAACTAGGCCTAAGCAGGTGTGTGCTATTTTTCTTCCTTGCTCATTTGGTGACTAGTCCGATGGGGCCACAGTGTTGCCAGATGGAACATAGCTAAACTGAGGTCAATAGTGGAAGCCAGTACCATAGGTGCAGCAACTAACATTAAGCAACATGTTTCCCTCTGCTTTCAGATTCTCTCCTGGGGAGGGTCTGTGTTCTGGGGGATGAGGTAATCCTCAAGGCAGGGAAGACCTTGGGACATGGAGAGGGGCCCTGGCCTGGGGGTGGTTCCCTTGGCCATACAGGTCTTTCTGATCTCTCTGAATAGGAGCGGGAGAGCAACAGCTTCTTCTCCCATCTCCCTTATTGCTGGCGGCAGGTAATGGTGAGCAGCCTGTTTCCTCACTGCCTTCCGGCAGAGTGTTGACAAGGTAGAACTGGCCTTGCCACGTGTATTTGCGACCCCCACCCAGCTGTGTGCACTTGTGCTGCAGACAACTCTTGAAGAAAATAACAAAAGGAAAGTCTTTGTTAAAGGGTCTTTCCATGGTTTGTGAGAAAGTCTAAAGGGGTTGTCCTACATGGCACCATGAGGTCTTGAAACAATTTGCATGTTTATTAGTGTTGGCCCAGGAGGGCATTCTGTATATATTTGTTAATTTGTGCATAGTCTTTAGTAGTGTGTGTATTAAAGTATTTTTTCATCGTAAAAGAGAAAGCACTGTCTGAGCAGCAAATTATTAAGTATTGTTTCTTTCGTTGCGGAGTTCTGTGTCTCTAACCCACAGCACCTCTACTAAGTAAGCCTTTAAATGCTTTACTTGGCTACCCTGACACCCAAGTGCTAAAAAAAAGGGTACTTTGTTCCAAGTTGGGTGTTTGCAGTACAGGGGCCCCATGACGATGATGCATGATGAAAGACCCCAGTTGATAGGATTGGGGCACAATACTCCCTGCCTGCCCTGGCTTCCTCTGACCCAGATTTTTACACTACCACACCTGAGTTAGCATCTTGTCATCAATGTCTTGGGGTAGTCTGTGCCCCTTATGCACCATAGGCTGATCCCCACTTTCTTGTGACTCTAGAATTTTCTGCAGCATTTTCAACATCACTGCAGTTAGTGATTCTGCTAAGAGTAACACCCAACACTCTCAGATGAGTTCTCCTCTTCAGATATTTAAAACCTCTAAATTTTAAAGTGCTTCCAGATACTCAGGTTTTTAATTCCTTAATGTCTTTCACTGCTGGATTAGCCACCAATCCAATGCAGTAAATGTATTTTGAAGACTGAGCTTATTGTTGCCTGTTCTACCTGAAGAACAAGGTTAGACCGTTTCTCAATCCAGTGTTGCAGCAAGGAGGCCATTGGCCCTATAAGAATTAAGGAAAATCAGCCCTCATACCGTATCTGGGCAGTACAAAAACAGCCACTAATTGGGGTGGAGTGGACCCATCACACCTTTGGTCCACAGGCATTGGCTGAACTATTGATAGCTGCGCCCCTGCCACAACCATTCATCTCGACTGTCCTCACTGTCATTTCAATAATATTGGTTTTCCAATCAAGGCCTTCTTTTTAAGGTGTTGATTGAGTGGAACAATGATAGTTTCAGTGGTGGTTAGCCAATGAGGGAAGACAACAGTCCCAAGCCTTGGAGGTCCCAGGACGTTTGGGACTGCTGCCTTCCCTCACTGGCTAACCTAAGGTCAGCCAATGAGGGAAGGCAGCAGTCCCAACTCGTCCCCACTCTGTGACGAGGTGTCACTGATTAACCCTCGGCCCTGGGCGCTTCAGGGCATAAAACTGAAGCACCTAGGTCCAATGCAATCCGTGACGTTCCCCCTTGTCATGAGTGGGAGGGCCTTTAGTCACCTATGCTAGGCTGAAGAGCTCACACCCACAGGGCTGTGACTTCTTCAGCCCAGCAAAGTTCAGCTCAGGCAGCCAGCCTCTGCACATTTAGCACATGTCAAACTCCCGGCTGCCTGACCTGAACCAGAAGAGTATCTATCTGGCTGACTTTTGTTCAGCCTAACAGATACTCTTCACGTCCACCTGTATGGTCAGGCACTGCTGGATTGTTCACCCTTAATCAAGCAGGCCATTGTGTTAGGAAGAATCCTGCTCTCTTTCCTTTTTTTCCCACTTTGTGGGCAGTGGCACACATCCTTAAAATTCTTCTTTAGTAGACTTTTTGTCACCCATTGTGCATGAACCCACCCGAGCAGGAATCACCACCATTGACAGGTATCCAGGAAATGGATTCAAGGAAATGAGGCCAGGTGAAGTGGAAATCTCCCTGATTCTGCTTATTCTCTTGCCCTGAAATTTAATACAATGGGCAACTTTGAACTGCAATGAATGAGAGGGCACCAGATGCAGACATGGCTATGCTTTACGGTCAGAGGTGTTCATCATTGGTTGAGCAGTTACTGTTTCCTCCAGCAGACTCCTCACCTGGCTGTACCAATGTCATCCACTGTTCAGTTTATCAATGAGCACAACATCCGGCAGTCACCCACATTGCATCTCCTACACACCATTTATTTCTTGGGTCCATCCGACCAGTCCTTTAGGCAGTGAAGACTGGAGCAATAGACCAGGCTAGCCACTGCTCCCACTGTCAGTTGCAGCATGCAACCCTCTCACCGCACACTAATCTGGGGGAGAAGAAAAGACAGCTCACCCATCATTACAAGCCAAATACACAAGATCAGATACAGCACAGGATGCACAGCCCATTCTCATGAACGTATTCCAATGTCTGCCATTCTCCTGGGCACAAGCCATAGGCGCTTGATGTAGGGTTGTCTCAGCACCCCAAAATAAACATGCTAGACTTCAGAAAGTAAATGGGGAAAAAAAGATGCTTTTGCATTTTGTTTTTATCTTGTCATATTTGCTATACCTTTAAAGAAAGAGGTGAATTGTCGCCTGACAAATTGCTGCTTATTCTTTTAAAATGGAGAATGATGTTTACTTTTTTTCTCTGACTGCAAAGTTAGAAGATTTTGTAAAGCAAACTGTCTGACCATCTTCTTGAAACAAGGGGAGTGTGAAAGGAAAGACTATAGGATGTCAGTTTTTTATAACTGTTATTACACAATACCATTTAAATCCCTATAAATGAAGTGTATAAATATTTCAAAACATAGAAACACAAATATAATTCTATAATTATGTAATTCTGAATTGTGATGAAAACAAAGATTTAATAGGATTAAAACAAATCAATACAATTTACTTGGAGATGTGCAATTGATAAATATTTGCTAAAACTCGATTTCCACACATTATGGTTTGTGGGCTGTTTGGTTTTATCAGTAAAACTGCATGCCAGTGGAATTTTCTGCCATTTCAATTGAAAAGTGCTTTCTGTAAATGACAATGCGCTACCACACCATGCTTTAGTTAAATATTTGCAAGAGTGTGCTTCAAAATGCACCACTGGCTACCTACCACACCCTTACTACTCTCCTGCTGCTGAAAACGCATGGCTGATTTTCTATACTTGTTGTTTGCGTGAGGCTTGGCTTTCGCAATCTCTATGACCTCTGTGATGTAACATTGATGCCAGCATCCCTCCCCCCCTCCACAATCCCAATAGAAATGTGTTCTATCACCACTAGACAGTGCAGGAGTGGGCAAAGCAGCAGAGTGTTAAGCAGGATTTCAGAGACAATAGGGCAATCTTGTCCCCAGGTTTTCCACAAGTCCTCCTTCCACTCTTTTGACAAATCTCTCTATTTCCATTTCTTCAACTGTCCTTCCAATCTGTAGTCTTGTGTTCACTCTCAATTATTTATCTCTATAAATCTTTCCAGTATGGATATTGTCTTTCCCTCTTGTCTGACTGCCCTCTCACGCCCATGCTTTCTCTTGTTCCTCTTGAAACTATCCTGCTTGCAGACAGAAAATCACATTTTATTCATCTCTGTCTGTACAAATCTTTGTTCTGTGTTCTGTGTGAAATCTATCCCTTCCTTTCCATTCAACTGGGTTCTATCTATTCTATTGCTTCCTTGAAATGGCTTACACCTTTACTACATGCTACATTAAAAACAGTGCAAAATGTATACTCTTGTCTGATGGACCTTTTTATGTTGATTGAGAAGCAAAAGAGTTTACAATAATAAACAATTCAATTTTCTGTGACGCTCATTTGGCCGCACAATAAGAATCAGGAATCGGTGATTGAAGTTAAGTCGATTTATTCCCAATCAATATTCAATCGAATATATATGCATGTATGAAAATACTAAAAAGATACAGCATTAAATCTGGCAAACTGAAATATTGCAATTGATTCACTCTCAATAGATTAAGGTAAAGGGCAATTACAACCATGGCAATACGGAAACTGAGAATTAGAAATAAGTGTTCAAGAACTCCTGTTCTTTCTCTTAAAGTTGATTTCTAAAATCATCTAATCAGAGTTCCAAACAAGGAATGAGGAGTGAAGCTTAAGGATTGTTTGGGAAAGACCTTAGGGAAATTTGGAAATGCAAGAAGGTGTCAGTATAGCGAAGACTTCAAAATAGGAATAAGTGTTTAGCATAAAGCATAAAGCTTCGTACTTGCATGGATAAAAGAAGCAGAGAGGTCTGCACCCCTTGAAGTCTAAGTGAATCTGCCCTAACTTCTAAAAGTCTAAAGCATTAATTAAAACAAACAGAACCTTCAACCTCGGTGGAATTTTTCCCTACCTTTCAGGGACCAATCAGCTTCTTATCCATCGAGTGGAGTTGTTACATCACCTGGATTTCGCATCCTACAGATCTCAAACAGCTTCTGCAACCTTGAACATAACATCCCACGTTCCTGGTACGCAATGAATAGGAGACTTCAGCTAATCATTAATCTTCACGTCTTGTGCTGAAATGTTTCTTCTCAGACCCTACTATCAGTAAGACTAATATACAAGCTATACTCATTTACTCTGACTACTAAAGCCTTGAAACACACCTGCCAAGAAAGGACGTGCTAAACAGACAAAAATGCATGTTAAAATTAACTTTAGTCAAGATAACTTTGACAAAACATTCAATGCGCATTTCATATACTTGGTTATATATATATATATATATATATATATATATATATATATATATATATATATATATATATGCATATGCACAGGTTAACCTTTTCATAATGAATACAAATAAGTAAATAAATGTTGCTTTAACATATGCAATTCACAATGTAAAAGTAGAACGTGAATAATGAATACATGCAAGCAATTTTACATGAATATTAGTATATTGTTTATAAACTTCAATCTTTCAGCGGTTATGTTTCATTAATGCATCAAGGTATGCCCACATGTTAATAATTTTTAAACACACAGTAACTATAATGTTAAATATAGATGTATATCTTCGCATTGACTGGCGTGTAAAGGATGGAGTCTAAATTGCGCTACTTCACAACCTTCCATGTCTCTCTTTTCTGTCCTCTTTTCTCCATCTTTAGAGCATACCCATCTCTGTGTCTGCCTAAGGATCACCTTTCGATCCCTTCCCATATCAACAGGTAATGTCCCTGAGATTTTTCAAAAATGCAAGTCTTTGAAGACCGAGAATAAATAATCTAGGGGTACAGTACAATTTTTTTTTTGGACTCCGTATCACCACTTCCTTCCATTCATCTCTTTGCACCCACATCAACCAGTACACTCCACCTTCAGCAAAAGCCCTCCTTAATTAATCGTTCAAAAAACAATATTGCCCTCACAGTACCATCACTGGTCCCGGTGTTGTTATTTCCTGAACGACCTCAACCAAGCCAATTAAGCCTGTTGCTGGGAAAGGCTATCTGTGCCTCAGATCATTGTTAAGGTGGTGCCAGTAGGAAGCATCTGCCTCTCAATGCTACCTCTTTGTCTAGTAAGCTGAGCTTGTTGAAGCTCATTTTGTGTGAAGTACTGTTGAGGGAATCAAAGAAATATGGGATGCAACGTGTATATTCATGCTTAGTTACATGACTATCTGGTGCACTGCTGCAACCAACACGATGCTTGCAGCAAAGAGGAACTGTGGCAGCCTAATCTGGAATCCTCCGTGAACAGGTGGAGGCACTGAGAACAACTACATAGAGCTGGAGATTAACAGGCCAAATGCAGAGAACAGTTTCTCAGCAAAATATAAAAGCAACAATAGGGATCTCTAACTGAAGTAGATCGGCAGAAGACATGAAATCACAAAACCATTATTAAAGTTCACAAGAAAATATAGTCTAGTCTACCTGACTTTGAATGTCATTTTGTCTTGTCAGTGTGACCTTCTGCACACCAGCCTCGATGTCCAGCTGGAAAACCTAATACACAATTCTCAAAGGGGTGATTCTGTCTTACTTAAAATACATTCAAATCACACTTGTTTGCCGAACAGTTTTCTGAAGGGTGAGGTCTCTCCATGAACTCATCCTAAACAAGCTCATTTTCTATACAGGCTCAATGATGGGCATATCAAATCATATGCAACCATCTGGAGTGATAAGGGATTGCTGAAGCAGATGTCCTAATTAGAAATTTGTAATGAGTGTTTATGTATTTTAAATAATGACTTATGTAGAAAAATGAATAACGTAGAAAATAATGTTCACGTTTGAAATTGTGAGCTCGAAGAATGGCCATCAGTATTCACAAAATGTACTAAAATATAATCAATCCACATGAAATATTGAAAATGTATTAGATTAATGTAGTAATATGTCATATTAAGGGTTATGAATTATGTTATTGCTTATTAATTGTAGGCCTTAATTTAGCGAGTGTCTTGGCCTAGTTTTGCCAGGCCTCATATAGAAGCTGTATTTCTGAACGTTTAATACAAAATGCTGACAGAGTGAACTAACTACGAAATTCTCATTGTTTTAATAAAATGCTTAACAGAAACTTTCTATAGGAACTGACGGACAGGAGATGAGACCTCTCGAAAAGTAACAATTCATGTGTAAAATGTGCAAAGGGTTCTTTACCAAGACGTGAATAATGAAGACACTGACTGAAGACGAAGATGCAACAAAATTGATACCTGGCGAGCCGGATGATGAGAACATCATAAGGCAAACCAATCAACGACATGTGAACTGTGAAATATTATAATTCATAGATTTGGTATATGGACATCATTGGGCAGAGTAATAACGTACAAATAATTGACCAATTGGAAATTGGAGGACAGTTTGGGCAACTTTGATATAACAACGTGACAGAGGAGACCAGATTGAGATTTTTCAGATTTGAGGAGATTCTAATCCGACTTATTCTGATTTGTGAGGGGATATTGAGAAGAAGAGATTTGAGATTCTGTCATTGGGCTCATACTCTCTGGCTGAGAGCCTGATGTTTTGCTGATCGATTGATGACCTGAGGACGAAGGCTGATTCTGCTTGCTAACCCATATCGTGGATAGGTAGATATGACAATGACTGAGTTGCATTTTTATGCCTTTTCTTTCTATGTGCCAACCGTGCTGGCTTAATACTTTTCTTTAGGTAGATCTTTTACCAAATTTGTGTTCTAAATTGTTTTGCATGAAGCCCCACATTCTGTTGCTAATCTGTGTTAGTTAAGGTTACTCACATGACGACTGACAAATCACAGAGACAAATGATTGACGGACTATTTTGCTGAACTTGATGAACATCATAGTTTTGCTGAAATGGGTTTTACTAATATCTTGTGTTGATGCCTTTGAATGTCTTTTGATTCAAGCTTTGATTAGATCATGTTGTCTACAAATGGCTGATTAACAAGCATTATTAAAGTAGTTTGATTTGAGTTGATGATTAAGATACATGACTCAGTATTGTTAACGAAAGGGAAATAAACTTACTAAACTTATAATAGAAGGTGTGGTAATTCATGGCTGAAGAATCATGGTGTGTGGAATTTACTGACTCCATTGATTGTTGATTTGACTAATAGTTATTGATTGTTGTATATTGATTATTGATTCTGTACTGAAACTATGGTAAGAACATCCTATACGAATCAAAAGGTTAATCGACCTATACGCGTCCCCTTGTAAGTTTACTTTTTAAGGACCGATGCACTAACAGTTATGGTAGCAGACTGATGGTTTGTTTCTACAGGGGCTTGCCATAGGTGTTCGATACAGAGTGACAGGTTTTGAAAGTTGTGCTAGGAGACTGATGGACAGGTGCTCCTAGTTATGGTAATAGTTTAAAGATTGATCCGTTCCAGAATGCAGTATTATTAAGATTTGGATTTAGTTTTTCAAAATGACAATTGTAGGGAGAATGATGTTCCCTTAAACCCAGAAATGACTTTCCCAGATCCTGGATTCTGCTAGTAGTGTTTGGTATGGTCCCGGCGTTCCAGTGATAGAGTGAGAGAGATAGGTTGCGCTTGCACAAGCTTATGCAAATTGCAGGTGAATTGTGACGTATGTGAGGGAATTTAGGGAGTCTGCGTACTCAAGATAAAGTTTTAGTAGGAGTGTGTGTACTCCGCAGTATGAGAGTAGGGAAGTCGTCAAACTTCATATGTGTGTGGCGCTTTGTGCTCAAACATTGTCCACGTGGTTGTTGATGTACTGACCATTCGTGGTCTAAGACTCCGGAGTTTATTGAAAAGTGTATGAGACACTTGGTTATATGTTGTAATCTGTCTGGTTTAGAAGGTTGATCAGGCGTGGTCAACAAGTCAGTGTGTGAGTTAAAGTGGGCGAGAAAACAAAATTCGACAGAGATTTGGCCAGTCCTATGTGCACCAGGACAGACCCATTGATCAGTTGAGAGTAAAATTTGCAGGTCGAATTAAAGTCATTTCCTGATCTGAATCTGAATAAACAAAAAGTAGAAAAGATGAAGTTTTTCAAGACGTTAAAGAGTGCCCTAAAGGGAGATACTTACATTAAAGCGAGCGTAGGAGAGCCTACCCCGCCAGAGAATACCCGGCTTACATTGTAATGGAGGAGAGAGGTGTCACGCCCTGTCTTTGGTTGAAGAAGTGGGCAAGTTGACAGAGAAAAATTAGAGCTTAGCATTTCCTGAGAATGGGACGTTCAATTTGAGAATTTTGGAACAATTGTGGATGGCACTATATGAATTGAAGCCCCTTCCGAGACCAGCACAGTTTGAGGCATTAGCAGTTTGGGAGTTGGTAGCTAGACAGCAGCAGCAAATGATATTCGAAAAGAGAGTAAGAAAGGTAGAAAAGTCATTAGCAGAGGCAAGATGGGATTGGGAACAGAAGAAGTGGATATCAGTGACATTGCAGGATGTTAAATTGTTTCCAGCGATTTCGCAGAAAGATGAGAGGGAAGGAAAGAAAACAGCAAGAAAGTCTAATAAGGGCCTGACTGAAAGTAATGAAGCAAGAAAGTCTTCTATGACGGCGGAGGACTCTGATACTGAGGATCGTGTTACATAAATACTGAGAGACAGACCACCACCATATGCGGTTCATGACGATGGTCCAAGTACTAGTGCTGATCCAACAGCCTCGGCACAGGCAATGGGGACAGTGAGTTCGATACAGGTTAATACTAGCCAGACACAGGGTGTGGTGCAAGGATCTAATGTGTTGATTACTCAAGTAGTTCCGGCACAGACGCATCCGCCATCCATACAGAGAATCTGCATCATTGTCAAGGAGGCCATCTGCGAGTGAAGCTTGCAATGAAAAGTCTTCTGAAAAATGCACCTATTCTTGCACCAGAGCCAATATTAACACAATGTTGGAAATGGCTTGCAAAAAAATTGATTACTGGTTGAGGGGAGTGAAGCCCTACTCAAGCAGGACCCACAATCCTTGGCAGGGTGAAGTCCCAAACAAATGCTAGATTAACCTGTTCTCAATCCTTGGGTAACTTGGCACAGAGCAGTCAGGCTTAACTCAGATGCAATGTACAAAGTATTTGTGCAACAAGTCAAGCAGTAACAAAGTGTGAAAACACGCCACAAAAAGGATCCCACACCAGATTTGCAAAACTGAGTACATTTTAATCAATAAAATAAGACAAAAATGTCAAAAATCCAATTAGTAAAACCTGTGTTAAGCAATTTGGAAGATTTAAGAGAAAATGGCACCAAAAGGCACAAAACACCAACTGTGGAATATCTGATCGAGCGAGACTGGGTCAAATCATAAGTTGAGGCTGACTACAGTGGAGCATGGGCATGCAACAGGGACCCAGTTAGGCATGCTGAACAAGAATGCTGTAAAACCCGGTTGTGGACAATTGTGAAGTCCTGCATCAAGGGTGCGTCGTCCAGCTAAGGCAAGGTGACTGTTATGGGGAGCTACGAGGCTGTGGTGAGGAGGGGCTGTGTTGTCATCGATGAGGTCATTGATAAGTGAAGCTTGTGATACAAAAACCTGCGTTGAGGATGCATCACACACTTGCTGCTTCCAAAGAGGCTGCAGGGCTTGTAATGCAAAGTCCTGTGTTGTTGTTGAGGCTGCTGTCAATGAGAGGTTTGTGACACTGGGTTCTGCATCAGGGATCTATCTTGCAGCAGCAGTTTAGATGCAGCTGCAAGTTTGATGTGAAGTCCTTGCACTGGAAGAACCCTTGCAGCAAGGGTGATGTGTTGATTCTGTTTGGGCTAGTGCCATGCAGCAGAGATGTGTTGGTTCTGCTGGGGCCACAGATGGGCTGGCAGAGAACCTTCAGGTGCACTTCCAAGGGTCTAGGACTCGGGTGGCCCCATTTGGCTGAGTAGGAGACACTGTGACAGATTCCAGGTGTTGGTTACAAGATACAAGAGACTAGCCTTTGCAGTCACTCTGGTGGTCCTGGGTTCAGGTTACTGCTCAAGCCCTTCTCACCCAACCAAGAGGGCAGCAGGCTGCAGGTCAGCACACCAAGCAGCAGACCTTCAGGCCAGCAGTCCAGCAGAGTGGCAGTCCTTTCAGCATTACAGCAGTCTTTCCTAGCAGAGACTTCCCAGTCCAGAAGTGTATTGATGCCTGAGGTCTAATATTTATACCTGGTGCCTTCTTTGAAGTGGGAGAATCTTCTAAAGGTTCCCCATTGAAGTGCACTGGTGTCCTGCCTCCCCTGCCTTCCCTTCAGTCTAACTACAGGGCGGATGCAATCCTTTGTGAAAAGGCAGAACACCGCCTATTCAGGTGAAAGTGGGGCTAAACCTAACTCCGCCCTCCTACCCTGCCAGTGGTGGCTCATCCAGGCACACCTTAGCTCTCTATTGTGCTTTGCTGTCTAGGAGAAATACACAAAGACCAACTACCTCCTACTCCCAGTCACATGAGCCAGAGACAGGCTGCAAGCACTAAATGGCTAAGGCAGAAGCATGCTAACTTTCTAAAAGTGGCATTTACAAAATTGGAAGCAAAACTCCAACTTTACTGTAGGATGGGATTTTTCACTTCAATCCCAAAAACACCAAAAATCAACTGTTTACCTTTTGGAAGTCAGGGTTTACTAAATGTGATAAGGTAATTTCAATGTTAACTTATGGGAGATGTAGGACTTGCAGTAGTGAAAATGAACTCTGAGTTTTTCACTACCAGAACTTGTAAAATTTAAAATTACATATGCCACTTTTCAAATGTATTGCACCCTCCCATGTGGACCGTTTAGGGACTACCCTAGGGTTACTTATGCGTAATAAAAAGCAGGTTTGAGCCTGGCAAAAAGTTCTCATTTGTCCAGGTCAAAATGGCACTTTAAAACTGGGTATGCAGGTGTCAACAGCAGGCCTAAGACATGTTTAAAAGGGCTACTTAAGTGGGTGGCACAATCAGTGTTCCAGACCCACCAGTAGAATTTAATTTACAGGCCCTGGCAACACACAGTACCACTTTATTAGTGACTTATAAGTAAATTAATTTTGTCAGTTGGGCATAAGCCAATGTTAACATGTTTTGAGAAGTGAGCGTACACACTTTAGCACTAGTTAGCAGTGGTAAAGTGCACACAGTCCTATGGCCAACAAAAAAGAGTTCAGGAAAATATGGAGGAGTAAGGCAAAATGTTTGGGTGAAGACCCCCCTAAGGCTGACAGGTCTATCACTGCTGACATCAACATCAGTGCTTTATTGAACATTGTGTTCCTAAAACAGCTGACAATATGAAATCTGAAACCAAAACTTCAAACACAGGTTTTGACTATAGCCTAACCAGGCTGAAATGCATAAATGATGCCTAGCGGTAGTACAAATTCAATTATGAGTTTGATTAAAAATCAACACAGGATTGTGAGACTTAAAATACATAGCTGCGAGCAGTGCAGAGCTTTATCTGAATTTATTCATTTTTTCCAAACTGATTATTTCAATTCTGATCCATAGTAGATGGGCTCTGATCCTCAAAAACCAACCATGCTTGCAATGCTCAAAATGTGCACCAGCTGCAGATAGCTATGAGCAGCCACTCTGCCTCCATTTTCTTGCACATAAAAGGCCTTGTCTGTCTATTTGATGGTTTGCATGGTGGACGCATTTTGCTAGGTTTTTTTTATGTTTAGAGTTGGAACTTTCCATTTTCTGAATTCCCAGTGTATCTACACTATGGCAGTAGTACATGCTAAAGTACATATTAAAATAAGTATTCACATTCTCAATAATTATATGCTATTGACTTTGCTAATAATTTGTATTACAATGCATTCAACCACTCATAGATGTAAGACTTGACTGCGTGGCCGCTTCTACCACTGGAAGGTGGGGTGGGGAAGGGAATCAAATAAATTACAGTGTCTGGGCATTTATAGTACTGATTTAACCCATGACTGCTTGACGACCTGAGAGTCAGGAAAGCCACACATTCTGTCTTTCCATTTCATTTATAGTACCAGTACCTTGCTAGGTAGGAAACACATACCATGCCACCTTTGACCTGCCAGGGTAATTAATATTTAAAGCCTGGAACTGGAGAGTACGATCCGTTCAAAGAACCACCAAACCATAGATACTGTTCAACACCAACCGCAAGTGGTCACCAGAAGTCAAAAGGTTGAGAACTACTGGACTAGTCTACTGAGTCATCAGCTCTTGCTGTGTGTATTTGTTTCAGCAATTTCAATGTCTTATCAAATCTAGAGCCGTCGTTTTTTTTTTTTACTATGTACGTATTTTAAATCTTGCCCGCCTTGAAAATACGATTTTAGATTTTATATTTCCTTAAAACAAATGCCCTCTAAAAAAGGCGGCCACAAGTCATACTGGGCAGGTGACTTGTGCTCCCCTTTCTGAAGACTCTCGACAGCTCAAAAGGGCCCTCCCCCATAATATCATAGTGCCATCTCCACTTGGCAGCAGAGCTGTCAAGGTAACGGATGCCATTGTTAAGGTAGTCAGGGTAGTCATTCAGACTTTTTCTGAATTCATTTGATAATAATTGAAACGTTAATAACAATAATTTCATTTGAATGTGAATCATAATCGTTTTTAGTTCTGAACACCCCCTTTCCCTGCAGATCGTGATTGGAAATGATAAACGCAGAAAATCGCCGCGTGTTCACCTTTATTCTGATTTCATGCTCTATGGCAGGTCATTACATTATGGCTATTATTGCAACAGCCTTTGTGAGGAGAAAAGTCCGGGGCTTCTATATCACACTTAAACCGTTTTCCTTTACCCGCTGAGTTCCCAATTGGTCGTCTGTGACTGAGGTAGCACTCACGAGCCAGCTTTCACGTACTGCCTGAGAGAGTCAAAGTCTGTAAAAGCAGCAGGCAAATCCCACCCCCCCCCCCCTCCCCTCCATCTTCACAGGGAGTAATGGCCCGACATGTAATATGTAAAGCTCTGGTTAGTATTAGCACCGACTGGAAGCGGTTGAGGCCTCAGATCTTTCATTTAGGTGCCCCAACGTAAATAGCGAATTCTTTGGTGAGTTGTGGAACCAGGTATCAAGAGAGAATGGTATTTATTATTGGGAGGATGAAAGTGCATCGTGTGTGCTTGTTCTAACTGACACGTTTAGGCGTTTAGGTTCATTTACCACACAGCGCCAGATAAGGTGAAAGAGGAAGAAAATAAAGTAGAATGGAGCAGCAATGGAAACAAAGATAGATACAGAGACTAAGGGCATAGGCAGAGTGGGCACTGGCCCAGGCCCCAGCCTTTCATGGGGGCCCCTGGTAGGGTCAGCGCTGCTCCACAGAGAGTCGTGCCCAGATGACCTTGAAAAATGCCCTTTTCTTTTAATGTATTTTCAAAGTTGGTGTTGTGTGAGAATCGGTTAAACATTTTGCATTGAAATGTTGGTTGAAGTTTCATTCAACGTCCATAAAAAAGTTCATTTAGATCAAAATAGGATCTTGCATAGGAGAATTGGGAGGATGTCACCGATTATTTGCAGCAATATTAGTGCGCTGCTACTGTGTTACAATATTCATACACAGAAGTCACTATCCCTGACTATTAGATGTAAACACATTTAGAATTTGGATGAGTGTGGTTGTGCACAGCCAGTGACCAGGCCAAAGAGAGCATGAAAGAACTGAAATTGGATCATAAATTCAAAGCTCTTCCAAACGGCGCCTCACCCCACCACAAAAAAAAAAATGTTTGGTCTAGGGCCCACAAAACCCTTAAGATGCCCCTGGATAGATATAAGGATAGACAGGAAAGCGAAAGGGATGAAGTTAGGAAGGATATAAGAAGTGGGGTGGTGAGGTGAGAGTGGAAAAAGACAAAACAGGACACCAGGGAAGGATAATACAAAGGGAAGGATTAAAACTCCAAAAAGGAGAATGAAAATCATAAAATAAGAGTGTGGCAAAACCCGTAGTTTAGGATAATAAATGTGAAATGGAAATGGTTAAATAAGAGA
The DNA here is from genome assembly GCF_031143425.1 of Pleurodeles waltl. Taxonomy (NCBI): domain Eukaryota; kingdom Metazoa; phylum Chordata; class Amphibia; order Caudata; family Salamandridae; genus Pleurodeles; species Pleurodeles waltl. The sequence goes on along the minus strand of NC_090446.1, from coordinate 860,784,517 downwards.
AGTAGGGTGTCAGGAGACCTAGATGCTGCAAAAAAGAAATGAGACGGTGTAGATGAGAAGGAACTTGGAGGGTGCGATGACACTACAAGCGATGGATATTGTGATGGGCACTGAAGACATAGAGTTGCCCCCTTAGCATATTGCCGATTTTCCGGTGACAAGAAAGACCCTGCTTGCCATACCGTGGGCATACTAGGTATTATGGCAGTCTTGGCTTAAAGTGATCTTCCTTTGCATATTGTGGGATTGCAAAAATGTCAATGATGCTAACATGAGATTACCTTATTTAAGACAGTGTGGTCCTTATTGACACTTTAAAGCCCCTTACATAAAGCAGTCACCCCTTGGAACACTGTGGCCTTTTAGTGCTTTATATTGACCCAGGCATGGTGTAGATTTTCTTGGAAAATTGTGGCCATGCTAGGCATTATGGTGTACTAAACATAATGTGGTCCTTAATGGCATAATGGGGGCACCATAGGCATCATTCTAGCTATAATAGTTTTGACGGCACAAGGTGGCCTCCCTTGGTATATTGTCTGCATCCTTGGCATTATTGTGGCCATCCAAGAGACAGTGGTGCACATCTCTACCATATGGAGGCCACCCACAGCTTAGTGAAATTGTCAGCTCCCACAGCACATGATGGACATCCCCAAAATGGGAATGTGATACAAGGGCTAGTATAGTGGATTCTGTTCATGTGTGGCAGTGGTACGTGAAAGCACCTAAAGAAAATGAGAAGATACTATTTGGGATTTAAGCTAGTGGATCTAGTACAAAATGAAAAACTGATATTTATTTAATAAAATGTATTTTATTAAACACATTTTATGGACAAAATTGGTTTATTTATAGAAGATACTAAGCTGGCATTTGAGAACACAATTTGTTTTTTATCAGGAAAAGCCAGCTGATGGTACGGGGGGCGCTGCTTGAAAATACATTGTATACTTAAAGCTGCTATTTTAATGATAGTTAGATCAAACTGGAAACAACAATTGTTAAGAAGGAAAAAAGGCAAATGGTATTCCTGTATCCACCAGGACTGTCCAAACCCTTATCTAACTCAGGAAATAGCTTGAGATGCACTTTCTTAATCACTACATCACAACGAAGTAACTGTCCACTTTCATTCTCAAAACCCAGCTATCCTTCCAATCTTTCATTGACTATGTTTTTAATTTGACATTGTGTAGTCTGATGTTCTGGAATTTCAACCTACATATATATGTACAATTTATTTTTCATAGTTTCAAAATATTATTTGGGAGGAATGTACCCTTAACATCTCCTGAGATGATCAAACTTAGAAGGCCATACTAGGCTTTGTGGTTTATTTGTTGAAACTGTCTACTGAAGAACTGATTGTCTATCATTTTTTGGGCAAATTATTCAAAAAAATGAGCTGTAAAAGATGTCATTTAGACTTATTTATTAAAAATGTCCTTTGGGAGAACCATCTCTAACCTCAATTCTTCTACCTTTCACATAATGTTTGCCAGTGGGAGCATTTTAGTTTTCTGGCTACTCGGTTGGAGACTAGTTTGTGAGCCCTGACAGAAACCCTCACTTGAGGGGTACACTACAGGAGCCAACAAATTATGGGGGGAATTCCATTAGGAGTGAGGGACACTGATGAATTTGTGCAGAACAGTTGACTCATAACACAGTGGCTGCAGATACTTTCTGGGGGAACCTCCACTTCCCCAGTGACTAATTCTAAATAATGCAGATTTATCTCCTGCAGCCTTGATGGAGGTTTCTAATCTGTCAATATGGTAGATGGTAAATCCAACAACCAAACTCATTCTTGCTTAGACCTTGCTTAGAGGTCCCCTAAAAAAGCGGATTTCGATTGCACCAGCAGGCTATTTAATAAGCCCTTCAGACAACAGAGTGATTACTATACCCACCCAGAATCCCTTTGAAGGTGAAGAAAACCCACAGATAATGATGTTCCATTTACCTCAGAGGATGTTAACATGTCATAGTGTGTCAGTCTATGTCATGCACAGCATCAAATATCAAACAATGGCATAGACCGAGATTAAAATTAAAGAAGTAGAACTGCTGCCTCCTAATATTTGCTAAGCAATAAACAAATAATCTTTTAAACCATATCGGACTGGATTATTCTGCTTTCGAGGCTCATGTTATTATGCTGGGTTCTTTTTTCTGAAAAGATGTACAAAGGTATAAAACATACAAAGTTCTTCACATCTAAGGTAACCACAACATTCTTGTTAATATTGACTCTCCCTCTGACATTCTATGCATAGCTAAAGATTGCAAATCCATAAAAGATAAAGTCAGTTGGGTTTTAGGACCTCAAGGTAAATGCTCAGCATCAGGTAGTCTATGCATTTTGGACAGCAGACCTGAAGTAAGGCAGTTAAAGCAGCATTGGTTTTAAATTGAATTTAATCCGAAAGATAACAGGAGCATAAAACAGACGTGTATCCATAAAAAGGGGCACAAAGCTCTCTGGCTCCAACTGTCACAATAGAACATGGAACACTATGACATCATAGAAATGATGTCAAGATGTTCCATGCTTACACAGATCACCACATTATTTCCCCTTTTTTTTTTTTTTTTTTTAAGACTGAAATAATGAAGACTGAAATAAAACAACATCATAACTAAAGGAAAACAACTTACTTCCTCATTACTGCAACTTGCTGTAATATACATATGTTGAAATACATAAAACATGCATATAAATATCATGCTAATATTGCTAATACACAACAAAATCTTGAAATTTTTTAGGTTTGTGACCAATTCTGGTACTTATTCTATTTTTATAGTACCCACTACCTGGACTACTTATTTTGCTAAAATGAGTATTCTCAAGCCGTTTTGTATTCTCAACCTGTGTCCGGGCAACCGGATCTAATGCAATACGTGAAGTACTCCACCAACTCCCATCAGATAGCTTTACCGCATTCTTACGTATTTCACAGATTTGTTGCGAGTCTTTATATTTGGATAAACCCTTTTTAACTAATACAGGATTCTTTACTTTAACCCAATCACCTACTTGCAACTCCTTAAACTTAAATCTGTTATTCTCGTCTAACCTCTGTAAGCTACTCAAATTGGCATGGTGTTCTGCAGCTTCCCAGGCCTCTTTCATGTAACAACCTTCATGGAATAACTTTATCATCCAAAAAGGACATATTTCTGTAGAAGCTAATCTTCCGCTCATCAGTTCAAAAGGGGATTTCCCTGTGGCAACATGAGGTGTGGTTCGATAAGACCATACTAGCTCCTTTATTGCCTGATCTACTGATGAGTGATTCTTGTAAGAAGCTTGAATACAGTCTACTAAGACACGATTAAATCGCTCTACCATGCCATTACTTTGTGGATGATAAAGTGGAGTTCTTATATGCTTGATACCACATTTACTCAAAAATTGGAACATTTCTGATGAAACAAATTGAACTCCATTGTCAGTTAAAATTTGCTCCGGGAAACCTTCACGACTGAAGATTTTCTTAAGACAATTAATCACCACTTGAGTAGTAGGAAACCTTACCGGTTCAACTTCCACCCATCTGGATAGATGGTCAATGATAACCACAAAATATCTCATATCAGGAGGCAGAATGTGATAAGGGCCAAAAAAATCTAAACCAAGCTTTTGCCAAGCTCTCGTGGGAGATGGAACAAATGCACTAGTCACACCTTCAGTAGTTAACACCTTATCACTGGTGTAACATCTCATACAGTTTCTCACAAAATCATCAATTTCTCTATCCATCCCTGGCCACCAAAAATCAGATCTTAACCTTCTTTTAGTAATCGTGGCCCCTAGATGACCAGCATGAGATGCAGTAATCAAATTCCTCCTCAAACATAAAGGTGGAACTAGCTTCTTCCTTCTAACTAATTTGTCACCTTCAATGGACAATTCTTCAGAGATCTTCCAAAAGGGTTGTAGCTCTGAAGGTAGACATTTTTCTTTAGGCCAGCCTACTCTGACCATGCGCATTACCTCACACAACATTTTGTCATTCAACACTGCCTTTGTCCATTCCTTTTCATCTAAAGGCATGTCATTTTCAGTTACACAGGCAACAAAGCATTCCTCTATCTCTGTTTCCCATTCCTGTTCCTCACTATCCTCTACAGGTAATCTAGATAAACAGTCTGCTCTCCTATTTTTCCCGCCAGGAATATATTCAACTGTGAAGGTAAACTCCAGTAACTTGGCAGACAATCTAGCAATTCTCGCCGTTGAACGCTTCCTTTTCCTGCCCGATAGTATTTCCACCAGAGGCCTGTGATCCGTTTTCAACGTGAATGGTCTACCCCACAAATACTGCTTACATTTCTCAATGCTCCACATACAAGCTAGAAGTTCTTTTTCGATAACAGAATACTTGCGTTCAACTTGTCTTAGTGTTCTTGATGCAAAACCCACTGTACTTTCTCTCCCATCGTCAGATAATTGAGAAAGAACAGCTCCAAGACCATATTCACATGCATCCACGGTTACAACAGTACTTCTTTTTTCTGAAAACGGTTGTAAAACAGGAACATCCACAATTTCACGTTTGATCTGTTCAAACATTCTGTTACATTCATCAGACCACGTGAATACAGAACTCTTCAAAGCCACTCTAAAACATTCTGTATTTTTGGCGAAATTTTTTAGGAATTTAGCATAAAATTCACATAAAGCAAGAAAAGATAACAGTTGGTCTCTAGATTTTGGGGCTGGTGCTTCTAAAATGCCTTTGACCAAACTTGGTTTAGGCTTAACACCACCCTCTGAAAAAACATGGCCAAGATATTCAACCTCCCTGGCTTTGAATACACATTTGTCTCCTCTTAATGTCACACCTCTATTTTCTAAAGTACATAGAACCTCTTCTAGAATCTTATCATGTGTCAATTCATCACATGAAAACACCAAAATGTCATCTTGAAAGATCACTACATTAGGATTATTAGGAAACATGTCCGACATTAATCTTTGAAACACTTCGGCCGCCGAAGCTAAGCCAAAGGGTAATCTGCAGAATTGAAAAGTTCCATCAGGAGTAATGAATGCTGTTAGATGTCTAGAATCCACATCTAAATCTACTTGATGGTAGGCCGACTTTAAGTCCAGTTTGGTGAACCACCTAGCAGAACCAATCTTAGTAATTAAATCATCAATTCTAGGCAAAGGATAACTGTCCACCCATATTGCCTCATTTACACTCCTCAAGTCCACACACATTCTTAAATCACCAGTCTTTTTCTTGGCTAAAACTATAGGAGATAACCATAATGTTGCTTCCACTTTTTCGATCACCCCTTGTTGACACATTACTTTTAATAGATTGGACAAATCAGATCTGACGCTTAGAGGGACATTTCTTAATTTATGTTTAACAGGAACAGCTTCATGTTTGAGTTTTATCTTATGTGTATAATTGGTGATTTTACCTAGCCGTTCACAAAATAATTCTTTTAATTTCTGTTGCCAATCAAGTACCTGACCAGAAGCAACTTTGATAGAACTCAAATTTTCCTTTTCTATTACAACAGGTTTATCTTGACCAGGCTTGATGGTAAGGTTAAATTCTGCTTGATGAAGCAGCCCTAAAACATTGATACCTTTCTTGGCAACATAAATCTTACCTTGCAAAGTCTTATCTAGGATAGTCAATGATGCCCAAAAGTAACCTAATAAGTCAATTTTACTGCCCTCAAATGCAATAGTGACCACATCTGGAGGATAAAGAATCTTGGAGGCCCAACTTTCCTTATACCTGTCTTGTGCTATTATAGTTAAACGGGCCCCTGTATCTACTAATAATTTAATTTTAATCCCTTCAATAATAACATCAACATCCGGATCAAATACAACCTTGTTGATACCAAGAACATCCTTGACAACTAACACATACTCATTCATTCGTTCTCCCACAACACTTTCAGTTTCATCACTCAACACACAGCTAATGTTGTTCTTTCTGGCACTCCTGCATACTCTCGCAAAATGCCCAGTTTTGTTGCAATTTCTGCACTGTTGATGAATTGCTGGGCAGTTTTTAAAAGATGACACATGCATGGAAGAACCACATCTATAACAAATTGGTCTCTGATTAAACTTATTCTTGATTGAAGAGTTGTCTGTTCTTTTTACAAAATGATCTTGTTTCTTGTTGTTGCTGTTCTGTGCATAAATAGTTGTTGCAGAAATAGTTGTATTGGACATAGAAGCTTCCAATTGTTTGGCGTCTTCCATCGAACACTCAATGCTTTTAGCAATGTGAATAGCTTTGTCTAATGAAGGATCCTTGCATGTTAATAATTTCTCTTGAATCCTTTTCGAATGACATCTGGCAATTAACTGATCTCTGATGAGTTGCGATGTGAAGTTCTCGAATTCGCACTTAGCTGCTAACACCTTCAACACAGTAATGAAAGAGTCAATACTTTCACTGGAGCTCTGTGATCTCGTAAAAAACTTGTAACGATGTACTACAATGTTCTTTGTTTTAATAAAATATTTATCTAACTGTGCAATAGCTATTTCAAATTCATCCAGCTCTCCCTCTTCAGCCAACTCATAAGCCGGTAAATGATCAAAAATGTTCTGACCTTCAACCCCCAAATGATAGTATAATAAACTTTGTTATCTTTCTGGTCTAAATCTGTGGCCATCTATAGCACCGAGATATGCCTTAAATGAGCGTTGCCACAATTTCCATTCAAGAGGTGGGTCACCCGGATCCTGTAGAAAAGGTGCCGGTGGTAAAACGTTTTGCATGTTTTTCTCTATTTCAATAAGTTTGTATTGCTTCTTACATATGTTTGTGTTGCTTCTTAAATTACTTTTTCTTTTATATTTATTTCTTCTAGATGTACAGGTGAAGTCACCAACTAAAAGATGGCTGAACAATGAATGAACAACCTATAAAAGTCCTTCATCTATTGCCATGCTAGAGTTAAAACTGAAACCCTTTTCTATGTTTATCACAAAACTCTTTTTAAAATTTTTTTTTTATGAAGTTCAGTTTGAGCGATCACCGATCTCAGGATTCAATGGACTATGACATTCAATGTGAACGATCGCCGGTCTCAGGTAAGTGTTTTTACTTCCTTCTATTTTTTTTTTTAAACTGACACGCGCTCGTATCGAGACGCGCATACAATGTAAAAATGAAGATTGCACGCGCTCAAGCAGACGCGTGAGAGAAAGCATTCAGTCTCCACATTAAGCCGGTTGTACTCGTGCCGCGCCGCCGCGTGAAACTGGTAGCGTTTGTGCACTGACACAAGCGAATATGCTCAACGTATAAGTAAAGTTAGTCTTTTGCACAACCGCCCACACGCTCTGTGCCCCTTGATAGTTGAAAATGTAATAAGAATAGCTCACGTAAACGCCGATGACAGTTTGGTGGAGACCGAACTACTAGTAAGAAGCTTCAAGCTATCAGTTTCCAGTGTTATCAATCCATTTTGATCCTCGTCGCCATTGAAGTAAGGCAGTTAAAGCAGCATCGGTTTTAAATTGAATTTAATCCGAAAGATAACAGGAGCATAAAACAGACGTGTATCCATAAAAAGGGGCACAAAGCTCTCTCTGGCTCCAACTGTCACAATAGAACATGGAACACTATGACATCATAGAAATGATGTCAAGATGTTCCATGCTTACACAGATCACCACAAGACCTCACCCATGTCTTGTGGCATGCTTCATCATCAGGACCCGTCGACATCCATGGAAGTTGTTTCATCCGGATGAGCTCAACCAGTAATCGGTATCATCGCCTTTGAAAAACACTACAGCTAAGCTTTAAAGATACCTGCTAGTGATTTCTTGAAGACTTAGCATCATACGTGGCATTTGACTGCTGTGGGGATATGGTAATGTGCTGTGTCTACTTGCAGGTCAGGACTGCCCTCCTGCCTGTAAAATTAGCAAACAGGCCTGGAGGTGGCCTTGAGATCCTGGAGTTGATTTCTCGGTCTGCCCTGATGTCTGGGAGGCATACTGGTGACCCTGGAGGCCTTGTATAGCTGTTTTCTTCCTTCCAAGCTCCTCTGGCATCTGCCCATCTCTCAGCAGTTTTGTTGGGGCTCAGAACGGAATGAGGTATGGGTGTTGAATTGGACTGACTAAGTGCCTGAATGCTTGAGCCCCATCTGCCTGTCCATGGCCTCCCAGCCACATAGGTAGAGCCTGCAGAAGAGAGACAGAGTGGTGCTATGCAGCACGGGCCACTGTATCTTGCTGGTCAACCAGTGTAAGAAACTGTTTGCTAGCTGCGCAATGTCATAACAGATGCCATGATCGCACACTTTCTATGGTCATGTCTGTGAAGAAGGGAGGCATTGAACCCTCCTCAAAGAGGCCAGGGATGTTTGTAGCTAGTCAAGACTAGAGTGTTTAACATTGTTGCAGGACACCCGTGAAGGAGAGCAGATAGGCTCATTCACCCAGGTTTTATGTATATCAGATGATCCTGGAGCTATGCACTAGAGCGTTTATCAACAGTACAATGCCTTGCACCTTTGTGCAAATAGTAAGAAAAGATTCCAGTACTGATGTGGGGGTCTTTGTCTTTATAATGCATCGAACATTAACAGAGAGCTCCTGCTCAGATTGCAAGACTGACAGCCCTCCCCAAATGCAACATGATGGATTTGGTGCAGAGCAGTGTGTTTACTAACGTTTTTCATAGTAGATGTAGGGCAGAGAAGTCTGTTTTTCATAATATTTCCTGATAAATTTAAGCTCAGCCACTGCTGGACTGAACTTTACTAATGCATGTATATTGTGCTTAAGCTGGCCTGTCTATATCAGTCTCTAAACATAAAGTATATGTCTGTTATCTCTATCTGGCTATCTTTTTCTGGCAGTATATCAGTCATTATCTGTTGTACCCTATACTTCTTATCTCCGTATGTATTTGTGCATTTATCTCTTTGCATGTTGCTCTCAAGCAAACCTGAGGAGGAGCTCATTTACTGAGACTGCCCCTCAACCATCAACAAGAGACGACAAGGACTATTTTGAAGATTTACCACACACGTCGAGTTTCACAGTAAACTTCTATCCGTGCTTAATTTTAGTTCTGGATTCCAAGGAGTCATCAATTTTATTGTTCTCTGATTTGTCCGCCTACATTTTGTGGTTTACTTTTATACTCGTGAATTTATTTTCTAAGCCTGGCAGAATTTCACACCATTATCAAACTCCTTCATGCGAATCTCTGAAAGGGCCTGTACAGGACTCTGGAGGAATACACTCATGGCGAGGGAAAGTAACAAGGCATAAAAGCAGGATATACGAACCTGTCGATTTTTACTGAAGCGTGAAAAACAATTATGTACAACTTTATGACGGTGAACATTCATGTGTTCGCAGCTGATCCGTTTTGGGCATTTTTAAATTATCCTCTTCGTCCTGGCCACGTGCCACGCTCTGCAGCTAGGTGCCTGAGCTCTTCCTGCTGCTCACCTGCAGGCCAGCAATAAAGGGCGCCAATTTTCATATCACTTCAGTCAAACGAAGGCAGGTGCGCCGCCCTGGCCACCGCGGTCCTCGTCCTCCGGGGAGATGGAAGCGATGGTTACCACAGGGCAGAAAATTGACTTTTGGTGTCCGCCGGGATGCCAGCTGCTGTCACTTCCTTAGCAGATGGAAACAGTTGCAAGATTAAGAGCAGGTAAAATAAAACAACAAACTAAGGCTCGGGTAGTGAAGCATTGCCGTCCAAAACAAGAAAGAGGCCGCGTCCACCTGTAAATAGTTCAGCGAAGGCTGTAAACAGGGATGAAGGTTTATTTGTATATAATGTCGTGCATTAGCTATTAGCATAATAAATTATACGTCGTGCATTAATGCCAACATAGCTTAGTGACAGACTTGCAACATATTGCTAAAGTAAGTGTAACATAGATTTATTATCAGTGCTTGAAATGGAAAAATAGAAGTGCAGGTACTCTGTACCAGAGTACCTGCTTATTTCTGAGAAGTGCCGGTACTCTCCAATTAAAAGTATTATGTTTTTATTGAGAAGTGCAGGTACTCTCCCTCTCAAAATAAAAAAAGTGCCGGTACTTCGTACCAGACAGTACCAACCCATTGAAAGCACTGTCTCTTATGCAACTTGATGGTACTCAGAACTAATCAATGAGCTGGCGTGTAATGCACTAGAACAATTGTTCCTAACCTTTTGAATTCTGTGTCTCCCATTTAATTAATACTGGAACCACTGAATCATTATTGGAATCAGGACCCCTCACTGAGTCATTTCTTGAATACGGGAACCCCGCCCTAAGCATTTTCGATTGTTTGAACTGAAACCTTAGCTGCCAGGCCCTTTCCCCCTCAGGTGCCAGGCCTTTTTTGGCTATTTGGGGCAGTTTGCACTTAGACCCTCATAGCTTTTTGCCCACGTAAGCTAACCACACCAAATTTGCTTACTTTTTTTCCAACATCCTAGGGATTCTAGAGGTACCCAGAGTTTGTGGGTTCCCCTGAAGCAGGCCAATAAATTAGCCAAAATACAGCGAAAATGTTGTTTCTTTTTTTTTTTTTTTTTTGTAAAGGGAAAAAAGGGCTACAGAAGAAGGAGGCTTGTGGTCTTCTCCATGAAAATGGCATCAACTAAGGGTTTGTGGTGCTAAAATCATCAGCTTCCTGGTTCCAGCTTTCAGGAACAGGCAGACTTGAATCAGAAAACCCAATTTTTCAACACAATTTTGGCATATTACTGGGACAAACCCAATTTTTAAGATTTTTTGTGCTTTCAGCCTCCTTCCAGATAGTGACAGAAATGGGTGTGTAACCAGTGCTGGATCCCAGAAAGCTAAACCTTTTTGAAAAGTAGACAAAATTCTGAATTCAGCAATGGGTAATTTGTGTAGATCCTACAAGGGTTTCCTACAGAAAATAACAGCTGAAATAAAAAAATATTGAAATTGAGGTGAAAAAAAAAAATCATTTTTCTCCACGTTTTACTCTGTAACTTTTTTCTGTGATGTCAGATTTTTTAAAGCAATATACCGTTACGTCTACTGGACTCTTCTGGTTGGGGGATATATAGGGCTTGTAGGTTCATCAAGAACCCTAGATACTCAGAGCCAATAAATGAGCTGCACCTTGCAATGGGTTTTCATTCTATACCGGGTAAACAGCAATTCATTTGCTGAAATGTAAAGAGTGGAAAATAGGTATCAAGAAAACCTTTGTATTTCCAAAATGGACACAAGAGAAGATGTTGAGAAGCAGTGGTTCTTTGCACATCTTTGAATTCCGGGGTGCCCATACTAGGATGTGAATTACAGGGCATTTCTCAAGTAAACGTCTTTTTTACACACTATCTTATATTTGGAAGGAAAGAAATGTAGAGAAAGACAAGGGGCAATAACACTTGCTTTGCTATTCAGTGTTCCCCCAAGTCTCCCAATAATAAAAATGGTACCTCACTTGCATGGTTAGACCTAATGCTCGCGACAGGAAATGCAACATGGGCACCTCATATTTTTACAATGCAAAAAACATGTCAGATTTCAAAGTGCCTAGCTGTAGATTTTAGCCTCTGGCTCAGCCGGCACCAAGGGAAACCTACCAAACGCACATTTTTGAAAACTAGACACCTAGGGGAATCCAAGATGGGGTAACTTGTGGGGCTCTCACCAGGTTCTGTTACCCAGATTCCTTTGCAAACCTCAAAATTTGGCTAAAAAGAACACTTTTTTTCCTCACATTTCGGTGACAGAAAGTTCTGGAATCCGAGAGGAGCCACAAATTTACTTCCACCCAGCATTCCCCCAAGTCTCCCGATAAAAATGGTACCTCACTTGCGTGGTTAGACCTAATGCTCGCGACAGGAAACTCAACATTGGCTCCTCATATTTTTACAATTAATTCTGACATGTTTTTTGCAAAGTGCCTAGCTGTAGATTTTAGCCTCTGGATCAGACGGCACCTAGGGAAACCTACCAAACTTGCACATTTTTGAAAACTTGACACCTAGGGAAATCCAAGATAGGGTGACTTGTGGGGCTCTCAACAGATTCTGTTATCAGAATACTTTGCAAACCTTGAAATTTGGCTAAAAAACACTTTTTCCTCACATTTCGGTGACAAAGTTCTGGAATCTGAGAGGAGCCACAAATTTCCTTCCACATAGCGTTCCCCCAAGTCTCCCGCTAAAAATGGTACCTCACTTGTGAGGATAGGCCTTGTGCTCGCAAAACGCTGTCTGGCCACATCAACATTTTCGAATACAAAACTACCTGTTTGTGCGGGTGGACCTGCGTTTTTGGTCCTGGGCTTAGCAGCCATCTAGGGAAACCTACCAAACCCAGACATTTCTGAAAACTATACACCGAGGGAATCCCGGGAGGTGTGACTTGCGTGGATCCCCCAATGTTTTCTTACCCAGAATCCTCAGCAAACCTCAAATTTAGCTAAAAAATCAAATTTTCCCATATTTCTGTGTGGGATCACCGCACCAGGAGAAATGTCCTACCACCCAACGTTCCCTTCAGTCTCCCGGTAAAAATGATACCTCTCCTGTGTAGGTGGGCCAAGTGCTTGTGACAGGGAAGAGCCAAAAACATGTCGAAATTGAGGGGGAACAAAAGTAGGTTCAAAAAGGCGGTTTGAAAAAAAACATTTTTAGGCTGACAAGAGCAGCAGAATTTTTATTGGTATAGATGAGACAAGGTTGGGTGGTAGGAATTTTGTGGATTTCTGCAGATTCCGGAAGGTTCCATCACAAAAATGTGGGAAAAATGTGTGCTTTCCAGCAAAGTTGCAGGTTTGAAGAGCATTGTGGGTAAGAAAATGGTGTGGGGTGCATGTGAAGCACACCACGCTGGAATCGACCATATGTTTCGTTTTCAGATGTGTCAAGGTCTTGTGGATTTTTCTACATGGCAGCGTCCCAAAGTTTAAAAAAGTGCAGCCCTCACCATTCCAGGTGGGACAATTTTGAGAGTTACTAAGCTCTCATGGCCCAAATGTAAAACAAAAAACAAAAATAATCAAATGTCCTCTTGCTTGCCATTGGATAAGATGTTTTAGTATGCGGGAAGAGCTAAAAGACTGTTAGCCCCTTCAGTTCTGGTGGGGGCTTTACCAGGCCAATACTGGTTGGTAGCCAACACCCCACTATTTTCTTTTTTTTTTTTTATTCCCTGGCATCTAGTAGATTTTCTGTCCCCCCGGGGTATGGATCAGGAGTAATTGCCCAATCTGCCCACTGGCGGGCAGAACAATTTTGGCCCCATTTATTTGGGGTGGGGGTATGGCCAAACCCCCAACCTCTTATTTTGAAAAAGAAATCTTCCCTCGTCTCTGGTGGGCCTTCTGCCCCCCTTGGGGGCAGATGGTCCTTCCAAAAATAGGCCAATCTGCCCCCAAGGGGGGCAGTTATGGCCAACAGTAATGTGCCCCCATGGGGAGTGACCCCTGCCCAAGTGGCTGCCTCCCAAACAAAACACACACATGCACACACATCAATCCTTTGCCTAACAACAATAGGCCGATCTGCCCACAAGGGGGGCAGAAATGGCCTAAATACAATTTGTCCCCTGGGGAGCGACCCTTGTCTAAGGGGGTCGCTCCCCATACATAAAAACATAAAGTAAATAAAAAAATATATATATCCCTGGTGTCTAGAGGTTTCTGCCCCCCGGGGGCAGATTGGCCTAATTATATTAGGCCGATCTGCCTCTGGGGGGGGCATAAAAGGCCTAAAAATATTTTGCCCCCCCCCGGGGAGTGGCCCTTGCCAAAGGGGCTGCTCCCCTTATGCATTAGTATAAAAAATATAAAAATTCCCTGGTGTCTTGTTGTTTCTGCCCACCCTGGGGTCAGATCGGCCTAATTATACTAGGCCGATCTGCCCGGGGGGGGGGGCAGAAATGGGCAAAAAATTTGCCCCCCGGGGAGCGACCCTTACATAAGGGGTTGCACCCCACACATAAAAAATAAAAATAAACAAAAAACATTATCCCTGATGTCTAGTGGTTTTGCTCGTCCTAATTGTATTAAGCCGATCTGCCCTCTGGGGGGGGGGGCAGAAATGGCCTAAAAATAATTTGGCCCCCTGGGGAGCGGCCCTTGCCTAAGAGATCGCTCCCCACACATAAAAAATAAATAAAAATATATATATCCCTGGTGTCTAGTGGTTTCTGCCCACCCTGGGGTCAGATCGGCCTAATTATACTAGGCCGATCTGCCCGGGGGGGGGGGCAGAAATGGGCAAAAAATTTGCCCCCCCGGGAGCGACCCTTACATAAGGGGTTGCACCCCACACATAAAAAATAAAAATAAACAAAAAACATTATCCCTGATGTCTAGTGGTTTTGCTCGTCCTAATTGTATTAAGCCGATCTGCCCTCTGGGGGGGGGGGGGCAGAAATGGCCTAAAAATAATTTGGCCCCCTGGGGAGCGGCCCTTGCCTAAGAGATCGCTCCCCACACATAAAAAATAAATAAAAATATATATATCCCTGGTGTCTAGTGGTTTCTGCCCCCCCATGGGGGCAGGTCGGCCCAATTATATTAGGCCGATCTGCCTGGCCTGAAAATAATTTGGCCCCCGAGGAGGACCCTTGCCTAAGGGGTCGCTCCCCAAACATAAAAAAAATAAAAACAAACAATTTGTTTTTTTTCCCTGGTGTTTAGTGGGTTTCGCCCCCCCCCCCCCCCCCCATGGGCGCAGAAGTGGCCTAAAAATCATTTGCCCCCCTGGGGAGCGGCCCTTGCCCAAGGGGCCGCTCCCCTTACTGAAATTTACACACAAAAAAAAAATCCCTGGTATCTAGTGGGCATTTCTGTTGCCCGATCGCAATCGGGCAGCAGAAATGCAGTGAGAGACAAGAAAGGAAAAGAAAGGTCTTTCCTTTCTCTTGTCTCACCCACACCCAACTCCCAGTCGGAAGAGAAAAGCAAAAGCATTTCTCTTCTGGGATCACGCTGGAAGCATGCTTCCAGCACGATCCGAGGTGACCTCCGATGAGGTCAGTGCACGATTTGCACGCTGACGTCATCAGGCGTCACTGGGGAGGTGGGGGAGTCGGGGGGGAAAGGGGAAGCAATTCCCCTTTCATCACTGATGGGTGGTGTGAGTGTGGGGCCTACGGGGGAGCGCTAGCATTTTCCCCGTGGGCCCGGTGCAGGACGAGGTGGTCTCGTCCCAGGCACAAGGGAACCGTGTGCGAGGACGAGACCACTTCGTTCAAGGCACCAAAGGGGTTAAAAAAGTCCTAACTGCAATTACCTTGTTGGCCTTGTTTGAGAAGTGCACAGGTATGGTGAGGTATTTATGACTGGCTTTGTTCTGTATTGCTTCCCAGAAGTGGTGAGGATCATTTAGCTACCATCAAAAGCCCTCACATCAAGACTTCTTCTATTTGTGATCCTTCACTATACATTACTGCTTTGAGGTACGATTAACATATGTTCAGTCTTTATTTCCACTGACCATCTAAGGTCTCTTGAAATTCAGTATCATTAAAAGCCCATTTTAAAAGTTTACTCTGCACTTCACTAAAAACACATGTTGAATTTTTTTAGGACCCCATATCCGACAAAATATCAGAGTTATGCCTTACGCAAAATGGAAGAAATATTTAATACAACAAACATTATTCGTATTTATTAATTCACGTGAGAATTTGAATTGAAATTGTTGTTTGTGTGTCCCACACTAAACTACTGAAAAAAACACTGACCTGACTATAATAAACCTGGGTGTAGAGGGAAGGTGGGGCATAGAAGACATACATGCCAAAAACTAGAAAACAAAGGTTCCAGGAGTTGCAACGTGACCATGTCAGAATATTGAGTCCAAAGAATGAGGACACCTAGCAGTTGAAACTCCAGTGTTTTCAAATGTGTTCCTTCACATTCAACAGACTATGGGGGTCGTTACGAGTTTGGCGGTCTAATGACCGCCATGTTGGCAGTTGGGGACATACTGCCGACAGGCTGGTGTAGAAGACTGCCAAATTATGACCATGGTGTCTTCCTAACAGAATACAGCCAATCCACCGCCAGTGCAATCAGGTCACCACAGACGACGGCAGCCACCATCAGGCCGGCGAAGAGCATGTTGCCGCCGGCCAGATTACGAGGCTGCACACAGCTAATGTTTCCGCCGTGGAAGCCCTGGCTGAAACCAACTCTATAAAAGGAGACACTCACCTTCAGGGACATGTACCTGACTTGAGCTGCCATGGAACCTGAGCTACACATCTTCTCGCTGCTCCTGCTCACCCAACGACTCCAGAACCAGCGAAAACAACAGCAACCGTGAGTTCACACACTTACCTGACACCGTTGCACAACGTCAGTGTATATATGTGCATACAACATACACATCCTGAACAGGTGGCGATGCCGACACACACACACACACACAAGTACCCTCATGCTGACACGCACATCCCACACATAGCCACACAACACACGCACATACATAGTACACACACTATGACCAACACACACACACACACTTTGAAAACACACACCAATACCCCGATACACAGCACCGGCACAGTCTAACACTACAACACACAACACAACCAAGTGACACAACAACACCACAACAGCAGCACCTCAAAACCACTGTCATACATCCACAATAGACCCCTCTATTCAACAAACCATACATACAGCACAACCTAACACCACCAGATAACCAACACACACAATCAAACATCCATACAACAAGCCAACACACATCACAACAGTTCAGACATAACAATCAACTCACACACTCACGCACACAGTACAGCCACACAAGGGCACACAAAACTCGAAATAGCACATGTCAACACAATCACTACACAAAAATCAATATTAATCCATGTCCCTAACTCATACATGCCCCTCTTAGAATACACAGGCATCACAGCTGGGCAAAAGCAATTCACACCCCCACGCATGCTGGCCACACACAACTGGAAGCACTATCACCACACACACAAAACATACTCACACACAAACTAAAGTGGGCAAGACCAAAACAGCCATCATGAATGAAGGGCAGGACAAAAATATAACCTTGGAACCAACAACTGGTTGGCCCAGATGTATTGCAATAAATATAGAATTAAAAACACCACAATGTTCATGAATAGTAAACCATCAGCTAGTCCAATCAAATATGTGCACCATGCACAGATGGCAAATTCCAGTGCCCCTACCTGACTCCTGATTGCCATACAGCCTCCACAAGTGGGGGCATCAAGGGGGCAGGCAGGCACCATTGGGATAGGGTTTGGGAGGCGGATCCTTGGGCTTAGGAGGGGGAGGCTTAGGTCAAGGCTTAGGAGCGGGCTGGGAACTCTTGGGAGGGGTCGACGTCTTGGAGGGGCATGGGTACCTGCAGGGGGGCCAGGGGAGGACTTGGAGGTAGAAGGGCTGGACACAGATATTTGGGGAGTCATTCAGAGAGGGAAAATTTCTTAGACACACAGGATGGTCATGGCAAAAGGGTTTGGGAGTGGAGGGAGAGGGAGTGGTTGTGAGATGTGTTTTGGGGGATGTCTTGGGTGCATGTGTGTGCAAGGTATGCTTGTGTGTGCTGGGTGTCTGTTGAGTGTGTGAGTGTAGAGTTTGTTTTGGGAGGAGGGGGTGTAGGTGTAGGGAGAAGGTGTGGTGGATGGGTGACTGTTGGGGTGGTGACTGCAAGTATGGTGGATGTGCTGCATGTAGTCTTGTCTGTGCTTGTGGTGGCTGCAGATGTGGTGACAGGTGTGGATGTCTGAGGGTCTGCTATTGTGGTGACTGTGGGTATGATAGGAGTTGTGACTGTATTGGTGAATGTGGGTGTGGTGTCTGCAGGTGTGTCTGGTGTAGTGTATGTGAAGGTAGTGATGGTGGGGACTCAGAGCAGGTACTGAGAGTTGGTGTTTCTGCAGGTGGGTGTTGTCTGGGTGCATGCCGGTGGTGGGTCTTGTGGTGCTTGTTTTTGTCAGCGGTACTGTAAAGAAGAATTCAGTGTCCAAAAGGTAAGTAGATTTGTTGTAAATTTATTTGTAATAAGGAAACCACCCTGGCGACATACAACAGGGAAGCTCCTTCATCGCAGCTTCCTTCCAATGCTCCCCATTTTTTAAAAAGCAGTTCATCACACACGGAACGTTCGCCGAACGCGTCTCGTGTTGAACCGGTTCGCGAGAGCGGCACGCGAGTAAAAGAAAGTACTGCGTGCCGATGCCGCGAGCCGGTATCAACAGAATATTACATGGTTTTCTTCTTCCAAAAAAAACAAATGGAAGAGACAACATAATACAGTACATTGGAAAACTATATAAACTACCTTAAAACATTGCACTAATACAAACTATAGTTACACTATTCAATTCTGTTTAGAAAATTACAATGGATTTTAAGAATCGACAATAAAACAAATAAAAACAAGTTAATAACATAAAACTATGAGAGGCATAGTACAATTAAATTTATAACAACAATATTCTAAAGAAAAAAAAAAAGGAAAAATAAAACAAGAAACTGTAAAGTTCCCGTCTCACATACAAACTTCAGCCAACAGTGAAGAAAATACATATGGTTCACGTCTAACCAGTACAATGCTGAAATATATAAATACGTCTATTCATCTAAATCTGTAAGGCTTACGTCTTATACGAGTACTTCTGCGTACCATGGAGAAATTATCACGAACCTTGCCTGCACCCTCACGCTCTTTGCACACATCAAATTGAATATCACAATTTTTATGACTATCAGCTTCACCGACTAACAAGCTCGTATTGGCTGGTGACCGAACTTTCACAACCTTAGACTTATTCCACCAATGACCACCCTCAACCCTGACCGCATTTCCATATACTTTATTGACTAACATAGGAGACGAAAACTTTGAGTCACCTTTCTTGATGAAACCCCCAAACTTGATTTTCACAAAATCTCCAGCATTCATAGCCAAATCAGACACTTTCCTCCTTTCATCATAATGGAGTTTTTGTGAAGTTTGAGCCCTTGCTACATTCCTTCTCACAAAATGATCTAAACTTTGAACACACACCTCTTGTTTCAACAACTTGAACATCCATGCAGGCTTAAACCCAGTGGCTGGTTTCCTTCCACATAATAATTCGAATGGAGATACCAAAGTGGAGGATTGGGGTGTAGTCCTATAGAACCACAACATTGATTGAGTAGCAGCGTGAATATCAACTTTGTTCTGTATGGCCCATTTTATACAATCATCCAGGACCTGGTTAAAGTGTTCTACAAGGCCATTAGTTTGTGGATGAAACAAATAACTTTTTAGGTGTTTAATACTACTACTCCTGAAAAACTGTTCCACTTCATTGGAAACAAATTGAACTCCATTATCAGAAACAATGCACTCGGGGACACCCTCCCTCATACACACATCTCTGATGAATTTCACAACAGCTTTTGAATTGGGTTCACTAATAAATCTAACCTTTGGCCATTTTGAGTAATAATCTAACAGGACTCATGCATACTTAGAATTTGACGGCAGGGTGTAGAAGGGACCAATCAAATCGATACCTAGTTTCACCCAGGGTCTCAACGGCATTTCAATAGGCATTAAGGGTGGTACACATGTTTTAAGGACTTTATCGCAAGATGCACAAATAACACATCCCTTGACTACATTATCCACTTCTGTATCCATTTGGGGCCACCAGAAAAAGGAACGTACCCTACGTTTAGTGAAAGTCGAACCTAGGTGTCCCTCATGGGCTTTCGTTATGATTTGATGTTTGAAAACATGAGGAGGTATCAATTTGTCCGATCTCATAACTAATCCACCCTCCATCGATAATTCCTCATTAATTTTGAAAAAAGGTTGAATACTTGGTTCCAGCGATTTCTCCTTAGGCCACCCTCCGCTGATAAATTTAGAAACGTTTTTCAAACAGGATCACTGTCTGTAGCTGAAATCCATTCTGCTTCAGAAAATGGACCTGCATCATCTAATTCAAGAGACGCTATTATGCAACTTTCATCGTCACTTTCATCTTTTAAAACATGAGACCTGGAAACCTAGACAGATAATCAGCCCGCGCATTTTTCCCACCAGATATGTGCTGAATATCAAATTGAAATTGAAGAAGACGAGCTGAGAACCTTGCAATCCTGGGTGAACAATTCTTCACATTCCTCCCACTAAGTATAAAAATGAGAGGTTTGTGATCTGTCTGGAGCAAAAACTTAGTACCCCAGAGATAAGTGCGGAATTTCTCTATCGCCCACCAGCAGGCTAAGAGCTCCTTTTCAATAATAGAATAAAGGCATTCTGAATCTCTTAGGACTCTGAAAGCAAATTCTACAGTGTTTTCACCTTCAGGGGTTTGTTGCGTAAGAACTGCACCTAAACCAACATTACTGGCATCAACAGTGAGTACAGACTTCAGCTCAGGATTAAACGGTTTCAGCCCCACACATTTGGAAAGCTGAAGTTTAATCCACTCAAATGCTTCAGCGCAATCACTATTCCAGTCAAAATCCACTTTAGCTTTCAGCAGGTTTGAGATCGGCCTGACTCTGGAAGCAAAATCCCTTATAAACCGTGAATAGAATACACAAAGACCTAAAAAGCTTTTAACACCGCTTTTATCAGCAGGAGGAGGCGCTTCGAGATTGTTCTGAACCAAACCAGGTTTTGGTTTGACACCAGAACTAGAAATCACATGGCCCAAATATTCAACCTCTTCTTTGAGAAATTCACACTTTTCCCTTTTTAACACAACACCTCGTTGTTGAAAAACAGACAGAACTTGTCTGAGTGTGGCATCATGAGATTGACGATCTGGCCCATAAATCAACACATCGTCTTGGAATATGGCTACTCTATCAATGCCTTTGAGTAAATTTTCCATTACTCTTTGGAAATCAGACGCAGCTGATGCTAAACCGAAAGGTAACCTGCAATACTGATAGGTTCCCCACGGTGAAACAAAAGCCGTGAAGTGCCGGGATTCAGGTTCCAATTCAATTTGGTGGTAGGCAGATGCTAAATCTAATTTAGTAAAAAACTTAGCACCGGCAACAAGAGCTAACAAATCATTGATTTTCGGTAAAGGATGAGAATCAATCCAAATCTCTTTGTTCAGAGCACGTAAGTCTATACATACCCTAAGCTCTCCATTTTTTTTTTTTTTAGTGACAACTAAAGGAGAAAGCAAAAAGTGAAGACTCAATTTGTTCAATAATACCTGACTTAGTTAAAGAAATCAGTTCCTTTTCCAAATCTTCCCGTGCACTAAAAGGTACTCCCCTCATCTTGTGTTTTATAGCAAGGGCACCTTTTTTTACTTTTATTCTGTGTTTAAAACCTTTAATTTTCCCAAGTTCTCCAGAAAAGACTTTGGAAAAATCGTTTAATAAATTTTCCACTACATCTGAATCTCTCACGGCAAGAACTTGCTCGCTTGTACCCGGTCTTAATATCATACCGAACAATCCTTGGTGAAACCAACCAAGGATATTTAGACCCTTGACAGCTACATAAATTTTGCCAGAGATAACTCTTCCTTTGAATTTCAATACATCTTCAAAATATCCCAACAACTCAATTTTCCGTCCTTCATATGACACTGGAGCTCTGTCTGGAGGATGAAGAACTCTATTGTTCCACGTAGCTTGAAAAAGTTCTTTAGTGATCATTGTAATACGTGCACCAGAATCGACTAACAGACGAAGAACTTTGTCTCCAACACCCAATTCCACATATGGATTGACACAGTCCGAAGGATCACGCCACTTGACAACATCAACATTAACTACCAAAACCATGTCTTGTATATCAGAGACAAGATCACTTTCTTGAAGATCCTGAGCTTCTTCTTTGACAGCAACAACATTAGTTTTGTTTAAAGTGGTGCTTTGACAAATTTTAGCAAAATGGCCCACTTTGTTGCACAATCTGAAAGCACGAACTTGGCTGGGCAAGGGTTACTTCCTTTCTTGTGAAAATTGTTTCCACATCTGAAACAAAAGTTGGACTGGGAAAAAAATGCTTTAGAGTTGGTGTTTCTCAAGGAGGTATCTCCTTTTTTTTGAATGACCGAAGACTTCTTATTGTACACAGGGCAGACATGATCTCGAGGTTTGTCTTCAAGTTCCTTCACTGATCGTACAGATGTTTCAATGCTTTTAGCAAATCTGATACATTTGTTAAGGATTGGATTCCCCAAGGTCAAGAGCTTCTGACGAATATTTTTGTCTAAACAGTGGCAAATAAATTGGTCTCTAATTAGCTGATCACTAAAATTTAAAAATTCACATTCTGCCACCAAAGATCTTAAAGCTGAAATGTACGTATCAATGTCTTCATTAGATTTCTGTGTTCGTTTGAAGAATTTATGTCTTAAAACGACTAAACTTGGGGGCTCATTGAACCTCAATTCCAGTTTTTTTACTGCTTCTTGGAATTCATCAAGTTCTTCGTCTTGCTGTATTTGTATTTCTGGTAGATGTTTAAACGTAGATCTCCCCTCAAAGCCAAGTGAGTGTAGTAAAATACATTTCTTTCTTTCTGGTCTAAATCTTGTAGCTCCTAACGCCCCCAAATATGTTTCAAATGCATCAAACCAACATTTCCATGTAATAGGTGGTTCACCAGGAGTCTCCAGGAAAGGTGGTGGTGGTGTAACCGCCTGCATACTGATTCCAGAGCAATTTTGCTGTGTTAGTAAACTAACAATTTGACTGAATATTATAAAAATCCTCTAATGAATAAAATAAATTAATCAGTGTTCTTTAGGAAATATAAGATGGCGTTAGGTTTGCTCCACAACAGATCCAATAAAGAGGTTTGCACTCTAGTTGTTAAATAACCCGTAGCTGCAGTGAAAGCAAGAAAAACGACTGGATTTGGACACAAAAAAACAGTTCCAGTGTCTAAGGTTAGCCTTCTAGTTGTTGAGGCGGGGTTTACACTCACTGTGCAGCTCACGACGTGTGGAAAGCTCTTCCAGTCCTGTGGGTTCGTTGTATGGGTGGTTTCCTTTCTCTCGTCGCCACAAATGTAAAGAAGAATTTGGTGTCCAAAAGGTAAGTAGATTCGTCGCAAATGTATTTGTAATAGGGAAACCACCCTGGCGCCATACAACAGGGAAGCTCCTTCATCGCAGCTTCCTTCCAACGCTCCCCGTTTTTTTAAAAGCAGTTCATCACACACAAAACGTTCGCCGAACGCGTCTCGTGTTGAACCGGTTCGCGAGAGCGGCACACGAGTAAAAGAAAGTACTGCGTGCCGATGCCGCGAGCCGGTATCAACAGAATATTACAGGTACCCTTGGATGTTGAGGTGGATGCATGTTTGTCTGTCTGTGTGCTTTGGCTGGGACGGGTATGAGGGTTTTGGGATTGGGAAGAGGAAGGTGGAGGGGGCACTGAAGACAAAAAGTGTGAGTGGCTGCCATCATTGTGGATGCCAGAGCCTGAAAGGATCTCTGTAGGCCAGCTTGTCCACTGTGAATGGCTCCCCGGAATGCATTGCTCTGCTGTACTTGAGTTGCAAGTCCCTGGATGGCATTCACGATGGTCGACTGACCCACAGAGATTGACCTCAGGAGGTCAATAGCCTCTTTACTGAGGGCAGCAGGGCTGACAGGGGCAGGGGCAGAGGTGCCCGCAGCGAAGGAGATGCCCACTCCTGGTTGAGCGGGCACGGACTACTGGGTGGGAGCTAAAGGGAGGGCTTTGGTAGTAAGGGGGGTGGCGGACAAAGATGGTGCTGTGGTGGTTCCAGATGGATTCTCCACCACCGGGGAGTGTCCAATGGAGGAGGATTTCGAGGATGAAGAACTGGAAGATCTGGTCTCCCTCGTGACACTCCCCTCGCCATCTGGGCCATTGGGTCCCTCGCTGTTGGTGGTATCAGCACTCCGGGTCCCATGGCCAGCAGCATCCCCACTCACCTGTGCCCCCTCTCCTTCACCTGCTGATGCTGATGCACACAAATAGAGATATAGGGAGGGACAGATAGAGAGGGCGAGAGAGGGTCATCGCATTCTTCACATACACATATTAAAATAAGGACAACTGTATTTATACATCACCTGGCTAGGCTATATCATCTAGTATCCCACATAACCTCCATCGTGTCCCAACATGTTACTCCTATCCACCCCATCATGGCTATCCTCTCATATCATAATCCAAATGTGGTAGCAGAACTGGAGCATTCTAAGAAATCACCTGAAAATCACCTGAAAAGGTATGTCAGCATGCTCATTATGCCCTGGCAGGAAGCAGGAAAGCTGTCCTAATCTGGATCATAACTCTCCGTACTCCTATAATCTGTAATTAAAACAGTTTAGTGATCACAACATAGGATGCATTATTTCAATCTACACCTGACCAGACCATGTCCTTTAAGTAATGTCCCATGATAGTAAATAAACTCAAATCACAGACCACACAGCACCTGCCATTCTAATCACATGCCTGACTGAACCCTCTGTACATATTTGCCATAATGAAAACTATCACGATATAGCCACAACATAAGGCACTACCACACAGGTGACATCTGATGTGTATAATACATGTCTGGAGAACAGTCATGTGACCACATGCACCAAATTCTTGAGGAACCTCTGCAGACACTGTACACAGATACACCACATCACTTCATGCATGCATGTGCACCTACAGTGGGCTACATAGAACACATGAGATATCCACTGACAATCACTGAGTGTAGTGTAAGGGCACCTAAACATTAGCCAGCTACGAAAAATTCATAGGGCACCTAACATACCACCTGACATGCTGTTAAAGTTCCACCCCATGTCTACATGATTGAAGCCGCACCACTCACACCTTCCCTGACATGTGATTAGCTGTACCTAGGTGCACACAACACACATATCCCACTGAAGAAATATGAACACCTGATGTACACATGGAATTATATGACTGCTGTTGCACTGACACCATATCCACCAGCAACACCTGTCTTAGAAATGGTAGTACAGCTAAAACATTATACAATGAAAGTATGTCAATCTATGACAAATCCTGTCCAAACTGTCCACATCATCTAGACAGAGGGTAGTAATGATTGACGCACTCTATATCCTTTAACCCCAAGTAACCATTGAGACATGATGTAGGCAGATTATGACATATGTGTCACTGTAATTGGTAGGACATTGGCACACATTGCATGGACATTGCATATAGTGATTGGGAAGCACTGCCTAGCCACTTATCACCTAGGGAACAGAGTCTTTGGGCTACATGTGATTTGGCCTTATGGCAATGCCATAGACATGCATGTATAGGACACATGGGCAAAATCAGACACCCTCAGTTGAATAGCCTTTCCTTACTACCTTCACCTACCACATAGTTTGAAGAAGATGGGACAATGGTGATAAATTTACTGACCCATCTGTACTGTTATGTCCTGGCCATATCTGTGCAGTGATGGAGAGGCCTGCCTCACATGGAGTCACTACCTGTACCATGAGAAATGTGACATGGACCTTGTACAAAATATGTCAGGCAACCTGTGGCTAATACTGGTGATCAAGACAGATGGGACTTCTCAGACACCTTAGAGCTACAAGAGAACACCTTAGACCTACTAGAGCACGAATGCTGAAGGATAGACCAGAACATACTCTATGGGTAGGATGAAACTGCAGCTTACAACCATTAAATGACTGGGCAAACTCACATATGTGACATTGTCATCTGAGCATCTTCACATGCAGTCATAGATATGTCTTGACACAGATGAAATAAACGTATACTAAGCAAAGCATTAATGCCAGATCTACATCTAATAGTCAGGCAATGTAGGCACTACGTGTTCCCATTAATCTACATACTTGTAGCACCTACAATATTGTCACAGCTGCTACAGTGTAACTGCAAACACCATAGAACCAGAGCCAAGTACAAGGATACAGTCAGTACTTATCCCCTAGTGACTGCTGTGCTGCCCCCAAATACCCATCCACCTCAGGGTTGGCTACCGCTAAGATGCGAGCCAATATGGGGGCCAGGGTCCAACGTCACCCCTCCCTCATTGGGAGGACATCCCCAGCCGGGCCTCCGCAATCTTCCAGGCCCAGCGTCTCAGGTCCATCCACTGCTTGCAACAAAGGGTGCTCTGCCGGATGTGGACCCCCAGGGTCCGCACTTGCTTGGTGATGGCACACATATCCCCTTCTGCTCATGGGTATTTACCTGCATGGATGACACGGACAAAAAGGGAACTTCATATATACATGCACCATGCCAATAGGATTGGTCACTACACATCTGTCACTGCAAGTAGGCACACATACCCATGCTCTCTGCTAAGGTGCCTTCACAACATGGCATTTGCATGCATCTACACACTCACCACTTCACATGGCCGAATAAACTTCACACACAACACCTATCACACATGGCTGGGCCATTGTACTCACCTGTTCCTCTGGTGCCCCATATAGCTGTTCCTACAGGGATAGGACCTCCTCCACTAGCTTTTTGAGCTCTTTGGGAATAAAGGCTAGGGCTCCATCACCTGCAGGATGTGGCATGATGGCTCCCAGAGGCAGTACACAGCATCTCATGTTGTGGAGGTCTTGCAGGCAACAATGTCAGGAGTCAAGTGAGCACAATTGCAGAAAATGGTGGTCACGGCCGCCACGTACAGGACCGTCACTGCCGGCGGTCATGCCCATTGGCCCCAGTCCGCCAAAGGCATCAATCTTAACCAATGATAAGTAGCACTGCGAGTGTGCCGGCGGAATTACAACACTTCCAACTGTCACTACTTTAGGTCAGACGCCTGCCATTTTGACCACATTTAATCATGAATGTGCAAAATAATCTGTCACTCATTTACTCCCCCTGTTTGCAGTGTAACTGTATTTTGGCCCTGCATGGTTGTGCAACATTTTGTGACTATCTTTACACAATGATGTGTTCAGGCTGTTTATATGTTGAAAACAACGTAAAGCAACTCTGTGGTACATAGACCGCGGCTAGGAATGGGTACATACTGAAACATATGCGTAATGAGTTCATGACAGCAAAGTCACCCAGACATGTACAATGACATATGTTTCATATGTAAATTCCAATTTACATGTAAGACAATTTGCAGCAATGAGAGTTACTGTGGTACATATCTGTGTTCTGCATTATATCTGTCAGCAGTCATACGCCACCTCTACTGATGTTAGGTGTCAGGTAATATACAATGTGTTGGTGATGTGTGCATACTTAATAACTCGTACATTCTCTCCTCTCAATATAGTTATCACACCATGAGGAGATTAAGACAACCACCAATGTCCTGTCCACTAATTGACCTGGCAGCCATAGAGGACAGGCATGTCATCTAGACCTACCGTCTAAATCGCCATACCATCATGGATCTGTGTACAAAGTTGAAGCCAGACCTGATGCCAGCTATTTGCAATCACTATTGCATTCGTCCGATCGTTGAAGTCTTGTCAGTGCTACACTTCCTGGCCACAGGGTCCTTTCAGAATACTGTGGCCTTAACATCAGGGATGTCTCAGCCCATGTTAAGTCTGGTGTTGAAGGATTTGCAGTGTGCATTGTTGAAGCACCTGGACAGCTAGATCAGGTTCCCCCAAAGAGCAGATTTGGCTTTTGTGAAGGCAGACTTTTATGAGATGGGACACATTCATCATGTGGGAGGAGCCATTGATGGCACCCATGTAGCCCTGGTCCCTCCCAGTGCCAATGAACAGGTGTATCAGAACAGGAAGAACTACCACTCAATCAACATACAGGTCGTGTGTCTTGCAGACCAGTACATCTCACAAGCCACAGCCAAGTTTCTTGGATCAGTGCATGATTCTTACAAAATGCAGAACAGCAATGTCCCACATCTCATGGCATGACTACAAACAGAGAGGGTCTGGCTGCTTGGTAAGTATGCATTGCATTGTGTGTTTCAGTGTTATGTCACTGTCATCACATCATAGGCAGTCGTTGAAGCTAATTATGATTTGTTCTACCATTGTGTTCAGAGGTGACTTGGGATATCCTAACCTTCCTTGGCTGTTGACACCAGTGTGGTACCCATCCAGGCCAGAGGAACTCCGTTTCATTGAGGACCACAGGAGGACAAGGTGTGTAATTGAGCGAACATTCGGGCTTCTGATATCAAGATTCAGGTGGCTGGACCTATCTGGAGGTGCCCTCCTCTGCTCGCCTAACAAGGTATGCCAAATAATCATTGCCTGCTGCATTCTCCACAATCTAGCCCGGAGACATCATATACCACTGATAGCAGGTGAGGGGGGGGCAGCAGGAGCAGTGGCTGGTGATGCTGATATGGCAAGTGATGAAGAGCCAGAGGAAGAAGGAGCAGCTGACTCTAGGACAGAGCTCATCAATTAGTACTTCCACTGACATCCAAGTATTTGAAGTGGACCTTTACAAGTGTTGCATGTGTACTTTCTGATGTGGATGGCTGCCATAACACCTCCTGACTAGATTCATCAGTGTTGGTGTAATGAGCTCCAAAGCCTATATGTGAGTTGGGGAAGCTGACTGATAGATTGTTAGGTGTAGAGATATAGAGAGTTAGCTCTAACATGTATTGTTACATCTGATACTAACATTCATTTCTGGAATAGACTATCCAGTATTGAGTTATGTATCTTGCGTTCCACTATCTTCCTTTCCTTCCACTCACAGAAATTTATTTTTCCTGTTTGCCTCTGCAACCTACGGCTTGAGGTATTCATTGTCAGTAGCCAATGTTAGTATATAACAGACATAAGAGTTGTTAATGACAGATAGCAGGTGGTTTGGAGATAGTTACCGGGGGATGTGAACTTGTCTGTTCTCTATTCATATATGTGGTAATGTGTCAGCTTCATCCTTTCCTAATACCCGTGGGGTTGGGGGATGTGAAATGGTATTGTTCATGTCAGTTAAAGTATGTGGCACTTGTGTGAAGATTAGATCATGGCCTCTGGCTACACAGTCGGCGGAGTAGTTTGTGATGACCATGGAGCCTAACTGTGTTTGTATTCTGACATTGCGGCACAAGTTGCAGATTACTGTAAAGTGAGAAAGCAGTCAGAAGATTACACCAGGTATATGCCCTATTTTTGTGTATGGTCAATGTACTGGGTCCTCAGTGATGTCAGATGTGTGTTCCATGGAGTATGTGATTATGTAGCTATGTTATGTGTAAGTGATGTGTCTGTACCTGGTGATATGTAGGTCCATACTGGCTGCCCCTGCTTTGTAGGTAGGTTACCATGGACATGACTTATGTTACCTGTATTTGTGCATTGTGTGCCACCATGCCTTCCATCCAGGTAATACTCTTTGTCATGCCCTATTTGCAGAATGGAATACTGACTATGCTATGGGTTTGGCCTGGATTGCAAACTCTCAGACACCTGTCCTGTGATATCTCTGTTGTAACATGTCTCATGTTGTGGGAGGCTCCGTCTGATGACCATTACACTGGTTGTTCGATGCAGGGGGGTTTGACCTCTCCACAGTTGGGAAGCATGGCAATTGTTGAGGTATTAATAAGGACACATATACAGTAGATGGGCTCAATTGTGTTTTTTTGTGCATGTCTTGATGAATAAGGGCAAAATCAAAGTTGTAAAATGGGAAAAGGGGTGATGAGTTTGATCATGCTCGATGGATTCATCAGAGTAGCAGCTTCACCAGTTGGTTGCACAAGGCAAGTGTCTTTGTACCATGGGAAAATGGAGTCATGTCTCAAGACCGTCTACAGGGTGTCTCAGTGGCACACAAAGGTGGCATATTAGGTGAGGTTCACTTCCTGGCAGTGGGTTTAGTCTTGGCATCTGCTACAGCCTTATGTCTCAATGGACCTCAATGTTTGCCAGGTGTTCTTCAGCTACGGAGGGAGGGGTGTCTGAGGCTTGTGGTTCAGCTGGCAGGGCATCCATTCCACTAGCTGTCGCAGATGTAGATGGGCCAGATGTTAGGTTGCTAGTGGTAGGGACCTGATGGTGTGTTGAGGAACCATGCATGGAGTGTTGATGTCCCTCAGTACCCCTGAAAGGGAAGCCATGGTGGCATTATGTGCCTGCCACTTCTGCATGACTTCCTGGTGGTATTCCCTCAGCAGCTTTTGATTCTCACCCAACATGGTGATAATTTGACCCATCTTGTCCTGGGAACTTTGGTATGCTTCCAGGACTTGGGAGATAATTTCCTGGTCAGGTGAGTCCCTTTGTAGCCCCACCCTCTGGCCCACAGCAATCTTCCCACGCACCCTAGCCCCAGCCACCTGTGCCCCTGGCACGGTGTGCCCATTCCCAGTGTGAGCAGGGCTTTATTGTCAGGGATGTCAAGGTTTGACTCAGGACCCTGTACTGTGGGGCACAAAATAGATGGAACTGGCCTTGACACAGGTTGGGGGAGGGGGTGAATGGTTGCTTGTAATGTGGTAGCACTAGTCGTGGGGGGGGGGTGTTGATGTGGGCTGGGTGGGGCAGGGGCCTGTTGACTGACCAGGTGTCCCAGATGGGCCAGGTTGTGCCTTGTTGTCCAGACATCCTGGCATGTTGTCCTCACTGGGGACTGGCAGTGTCTGGTATCCTCTCCATGGTGGCAATGGGCAATGTGCCAGGTTGTGCCTTGTTGTCCAGACATCCAGGCATGTTTCTCTCACGGGGTACTGGCAGTGTCTGCTATCCTCTCTATGGTGGCAATGGCTAGGTTACCTATGGAGGGACTGAGACGCAGAGGTACGGTTGGGATGTGTGTTAGATTACCTCTTCAAGAGATGCATGACAGTGGCTCTACATGATTTTCTGCAATGACATTGACAGATGCTGCACATCATACCTTTGTTGTAAATACTACTCTGTGATTTGATTTCCATACTCAATGTTGGGAGATGTCATACAGGTTTGGTACAGATTGTACTGCAGATGAGTTCTTTTATTGTCTGATAATTGACATGACTGTTCACCACTGTTACCTTGTGATTTTTGAGGCTTGCTAGATGTCATAAACTATAGTTGTACAATACACAATTGTGTCCTAGTGGGAACACAGTGTGTGGGTATGCAAGGATTATGGTCCTGTATCTAGATGTGTTGCATGTGTGTCGTCTCAGCCATCTTACTTTCCTACACAGGTGAGTCTATTTCTGGTTTGAGATCTTTGATCTGCCGCCTTTAGGAATGGTCACTAACCTGTTTGTTCTCTTGTATGCTATTATTGTGAGTGTGCTATTGCATATCTGTGATTGCCATGTGCTAGTCCTCACTATGTCTTTCTAGATGGTTTATTTAGTACTTTAGTTATACATACATGTAATGTGATGTGTTGTGCACATTCAAGATGTTCAGAAAATAGTGTTGGTGCATGCTCGGAGTCGTGGTGATTTGATTTGGCAGTCGATAACGTGCCATTGCCAAGGGCTGTGGGGCAGTTGGGCCGTGTGGAGTGGTGGCATGTATGAGAGGGGAATTAGGTGAATAGGTGGAAGGTGCTGTGGGTAATTAAGTGAATTAGGGAGCATTTGGGTGGTGAGGAGGCATGCAGGGCAATACAGTGGTGTGACATAACTGTTGTAAGTACTTACCAGTCTTCATTCCCCCAGGTATTCCAGTCAGGCCCTTCGGATGTAGAATGTCAAAGACCTTCTCCTCCTAAGATGTGAACTGTGGGGGAGGAGGTGGGGACCCACCGCCAGTCTTGTGCATGGCGATCTGGTGGTGTGATGCCATGGAATACACTTTCCCCCCCCAGGTTGTTCACCCACTTCCTGATTTCCTCCCTTGTGAGTGGATGCCTGCTGACTGAGTTGACCCTAGTGCCTATCCTTTGCCACAACTCCATTTTCCTGGCAATCAATGTTTGTTGGACCTGTGCTCCAAACAGTTGTTCTTCCCTGGTAATTTCATCCACCATGACCGTCAACTCCTCATCAGTGAAACGTGGGTGTTTTTGTGGGGACATGGTAGTGGTGGTAAAGACAGTGAGGAGATGATTAAAAGGACAAATAATGTTTGTGAGCATATGTGGGTGCTGTGATATGAGTAGGTGACAGTTGATGTGTATTGTGTGGTTTTGTGAATTGTGTGTTGTGTATGTTGTGCAAGTGTGGGATGTGTGCTGAATGTATAGTGTACGGGTGCCTATTTGTTTGCTAATTATATTTTCTTTGCTAGTGTCTGGCTGTGAGTGGCGTTCTGGTTGCAAATGATTGTGGGTTGTGTAGGAGTGTGTTAAATAGAGCAGTGAGTAGGTGTGTTAGGTGTGTGGATGTGTGTCTGGTGTGGGATATTCAAACTATCAAATGTGATGTGTGTGATTTGTGGCTCGTAATTTGGGGGGTGGATTTTTGTTGGGCTGACTGTGCTGGTGGTGGAACCGCCTCTTTCCCACCCTCCAGTGTCCTGGCGGTCTTGGATTTTTGGTTGATTTTTGACAGTCTTCACTGTATGATGCTTAATGCGGCAGTCGGATAACCGCCAACATGGCGGTCTTTTGGCGGCCGCCACCACAGCGGTCTTCCGAAAAGACCACCCGAATCGTAATGATGCCCTATGTGACATAAGAACCAGGATGACTGACTTGATGCCCCAATATGCCTGAGTCCACATTGATTGTGTCTGGTTGATCATTAAGCCCCACATGAGGCTGTTGACCTCTTTTTCCGTCCATTTGTTATTTTCAGATCCCTGCTCATAAGTACAATGTGCGTGACAAATATAGCAGATTGCTTTGTTTCTGGGTCTGTTATTTCACACTATGGTACTTCTGCATTATACAAACCGAGGCCAGCACATGAAGAATGCCAAGTGGAGCCTGGCAACTCACACATTAGGCAGCTGAAGCAGAGACTACAACTGGCACAGACAGAGGACTAAACACAGATGGATCACATATCGTTTGTCACTTCAACCACAACATAATTTTAATCACAAAACGAGGATAAACAAAAAAAGAAATTCACTATACGTTCATGAAAGTGTAAACAAACGCACACCTCAGGCACATCGAAGCTAGAAATCAGCAGGGGTAGTCAGGCTGCACAATTTATACGGAGAGCAGTGTATTCCTTTGTTAGTATTACTGGCCTACCTGACCTGACAATAAAATTATTCAGAAACCCTGCACCTCAAAGGAGGCAATAGAATAGTTCAGATAGCCAATAGCACAACAGAGATATCATTAAACTCGCCTTCCAGCTACAAACATTCAATTACACAGGTCATTGAAGGTCTGACTAGTGTATTCCTGCAGTCCTCAGATATTTTCTTTTCATTTTGTCGTTGTGAATTTATTTTAAATAATAATTTCGGTGGATGGAGAACAGCATACACTGGATATGTTTTATGCTGACAGCAGCTGCCTTTGGACACTGATTTTTATTAAGAAGTGAGTGTTTTGCCCTTGGCTGGGTTATGTCTATCTTTCAGGTGTGTGACTGAGCCACAGCTGGATATTTATTTCCATCCGGGCTGGAGTTACCGTGACTCGTCATTTATAGGACCCAGATGAATAGGAATCAGGTGCAGAAAATCGTAAATCATCACACTACACATATACAATCATCAATTACAGCATTCATCAGTCTACACTCAAGATGGCGTTCATATTCAAGGACAAGTTCGCCACACCAGGTCCTCGCAGGGGCTGGCACCACCTAGGTTATGGTATAGCACAGGCCGATGGAATCACGCCCCACGGAACATGACACTCGTGACACACAGAGCATGCACTCTTGATGAGTAGCTCCTCAGAAATCTATGATAAGTTGGCGGGCCTCAACAAAAAGAAAACATAACACACTGTATCCGCTCTTAGTCAACTCAGCTACAGAAGCTCTGGTGGGGCGAGGAGTGGCACCCTCTGGAAGGTAAGAAAAAACTGCTGGATGATAGAGGAGGTTGTTAGATGACAGCAATCCTGCTGTTGCAGAGGCAGCATTTCAAGATCAATGAACCTGTTTTGATGCCATGTGCCCATCCAGCAAAAGATGTTTTGAAGGACATTGCATGCCACCCAGATTGCTATTTCACAGATGGCCTGACTGGCCGTAGCGGGCATCGGGCATTTTCCCATGAGGCTGCAAGGCTACAGTTTTCAGTGTTGGGGGGCGATTTTGATACTGGGGGCTGGTTTTGCAGCAGTGCTGCAATATCAGCCCCCAGTAACAGAAGAACAAAAGCAGCAGTGGTCGTCGTCCACCACAGACACGGGGACTTCTCTAATAAAATTGCCAGGGCTGCTTTGCATTCCCAGTCCAGTCCTGACAAAGCCACTTGGAAATAGACGAGATGGCCCTCAGAAAATGGTGTTAGTGTAAAAAGCAGATCACACCTCACCTATTTAGGATACTGTAAGCTATCAGTTAATGAAGGGAGAACCATTCAACATGGATGGAGGAAAATGCACGTGGACGTGCGCTCGGATGTGAAAGTGTCTTTCACCTGTTGGACACAGGTCATGCCTTGACAAGAGCCTGAAGTACGCACATTACAGTGCTTGTGAGAGGCCTCATAGTCTTGAATTAACTGGTGCCACAATGCTGGGAGCGTGGCATCACGGTATGAATGCACTACTGTGTGATAAGTGCCTGCTTTTTCTCTGAAGCTACCATGCTCCACTAAAGGCTGTCATCATGACTAATAATTGAAGCGAGATTTGTGCTGGGTACACAGTTAAAGAAGTCAATCAGTTGGAACATGCAACACACTTACTGCAGTTAATTCGGTCTGTGTTGTACTTTACTGTTTGTTTACAGAGCATTTGCATGCTTTAATTCGTAAAACCGTGTAGACTATGGACACTGTGAATTTACTCTAAATTCAGATTAGAGTGGCCATTCTGCTTTGTTTTTTTTATCAGGGACATGAGTGCATGTTTAGAATTGTAAAGCCTTAAACTATGTATCCTATACAGAAAAAGGAGATATGATACAGACAGGAAAAAAAACCGGGAGTGTCAATAACGTGAAGGCAAATATATACTACAGGGGGCGTCCTTCTAGAATTAAGGGGTCTTCGGGTGCAACCCTGGCGTTTTTCCTAAATGAAATTGATAGACAAGTAGAAAACACATTCAGAATGAATAGTGGGGTTAAAACAGGAAATAGAATCCATTAGATGCTTCCAAATATGTCGCAGTATGAACATAAAGGCAGAGCCGGAGAGCATGTAGCCTGTCGTGCTACAGGAGATGCGTGTAAATGGGCAGATTGGAAGGGTCTGGGTCTCTCTCTCATCTGCTGACAGTTTATATGTATTTATGGAAGTATGAAGCAGACACCATTCATGCAGCCGAATATGCCGTTACTCACACAAGAACTGAAGGAAGGCACGGCCTCTGGCAGATACAATCATTAGCTTCTGGGTGAGAAGCCAAGCTTGACCCCGTGCAGAGGAAAGACGGCTGCCTGTCACCTAGAAGGCTGCTGCCAAGCCTAGAGGAGATTATTCTGCCTTTGAAAAGCCCAGCTTCTGAGATTTCAAGATTCCAGACAGAACAGAGATGGGGAAATGCAATCTTTAAAAGAGAAAGCAGTGAAGAGGCCGGGCTAGCACACTGCAATAAGGCTTCCAGGAACCTTTTGTGTTTTTGCAATGGACATCTTATCACAACGAGCAAGAAGCTGGCTGGACTAGATAACTCAAGACCTGGCCGGGGACAGGCCTCCGCTAATGGAACAGCAAGCGCCTATAAAGAGAAATGGTTTGGTGCTCTCAAGAGCCGTAGTGCTGCGGGGAGCATTTATTGAATGGCAGCTGGAAGTTTTAAAGCGTGTATGAGCAAACGAGCACTTCAAAAACAAAAACGTCCTAAGTATTTTAGCTGAGATGTTTACGCTGTCTGGAGCTAAGCGAAGCTCATGGCATCGGCTGCTCTGTGACGGCTGACTCTATCTGTTGGCAAGATATTAGTGCCAGGTGAATCCTCCATGTGTTGGGGTCTAGACGGGCCCCTTTGGTGTTTGTCGGATGTGGTTCTATGGAGAAATTAGAAGGAAATAACTATTACTGAAAAAATAAACCCCGTAGCGCTCTCACACACGTTTAATCATAACACGAGAAACAGAAGCACCACTCGTCATTAAGGGTTTGTTTGACAAATAAATTACACACTGCTGCAACCATGGAGGCAAGTCACTGCCACTGACTGAGGAGATCAGAATAAGCCTAAACCCCTCTCCTTGTGATGGGGCGGGCTGGGGTCGTTCGATCTGAGGCGATCTACATCGAGGGAGAACACTCAGCAGGGTTTTATTAGCAGGTAAAATTCTAACTCTCTCTGGTGCAGAATGGAAACCAAAATCAGTCCCAGCAAAAGTGCGGGAACCAGCCCCATACTGGAGGAGGCCTTGATGAGAACTGGGCCGTAGGGTCGTAGCTAGGTCACGACAGTCCTGAAGTGCATAATTTGTAAAAGAAGTGCTGGTGCCCATAGTTTTCTCAGAAGCATGTGGCTGGCACTATCAAATGTCTGGGGTACTGAATACCAGGGCTGCATAGTCCTGATTCCACCCCATGTATCTTTCATCCACCACTACAGACTCCCCACCCCTTTATCTAACTCTTTCAGATTCTTTTACCTCCTTGCTTTCCTTATTTCTCACCGTTTTTTCTTCTCCCGCTACTTCCTTTTGTTCCCCATTGTGTTTTTCTCTCTCTTGACATAGGTCAATAAACAATTGCCAGTCCACAAAAAAAGTGCTAGTGGGTCCCAATACGACCACTGGCTCGAATCAAGCACTGCAGCCCATTGTACCCCATGGGGTGTCGGAGAGAGGAAACCGGCCCTGGCACGCACCACTGAAGAAGATTGTTCCCATGGTGGATGTGACTGGCGCCAAGGTCAGCCCATTTCTGCCAGTGGCGTATCCAGCGAAGATATGCAGGTTTTAAGGAGCTTAGGGACAAACTGGAATCTCTGATACCTCTCTTGACGGCGATAGCTTGGACTCCATGAGGGACAGTAGCCAGAGCCATAGAGAAGGGACCAAGAACAGTGCCTCTGGGAGTTTGCTCGGGTTTTTCCAAGTAACTATAACTTGTCACCTAATAATTTAAACTCCTGCCATTGGCATGCACTGCTAATTACCTCTCATAAGACATCGTTCATGACATGTTCTATGACATCATTGATAACATCACTACAACATCTAAAATTACATTGATAACAACACTGTTCATCACAGGGTGCGATTTATAGTTACTTCAGGACACAAGTTATAGTCATTTGAGACAACTGTAACTGGTGAATATTTTTAGTTCAAAATGGTATATTTTAGCTGGTATTTTCACTTAATTGATTATAATATATTTTTGCCTTTGTTTTTTTTCCAGTGAGAATTTACATACATATATATGTATATATATATATATATATACACACATATGTGTATCACTGAAAAACCAAAGGTTACTGGAACATTATAGTTAGGCTTACAACTCATTCGTACCAAACCAAAGAAATTCAACAGTTATAGTTACCTCAGCTAACTACAACTTGCACCCCCGTAATGCACTGCTTATGACCTCACAGAGTACATCACTCATGACATGGTCAGTGACATCACTCATGACAACTCAAATGATATCACTGATGAGATCATCCCATGAATTTGATTCTTTCCTAAATGTTACTGAGTGTTAAAATGTATACTAAGGTTAGTGGCTGTGGGAGTGCCTGTATGTGTGAGTAACTGGTTGACTTTGTAGTGTATAAAAGAGTGAGTAGGTATGTGAGATACTGTATACTTGAGTAAGTGGTTATCTGAGTTTGGTATCAGTTTGCAAGTGGCTGTGTTAGTGGGTATATAAGCAAGTAAGTAGCTGTGTGAGTATCTGGATGGGAGAGTGAATGGGAGTATAAGTGGATGTGCTGGTGAATAACAGGGTGAATGAGTGGGTGTATTGGTGACTGTGGGGGTGTCTGAGTTGCTAGAGATGATGAATGAGAGCTTGTTTTAGTGGCTAAATGAGTGATTGATGAGGTACACAAGTGTCTGTGAGGATGAGTGATAGAGAAAATGAGTGAGTTTATGGGTATATGTATAGTTATGTAAGTGTTTTTATGTATGTATGAGTGAGAAGCTTCAACTCCTCGCCCCCTACTACCACTGCGGCCACCACTAACCCCAACGCACCCAGCCACACCAACCTCTTGCTCTCCTGGACCCACATCAATGAAGAGGACACCATCAAAACCATGAGCACCATCCACTCCGGATCTCCCTCCGACCCCTGCCCCCACCATGTCTTCGACAACGTGAGCCCCTTCATCGCCCCCCAACTCTGTTTGATCATCAATAGCTCTTTCGAGACCGCCACCTTCCCGGAGAGTAGGAAGCACGCCGAAGTCAATGCCCTGCTAAAGAAACCCAAAGCGGACCCTGGAGACCTCAAGAATTACCGGCCTATCTCCCTCCTTCCCTTCCCAGTGAAGGTCATCACGAAGATCGTCAACGGCCAAATGACCCGCTTCCTGGACAACAACACGCTGGACATCTCCCAATCAAGATTCCGTGGGAACCACAGCACCGAGACCGCCCTCATCGCCGCAACCGACGTCATTAGGACCATGCTTGACAAAGGCGAAACCGCGGCCCTCATCCTCCTGGACCTCTCGGCTGCCTTTGACACCGTCTGTCACCACACCCTCTGCACTCGCCTCTACAACACCAGGATCTGCCACAAGGCCCTGGACTAGATCACATCCTTCCTCTCCGGCAGAACTCAGAGAGTCCGCTTCCCTCCCTTCCTGTCGGAAGCCACCAAGACCATCTGCGGCGTTCTCCAAGGATCCTCTCTCAGCCCAACCCTTTTTAACATCTACATGGCACTGCTCACCAACATCGTCTGATCCCA
This sequence comes from Pleurodeles waltl, assembly GCF_031143425.1. Classification (NCBI taxonomy): domain Eukaryota; kingdom Metazoa; phylum Chordata; class Amphibia; order Caudata; family Salamandridae; genus Pleurodeles; species Pleurodeles waltl. The sequence continues at coordinate 860,745,673 of NC_090446.1, read as the reverse complement.
CAACCTCAACATCATCTCCTACGCCGACGACACCCAGCTGATCTTCTCACTCACCAAAGACCCCGCCACCGCCAAAACCAACCTCCACGACAGACTGCATGCTATCTCCAACTGGATGGAGAAAAGCCGCCTCAAACACAACTCGGACAAGACAGAGATCCTTATCTTTGGCTCCAACCGCTCCGCACGGGACGACTCCTGGTGGCCAGCCACTCTAGGAACCGCACCAACACCCACCACCCATGTGCGCAATCTAGGTTTCATCCTAGACTCATCGCTCACCATGACCCAGCAAATCAACGCCGTCTCATCTTCCTGCTTCAACACCCTCTGCATGCTTTGCAAGATCTTCAGATGGATCCCCACCGAAATGAGAAGGATGGTCACCCACGCCCTCGTCAGCAGGAGACTGGACTACGGCAATGCGCTCTACGCGGAAACCACGGGCAAGCTCCAGAAGAAACTACAACGTATACAGAACGCCTCCTCACACTTGATCCTCAACATCCCACGCCACGACCACATCTCAGCCCACCTCCGAGACCTACACTGGCTTCCCATCAACAACCGGATCACCTTCAAACTGTTCATCCATGCCCACAAAGCTCTCCACAATGCGTGCCCTGCCTACCTCAACGAGTGACTCACCTTCCACACTCCCACCCGCCAACTCCGCTCGCCAACCTCACCCTCGCCACCGTCCCTCGCATACATCGAACCACAGCCGGAGGCAGATCCCTTTCCCACCTTGCCGCCAAGACCTGGAACACCCTCCCCGTCCACCTACGACCGACCCAGGACCTCCTGACCTTCAGGAAACGCCTCAAGACCTGGTTATTCGAGCAGTAGCAATCCCTTCCCCCAACTCCTCCATCAGCGCCTTGAGACCCTAGCGGGTGAGTAGTGTGCTTTACAAATGATTGATTGATTGATGTGTAAGTGAGTGCATGACTGATTGGATGGGTTAGTTAGTGACTCTATGAGTGAATAAGTTATTGTGAGAAACGTTCTGCGGCAGAGTAAGTGCTTGTCGTAAGAACTGTATAGATCACGGAGTACATGTGTTGGTATATCTATACGTTAGTGAGTATGTGTTAGACCTGACAGCCTTAGGGTGGTCACCCTCAATTTTTTGCCTGCCTCCCTCCACTTTTTTGACACTGTTTTTGCTGGTTTTAGGACTCTGCACACTTTACCACTGCTAACCAGTGCTAAAGTGCATATGCTCTCTCCCTTAAAACGTGGTGACATTGGCTTATTAAATTTACTTATAAGTCCCTAGTAAAGTGCACTACATGTGCCCAGGATCTGCAGAATAAATGTTACTAGTGGGCCTGTAGCACTGATTGTGCCACTCACATAAGTAGCCCCATAACCATGTCTCAGGCCTCCCATTGCAAAGCCTGTGTGTGCAGTTTCATTGCCAATTCGACTTGGCATTTAAAAGTACTTGCCAAGCCTTAAACTCCCCTTTTTCTACACATAAGTCATCACTAAGGTAGGCCCTAGGTAACCCATATGGCAGGGTGCTATGTAGATACAAGGCAGGACATATACCTGTGTAGTTTATATGTCCTGGTAGTGTAAAACTCCTAAATTTGTTTTTCACTGCTGTGAGGCCTGCTCCTTTCATAGGCTAACATTTGGGCTACCCTCATATACTGTTTCAGTGGTAGATTATGATCTGAAAGGAGTAACAGGGTCATATTTAGTATGGCCAGAATGGTAGTACAAAATCCTGCTGACTGGTGAAGTTGGATTTATTATTACTATTTTAGAAATGCCACTTTTAGAAAGTGAGCATTTCTCTGCACTTAAATCCTTCTGTGCCTTACAATCCATGTCTGACTGGGTTAGTTGACAGCTTCCTTGTTCATTTTCACTCAGACAACCCCAAACAACAGGATACTCAGTCACACCTGCACACATCTGCATACTGAATGTGTCTTCCTGGGCTGGGAGGGTGGAGGGCCTGACACTTACATGTCAAAGGACAGTGGCCTGCTCTCACACAATGGACTGCCAAACCCCCCTATTGGGACCCTGGCAGACAGGATGGAACTGAAATGGGACCTTGTGCACTTCTAAGCCACTCTTTGAAGTCTCCCCCATTTCAAAGACACATTTGGGTATTTAAACCGGGTCTCTGAACCTACCAACTCAGACACTTCTGGACAAGAGACCTACTGGGGAAGAAACTCTGAACCAGAACCTTCAACCTTTGAAGAGAAGCTGCCTGGCTGCCTGAAAGGACTCAACTGACTGCTTTGCTTTAAAGGACTGCTGCCTTGCTGTTGCCCTGCTGCCTTGCTGCCGTCTGGCTCTGCTGAGAAGTGCTCTCCAAGGGCTTGGATTGAGTTTGCCTCCTGTTTTCTGACGTCTCAGGGCCAAAAAGACTGCATCTCTGCAAAGAACTCCTTGTGCAGCGAAAATCGACGCACAGCCTGATGGAATCGACACACAGCCTGCATTGCGGTGAGAAAGTCGCCGAACCGGAACAACACAGCCCAGCTCCCCGAGTGGAGATCGACGCAGCGCCAACGTTATGATTGGAACTTCGACGCACAGACCACTGGATCGATGCATAGCCGAGCTGGAACGACGCAGCCCGACTTACTGTGAGAGGAATCGACACAGCTCCTGCCGTGCAATAGAAATTTCTCTGCATCGTCCAGCGGATTGACGCAGCTCCTGTGACTTTGTCCTGCACGCCCAGGATTTCTCTGCATCATCCCCGGGGTATCCAAATACCCAGCGACCCGAAGGGGATCCAAGCCTGCGTGCCGGAAATTGACACAAAGCCCTTGTTGCGTGGAAAAGCATCAACACATTGTCTGTGTGCGCCTGGAGAAACCGACGTACACCTCCCTGTTTTCCAAGCATCTTCTCCTCTGCGGTCCCGTGCAGATAATTTAGACAAAACCAGGTACTTTGTGCTTGCAAGAGACACATATTGCATTTTAAAAACTAAAGACTCTTTTTTATCATTACCAAAGTGATATTTCCACTTGTACTTATCAAATCTTAATTGTTATGACCTTATTGTAACCATATAAATATTCTATATTTTTCTAAACCTGTGTGGTGTATTTTTGTGGTGTTTATACTGTGTTATTGCATGATTTATAGCACAAATACTTTACACATTAAATTCTGAGTTAAGTCTGACTGCTCAGTGCCAAGCTACCAGAGGGTTGGCACAGGATAATTTGGATTGTGTGTGACTTACCCTGACTAGAGAGAGGGTCCTTGCTTGGACAGGGGGTAACCTGACTGCCAAACAAAGATCCCATTTCTCACAGCAGGTGTATGATTAACTATATGGGTGAGAGAGCAGCTGTGTCAATGACTGTGTGGGTGTGTGAGTAGCTGTATGGATGATTGATTTAGTGTATGTGTGTGAATATCTGGGTATATGACTGGGTGTTTAAGTGTCTCTGTCTCTGGATCACTGGATGTATGACTGTCTGTACTGGTCAGGTATTAGCTGTATGAGTGATGTATATATGAGTTAGTGCTTGCGTTAATAGATGTATGGGTGAGTTGACATGTGAGAGCTGTGTGAGTATTTCTATGGGTCTTTCAGTCGAGTTGTAACTTGTTCTGGGAGAGTAAGAGTGTGAAAAGTTATATGGGTTGTAAGTGGGTGTGTGAGTTCCTCTGTGGATGATCTCATCAGTGATGTAATTTGAGATGTCATCAGTGATGTCACTGACCATGTCATGAGTGATGTAATCTGTGAGGTCATAAGCAGTGCATTATGGGGACAGAAGTTATAGTTATCTTAGGTAACTATAACTGCTGAATTTATTTGGTTTGGTACCATTTAGTTGTGAGCCTGAGTATAACATTCTTGCAATCTGTTAGAAATGGGGTCTTTGGTTAGCAGTCAGGTCAATCTGGCAGTGCAGTGTGTCCAAGAAAGGACTTTCACTCTGTTCGGGGTAAAGGAGAATCACACTCAGTTAACCCCTGCTCACCCCCTTGGTGGCTTGGCACAAGCAGGCAGGCTTAACTCAGAGACAATGTGTTTAGTATTTGAACCAATATACACAGTAATGTAGTGAACCTCTACAAAATGACACAACACAGGTTTAGAAAAATAGTTATTATTTTATCTAAATAAACAAGACTAAATACGAGAAAAATCCATAATATACAGTTAAAAATATGAATGTAGCATTTAAAGCACAAAAATAGTACCTAGTGGCACAAGTAGGTTTTAAGCAGGATTGTAACAGAGCCATTTCTTACAAAGCAACGCCAAATGGCGCTGTTTACGGAGCCGTTCGACCCCCAGGTACAGTACCTTAGCAAACAAGTAGAACACAGGCCGGTGGACGGGGCCGGGGAAAGCGGCGTCGCTGGATCCGATGCGGCATCGGTTCTGGTGCTACGGGGCAGAAGGGCAGAGGCGTTGCGCAGCGGCGTCGGGTCCTTACTGCAGAGCTGTGGAGGTGAAGCAGCGTTGGTTGCGAAGTCAGGCTCTCGGTTCCAGCAGGCATGAAGTCCGGCGAAGTCACGATGCTGCGGGGCGACCTCACGGGTTGCAATGGCATCGGATGTCGTGGACTTTGGACTTACAACAGTCCAAAGTCAGCAAAGTCGGATGGGATCAGCGGCTGCAGCAGAGTTAAGCTTGCAGGATCATCGGGGTCCTTGAACTCTGCGAGGTCCACGGTCCTTTGCGAAGTCGCACAGCGTCATCCGTTGTCGTTAGACCGTTTTTTTCTCCAGAAATTCACTTCCAGGGACCGAGGAACTGGAGTGGCACCCTCTAGCAGGCTAGAGTCCACAGCATGCAGACTCAGAACTGGGTAGTGAAGCCTTTGCTGTCCCTGAGGCTTCAAAACAGGAGGCAAGCTCTACTCCAAGCCCTTGTTTTGCACAGGAGCACCTGCACTTTAGCACTGGTTAGCAGTGGTAAAGTGGCCAGAGCATCAGAAACAGTAAAAACATAGTCCAGCACACATCAACAACCTGGGAAACGGAGGCAAAAAATTAGGGGAGACTATACCAAGGATGCCAAGTCTAACACAACCTTTGTTTTTTACAATGAATTTCTAACGTTTTTTTGTATTTTTTTCTCCTAACTATAACATCCCTTTAATAACGTCCCTTTAACCTTTGCTTTTTTTAGTGACTCTCTACGGTTTTCCAAATCATATTTCCTAAATATAATGTTCTTGTAACCTTTGATTTTTTCCAGTGAATTTCTCAGATTTTGTAAAAATATATTTCCTAAACATACCTTTACAATGACCTTTGATTTTTGCACAGAATTTAGAAGTTTAAAAAAAATATAAAATGTTCATTACATATGATTGTTTTAGTAAATGTATTGTGTTTTTAAAATAAAGTAATTTATTTTCAATTAAAATTCTACCAACTATTAAGATTGTATGTAATTAGTTGTCATAACAGAAAGTCCTTAAGTATGTCCAATACATTCTACTTGCAATATACTTTTCTAACTTTTCTATATTATAATATTTTTGGAGTCACATACCACTCGCAAACCTCTGCGACGGGTACTCGATTCCGTTGTAGTTCATTAAAAAATATACATAGACTGTCTGCACATTGTAATGTTTACAAGAGAATCTCTTTATAAATATATTAGGAAAGTTAATTAAATAAGGGTTTTAATGGTTTAGCATAAAAATGAGGAGTCGCAATTCCACCACATCTGCTAGCAGCACGTATTTCTGGAATCGCAGTGGGTACATGACTCTGGTGCACTTTAAAAACAAAAATACTATATTACTGACTTCTACAGTATAATTTACATAAATAGATTTATTAGCAAACAGAAAAAATAGAATAGATAAAGACAATATTGACTTCTAAACTCCTTTTTATATATTTTATGTAGTCAGAACCCCTAAGTGATGGAGACACGAAGGGGCCGCGAACCCAATGTGACTTAAAAGAAGATGCTTCTGACTGGTGGAACATCTTTCTATCAAAAATATAGAAAGGTTCCACCTCCTTTTTTCCATCATTGAGGGTGTGGCAGCACATGTGCACACTTGTGCTGGAGAAGTTGGAGATTGCTCTCCTGTTCCTTGGTATCCATTACTTTTGTGTGGAAAAAATGGCAGGTGCTCCTCAAAATGTTGCTCATGACAACCTTACCATCTTGGAGGGAGTAGTGGGAATAGAAGAACCACCAAGAAAACAGAAAGAACGTGTTGTATGGGAATTTTTCAGTATCCCAGAGGGTGAGAATAAAGAGAATGCCCACAAAGTCACTTGCAACATTTGCCAGAAAGTGCTTTTGGGGAGGAGTGAGAAAAAGTACAGCTGCGGTACATCTAGCATGTACAAGCACTTAAACACCATGCACTCAACTCACCTGGCGAGAGCAGAGATGAGACGTTTGGAGATGGACAACACTGGATCATCTTCTGGGAACATGCAAGCTGGAGCATTGTCATGTCCCCCACATGTCAACAGTGTGCCACCTACAGTTCCTGAGTTTGATAAAGTGGGAATTTTCTGTCCCAAAAGTACTGCAACTCTCACTGTAGGACAGCAGGCAGTTCCTATGCTAGTGCAACTAATACATGCACACAAGTGTTAAAACAATTTCCTATTTTTTGGATCTCACCATTTCCGAATGTCTTTTTTTCTACAGTAAAAAAAGTAAATACAAACAAATCACAAAATTCTTTAATAAAAAAAGCAGAAAAACATTTCAAAATCTCAAAAAAAAAAAAACGGTTCTTAGAACATCTCTTTTGCTTTTAACAATAAGTGAGCGAGTGGCTGTATTAGGCCTGGCAAGTCAGACTGTATAAATATGTGTATAAGTGCATGAATGGCTGCATGTGTGTTCATATGGGTGAGTAACTCAGTGCATGACTATCTGTATGGGTGAGTAACTGGGTCAAAGACTATCTGTTTTGATGAGTGACGGGCTGTGTGAGTGGCTACGTGGGTGAATGACTGGTTGGATGACTGTATGGGGAGCGACTGTGTGATTGGCAGTATGGATGAGTGACTGGGTGTGTGATTGGCTGTAGAGGTGAGTGACTGAGTGGATGAGTGTTTGTATGAGTGGGTGACTGACTGTGTGAGTGGCTGTAGAGGTGAATGACTGGCTGTATGAGTGTTTCTATGGGTGAGTAACTGTGCATGACTGAGTACATGGGTTAGTGACTAGCTGTGTGAGAGGCTGTATGGGTGAGTGACTGGCTGCATGAGGGGCTGTATGGGTGAGTGATGGGCTGCATGAGTGACTGTATGCATGAGTGACTGGGTGGATGAGTGTCTGTATGAGGGAGTGACTTCATGCCCAAGTGGGTATATAGGTGAGTGACTCTGTCAGTACTTCTATGTGTGAGTGATTGGGTGCATTAGTGGCTGAACGGGTGAGTGTCTGTGTGAGTGGGTGTATGGTACAATAAATGTGTATGAGTATCTGTATGAGTCAGTAAGTGGATGTGTGAGTGACTGAATGGTTCAGTGTCTGGGTGTATGAGTGGGTGTGTGAGTGAGTAACTGGGTTTATGAGTTGAAGAATTGGTGAGTGACTGGGTATGTGAATGGTTGTACATGTGAGTGACTGGCTGTGTGAGTTGCTAAATGGGTGAGTGACCAGCTGCATGTATAGCTGTATTAGTGAGTGTCTGCATGACTGTCTCTATGGGTGAGTGACTGGGTGTGTGGATGTCTGTATATGTGACTGACTGGGTGCACCAGCAGCTGTGTGGGTGAGTCACTGAGACTGTTCATGGCTGAATGGGTGAGTGACATGGTGCTCAAATGGGTGAATAGTTGAGTGACTGGGTATGTGAGTTGCTACAAAGGTGACTGACTGGGTGTGTAAGTGTCTGTATTGATGAGTGAGTGGATGAATTAGTGTCTGTATTGGTAAATGAGTGCATGTGTGGTTTGCTGTATGGGTTGCTCAGTGTGTGAGTATGTGGGTGTGTGAGTGGCTGTAGTGGTGAGTTCATAGATGCATCAGTGGCTGTATGGGTGGGTGATTGGGGGAGTGAGTGGTAATATGGATGAGTGTCTGGGTGGTTGATTGGCTGTTTTGGTGAGTGAAAGTGTGGAACAGTTGCTGTATAGATAAGTTACTGGGTGCACGAGTGGCTCCATGGGTGACTGACTGGGTGTGTGAGTACCTCTACAAGTAACTCATAGGGTGTATCACTGGATTTATGGGTGAGTGAGTGGATGCATGAGTGCTTGTATAGGTAACTGACCTCTTGTATGTATGAGTGTTTGGGTGTATGAGTACATGAGTGACTGGGTGCACAAGGTCCTCAATGGCTGCCTCTAAGAGTGAGTGACTGGGTAAATAAGTATATGCATAGTGTATGTATTAATGAACCAAAAAGTAATTACTTATGTTTATTAGTTCTAAAAATAAAAAAATCCTTTGATCTGTATTAAAGAGAAAAAACACAAATAATATTTAAAGTTTATAATTATTATATCTATGAAAACTTGCAAACCTACAATATAAGTTATATTAAGAAATCACAAGCATCATTTAATTTTCATTACAGGAATTACACACATTATGTAGACAGGTTATGTTTCCTTCCCCACTATTCTCAGCTTCTACAGGTTGTCACTATAAAAGAAGTGTGTTTAGCTGCTCATCACTGACCAGTGGGGGGGGGTCGAGGGAGGGATAAACAGTCATGTGGACTTGTAGAAAAAACCATAAGCACATAGTATGTTACTTAAAATTAACAATATTATGCATAACAATTATACATTTTCAATATTTTTTTTAAACAAGTATAATTTGCACTCACTATAATTTCTGAATAAAATTAACTGATCCTATAATTGCTATACTAAAATGAAATACAAATCCTACAAAGATGTTGACAATTGTTATACCTGGTACAAAGCATATTTTGCATAGAAACCGTGTTAACAACTTCATGCACAGTTGATTTTTACATAGCTTTTCTTGACAATAGCCTTGATAGGCCGAATGATATCTTAAACAGTCATGAATGATCAAAAAAGAAATCTGTGTACCTGTTTTTTTTCTGAAAAAAAAGTATAAGGAAACCTTTTAAGCACACAACACATTTTTACATGTTGTTGAAGACTTCACCCTTGTTAGGCTGTATGATGTCTGTAGTCGCAATTATCCAGAAATAAAACATACTACATCCAATAGTGTGCAACTGATCCACATTAGTGCTTTGGTTGAAGAAACAATACCTACTAGTTAGGAAGTTTGAAAGGCAGTTTTTGTTTAAACTGGAGACTGCTATCATTGCATTTTGTCCATCCACTTTGAGTCTTCAAATACACAGTATAATGCCCAGAAGTAATGTTTACTCCTTTATGGAAGATGATAGCCAAAGTAAAAAATGTTCTACCATAAATTGAAATCTGGGCAGTTTTAAAGTTTGTAATCTCAGTGTCCAATTTTGTTCCATTGGCTCTGCATTGTTGAAACATTGCTATAGTTTATTTACCACTCCTCTGTATAAGTAGTGCAGAGAATATATTTGATTTATAGGTTGGGAAAGTCATATTTTGGTCACTCTTTTTTATTAATTTATCAAAACACACACTTTTAGAATCTGGCAGCGTTAAGTACCAAAATCACTCAGATGGGATTTCAGTGTTAGGATGACAAAGAGTAATCTTCACACTCATGGGTCCATATATAACTGAGTCAAAATATTTCATCAATATTCACATTTTCCTCTTCGAAAATTCCAAGGATCTTCATAATAAACTCCTGTACATTTTGTTGAGTATTTAGAGTATATACAACAGATCAACTATACTTGTCTACTAGTTCTCGAATTCCTGAAACAGATTGTATTACAGTTCTGTTATTGGATTTAGCATTGTAGGCAATTATATAGTGCTGTGCACAATGTGTTGCATGTTTCTTCCTGAATTGCATTTACAACATGTGGTAGATGGAAGAGAACATTGAGAACGACATTAGCATAGCAGTTAATACCACTAGTGTTATCCAACTGGTAACCAACAATATCTCCATCTTTTTCTACTTTTCATTTCTTCACACCTACTTCTTTCCCTTTGGTTTCTGCCTTTTGTGTAATCTTTTTTTATTGTTTTGTCAATTTCTACTTAGGACATTGTACAAATTCCACGATGACAGAAAGAATATAATCCTTTATTTGGATAATTTCCAACTTAAAGTAACATCGTAACAAACCCCCAGCAGAAGCTCCTCACTCTACCATTCCCAGCTCCTTCTCTCCTCATTCTAGAATCCCACTCACCATTAATTCCAATTCCATCCTCTGGGATCATTACTACACCATCTTCCCCCCATACATCGTAATAACAACTGAACATAAATAATTCTAATAAATAATTATTTAAACATGTCCTATTTATAAGTTACATCAATATGAAATTTATTCAATAACAGGAAGTGCATTCAATAACTGTATTGTATGCCTACTTAACTTTGCACAAATTTCCTGTACTCCATTGTCTCCCATCATCCAACCTAACTACAGATTTAAATGTTTTCACAACCTTCCGTGGTTCACAAAATCTACTCTCCCCCTTCTTTATCACACCATGTTTCTTTACTCTCACCCAATCACCTACCTCTATTCCCATGTCTTTCACTTTTCTTCTCGTATCATAGTTCAACTTGTTATGTTCTTGACAACCCATCACTCTCGCCCTCATTCTTTCACGATCCACCCACACTTGTTTCTTTTCACGCAACCACCAAGGAGACTCTTTCATCGCTGGTTCTCTCCCTTTGAGAGCAACAAATGGTGCTACCCCCGTTATGGAATGCGGTGTCACTCTATGTGCCCACATCAACTTATTCAGCTCTTCCCTCCATTCCAGTCCATTAGCTAAAGATAATTGAATATTTTCCATGACAATTCGATTAATTCTTTCTACTAAACCATTAGCTTGCGGTCGAAATAAGGCAACCTTCTCATGTTTGATTCCCAATCCAGTGAGGAACTCTGTCATTCTCTCAGACACCAATTGCACCCCATTGTCAGTAACTAAAACTTTGGGTGCACCCTCCTCCAAAAATATATTCCTAAGGAATTCGATAACATTGTTAGTCGTAATATGTTCCATGCTCTTAACTACAAACCATTTACTGTGGTAATCCACCAAGACTACTAAGAAACGATTCCTTCTTTGAAGTTTATCCACAGGACCAATAAAATCCAAAGCTAATTTCTCCCATGGTCTCTCAGGGAATTGTACACACCCCATAATTGACTGTCTAACAATTGTAGATTTGTCACTATTTGCACACGCTGCACATTCACTCACAACTCGCTCCACATCTTTGTCCATCCCAGGCCACCAATACGAATGTCTTAGCCTTCTCTTTGTCAAACTTCTCCCTAAATGACCCTCATGAGCAATTTGTATCAACCTCATCCTTAGCTTCACAGGTGGTATCACTTTCCCACGTCTGAATACCTTTTGACCGTGCACACTTAGTTCATCTTTTACCCCTAAATATTGTTTCAAATTCTGCACATCACTTCCCACGTGACCAGAACCACTTATCAATTTCTTTAGTTCCTCATACTCCTTATCATCAATCATGGCGTCCTCCCACTCTTCTTGCTTTAACGTAAGTTCATCATCTATCAAAAATGTTTCTACTTCCATCTCATTCAATACTGAAGCTTCCTCAGGATGTTCATCAATCGGCATGCGTGACAAGCAATCTGCCACAACATTTTTTTTACCCCTCACAAATTCCACAACAAAATTGTAATCAATGATATTAATTAACCACCTCGAAATTCTGGGTGTCATACAACCTTCCAAACCTCGACCACTCTTGAAAACCTGAAGTAGAGGTTTATGATCCGTGCGAAGCACAAAAGGCAGTCCCCACAAATAATATCTATAATGATTAATACCCCAACAACAAGCTAGCGCCTCCTTCTCAATGGCAGAGTACGACCATTCTGCTCCTTGTAACCTATGGGACGCAAACCCAATGACTCTTTCTTCTTTGTCTACTACCTGTATGAGAACTGCACCCAACCCTAAACCACTGGCATCTGTCATTAAAATTGTTTTCTTATTCACATCAAAATGTCCAAGTGTAGGCGCAGAAGCAATTGAATTCTTAATCTTCTTAAAAGCTAATTCACATTCTGCTCCCCACTCAAACATTGCTCCTTTCTTTAATAACAATATCATCGGTTCTACAACTCCAGCAAAATCATGCAGAAATTTAGAACAATATTCGGCCAACCCCAGAAATGATTTAAGTTGATCCTTGTTACCTGGTTTTGGGGCTTCACTAATCGCCCTCACAATACTTTTTTTAGGCTTTATACCTTCTGTAGACACCACATGACCTAAATAGTTCACACTACTCTTCCTCAACTGGCATTTTTCTTTTCTCACAGTCAATCCATGATTCTCAATTCTTTCCAACACTTTCACAATCAATTCATCATGCTCTTCCATAGATCTCCCAACTATGATAATGTCGTCTTGGAAGCACAATACATCCTTCATCCCCTCAAAAATATTGTGCATAATACGTTGAAATACAGCAGATGTGGATGCTAACCCAAAGGGCATTCTACAGTAACGATAGGCACCTAAAGGTGTTACAAAAGAAGTTAACGGGCGTGAATCTGGATGTAGATTAACTTGATGGTAAGCTGCCGACATGTCCAGAACGCTAAATACTTTGCCACCTCCCATCATACTTAACATTTCCGTGATGTTGGGCAAGGGTTGTCTATCCACCCAAATGTTCTTATTCAGGTCCCTCAAGTCTATACATAAATGAATCTTGTTTCCATCCTTGGGTGCTACAACAATCGGTGCCAACCATTCCGACGACTCTATTGGTTCTATTATTTTCTCCTGCAACAATCTGTCATTTTCCTGTTGAAGAGGTTCTCTCATCATATATGGTATTGATCTTACTTTGTGAACAACTGGAACAGCGTTTTTTTTTAAAGATTATCCGGTGTGTGAACTTTCTCAATTTTCCAAGTTTTTCGGTAAAAACTTTTGGAAACCTTTCTATCAATTTTTCTCTCCATTCTTCTGCAGATCCTTGAGTTCCCATATATTCAACATTTGAATCTCCCACAACTATGACTGGTTCAGTAGCATTTGGATTGAGAACGATGTTTAAATCCTTCTGATGCCTCCATCCTAATAGATTTGATTCTTCATGAGTTACATATACTTTCCCATATACACCATTCCCTCTGAAGATAATGTCCATCCATTTCATTCCTATAATGTTGATTCTTTTATCACCATACCCTACTGCTTTCACATCTGCAGTCTGTAAATCTTCAAACTTTTCTCTCAAGATTCCCTCATAAACATCTTTAGATATTAAGGTATACAAACTCCCTGAATCAACTAGCATCCTTACAATTTTAGTTTTCAGTGTTACATCACAATGAGATTTTTTCAATTCACATTGGCTTTCAGGCTTTAGATTCACACAGGCCTCTGATCCTACATCACAGTAGTTGTTATCTGACATACTATTGATAGTTAGAACTATCTCTTCTTCATGTTCCCCTTGTATGTTATCTATTGACTTAACATTCTTATTCCAAACTTTTCCTTTTGACCTACACACTTTGGCCAAATGGCCACGCTTTCCACGTGTTCTGCATGTCAAGGTACGCGCAGAACATACAGGACTTGAAGCAATGTGTCCCGGACATCCACACCTATAGCACAATATATTAAAATTCTTCTTTTCCCCCATGTTACTCGCAGTACCCTTTTCATGTTTTGTTGTTTTAAGTTGTTCTACTTCTACCGTGCTCTCTTTAACTGATTCTCTCATGTGTACTTTAGATTCAATCCCCTTTATCCAAGCTTCAGTATGCTCCATACTCCTTGCTATTTGTATTGACTCCTCTAACGAAGGGTCAATGGATAGCAGTTTCTCTTTCACCTTTTTATTATTAGTGCATCGCACTATTTGGTCACGAATGAGGGAATCAGTCAAGTCCTGAAAATTACATGTTACTGCCAGCCCCCTTAGTGCAGCCACATAAGTCATCACATCTTCATCTAAACCTTGGACACGCGAAAAAAACTTATGACGTTCAAACACGACATTAATTTTTGGTGTAAAGTGTGTTTCCAACATTTGTAAAGACATATCATAAAGATTTATAGGTTGTCCTTCGCCAATGCCGAAGGACACTTCTGGCAAGTCGTCATATATCCTCCTGCCTTCAGTTCCTAAATGATGCAATAAGATTGCCTGTTTCCTAAGAGGACTATATTTGTCACCTCCAATTGCCAATAGATAAGTAGTAAAAATGTTTTTCCACCTCTTCCGTGGAATGGATGGTTCACCTGGTACTGGTAAGAAACATGGTGGGGCAGAAATACTTTGTTCAGCCATACCTATGAACAAATAAAAATAACAAACTACCAAAATTTACTAAAATAACAATCCAAAATACTTAAATAAAACAACAATCTAAAATAAATAACCACTATTTATCTTAGTACAACTATAATATTTTTTTTTAGTCTTTTTTCCTAATGCTTCTCAACAGTCTTTTCCCTCTTTTTCCTTAAATTAGATCCTTTAGTCCTTTCTTTGTTGTCATGCCGTGTACAAGCTTCAGTCCATCCTTTATTTCCATCCCGTGTCGAAGTCTAGAGATCAAAAGCCACAAGAAGGAAGTGCCTGCGCTAGGTAAGGAATATCACTTCTTGTTGCAAATGCCGAGTTAATTTAATCAATAATTAAGTTTATTTAAAGCGGGCCGCATTCACCGCGCGCGCCGCATCTCATTCATGTTGTGCTGCCACATCTTTTGTCTTTCGGTGTGCCGCGCGCGCTGGACTACAATTCAAAGTCGTGCGCAAGAAACAGCACTCACTTGATCCAGTTTATTTCCGACTTGTGCGCGAGAGACAGCTCGTGCTGTAACCACTTCGATTCCAACTGTCTCTCCTCGCCGTTGGCAGCAAAATTGATAAACCAAATTGCGCTAAGTTTGAAACACTTCCTTTTCTCTTTTAAACAATTCAATTCAAAATAGTACGAAGTACACGGAAATACTTCTCCGATTTAATTAGTTAAAAAAAAATGAAACGAACAGGGAAACTCCAACATTTAGAAGCTTATATTAAAAGTTATTTTTTGATGAATAAGGTAACCGAAATTCACTACTACGAACACTTCTCCAGTAAGCCTCTGTTCCTTTCCTTGGTATGTTTTACAAATACTTCTTAATTCCTCTTCTTCCAGATGGTTGATCCAGGGGCTGGGGGTTGTCGGTTCTCCGTGTCCCTCGTGGCCAAAATATGTAAAAATTCCACGATGACAGAAAGAATAACATCCTTTATTTGGATAATTTCCAACTTAAAGTAACATCGTAACAAACCCCCATCAGAAGCTCCTCACTCTACCATTCCCAGCCCCTTCTCTCCTCATTCTAGAATCCCACTCACCATTAATTCCAATTCCATCCTCTGGGATCATTACTACAGACATACTACCTTTTTTCATAAACAGGATACTGTCCTAAATGAGGAGCATGTTTACTCCTTAGTCTGTTGTACTCTCTCACGCATTTTGCATCTGCACTGAGCTTGTTCTCATCAAAATCAACTAGAAACAAACTAGATAATGTCCAAACTCATGTCAATGCTACATATTACACTCCCTCTTTAAAAACTGTACTTCTGATATGTATGAATGGAGCATCAACACTTTACTCTTGAGATGTGTGAATTGTTATTGCATATGCAAGCCAAACTGGAAACTGTTTTCATCGCACATGCAAATCCTTTATGAGCAAAAAGCATACAACATATCGTCCAATCAGCCTGATCAAACTTTATCACTACAAATTCAACCTGACCGCAGTTAGGAAAATTAATTAAATCAACAACTTTACCAATGGCACCATTTACCAAGCCTTCTTCCACATTTAAATTATGTCCGAAAATGACTCTGCAGTTTTCACAAACATGTGAATGTTTCTCTAGTCCAGAAGTGCTGGATACAGATTTTTCCAAGGAGTCTAATTTATCATGTAATTTTTCACTCACAAATACAGATATTCCTTGATGTTCCATTTTGTCATTTGCCGTAATCACCACAATTTCTATATTCCCAAGTTTTATAATTCCTCACTAAATGCAGCACACTCTTGAATAGTAGGCATGAAAGAAACTATTTGTTTCCCCTCCGTACAAAAGTTATATATGAGCTCTGCTGTTGTCTTTTTCGAGGAAAACAGTTTTTGTATAAGTTGACTTTGCAACAGAAGTTTTCCCTCTTGTGTGAGTACTCCTACTCTAATGGTAAATGTTCACATTACCAATACTTCCCAATGACTTTCGAGTCTCTTCATGTGAAAGAGTTTTGAAAACAGGCTGGCCTTTTACTGGAGTAAGTTGTAATAGGTTTCCAAAAAAAATCAAATGCATTCCTTGAAAAAAGAGGTCATATTCAGTTTTTAAAATCTCTTCCATTTAAAGGTGGACAAAAGCAAGCATTACATTTGAAACCATGCTTACCTCATCGATAATCAAAAGCTTCATCTTCTTCAAAACTCTTGCTACCTCATGACAAGCTTCACTTTATAACTTCTAATATTCCAGTTTATTGTCATGTTCAACTGGTAATTTTAGTAGTCCATGTAAAGTTATTCCTTTGATACTATGTGACGCTAGTCCAGAAGGTGCTTTTACCACAAACAATAAGTTAGAATCTGTATTCTTCTGTGGATAAGTAGAGATAACTTTAGTAAAAACGCTTTTTCTGGTGCAGCTGGACCATTAACATATAATAATAATGGCTTGATATATGAGCAATTGCATTTCTTCTTCTCATGTTGTAATCCATGTTCTATTTGACCTTTTACTTCAATATAAATCTCATTCTGCGCATTGTTCAGATGGCCAACTAACTGTTCCAGAGCTACTGATTCTTGTCTATCTTGTTCCTTTGTAGTTTCCACTTCATTCAAAGCTAATGCAGCGTCATTTTCAATAATATGTTTTCCAAGAGGATTCTGACTTGAAGGTGCTGAGCTTTGGCTGCTTTGAGAGCTATCCATAGCTACCTCAGCAGCAATCATTTCTTCCTGTTGTATCTCATCATTTAACATTTGTAAGTAGTTTTTGAACGTGGGACACTGAATGCTGTATTTGACAGCATTAAAACAATCTTTGTAGCAGTTGTAATCTCCAAGTAATTCTAATTCAGTACGCCAAGGATTGAAGCAGTGCTAAATAAAAAATCTCTTCTCTAAGGAGTTTGATGGGTTAGTCTTCGATGATTAATTAAATTTTGCCTTTCATGTTTCATTAAACATCCATCGCTTCCATGAACTCCATATTTTCCTTCTTGTATGTTTTCTGTTACATTACTTCTATATCTGTAATTTTGAAGAATTTCATTAAGACACTTGTCCTCTAGATGTGGACTTCTTTATGGATAGTATTTATCCAACATATTTGATTTTACATTGTCTGTACCTTCTGGGTCAGCCTCTGCCTGGTACTGAATTTCAAGAAAAGCCTCCAATACTCTATTTCTTGTAGTAGATAGACCTTTTGATTTTGTGAACAAACTTGACAAATGTAACCTGTCACAGGGCTCATAACTTCCCATTTCTCTATGGGAAAGCATTTTCAAGCTGAAGGAATACAATTTCTTGCTAGGTGCCTTTGAAATCCAAATCGACATCTTGTATAAAATTGTTTGTTTGACCTGTATGCCCGTCAACAGTACTTCCCACATCTATGTGTTTGGAAACACAACACTTGTTCTCTGAGACCTTTTTCAGCAGTCTGTTTTGGTATTATATATGTAACATACTGGTCCATAAAAGACAACACAGGGTCATCACTTTCAGCTCCAAATTTGGGTGTGTATTTTATCGATAGTAGCATATGAATTTGAGGGGCACCTCTTGCCTGGTACTTCTTCCAGCAAAATAAATCACTCACTTCTCCGAGAAGAGGATTGGATTTGTTGCAGATAAAGCAAGCAAAGCTTGGAACCTGTTGTTGAAATATCTGCAAACATTAGCAGGATCTAATGACCAGAATTCTCCAGCTGTCGTCAAGTTTGCTTCTCTCAAGAATTCAAGAAGATCATCCCATGCATACTCTGCATAACCCAGTGTCAAAGACCAGGTTGGTTCTCCTAGGTTTCTTAGCATACACTTCAGTTCTCCGTGATGAAGGAACCAGTATTCATTGGCACCACATAGACACGCCATTAAATTAATTAAGTGATATTCCAAATTTCCATCCTTTTCTTGAAGTTTGTTAACAAAATCTCTTGCAGACATATGTTGAAGATTAACTCCTGTTTTTAGACTATGAGTCACTGCTTATTCAAGACCAAGCAAGTCACTCTCAAATAGAAGGTGAAATATGTATGGAATACACTGTCTGAATCCTGGATCCTCTGAATATAACCGTGTTGATCGATATTCAGCTGTAGGTATTTGTATGGGCCAGTCATTATACCAACATCCTACTCCTGTGGGAAATAAGTATGGAAAGCAGCAAGCATCTAAACTCTTTTCCCAAACACTCATGGGATCTCTCTCAGCTTGCTTCATTTGGTAAAGATTTATAGCATCACCAATTATTTCTTTGGAATGTAATGGATTGACTTAATAGTGTTCATAAATGTTTTCTGATTTAGATAGATCTACTTTTTCTATTTGTCCACTTCCTGGCAAACTCTCATCATCAACATTTTCAACATCAGTGACAACATCAATATTTTTATAATAAACATTATTTTGTACTAGGTACAATGTAGCTTATTTAACTTTACTAACATCAACCAACCATTGCCAAATTGTTTTTTTCTTAGTAGGTCACCATTTACAAGGATAATTAGTGGTTCTTCATTGTCTTTCACTACTCTTATAGTTTAAACATTTTTGAAAAGTCTAATGGCAAATTGACTACTCTTCCTTTAAGGTCTTTCAATAACTCTGTTGGATGCAATTTACCTGTCTTTGTTTCCAAACATATAATCGCTTGAAACAGATGTATCAATTGTATGAGTGTAGATTCATATACATTTAAGCCTTGAAGTTGTTGTGGAACACTCACAAGTTCTAACCTGTTATACGCTGCTCTAGTTGGTCATTGTCATCTAACGTATAGCAGCACTTACAAATAACTTGCAGAATTGACAAATCAAAATGTTATTCTGCAAATAAGCAGCAAGTTCTTACCACTTTTCTCTGTTTTAACCTTCAGTTTTTCGAAGACACATCCACATTCCATGCTTGACTTTTAGAGTGAGTGGGTCTACAGCAAATGCAAACAATGTAAGGCTTTTCAGAACAAGATGAATTAAACTTTATAATCCCTTGTTCAAAATTCTCAGTAGCAATACTGTGTTCTCTTCCTCCATACCTGTACCTACAAATTCCTCAGTCTCTCTAGGATCTACTTCAGGACCAATGAACTAGAAGTTCACAAACTTTTTCTACCTCTTCAACAGTACCATGCAAAAGCACTCTATTCATCTCTCCTAAACAGAATGCTGGAGTCTTCACATAGTACAATCTCCTAACTAAACTTCGTACTCTGGAATGATGAATTGCCAAGATTCTGAAATGATGAAAGGTGCTTTGGCATACTTTCTTTGACAAACATGCTATAGATTGTCCTTGTAAATTTGTAAACTTTCTTACTGTGCATGGCTCCAATCCTTACAAAATTGTTTTTTTTGTTTTTACTTCAGACTTCTACAAGAAAACTCACACACAAAAGTTCTAAATCAGTCAGTAGATTGTTGCCGAATGCTACAAATACTATCACAGCTCCATGGTAAATAGGGCCCTGTCTACCCCTTCACGGAACCTCTTCAGCTACAACGTCTTCCATATTTCATGGAACAATCTTCTCTTTTTCTATTGGAGTCACTGCCTTCATTTCATAACATAGACCAGATGGGTCCACTGCATGTACTAATGTGTTCTCTTCCAAATAACCTTCTTCATTAAAAAGAAAAAAGGTTTTGTACTGGATATATGCTTCCATTCACCAGTAAATATTTTACAGAAATTACTTTTGTTAACAACTTTTTCTTCAGCTGCATCTCTTCACTCCGAACACCATTTTATCCAAGGCTCTGATCCTATTGAAAATCGAAATGCAAAGTTTCTTCTTCAAGGCAATTGCCTTATCAACTATAAACTCAACAATTTGTTTTTGTTTTGATACTTCTCCTTTTCTATTTTTTCATCTTTTTAATAAGATTATTAATTACCCTAGTCCATAACATTCTCACTCTAAACTCTTTAAACTGTTTGTGTCTTCTGGTCAAGCTTTTACCTTTCTTATTTGTATTCTTGCCTCCATTTTCACAAATAATGTTATTTTCTCTGCCTGATTTAAAAGTGTCCTGTTTCTTTTCTTCAGCTTGCAAACATTTCAGTTTCCCAATATACAGTTTTCATAACGTTTTTGTTTTGCTTACCAGCAATTCCTTTGCCTTTACTGAGTTTGTCCACATGTTGTTTTTGTTTTTCGTAAGTTGTAAATCAATAATATAACTTCCACACTTTATTTTTTTGTTGTGTTTTCTTTGGCATTTTTCAAATGTCTTCCAATGCAGCAAAAAATCTGTTCAAATAAAAAAAATATTAGACTTGTTTCTCTCCAGGATGCTGTCATTTCCTCCACAAAAATGTTTTAATTTGCACAACCTAACCAGCCATTCACCATGGTGGAATCTTCACTACATTAGATGTACCCACACATTTTATCGTCGCAATGCCAAATAAAATAAATTCATTTTTATTTTATAGTTACTCAAAAAATTTCTTATGTTAAAATAGAGATGGGCAATAAAACAAACCTCTACCTACAGTCCATTGCAGCATACCCTTACAACTATACACCTATATGCCTTTAATTATAATCATGCACCACTCTTCCTATACTTAATATGTCTTCTATATTTCAAACGTACCCTATATCAAGTAGCAAAAAAAAGTATAACTCTTCATAACTCCACCACATAACAAGTCAATTTATATTTTCAAGGATTTACCCCAAAACTCTAAAACCATATCATACACATTTTTATAAATTAATATCTATCTGGCTACACCTTACTTAATATATTTGTATATGTGAGCTGCAGGTCTTTGTTTACTTTTACTAGCTAACAGTCCTTGGTTTCAAATGAAAAGTGGAACTTACATACCTCTAAATAGGTTTTCCTGATAGATAAAATAGTTTCACTTTTTATTTAGCTGAACAAAAACTCAGAATAAAAATGGTAGCCCACTTTTACACCAAAAAACAGTAATGGCAACCTATTCACCTTTGTTCTCACTGATACTGTCCTAGTTATCAAATCACAAACTCTGTTTCATCATTTATTTCTGTTAGCCTCTATGTAAATGGTTACTGTATACTAACCCTATTTTGTGCCAATTTCCTACTGTGTGCTGAATGTAGGAAAGTACCATCTTGCCTGGCATGTTACCCCCATTTTTCACTGTATATATGTTGTTTTAGTTGTATGTGTCACTGGGACCCTGGTAACCCAGGGCCCCAGTGCTCATAAGTGTGCCTGAATGTGTTACCTGTGTAGTGACTAACTGTCTCACTGAGGCTCTGCTAATCAGAACCTCAGTGGTTATGCTCTCTCATTTCTTTCCAAATTGTCACTGACAGGCTAGTGACCATTTTTACCAATTTACATTGGCTTACTGGAACACCCTTATAATTCCCTAGTATATGGTACTGAGGTACCCAGGGTATTGGGGTTCCAGGAGATCCCTATGGGCTGCAGCATTTCTTTTGCCACCCATAGGGAGCTCTGACAATTCTTACTCAGGCCTGCCACTGCAGCCTGAGTGAAATAACGTCCACGTTATTTCACAGCCATTTTACACTGCACTTAAGTAACTTATAAGTCACCTATATGTCTAACCTTTACCTGGTAAAGGTTAGGTGCAAAGTTACTTAGTGTGAGGGCACCCTGGCACTAGCCAAGGTGCCCCCACATTGTTCAGAGCCAATTCACTGAACTTTGTGAGTGCGGGGACACCATTACACGCGTGCACTACATATAGGTCACTACCTATATGTAACTTCACCATGGTAACTCCGAATATGGCCATGTAACATGTCTATGATCATGGAATTGCCCCCTCTATGCCATCCTGGCATTGTTGGTACAATTCCATGATCCCAGTGGTCTGTAGCACAGACCCTGGTACTGCCAGACTGCCCTTCCTGGGGTTTCACTGCAGCTGCTGCTGCTGCCAACCCCTCAGACAGGCAGCTGCCCTCCTGGGGTCCAGCCAGGCCTGGCCCAGGATGGCAGAACAAAGAACTTCCTCTGAGAGAGGGTGTGACACCCTCTCCCTTTGGAAAATGGTGTGAAGGCAGGGGAGGAGTAGCCTCCCCCAGCCTCTGGAAATGCTTTATTGGGCACAGATGTGCCCAATTCTGCATAAGCCAGTCTACACCGGTTCAGGGACCCCTTAGCCCCTGCTCTGGCGCGAAACTGGACAAAGGAAAGGGGAGTGACCACTCCCCTGACCTGCACCTCCCCTGGGAGGTGTCCAGAACTCCTCCAGTGTGCTCCAGACCTCTGCCATCTTGGAAACAGAGGTGCTGCTGGCACACTGGACTGCTCTGAGTGGCCAGTGCCACCAGGTGACGTCAGAGACTCCTGCTGATAGGCTCCTTCAGGTGTTAGTAGCCTTTCCTCTCTCCTAGGTAGCCAAACCCTCTTTTCTGGCTATTTAGGGTCTCTGGGGAAACTTCAGATAACGAATGCATGAGCTCAGCCGAGTTCCTCTGCATCTCTCTCTTCACCTTCTGATAAGGAATCGACCGCTGACCGCGCTGGAAGCCTGCAAAACTGCAACATAGTAGCAAAGACGACTACTGCAACTCTGTAACGCTGATCCTGCCGCCTTCTCGACTGTTTTCCTGCTTGTGCATGCTGTGGGGGTAGTCTGCCTCCTCTCTGCACCAGAAGCTCCGAAGAAATCTCCCGTGGGTCGAAGGAATCTTCCCCCTGCAACCGCAGGCACCAAAAAGCTGCATTACCGGTCCCTTGG
Organism: Pleurodeles waltl; assembly: GCF_031143425.1. Taxonomy (NCBI): domain Eukaryota; kingdom Metazoa; phylum Chordata; class Amphibia; order Caudata; family Salamandridae; genus Pleurodeles; species Pleurodeles waltl. The sequence goes on along the minus strand of NC_090446.1, from coordinate 860,722,610 downwards.
GTCTCCTCTCAGCACGACGAGCGAGGTCCCTCGAATCCAGCGACGCTGTCCAAGTGACCCCCACAGTCCAGTGACTCTTCAGCCCAAGTTTGGTGGAGGTAAGTCCTTGCCTCACCTCGCTGGGCTGCATTGCTGGGAACCGCGACTTTGCAGCTACTCCGGCCCCTGTGCACTTCCGGTGGAAATCCTTCGTGCACAGCCAAGCCTGGGTCCACGGCACTCTAACCTGCATTGCACGACTTTCTAAGTTGGTCTCCGGCGACGTGGGACTCCTTTGTGCAACTTCGGCGAGCACCGTTTCACGCATCCTCATAGTGCCTCTTACTGCTACCTGCTTCATTGAGGGCTCTTTGTCTTGCTCGATGTCCCCTCTCTCTGCAGGTCCAATTTGCGACCTCCTGGTCCCTCCTGGGCCCCAGCAGCGTCCAAAAACGCCAAACGCACGATTTGCGTGTAGCAAGGCTTGTTGGCGTCCTTCCGGTGGGAAAACACTTCTGCACGACTCTCCAAGGCGAGAGGGATCCGTCCACCAAAGGGGAAGTCTCTAGCCCTTTTCGTTCCTGCAGAAACCTCAGCTTCTTCTGTCCAGTCGAAGCTTCTTTGCACCCGCAGCTGGCATTTCCTGGGCATCTGCCCATCTCCGACTTGCTTGTGACTTTTGGACTTGGTCCCCTTGTTCCACAGGTACCCTAGATTGGAAATCCACAGTTGTTGCATTGCTGGTTTGTGTCTTTCCTGCATTATTCCTCTAACACGACTATTTTGTCCTTAGGGGAACTTTAGTGCACTTTGCACTCACTTTTCAGGGTCTTGGGGAGGGTTATTTTTCTAACTCTCACTATTTTCTAATAGTCCCAGCGACCCTCTATAAGGTCACATAGGTTTGGGGTCCATTCGTGGTTCGCATTCCACTTTTGGAGTATATGGTTTGTGTTGCCCCTATCCCTATGTTTCCCCATTGCATCCTATTGTAACTATACATTGTTTGCACTGTTTTCTAAGACTATACTGCATATTTTTGCTATTGTGTATATATATCTTGTGTATATTTCCTATCCTCTCACTGAGGGTACACTCTAAGATACTTTGGCATATTGTCATAAAAATAAAGTACCTTTATTTTTAGTATAACTGTGTATTGTGTTTTCTTATGATATTGTGCATATGACACTAAGTGGTACTGTAGTAGCTTCACACGTCTCCTAGTTCAGCCTAAGCTGCTCTGCTAAGCTACCATTATCTATCAGCCTAAGCTGCTAGACACCCTATACACTAATAAGGGATAACTGGGCCTGGTGCAAGGTGCAAGTACCCCTTGGTACTCACTACAAGCCAGTCCAGCCTCCTACACTGAAGGATTCACAACTCCTTTGTGACCCCTGGGCGGACCAGGTATAACTTCACAATGGAGTTGCGAATCCAGTCAGGGATCCAAAAATATATTTCCTTTTTTTTTTCTTGTAAATTTTTCACTACATTATAAACATAGAGATAATATTTATCTACAAAACGTGTTTAATTTTAATTAGTACTCCACCTTAATGTGTCTTTTACTAACAAATGTTTATTTCCTATAAGAACTGCTCTCCCCCCCCCCCCACACTGAATATCATCAGGTGCCATAGAAACCTCCTCCAGAACACTCTGCTGTGCCAGTGTTCAAAGGTTCACCATATTTATTCTTAGCAGCAGTCTAGCTTTACTGTATGGATTAGCAGGTGTGGTTTAGTACTATTACATGTTACCATATCAAAAATGAGAATATTTGTTTAAAAAAAAGAACCAATCACAAATTGACTCACTTATATTTGTTAATCACAACCTACTTTTATCTACATAGTGCTCCCTTTATTTTTACAACCTCACATGTTCAAAACTCCTTCATTTAGCTGCAGCCTTCTCCTCTCTACCATTTCTCTTAAAAATTTTCAGAGAGTGGATTGTAGGTCACAGCTATGTTTTTTGGACTAGTGAGAATGCTAGAAAGAGTGGCATTAACAAAGGCCTGGGTTTGCTTAATGTGGATATTTCTTGGGTTGGCCAGAGAAGGTTAAAGTGGCATCAATCACATCCATTGGTTGAAAGCATTAGAGATTGCCAACCACCTCACATCATGATTGTGCACTGTGGTGGGAATGACCTGGGCACAGTCACTGTTATAGGATTGGAATCCTAATGAAGGATACCTTTATTCAATTAATGCACCTTTTCCCTCACACTTCCTTTGTGTTTTCTAACAAATGCCAGAGACAGAAATGTAAGTGGTCAAATCAATTTTGCCCACTGATTGACAAATCTAGGAAACATTTTATTAAAACTGTTTCAGCATTCGTCAGAGACCCTAACATGGGCTCTATCTACAATAATAACCTCCAGTTTCACATGGATGGCAATATAGGCAAGATGGCGTGCACTTTATTGATGAAGGAAACAGTAGTTTTGAACGACTTGACACTCTGCATCTGGTCTTATGTGTACTAAACCTATACACGCAACAAACACGAAGGTGCTTTTTAGAGCCACCCTATAACCCAAACATTGTTTAAAATAAAAACAAATCTGGATTTTTTAAACAAAAATTATGGAATCACGACTCCGTTGCATATTTGCAAACAAAAAGATCACATTCAATGCACAACACCAAGATATTGGTGTCATGTTTTTCTTTCACTCTCTTCATGTCAGTATGCATTTCTTAAAAACTCAGTGGGAGTATCATGTGTCTTTAACTACAACAATAAGTGTTTGAATGGGTCTAAAAACCATTGTGTGAAATTATGAGTGGATCTGTCACTAGACAAGTGAAACACTAACTGGATGTCAGAGTGGATAAGTGGACGTCTGACCAGGTCAGTGAATGGGTATGTCAATAGCTGAGTGTGTGTCTGCATTGGTGTTTAAGAGTCTGAGTGGGTCTGTGACTGGGTGCATGAGGGTCTGGGTGGGTCTGCGAATGGGTGTATGAATGTCTCAGTGGCTCTGTGAGTGTGTGCATGAGTGCCAGAGTGGGTCTGTCAGTGGGTACATGAGTGTCTAACTGGGTCTGTGAGTGAGTGCATGAGTGTCTCAGTGGCTGCGTGAGCGGGTGCATGAGTGCCTGAGTGGGTGCATGAGTGGGTCTGTAAGTGGGTGTACAAGTGCCCCAAGTGGGTCTGAGTGTGTGCTTGAAAGTCTCACTGGGTCTGTGAGTGGGTGCATAACAGTCTGAGTGAGTCTGTGAGTAGGTGTGTAAGTGTCAGTAGGTCTGTGAGTGGGTGCTTGAGAGTTTCAGTGGGTCTGTGACTGGGTGTATTAGGATCTGAGTGGGTATGTGAACGGCTGTGTGATGGTCTCAGTGGGTCTGTGAGTGGGTATGTAAGTGTCAGTGGGTCTGTGACTACGTGAGTGAGTGTGTGACTAGATCTGTGAGTGGGTGTCTGAGTGTGTCTGTGAGTGGGTGCTTGACAGTCTAAATGTGAATCTGTGAGTGGGTGCATAACAGTCAGAGTGGGTTTCTAACTGGGTGTTTAAGTGTGTGACTGGAACTGTCAGTGGATCTGTGAGTGCCTGAGTGAGTCTGTGTGTGTGTGTGTCTGAGTGCATATATGAGGGGGTGTATCAGTGTCACTGGCTGTCTGAGTGGGTGTTAGAGGGTCTCACTGGGTGTGTAAGTGGGTCTGTGAGTGTGTCTATAATGGTCAGTGGGACTTTGAGTGGACGCTTGTGAGTCTGAGTGGGCCTATGAGTGGCTGCATGATGGTCAGAGTATGTCTGTGACAAGATGAGTGAGTGTCTGAATGGCTGTCAGAGTGTGTAACAATGATTTTCTTTATATTTATTATATTTTTTTTATGCCAGGGTTCGTGACTCTGTTGTGACGTACCATGGGGTCCGTGCTGAGCGCCATGATGGAGTCACGACTCCATGATCATGAAAAACAAAAAGGCATTTTCACCTATTTAAGATGATAATCCATCAGCAACCTATTCATTCCATCTATGAGCTATGGGGTTAGAGGACCTCTACTCTGACCTCTTGCATTGTTTTTTTGCTCATAAATCCATCCCCCGGGTCCGTTGCCGGGAGATAAAATGGCAGCCACAACGTTCTGAAAACCTTGCAGCCAGCTAATCACACTCCCCTGTGAGGCTCGCAAGTTTGTGGCGCTCCTTATCGTATTCACATCCCTATATACAAATTTACTTTTCTAGTTACTTCCTCAAAAACTCCTGAAATGAATTTACATCAAAACAAAAAAAAGGTTGCTTTCTGGACCATGACCTACGTTTCTGCCAAATTTGTTGTAATTCCGTCTAGTAGTTTTAGCGCTATTACTGTTTAAAACCCCTATCAAAAAATGAATGGAGAAAACCCAACTCTTCAGTACACCTCTGGACATGTGTACGGACTGCTGTGCTGTTCTGATGCACGAAGGCCTGTTATTCTTCTGCCTTGCTACTCTGTTCTCCTGCTGCCTGAGTGAGATGGACTGGATTTGCATCTAGATCTCAGGATCACCAGGGTGACTCCAAGGGCTAGTTGGCTGGCCTTCAGATCAGAGCATCAAGGACAGAAAGGGCTCCCACCACCTTGAATCCTGCACCTGAACTCTGACAGCTGTGAGTCCTATCTACCAAGTGGGGCCACCAGTCCTAAATCCTTGCAGGTGGTTCTGGAGGTGCTATACCAGCCCAGGCCTATCTTGATCCCTGTATACAGCCCACGCTCCATCACAGTCAACCTGAACTTGTGACTTTGTCCTGGTCTGGTGTGACCAGATAACCACAGTTGTTTTTTTGTGATTTTAGGCACTATTTTTACCTATTTTTTTTAATTGCATATATCTGGTTTGAGTGACTGGAGTTTTGACATTTTAGTGTCAAATAACTAATTACATTTTACTCTGTTTTCTAAATTGGTGTAGGATGTTTCTTGTGTTGTATTTTCACTTTAATACTGTTTGTGTGCTGCATACATACTTTCCATATTGGCTCGAAGCCTGACTGGTTTTGTGCCAAGCTACCATAGGGTTGAGCACAGGTGAATTTGGCGTTAACTTGTGTTTCATCCTGACAAGAATTGTGGCTGCTGCTGAGTAGGGTTTCACCCCCTCAGTCAGTAACTCACTTTCCTACAACTGACCGATTGACACAGTTCTGTAAGACTGTGACACTCAAATTGCACAAACATCTATGTCTGATTCTTGGGGGTCCAACAAACTGCATGTGATCCTGGGTGCCCTGTTTGCAACCTATTCTGCCTTATTCATGTTATATGTGAATAATGTGGCAGCAGCACACTTTCCCATTCAAGGGTTGCAAATGGTGCATGTGTTTCATTTGCCTTGGCTTTTTGTGCCAGGTGTGAAGTGACAAAAGCTGGCTAGGCAAAATCCGTAAGATGCACAATTTGCAACCTATTTGTAATTCTGCATACCACAAGGGCCTCATTATGAATTTGGTGGCAGCAGAGGCTGCCCGCCAAACACTTTGGGCCGGAAAACCACCAGTCTGGTTTTCTGCCCGCTGGTCCTATTACGGGTTTCCCGCTGGGCCAGCGGGAAACACCTCAACATAGACGGCGGCTCGTAATTGAGCCGGTGGCAATGTTGCAGTGCATCAGGTGCGACAGCACCTGTCGTGCTTTTCACTGCCTGTAATTCAGGCAGTGAAAAGCACGATAGGGCTATCCATGGGGCCCGGGCACCCTGTCTCCACCAGTATTTGCATGGCGGTGGTAAAACCATGCAAAAGCTGGAAGACACGGGGGTCATAATCTCCAGGGCTTAAGACCGTCGGCATCGCCAGGCCATCAGCCGGCCTAAAATTGACGGTAACGTTGGTCGGACTGTGGCGAAAGCACCACAGTCGTAATGTGGAGGTCGGACCACCACTTTGGTGGCAGTCCGACCGCCACACTCGTAATGAGGGCCTAAGTATATAAAACTTTAGTGGAGGATTGTCAATTCAGTATTCACTGAAAGAATGGAGACTGCAGTGAACAATGCAAAGGAATAACTGTTGTCTGGATGAAATAAAGAATAAGCCTCACCTTTAGTGATGTTGACCAATCCACGGATTTTGGTATCCTACCTCATTAAGTACTATTTACAACAGAGTCTAAAAGCATCAAGATGGTAACTAAATGATCATCTTACTTTGTGTCTGAAAGGGTATCCCGGGTGTGCATGGAAACATTTAAGGTAAAATAAGCTTTATAAACATATTCCATTGCTTGCACAATATAATTTAGATGCCTATATACGACCTACAGGACTTACTACAATCTTGGGGTGGGGGCTCCCTGATAATAGTGATAAATACTTACCCACTTTGGATGTCATATTGAGTGCCTTCTAAATGTTGAAGGGCTGGTGTCTGTAGTTACTGACCCCACTGGAATAAGATATCCCTCAGGAACACTGTGATCTGGTGCATTGCACCCAGAGAACTCACTGGCAGGAAGGCGGAGTCTCCCCTTGAACTATGTGAGGACATGAGGAATAATCTGGGAAATCAGGACTGAAATGACCAGTCCTTCCAGTAATTGCTCATTTCTCTTGGGGATGGGGGGGAAGGAGAGGATCCCACTTGTAATCAGTAGTAATTCTGCCCCTGGAGTTAGGGTTCTCCCTGTAACAGTAACCCACACTCAGAACGAGGCTTCTTTCTAAAAATAAGATCTGGGATGGACAGTAAGTTCCTGCCATCATACGTAAATAATACCTTAATACAATACAATGCAATGTCTTCAACACTAATCATAACTGTTAAAACAAATGTTTTGTTCTTAGAATACTCCGCCCATCGCAATTACATCAATAGAAACCCAGTATTCTACTAAATATTGCTCTGCGTGGGTCTACTTTCAGTACAGCAGTCTTAGAGCTAGACGAATCAATCGTCAATCCTGGTTGAAATAAACGTCAGCATTTTGTCACACTTTATCAAACCACTACCTTCCGGGACTGAACCAGTTAGTTCCACAATATCCGTCTGTGACTAGTGGGGTGGTGTTGCCTACTGCTCTGCCTTGTTACCTGCAATAGAGATATTCTGGTTGTCACTGAGAAATCCAAGAGGTCTCAGAGTGTTGGATTGCAATACACATTCCAGGTTGAGTCTCATTTTTGTGTTTTTCTCCTTTTGTTGAGTAATGCAGATCGAGAGTGTCTCTTTCCTAAATATTCCTTTCTATTTCTCGACACTAGAGTCTGCCTAAAGGCCCAACTGGGTAGTATTTCAAGCATTGTTGAGCACTGCCCTAACCTTTAATCAAATATCTAGCTAAGCGACAAGCCCACTGAAAGGCCTTTGACACCACCAAAGAAAAGGCAGTGCACAACCAGCAATTTAAACAACTTTGCTCCTCACCCCTCTCTGAATACTCATATAAGAATAATCATGGTGTGATGTAGCCCTCAAGTGAGGACTTCTGATAAAAGCTTTCTGGGGGTGATTTTTTCCTGTTTCTTCTGTTCAACTACTTAGGAAATAGTTATGACAGGTTTATCACTAGTATGGTGTATTTATTGTTGCTTTTGTATATTTTCAGTGTCTTGGTAACATTTGTTGCCAAATGGTTTGAGGGGTCATCTCACCAATGATTACCTTTTTCCACTCTCTCCTTATCATTTTAATATATTTGCTGCTATTAGCTAAATGTATTTATAATCACTCTCTCTTTAATTGTTTTGGATATTACGATGTATTGTTTGGGTTCCTGCAAGATGCCCTAAAACCCTTCCTAACCGTTTGGCTTTAACCTTAAGCAGCAATGCCAAGAGTAACGTTATGAATATTTGGTAGATCTGTAGATTTTGTTTTGAGAGCCTGGCCTTAGTTGTGAGAGTCTTTGGCCTCTTTCCTCCCCAAATTTGCCACGTGGATTTCTCTGAAGTTCCAGTCATCAGCTATCACTGTGGTTCAAGCAATGCTTAATTTGTGCTTGTTTCCGGTGCTGAGTACCTGCACTTATTTGTGAGGGCCGGGGCTTATTCTTCTGCCTCAAGCATTTGCTGCGAGCAAAAGACACATATGGGAAAGACGGGAGAAGGAAAAACGAAAAAGCGTCACAAAGGCAGAAAGTAGAAAGCTTCAGGGTGAGCTGAAGGGGCATGGGGTGGCCGTAAATGGATTGAAGAGGCCCGAGATGGCTTCAGGATTACGCTGCCTCAATATTCAGTGCTGTCAGATTTAATTACAGCAGCCTCCTGTTTAAGAAGAGGGCTTTGAGCAGCGGCACCTTTTTATTTACAAATGAAGCACTGGGTTCAAGTACCGGGAAGACAGCTCTGGCATGTGACTTGGTAGCATTTTGTAATGGAGAATAAACCCGAGTCGGTGGGTCACGGTGTTCATACTTGGAAGTGGCAGTTAACACCGATAAGAAACAGACGCACTGGGATGTCCTTAGTAGACCAGCATTTCAATCTATTTAGAATATACATGAGCTAACAGCATATTCTGATGATTTATTGTAAATAACATTATCCGGGAATCATTCTAGTAAAATATGTGTACTAAATTCTGGAGCAGAGTACACTGTGTGCTGAAGATAGTAGGTGAGTTTCTGAGGAAAGTTATATGCGTAGAAGCTTTGTAAGTACAGATGTCATGGGAAGGTCTGGACTATGCTGATGTGTTTCATCACAAGAAGGTAAGAAGTGATGGCTACACATATAGTATGATTGCAGAATTGATTTGATTCCTAGAAAATCTATTCTTTATGAGGTGCATGAATTGGCAGTGAAGCAACACAAAAGTCTGAAACAATATAGTGATGAAACTATCGAAAAGCTCTAATTCGGTCATTCCACCAAGAACCTAGGCAGCAAAGCCATTGCTTTTTGTAAAAAATAATGTATGCTTTTAGAGGACTAGGGCCAGATGTGTAAAGGGTTTTTGCTGTCACACATCCTACGATTTTGTAAAATACCTCGGCCCTGGTTTAAGAGGGCCTAGTGCCTCCTTGTGCCACATTAACATCACTTTTTTTTATGCTAATGTGACCCAATGATGCCAAAATTGCCACCCCAGATTTACAAAGTGCTGCAATGCATGCATTGCATCACTTTATAACCCCTTGCACCACATTATGCCGGCCCCAGGTATGATGTATGCAAGGGGGGCGTTCCCCCATTAGGGGGCTGAAAAAATGACGCAAATAAATTTTCTTTGTACCTTTTTTTCGGAATTTTTAACACCTGCTCAGAGCAGACGCTAAAAGGGGCACACCATTGGTTACAGTTCGTCCCTAAGTACTGTTCGAGATTAGCACCAAAATTTTGGCTCTAACCTTGAATAGTACATCAATAGCGTCAAAACATTTGATGCTTTTGCCCCCTACCCTGCGCCATGGTGAGCCATACTTTAAATGCGATGCACACATGGTGGCGTAGGGGGCGCTAAGGGGCACAAGAAAAGTGGCACTCCACCACTTTTCTTAAATCTGCCCCTGGGTTTGCAAAGATGGGAAACACAGTAAGACCTAAGGGTTGTCGGTATGGTGAAGAGAGCTGATTAGCATTCTGTAATCGTTAACAAGGGTGCGAGATTTCAGGACTTGGTGTAGTTCTGTCAGGGGAGGGGCAAAGTTGCTCAACTTAAAGTTTTTTAAGTTCCTTTGGAAAAAAGAAAAGGCTTGCATCAGATAGATGAATGGCTTTCCATTTCTAGTGACCCCTGGCACACAAAAACTGGAATTTATTACTTGCCTTGCTTATGACGGATATTTTAAACTCTTCGTTTCATGTTGCAGGGGAAGTGGGCATAAAAGACACCTTTTTGCTATTACAGGACGGATATAGATCACGTGGAAGAACAAAAGCTCATTGACTGATGTTGCAGGTAGGATAGGCTTTAAAAATTGCAAAAGGGAGAGGAAAGGCGTCCTTTTTGTATACGACTGAGAATCATGTTTAACAGGGTAAATATAGATCCGGCTCCTATGGGAAGACCAAATAGATGTCTCATAATGTGAGATTTGATCAGATCCCTTTGCGACCAATCCACTTCTTTCTTTAAAGTATCCCTTCATAAGGCACCAGTAAGGGTGACAAAGGGAGCAATGTTCATTTGGGTAAGGCTTTGAATAGGTCGCTTCTATGATGCAAAGGTTTCATTTAGTTTATTTTATGTACTTAAACAGTTCTTGAATAATAGAGGAGTTTCGGCTGAACAAGTTACATAGAATGCTGAATTTATTCCAGAGTAGGATGTTCTGGGTCTGCTCAGTCACGCGATCCCCTCAATGGACAGTCTGTATTTCAATGACCACACGGAAAAAATGAATGACTCAAAGTTCCACTTAAGATTTTCTTAAAATGCACGGGTCCAAAAATCACCACAGAACACCTATGATTTCCAAAATCAGTCTATTTACTCACGTGCACGCGATGCCGCAAGATTGCAAAAGCTTTCTTCTCTCATGCGCTGCATGAGAATACTTCATCCATTAAGAGGTTGTTTTTTTCTAGCTTCCAAGGGAGATAATTAGCAACTGCAATTGATTGCATTATATTAATCAGAGCAACCGGTTGTGCAGTTAAGAAATCCCATGGTGCTGTGGTGGAGGGAAAACACGTTCTGAGTGGGAGGGCCAGCTGCAGGGAATCCATATTAGCAGCTATGCGAAGCTAGATGAACTTGCATACAGTTTTCTGCAGTTCTTGTACTAAAAATACTTCCCCCTTCAAACTGGTTTGGGTGGACTTACAGCACTGTCTAAAAGATGCAATGGCTTAATGTCATTGTAGTGACCTTTAATAACCTGGAGTCATTCTTGTCAGAACCTTGCTTCTACAGTGTTTTATAGCTATTCCTATCAATTATGTAAGAAATTGGGGTACTGATAGACTGGAGTGTGATCCCTGGTCCTGCAGCAACCATAATTCTTACCAGAGTAAGGCACAAGGAAATCCTAAATTAACCTGTTGTTAGAAATGGGGATTCTGGTTGGCTAAGATATGCACCTAAGTCAGGCAGAACCCAACACCCTAGTCAGGGCGACTAAGTTATACTCCAAAGATAAACTGTGCTCACCCTCTGGTAGCTTGGTGCAGGCTTATCCCCAGTCATGCACCAAGCGCTTGCACAATACACTCACACCAGTGAAACAATAAATACATCACAAAAGAAACTCCATGCAGTCTTATTTAAAAATATATAATTTATTGTACACAAAAACATAGACCAACTGACATAGCCGATAAATCATGCACCTACTATGTAAATCCTGAGATAATGCTAATGATCCTGATTATGTGAGGTACAATGACATATTAGAAAATCAGGCAGGAAACACAACCATAAGGGTATAGCCTAACAAATATGGTCTCCCCTGCATTGAGGCAAACACCAGTATCTTTCACAAACCCCAAGGGCCCCAGTGCAGGTTCACTGTACCTTCCTCAGTGTTTTTAGGGAGTGGCCTCAGCAGTCTGTGGGCTTAGAGGGAATCCCCGGTTCTCTGCCCAGTGTGAGCACGGCACTGGCTCCTCAGGTATACCTCTCTCTCTCTCACTGGTGTGGCCACTTTCCAACCAGAGGGGGACTTTGAGGGAGATTCCTGAGTGGCGACGGGGAGATGGTGCCACGGGCCAGCACCTCTCCCAATACTACTGCACGTCGAGGACCCCCAGCTGGCGCACCGGTTCTTCACAGGCACCGCTCTCCTGAAGAGAGAGTACTGGACACGCTATCTGGATGCCGGGATAACTGATCCCAGGCATCGTTAACAATGGAAATGGGCATTTAACAAGCATGCATAAAAAAAAAAAGGAATAGTTTGTCTCGTGCTCAAAAGGTAGGAGAGGAGCGTGCCATGCGCTAGGTTGCCACCGAAATGAAGTGCTCACCATATGCTACGCTTTCCAGGCAGACAAAGGGCAGAAAACAGCATCCACAAGTGCTGGGGCCCCTTGGAGAGCACTTGGGCACAAAGCAGGGCAGGCAACAGGTCAGCCCACGGAACTCTTGGAGCACAATACCAGTTCCTACAGCAGACAACAGATGGACACTATAAGCAAGTAGCCACAATGGCAGTACCTCCAACCCCAACAGTACCTATGGGCACCACACTCAGGGAGCAGCTGGCAGCAGGGCAACAATCAGAAAAGCAATCCCGGAAGTCCTTTATGCCACCTAGCTTGTAGCAGGGCAACCAGAAATGAACAGTCCAGATTAGTCCTTTTTGCAATCAAGCAGGCTGCCTGGCAGAGGTTCAGTCCCAGTTCCAAAAGTGCTCTGAAACATGTGGTTACAGCCTCTCTACTTATACTGAAAATGCCCAGTTTCTAGAAGGTGGGAAAAGGTGCCAACCAGAATGATCTAGTTCTTTGAGGTTCCCTTCTATTCTACCATGGCTCCAGACATTGGTAGGGGGCAAATAAGTCCTTTGTGTGAGAGCAGGATGCAGCCTATACAAGTGTGAGGCACGTCCAGCCTCCCTCTCCTCCAGCCCAAGAAGACCATCAGAATGCAGTTGCAACTCTGTCACACCCAACTCTCCCTGATGGATGGCTGTCTGGGGAGTATGCACAAGGTGGAGCTGTCACTCTGCCCTAGACATGGTCTAGATGGGAGTTAGGCTGCAAAGCACAGAGTTATAAGCTCAGAGAAATGCCCACTTTCTAAAAGTGGCATTTCTGAAATAGTAATGTCAAATCCACCTACACCTCTAAGCAGGATTTCTCACTCCCATTCTAACCATAACAAATGTGCCTACGTTTCTTCATACAGATCAGAAATTACCACTTAGGCATAGATAAGGGAATTCCCACTGCAAACCTATGAGAGGAGCAGCACTCACAGTAGTCAAAATTAAATAGGCTGTTTGTTACTACTAGGACATATAATACATAAAAATATCTGTCTTGCCTTTTACATACATAACACCCTGCCCATAGGGCAATCTAGGGTCTACCTTAGGGGTATCGTATGTGTAGTAAAAAGGGAGTTCAGGCCTTGGCAAGTAGTTTGACTTGCCAAGTCAGTGTGCAGTAAACTGTGCACTCAGGCACTGCAGTGGCAGGGCTGAGACATGTTTGAAAGGCTACTTATGTGGGTGGCGCAATCTGCGCTGCAGGCCCACTAATAGCTTTTAGTTTACAGGCCCATGGTATATGTTTTACCCCTTTACAAGGAACTTACAGTTAAATTAAATAACACAACCAGGTGTAAGCCAATTATACCAAGTTTTAGGGGTGAGAGAACATGCACTTTAATATTGATTAGCAGTGGTCAAGTGGCCAGAGTCCTCAAGCCAACAAAATAGGGTCAGAAACATTGGAGGAGAAAAGCAAAAAAGGATAACCCTGCCAAAAGGGTCATTTCCAACACCTGTGCTCACCCCCTGGTAGTTTGGGACAGAGCAGTCAAGCTTAATTTAGAGGCAATGTGTAAAGTGTTTGTGCAACACATCAAACAGTAAAATAGTGAAAACACCACACAAAAATATCTCTCACCAAGTTAGAAAATTAGAGGTGAATTTAATAACTGAAACAAGACCAAAAGGACGAAGTCCAATCTGTACAACCGCAGTTATGAATTTTTAAAGAATAAAGTGGATATATTTCCAAAAAGCACAAAGCGGCAACTCAATACATCTGGTTGCACTGGTCCGTGTCAAAATCAAAAGTGCAGGCCGCCTGCAATGGAGCCCAAGTCAAATACAGCCCCAGATTAGTCCAGCTGAAGGTCTGCCTTCTCAAGGTCGTACCAAGAGTCCTGTTCACATTGCAGAGGGCTGTGAGGAGCAGAGAGAGCATAATGGGATGCTGTCAGCTAAGCATAAGGAGCTGGCTGGTGTCACAAGCAGATTTTGCTGGAGCTTAGTGGTGGTGGTTCCCATGGGTGGCTGATGCTGCATAGTGAAGAACTGGGATGATGGAGCTTTTAGATGATTTGGGGTGCAAACAGCAAGTTCACAGTGTAAAAGGCAACATCACAAAATAAAATGATGGACGGAGTGTTGAAACTTTTCAAACACTCACCCCCAGTCACAGATCTGGGTTTAATCCACTGTTATTTTGCTTGCAAGTCACCCCAGTTTTGACCTAGCCATATGCAAATCAGTCTTGACCCTTCTCCCATAGGGAGCAGTCCAGACCGAACTGCCAAGCCAGGTCCTCCCTTGACAGGATTCAAGCATACTGGGACCGGTTTCAGGGAACCACCCTTCATCAGTCAGGCTAGCTTGAATCCAGTCGTGCAATGTGTGTAAAAGGGCCATTTGTGGTTGTGAACAGCCTGAAAGCTTGATTTCAGTGCCCATGAGCTGCCCCAGGAGTCAGGGACCTGAGAGGCACCACTTGGGGGTCAGGACCTCACTGCAGGTGGGTCCATAGGCTGGTTAGGAATGTTGGTAAGGCTTTCATGTCTCAGGAACAGCCTGGGTGGCCTGCAGACTATTCCTTGGAGTTTCTCTGGGTCCTGGGTTCAAGATGAAGCTGCAAGTCCAGTTCCACTTCACCATGCAAGAGAGCAGCAGGCAGCAGGTCAGCATAGCAGCACAGCAGAGCAGCAGTTCCTTTAGAGCAGCAGTCCAGCAGAATGGTAGTCTTTGTAGCAGCACAGCAGTCCTTCTTCCTGGCAGAGTATCCACAGGGGCAGAAGTGTACTGAGAGGTGGCGTCTGATGTCCATTATTTACAAACAGTTTTGCCTTTGAATTTTGGAGTAGCTTCTAGAGGGGTGTCTGCCAAGTGCACAGATGCCCTGCTTACATGGCCATGGCTCCAGCCTAACTTCAGGAGGTATACAGTCCTTTGTGTGGAGACATGACACCGTGTAACCAAGTGTAATTGGTGCTGGACCCAGCTCCTCCGACCCATCCTGCCAATGATGCCCCATCCAGTCACATCTAGGCTTCCCATTGTGTATGACTGTCTAGAAGAAATACACAAAGACCAACTGTCAGCTACACCTCAGCCCATATTTATACTTTATTAGCGCCACATTTGCGCGCAAACTTACAAAATACAAATTTATTTTGTAAGTTTTCACCACTTTTGCGTCAAAAAATGACGCAAATGCGGCGCTAAAAAAGTATAAATATGGGGCTTAGTCTTTTGACCCAGAAGCAGGCTGCAAGCACAAAATGGCTAAGGCATGAAAATGCTAACTTTCTAAAAGTGGCAGTTTCAGAATTGCAATTGAAAATCTGACTTCACCATAAGTTAGTGTGTTAAATTGTAATTCCAGAGACACCATCACACATTTCTTACCTGTTCCCATTTGGAACATACACTTACGAAATGTAATAATGTAATTCCAATGTTAGCCTATGGGAGAGGTAGGCCTTGCAGTAGTAACAAATTAATTTAAGTGATTTTCACTATCAGGCGATGCAAAACTTAAAAGTACATGTCTCACTTTTTAAATACATTGCACCCTGCCCTCTGGATTGCCCACCCTATGGGTGACTTATATATACTAAAAAGGAAGGTTTGGGCCTCACAAAAGGTTTATTTTGCAAGGTCAAAATAGCAGTTTAAAACTGTATACACAGGTGCTGCAATGGCAGGCTTGAGTCCATTTGAAAGTACTACTTAAGTGGCTGGCACAATCCGTGCTGCAGGCCTACTAGTAGCATTTAATTTGCAAATCATGGGCACATGTAGTACCACTTTACTAAGGGACTTACAAGAAAATTAAATATGTCAATTGGGTATACGCCAATGTTACCATGTTTTGTGGAAAAAGCACGAGCGCTTTATCACTGTTTAGCAGTGGTAACGTGTGCAGAGGCCTAAGAAGAGCAAAAATGAAGTCCGCAAAAACCAGGAGGTCTGAAGGCAAAAATTTAGGGGGAAAACAGGCCAAGGATACCAGATCTAACAAACTACAAAATTATTCACACATTTACCCTCCATGGCAGCCCCTCTTAAAAAATGTATTTATAGTTCTAGGCTTAAGTATATATCAGTTGTATGTCACAATATCGTTTTCGAAATATCAATCTACAAAAATATCTTATGCACTGTGTCAACTTACACTGTATTACCAAAGTGAGTACTCACATTTACTATTCTTAACTCGATATCCACTTATCCTGAAGATATAGTGGATGCAATACTTTTGTAACTTGACATTTCTACATTGATATAGTGGTAGAACATTGTCAAGTGTATATTGAGTTAACAATTAACATGGCTAGCTAGAATTACAGACTGATATTTTTGTGGTTCATATTTTTACTTGGTTCAGGAGATCTTAGGATGAAAAAGTCATCTGCATGGTATTGGACATAAAACCCTGCCTTAAGTGCACAACTGCACTGATTTCGGGATCCCTAATGCTGATTTTATTGTCTTAGGTAAACACAGATCATTCTTGTGCTCCATGACATAGACCTATCACACAAACTGCAGTTTAATTGGAATGGGATGGGCAGTCAAGAGCTACCCTCATAGTGGTGGAAGACTACTGCCTTCACTAGGAGCAAAGCAGCATGACTGCAGTGGTGGCAGCTTATAATGTAGTGATCATTAGTACTGAACATGTCATTTTTAACCTGGGTCACTGGAGTGCAGCCTACAGGCTCACTCATTTTAAAGTTCTGCTGCTGTGTGCTTCACTCACCATTGGCCTATATCTGTTTAGTGGGAAGTACTGCACAGCGCAGGAGTAGTGTATCTGTGTTAGGTGAACGTGTGCCTGGAAAGGGCACAATACATAGATAATGCAGTACTGTGCAGTGCATGCATGTTAAACGCATGTGAGTGGTACAGTACCAGAAGGATGTAGTGCTGTGCAGTGAGTGCAGGATAAATGCATCTGTTGAGTGTATGTGTGCCCACCTGTGAGTAGCATAGTACATGAAGTGTGCAGTGAATGCATGTATGCAAGAATCAGAACCCTAGCATAAACCATCAAAGACTCTGACTCTAAATCACATTTGATATCTGGAAATGGATTATAAGAAGAGGAGTTTGAGACCCCAAAAACTGTCATCTGCCAAACAGCCAGACAGGCTGTGTGAGGAGGGTAAGCTCTGCAAGACTTCTGTCTGTGACTAGGACTGGTAATTGGACATCACCCAAGGAAACCAAGGCCACCTGCCCTTGATTTGGAGCATCAGCTCCTGCCTGTTTGCCAAGAACAGTGTGCCTGTGAGGAAGAGGAGAGCTTTGAAGGGAGTGGGGTCCAGCGGGGAGCCCTGTTAAGAGGACTCCCCTTACAAGGTGTGAAGAAATGGCTGTTGCACCAATTGGGTTGTTGCCTGTGTGCTAGACGGAGTCAGCAACCCCATACGCCAGGAGGGGACGCCTTGAGAAATACTGCTGTGCATAAGGTCTGTAGCTTTCTGTGGTAGTGGATGGAGACCCTGTATGCCAGGAGGGGCCGCTGTGAAGGACATCACAGTGCTAATTCTGCAGAAGCTTGTGTCCTGTGAGATACGGTTACTCAATATGCTAGAGGGTTGTCACCGGGACAATCAAGAACTATGAACTGATCTGCCACCTCCTGACAGGGACGTGAGGAAACCGTGGGAGCATTACCCAGGGAGGGACCAAGACAGGATCATCACAACCAACCCCACCAGGAAAGGAACTGGGCACTTCCTTTCAGGAGGAGCCTCAGAGCCTCCAGTCACTTCGAGGGGAAAACAACCACAAGTGAGAAACTCTGAACCCACTGAGTGTAGCCTCCTGGTCTGTGTGCAACATATGCACTTGAATTTAGCTTCAACCAATGCAACCCCCGAGGATAGGGTGCACCCAAGAACTCCAGATGCTTCTCCCCTGCCTTTGCCTGGTTTTGGGCCTGTCTGCCCTGGGGGAACTTGTTGTTAATTTAGCACTGTAGCACTCTAACACTAGTGACCTAAAGAAAGTGGGCTCTTGAGAGTCGGACTGCTAGTGGGACATACCCTGGATATTACCAATAATGAATAGGCAATATCTACTGTTGTTAACATGAGAAGGGAGTGAAATAGGGAATTGCAAAAGAAACACTAGAGCTACGACCTCAAAGGAGAACTGTGAATTTGTTTGTGAATGTAGTATGTTTCCATTGTATGGTATGCAGTAGAACAAAATACTTCTTTTTTTCATAAGTGCTTGTATTTGGCTGGATAATGGTTTACTGCTACTGTTGTGCGCATTTTGAGTTATGAGCCTATGTTCACTATCCCGTAACCACACTCCCTCCCCTGAGGGAGCCTTGAACTGCTTGGACCACACAACCCTGAGAGTCCAGTTTAGGAGGGGTACTTGTTCCAAGTATTCACAAACAATGGTAAGTTGGGTTCCGGGACATCAGGAGTAAAAGGCATCCATCCCCCAGCTGGGCCCAGTACCTCATGCTTCGCTTGTGTCCCATTTAGGGGTTCTGACAGAAGGATTCTAAGGTGCTAAAACGTTATGTGAATTGTTGCGTGTTGGGGTTGCAGGCTCAACTTCACAATGTGGATCGGAGCAGCTGTAAAATTTTCATATAAAATATATTATGCAACATTATTTTTTTAGGAGAGAGAGGGCTTTTTTTCTGCTATACTCGCCACCAGCTCCTGCCTGTCTTTGAGTGCATTACTAGAAGCTTGCTGTCTGGCTCCTGTGCCTGGGAAACTAGAGTGAGGCGGCAGACATCAGGTTGGTGTAGGATTGATCACGACTGAGTGGCTTGAGCTTGGCTCCTCTAGTCTTCTGCTACTGGAGGCAAACAGTGATAGGTGGTGGGGCAGTGGGTCACGCCAGACAGAGTGAAACGTTTTCTGCACTCCTAATTTTGATTACAAAAGCCTGAAAAGCAAAGGTAGAAGGTGTCAGTGGTGTGGCTTGTGGCTATGGTGTAGTGACTTAAATTGAACTAGTGTGTGCTTTGCATGCACTGTTTTGGATTTTTTACTAAAGAAACTCAGAGAGCATTTGGAAGCTTGATTATTTTGTAAACAAGTATACTTTGTACCAATGACACCTGTAAGAAATTGGGTTTTTGGTTGAGAGGGGTGGAAGCCCCACTCAGGCAACAACCACAATTCTTGTCATGGTGAATCACAAAAGTCACTAAATTAACCTGTGCTTAACCCTTTGTCAGCTTGGCACAAAACCAGTTAGGCTTAACCTAGAGGCAATGTGTAAAGTGTATATGCAGCACACAACCAGTAATGAAGCGAAAACACATCGCCAGAAAAATCCCAAACCAATTTAGAAAAAAACAGTGTAATTTAAGTAACTGAAATAACACCAAAACAAATTATATCCAATCTGTAGAACCAGAGTATGGATTTTAAAGGTTTTACTGAAAAATAGCATTCTAAAAGAACACAGTGCCAACCGTATTTATCTAGTTGCGTGGTACAGGGCCAATGTCATAAGCTCAGGCTGCCAGCAATGGAGCATTGTCAGATAAGTACCCTGTTCAGCCTTCTGGGAGCTGTACTTTTTTATCTTTGATATTCAGATGTGAGTTCCTGGGGCAGTCTGTGTCCCTCTGCGTTAGTTCCAATGAAGCCACTGATGAAGAGCTGTGAGCTGTTACAATGCAAAGTCCTGCATTGGATCGAATCGCACTGCATCGGTAACAAGGAAGCCACCAATCGGAAGCTGTGAGGTGCTGCGATGTGAGGTCCTGCTTAAGGTTGTGTTGTGCGTCAAAATCTTCACTTGTGCCATGAGGAGCACATTCTGACTCCAACCAAGCGCCAAGGAGCTGGGGAATAACATCTTCGGAATCAGTAGTCACTCCTGCAAAGATCAGCAGAAAGTCCCAGACAGGTCAATTTGGTGCTGGTCACGTGGACAGATGCTGGGCAGATCTTTGGAGCTAGTTGTGTCCCTGTAACTAACACAGAATGCCAGCCCGCTAGCACTTGTAGTCACTCTGGTGGTCCTGGATTCAGAGTAGCCGGTCCAATTGGAAGGGCAGTCCTTCTAACAGCAGGGCAGTCCTTCTTCTGAGTCTTCCACAGGTGCAGAAGTGATCTGATGTGGGATCTGAGAGTGCCACCTTTTATCCCCAGTGCCAGCCTGTGGGTGAAGAATGACCTCTTTGTCCCTCCTTTCTCCTTTCTGAATTACCCCACATTGTCTATGTGTGATAAAAGGCTAGAGTAGGGCTGGTGACAGGATCCTTTTTGTGTGCTAAAGGTAAATCCCTATGAAGTGCAAGTGGGATTGGGTACAGCCTCTTCCCAGAACATCCTGACATGATGGCATATCCTGTCCAAACCTAGCCTTCTTTGATTTCACATCTGGAAGGAATCAACAACCCTTCACCAGAGAGAATGCCACAGTCATGTGCCCTGGCTTCTGACAGAAAGGCACCCTTGGTTTGGGCACAAGAAGGCCAACTTTCTAAAAGTGCACTTTTTAGAATAGTAACTTAAAATCCAACTTTATTGTGTTAGTTCGTGTGAGAGAGAGGGGAGAGAGAACAGTGAAAAAATGACTTTGTGTATTTTTCACTACCAAGACATGTAAAACTTAAATCTACATATCTTCCTTTTTACATACAATGCATTGTGCCCTAGGAGCTCATAAGACCTTGCCTAAGGGTCACTTCAAATTTTTTAAAAGAAGGTTTAGGCTTGACAAAACATTTATTTTGCCAAATCAAAATAGCAGTGTAAAACTGTATTACAGGCTGCAGTGGCAGGCCTGAGACATGTTTTAAAACGGTACTTTAGTGGATGGCACAATGGGTATTTCAGCACACTGGTAGCATTTAATATAGAAGTCCTGATAACACATGGTACAATTTACTAAGGGCTTAGAAGTAAACTAAGCATGCCAATCAAGTGTTGGCCAATTTTACCATGTTTGAGGGAGAGAGCCCATCCACTTCAGCACTGGTTAACAGTAAAGTAAACAGAGTCATAAATCCAACAAAATTGAATCCAGCAAAACAGGAGGAATGAAGGCAAAAAGTTTAGGGGACTACTACCCAAGGGTGTCAGGTCTACCAACACGTATTTCACATTATCAACAATTATTGATGTTAACTAGCATATCCAGTGCTCTAGTAACATGATGGGGTATGTTACACTTTTATGTCCTAATTCCCTAAGTGTGAGCAGGGGGTTCCCTCCAACTAAATAAGTGGCTCCCAAATACACTGTATAATCCTGGATATCTTTCCCTTCAAAAGAAAAACCTTAAGACCTAGGGTGATTGTATATGCTATACCATCAAGAGAGCTGGCACTACTCTCCTCCATACCCACCTTGCCCGCCATACAAGTGTATATAGCACCCCATAGGTATTAGTACAAAAACATTATAAAAAGAAAAAACTCACTTTTGAACAATTGAACAGCTCCTCTGCAACCAACACTAACCTACCTAAGAATGCTGGATACACATGTGGAGACATAGGAAGCTATAAATCCGGAAACCAGATTAATTTTCATGAAGATATTAAAATTTGGAAACACCCTGTCTTTTCAAGTCCTACACTTTCACTGCCAGGGTGTTTGAACTTCTTTCCATCTAATGAAAAGGACAATCATACTCAACAAAAGTAATATTCTCAGTGGGTGAGGGAAATGGGCGCTGCTCAATCAATGTTTAATCTGCTACCTCAGACAAACGTGGAAATGCTGTATCTATTACTTCAAATAAACTACAGCTGATAATAATAGACCCCCTATATTTGAAATGAGGTTCACAATACTGTTGGAAATGGCCCTCTCTGCAGGGTTACCCCCAAACATTTAATCCTTTACCCTCCACATTGTGCTGAATTTGATTTTGTTGGCCTCAGAACTATGTGCACTTTGCCACTGCTGACTAGTGCTGAAGTGCATGTGCTTTCTCCCTAAAACATGGTAATTGGTATATATTTAATTCACTTGTAAGTCCCTTGTAGAGTGGTGTACAATATACCCAGGAACTACAAATTAAATGCTACCATGGACCTGCAGCACTTATTGTGCCTCCTACTTAAGTAGCCCTCTAAAACATGTCCCAGCCCTATCATTGCAGCCTGAATGCAGTGCTCCATTGCCATGTCGACTTGGCATTTAAACCCCAATGCCAAGCTTTAAATTTCCCTTTTATTACATATGTTACCCTAAGCAAGGCCCTAAGTAGTCCTTAGGGCAGGGTTAAAGGTAGGATGAGTACTTTTATGTTTTATTTGCCCTGGAAGTGAAAAACACCCAAATTCATTTTTCACTACTCTGAGGCCTGCCTCTCCCATTGAATAGCATTGGGGATTCCTTATTACATGTAATAAGCTGCAAATCCTAAATGAGAGGAGGTAGAAATATCATGTTTGGTACCTATGAAATTATAATCATAATCCTTCTTTATTGGTAAAGTCATATTTTTCATTGCAAATTTGAAAACACACTTTTAAAAAGTTAGCATTTTTCTGCACTTATCCCTTTGTGCCTTCAGCCTGTTTTGGGTCAGATGACTGGGTGTAGCTGACAGTTAGACTTTGTGAATTCCTCCCAGACAGTCACACAATAGTGAGATTAGGTGTGCATCAATAAGCCATCAACTGGCTTAATGGGAGAGTAGAGCTGAGTGAGCACAGCCCCCCTTGCACCTAAACAGGCTGGGCCCTCTGTCCTCACAATAGGCCTAACGATCCTGTGTTGTAACCACAGCCTGCAGCTAGGGCAGTAGAGTCAGGAAATTCCAAGAATTTCAAAGAACCTTTCAGAAACTGCTCCCACCTTCTAGAAGGGAACTAGGGTATAAAAATAGGACCTTCAAGCCGAATCTTCCATATGCTTCTGTACCTGTGGCTACTCTGCCAGGAAGAAGGATTCTGTGCTGTTGAAAGGACTGTCACCCTGCCGGACTCTTAATCTGAAGGAGTTGCTGCCTTGCGGTGTTGGCCTGCTCTCTGCTGCTCACTAGCCTGGGAGGTAAAACTGGACTGCCAAACTTCATCTTAATCCCAGTACCGCAGAGTGACTCAAGGGCTAGCCTGCTGGCCTACTGTTCTAAGCATCGGGGACATAAGTAGCTCCACACAGCTCTTGGACCCACCTTCATTGAGTTCCTGTCCCCCAAGAGGCTCCTCTCAGGTCGTGGGCCATTGGTGTGGCTCTTGAGCTCTTAAAGTCAAGCTTTTGGACTCTTTGTGACCACAAACCGGCCTGTTCACACCAGAACCATTCCACTGTCATGGAAAATCAGCATGAGGCACCGCAAGTCCATCCATTTGTACAGCATCATTCACCCGTGTGTATCACCAGCATGAGGCTCCAGCTCACCAGTTCATGGCACCAGGCCTGCCCCCCATACCACGCCAAACATTGCCAGCAACACTGTCTTTGCACCCAGCAAATTTCTTGCCCATGAATAGGACTATTGTCATAAAACTTGAAAAGGTTTAGCAGGACTAATCTGGAACTGCATCTGACCCACTGTCCATTGTAGTCAGCTTGAACTTTCGACTTTGACCTGGTCCAGTGTGACTAGATTTCTGTGGTTGGCACTTTATATGTTTAGGCGCTATTTTACAGTTTTTTCTGTAAACATTCATAACCCCTGTTCTACTGTTTGGATTGTTGTCTTTTGGTGTCAAAAAGTTTATTACATTGTACTCTATTTTTCTAAATTGGTTTGAGATTCTTCTTGTGTTGTGATTTCACTTTATTACTATTTGTGCACTGCATAGATCCTTTACACACTTGCCTTTAAGTTAAGCCTAACTACTTTCTCTGCCGAGCTACCCAGGGTTAAGCACAGGTTAAAATAGTGACTAATTGTGGCTCACCCTGCAAGGTATTGTGGATTTTGAATGACCAGGGCTCACACCCCAGTCTACCAATAACCCAATTTTTCACAAATTCAAAATGTTCTGGCATCAATGGTGAAAAGGTTTGCTAAATATCTCACCACCCAAGAGCATTCCATACATAAGTGTACATCCAAAATAAATGCTTTGATAACTAGAAAGGGGCCAAAACACATCATGGCGGATTACCAAGGATGATCACCTTTACGCAGATGGAAGTAACTCCGGGAATTGCTTTGAAATGCAATCCACCAAATAGGACTCAAGAAAATCTTACAATTTTATTAAGTTCATCTGACATTTATGCCAATAATTCAGAAAAGAACATGATGTCTAACACTCCTTCTAATGATCTGTCCAGGAAATTACAAGCTTGTATCTTGAATCAAATAAGTGAGTTAAAGACTAAGGGCTTAGAATTTGGTGGATTAAAAAGCCATAGGCTGTAATGCACTTGTAATATGGCAGACTGGACATCGGCCGATGATTTTGCTTGTAAAATGGATGAGTTATGATACCAGTTCATCATTGCATCATGACACCTACCTAAAAGGCATTATGACTGCTATATTTAATTAAATAATTTAACAAATAATTATTCTAAACTTCCTATTATCATGGTGGGTGACCTTAATGCTCATGTTACACAAACCTCTCATAGGATAACATCCTTAATGGCGTTAGATGAGATTCGGGGACTAGATGTTCCACTGATATTGAAAAGAAGAATAGCGCTACTTAACTGGACCTTAAAGATGACTCTTGCCCTATTGATTTGGAAGGTTAGAGGTGATATACTGAGAAATCTTACTAGCTGTGAAGTGATTTTTAAATCAACAATCGATTATATCTAGAGCTTCCGATTTGAGGTTTAAACCAATAATGCCAGATAAAAATTTGATGGTGGACATAGTCCTTCCTGCTAGGAAACCGAGAAATAAATAACTTAGCTGGAGAAATGCTGCTTTTGTGCCCTCTGGTGGTACTCTTTCAGAAGTGCAGTCTAGTGGCATTTGTCTGTGCTGCATTGCTAACTACTTGGTTTGTGTAAAGAAAAAAAACAGAGAGAACTATGGGTCTGATTTAGAGCCAAACTCTTGGTCTGCCCATTTGATTTGAGACAGGTGGACTGATAGGTTTACGCTGGGATGCCTCCTCCATTAGGGCAGAGGAGCATCACCCCGTGCCACCAGCAGCTGCTGCAAACCTTTAACAACTAAACGATAACAAACTATGTTTATTATTGTTTGGTTATTAGATGGGTGGTCCATGAGGTATGACAAGGACAAGGGGAGTGCACTGTGCACTCCCCTCAGTGCGCATGTGTGTTTGGCCGGCCGTCTCGGGCCTGCCAAACACACATGCACACATGGCTCTCTCTAGCCCAGCAACACAGTTGCCGGGCTGAAGAGAGCCTGCACAGACTTCCAGACTGCCTGGGAGTGCCCTGGCTGGGCACTCCCAGCCAATCCTACCTCTGCTCTGAGCAGCGTCAGGCTTGGCACAGGGCAGGCTGGGAGCCTGTGCCTGCCTGGAGCGACGAGGGAGAGAGGAGAGGCATGGGAGCAGAGCATATAAGTTTTATTTTCTATATATATTTTTTCATTTTCTTATTATCCCCCCCAACTCTCCTTCTGCCGCGCACTGCCCCACCCCTTTTAATTTCAGCTAGCCGCAACTGGGTTTACGTCGACTGAGAAAAATGTACTCTGTCCGCATAAATCTTTCTTCTACTGAGGGTTTTGCCAGAGGAAGCACAGAAGACTGTCCTTTCCATTTAGAGTGGAGAGTGTCATGGGTTTTGTTTCTGTCCCTCACCACCCATTAAAACCATGTCTGCCACCCTGTATTTATTCCACCTGCCAAATTGAGAAATTTTAGCTGGTGCCATAGACATTTCTTTTCATTAGCAGGAACCTGTCAATATTAGAAAAGTTTGACAGATGAAACCAACAAACAAGATGCGTGGTATTCAAACTTTTCCAAAGTTTTTATTTTTAAAAAATAAACTCCCAAAGTGGGAGTTTGTTTTTGAAAAATAAAAAAAGCAATGACTCCCACACCATGAGAGCTTTCTTCTATGGTGTGTGGGGGGTGTCATTATTTTTTTCCTGCCCCCCACCACCAGGTGATGGACAAGAAAAAAAAACATAATGTCATCTGTCCCAAATAGGGCCGACTGTGGTATGTGCATTATCTGACAGCCCTCCCTCCATCTGGCCATCAGAGGTAGGTTTACTCCAATGGAGTTAATGTTACTCTGTCAGGATAAATCTGGTAATCTACCAAACTCCACATTGGGTGGGCAGACCAAGGGTTTTGCAGAGAGAAAACTGTTGCAATGGAGTTCCCTTGCTGCCAAACTCTAAATTGGGCTCTCAGTAAGTGGTAGTGCTTTATGGTGGGACAGGTTTCTGTACTTGTGCACCACCTTATACTAAAAGTGATGCCAGCTTAAAAAGACTGAATGCAAGGGCAGACTGAACATTAGCTTGATATGCCTAATGCACTTTAGAGTTGCTTTTGATACCTATAACATTGGTGTTAGCGGCCAATGTATATATGCATGTATGTAATTGGCATTTCTGTAGCACAAACCTAGCTAAAAGGCAGAGAATTGTTGTACTTGGTCAAGAGAAAGCTTAAAGTCATTGAGTGATAGGAGAGGAAGCTGACTTAAGGTTAATGCTTTGTGATGTAGTGTCCTTTTAAAAGGTGAGTCTTCAAGCCTTTCCTACATGTAAGCTTTGGGGGATGTTGTTCCAACCCCAGATGCATAGCTTGAAATGGTGTGTTGCATTGTTTTAATTTTTTTTGCACTTCTGAGTCTGCAGTCTGATGGTGTTCTGGCTGCGGGTATGCCATGAACCACCAGAGATTCCGAGCTTGTCTCAAGATAAGTGAGGGTGCTGAGTGTGATGGCTTTTTGAATAATGCAGATGGTTTGAAGATGGCGAGGGCTGGTGTAAGAAATTGGGTTGTTGGCTGACTGGGGTACGAGCTTTGGTCAAGCATCAACCACAGTCCTTGTCAGGGTGAGGCACAAGCCAACCCTAAATTAACCTCTGCTCAGCCATCTGGTATTATGGCACGGAGCAGTCAGGCTTACCTAGCAGCAATGTGTAAAGTATTTGTGCAACACTCCAAACAGTAATAAATTGCAAAATACCACACAAAAATGATCCCACACCAAGTTAGAATAATAGAACTTTCTTTAATGAATAAAGCAAGCCCAAACCACAAAAAGCCAATCAGTAGACTCAGATATATGCAGGTCTAAGGATTGCAGTAACTATAGTGCCAACAAGCACAAAGTGGCAACTGTGGTTATCTGGTCACGCCAGACTGGGACAAAGTCGCAACTTCAATCCGACTGTGATGGAGCATGGCTCGGCTACAGGGACCTACTTAGATCCACAGAAAACAATACCTTAAATTCTGGTGTATGTTCTCAACGATGTAGCTTTACAAGAATTTTCATTGTCTGGCATTGGTTCCAATGAAGTTGTGTGACAAGGCATTGTGTTGGTACTGGTGAGCTGTGGGGCGTAGGTCGACAGGGCTGTGTGTTGGTTTGTGTCAGTCCCAAAGATGCTGCCAGCTGTGCAGCGAGGCTTTGCAAAGCTTCAGGTTGGTTCTGATGAGGCTGGCAGCTGTGTGGTACAACTTTGAGGGGTTTTATGCCACCTCTTGTCTGTTCCGATGGGGACCACAGCTGGGACTGGCAAAGCACCTTCAGGCTCACTTTCAGTGGTACAGGACTGTGGTGGCACCGCTTGGAAGGGCAGGACTCACAGATAGCAGGGACAAGTTGCTGGATTCAAGGCTGTTGGAAGCTTGTTATGTCTCTGAAGCCTCTGATCAGGAGGCCAGCCAACTAGCCCTTGTAATCACTCTGGGGTCCAGGGCTCAGAGATGCAACTCCAGTCCTTCTCACCCAGTCAAGCGGGCAGCATGCGGCATGTCATGGCAGGAAGGCAACAGTCCAGCACAGCAGTAGTCCAGCAGGGCAAATTTCCAGCAGAATGGCAGTCCTTTCACCAGCATACCAGCTCTCCTATGTGGCAGAGGTTCCAGAAGTGTACTGAAGAGTTGGCTTCTGGGTTCCAATATTTATAACTGATGCACTTCCTCTGGAAAGTGGCAGAAGCTTCTAGATATTCTCTTTGAAGTCCCCAGGAATTCTAACTTCCCTGACTTGGCTCCAGATTAACTACGGGGGCAAGCAGTAATTTGTGTGGAATCAGGGCACATCCTATTGAAGTGTAAGTAGGACTGTGTCCAGCTCGTACCTGCCATACTGCCAGTGATGGCCCATCTAGGCACACTTAAGCTCTCTATTGTGTATGACTATTTACGAGAAATACACAAAGCTCAAGTGTCAGCTACATTCAGTCATGTAACCCAGAGACAGGTTGCAGGTGCTAAATTGCTAAGATAGGAAAATGACAACTTTCTAAAAGTGGCATTTTCAAAATAGTAATTTAAAGTCCAACTTCACTGTGAATCAGTTTTTTTATTACAATTCCAAAGACACTAAACATGAACTGGTTACCTGTTCCCATTTGCAAATGATAGCTTATTAAATGTTATAAGGTAACTCCAATGTTATCAAATGAGAGAGGTAGGCCTTGCAGTCGTGAACAATGAATTTAGGGGTTTTCACTACGAGTACTTGCAAAACTTATAAGTACATTTTCAACTTTTTAAAAACAGTGCACCCTGCCCTCTGGGTTGACCAGGGCCTACCCTAGGGGTGATTGATGTGTATTAAAAAGCACGATTTGGGCCTAGCAAAAAGTTTCTTTTGCCAGGTTGAATGACAGTTAAAACTGAATATACAGGCTGCAATGGCAGCCCAGGGACAGAGTTAAAGTGGGTGTCACAATCAATGCTGCATGTCCACTAGTAGCATTTAATTTACAGGCCCTGGATACTTTACTAGATACTTTTGAGTAAATTAAATATGCCAGTTGGGGATAAGCTGATTCTACCATGGTTTAAGGATAGAGCACAAATACTTCAGCACTGATTAGCAGTGGTAAAGTGTGCAGAATCCTTAAAGCCAAAAATACTGGGTTCAGAAAACACGAGGGTGAAGGCAAAATGTTTGGGGATGACCCTGCCGAAAGGGCCAAGTCCAGCACAACCTCCTTCCAGATACAAAGCCAGGCTACACTAATCAATTTCATGATGGACTTCGCTACTTACGCAGTAGAACACAGGCAAAGACCCTTTTTTGCAGTTAGACTTGTCAGTTCTACGCCTCTCAGAGTTCAATTGAATCCCTCTGTATACAGTCTCCTGAGCCGCTAAACTGACCCACTGGGAACCCTTCTCTGCACTTGTGAACCCCATCTGTGGGGCACCTAACCTTAACTTGCTCACAGTAGCCAGACATTACTATCATGGAGAACAAAGTGAGGTGGCCCATTCCACCCCTTGGATCAGATGTCTGTCCCCAACCCAAAGAAAATCTCTGCCCATAAGGACAGTAACCAACATATTCCAATGACAACTGCCAGTGTGAGACAGCCTGGCACCGGGCCATCCAGGATTCTCTGGCCTGCAAGGTTTCCCAGAGTGACGGGCAACAGGAGTGGTAACCTGCGACTGGCCACTCTGCCAAAGGTCTGTACTTTGAGGCTGAACAGGTGCCTGTTGAGACAGGACTTCCATGGGGGAACCACCACCTTCCATCAAGGGTGACAGACTCTGTCTGTGTCATGCAGGGATTCTGCCTGACATAGGGTTCCAGTCCTCTGTCTTTGTGACAATGCAGGGAGCAACTCCCAGTGATCCCAGAAGTGGTCTCACCAGGGTCAGTCTTGAGGTGCTCTTTTTTTCAGAGTTGGCGACCCCTCATCCTCTGGTCCTTCAACTGTTGACTGTCTCCACCTCCTGCCCCTCCACTGGGCCTCTGTACCCTTCACTTAGAAACAGTACCCCCAGAAACCAGAGCTTTCAGGGCACTCTGGGAGGCTGCTCCTCCCAGTTTTTCTGACACCGTGGAGCTCCCTCCAGGGGATGGTCTCTTGGCACAGACCCGATTCCCTTGCTTGTCCTCCGACTGGGAGTAATCCAAGCACCGGGGTTGGAAATAGGGCACCCTGGGTTTCCGCCCATCATCACCTCCCCTCCTGTCCTGAGAAGGGACATGAGAAGCCTTTCTCCCCTTACACTATACTGGGACCTGTCTGGGTCACTGTGTACCTCTCGCTCACTCTGTCAGGGGGAACCTGGGCCACCCTCCTTAAGATCACTCCCCAATACCTTTTTCAGATACTCTGGTACTTACCAAGTTGTCTGCCTCCTTTTCAAGGTCTCTGGGGTTAATAAGCGTGCAGTCATCTAGGTGTTGATGTAGCTCTGGAAAACAGTGACTGAACATGTGCTCCCGGGAGATCAAATTGTAAGTCCCCTCATATGTTTTTACCTTACTACCCTTCACTGAACCATCCAGTGCATTATACAAGTAATCCACAAAACGTCCCCCCCCCCCCCCACCATCGTACTGGTGAAACAGCTTCCGTTGTCCCCTGAACCTTAACCTGTACTTTTCTGGGGTGAGTCCATATTTTTTGACAAGGGTCTCCTTCATGGGTGATGCTACCTTTTGTAGGGCCAGTAGAGCATCCCTCTCATCAAAAGTATATGCCTCCAGAGGCCAGCTCCACAATTCTCCACAGAAATCTGTTGAATCTCTAGATCTACTTCACATGCCTCAAACCACTTGTCTAAGTCACCCCCACCCCAAACGTCAGGCACCATGTCCATGGGTATATGGATTCTTCCTTAACCACTGAAAACTGTAATTTTGCTGCCACCATTACTGCTGGACTTTTACAGCTGTTTGGTCTTCAAGTCTAGTTCTCTGAAACTACTTTCATAAGCCATTCTCCTTTCCTCCAAGGCTCTCACAGCCTCCATGGCTAGTCTTTTTTTCTGCCAGGGCCATTTCAGCCTCAGCTTCCTCCTTTGCTAAGACCCTCTCTACCTCACCTTTTCTCTCCTCTACAGCCATTCTTGCTAGCTGCTGCATCATGTCCCTCTCAGCCTGTCTGTCTTCGGTTCGTCAGGAGACAGGATGTTGGAGGATACACAGCTTTCTGAATTTGATCCAGAAGGGGTTTCCATTTCTATAGGCCCTCTTCTCTCCTCTGAGACTGCTGATAAGTCATTTCCCTCCTCTCCTCTTCCTTCTAGGGACATCACCCTCTTGGTCTTTTGTTGAACCCCCCCATCTACCTTCATTCCTCCTAAGCATACAGGGCTGCCCAAAGCTACTACTTAGTGGACCTCCTTGAGACCGGCCCCCTCACATTGCAGAACTCCTTCATCCCCCTCAAACTGTACTATGCTAGGCAGTTGAGTTCCAGCATCATTCTGGAAAGGTAACACTGGTGTTATAACAAAACAAAGTCCCAAGTGTATGAAGATGAAGCAGGAATCCTTTTGAATTTTTTATATTCTCCTGTTTCTCCAAATGGGTCATTTTTCCAAAGTGATCTCAAATTATTTATATGGGATGGTAGTGTAACACAAAAGTACTATATGGCACTGTACAAACAAGTCCTATATCTCACTGCTGTTCAGCAATGTTAGAAATTAGATTATTGGTTGACTGTGGTATGAGCCCTGGTTAAGCAGCAACCCCAATCCAGTCAAGCTTACATAGAGGCAATGTGTAAAGAATTTGAGCAAACTACAAACAGTAATAAAATGCAAAACAAATCCCATACCAGGTTATAAAATTAGAACTTTCCTTAATAAAAATAACAAGACCATAATGATAAAACTCCAATCAGTAGAACTGTAGATATGCAGGTTTAAATATTTTAGCAACTGTAGTGCCAAAAACCACAAAGCACCAACTGTGGTTATCTGGTCACGTTGGACCAGAACAAAGTTACAAGTTCAGGTCAACCTCATTGGAGCATGTGGTGCTAGCTACGTGGACCTACTGAGGTATTCTGAACACTTTACCCTAAATCCTGGTGTTACGGTCTGTGCGGAGTTGTTTTGCCAGACTTTGCGTCATCTGGCATCAGTTCTGATGAAGCTGTGTGATGATGCTTTGCAGGGCTTTTTGTTGCTTTGTGTCAGTTCCAGTGAGCTGTGCATTGTAGCATGATGGGGCATTGCACCGCTTTGCATTGGTCCCATTGAAGCTGACAACTGTACAGCAAGGCCCTGATGGGCTTTGCGTCGTATCATGTCACGTTGCATCGCATCGGTTCTGATGAGGCTGGCAGCTGTGTGTCAAGGCTGTGCGAGGCTTTGCATTGGTTCTGATGAGGCTGGCAGCTCAGCTGTGCAGCGAAGTTTTGTAGGGCTTCACATCACTTTTTCCGTTGGTTCCGATAGGGACCATAGCTGGGATTGACAGAGTACCTTCTGGGCCACTTCCCAAGTTCAATGACTGGAGTGGCACCACTTGGGAGGGCAGGACTCACAGATGGCAGAGTCCAGGCGCTGGGTTCAAGGTTATTGGAAGCCTGTTATGTCCCTGAGGTTTCTGATTAGGAGTCCTGTCAACTAGCCCTTGGAGTCACTCTGGGGTCCGAGGTTCAGAGATGCAGGTCCAGTCCTTCTCACCCAGGCAAGAGGGCAGCAGGAAGCAGGTCAGCACAGCAAGACAGAGGAACAACAAGGCAGTAGTCCAAGAGGGCAGTAGTCTAGTGGATTGGCAGCCCTTTCACCAGCAATTGAAGATTTGGGCCCTCATTGCGACCCTGGCAGTCGGAGTTAAAGCGGCGGTAATACAGGCCGGCGAAAAAAAAAATGGAATCACGACTGTAGTGGAAACAGCCAACATAGACAGCCACTTTAACACTCCGACCGCCACGGCGGTACAAACAAACGGCGTGGAGGTCATCGTCAACAGACAGGCGGGAGGCAATGTACCGCCCACACTATTATAAGAGGCCAATCTGCCACCTTTTTCGTGGCGAAACCAATGCAAACAAAAACACAGCGGAAACAGGACTTGGAAGGGAAAACACTCACCTCTCCACACCCCACGAGGAACCAGGACGCCATGGAGCCAGAACTCCAAATACTCCCTGCAATGGTATTTCTGCACCTCTATCAGGAGCAACAAAGACGGCGACGATGACCACGGTGAGTACTGGAGGACCGGAACATCAGGGGGGTCACGGTGCGATGGGCACCCCTCCCACGTTGGAAGGCCATCCCCAGCTGGGCCTCTGCCGTCTTCTTGCTCCAGAGGCGAATGTCCTCCCATCTTTTCCGGCAGTGGGTGCTCCGTCTGTGGTGGACCCCCAGGGTCCAGACGTCCTTGGCGATGACACACCAAATATCCTTCTTCTGGTGGGCCTTGACCTAGAGGAATAGTACAGGGAAAAAAGGAAAAACTTTAACATTCTGGACCGTCACAGTCATTGGCCCACGTTCCCACCCTTGCCCTGACGCACTTACACTCACCGTCCGCACATGCAGGCCTCAGTTCCCCCCCCATGTATCTTCCATTCACACCACCCCAAACAGTCATTGCCCATGCAGCATGCTGACAGTGTACTCACCTGTTTGTCTGGAGGACCGTAGAGTAGCGTGTACGGGGGGAGGACCCCATCCACTAACTTCTCCAACTCCTCCGAAGTGAAGGCAGGGGCCCTTTCCCCAGACACATGAGCCATTGTCGCTTCCAGACTGAGGTCACAGCAGCACTTGCAGTGTAGGTCCTCTCCTGTCGAAGGTCAGGTATCAAGTGAGTGAACAGACAGAAAATGGCGGTCAGGTCCGCGGCGGTGCGTACTGTCACTGCCGGCGTGCATCGTCATTGGCTCCTGGGACCCATAGGGTCCAATGTTAACCAATGCAGGATCGCGCTGCGGTCTTCGACCGCCTACCGCGACGGTGTAGAACGCCAGTGCAGTTACCTCATATCCCCTTGTCCCACCTTACAGGTCAGGCAGCCGCCATTTCAGGGGGCCACATGGCATTAATATTAACTGCGTCACACCTATCTAGGCCTTGCATACACACAGAAACAGGCACATTGCGGATTTACAAATGTTTGCAAATGACATTTAGTAATACCTCAGTGTTGGCTGACTCTGCTTTCT
Organism: Pleurodeles waltl; assembly: GCF_031143425.1. Classification (NCBI taxonomy): domain Eukaryota; kingdom Metazoa; phylum Chordata; class Amphibia; order Caudata; family Salamandridae; genus Pleurodeles; species Pleurodeles waltl. Next base: position 860,688,843 of record NC_090446.1, on the reverse strand, counting down.
GTTCTCCATAGGGCACGTCCGCTGGGGCATGTGGTGAGATGGCGGCATCCTCCGGTGTACAGACCGCTGGTGGACTTGTCAACAATGGAAGAGAGACACGTAATAGTCACCTACAGACTTGATCGTGCAACAATCCATGAACTGTGTGCCCTGTTGGAGCCTGACCTGATGTCAGCAATCCGCCATCCCACAGGAATCCCCCCTCTAGTGCAGGTCCTGTCAGTACTCCATTTCCTGGCAAGTGGGTCTTTTCAAACAACAGTGGCCATTGCATCAGGGATGTCCCATCCTATGTTCTCAAACGTGTTGTCCAGAGTGTTGTCTGCCCTGCTGAAACACATGCGCAGCTACATTGTTTTCCCTCAGATGGAGGATTTGCCTACAGTGCAAGGTGACGTCTATGCCCTGGGACATATCCCCAACATCATAGGTGCCATTGATGGGACACATGTGGCCTTGGTACTCCCCCTGCAGGAGTGAACAGGTGTACAGAAACCGGAAGAGCTACCATTCAATGAATGTGCAGATGGTGTGTTTGGCGGACCAGTACATCTCCGATGTGAATGCTAAGTTTCCTGGCTCAATGCATGACACTTACATTCTGAGGAATAGCAGTATCCCTTATGTGATGGGGCAACTCCAAAGGCACCGTGCGTGGCTAATAGGTGAGGACAAGGACCCTATAACCTGTGAATAGTTGTATGGGTCTGGGGTTGTCCCTAGGGGTTAGTGTGTGTCTAACAGTTGTCCCTCGACATTTGCAGGTGACTTTGGTTACCCCAACCTGTTACGGTTACTGACCCCAGTAAGAAATCCCAGGACAAGGGCAGAGGACCGCTACAATGAGGCACATGGGCGAACTAGGAGAGTGATCGAAAGGACCTTTGGCCTCCTGAAGGCCAGGTTCCGGTCCCTCCATATGACAGGTGGTTCTCTCTACTACTCACCAAAGAAGGTGTGCCAGATCATCGTGGCCTGCTGTATGCTGCACAACCTGGCTTTGCAATGACAGGTACCTTTTCTGCAGGAGGATGGTCCAGAAGGAGGTCTTGTGGCAGCTGTGGAGCCTGTGGACAGTGAAGAAGAGGAGGCAGAAGAAGAGGATATCGACAACAGAAACAACGTTATCTAGCAATACTTCCAGTGAGACACAGGTAAGAAGATGTCACTGCCTCAAACATCTCATACAATTGTTAGACCTATCATGTGTCTGTCACTTTCACCCAGTGTATGGACGTTGACTTGACACTTTGCCTTTCCATTTCACAGATGTGGGTACCACTGTGTGACCTCTGCTATATTACCTCATGGACTAGAGCTGTGTTACATCGGTATGTTGACAATACAATCGACATTGCTATATTCCATAGTTATTGCAAATGCACATTTGTGAAAGCACAGACTGACTCTAGCTTGTTTTGTGATTCAACAGTGTTTATTTCAATGCAAAATAGTGGAGGGGGTTGTAAAATGGGCAGGATTGATGGTGGAGGATTGTCCATGGCAGAGTCCAGTCTATTTGTTTCACAGGTGCATTGTCCAAAGGGGCATAGGAAGTGGAGCTAGGGCAGGTGATGGATGGACAGGGTGACGAAGTGAGACAGAAGGATGACATTCAGGGGGGGTCTCATTTCCTGGCGGGGGTCCTGGCATTGTTCTCTGTCTTTGTCCTGGATCTCAGGGACCATTTGTGGGGTGGTTCTCCTTCTGCAGGGGGTGGGGTGCTGGTGTCGTGGTCCTGTGGCGGTGCCTCCTGTCCAGTTGCGCCGGCGGAGTTGGTGGGCTGTTCATCATCCAGGCTAGTGTCAGGGGCCACTAGTTGTGCCACAGTGTCCCTCCTGGTGTTCACAAGGTCCTTCAGCACCCCTACAATGGTGACCAGGGTGGTGTTGATGGACTTAAGTTCCTCCCTGATCCCCAGATACTGTTTCTCCTGCAGCCGCTGGGTCTCCTGAAACTTGGCCAGTACCTTTGCCATCGTCTCCTGGGAATGATGGTATGCTCCCATGATGTTGGAGAGGGCCTCGTGGAGAGTGGGTTCCCTGGGCCTGTCCTCCCCCTGTTGCACAGCAGTCCTCCCAGTTCCCCTGTTTTCCTGTGCCTCTGTCCCCTGAACCGTGTGCCCACTGCCACTGCGCCGAGGTCCCTGATTTTGTTGGGTTGGTGGGTTTGCCTGGGTTCCCTGTAGTGGTGGGCACACTGCTGCTTGACGTGTCCTGGGGACATAGGGATGGGCCCGCTGGGTGAGTGCTGTGCTGGTGTTTCCTGAGGGGGGAGGCTCTGTGATGGCTTGTGCCAGTGTTAGGGGAACTGACTGTCCCAAGGTCCCAGATGGCCTGGGCTGGTCATCTTGATCCAGTTGGACAGAGCTGCTGTCATCACTGTGGGCCTCTTCTGTGGGGGGAGTGGACATGTCTGGTACCTCCTGTCCGATGACATTGGGTAGGGGTCCTGCAGGGGTGTAAAGGCATGATTATTGCATCTGTGTGTGCCATCGTTTGCAATGGGTGGGTGACCCTGTACTCCATTGCTTGCATTCTTGTGTAGGACCTTGTGTGATAATTGGTTTGGGGTCTGTGTGGGTATCTGTAGTGGACATGTTTTGGTGATGGGTGTCCATGCTTTGGTGTTGCATGCAGGGCTTGGTGTTGGGATGTGTGGGTTGTGATAGTGGGACATTTGTGAGGTGTTGGAGTGATGGGGGTGAGGGTGAGGGTGGGGTATGTGATAGCATGCAGGTAGGGTGGGGGATGTAATAGTTAAGATTTGACTTACCAGAGTCCATTCCTCCTGCTACTCCTGCGAGGCCCTCAGGATGCAGTATAGCCAAGACCTGCTCCTCCCATGTTGTTAGGTGGGGGAGGAGGTGGTGGTTCGCCGCCAGTCCTCTGTACTGCAATCTGGTGTCTTGAGACCACAGAACGCACCTTCCCCCGTAGGTTGTTCCACCCCTTCCTGATGTCATCCCTAGTTCTTGGATGCTGTCCCACTGTGTTGACCCTGTCTACGATTCTGCACCATAGCTCCATCTTCCTAGCTATGGTGGTGTGCTGCACTTGTGATCCGAATAGCTGTGGCTCTATTCGGGACGATTTCCTCCACCATGACCCTGAGCTCCTCCTCGGAGAACCTGGGGTGTCTTTGCGGTGCCATGGTGTGGTGTGGGTGATGTGTGAGGTGGTGTGTGTTGTGATGTGTGAGGGGATGTGTTTGTATGTGTTGTCTGAGGTGCGTGGATGTTGTGTGATTGATGGTGTTGTGTGCCTATAGATGCTAGTGTTGTTGATGGTGGTGTCTCTCTCTGGGCTTCTTTCTCAATTTTTGTCGTAGGGGTTTGTGGGTGATGTGGGTATGTGTTTTATATTGTTTTGAGTGTGTGGGAGTGGTGTGTGTATGTGTGTCAGGTGTGTGTATTTTTAATTATCCAATGTGGTTGTGTTTTGTCAGTGTGTGTGTATTTTGAGCGCGGCGGAGTGTACTGTCAATGGAATACCGTGGTTGAATGACCGCTGCGTGGATTCGTGGGTTGTGATAGTGTGGGCGTATTCCTGTTGGTGTGACGCTGTCGGTTTTGTTATCGCCAGTTTATCACTGACCTTTGGTGTGGCGGACTTGTGTGGGTGTCTGGTTTTTGGCGGATTCCGGGCTGTGGGTCGTAATAGCTGTAGCGGTATTCCACTGCCGCCGCGGTGTGTTGGTGGTCTTCTGCACAGCAGTAAGCGGGATTTACCACCAATGTTGTAAGGAGGGCCTTGGTGTCTGGGGTCCAATATTTATACCTGGTGCCTTCCCTCCCAAAGGTTAATCAGGCTTCTTGAAATTCCCATTGACATTCCCAGGCATCCTGCCTCCCCTGTCCTGTCTCCAGACTAACTGCAGGAGGTATGCAGTACTTTGTGTAGAGGCAGGAGGACACAGGCTATTCAAGTGTAAGTAGGACTGTGCCCGCTCCTCCCTCCCATCCTGCCAGTGATGGCTTATCAAGGCACACTTAAGCTCTCTGTTGTGTGTGACTGTCTACGTGGAGTACACAAACTCAACTGTCAGTTGCACCCAGTCATGTGATCCAGAGACAGGCTGGAGGTACCAAATGGCTAAGGCAGGAAAACCACAACTTTCTAAAAGTGGCATTTTCTAAATTGTAATCTAAAATCCAACTTCACCATAAATTGGGATTTTTCATTACCATTCTAGTGATCTAGTTTCCTGTTCCCATTTGAAAGTGACCGCTTATTAAATGTAATAAGGTTACTCAAATGTTATCCAATGTAAGACGTAGGCTTTGCAGTAGTGAAAAACGACTTTAGGAGCTTTTCACAACCAGGATGTTTAAAATGTAGCACTACATGTCCAACCTTTTAAATACATTACACACTGCTCGCTGGGCTTTCCAGGGCCTACCCTAGTGGTGACCTATATGTATTAAAAAGGAAGGTTTGGGCCTGATAAAAGGTCCTTGATAGGTTTAAAGTGCTACTTAAGTTGGTGTCATAATCAGTGCTGCAGGCCCACTATTAGCATTCAATTTACAGGCCCTTGGCACTGATATTAACAGTTTACTAGGGACTTACAAGTAAATTAAATATGCCAATTGGGTATAAGCCAATTCTACCATGTTTTCAGGAGAGAGTGCAAGCGTTTTAGCACTGATTAGCAGCGGTAAAGTGTGCAGAGTCCTAGAAGCCAACAAAAATGGGTTCAGAAAACAGCTGGGTGAGTGCAAAAGATTTGGGTTGACCCTGCAAAAAAGGTCCAAGTCCAACAGCCGGCAAGGAGATTCAATGAAGTTCTATCAAAATGGGAAGAATGTGATCATATTTCTGCTGCCCAGATTCGCTGTGGCATGTAGAATGCACCCAAGGGGCGTAGTGTGGGGTCTGGGAGACCAGGTAGTAGAGAATCATTATTATACATATATGAAATAACAAAGGCGTGAAAATAGGGCACACATGGCCCCTTATACAAAATTCCTTAACCAAGGGTAATCTATGTTAATTTGGGTTTTATGCTGCCTCATTGACTGGATCATGGGTTCCCAAAATACTAGTCTCTTTAGGAGATGTACACTAAAATGTACATTCTTTTAAGTTTTATAGAAGGCTCAAAATATCGAGTTAATTTATAAAATACAATTGCCTCACCTGAATACATTAACCGATCCAAATGATCTTTGGTTTATTAAGGAGACTTTTGTAGTTCATAATACGCCTCGCAGTCACTAAAGGAAAAAGGTCATGAGGCAGTACCTACCTACATATTTATGGTTAACCCTTCTGAATGAGCCAGTATCTTATATTTACTATTTAATTACAGTATTGCGTCTCACAACAAGCTGCCTTCTTGAAGAGACTTTCTAATACTATATATTTTGTAGCTATGTAAATAGAGAAGTGCTGTAAAATTATTGGCCTTTAACTTTATAATTCTCGGTTCCTGAGAGTCTTAATGCGTGCATTAAAAGAATGTGTTGCCAATCATAATTTTATACCTTTTGAAAAATCAGGGTTGTGCCCAAGAAGGTCGACTACTGACAACATACTAGCATTTAATCAAATAAAAGAAGAATATATTATTCATAAGAATATGAACTAATACATAGCGTCCATAGAACTGTCATCTTCCTTCGATTACATATATTGGGTAAATTTATTGGCAAAGCTGTTTCTTTAGGAGGTTCCACTTCTATTACTAGTTGTTACTCCAATTGCACTCAAACACTTGGTTTAGAGTTTTAATAGGTTCACCTAACCAATATTGTAGAAAGAGTTATGTAAGGAATGGTTTAAAACAGCAATGTGTCACTGCCTCCTCTGTTTTTTTCGTTATATCTAGGCAACCTTCCTAAATTTATAGAATCCATATATACTTATTCCCCCAATACAGAGTGGAAAAAGATCAGCTTATTAACGTTTACACATGACGTTGCTTATTTGTTCTAATTCCAATGGGATTCAAAGTAAAATAGTTCTGAGAAATATGTGGAAACATTACATCTTCTGTTAAATGTTATGAAAACAAAGGTTATGTTCTTTCTTGGACAACAGGCATGTTACAATTATTTCAAATGGTCTCTCAACAACCACCTACCAGAAGTATTCATAGAATATTTTTATCTAGGTTCTTTTATTCAAAACGCTTTCTCTATAAATAAATTCACTAAAAGGCAGGACGCAAAAGGCACAAGCATATACAGCTGGAATTTGACACTTGGGCCCTCATTTCGACAATGGTGGTAAAAACTGCCTACCGTCGTGACACTGGCTGCCAAAAGACTGAACACAGGTAAGTGGGGTCTCCGACAGGGGAGTTGTGTGGGTGTGTGTGTATGTTTGTATGTGCGTGGATGTGGGTATGTGTTGCGTGTTGGATGCGAGTGTGCATGTATGGAGGTGTGACTGCATGTATGTTGTGTTTTGTGACTGCATGTGTGCGTGTATGTTTGAAAGTGTCTGAGGGTGTGTGAGGGTGTGTGTGAGTGGATGTATGCATGCGTGGATGTTTGTGGGAAAACGGTGTGTGTGTGTGTCAAGGTGGGGGTGGGAATGTAGGGGGTGGGTGGCTTTGGAGAGGCTGGGGGGGCAACTGTAGAGGGGGGTAGATCCCTATCAGTGATAGGGAAGGAATTCCCTGTCACTGATAATGCCTACTGCCATGGCTTTCATAGCGGTAAGGAAGCCACGAAAACCATGGCGTAGGCAGGGTCATAATCCTGCAGGTGGAACAGTGATGGCTGCCGGGCTGGAGATGGATATCTCCAGCCCCGTGGTGGTCGGAGTGGTACATTGGCGAGTTGGCTTCAGCCAACCCGCCAATGTCATAATATGGCGGTGAGTACCGCCAGCCTGTTGGCAGTACTTACCGCCGACCGCCAGGGTCGTAATGACCCCCTTAAGGTCCTTGGGCAGACCAAAAAACATAGAATCCCTCTTGAAAGTTTATATGGCAAACATTACTAGTGCTTCATTTTATTGCTTCAAATGTCTTAATATATTTATTTTTATCACAGTTCGTAAGCTAGTTTTGGAAGCTTATATGATAAGACAGAGATGCACTGCTAAGGCTTAAATTAAGCAGGTATATTATATTGCGGATATGATCTGATAGTGCCAATATGGTTTCATTTGAAAACAGTGGTTTGAGTTCTTTAAACGTCCTGTTGTCGGTTAAAATATGAGACTACTACATAAATTAATGCTTTATATATCTGTAGTGACACTGCAAAAATTATATCAGTAGATCTAGATTCTTCAAACTATGAGTTGCACATGATCACATTTATGACATGGGTAAACAAAACATTTGAAGTGCAAAGTCAATTTGAATGTTTTAATGATTGTTTGAGTGTTAATATGTATGTATATTATTTCTATATTTGTTTCCTTAAAAAGGAGGACTACAACTTGTAGACAACTTATGAACAACTATTTTCTCAAGAACATGCAATTTTTGCTGTTGACCACTGCAAGATTTAATATATATATTTTGTTTTTTTCAGTATTAATAACATAATGCCAGCAATACAATAATCCGCTGTTAAGTTAACAGCTAATTACTACATGGGCAGGTGCAATGGCTTTGTTTTGTGCAGCAGCCTCAGTTGATATGTTATCAGGTATACACATTTATAAAATCTTTTTTAGTTATTTAAACTTTTATTGTAGTTCTGTGGAATTTATAATATATGACGAAATAAAATATAATAAAAAGTTTCCATGGTTTAACAGAGCCTCACTTGCTGCTCATTCGGCTTCACTGATGTACTATTGTCAGACCACTTTCAGGAGGGACATGCAGGGCATGCAGGGGGTACTGGCTCACAACGTGGTGATTGAGGTGTTGGTTGCCTCTGATGCCCTGGGGTCTGTATCTTTATGGCTCTAGAAACTGGGAAAGTAACCCTTTCTGCACTTGACTCTGAGGGTAGAGAGGGAAAAGAGTCAAAGGCTTCTGATGTAAGTAGTCAGAACTCAAACTGTTAAACGGCAGCCACAGTAATTTGCTGTCCAGAATAGTGCTTTCATTAGTAAAAAGAGGAGTGCTTTAATTTTAGAGCAAAACAAAATGCTACACATATTAATGGGGAATCAGCTACTGGGCTCTACAATCCCATTTATGTGCTCTAGCCAATTTTCACACCTTCCATTATGGGCTAACCACTCTACTATGGTGCCCAAGAAATAGCTTCAGATAAATGGTCACAGGCAATAATCAGGCACAGGTTTGAGCTCACTATTAGCCTCTGTAAACAACTACCATCTTGGGTAATAATATGCCAGTTTGTTCAGATCCTGATCAAAAGGTTTCACTGGGCAATCCTTGTTCTGTTAAAGGCTGACTTAATTTTTTGAGTGCAAGGTACAATATATCAGTCATTTGATGTCAGGCCCCATGATACCTGGTTGCTGGGATGCTGCTCGGTGTGAATATTAGTGATGCACTCTTCGCAGTTGCACCATCAGCATGTTCATCAACATTGCAGGATTGCAGGTGATGGCTTTGCCTCCGCTTTGGGCTACTGGGAACAAAACAGCGTGACATACCTGGTTGGCGGGTGCTTATCTACAGCAGTCGCACACTATGGGCCATGGGGCAGGCCCTCATTGTGATATTGTTGGTTCTTGCAGATTGCACTGCCCATCGAAGCAACACAATTCCCTCCAGTCATGATGTCGGACTGCATGTTGCTCCGGTTATTAGGCATTTCACAGAGTTTGCAACAATAGCCACATATGGCAGCCAGGTGAATTGTTGCACATCAGGTCAGCCCTGATTTTTTTCCCAATGAAAAATGATTTCTTACCCCTATATTGCCTTATTGGTGATGATTTCCTTAAAAAAAATATGATTGCTCTTTATTTTTATTTTATATTGTTTACATCCTGTTATGTTTTTGACTATATGACATATTGACCTATTTCATGATTTGTTGTTTTAGTTCTTCAATAAAAGATAGACTAAAATAAAACAAAATTAATTCTTCTTGATGTGCCACATGCTGGAAACCCAGGTGGTATTCCCCTCCTGTACAGTTTATCCTCCGGCGGCGCCAATCTCTCTCCTTCTCTCTCTCTCGCTCTCTGAGCAGGCTTATAACACTTGGCAGCATCTCTAGCAAGTAATGCAGACTACAGGTGTTGTCCCCTGACATATGTGACATTGGCTGGACCACTGCGGCTCTTTTGGTGCTCTGCAGAGCATTTGGAACAAAGTGAGATAGTTTGGATCCCACCTTTATACTCCTTTTCAAGACAAGGGATTGTGATGTTTTAAGCACTGGAAACAGTTTAAGTTGCTTTCCTTTCAAATGTCGTTTTCTAGCTGCTGTGCAGCTAGTGATGATGCCAGCTTCAAACAGGATTTTTCCAAAACATGGCCACAATAAAGTGTGAAACCTCTGAAATAGCAATCAGAGGAAGAGAAAAGTGCAGACCCTGACTAGAAAATTCCTCATCTTTATCTGCAGAATCTGCTGACTCTCCTCTGCCATCCACCAAGTGGCAGTGGTGATGAAGTACAAATCAGCATTCCTCTGCTAAAAAGTTCTCATAGAATTTCTATGGGTGGGCCTGTTTTCATCGTCCCTCACTTCAGTGTCTGTGTCTTTTCCCTTCAGCTACAGGAATATAAGCAATACATTTCCACTGTCTGGGGAAGATGTATCCTATCCTGTAACCTGTGACAATGAGGCTATCCAAAATGGGTCCCAATTGTCTCAGCAATCTGATTCTGTCTACATCACGGAGTCTTGCTGCCTTTCGCACCTTACATACATGCATTTGTCATGCATATGGAATGCTAACATAAGGGTCTGGATGTCCCATCTATACTGAACTTTACACGAGTGGGGCCAGTAGGCTGCAATCACCTTGAAAGATAAGAAAGTCTTCATTCAATATTATTAGCCAACAAAAATAGATAAGATGCCACCTCTGCTTCATGTCAACCACCATGACATGGACAGTAGTCCCATATGAGTAAACAGGGCATGCTTGGTACTCCCCTGTAGGTCATAGAACATGTTATAAACCTTGAAATCTCAGTGGCCAGGTCTAGCTTCAGATAATATGTTAGATTAGCATGCTGGCTTTAACTGCGAATATCAGAATGCAAGTTTCATATACAGTTGGGCCCCTCAAGGCAGATGTACATGCCCTGTCACGAGGAGGACATTCCCATCCCAGACTACTCATTCGGCCTATGTGTAGTGGAAACTTCTTTAACCCATGATACCTGCTTAGTTTGAAATGATAACTGTTAGAAATGGGGTCTTTGGTTGACAGTCAGGTTACCCCCTGTTCAAGCAAGGACCCTCACTCTAGTTAGGATAAAAGAGAATCACCCTCAGCTAACCCCTGCTTACCCCCTTGGTAGCTTGGCAGAGCAGTAGGCTTAACCTCAGAGTGCTGGGCGTAAAGTATTTGTACCAACACACACAGTAACTTAATGAAAACACTACAAAATGACACAACACCAGTTTAGAAAAATAGGAAATATTTATCTAGACAAAACAAGACCAAAACGACAAAAATCCAACATACACAAGTCAAGTTATGATTTTTTAAAGGTTTAAAATAAAAAGAGTCTTTAGGTAGTTGTAACAACACACTAGCGCTGCTAGCGTGTAAATGTACCTGGTTTGCGGCAAAAATAACCCCGCACGGGCGGTGTGCGTCGAAAATAACCCGGCACGGGTATATGCGTCGAAAACAGCTCGGCGAGGCACGTCGAAAAAGCCAGCCACGCGACGGTCCGAAGTCCCGCGGCGCTGGTTGCGATCTCTCAGCCTTCGTCAGCGATGCTGCGCGTCGTTTCTCCTGCTCCGGGCGTCAATTCTCCGGTCGCGTTTCCAGCGGCGTCGTTTCTCAGCTGCGGAGCCGGCGTCGCGTCGTTTTCTCAGCCGCGATCGGATTCGCGTCGATCTTTTCTCCGCGCGGTGCGCGGTGCGTGTATTTTTGTCCTTAGGCTGCCAGCCTCTCCTTTCAGGGTCCCAGGAACTGGAAGGGCACCACAGAGCAGAGTAGGGGTCTCTCCAGAGACTCCAGGTGCTGGCAGGAAGAAGTCTTTGCTATCCCTGAGACTTCAATAACAGGAGGCAAGCTCTACATCAAGCCCTTGGAGATTTCTTCTTCAAGATGGAAGGCACACAAAGTCCAGTCTTTGCCCTCTTACTCTGGCAGAAGCAGCACTGCAGGAAAGCTCCACAAAGCACAGTCACAGGCAGGGCAGCACTTGTTCCTCAGCGATCAGCTCTTCTCCAGGCAGAGGTTCCCCTTGATTCCAGAAGTGTTTCTAAAGTTTGTAAGTTTGGGTGCCCTTCTTATACCCATTTTAGTCTTTGAAGTCACCTTCCTTCAAAGGGGACTCACACCTTCTTGTGAAATCCTGCCTTGCCCAGGCAAGGCCTCAGACACACACCAGGGGGCTGGAGACAGCATTGTCAGAGGCAGGCACAGTCCTTTCAGATGAGAGTGACCACTCCACCCCTCCCTCCTAGCAGAGATGGCTAATCAGGAATGCAGATCACACCCCAGCTCCCTTTGTGTCACTGTCTGGTGTGAGGTGAAAAACAACCCAACTGTCAACTGACCCAGACAGGGAATCCACAAACAAGGCAGAGTCACAGAATGGTTTAAGCAAGAAAATGCTCACTTTCTAAAAGTGGCATTTTCAAACGCACAATCTCAAAATCAACTTTACTAAAAGATGCATTTTTAAATTGTGAGTTCAGGGATCCCAAACTCCACCTGTCCATCTCTTCTCTAGGGGAATCTACACTTTAATCATATTTAAAGGTAGCCCCCATATTATCCTATGAGAGAGAGACAGACCTTGCAACAGTGAAAACGAAATTGGCAGTATTTCACTGTCAGGACATATAAACCACATTACTATATGTCCTACCTTATCCATACACTGCACCCTGCCCTTGGGGCTACCTAGGGCCTACCTTAGGGGCGCCTTACATGTAAGGAAAGGGAAGGTTTAGGCCTGGCAAGTGGGTACACTTGCCAAGTCGAATTTACAGTGTAACAATACACATCCAGACACTGCAGGGGCAGGTCTGAGACATGATTACAGAGCTACTTATGTGGGTGGCACAACCAGTGCTGCAGGCCCACTAGTAGCATTTGATTTACAGGCCCTGGCACCTCTAGTGCCCCTTACTAGGGACTTACTGGTAAATCAAATATGCCAATCATGGATAAACCACTTACATACAATTTAAACAGGAGAGCATATGCACTTTAGCACTGGTTAGCAGTGGTAAAGTGCTCAGAGTTGAAAAGCCAACAGCAACATGTCAGAAAAATATAGGAGGCAGGAGGCAAAAAAGTCTGGGGATGACCCTGCAAAAGCAAAAGTCCAACAATAACCTAGTCTAACTTCTCACCCGATAGCTGGTTAACAATAGCATAAAAACTGACATCTAAGCATTCTTATACCCCTTTCTGCTCTACTGAAAATAATCAATGTTGATAGAACTGATCTTTCGATAAAGCCAGAGAAAATCCAAATTCCATAAATTGGACATGCGCAGAAATGCAGCAACACTACTATAAATCACTAAGAACTTGACTATTGTAATCAGCATTACATTTAAGGTGTATTGCTATTCACCAGCTACTAGCTAACTTATAGGTATTCCATTTATTTGCAATCAGAAGGTTAAGACTCTGTACCGGGATTCAAAGCTGGGATTTTGAAGTTACCTGTAGTTTCTGAAGCAGACACATTTGATCTTATGAACTTTTAGACTTATTACGCTGAACAATAGAATACGAATTGCTACTTTCACGAAGATGTTGAAAAAGGATAGGAAACAATCACTGTTTCCATCCATGTGTAAGTCTCAGTTGATGCCAATGAATAACTTCACACTTTTGAAATTCATGACAGTGTAAATCAAGAATAAGGAATACGATTAGTGAGTTGATTTTTATCATGTCTGGCTACAGGCATCTTAATCTATCTGGATGACTTCATGTCACCATCATGGCTTTAACAAAAGGAAACAAGGAGATGTGCAGAGAAAATGTAGGCTACTGGTCAGCTGCTTTCAGCCATCTGCTTTCATGTAGTTGTCATGGTTTACAATTGCTTGGATGGGCTATCTATCAAGGCCATGGCATTTTTTAGTTTGTTACAAAATCCCGTTTGAGTTCCCATTAGCTTTTGTTGATGGGGCATCAAGTAGTCCTTAAGTTAGCTTGCAGAATGTAGATGAAAAATCAGCGCCATTGTTTGATCTTGTATGTGATTCTTTTGCTGATGGAACAAGATTTCAGTTGCTGACCCATGGTCATTTTGTTTAGGTGCTGTTGGTATGCATTAACCTTTCAGAAACACAGTGTTTTATTCACACAGTACCCTTGTATGTCCAATTGCTTTCATATGTTGTAATTTATTTTATTCACAAAGCAAGGGCCTCCACGTAAATTTCTGAAAGATGCAACTAAAAAATATAGTTAAATTATTTAGTTAATTTTTTATGTTAGTGTTTTTTTTTTATTGTTAATTAAATATTTGACTATTCATTATGTAAATATCTGTTGTTTTCTTTATTTAGGTTTATTTTGTTAATTTTAATGCATATTTCAACTTTTAAATTTTTGTTAGTAATTTATATTTCAGTAGTGTGTTGCTGGGTTTATAGGGGAGTAGGTGGGGAAGTTTATTAAATTGTAATTGCATTAATATCCATGTTAATTCATTTTTCTTATACATTATATATACACTTTAGCTTGTTTAATTCTTTATTACTCTATTTAAGTTTAATTCGCAAATTATGAAGTATATATTTAAATTCTACTTTTGATAACAAATTATATTTTAGTAGGTGGTTGTTAGATTTGTAAAGGAATAACTGGGAAGTTATTAAGTTGTATTTTATAAATGAATTGTTAATTTTAATTGATTAATTGTGTATAAAAGAAGCAGAGAACTCTGGCTAGCTCCCAAGTTTAGGCGCAGAGCAGCTCCAGTATAGAGCACCCTCAACACCAGTGACACTCTGCATCTGCTCACCTCAAATGTCTGTTTTTCTAGCACATTTTTTGAGCATAGGATTAGCACAGCGCCAGCAACATTAAGCTAGAAAGGGACAAAGGCTTTTGCAATCTCCACACCAACGTGTTTAAGCATAGGAATAGCACAATGCTTTCCACGCCGAGCTGTAAAATGACAAAAGTCTTTTACCACTCCAAGCACAGTATTACAGCATTAGATTGGTAAAATACTATTCAAGCCAACCAGGAATGAATAAAAACAATCTCTGGCATTTGTTTTGCTATCATTATAGCTCTTCAGAGAGGTTTCGCTTTGTCCAGGCATACGGGAGTAGCAAGTATAAGTCAAAACAATACCCTTTCAGGGTATTATGATGATCAATGTGTAAGGAGAACTTTTGTGCTTGTGTCTAATTTGTGAATGGTGCACACTTGAGTGATGAACAGTGTATGACTACAGTTGCACCCGTCTCCTGAGTGGTAGGACTGGTAACCCTTATTTGGGTAAGTGAATGTGTGTTACTTGGAGTGTGTTCACCTCACATGTGCCTATTTCATATGACACATGGTCTATTATCGAGGCATCATAACCATGGAATCATTATGGCTCCTTAGTGTGTTTCACTTGTTGTGACTTTGCAGCACTATACTTCCACAGGACATAGTTTGCATGTGGGACACCAAAAAGAAGCATGACAACATGCTTATTTATATTGTTGCATGCAGTGGCGATGCACATGAGAATGATCACTCACATAGTTTCTCATGAACTAATAATATGTTTGTGCTTTCTCCTTGATGGCAGTTTCCAGATGATATACATATTACATAACACAGTAAACAGAAGCATTGCATGTCTTGTCTATCCTCTTTTTTATGTACCATGATCCTACATTGGGATAAAAAGGGAAGTTAATTGACTCTCCATACGTGTGAGTATTGGCACTGCATGTGTTCTTGTGTGTTTTGAAGTGAATGTGCGTTGAAACCGGGGCAATATATTACATACACATCCTGATGAAGGCCCTTGACTGTGTACACCATAGGATAGGGGCTAAAATATGTTGACGGCAAAAGGGAGGATCATAGACCATAAAATCCCCTCCATACCCACATTGACCTCCAATAATGGGACACCTTGTCCTGCATGAGGTATTTTTATCTTCATAATCTTCCCCAGCAGGAATAATATCATAAGTGCTCTCTGTAATATGGTTGAGCCCTCTCTGGCTTTAAGGGGCTGGGGTGGACCCCATGATGGAGCATGCCACTATTAGAGTGGGTGAGGGTCACATATAAAAATAAATAAATCTTTTTTTTTTTTTTAATCAAACCATGAATTTACATATTATAGTAGTCTGTCTAGCTAGGCTAGGGAGACCCATTGTGGTGTACATTTGTCATAGGGAGAATGTATCCTCTAGGTCTCCCAATTGAGACATCTTCCTTTCCCTCCCAAGTGGCAGGCCTGTAACTT
The DNA here is from genome assembly GCF_031143425.1 of Pleurodeles waltl. Classification (NCBI taxonomy): domain Eukaryota; kingdom Metazoa; phylum Chordata; class Amphibia; order Caudata; family Salamandridae; genus Pleurodeles; species Pleurodeles waltl. The sequence goes on along the minus strand of NC_090446.1, from coordinate 860,673,360 downwards.
GCCTCTGTCCATTTTTTGTGGAACCACTCACAGAAAGACCCTAGAAACTTTAGGCAGGGAAATGCCAACTTTCCAAAAGTGACACTTCCAAAATAATAATTAAAAATCTGACTTTACCACTAAAGGGGATTTACATTTACAATTAAAACAAGTGAAAGAAGGATTTCTTGCTGTTTCTAAAATAAGTTTAGCACTAATTAAATATAATAAGGTAAACCAGTGTTAATTTGCGGGGGAGGGGCAGCCTTGCCACAGTGAAAATCAGCTTTGGAAGCTTTTCACTGCCAGGGCATGTAAACGATTTTATACACATATCCTACTTTTTAAATACTCTGGGATCAATTTTGTTTGTGCAATTTTCACAACATGTGACATTTTTTATATAGGCATTTAATATGTGAAATAACTACCGATCCTCTGCGGCTCGGACAAACTTGTAATCAGGCATATTCTGCCCTGTGATTTCAGTATTTATCTGTGTGACAATTTACTCGCATTTACCGCATCAGCCATAACTGGATGCTGACAAGTCTGAAAATGCTTATATACCGTGTTATACCTGAGAATTAGCAAGTTCGGTCAAATGGATCAATATTTTATAAACCTCGTTATTTCCACCGCAGAAGACCCCATTACACATCTAACTTGACCCCCTCCCCACCCCCACCCTCGCTAGCCCCTTCCCCTCTCCGATAATTACAGTCCACTGACCATGCAACACAACTGGAGGGAAGGTGCCAGTACAACTTTCAATGCTGTTGTATGCCTCAAATGCTACTAGCAAATATACGTTGCTGGCACCAGTTTTATAGCAAAGGAAGGGTACTTTTTATTTGTTAAGTAATAAACTTTAGATGATATGTTTTAACATCTGTTAGAGGCCAAGCTGATGACATTTCTGTACTGGGCAGCTTTAGCATCTGTGATGTGCTGTCTGTGGGTGGTAAAAGTATTTTCAGGGCAGACAGATCATATTGCAGCTGTTTCCACGCCCACATCTTTTCCTGCTGTCTAAAGGCACATTTGCTTTAATGAGCTCCAAACTGTTCCATGGTGCAGATGATTTGCCTTTCATGTAATATATTTTTCATTGTGTGGGCATCTGCTGTTGCTTGGAATGTGCTGCTGAAGTCCCATAGAAATATCTTGTCGTCCGTGCTGGGCTCAGATGAGCTGCCATTGCTGTCAGCGTTTATAGAGAACATCTCCCGGAAAGTTCCTGAAATAGCTGCTTACTGTCTTCATCGACTGTGGTTGGCCCCAGGGTGGTGGGGAGGCTCCGATCAGGATGAGGTGATTGGGCGTGGTCAGTCCACTCGACATGCAGCAGTGGAGAAGGTGGAGCGCAGGTGATATTGGCAATATTGGTGTAACTTAGATCCATGTTTTTTCCGTTGGTATATGTTGACACTGTCAGCAACTGTGCAATGTAAGCAGTGCCCAGTATGCGTAGGAAGGCACCCTTCATCGACTTTTTTTTAAAAGAGTTGCCTGGAACCTACACATTGCCAAGGAAGTCATTGGGAAGCAGGTGGAGCATGCTCCGAAGGCCAACCATTTCAGTGATGAATGTAGGTTTGGAGCGAAGGGCTCAGTGATTGCGATGAAGTGTGATGGCGCTGTGGTGTTCATTGGCTAATGGTAGGCGAGGAGGATGAGTTGGTGCTGCTGGGATGTGCAAGACCATGATTGGTGGATGACTACAACACCTGGTCGATTCAGTTGGTCTGGTGACTTGTCTAACTAACATTGAGTGTCCTAGATATCATTTTGTGTGCGAAGGTGAGTGTGAACCAGGTGTCTGTAATAGGGATGGTAATGAGATTATTGAAGATAATTATGCCATTTTGTCCATTGATGCACACGATTTGAGCGGTGTTCACATTTTAACTGAAGGTGCTAATGAGAGGAATGTTAATGAGGCTGTTTGGGTTGCTGTTGCGTGGTACATTAGTGTGTGTTGCGATGTGTGCTCGTGAGAGATGTGATGTGCAATTGGCTCATGGTAAAGCATATGATAAAAGTGCTGCTTATGTTGAGCTGTGCAAGGTGTGAGATGTTATTCTGACGGTTTGGTCCTTATCTAGCACCAACAGGCCCAAACTGGTGGCACCCTTATCTTTGTGCACCCAGATGAGGACACCCTTGAAGTGCTTATGAAAATAGTTGAGAGGTTGGTCACATGAACAAAACCACGGGGATCCATGATGGGGACAGTATTCATGTGCCCTTCTAAAATATACTACATCTAAAAACCTAGGATATGATGTGATATTGTGGTATAGGCATAATAAAGTGCTTTGCTCATTCGCATTTCATGACATGAGCATAAGTTGATAAAAGGCAACTAAAGCCCATTAATGAAACTTCATGCTGGCCAACGCCATATGTTTAAACAATCTACTGGATAGATGTATTTCCATACTGAATAGAACAAGACAGAATCCTCAAGGTGCCAGATTACCAGTTTAAGAAGCATTGGTTTCAAGTGGGCCATCAATTCTTTAGTTTTGAGAGAACAGCAAAGAACAGGCTATAATGGTTCTTTCTTATAATTGCACAATCTCAGCTGTAAATGGTAATCAGATTAAAATTGAAATGGAGCCTCAGATGGTTTGCTTTTAAATACATTTTAGAAAATGTGAGCATATAATACAGGAAATGCCAAAATTTATTGGAATCTAATCTCACCCACTTCCTTGATGAAAATTCCCCTAATTAATTTTCAAATGTTTTATGTCTAATTTATGTACTAAGAACTTGAAAAGCCAGTATAATATCTTCGAGTGCCTGTGGTTTCCCAAGTTAAAGAAAGTAAAAGCATTTGTTAATTAGGCCATACATAGCCGCAGATTTGGGCCAGGGCTTGCATTTCTGACCATAACAGAGTTTTGAGATTTCCAAAGAGTGCATTCCTACCAAATCAAAAAGTAGCTATATCTTAGTAGCAGTGATAGCTGTCCTAACCTAAGGGCCTGATTTAGAGTTTGTCCTATAGAAAATTTCTTTGCAAACATGCCGGATATCCCATCAGCCTTATTACAAGTGACACAGCATATAGGTCCTCATTACAACCCTGGCGGTCGGTGATAAAGGAGCGGTAATACTGCCAACAGGCCGGCGGTAACAAAAATGGAATCATGACCACGGCAGAAGCTGCCAACACATACAGCCACTTTAACACTCCGACCGCCACGGCGGCAGCAACAAACACCGCAGCAGTAACCACCAACAAACAGGTGGAAGACAGTGTACTGCCCACCCCATTACAAACTGCCCATCCACCAGCTTTTCTGGGGCAGTACCAACAAAAGCACGGCGGAAACAGTACTGTGAAGGGAAACCACTCACCTCTCGACACTCAAGGAAGAACCTGGACGCCATGGAGCCCGAGCTGCAGGTCTTCCCCATGCTGGTGTTTCTGCTCATACACCAGGAGTACCAACAGCGGCAACGACGACCACGGTGAGTACTTCACCTAGCACATAGGGGAGGGGGGAAGGAAAAAGAGAGTGACACACACAGGCAAAACCCCCACCCCCACCCTCACCCCCAACACCATACACACAAACACATGCAACAACATTACATATACTCACCGTAACTCTCTGGAACAACGCAAGGACAAAAGGAATGGAGTCAGATGAGTGTTATATTAGAAATAGTTAGAAATATGTTAATAATTCAAAAACAGTATTTACAAAATATACAATATGTACAAAAGGCTGGGACATTGTCGACTCAAAATGTCCGTGGCTCACTGGGCCAAAACACATAGGCCAAGCCCACATTTGACTCCTGACTCAATACGGAGAGAACACTGCAGGGGCATCAGGTCGAAAACACACAGGCACCTCAGGGGGACGGGGAAGAGGGGAGCACCTCAGCCGGAAGATAGTACAACACCAATGCTCCTGGAGGGGGCTCCATGCCCAGTGCTTGGTCCTGGGGAGTGCAAAGCCACAGTCTCTCAAATGGGTGGGGTCCCACTGCTTGGTCCTGGGGAGTACAAAGCCACAGTCTCTCAAGTGGGTGGTTTGCCCACTGCTTGGTCCTGAGGAGTGCAAGGCCACAGTCTCTCAAGTGGGTGGTTTGCCCACTGCTTGGTCCTGGGAGTGCAAGTCCACAGTCTCTCAACTGGTTGGTTTGCCCACTGTTTGGTCCTGGGGAGTGCAAGGCCACAGTCTCTCTAGTGGGTGCCGGTTTTCCACTGGTTCTGGAGGGGGCTTGGAACCCAGTGTGCTTCATCCTGCCAAGGATAGGGTGAGTAGATGCCTTCTTCCACTGGTTCTGGAGGGGGCTTGGTGCTCAGTGTGCTTCATCCTGCTAAGGATAGGGTGAGGGGATGCCTTCTTCCACTGGTTCTGGAGGGGGCTTGTTGCCCAGTGATACAGCACATGTGGTGTGCAAGGTCACAGTCATTCACCTGGGTGTTAGATCCACACGATTTTCTGTGGGCAGGGTGCATGACACACCACGGATGCATGACTACAGTCCATTCGCTGACGGGGACGGCTGTACAGTGGTTGCAGTGCTGGTGGCGGTGCTGCCAGTGGTGGGGGGAGGCTCTAGCCCTTCCCCTGCAGCCTCGGACGGCTGAAGTGCCCTGGCTGGTGTTCTGTGCCCCTTCCTGCCCTTGGCAGATGGTGGTGCCTCCTTGCTTCTGCCAGCTGGAGTCTTTGACTTGGCCTTGCTGGCTGGTTGTGCCTCCTTCTCCTTGCTGGATGCTCTCCCCTTTTTGCCCTTTCCTGGTGGTAGAACCTTCTTGTCCTTGGCAGGTTGGTGGCACACTGGCTGGGCTGACGGGTGTCTCCTAAGAGCCTCTCAGAGCTCCAGAAACCACAGCGGACGTGGACTTGGTGGCTGAGGTGCTGGGCTGGGTTCTGGCCACCCTAGCCCGATGTGAAGGACGTGCGGGGGAGGGGTAGGGAATAGGTCAATGGTGGCGAGGAAAAGCTTCTTAGGGAGACTGGGGTGGGAAGAGGGTGAAGGTTTGAGAGTGGAGGAAGAGGGAGTAGTTGTAGGAGGTGTCAGTCTGCTGTGTTTTGGTGCAGGTGCATGAGCTGGATGCTGTTGTGAGATGGATGGCTGTTGGTTGGGTGTGTGTTTGCGTTTGTGTACTTTGGGAGGAGGGGTCACAGACACAGTGGGAGAGGACACCGGGGACGTGTGCATGGATGTGGGCGTGGTGACTGCCAGTGAGGGGCGTGTAGTGATAGGCGTGCTGGTGATGGAGGTAGTGGATGAGGATGTAGTGCATGCAGGTGTGAGTGGAGATGCTACTGGGAGGGAGGTGGATGAGGAGGAGGAGGGAGACACAGTGGAGACACAGAGGTGTCCACCACCGCCAGGGAACTTCCATCGGAGCAGGAGTCGCTGTCGGTAGTGTCCCCTCCTGTCTCCGTCGTGGTGCTCCCTTCGCCCTCAGTCCCACTGGTGCCCTAACCGTCGGTGGATTTGGCCTCCAGGCCCATGGGGGATGCAGCTCCCTCCATCACCGGTGCCTCTGCTCCTCAGCCAGATGATGCTAATGCACACAAGGACAGGTTGACAAAACAAAAAGGGGGGGAGACAGAGGATGCACTTGGTCAATGCCAGCAACACCACTATCGTTGGCGTACACAACACACAGGGAGCTGCCCTATGCACTAGGCCATGCACTACCAGTTACACAGCTAGTCACCAGCCAAGGGGTACAATGCCTAACGCCATTAGTTGCACACCTGAAACCCACAGGACCCTGCCCAGTAGTAGATGCCCACTAACACTATTGGGGTTGGAGTGCTCCAGAGCATGCCCAACAAGGGACCTACCCTGCCAGTTCGCCCTGGCCTAGGGGCACCCACAGCCCACATCCCCCACCCAGGTAAAACCTTAATGCACGCAAAGTCATGATTCTGAATCTGTACTCACCCCCTTTTGGCTGCTGTGATGTCTTCAAGTGCCCATCCAACTCCGGATAGGCCACCATCAGGATGCAGAACATCAGGGGGGGTCAGGGTATGACTGGCACCCCTTCCTCTTTGGGAGGCCAGCCCCAGCTGGGCCTCCGCCATGTTCCTTGCCCAGCGGCGCAGGTCCTCCCACCATTTGCGACAGTGGGTGCTCTGCCTGTCAAAGACCCCCAGGGTCAGCATCTCCTTGGCGATGGCACGCGAAATACCCTTTTTCTGATGGGCGCAGACCTGCAGGGAAATATGCATAGAAAAAAAGGATTAGTAATACCATCCGGACTGTTACACTCAAGTCCCACAATATCCCTCCCATCCCCTTACACACAGACATTGACCACCAGACATGCAGCACTCTACACAGGACCCCTCAGCCCCACCTTACACGAGGCATACACACACAGCACTCCATACATTCATTGTCCACGCATCATGCTCACAGTGTACGTACCTGTTTGTCTGGAGGACCATAAAGTGAAGTATACTGGGGTAGGACCTCATCCACCACCCTTTCCCCAGCCACAGACACAGGTCATAGCAGCACTTACAGTATAGGTCCTCACCTGTTGAAGGTCAGGTAGCAAGTGATTGAACAGATAGGAAATGGTGGTCACGTCCGCGGCGGTGATGGTATGTACCATCACCGCCGGCGTACATCGCCATTGGGTCATCTAACCCATAGGGCTCAATGATAACCAATGCGAAGTTGCACGGCGGTCGTCGACCGCTGACTGCAATGGCGCACAACACCAGCGGAATTACCTCATTTCCACTTGTCTCTCCTCACAGGTCAGGCAGCCTCCATTTCAGGGGGGCACAGGCCATGGCACCTAACTGCGTCACAGCGGATATTGGCACATCAACTTATTTTCAAATTTACATACTGTTTCTGTAAAGGGTAAAATGCATTTTTATTGCAACATATGTGTGAATATGACCCTCTGCTCACCATTTTTCACCCTAGAGTTCAACCGCTGAGGATGAATAGGAGATGGAGACATCCCCCATGTACAGACCTCTTGTGGACCTGATGACTTTGGAGGACAGGCACATAATCCTTACATACAGACTTGATCGGGCCACAATCCAAGAACTATGTGCCCAATTGGAGCCAGACCTGATGTCAGCTATCCGCCATCCCACAGGTATCCCCCCTCTATTGCAGGTCCTCTCAGTGCTCCATTTCCTAGGAAGTGGTTCCTTCCAAACAACAGTGGCCATGGCATCAGGGATGTCTCAGCCAATGTTCTCCAACGTGTTGACCAGAGTGTTGTCCGCCCTGCTGAAACACATGCACAGCTACATTGTATTTCCCAGGTGGAGGATTTGACCACAGTGAAAGCTGACTTTTATGCCCTGTGACATATCCCCAACACCATTGGTGCCATTGATGATACACATATCGCATTTGTCCTCCCCAGGGAAATGAACAAGTGTTGAGGAATAGAAAAAGCTATCACTCTCTGATTGTGCAGATGGTGTGTTTGGCGCACCAGTGCATCTCCCATGTGAATGCCAAGTATCCTGGCTCTGTGCATGACGCCTTTATCTTGAGGAATAGCAGCATCCCATATGTGATGTCTCAACTCCAGAGGCACCGGGTGTGGCTAATAGGTGAGCCCAAGGTCCCCACCCAGTATATGTTGGTGTATGGGTATGGGGTTGTCCCTAAGGGTGAGTGTGTGGCTAACAGGTATCCCTCAATATTTGCAGGTGACTCTGGTTACCCCAACCTCTCATGGCTACTGACCCCAGTGAGGAATGCCAGGACAAGGACAGAGGAACGTTACAATGAGGCACATGGACGAACAAGGAGGATAATTGAGAGAACCTTCGGCCTCCTGAAGACCAGGTTCAGGTGCCTCCATCTGACTGGTAGATCCCTGTACTACTTACCCAGGAAGGTGTGCCAGATCATCGTTGCATGTTGCATGTTGCACAACCTGGCCTTGAGACACCAGGTGCATTTTCTGCAGGAGGATGAGCCTGGAGATGGTCTTGTGTGCAGCGGTGGAGCCTGTGGACAGTGAGGAAGAGGAGGCAGAGGATGAAGATGTGGTGAACAGAAGTTCTCTCATACAGCAGTACTTCCAGTGACACACAGGTAAGACACTGTAACTTCACTTTACATTGCAGTTTTGTGTTGGACATTGTACATGGCAGCATGATTTCCCTATGTCTATGGCCACCCACTGTACCCTTTGGCATCTCTATTTTCAGATCTTTGTGTCCCACTCTGGCTCCTGGTGTGTTTATTGCTGCCCACTACAGGTCATACCAATGTATATATAATTGTACATATGAATTTCAATGTTTACAGATCATTGAACTAATACATATTTCAATCAGTTGACAGACTCCAGGCTTGTATTTGTTCCAAGGGTGTTTATTTAAGTGCTAAGAGGTTGAGGGGGATGTGCAATGGACTGGGGTGATGGTGGAGGAACGTCCAGTTAGAGTCAAGTCTCTTTGTATCACAGGTGCATTGTCCAAGGGGGCATAGGAAGGGGACCAATGGCAGTTCAAGGTGGACAGGGTAACAGAGTGGGACACAAGGGTGACAAACAGGAGAGTCTTATTTCCTGGCGGGGGTCTTGGCAATGTTCTCTGGCTTCTGCCTGGATCGCAGGGACCGTTTGCGGGGTGGTTCTCCTTCTGTGGGGGTTGGGTGCTTGTGGCTTGATGTTCGTGTGACGGGCCTCCTGTCCACTAACGCCGGCAGAGGTGGAGGACTGTTCTTCATTGTGGCTGGTGTCAGGGGCCCGGTGGTGTGCCACTGCCTCCCTCATGGTGTTGGCCGTGTCAGCCAGCACCCCTGCAATTGTGACCACAATGGTTTGGATGTGTTTGAGGTCCTCCCTGATCCCCAGGTACTGTCCCTCCTGCAGCTGCTGGGTGTCCTGCAACTTGGCCAGTATCTAGCCCAAGGTCTCCTGGGAATGGTGGTATGCTCCCAGGATCCCTGCAAGTGCCTCATGGAGAGGGGGTTCCCTGGGCCTGTCCTCCCCCTGTCGCACAGCAGTCCTCCCATCTTCCCTGTTGTCCTGTGCCTCTGTCCCCTGAACCGTGTGCCCACTGCCACTGACCCCAGGTCCCTAATTGTCTTGGGTTTGTGGGGTTGCCTGGGGTCCCTGTAGTGGTGGACACACGGCTGATTGACGTGTCCTGGTGACAGTGGTATGGGCCCGCTGGGTGGGTGCTGTGCTGGTGTTTCCTGAGGGGGGAGGGTATGTGGTGGTATGGGACTGTGGCAAGGTAACCGACTGTCCAGAGGTACCTGATAGGCCAGGTTGGTCATCGTGATCCAGGCGTGCAGAGCTGCTGTTATCGCTGTGGGCCTCTTCTGTGGGGGGGGACTGGATGTTGGTGGCAGCTCCTCTCCGGTGACGTTGAGTGGGGGGTCCTCTGGGGATGTAAATGCAGAGTTATTGTATCTTCCTGTGCCATCTTGTGCATGGGTGTGTTTCCCTGTATGGTTGTGATAGCCCTGTCAGCTTTGCCTTGTGTGCGTGGTGATTTTGTGGGCTAGGTGATTCTCTCTAATGGGCATGCTTTAGTGATGGGTGTCCATGCAGGTCTGTGATGGGTGTTAATGCATTGGTGTTATATGCAGGGCTTGGTATTGGGATGGGTGGGTTGTGATAGTGGGGTATATGTGAGGTGGTGGAGTGATGGGTGTGAGGGTAGGGGTAGGAGTTTGTGATGGCATGCAGGTAGGGTGGGGGATATAGTAGTAAAGATTTGACTTACCAGAGTCCAGTCCTCCTGCTACTCCTGCCATGCCCTCAGGATTCATGATCGCCAAGACTTGCTCCTCCCATGTTGCTAGTTGTGGGGGAGGAGGTGGGGGTCCACCGCTAGTCCTCTGGACGGCTACCTGGTGTCTTGCATCCATGGAACGCACCATCCCCCGTAGGTCGTTCCACCTCTTCCTGATGTCATCCCTGGTTCTGTGGTGCTGTCCCACGGCATTGTCCATGTCCACGACTCTCCGCCATAGCTCCATCTTCCTTGCAATGGACGTCTGCTGCACCTGTGATCCGAATAGTTGTGGCTCTACCCGGATGATTTCCTCCACCATGACCCTCAGCCCCTCCTCTGAAAACCTGGGGTGTCTTTGGGGTGCCATGGATGTGGAGTGAGTTGTATGTGTGAGGATGTGCGGGGTGATGTGATGTGTTGTGGTGTGTGCTGTGAGGTGCGTGGATGGTGTATGGGTGATGGTGTTCTGTGGCTCGGATTGAGTTGGTGCCCCTCGCTTGTCTCTCTTTCTGTTAGCAATCTTTTTTTTCATTGAAAGGATTGTGGGTAATGAGGGTGTGTGTTTTGTAGTGGTGTGGGTGTGTGGGTGTGTGTATGTGTGTCAGGTGTGTGTAGTTTGAATTGTCCAATGTGGTATAGGTTTGTAAGTTTGTGCGTATTTTGAGCGAGGCGGTGTGTACCACCAATGGTTTACTGCAGTTAAAAGACCACAGTGGTGATTCGTGGGTCGTGATACTGTGGGTGTATTTCTGTTCGCGTAACGGTGTGGGTTTTGGTACTGCCAGTTTATCACTGACCTTTGGGCTGGCGGACTTGTGTGGGTGTCTGTATAATGGCAGATTTCTCTGTGTGGGTCATAATACCCGTAGCAGTATACTGCCGCGGTCACAGTATGTTGGCGGCCGTCAGCACGGCGGCAGGCGGCATTTACCACCAATGTTGTAATGAGGGCCATAATGCACTATAATAAAGTCGATGGAATATCTGTCATAGAGTAACATGGTTCAAATCAGTACCTCAAATATAGGTTTAGGTATTTAAAATCTATCAATTTTTTACTTACTCATATAGTGGAACCCTACAACTCCCTTTTTTTTAAATAAATATTTTTATTTACATTTTAAACAAAGGAGACAAAGCATGAGAGCATTTCAAGGACATTAATAAAAACAGGCGTGAGGTGGCATCTGGACCTCCTCCCACATTACCATATGCCCACAAATCAGTTGATCATCTTGTGGAATTCACGTGGTCTTGGGCCACCTGTTGCTGTGTCCAGGGGAGCATGATCAGTACAAACACCACTCTTAAATGTGTTCCAGGGTCGGTCCCCAGATCTTGGCCCAATTAAGGGGGCACCTACATCCCTCAGCCACTACACACTCGGATAGCATGATCCAGTCCATATCCTTTTTCAATCTCCCAGTCTAGGCAGCAAGTTCGCCCCCCAGTTCCTTGCAATGTTCCATTTGGCTACCATGAACCCCATTGACCACCCTAACTGCATCTTACATGTCACCTCATTCTCCCCCCCCCATATGTTCAGGAGACACCACTTTGCTGACACCATGCAGATGTTTCCTGTAACTGTATTCATGCATCCCAACACCGCTGCCCAGTAGGTTTGGCTTATGGGGCATACAACTCCCCGTTTTATGGTCTGCCTTGGCAGTGCAGCTATAATCAGACAATTACATGAGCCTCACTAGAGAGGGGCTTTGGCTCCACCCACATGTTGGAAGCCAAGAGTATGTTTTTATTGGGCAGAAGTGGTGTGCTTCTACAAAAAAGTGCTTGCCCGCCACACAGCTATGATCAATTTGCTATTCAGCTTCCTGTGCTTGAACTTCCAGGGGAACATGCATAACATTGTAACACCAATAAAAAGGGTGTTCGATAACTTGATGATTTGGGAGAAGGGCAGTCATTAACGTACATGGGTGTTTAGGTCTGGATTGACATAGCAAATGCCACCTGATCTTTTAATGTACACCAATATTATTGTACAGTTCTTTTTTTCCATACAAATACATATCTATTCTAATGCTATTGACTTTTAATGCTTCACATTATCGTACAACATTTGTTGAAAGCCAGATCCATTGGCATTGACAATGTTAGTTTTAATCAGAGGATGGTAAATAACCAAGACATCTTGATTTTAATATTTTTTCATTTATATACATGTGACTATATTAAAAACAAGTATTTTAAAATGCAGATTCTGCTTGACAGCTCATTCTGTGAGTAGGCAAAATTTGGACATGTGCAGGGTTGCTTCTACGAACCACTAGTAATTATCGTTGGTATAAAGCACAGAAAGAGAAACGTTTGTCATCCATGGCAAGACTCATGTGACTCATTATGATTTTGCCAGTTGAGACTTAATTCAAGTGTGTGAACAACAGTGAGCTGTGTAATAATTTCCATGCACAAGAAGTGATGGAATTAATTAGCATAGACAAAACATGTACACATGACTGAGAACTGCCCAGTAGTGGAGGAAGGGTGCAATAGGCCATAATTGAAGCAAAGAAGATCGACCCCACCACTGTGGTTGAGTAGTAAAAGACAGCTGTAACTGGGGCACAGTAGGCCCCTAACACTGGTGTGCCCCAATACCACTGCACCTGCTGCACTACTGAGAGTTCCATTCTGGGACAGGTATCATTAATCATCCAATAGCAGGAGTGATCTTTGTTTTGAACTGACAGACATGTTCAGCATTTCATTTCAATAGAATTTATGGTGCCGATTGCGACTTGGAGGAAATCTGATTTATTTATGATAAGAGTCCAGAGTGAGCACCAGATGGACAGCTGTTTCATAAAGTAAATAAATAAATCCAGGATTTGTAAAGTGCGGCAAGTTACCCGTAATGTTCTGATGGTGCTGAATGGTAGGCACAGGGCCTTAACCCCTTAGCTGCTGGGCCGTTTCCCCCTAGTGCTGAGCCCTTTTTTTGGATATTTGGGGTAGTTCGCGCTTAGGCCTTCATAACATTTTTTCCACATAAGCTATCCACACCAAATTTACGTCCTTTTTTTACAACATCCTAGGGTTTCTAATGGTACCCAGAGTTTGTGGTTTCCCCTGGAGGAGACCAAGAAATTAGCCAACATACAGTGAAAATTTCATTTTTTCCAAAAAAAAAGGGAAAAAAGGGCTGCCGAAGAAGGCTTGTGTTTTTTTCCCTGAAAATGGCATCAACAAAGGGTTTCTGGTGCTAAAATCACCATCTTCCCACCTTTCAGGAACGGGCAGACTTGAATCAGAAAACCACATTTTTCAACACAAATTTGGCATTTTACTGGGACATACCCCATTTTTACTATTTTTGGTGCTTTCAGCCTCCTTCCAGTTAGTGACAGGAATGGGTGTGAAACCAATGGTGGATCCCGGAAAGCTAAACATTTCTGAAAAGTAGACAAAATTCTGAATTCAGCAAGGGGTCATTTGTGTAGATCCTACAAGGTTTTCCTACAGAAAATAACAGCTGAAATAAGAAAATATTGAAATTGAGCTGAAAACAACAGCCATTTTTCTTTGTTTTACTCTGTAGCTTTTTCCTGCGATGTCAGATTTTTTAAAGCAATAAACCGTTATGTCTGCTGGACTCTTCTGGTTGCGGGGATATATAGGGCTTGTAGGTTCATCAAGAACCCTAGGTACCCAGAGCCAATAAATGAGCTGCACCCTTCAGTTGGTTTTCATTCTATACAGGGTATACAGCAATTTATTTGCTAAAATATGAAGAGTGAAAAATAGGTATCAAGAAAACCTTTGCATTTCCAAAATGGGCTCAAGATAAGGTTTTGAGGAGCAGTGGTTATTTGCACATCTCTGAATTCCGGGGTGCCCATACTAGCATGTGAATTGCAGGGCATTTCTCAAATAGACGTCTTTTTTACACACTCTCTTATATTTGGAAGGAAAAAATGTATAGAATGATAAGGGGCAATAACACTTGTTTTGCTATCTATGTTCCCCTAAGTCCCCCGATAAAAATGATACCTCACTTGTGTGGGTAGGCCTAGCGCCCGCGACAGGAAATGCCCCAAAACACAACGTGGACACATCCCATTTTTTGACAGAAAACAGAGCTGTTTTTTGCAAAGTGCCTACCTGTAGATTTTGGCCTCTAGCTCAGCCGGCACCAAGGGAAACCTATCAAACCTGTGCATTTTTGAAAACTAGAGACCTAGGGGAATCCAAGATGGGGTGACTTGTGGGGCTCTGACCAGGTTCTGTTACCCAGAATCCTTTGCAAACCTCAAAATGGGGCTAAAAAAACACGTTTTCCTCACATTTCGGTGACAGAAATATCTGGAATCTGAGAGGAGCCACAAATTTTCTTTCCACCCAGCGTTCCCCCAAGTTTCCCGATACAAATGATACCTCACTTGTGTTGTTAGGCCTAGCGCCCGAGACTGGAAATGCCCCAAAACACAACGTGGAAACATCAAATTTTTTCATAGAAAACAGTGCCTACCTGTGGATTTTGGCCTCTAGCTCAGCCGGCACCTGGGGAAACCTAGCAAACCAGCACATTTTTGAAAACTAGAAACCCAGGGGAATCCAAGATGGGGTGACTTGTGGGGCTCTGACCAGGTTCTGTTACCCAGAATCCTTTGCAAACATCAAAATGTGGCTAAAAAAACACCTTTTCCTCTCATTTCGGTGACAGAAAGTTCTGGAATCTGAGAGGAGCCACAAATTTCCTTCCACCCAGCGTTCCCCCAAGTCTCCCGATAAAAATGGTACCTCACTTGTGTGGGTAGGCCTGGTGTCTGCAGCAGGAATAGATCACACAACGGTCAATGTTGGTCCTTACATGAGGCAGCTGTTGACCCTGGGGTGATCCATTCCTGACGCAGGCACTAGGTGTAGGCACTCAAGTGGGGTAGTGTTTTTATCAGGACAGGTGAGGAATCACTGGGTGCTAGGAATTTTGTGGATCCCAGCATATTCCTGTAGTTTGTGTGAGAGAAATGCGAGAAAAATAGAGTTTTTATTCAACATTTCAGCTTTGCAGGGTATTCTGGGTAAGAAAACTTTGGGGAATCCACACAAGTCACACCTCTGTGGACTCCCCCGAATGTCTAGTTTCCAGAAATGTTTGGGTTTAGTGTGTTTTTCTATAGGCTGCCGAACCCAGGACCAAAAACACAGGTGCCTGCCTTACAAAACCAGTTTGATTTGCGATAGATAATTTTGATGTCTCCACAATACGATTTGGGCGGTGGAATTTGGGGCTGAACTAAATTGGGGAGCTCCCAAGAGACCACTCTCTCTCTCTGCTTGCCGCCACATTCTCTCTGGGTTGGGCTAACCCACTGTTACCCAGTTGCACAGACTGCTTGCGAAGGGACAGCAGGAGTGTCCTCATCGCCTCCCTCATAATTTACTGGAAGGGGAGTTATCAAATGGGACTCCTCCGACTGAAAAATCACTCCCAGAGTCTGCGCCATTGTCGTATCCCTCAGATGCTGTCTCAGTATCTGATGTCTCAGTCTCTGATCCTATGTCAGAGCTGTTCTCTATAACCCGAGTGACAGCAGCTGTCATCCATCAAGATACCATCTCTGCTATTGGCTAAACTGTTGCTCTAAAACACTAGCCTACGTAGACAGTCACAAAATCGATGGTGTGTGTGAGATACGTGCAACAGTAGAGGCCACCTTACCTGCGCTTCTTCCCTCAATCAGCACGTTCTTTCAAGACACTCAAAAATACACCTTGTCACATATCATTCGTCACAGTCTTTAGCACCTCCTGGGCCCAGTCCAACAATCATTATTGGTGCTCCCACTCCCTCCTCCTCGGATTCCCTCATACCACCCAGCAAAAGTGCCCTTCATCTCTCCATAGCCGCCCTCCACCCTGCACATACATTTCATTTGTATTATAGCGCAGGTAATGGCTGACTTTACTAATGTACTCAGCTATTTACATAAAATACAGATTTGCTCTTTGCAGTAGGCAAATAAACCTTCTGCGCTTCTTTATGGCACTAAAACTGCCACTAGACAAGTCTGACCATTTTGTAGCAGAAACATAATCACAATACTTACTTGACTTTTTTATTGCTGCCTAAAAGCTACAGTTGAAAAGCGTCAGTTGAAGTATGTGCATTGCTTTGAAGACGCAAGTTGCAACTGCAAGACAACTGGTGGCAAATCTATATATATATATATATATATATATATATATATATATATATATATATATATATATATGTGTATATATGTATATATGTGTGTATATATATATATATATATCACTTTTATATGTGGGTCTGGTTTTCCTGGGGGCCGATCGCAGCCCCCAGGGAAACCACACACATATTGACAAAAGTGATATATATATATAGATCTATCTCTATATATCTATCTACATAGATATATCTATAGATAGATCTATATATATATATATATATATTTCAACAATCTTTCTCCACATGAAGAAAAGCACCAGGCCAGTTTCACAGCGCTATGAGGCATTTTATTTCATTTTCAAACGAATGTTCTTCCCTGACGCGTTTCGGCTGACAGCACAGCCTTAATCATAGGTGCATCGTTTTTCAAACAGAGTAACCACGTGATGAAATCAACCATGCTTTTATATTGTGGCCTTAAAGTCACAGAATCTCTTTGTTGCAATGAGTGCGCTTAATTAATATCACGTGCATAGTAGTCTGATTTTTTGTGGATCAAAGTACATTGTCAAAGTGATTATCCCACGCTGTTGCCATATTCCCTTGTAATGACATATTCTTACTTTCATAATATTTGGTAGCAAACTTCATTATATTCAATTTCATCATACACATAACTTTGAAACCCATTTCATCAACAAACTACAGCTGCTCCTTATGTTTCTCGGCCTCATTAGTCCCTATGTGCCTCACAGAGCTGTAAATCAGTGAATGAGATCGATATCTCTATCACTTCCCTTTCCCGATTCCACATATACATGCCAAATTAGTATTCCATACTTTGTTCGGTGGGTTTCCCCGTACTGTTCATTTCTTTAGCAGTAGAATCGGGCAGATCCGGCTCCTTCAACATAATCACCCTCAGAGTTTCTCCGCTAAGAGCCTAATCTGAAAATAGGGAGGCCCCGGTGCTGCAAAGGCGGAGAACTTTCGCTATCCATTTCAACAATCTTTCTCCACACGAAGAAAAGCACCAGGCCAGTTTCACAGCGCTATGAGGCATTTTACTTCATTTTCAAACGAATGTTCTTCCCTGACGCGTTTCGGCTGACAGCACAGCCTTAATCATAGGTGCATCATTTTTCAAACAGAGTAACCACGTGATGAAATCAACCATGCTTTTATATTGTGGCCTTAAAGTCACAGAATCTCTTTGTTGCAATATCGCAGCACCGGGGCCTCCCTATTTTCAGATTAGGCTCTTAGCGGAGAAACTCTGATGGTGATTATATATATATACACATATATCTATAGATATATCCATGTAGATAGATATATCTACACAGATATATCTATATATAGATCTATATATATCACCAAAAGGACCCCGACTTATCGAGGCTCAAAGGCGGCGGTCTTGATATGGGATCAGGGAATCCCATTAACATATTATCAAGTTTTCTCATCTGCTAGGACAGAAAATCAAGACACTCGATGGACAGTTAAAAAAAATATATTGAAAAAAGACAAAAAAGTCCTCCTCCCAACGCGTTTCAGCCGTAGCCTTGTTCACGGGTGGGGGAGTACTGCATACAACAAACATAAATACAGGTACTTGGACATAAAAAAAGGACTTCAAACCACAATGTATATATATGCCTAAGTAAACTATTCAACGCCATCTTATAACGGTTATGTAGGCCATAATACCTCTAGTGCTACTTTACATTTCACATTGTATTTTATGTCTTGTACCAAAATTAAATACATTCAATATACAAATCCCCCAAAAGAAAAGAAAATATATAACAATCTCTATAACACATTGATCTACAAAAATTCACTAAATTACTCAAAAAAAACCTCGAAAGAAAATTCAGAAATTCAGTAGGAAATCGGAAAAAAATCGTTTAACTACCAAGATGCGTATTCATCTCCTCACTTAGATTTAACCCATTGGGGGACAGGGTCATGAATTTGATAATATATTTCGATTCAAGAATCCTTAACAATTTCTGTCTGTCCCCACCTCGTGAATTAGGTTTGATTTGATCGCAGACCAAATATGTAAGTTGCTTTTCATCACCTTGATGTACCTCGTGGAAATGTCGTGCCACCGGATAACTCCGATCAAAATTACGGATAGCTCTTACATGCTCTAGCATTCTCTTTTTCGCTTTATGAATCGTACTGCCTACATATATCTTATCGTAGACAGTATACACAGAAGTCTGTATTACATGTGAAAAATCCCTTAATGGCATATTCTTCTTGGCCAGCACCCCATGTTACTTTCTTACAGTCTTTGCTTTATCTGCATGCTTTGCAGTGGTGACAACAATAAAACCCCGAAATACCAGGTCCGCTTCTGTCCGATTTGATGTTACTAAGTACCACATTGGGGCTAAGATTATCTCTCAGTGACCTGCCCCTATGGAACGTTAATGCAGGCTTGTCACACACAAACTCCTGTAAATCCAGGTCAGTTTGAAGAATATGCCAACTTTTCATGAGTGCTCGTCTCAAATTAAATGTTTGAATAGAGTAGGTCGTAATGAACCTAATCTTTTCCTCAGAAGTGTTGTGTCGATGTGTACGATACAGTGCTTCTGATCTTACTACTCCCTCAACTTTCTTCACAGCCTGTTGAATAATATTATCACTATATCCTCTTTCGCTGAATCTTGTACACATGGTCCTACATTCCTGTTGGTACTTCTTCTCAGTTCTACAGATTTGTCTTGCTCTCAAGAGTTCACCATATGGTATGCTCCTAATCAGATTAGGAGGGTGAGCACTCTTGGCATTTAACAAGCAGTTGCCTGCTATTGCTTTCCTATAAAGTTTTGTCTGTACCAAGTTGTTTTCAACATTCACTTCAACATCTAAGAACTGTATAGATGTACTGCTATGCTGCTCACTTAACTTAAGATTGTATTGGTTATTGTTTAAAGTTGTCACAAAGTTGAGTGCCGAATCCACATTACCTCTCCAGATGATGAAAATGTCATCTATATATCGGCACCATAACACCACATTGTCATCATAGTTGGCTGTAATAGAGGACACCTGTTCCTCCCACCAACCCATAAATAGATTCGCGTAGCTTGGAGCAAAGCATGTACCCATCGTAGTACCCTTAATCTGCATGTATATTTGATCATCAAAGAGAAAAAAGTTGTTAGTGAGACAGTACCATATCATGTCACAGATCATTTCAGTATGCATGAGGTATGACAAAGATCTCGCTCTTAAGTAGTGTCTAACTGCTTCAAGACCCAATTCGTGTTGAATACACGTATATAGGCTAGTTACATCTAAGGTTAGAAAAAGAAAATCATCCTCCCAACCCAGACCATCCATCATCCTTATAAATTGTGTGGTGTCCTTCACATAGGAAGGTAAACACTCCACAAAGGGTCTGAGAAAAAAATCAATGTATCGTGAAGTATTTTCAAGTAATGAGCCAATGGCTGATAAAATAGGTCTGCCAGGAGGATTATATTTGTCTTTGTGCAGTTTGGGTAAGAGATATAGTACTGGGATTTTCGGATGGTCACATTTTAAAAATAGAAATTCATCCCATTCCAGTAGTCCCTTATCTCTCCAGTTTGCCAGTTTTCCATAATATTCAAGATTAGACATTTTTAACTCTGCCTGATTAGCATAAGTATAACACTTAACATCACTCAACTGGCGTATTCCTTCCTCCAAATATTGTATTTTGCTAAGAACAACTACATTGCCTCCCTTGTCAGACTCCCGGATGACAATGTCTGGGTCCTTCCTTAGGCTATCCTGAGCCGTTTTTTGTTTTTTGGAAAGATTGTCATATTTGACATTCTTTGAGCTGTATCTCATCTTCTTAAATTGATTTATCATATCTTTTTCAAATATATAAATGGCTTCATTCTGGACAGCAGGCAAAATGATTGATTTCGGTCTAAAAGGGCTAGGACATGACCGCTCAGTATCTGTACCCAAATTACATAAATTCACAAATGGGTCATCATGTGCATCAATATCATCGTCCAATACAGATAGTGTATGTAACAAGTCGACATCCAAAATACACAATTTACTAATGTTGTCAGTTCTTTTCTGACCAACTTCAACTGTTACTTTATTTTTATAAAATTTTTTCAATTTTAGTTTTCTTGTAAAGTGAAAAAGATCAATCCGGGTCTGTACATAGTCAAAGTTATATATATCTTTTTTTTTTTAGTTGTTGTATGGTTTAATTGGGGGCCAAAATGGCCCCCAGGGAAACCCTACAACAACTAAAAAAAATATTGCCCCCACAGGGGGTCGCCCTGCCCACAGGCGACCCCCTGTCCATTTATTTTTATTTAAAAAAAAAAAATTAGCCCGGGGGGGGCCCGATCACGCCCCCCAAGGGGGCACCTACCTTTTTTTTAAAGGCCGCCCCCCCCCCAAGTGAAATCCCTGGTGTCTAGTGGTGTTTCCTGGCCCCGATCGCAGCTGTGATCGGGGTCCAGGAAACACTTTGGGCCAAGAAACAGTTTCAGAAGGCCTCATAAGAAAGGGGAGACTCTCCCCTTTCTTACGAGGCCCTCCTGAAACTGTTTCCAGGCCCCCGATCGCAGCACAGCTGCAATCTTGGGCCAGGAAACACTTTCAGAAGGCCTCGTAAGAAAGGGGAGACTCTCCCCTTTCTTACGAGGCCTTCCTGAAACTGTTTCTTGGCCCAAAGTGTTTCCTGGACCCCGATCGCAGCACAGCTGCGATCGGGGTCCAGGAAACACTTTCAGGAAGGCCTCGTAAGAAAGGGGAGAGCTGTGCTGCGATCGGGGGCCAGGAAACACTTTCTGGAAGGCCTCGTGAGAAAGGGGAGACTCTCCCCTTTCTTACGAGGCCTTCCCGAACGTGGGGAAGGCCGTTTGTGGCCGTTTTCCCCATCGGAGCAGGAAGCGGCCACAAGGCCGCTTCCTGCTCCGATGGGGAAATCCACATAGTAACATCAGAAAGGGGTGGGTGGGGGGTGGGGAGAGACACGGAAGAGCTTCCGTGTCTCCCAGGGAACAAAAAAAAAATATGAAAATCCTTGGGTGCGACGCACCCGAGGATTTATTAACCCCCTCCCTGGTGTTGGCCACTGGTCGTGACCCGCACCAGGGAGGTAGTGTGGGCGTCGGCCAGTGGCCGACGCCCGCTCTTAAGAGGTTCAGGTGATTTGCCCAGAATCACAGGATGTTGAGGCGGCGCCCAGGCTCGAGCTTGGTTCCTCCAGCCCCGAAGTTGGAAGCTCAGGCCCTTATGCCACAACTTCTCCTCCTGTGAGGTGACTGTGAGAACTACCAATACAAAACACAACATTGTATTTGTGGCAGACTTCAATCCATCATCCAAAGAGAAATGTGGTGCCTGCCTTACATTTTCAGCACCCTCGTTACATAACTCATTATCCTACAGTAGACGTGCTGCGTATGCAACATATTTACACCTTTCATCCTAATTTCTAGACAAAATCATGCAGTGCTTGTATAAAACTAAATCAGTCGATCTCACAGTCGGCCTTGCATTCCTAAGAAACTTGGAAGATTCCCAGTATTTTCAAAGACTGTCACAGTGACAACTACTAAAGCCCTCCTACATTCAAGCAGTTTGCAACATAGGTGCGTAAAATGCACTTTGAATAGCATGCATGTTTGGTCACAGTGAAGATGAGTGGAAGTTATGGGGCATCTTTAAAATGCAGCTTTCATATAAACTGTACACCCATCCAAACTGTGTGCTGTGGCTAAAAGGAAAGATTAATGATTTATCCTACTAGGGTGCTGCTTCTATATCTTTTTTTCTTCCCACGAACCCCTAGGCGCCCTAAACCCACAGTCACCGGGTCAACTTAAATCATGTCAAGAGTGTGGCACAACAAAAGGACGGGCCTGTGCCTAGAGCCATTGAGGTAAGGCCTGAGGGGCACATATGAAATTGCACATACACAGGGCTAAAGTCCTAAAAAGAACCTGGGGATTAAGTAAATTCAGCAGTATGCAAGTAACATCATGGTACGCATCATCACAGCACGTGACTTCGTAAATGGAATCACAGGAAGTGGCATCACAACCCATGACTTCACAGGAAGTGACATCACAAGAACTGACATCGTGTCTAAAGATCTAACACATATGTTTAGCAGGTCTATCATGAGTACATTTGAGACTATTACAATGTTTAACAAATTAGATTTTGTGGTCAGGATTGTGCCAAAAAAGTGATGCAACTGTAATGGAAAATCTGGGTCTCAATTTATAAATGTATTTTTTTAAACCTTGCCACAAACAAATTGACAACAAGGAGAAATTTGAGAAATGTGGGAGTAAATCTGTTCTGCTTAATTGGTTGCAAAGTATGCATTTTAAAATATCTTATGGGGTTATGGCAGCTGATGCAGAAATCTTAGTGTGCAACCTAAATCTCAGGGAATAATAATAATGGCAAGATAACTGTGACGGTTAATGCACTTACTGGGGAATCAAAGTAGGTTAGAGGGTTAATATTAGACTCTTCATCATTGGCCTCTGCTTCCCGAGTTGTTGATGTGTGCTGGACTCTGTTTTTGCTGTTTTTGTTACTCTGGGCACTTTACCACTGCTAACCAGTGCTAAAGTGCAAGTGCTCCTATACAAAATGTATATGTAATTGGTTCATCAATGATGGGCATATTTGATTTACTAGTTAGTCCCTAGTACAGTGCACTAGAGGTGCCCAGGGCCTGTAAATCAAATGCTACTAGTGGGCCTGCAGCACTGGTTGTGCCACCCACCTAAGTAGCTCTGTAATCATGTCTCAGAGACCACTGCAGTGTCTGTGTGTGCAGTTTTAACTGTAAATTCGACTTGGCAAGTGTACCCACTTGCCAGGCCTAAACCTTCCCTTTTGTTACATGTAAGGCACCCCTAAGGTAGGCCCTAGGTAGCCCCAAGGGCAGGGTGCAGTGTATGGTTAAGGTAGGACATATAGTAATGTGTTTTATAGCTCCTAACAGTGAAATACTGGTAAATTCGTTTTTCACTGTTGCAAGGCCTGTTCCTCTCATAGGTTAACATGGGGGCTACCTTTTAATATGATTAAAGTGTAGATTCCCTTTGGGAGCGGATAGACATGGTGTATGGGGTCTCCTAGCTCACAATTTAAAAATACATATTTTAGTAAAGTTGATTTTGAGATTGTGTGTTTCAAAATGCCTCATTTAGAAAGTGAGCATTTTCTTGTTTAAACCATTTCTGTGACTCTATGTCACTGTGTAGTCCACAAACAGACAAAGGGAGCTGGGGTGTAGCCTGCATATCCTGATGAGCCATCTGTGCTAGGAGGGAAGGGAGAAGTGGTCACTCACACCTGAAAGGGCTGTGCCTGCCCTCACACAATGCAGACTCCAACCCCATGGTGTGTGTCTGGGGCCTGGCCTGGGCAAGGCAGGATTTCACAATCAAGAGAGACTTTCCTTTGAAGTAAGCCTACTTCAAAGGGCAAAATTGGTATATGAAGGTCACACAACACCACAGAATTTAGAACACTTCTGGAAACCAAGAGGAACCTCTGCCAGGAGAAAAGCTTAAGAGCTGAGGAAGAAGAGCTGCCCTGCCTGTGACTGTGCTTTGTGGAGCTATCCTGCAGTTGCTGCTTCTGCCTGTGCTAAGAGGACAAATACTGGACTTTATGTTGCCTTCCTTTTTATGAACGTCTCCAAGGGCTTGATTTAGAGCTTGCCTCCTGTTATTTGAAGTCTCAGGAACAGCAAAGATTTCTCTCTGCCAGCACCTGGAATCTCTGGAGAGACTCCTACTCTGCCAAGTGGTGCCCATCCAGTTCCTTGGAACTTGAGTGGAGAAGCTGGCAGCCCAAGAGTGAGAAATCCACGTACAGAATGCTGTGCGGGGAAAGATCAACGCAACTCCGATCTGCGGCTGAAAAATCGACGCGCTGCCGGCTTCGCTGCTGAAAATCAATGCTCACCTGCAACGTGACCCGAAGATCGACACCCGGAGCTGGAGAAACGATGCACAGCATTGCTGACGGAGGCTGGTGAGATCGCAACCTGTGCTGCGTGGTTTTCGGATCATCGTGTGGCTGGATTTCCAACGCAAGCACTGCAGGGCATGTAAAAACGACGCACAGCCTGCCTGTACCCGAGAGTGCTGACCGGATCGACGCATTGCTCTCCTGCTGAGAGAAGAAACGACGCACGCCCACCCAACTAAAGGAGAAATGACGCAAGGTCTCGCTCAAGAGTGATATCGACGTATCGCAAGCCCTTTTTGACGCAAACTTGCCTGTGCGGGGTTATTTTTGACGCACCCAAGGTACATTTTTACGCTAGCAGCGTTCGCGTTGTGTTTAAAATTATATGAATACTCTTTTTGAATTCTTAGTGATAACTTGACTTGTGTATTGTGGATTTTTGTCGTTTTGGTCTTGTTTTGTTTAGATAAATATTTCCTATTTTTCTAAACCTGTGTTGTGTCATTTGTAGTGTTTTCATTAAGTTACTGTGTGTCTTGGTAGAAATACTTTACACCTAGCTCTCTGAAGTTAAGCCTACTGCTCATGCCAAGCTACCTAGGGGGTAAGCAGGGGTTAGCTGAGGGTGATTCTCTTTTACCCTGACTAGAGTGAGGGTCCTTGTTTGGACGGGGGTAACCTGACTGCCAACCAAAGACCCCATTTCTAACAGTTAATGTGTCTCCTGCAAAGCACATCATGTAACATGCAGATGGCACATTTTTATTTTATGTAGATCAGTAAGTGGGTTACTGCTTTTACCACAGGGATCCTTTTGTTACTTGCAGTTTATAAATTTAACTCCTAATTTACCACAGTGAGCTATGAAGGAGATGTGACTCCTATACCTTGTAACCTTCACTGTCTTATGTTAACATCCTGTACATTGATCCACACACATATTATTTATCAATCGATAAATCAATGAGCATTTGTAAAGTGCAGCACTGTCCCCCCTAGGGGTATCTGGGTGCTGAGGATGCCAACTCTCTATTGAACAGCTAGGTCTTGAGTTTCTTTCTGAACTCTGCCATGGAGGGTGCTATTCGGAGGTGGGGGGGCAGGTAATTCCAGGTCTTGGTGGCGGTTTAGAAGAAGGAGCGGCCACCGCTGTGGCTATGATAAATGCAGGGGGTGTGCATGAGGGCAAGAGAGGAGGAGCTCCGATGTCTTGAGAGTAGATGTAAGTTCAGTAAATGACTGATATAGGAAGGTCCTTGATTGTTTAGAACTTTGTAGGCATGCAGGAGGATCTTGAACTGGCAACTCTTATGGATGGGAAGCCAGTGAAGGTTTCTGAGGTGAGGGGTGATGTTGATCCATTTGGGGAGGACCAGGATGAGTCTGGCTGCCGCATTCTGTATGGTCTGGAGTCTTTTAAGGAGCTGGGAGGAGATGCCTGCATACAGAGTGTTGAGGCGACTGGTGAGGAGGGCCTGAGTGACAGTTTTTCTTGTGTTGACTGGGATCCATCTGAAGATTCTGCAGAGCTTGCGAAGGGTGTGGAAGCAGGCGGACGCAACTGCTTTGACTTGTTTTATCATCAGTTTTTTATCGAGGTTGATGACTAGGCTACGAGCATGGTTTGTGGGGATGGGTTGTTTTTCCTAGTTCTGCTACCCACCAGTTGTGGTGCCAAGCATGGGTGCTCTTCCCGAAGATCAGTACTTCTGTCTTGTCGGAGCGGAGTTTGAGGCAGGTGTCTCTCATCCAGTTGGCTGTGTTAGTCATGGCGTCGCAGAAGTTGGTTTTGCTATTGGAGGGGTCCTCTGTGAGGGATATGATTAGTTGAGTGTCATCATTGCTAGGAGATTATGTTGAGTCTGTGAGATCTGACGACATCTGCAAGGGGGGTCATGTAGGTGTTGAGGGAAGATTCTTGCGGTACTCCGCTTATGATGTCCTTCGGTTCGGAGGTGAAAGGAGGCAGCTGGATGCTCTGTGTGCGATCTGTATGTAAAGAGGCGATCCGCTTGAAGGCATTTTGCTATATGCCAATGTTGTGAAGTCTGTAGATGAGGGTGTGGTGGGAGACAGTGTTGAACGCAGCAGAAAGGTCAAGGAGAATCAGGGCCACAGTTTCTTCACAGTCGAGGAAATATGGGGCCACATGTACGAAGCTAAAAATGTGCGAGTCGGAAATTGCGATTCGCAATTACCGACTCACAAATCAGAATGTACGAACAAATAGCAGACAAATTTTGAGATTCGGTGCCGATCCGCATCTCAATTTGCAAAATCGCAAATTGCGATTTCCTAAATTGTACATGGGGGTGTAACCGAATCGGAATTTGTGACCCAGAATCGAAAAATGCTACTGAGTCGCAATTAGCGAACAGGTGCAAAGGAACAGAGAAATTACACTTCCTGGTGCATGATGATGATTTCAGAACCAGGAAGTGCCTCCCATGGAAGTGGGAGGAGTCTAGCCAGGACAGACCGCAAAGGCACACCCAGCTGAGAGGAGCAACTTTAGCCATGGCAAGCCAAACAAAGGAGGCAAACACTGCACGGAGGAAGAGAAAGCTCTCAGACAAAGAGTTGGAGGTCCTTGCTGAAGAGTGCTACCTACACCATGAGGTTCTCTTTCATAAGGCAGCGATTAGTGTCCCTTACTCACAAAACAAAGCAAATCTGGCTCAACATACAAAGTAAGATCAATGCCATTGGAGTCAGTCACTGCTCCATCAAGGAAGTGCGCAAAAGATGGTATGACCTCAGGTCAAGAACAAGGGAAAGGGTTGCAGAGCAGATGAAGGAGGTGCATTGACCAGGTGCGGGACCATCCACAGTACCACCACCCACAGCAATAGGGAGCATGGTGGAGACCACACTGGAGCCACAGGCTGTTGTTGGAATTGGGCGTAGCCGTAGGAGGGTGTGATGTTTTCTCACTAGGTTTATTCTAAGGCACATGAGTGGAATGTGTTAGGTTTTGTTACAAAATACTTGTTTCCTGCTTGGTATATGCCACCATTTACATAATGCACTCCTGACATTAAAGTATATTTTTGTTTTGCACAACCTGGCTATGTGTGTCTTACATTCGTAAGTGCTGTTACGGTTGGCACTTACCTGCCAAAATAATGAGTTGCTATGTGATCCCGTCTCCATCTGCCCTCCATTGCGATGCTACCATCCCCAGGCTGTTGTTGTGGTGGCCCATGCATCTCATCCTCAGAATCTGTGTCATCTAGGGTGAGATGTATCCCACGTCTGGTTGTTTTGTTGTGTAGGATGGCACATGTCGACACATTCTTGCATGCAGTCTCTGGGGCATACTGAAGTGCACCTCCCCTTTTGTGCAGGCATCTAAAACGTGACTTCAACACGCCAAAGGTCCTTTCAATGACAGTTCTGGTGCGCCGATGTCCAATGTTGTAGCGCCTTTCATTCTGATTAGCAGGTGTTAGGTATGGGGTGAGTACCCATGGCCTCAGAGCATATGCACTGTCACCTGTGTAACAAAACAGATATGAGCATGGCTTCACATGGGTATGCAATGACACGTATTTATGTCATTGGTGTGTACTACACAGTACCTTATAAATATCCATCATCAAACTCCCCATGTTCTAGGCGTTGGTGTATCCCACAGTGCCTCAAAATGTACGCATCATGTGTGCTCCCTAGAAATTTCGCCACTATATCAGTTATGACATTATGGGCATCACATACCACCTGGAAGTTGAGTGAGTGAGTGCATTTCCTATTGCGGAACACATATTCTGGATTTTCAGGAGGACATATGGGTATATGTGTCCCTTCCACACACCCTATTACATGGGGAAAGTTTTGCAATTCTGTAGAAGTCCAATTTGGTGTTGAGTATTTCCTCCGCATTCCTGGGAAGGTAAATGTATCTGAACATGTGTGTGAGTATGGCATCTAAGAACCGTCTAAAGAATCGTGACAGGGCACTTTGGGACACCCCACCAGCAACAGCAATCACCACCTGGTATCTACCCGAGGCCAAGATGTGCATTGAGCACAGCACTTGCACATGTGTGGGGATGGAGCAGCTGCGCAGGGTTTGGCTTTCTAGCTGAGGTTTCTGCAGTTCAATGAGCTCTGAGATGACTGTGCTGCTCAGTCTATATTTGTTCATATATTTACTCCTCAGTCTGTTGAAATATGGTCTGCCTGGTTCTATATATTCTCTCCTGTCTCCTCCTCCTCCTCCTCCTCCTCTGCTGGGAAGCCTGGACTCGCCTCCTCCATGCAATCACGTAGAGTACAGCCATTTTTGAAAAACCCAGATGCCTTCTGGGTCTGCTTTTATACTTTGGTTCTGATTACCACCTGTTTGGAATCAGTGCTAGTCTGGGTGTGCAAAATGGACTATTTGCGACTAATCGCAATTTGCAACTGCCTTGTACATTCGGTTTGCGAGTTGCAAATTGTGATTTC
This sequence comes from Pleurodeles waltl, assembly GCF_031143425.1. NCBI lineage: Eukaryota > Metazoa > Chordata > Amphibia > Caudata > Salamandridae > Pleurodeles > Pleurodeles waltl. The sequence goes on along the minus strand of NC_090446.1, from coordinate 860,645,055 downwards.
TTGTTTGCGAATCGCAAAATCAAGTTGCAAATGTTTGTGATTTGGTAATTGGTCACAAAGCTATTTGGGATTCCGAAATGGCATTATACATACCATTTTGCATGGTCGCAAATAGCGCTGTGACCGATTTGCGAGTCACAATACGTACGTACATGTGGCCCATAATGTCTGTAGCAAGGTGGCAGTATTTTGTGGTATGACTGGGGAGTCTTACCATGTAGTAGTAGCATCCTAACCAGTAGTGGACCTCAGGTTCACACTAGTAAACTTTAGCTCAGTGTGTAGCAAAGAGTAGTCAGGCTACTTTAAGGAAAATGTGTAAAACATTTCACAAAACCAACATGGACAATAAGTAAATGACATGACTCGAAATAAATCGACACCAATTTAGAAAAATAGAGCAGTTTTTCATATAAATTTAGATACCAAAACAAACTTTTTAAGTTCCACACAATCGGAGTTTTAGAAGCTTTGGAAAATAGAGTATTTTCACTGTTTAAATGGCTCCCATTGAAGTGAATGGAGAAAATCAAAGTGTGCATCAAAGTGTGCACTCGGGCACTTGCACTGTGAGTTCCTTGGAACCCACCGGGACTTAAGGTTCTGTGGGGTCCTAGACCAAGAGTCAACAGTTAGTTTCTTATTACCTTGCCCAGGGAGTCCAGGTGCAGAGGTGCTTTGGCTGTCCTTGGTGCTGACAGGGTCCACAGCTGTTGACAAGATTGCAATACTAGATAAACAGGTACTTGGGAGTGGACACATGCTCTACTCTTTGGATTTAGAGGTCTTTGTGGGGTCAGGACCAGGAATCAACAGTTGGAACTTTGCCCCTATGTCTGGTGGCTCTGGGTGCAGAGGTGGCTTCTAGCTGTCAATCACGGGAACTGGTCGCGCCAAAGCTGCTTTGCTGCTCCTCTCAAGGTCACTCTCTTCAGGATGCAGAACTACAGGAGCGGGGTCATTGCCGATATCAGCCTCTATGCTGGTGGTCCACTCTGGAGTCGGTGATGTCTGAGTGGTCGTCAGTTTCCAGATTGGTGATAGACAAGCCTTGGTAGGTGCAAAGGTGTTTTTCTGGTATTTTGACAGCTGGAGGTCATCCGGCAGGGGGTAGAGGCTTGAATCTTGGTAGAGACTTCACTCATACTCTCTCGATGTTGGACACCAAGTTTCTTTAGGCTCACTTACACATAGCCTGTCAGGTCGCACTTCTTCAACTTCAGCACGGTGTTTACTCCTGCAGTTTGCAGTGGACTGGTACCACCAGTGAGCAGAGTCTTTCTTGGCTTCTCAGTGTCCACTGATGTCCCTCCTTTTGGGGCCAATGAGCATTCACCACGGGCACACGTCGGTCACTTAGTTCCAGTGGTGGTCTCCTTAGGTCACTTCTGTGTCCTGTCTTTGCACTGCGGCTGGAGTCCAGGTCCTGTTGTCGGTGATGATGTCTCCTTTGTGCCTCCTCTAATTTTGCAAGGGGAGCCCCTTAAGTCCTGGTTTAGGGGGCGTTAAGGGTGTGGCGGAAAGTGGACAATGGGCTACTGGTCCCAGTGGCTAGCCTGCCTCTGTAGTGACCACTTCCTGTGGAAGTGGGTCAGTTTCCTACCCAGAATCCACTAAACCTAAGGGTTGCCAAGATGGCAGAACTCTGCCTCGGCTGTACAGACCTCCCAGCTCACTATATATTTGTGGCTAGCCTTTTGGAGATGTGCGGGTCCTGCATAGGGCTGGACAGGGTAGAAGGGCTTTGTCCTATAGTGGGGGACCAGTATTTACATTTCAAGGGTGGGGGAAAACTTTGAGGTTCACTTCATTGATTACCTTTCACACTACCAGCCTGAGAGGAAGGAGGTGTGACCTCCGGCCTGCCCAGGCCCTTTGTCTCCATCCTGTGGAAGTGCTTTCACAACCAGTAGGAGGGCAAACTCTTGTCTGTGGTGGCAGAGGCTCGAAAGAGACCGCCTAAATAGCAGAGACCTTGGTAACTTGGTGTGCACCCTCTAAAGATGCCACCAGGGCACATGCTTCTTAAACCTGAACATGGGCATCATGCTTAAAAAGCAAGGTGTTTGATAACAAACATGGGGAATTGGCCGGCCATCATGGACTTGGACATCTGGGAACTGCCCAGATTAGTCCATGTTATCCTATGGACTGCCAGTTACTCGTAGTAGCATTATGTTCTAAATGTTATCATGGGGTCATATATGCTCATACATATATGTCCTCACTCATAGTACAGTTCACCCTGCCTCCTGGGCTATAGGGGGACTTCCTTAGGGGTGACTGACCTGTCTATTGGCAGTAAAGGGATTCTTCCTGCACCCAGTTTGGGCAGAGTCACACCGGAGCAGCAGGCTGCTTGTGCAGACTGACATGGCAGCTCTGCAGTCTCACTTCTACTTGGGTTACCCAGGGTGGCACAATCAGTGCTGAAGCCCTTTTGACCCCTTTACCACCCTGGGTACCACTGGTGCCAATTACTAGGCACTTAGGGCCTGATTACAAGTTTGGCGGAGGGGATTACTCCATCCCAAACGTGACAGATATGCCGCCCGCCGTTTTACAAATTCCATAGGATAAAATTGAACTTGTAATACAGCGGGCGGGATATCTGTCACATTTGGGATGGAGTAATCCCCTCCGCCAAACTCGTAATCAGGCCCTTAAAGTCCTTGCAAACTGGCCTATGCAATTTGACATAAAGTTTAAGGGAAAGATCATTAGTGCTGAGGTCTTGTTAGCTGGCCTCAATACATTGACAGGTTGAAAACAATTGCACTGACCAGCAAAAAGTTGGGGGGGTGACCATCCAAAAGGGCACTTTACAGCAATGTCATCTGTGCAGTGATGAGCGTTGTCTCAGTGATATGGTTGGTGCGGAGACGTGATTATCAGGCGTCAAATAGGTGGTTTTGTCCTAGGTGTTCAGTGAGTTGTTGGTTGAAGGCTTGAGTACTTTGGCTGGGTAGAGGAGCAGGGAAATCAGTCAATAATTTGTGAGATTGCTGGGGTCGGTGGAGGGTTTCTTTAGGAGGGGTCTGACTTGTGTGTGTTTCCATCGGTCCGGGATGGCTGTGATGGAGATGGAGGTGTTCATGATGCTGGTGAGTTCGGAGCTGATTAGGATGGTTCCAAAGTTAAAGAATCGGTGGGGGCAGGGGTCAGTGGGCGCCCTCAAGTCGATGGAAGACATGATGGCCATGGTGGTCTGAGTGGTGAGCAGAGACCAGGTAGTGATAATTCAGCCTGCGTGTGTTGGTTGGTTGAGGTGGTTGAGGTTGAGAGATGTAGGTTGGGGGGCAAAATTGTTGTAGATGGAGGCAACCTTGGTGTGGAAAATTCCGAGAGGGAGTTCTTATGAGAGGTGGATTTCCTTGGCTGTCAGGTTGGAGAATTCCTAGACTATTTTGAAGAGAGTCTTCATGTGGTTGGCCGCCGTGTCAATGTGGGCTGTGATGGCTGCTTTTTTGGCTTTCTTGAAGCATAGGTGGTAGTTGCTGAGGGCTGCTCTGTGGGTTGCTCTGTCGGAGGGGTTCCTTATAGCGCCATGGTTTCTCAAGTTGGTAGTAATGTGATTGGTGGTTCTGAGCTCTGGTGTGTACCAAATGGTAAGTTTTGAGGTTTTGCTGTTTTTTACTGGTTTTAACCGGGTGACTCCGTCGGCGCAGTTGGTGATCCATGCAGAGAAGTTCTGGATGGTTTGGTCAAGGTCTGATGATGCTTCAGGTTGGCTTGTGCTAAGGTCTGTGTCCACTGTGTCTTGTTACCTTGCTCCAGCTGTGGTGGGAGGAGCTGTGATGCTTGGAGATGGCGTGCTGAGCATCCGAGATCATGAAGTAGACGATGGCATAGTCGGTCCAGGTAAGTTCTGTGACGTGGCTAAATTTGATTCTGTTGCTAGCTGTGAATATGGCATTGAGAGTGTGACTGGCTTTGTGCGTGGGCTCGGTGGCCAGTTGAGTGAGGCCAATGTTGTTCAGGTTCTTGAGGAGGGTGGTGGAGTTGGCATCTTTGGGGTTGTCGATGTGGAAATTAAGGTCGCCGAGCAGGACATAGTGGTAGGAGTCGATGGCTAGTGGTGCAACAAGGTTAGAGATGGCATTGCAGAAAGCTGGTCAGGGTCCTGGGGTTCGCTATACCAGGGTGTCGCTTATTGTGTCTTGGCATTGGTCAATAGTTGGAAATTAAGTTCTTCCATGAGAGGCGTGGGGTCGTTGTCGCTGACAGTGCAATGGATGGTTTCTTTGAAGATGATGGGAATGACCCTACTGAGTTTGTTTGGGCGGTCTTGTTGTATCACCTTGTAGCCATCGGGAGTTGCAGTGGCGATGTTGAGATTCGAGGAGCGGTTGAGTCAGGTCTCAGTGATAAAGGGATGTCAGGGGAGAGGGTGGTGATGATGTCCAAGATTTCTGTGGCGTGCTTGCAGAGGAATTGGACGTTGAGCAGGATGCATTGGAGTGATTCCGGGTTGTTTGTGGTCTTGTGGGCAGGAGTGGCGCAGGGGTCCCATGCGGGCTGGTGGACCTGTGTTGCATGAGAAGTGGCAGTGGCAGCAGGTGAAGGGTCCTTTGGTTGATTGTAGGGAGGATGTGTGGCAGCAGTTGTTCCAGTGACTGGGGTCCAGGGCCAGGAGCCCCGTGGCAGTGTAGCAGCGAATGGCGGGAGGGTCAGTAGTCCTGGCGCTGGGCATGGACCAGGCACAGAGGGGCTTGACTTTGGTATACCATTGTTGCACCAGCGCCGCAGCCTCCAATCCATAGGTCCTGGGGGAAGGGCAGGGCACTGAGCATCGGAGGCAGGAAACAGCGGGAGGAAGGAAATGGGGGGAAGAGAGGAGAAGGAGCAGAAAAATGAGCAGAAGAGAGTGAAAAACTAGCAGAAAAACAAGAAGAGAGGGAAAAATGAGCAGAAAATAGAGCAGAAGAGATGGAAAAAGGAGCAGAAGAGTAGAAAAGAACGAGGCTGCAGAGGGTGGCTGTGGGCAAACTGGACAGGAAACGGTCACAGGGGAGTTGGCACGAGTACCTGCTTTATTGTCAATGTATAATGTTTACACATTATGTAAAGCGCTCCGACCCCCTGCATTGGGATGAGTAACGCTATAAAGAAATAAAACAATATAATGTTATTTTAATTTGTACAAATAATGGGACAGACCAACACACCTGACATGCTTATACTGCATGCATATATCTTAGATACAGGGATTGCATAAAGTCAAAAGCATGCCTCTCTTAAGTACTTGTTAAGTGATAAGCTGTGTGCCTTTGTTTCCCTTCCACTGTATTTAGGTGTGAGTCTCCAGATAGCTCCTAGTCAGGATACTCCAACAAATGATACCTAATGGCCCTTTAACTTTGATCTTTGTTATGGGCCCAGGTGGAATATGATAAGCCCCCTCCCTGTCTGCATGTTGCTAAAAGGAGACAATGTCAGGTGCTCCTGATTGTGTCCCAATGTCTGAAAATTAAACCCAGACAGGTCTAGAATATTTCAGTGCGACCCAACCTCATGTCAGGGAAGATGGTGTCTACACTGTGAAAATAATGGGGGGATGCGGTCTACCCGCGTGTACCCTGAACTTGTGCCCTGGACATACACACTTCCTCTAAGTGTCACGACTCACGTGCTGCTTGCGCCTGGAAACCACAGATCTTGTGGCGTGGGTCTTGAAGGTTCGGCTTTGGCCCAGAAAGGGGCGACTCTTTCTAGTAGCCACGGTGCTGCAGGCAATGGAACCGCCAAGAACAGACCGTGCCCTTTAGAAATAGTGCCAGAAGGAAAAAAACAGAAAAGGGGAAAAACCTCCAAACAGTGGATTCCTGAAACAAGAACAAAAAACCAGGAATCAAAAAGAAACAAAAATGCAGGTAAACACGAGTTTGACAAGATTCAGAACCGAAGGCTAAGAATCAGGATCGAAGACACAATCAGAGCAGATAGTGTTGCAGCGCAAGGAAAGGGAGAAAACAGAGCCCTTATATTCCAAGAAACAGGAAATGACCAAACAGGAAGTAAAGACGCCATCTTAGATAGGGAAGAAGTATATAGGACAGAATAGAACAGAAACCATAGAAAATAGGGAACAAGGAATGCTGGGAAGAAAAAGGTAATATGGGAAGGGGGGAAAGACATAAAGAAAGGACAAGAAAAATGCCTCAGAAAGCAAAGAAGAAAAAGAACAGGTAAGGAGGGGTCAGAGGGAAACAGGGACGCAACAGAAGGCAAAGCGAGGCCCCAAGTAAAATCTGGGGCCTCGCGCGGTACACAGCAGGCTCGGGGCGCGCCGCGTCCTGGGGACGCGCTGCGCAAGCCGAATGTTCGGCTCACGCCGCGTGGTGTGGCGCGACACTAAGAGGCATAGCTGAAAACCCAGCCTCCAGTCGATATAATCCCCTGGCAAAAATGAAATAAAAAAGTATACACTACAAAAAGAGGAATGTTAAGGGTTGTAACCTTGCTGGTATCATCAGGGTCGGACTGGGACACAAAATCAGCCCAGGCACTAGTATGAAAGTGGCCACCCATGGTCCCATTAGCGAACCAGATAGCTAAAATGTGGCCTTCATTTGCAAGTCAGGACAGTTTTAAACTTAGAATGAAACACTGCATGGGTAATTTGCAAGGTATAGGCAACTGCCTGTAATGTTTCTGGCAAAATCCGTGAAATCAAAATGTAAAACAGGCCAAACGGTCCATAAAACATGCCCACACTCTGCTAAAAACCAGCCCACACACTGATCTGTCAAAACAGCTCTTTGGGTACTGCCTGATTGCCCTATAGGCCAGTCCAACCTAATCATAAATCCAGGGGTCATATGCAACATGCAAGCTGAAGATCTGCATCAACCCCTATATGATGTCCATGCCCCATTTTTCCTTGAATTTATCCAATTGCTCATTAAATGTATAGATAATCTTCTCATAACAAATGTTAGAGTCCTAGAGCCATATCTTGTAAATATGCTCCATAACCTGAAGGCCAATTTTGGCTAGTCCCAAGGATGTAGAAAAATATCATATGTAGTGAGATTTTTAGAATGTCATAAGTGCCATGGAGTATGGCCATTTGGGAAGGGGGGGGTCGCTAATCCATGATTAACAATCATGTCATCTCACAGAGCTGCTTAGTATTGCTTCACATCTGTGCAGTCAAGTAGATTGTGAACAATATCACATCCTAGGTGGGCACACCTCCACCACAGAGACTCAGTTTTGCTATTTGTGGTCTTAGCATGGCTTTTGAAAACCCCAAATATAAAATACCTCAAACTTCTCTAAGCCTATTGTCATGGTATATTAGAATGTCGTTACAGTCTTTTGAGAATTGAATTGACAGTTGATCCTCCCACTAGGCTTTAAAGTTAAAAGCAGAGAGAGATGAGAAGATGTGGTCAACGGGCATCCATAAAGGCTCGCGGCAGCTCCTGTAAGCTTACAACACTCTGCTGTCCTTGACTACCTGCTTACTTAGGGTAAGTTAATAGAAATGGACTTGGCACAATGTGTAAGCAATAAAATAACTGTTGACATTGCCAGAATGTCGCTTTTTGCAGCTGAAATTCTGCTTTTAATTCTTCAAAAGACGTAAAACTCTAGGGGATAAGAAGTACTTAATCATCAGAATCCTATTCTCCTTCCACAGTTTCCAGAATACAGGTTCCTCATCAATGAAAGAAAAAGTGTGCTATCCCATGTTCTGAATTAAATACTCAGTTTCTTGGGCGCCCTTTGCCAGGTATATATCGAGAATTATTTTATGAGTTTCAATTCTGCTCATAGTCTAGGCCATTTATGTGGTAGCAGTTAAAGTTTCTTATGCATTGGAGAATGTCCTTTTCCATAAGAACACACCCTGCTGTTTCGCTTCATGAAATATATATGTAGGAATATGTATGTAGTTGATGAGTGAGAAGAGCATATACTATTGTGTCTATGTTAAATGTGTTTGCAGAGTTGCATGATTTCTTCCCAAGGTGCCTCATTCTTTGGTAAGTCCCGAAAGTTTGAAATTTGTCCAGCATCCCTCAGACTCTAGGACATAATTTAGATGGGGAACTTAGCATTTCAGTTTCTTAGGCATAAAATGTACATTATTTGACAACTTATTGAATATCAGCATCATTTTATTTGCCAATTTGTTTTTATATGGTAAACATCATGGCTTTTTCTGATCATTAGAATCCATTTGTAAGTGTAAGTGAAGTGCCATGATATTCATTAGTGTGTCCATTTTTTTTAAAAGTTTGCGCCTTTTCCTGCTCCTTTAATTTTGTGGAGGAGCCCTGCTATGGTTAATTTCAACACATCTCTTTAAAATTGTTACTGCTCTGAAAACTCTTCTTGATAATATCCCTTAGTTAATATCCAGACAAAAGTGAACAATTTCCCTTGATCCCAATTGTAAGAAAATATTTGAAGTTATAACACTTTCTATTGTTCTGTTAAATTTAGAGATTACAAAATATTATAGATTTCAGTGGCCTAGCAGTAAGAAATAAAAAGATATGAAATTGAGAAAAGCAACCTATTTCTTGCTCATTAGTAATCAAAAAGGATTAAGCCCATTCCTGTGCCCACATAAAAATTAATGCAAAAATAATGATGAAGGGTGATACCCTGAAACCGGTCCCAGGATGCTTGTTTCTGGTCCAGGGAATACCTGGCCAGGCAGTTCGGGCTGGACTGTTCCCCTGGGGAACAGGGTCAAGACTGATTTGCATATGGCTGGGTCCAAACTGGAATGGCATGACAAGCTAAAAAACTGATGGATTAAACCCAGATCTGTGACTGGGGTTGAATGTTTGATTTATTCTGCATTCCGTCCATCATCTGTTGTTTTTGCATTTGTCACCCCAAGTGGGAAGGGTATGCCCAGACGTGGGCCCCGTGCTTGGCATGCCACCAGATTCAAGCTAGCCTGGCTGATGAAGGGTGATACCCTGAAACCAGTCACAGGATGCTTGTTTCTGGTCCAGGGAAGACCTGGCCTGGCAGTTCGGGCTGGACTGTTCCCATAGGGAACAGGGTCAAGACTGATCTGCATATGGCTGGGCCCGAAGTGGAATGGCATGGCAAGCAAAAAAACGGATGGATTAAACCCAGATCTGTGACTGGGGTTGAATGTTTGATTTATTCTGCATTCTGTCCATCATCTGTTGTTTTTGCATTACACATAAAAATTAAGACATGAAAGCACATAGTTCGGAAAATGAACCCTTTTTTATAAACCAATGTACAGAAACCATTTAAGTAATATTGATATTGGCTAGAAAGGAGAAGGTATTCTTTGACCACAATGTCATTTTCTTTAAAAATCTCTATTAAACTGTTACCAAGTTTGAAAGGGAATACCTTTATCATCTCCTCTTTTAAATTATTTCAAAATATTTTGTATTGTTATTATGTAATTACCATGTGAACAGTGGGGTCTGCATTTATGATTTAGGATCATAATTTTGGTCTTTGTTTTATCAACCAGTCGTTCAGAAATGTACCCAAGTAAGTGCATGCATTATGATTGTCGGGGTCCAAAGCAAGTTTTCAGTCTATTCATAAACAAAAGCAATGGTCAGCATTCTAAGAAACTTTCTGCTTGGTATATTAAAAACAAGAGCATCATCTGTTGCAGTTTCTTTAAATGTCAAAGTTAAAATAAATGGCAGTGGGGAAAAGCGTCTTACTTTCCTTTCTTCCCCTTCATTATACATGTGGAGTGTCAACTGTTAGAAGTAATTTTGATCTTTGGCTTAATTTATAAATATGTTATCATTCCTACGAATGTAGTATGCCTAAATCCAAATGCAAGCAGAACATCTGATAATAATCCTCAATCCAAACAATCAAATACGTTGGCACTGTTGTTTTATATGAGTGCCGCTTCACACCTTGCCTCCTATGCTCTTTGTAGTATCAACAAAGCTTGTATAGGGTAGTGTTATGCTGGATAGACTGATAAAAAATATTTTGGTTAGTATGAAGCAAATTCTCTGACTGTACTTAGGGCCTCATTACGAGTTTGGCAGTCCTGAGACCGCCAAACCTGCGGTAGCGGTCGTACCATTGCAATCCTGGCAGTCCGACCCCCAGGTCCGATCGCCAGATTATAAACCTGGTGGTCAGACTGCCAGGAGACTGCCATCTCCTCTGGGATCAGGGATCTTGATGGGCTGGTGGTGGTGAAAGTCGTGGTCAGCCACGGCGGTGCTGAGTTAGCCACCACCATGCTGATCACAACTTTCCTTTCCACCAGCCCTTTCATGGTGGGCTCCCTGCCATGAAGAGGCTGTTGGAAAGGCAGCTTTGGGAGCAACTGCCCACAAACAATGTTGTGGGCAGTGCAGGGGCCTCACTGTCAGCCCCCTCCGAATGTGCACTGTCTGCTTAGGCAGACAGTGCGCGTTCTGAGGGTGCTGTGTGTGATGGCATTGGTCTCGGCTCCCTGAAGGAGCTGAGGCCAATGCCTTCACACTGTTTCCACTGCAACATTTCCGTTGGTCAGCCCTGTGGAAACATTGTAATGTGACTGGGGAGAGGCCATAGCTTTGACAGCCGCCTCACCACCTCCTTATTGGAGTTGTGGCGGTTCAACCGCCCAACTCATAACCAGGCCTAGTCATAGCAGCACATTGTTTGTGTCATTCACTTTTCCACCAGCTGCCCCCCCCCCCCCACGTTGCCTGATTAGATGCAGACTTACACATGGCATGGTTGTTGAAGGTAAAGAAGCCCCATGGAATGTGAAGGCTGGGTGGCTAACTGGCAGGAACTCATTGTGAATAGCTGCTGGGAGGCAAAAAATTGGGTGCTGATTTTAGGTGATTATCAACTCATTCATTCTCAAGGAAAAGTGGATACAAAAGCAGGTAAAGGTCAGTAGAGAGTTTTCTCTCACAATTCTCCTCTCTGATATTGGTTTAAAAGTCATGTATGGCTTCTCACCATGCCCGCCCCACCATTATTTATTACCAACATTACTAGCTAATCCAGAGCAATGAGCAGAAGAACATGCAGAAAGAGTATTGTCAAAGAAAGTTTAGAAATGGATCTCTTATAATAATGGGGGAAGGGTCTCTACAAACAATATACAAAAAATGTTTAAAAAATGAGTCCTTTCTTTGGGATGGGGGCCTATCTAGTAGTTAAAATTAGTAGATATTCAACATTCATCACTTGAGGGCTTAGCAAACATCTGCAAGGAAATCTATGCATGTTGTAGAGCCCAGTAGTAGTTCAGTTGTTCCACACTTTAGTGTGAATGATAAAATTACCAAATGTGTAAGAATTGTGAGTGAGCACCCCAAACATCTTCCTTTCTCATAAAGGAAACGTTTCACAGGATGATAAATGCGTTCTATTGCAACCCTCAGTGACCAGAAGATTTTCACCCTATTTGCAAACTTACTCCAACTTATACTTTACATACATAAATGGTGTAAAAGACATTGTGAAGAAATTGAAGGAAAGGGAGAGGAGAGGACTGGGGTAGGGATAAGGAGGCAGAGGAAGGGAAAAGGAGCAGGAGAGGACTGGACGAAGGAGTAGGAGAGGAGAGGAAGAGAAAAGAGAAACTGGACAAAATGGAAAAGAGACTAGCAGGGGGGCAGCAATCGTCTTTTGAAGGCTTTGCATAATGAAAGGTGTGAGAAAAGTACGTAGAGATTTATGGGTAGAGAATTCCATGGAACAATAGCGACCTCCAGCAAACACAAATTTAGACTGTGTGACCTTTGAAGAAAGGCACAGATTAGCACATTGGACATGGAATGGGCCTGGGCACCGAGGGAATACAGATGAAAGATAAACAGAGCAAGGCCAGAGAAACTCTCGTTCACTAGCCCCTGAGGATCTCTCTGAGCCGAGCTGGGGGTTAATGGGGTCTGCAACAACTATCAGAGAGTAGACCCGCTTGGAGGTTGCCAAAAGCCAACTTCCATCTATTTTTGCATACAAGGCTGTCTGATTTGGCTGATATTGACAGCAAAGAAATTCGAAAATAGTAATTTCATCCTCAGATGCCACAGTGACTTCTCTTGGAAGGCAATTGGATTTTAAAGTTGCAAGCCCTGCTTTTGAGGTAGTCCTTCTGAGCTGTGTAACGGGAGAAGCTGAAATTTTAAAGAAAGCAAGTCCTAAATGCAAACATTTCAGAACCATACTCATTAATAATGCACAGCGTTCTTATCACGTTTTAAAATTGGTATTTATAACTTTTACTTGATTCTGCTTCCTTATTTGAACACTGAACACCGCCACTCTGATGAAAAATGCATGTGCTAAAAAAAAAGTAAAATAAACATAAAAGGCAAACCTGGTGTAGCCTCAAGAGACTGTTGCCCTTCTCAAACACTTTTGAGTTGTGGCCCTTGTGTTAGATCCAGCTTCAGGTAAGTGAACTCTGAGTGAGGCTGCAGCCCTTCTGCAGTGTCTTCTTTAAATACGATGAATCAGATGAAGCTAGTGATGAGATGTGAGAAAACAGGGCTGATTGCAGAGGCCCCATAACTTTTTGCCCCCATTTTCCTCTTTTTGAAGGTGTTTTCCTGACTTTGATGGTGCCCTGGGTACTGCTAACCAGTCCCAGGGCCTGTGCTCTGTGTAAAATGGATATGCAAATTAGGCTAATTATAATTGGCTAAGTTAACCTACCTATAAGTCCCTAGTATATGGTAGGGCATGTAGGTTTAGGGACCACAGCATAGGTGGTGCACACCTAGGTGCACTGCTGAGGTGCCCAGTGTCATTTTAAAAGCAAGCCTGCCTTGCTGGCTGCTTTTAAATTAAAGTTGTATGCAAATTCGACTTTGGAATTAAAGGTACTTCCAAAGTCTTAAACTACCTTATTTTTACATATAAGTCACCCCTAAGGTGTGCCCCATGTGCCCCTAGGGCTGGGTGCCATGTAACTATAAGCAGGGACTTTATAAAAATAGATTTATAAGCCCTGGTGAGGTAAAAACAGCCAAATTCGTTTTTCCCTCATTGAAGTAAATGGCCTTCATAGGCTAGAATGGGCAGACTTTATTTTAAATTTTAAAGTCTCCTTAAATGTTACATACCAAGAATTTGGTATCAAATTAATTGTTGTAATAAATCCCACAACTTCCAGTTGTTGGATTTAATATAACTTGTTCAGGTAAAAAGTTTAGACTTTACCTAAAAAGTTGCCAATTTCAGCTCTGCATTGTTTTTGCTGCTGTGCTCTGATTGGCCAGCCTGCAGCAGCTTCTGCCAGGCTGCCTTGATGAGGTGTGAAGTGGCCAGGCTTCACACAAAGGAATGTGTTTGGGGGAGAGAATCTCCCCTCAGCAGATGGTGAGGCAGGAAGGGGGAGGGCTGCCAAACTGGTCTTCAAAGGCAGAGAAGGACATTTGCAGCACCCAGCAACACCCCCACATCCTGCAACCCCAGACAATTAGGTGCCCCCTTGATTAGATTAGGAGAGGGCAGGAGAGGGGTGTGTTTATGATTTTTAGCCACACCAGTGGGTGGGCTCAGCCAGATGTAACCTCCAAAAATCAGATTCATCCATGTTGGATTTTTAGAGACTGTTGCCTTCTGGGATGGATTTTTGCCACACTTCCCAGGAAGTGGTCATCACAGGGGGACGACCCTGTCCCTGATTGGAGAACCAGGGCCCCCCTGCTTTTCACCCAGGATCAAGGATAAAACTGGCAGACCTGCACCCACACCTCAGATCCCCACCAAATTTCAAGAAGAAAGAACTTAAGGAGAAGAAGGACTGCCCTTCTGGACTCCTGGCCTGCACCTGGAACCTGCACTCAGAAGGACTGCACCAGCTGCACACTTGGGCTTCACCACAAGAAGGACTTTGCCTGGCTTCAACTGGTTCAAGGAGGGACTCCCTGTTTGCTACAGGTGAAAAATTGCTAACCAGAGTCCCCTGCACCAACTCCTGAAGAAAGCGACCAGCTGACCACTGTCCAGTGGCCAAAAAGGAGTTTGCGCCAGGTGCATTCTGGGAGTTGAAGTCCGCACCCCCCAAGGACCATCACAGAACTTCTGGACCCTTGGGGTGAGCTGTAGACCCCAAAAGAACCTTAAAAGAACATCTGGGTGAAGCCCCAGAAGTTTGGAAAAGATTTGAGAATTTTTGGAAAAAAGCTCCAGAGAGGGACCGACCCGCCGCGGAAATTCTAGCCGGCTTGCCTCAACCGCGACCCGGCCTGACTTCGTGGTTCGTCCCGGTAAAGAAAAACATCCAAAAAAGAGACTAAGTCCGAACGTAAAAAGTTGATGGGACCTCCCAGCCATCGTATCCGAGAAGGGCTCCATGGACGTCGGATCAAGATCCAGGTTTACCCCGGTCGAAGGATTTTCATCTCGAAAAAACGACTAAGTCCGAAGGTAAAAGTCTCCACCGAGGAAACCCACATCGCGTATCCGGACAAGGGCTCCAGGAGGTCGGATTCAACTGGCAGGTTCGTCCCGGTGAAGAAAAACTTCAAAATAAAGACTAAGTCAGAAGGTAACTTTTTAACCGAGGCCTCCCGCGACCTGTAGCCGAGCAGGGCTCCATCGCGGTCGGCCTGAAAGTTTGACTTTGCCCCGGTCGAGGTGCAACCAGATGACCCGATTGGCGCTTTTTGTTTCTAAGCGCTAGAAAAGTAATAATTCTTTAAAAATTCATATCTCCGGTTCCCCTGAACCGATTTTAATCGTTTTTGTGTCATTTTAAAGATAAAAATATAAACTATTTTTATAAATTGGTTTTTTGGATTTTTAAACTGTTTCCTGTGTTTTATTTAATTACTGTTTTGTGATATTTGAATGCTTTACACTTTGTCTCCTAAATTAAGCCTTGACGCTTGTTGCCAAGCTACCAAGGGTTGAGCTGGGATTAATTTACTGAGACCTAACTGTACCTATGTGGAGGTTAGTGGCTTGTTGCTAGGTGTAGGTACCTACCTGCCCTACCAATAACCCATTTTCCAACATGAGATGAAAGGAGAATATTTATGTAAAGTCTTCAAAGATCCATAACTTCAGACCCACGAAGAGCATTTAACAAGCCTCTGGTCAGTGCTGCAATATCGCCCAAGTCCCAGTCTGAGAAAGCCGCACGACCATGGCAACAGAACACAGACAAAGATTCAAGTACAACCATATAGACAGCGTGGCAGGTTAACATTTACAATAGCTCAAAGAATAATACCAAACCCCACAGTACAACACCTTCCTAACTCCACGTTACTAAGTACTATTTGTTTTGTGTAGGGAAGTGTTGTTGCAGCCAAAATCAATGTTCAGATTTGGTCCAGGTAGACAAAAGGCAAAATAACTCAGGCCACAGCAAAAAAAAAAAAAAAAAAAAATTGCTGTTCATATTTTGTGTCTGTGGACAATATAAGAAAATAGATATTTTTTTACTGCTGCAAGACAGACCTGGCTGGCCACCGTGAAACAGAATATGATGTTTGCTGTCACAGACACATAGCTGTTCAAAGAAATGGAGCTAGGTAAAGCGCTGCACTGTATGCCGGGGTGCCACCCTGGCAATTTATGTAACCCTGCCATGTATGGATTAAACTGGAGAAAAGGTTCAAAGTCATGTAGCTTGATAAAGTTCAGCTTTCTAACTTGAAATAGAGGCACCATACATGAGTATTGAAAGCTGGAATTCAGGATTGCCTTTGAGCAACCTCTTAAATGGAATTCAAATCGGGCATTATTTTAAAGGATTCGATAGTTTAAATTGGATAATAAAAATGAAAACTATTTTTATTACAGTGTAAGACATGACCGGCATCTGTGATGCCCACAGTCACAGGGAGCGCCTACTGTTTCTCCCCTCTCCTGGAAGCTTTATCTTTTGATTGCCTGTCTCTCAGCTTGCCATCTCCTCTCAGCTTTCTCAAGCAAAAGAAAAAATAACCCGCTTTTTACCTTGCACCATCACTTCTAACCTTGTGCTGACTCAAGGAGCCAGTGCCTAAAATAGCCTTCAGGCTAATGTAAAATGGAGACTTCGAATCACCTACTTACTGTCTGCTCCGTGTTTAATGCTAGGGAACTTTTAGGATTTGTGAAACATTCTCTTAGCAAGGGATGTTTTTAACTCTAAAATATAGAAATACACTGCTTTTGCGAGTTATTGAAATATGTTTGCCTCGTCAACGTTTTAAAGAGTGATCGTCCCAATAACAATACAATGCAATAGGGTTTTAAGGTGCGCCTTAACGACCTTTCAGAGTCATTCATGGCTATCTATGAGGAGTGTAAATATGGTACAATTTGATCCGAGATGCAGACAGAATGTCATTTTCCTTCGCTGCCATTGGTCCATGGTCCACTGCATCATAGCTTTCTGACTGACAGACTTGGATGTTGCTAATAATATAAAATGCATGTATTTCTGCCATAGTCAACACTATATGGGAAATGTTTCCTTTTAAAGGGATCAGAACAGTACTTCATTTATTAAAAAAATATACATAAGTGCCGGAGCCCTTGATAGGAGACCACTGCAGGTGGCACCAACCATTGCATCTGTCAGCACTACTAATGGCAATTCAGAATGTGTATACATTAATAAGCATGGGCAAAGCCAATAGGTCTTAGCAATGCCTGAGCTATTGACCTTGTTCTTAGCCCTCCCTCTTTTGCGGTTTGCCACATGCTCTGCGCGGCTCACTTATGATCAAGAGTGGTGGCCACACAGTAGTTTTGTCATGTGTGAGGAAGGCAAGAGCGACAGTGTATACAACAATGCTGGGGAGGGTGGTTGCAAGCGACCAGACCAAACCACAAGAAATAAACATCAGAGTGATGGTCTCAAAGTAGAATCGACAAAGCTCGTAGAAGGTAGTGTTATGCTGAATAGACTGAATAGTTAGTATGTAGCAAATTCTATGATTATACTTAGGGTCTCATTATGAGTTTGGCAATCTGGAGACTGCCAAAACCGTGGTGGCAGTCGGACCATAGCGATTCTTGCAGTCCAACCACCAGATTATGATCCGATACCGCTGCCTCCGAAGGGATCTCGACAGGCTGGCGGCAGTGAAAGTCGTGGTCAGCCATGGTGGTGCAGAGTTCGGCACCTCCATGCTGATCACAACTTTCCTTTCTGCCAGCCTTTTCATGGCATGATCATCGCCATGAAAATGCTGTAGGAAAGGCTGCATTTGGGGCCACAGGGGGGCCCCTGCGCTGCCCACAACAATGTTGTGGGCAGTGCAGGGTCCCCAGTGCAGGGGTCCCCCCGTCAGCACCCTCACAAGCTGGAGGGAGGTTATGCAACAATACTGAGGGGGTTTGAGGGCGGGAGTACGGAACTAAGCTAAAAGAAAAATTAAAACAACAGTGACGGCCACAGTAATATTGTCACAAATGGCATGAGAACTAGACGGGGCAACGAGCAACGTGTGCCAGGGTAACCGGGGCAGTAAAATGACTGACAAAGGGGGTGGGAGGAAGGTGGGACATGCAAGCAGCACAAGGGACAGGGCAAGAGATGGGGCAAGGGGCAGGCACCAATGGGGGAGGCAGGGAGGGCGAGACAAAGAAAGGAACACTGGAACTGCAGGTAGAGGGGGACTGCAAACACACTCCTATGGAGTGCAACAAGTAAAGAAAAAAACAGCCCTGGGGGGCAAGAGGGAGCAAGCAAAGTGTGAAGAGTCCTTTCATTCAGAGGTTCAGGACAGGAAGAGAGGACAGGACGTTACTGCCAGAGCTGCCGACTGTGGAGCTAGGAAACCGTTTTTGAGTCTCAATGTCGGCACAACTTCCTGTGATCTTCGGCAAATGACTTAGGCCCTCATTACAACCCTGGCAGTCGGTGATAAAGCGGCGGTACCACCGCCAACAGGCCGGTGGTAAAAAAAATTGGAATCATGACCATGGCGGAAACCGCCAACACAAACAGCCCCTTTAACACACCGACTGCCACGGCAGTAGCAAAAAAACACCACAGCAGTAACCGCCAACAGCCAGGTGGAAGACAATGTACCACCCACTGCATTACAACACGCCTATCCGCCTGCTCTTCCGGGGCGGTACCAACGCCATCAAAAGCACGGTGGAAACAGTACTCTGAAGGGAAACGACTCACCTCTCGACAACCAAGGAAGAACCACAATGCCATTGAGCCCAAGTTGCACTTTTTCCCAATGCTGGTGTACCTTCTCATACACCAGGAACCAGGAGCATGAACGCCGGTAAAGACGACCACGGTGAGTACTGCACCTAGCACACAAGGGAGGGGGGAGGAAAAACAGAGTGACACACACACACACAACATGCAACACCCCCAACCCCAACACCATACACACAAACAGATGCAACAACATTACATATACAACCCGTAACCCCCAGGAATAACGCAAGGACAAAGGGAATGGATTAAATTGAGTGTAATATTATAAATATAGAAAAATATGTTCTTAAAGCAACAAACAGTATGTACAATATATGCAAAAGGATGGACAATGCCCACTCCAAAAAGTCCGGTGCCCACTGGGCCAAAACACATAGGCCAAAGCCACACTTGACTCCTGCCTCAATACGGAGAGACCACTGCAGGGGCATCAGGTCGAAAACACACAGGCACCTCAGGGGGCTGGGGAATGGGGGGCACCTCAGCCGGAAGATGATACAACGCCACAGGCCTGGAGGGGGCTCCATTCCCACTGCTTGCTTCTGAGGAGTGCAAAGCCACAGTCTCTCAAGTGGGTGCTTGGTCCTGGGGAGTGCAAAGCCACAGTCTCTCAAGTGGGTGGTTTGCCCAGTGCTTGGTCCTGGGGAGTGTAAAGCCACAGTCTCTCTAGTGGGTGGTTGTCAGAGTCACCAGATCCTCGGTGTCTGTGCACGTTCCCAACACGTCCACCACTGAACAGCTCAAAGACTCTGATAGATAAATCACAGAGACTGAGAGAGTACAAGAGGGGAAGAGGGGATTAGGAAGGGAACAGCTGGGAAGGAGACCTGTAGTAAGAAAAAGGTTAGAACACACAATATGAAAATTATATCTCCTGAAATCAATACTAGACTATGATTCTAAGCCTAGTCACTCTGAAAACATGAACAATCTAAAAGTTAAGTTTAAAATGACTAAGGGGGTCATTCCGACCGTGGCGGTCGGCGGTGAAGCGGTGGTGAGACCGCCAACAGGCTGGCGGTCTTTTTTCATGAATTCTGACCATGGCGGTTACCGCCATGGCCAGCCGCCGCTTCACCGTTCTGACCGCCACGGCGGTAACGACCGCCGGGCTGCAGACCTGGGTCTCCAGCCCGGCGGTCGTCACATACCGCCGACGGTATTCCAACCCACCTGACCCCGGCTTACCGCCATGGATTTCATGCGGTTTGGGACCGCCATGAAATCCATGGCGGAAAGCACTATCAGTGCCAGGGAATCCCTTCCCTGGCACTGATAGGGGTCTCCCCCACCCCCAACCCCCACCCTGACTCCCTCCCCTACCCCCCACCACCCCTGCCACCCCCAAAAGGTTGCAGGACCCCCCTCCCCAACCCGATCCCCAACATATACACACACATACACGCACGCATTCATGCACGCACTCATGCACATACACACACCCCCCCGCATTCATGCACGCACTCATGCACATACACACACGCACTCACACGCCCCCTCAACATACACACACGCACACCCCCATGCACGCACACAACTCACAACACCCCCCACCCCCCTTCCCTAACGGACAATCACCTTACCTGTTCCGGTGATCCTCCAGGAGGGAACGGGACCCATGGGGGCAGATCCGCCGACACCGCCACGCCAACAGAACACCGCCACAGCGAATCACAGGTCGTGATTCGCTGGGCGGTGTTCTGTTGGCGTGGTGGTGGAGGTGGAGCTACCTCCACTTCCCCGCCTGCCGCCAGTATGGCTGTTGGTGGCTCTTCGTCCGGAAACAGGCGGAGCGCTGCCAACGGTCATAATGGCCCGTGCGGAAAACCGCCAGCACTGGCGGTCTTCCGTACGGCGGTCTATTGAAAAGACCGCCGAGGTCGGAATGACCCCCTAAGTTTCAAGATGGCCGGATACCTGTAGGGGAATCAAGATGAATTAAATGAAAACTTTCTTATTCAAGTACTTTTCTTTACATGAGAATCAGAAAAAACATTCTGACTAAATTTTAAACCAGTCATATAAATCCTGTTTTGAGAATCTATACTAGGTCCATACAATATTGCATCTAGAAACTCTGGCCTTCTGTGTACTCTTAAAATGTTTCAACACAAATTGCGCATATTGCAGATATATATATATAGTAAACACCATAAAAGGATTGTGCACCATGAATAACACAATATGGATTCAGGAAACAAATCACATAACTTGTCGACTCGAATATTACATAATAAATATCTTAGAATAGTAGCACACAATAAACAACATGAATTAAACTCGAGGAGAGAATCGTGCGTCTTGCCAATTCGAGTGTTACCATGTAAAATACCAAGAAATGGTAGCACGCAATGAATATCAAAGTCAAATCATCATTAATCGAATCGAGCGTCTTGCCGATTCGTAAAACACGATGTAAATGTCAAGGAATAACAGCTCACAATAAATAACAAGATCAAAGTACAATGAAACAAATCGCGCTTCTTTTGCCGATTCTTAAGCCACCATGTAAAATGTCAATAAATGGTAGCGCGAAATGAACAACAAAGTTAAATGCTAATAAAACGAGTTGTGTGTCTTGCCAATTCGTAAAACATCATGTAAATGTCAAGAAATAATAGCGCGCAATGGACAACAATGTTTAAACACCATAAAACGAATCGCGCGTCTTGCCGATTCTTAAGCCACCATGTAAATGTCAAGAAATGGTAGCGCGCAATGAATAACAAAGTCAAACCTTTATGAAATAAATTGTGCGTCTTGCCTATTTGTAAACTACCATATAAATGTCAAGAAATAGTAGCGCGCAAGTAATCTGTTACTTATTTAAGAATTTAAACCAAGAATATGAAAATTCTAAATAACGGTGTCAGGACAGTCCAACCACCGTCTTACCGCCTGGAACAATGATCACCAATGAAGGATTAGGGCAGAAGACTGGAAGATCCAAATAGGCCGCCGGGACAGGAGCTCAGGAAGAAGCTGCTGCTCTGCACCGGGACCTCTGAATAGTGAGCACTGGGAGCTGGGCCGGCTCCCCCCCTACAGAGTCTTGGCCCAGCCCAGAACCACGCCCAGGCACGCTGCAGGGAAAGTCTCCGGAAGGCCCCGGAAAGGGGCCACACCCCAACACACTCCGAAAACCTGCAGCAACACATTACAAAGGAACAGCACCCGCAAGCACATTAAAAACAAGCCTTCAGGACCGAACTCTGCAATGCAAAAGGCCAAACCACAACACATCAGCACAACGCATAAACTACTTTGTTTTGAGAGTGATGGGCCTTTGCATCCCTGTCGCCAACAGAGCGCACACTGCCCTGGTGTTGACAGTACTCCCCTCTCCCAGAGGCACTCTAGGGCCTGGTTTGCTTGGATTAAGACGATGAAAGCGTCTCACAAGTACTGGAGCATGAACATCGGATGCGGAAACCCATGAGTTACTTTCAGGAACATAACCTTTCCATGAGATTAAGTACCATAGATTACGCCCTCTCAGTTTAGAATCCAACACTTTCTTGACTTCGTATTCTTCTTCCCCTTGTACTAGAACAGGAGCTGGATGAGGGTGGACCTTTTGGACTGCCTTTTTCAAGAGGGAAGTGTGGAACACTGGGTGAATCCGTAAGGATCTGGGCAATTGTAGTTTATAGGCCACCGGATTGATTTGCTGAAGGACAGTATAAGGACCTATGAATTTAGGGTTAAACATGTGCTTCTTCTTGAAGTCTATATGTTTTGTGGAAAGCCACACTTTGTCACCTGGTTGATATTGCGGTCCCTCACAATGTTTCTTGTCATAATGCCTTTTATATTTTTGTTTGGCTTTTTCTAAATGCTGTTGAATCAGTTTCTGGGTTTGATGTAAATGCTAAATGGTTTCTGACACAGCTGGAGTAAGAGAACTTTCTTGAGGAATTGTGATGGGCAAGGTGTCAGGATGATAGCCAAATAAACCAAAAAAGGGTGTAACGCCAATAGAAGTGTGGAATGAGTTACTGTAAGCTAACTCAGCTAACCAGAGCATAGCTGTCCAAGAATGAAGTGCCTTTTCAGCGTAGGCACGTAGGTATTGTTTCAAAGTCTGATTTAGTCTTTCCGTTTGACCATCTGTTTGAGGATGGTGACTAGTAGATAGCGTAGATGTCACTTGGAGTGTTTTACACCATGTCTTCCAGAAATTGGAGGAAAATTGTGACCCCCAAGTGGAGAGGATAACCTTTGGCAGTACATGGTAACGAACCACTCTGTTCAGTAAAATAGTTGGCAATTCACTAGAAGTGGGCAATTTGTTACAGGCGATGAAATGTCCATATTTCGTGAGACTATCTACTATCACCAGAATTACTGAATGCTGTTGAACCACTGGCAGACCGGTAATAAAGTCTAAAGAAATGTGTTCCCATGGACGACTTGGGGTTGGATGTGGATGTAAAAACCCTTTTGGTTTTGAATAACTTGTTTTAATGCGAGTACAAACTTCACAGTTGTTTACCATTGCTTTTACATCTTTTGTTAGGGTAGGCCACCAAAAATAGCGTTGGATCAGTTGAAGAGTTTTAGGAGTACCTGGGTGACCTGCCGTAGGTATAACATGCAACCAATGAAACACTATCTTGCAAAGTTTGATAGTGGCTACGAACAAACGAGCGTCATGAAAGGGTAAACCTTGCTTGATTGACCTTTTGGGATCTGCTTGGGCCCATGTTTGCCATTTTTCAACAGTGAAAGAGTTGCAAATTTCTTCAAAGAAATCTTCAGTTTTTATGATACATAGAACCTTGTCAGGAGCAATGATAGCTCTGGAGGCTTGAAATGCAGGCAACGTGGTAGACTCTTGACGGGACAAGGCATCAGCCTTGCGATTACCTTTACCAGGCTGGAAGGTTACTATAAAATCAAATTCGGCAAAAAAAAGCATCCAGTGTAATTGCCGAGGGGTCAAAAGTCTGGCGGAACTCATGAATTGAAGATTACGATGATCAGTATATACTGTAATAGTGTATTTGGCACCCAACAAATGATGTCTCATTCTTTAAAGGCGTCACGAATCGCCAGAAGCTCTTTTTCAGCAATGACATAGTTCTGTTCGGCTTCGTTCAACTTCCGAGACATATAAGCTACAGGATGAAGTTGACCAGTGTCTTTATTTCATTGTGATAAGATGGCTCCTATTGCTACATCTGAAGCGTCCACTTCCACTATGAAAGATTGATTCGCATCAGGATGAATCAAGACTGGGGCAGTGGAGAAAGCTTCTTTCAAAGTCGAGAAGGCTTGATCAGCTTCTGGGGACCATATAAACTTTTCTTTCTTTGTTAGTAGCTTAGTGATTGGAGCCACTGTCTGGGAGAAATGATTTATGAACCTCTGGTAAAAATTAGCAAACCCCAGGAAACATTGTACATCACGAACAGTCTTTGGGGTGGGCCAATCAGATACGGCTTTTACTTTCTTTTCTGCCATCACCATACCTTGAGGGGTAAGAATAACCCCTAAAAACTCAACTGTGGTAACATGAATCTCACACTTGGTTAGTTTTCAATATAAATGGTGTTTTCGAAGGGCTGCAAGTATTTTCTTGACATGTTGGACATGTTCGTTTTCATTGTCTGAGTAGATCAAAATGTCATTGATGTAGACTACGGCAAATATGTCGAGGTACTCTCTAAGAACGTCATTCAAGAAAAATTGAAATGCTGCTGGAGCATTACACAGACCAAAAGGCAAGACGGTGTATTCAAAAAGGCCATATCTTGTCTTGAACGCTGTTTTCCATTCGTCACCCTCTCTCATTCTGACCAAATGATAAGCACCTTGAAGGTCAAGCTTCGTGTGGATTTTTGCTTTCTTTACTTGTTCCAATAAGACCGGAATTAGGGGCAAAGGATAATTATTCTTGATGGTGACTTTGTTCAAACCCCTATAGTCGATGCAAGTTTGAAGTTCTCCATTAGCTTTTGGAACAAAAAACAAAGGAGAAGCTGTAGGAGACTTAGAGGGGCAAATGAAGCCATTCTCCAAAAACTGATCTAGGTATTTTCGTAAATGTTGATTTTCATGTTCTGACAGGGCATATACATGACAGTTGGGAAGTATCACACCTGGGGCTAGATCAATTTGACAGTCATAGGATCTATGAGGAGCTAGAGTCTCTGCTCCTTTCTCATCAAATACATCTTTATAAGATGAATACTGTTTGGGCAGCTGAATTTCTTTCTCCGCTGCAGTAGCTATGTAAGAGTTGCAAAAGTTTGGTACTTGAATCTTTTGGAGACATTGTTCGTTACATAGCGCAGATGAGAACACGATTTTTCGTTCTGCCCAACTGATCTCCGGATTGTGATGAGTTAACCATGGCAAGCCGAGGATAATCCCATATTGGGGAGCATGGATCACGTCAAAGATGATTTTCTCTTTATGTTTCTTTCTTTGAATCTTATCTTCACAAATCATCGACAAGGGGATAGTCTGAAGAGTTAACGGACCTCCAGTCAAGAGTTTTCCATTGACTGCCTGGATGATTTCTGGGGTCTTCTTTTCAATACATGGGATCCCCCATGCACGAACCAATTGGACATCAACAAAATTCCCATTAGCCCCAGAATCGACTAGAGCTTTTTTGAAATAGATCTTTGTCTTGACCTGAACTCTTATTTCCATTTTAAGATGTCTAGATTGTGAAGGGTCCACGGTGACACCCAAGAGCAACCCTTCTCTGCATCTCAGGTGTTTTAGCTTTCCAACTCGACTGGTGCATTGGCTGCGACCTTCTGAACTGGACCTGGCTTGTTCTTTGGTTTGATTGGACAATCTTTGGCAAAATGACCTTTTCACCCACAATAAAGACATTGTCAATTTTTTCTGCGGAGGTCCTTTTCATCTTTGGTCAAAGGTCTTCTGATGGTTCCCATTTCCATCGGTTACGGCGTTCTTTCTTTCAGAGTTCTTGAGTCTCTGTTATCATGAACGCGCCATGAATATTTTTCAATCTTTTTGCACGTTCCTTTACGTTCTGCTAAACGATGATCAAGTCTCAAGACAAGATTTATTAATTCTTGACAGTCTGTAGGTTGTGGATCGATTTGCGCTAAGATATCTTTTAATTCCTCTTTGAGTCCCATGGAAAACAAGACCGCTTGTTTTTCTTCAGGCCAGAATGTCTCGGCAACCAGCCGGTTAAAGTTGGCTAAATACGACACTAGGTCTTGATTTCCTTGGCGTAAATCTAATAATTCACGATCTGCTGACTGTGTTACAGTTCTACGATCAAAAACTCTCTCAAATTCACGAACACAATTTCTCCAGTTATACAACAAGGGACTATTTTTACGCACACGAGGAATTGCCCAAGTAGCTGCATCCCCAGACAGATATGATAACAAGAAAGCTACTTTGGACTGGGCATCGGGAAAAGTATTTGGTCTGCAGGTGAAGTGTAGTTCCACTTGAACCAGGAAAGATTGAGCTTTCAAAGGGTCACCTGAGAAACGTTCTGGGGGAGCTAAAGGAATTGCAGAAGGAACATTTAGGGAAATCGGATTACTTCCAGAAGCCTGAGAAGAAGTACCTGGCAAAGACACACCTGTGGGACTTTGTTCCTTCATCTCTACCTTATCTTGCAACTGACTCACTCTCTCTGCTAAGCTAGTTGTCAATTCTTTGGATGATACCACCTCTGGTTGGAGCTGGGTGATAGCCTTGACTAACTCGTCTAGCGTGGCCATGCTGAGAACATACACAAGCCAGGAGGATAAAAATTTGTGGGCTCACTATTCTGTCAGAGTCACCAGATCCTCAGGTTCTGTGCACATTCCCAACACGTCCACCACTGAACAGCTCCAAGACTCTGATAGATAAATCACAGAGACTGAGAGAGGGGAAGAGGGGATTAGGAAGGGAACAGCTGGGAAGGAGACCTGTAGTAAGAAAAAGGTTAGAACACACAATATGAACATTATATCTCCTGAAATCAATACTAGACTATGATTCTAAGCCTCGTCACTCTGAAAACATGAACAATCTAAAAGTTAAGTTTAAAATGACTAAGTTTCAAGATGGCCGGATACCTGTAGGGGAATCAAGATGAATTAAATGAAAACTTTCTTATTCAAGTACTTTTCTTTACATGAGAATCAGAAAATACATTCTGACTACATTTTAAACCAGTCATATAAAACCTGTTTTGAGAATGTATACTAGGTCCATACAATATTGCATCTAGAAACTCTGGCCTTCTGTGTACTCTTAAAATGTTTCAACACAAATTGCGCATATTGCATATATATATATATATATATATATATATATATATATATATATATATAGTAAGCACCATAAAAGGATTGTGCACCATGAATAACACAATATGGATTCAGGAAACAAATCACATAACTTGTCGACTCGAATATTACATAATAAATATCTTAGAATAGTAGCACACAATAAACAACATGAATTAAACTCGAGGAGAGAATCGTGCGTCTTGCCAATTCGAGTGTTACCATGTAAAATACCAAGAGATGGTAGCACGCAATGAATATCAAAGTCAAATCATCATTAATCGAATCGAGCGTCTTGCCGATTCGTAAAACACGATGTAAATGTCAAGGAATAACAGCTCACAATAAATAACAAGATCAAAGTACAATGAAACAAATCGCGCTTCTTTTGCCGATTCTTAAGCCACCATGTAAAATGTCAATAAATGGTAGCGCGAAATGAACAACAAAGTTAAATGCTAATAAAACGAGTTGTGTGTCTTGCCAATTCGTAAAACATCATGTAAATGTCAAGAAATAATAGCGCGCAATGGACAACAATGTTTAAACACCATAAAACGAATCGCGCGTCTTGCCGATTCTTAAGCCACCATGTAAATGTCAAGAAATGGTAGCGCGCAATGAATAACAAAGTCAAACCTTTATGAAATAAATCGTGCGTCTTGCCTATTTGTAAACTACCATATAAATGTCAAGAAATAGTAGCGCGCAAGTAATCTGTTACTTATTTAAGAATTTAAACCAAGAATATGAAAATTCTAAATAACGGTGTCAGGACAGTCCAACCACCGTCTTACCACCTGGAACAATGATCACCAATGAAGGATTAGGGCAGAAGACTGGAAGATCCAAATAGGCCGCTGGGAAAGGACCTCAGGAAGAAGCTGCTGCTCTACACCGGGACCTCTGAATAGTGAGCACTGGGAGCTGGGCCGGCTCCCCCCTACAGAGTCTTGGCTCAGCCCAGAACCACGCCCAGGCACGCTGCAGGGAAAGTCTCCGGAAGGCCCCGGAAAGGGGCCACACCCCAACACACTCCAAAAACCTGCAGCAACACATTGCAAAGGAACAGCACCCGCAAGCACATTAAAAACAAGCCTTCAGGACCGAACTCTGCAATGCAAAAGGCCAAACCACAACACATCAGCACAACGCATAAACTACTTTGTTTTGAGAGTGCTGGGCCTTTGCATCCCTGTCACCAACAGAGCACGCACTGTCCTGGTGTTGACAGTGGTTTGCCAACTGCTTGGTCCTGGGGAGTGCAAAGCCACAGTCTCTCAAATGGGTGGTTTTCCCACTGCTTGGTCCTGGGGAGTGCAAAGCCGCAGTCTCTCTAGTGGATGTTTCCTTCCACTGGTTCTGGAGGGGGCCTTGTGGCCAGTGTGCTTCTTCCTGGCAAGGACGGGCTGAGTGGATGGCTTCCTCCACTGGTTCTGGAGGGGGCCTTGTGCCCAGTGTCCTTCATCCTGGCAAGGAGGAGCTGAGTGGAAGCCTTTTTCCACTGGTTCCGGAGGGGGCCTTGTCCCCAGTGTGCTTCATCCTGGATGGTGCAAGGTCACAGTCTCTCATCTGTGTGTCACACTTACAGGTGTTGCAGGGGCCAAGACGCACTGCAGCCCATGTAATCACCACTACACACTGCTCGCCAGCGGTGACAGCTGCTCAGTGGATGCCAGTTGCGCTGCAGGTGGCGGTGCTATCAGTGGTGGTGGTAGCTTCAAGGCCTTCACCTGCAGCATCGGACGGCTGCCCACTGGGGCTGCTGCTGCTAGCAGTGGTGCTGCTGGCGGTGGTGCATGTGGCTGTGCTGGACGTGGTGCAGGTGGCGGTGCTGGCCGCGGTGCAGGTGGCGGTGCTCAGTGGTGGTGGTAGCCTCCAGGCCTTCACGTGTAGCCTCGATGGCTGCCCACTAGGGCTGCTGCTGCTGGCAGTGGTGCTGGTGGTCCATGTGGCGGTGCTGGATGCGGTGCAGGTTGCGGTGCTGCCGTGGTGCAGGTGGTGGTGCTGGCCGCGGTGCAGGTGGACGAGCTGGCAGTGGTGGTGGTAGCCTCCAGGCCTTCACCTGCAGCCTTGGACGGCTGAAGTGCCATGGCTGGTGTTGTGTGCCCCTTCCTGCCCCTGGCAGATGGTGGTGCCTCCTTGCCTCTACCAGCTGGTGTCTTTTTCTTGCTGGATGGTGGTGCCTCCTTCCCCTTGCTGGCTGGTGTCCCCTTCTTGCCCTTGGTAGGTGGTGGACCCTTCTTGGCCTTGTCAGGTAGTCCTGGCACACTGGCTGGGCTGACAGGTGACTCCTTGGAGCCTGTAACACCTGCAGTTGCTGCAGAAACCACAGTGGCTGTGGACTGGGTGGTTGCAGTGCTGGGCCGGGTTCTGGCCACCCTGGCCTGAGGTGAAGGGCGGGGGGAGATGTAGGGAATAGGTCAATGTTGGCAAGGAAAAGCTTGTTAGGGACACTGGGGTGGGAAGAGGGTGAAGGTTTGGGTGTGGAGGAGGAGGGAGTGGTTGTAGGAGGTGTCTGTCTGCTGTGTTTGGGTGAAGGTGCATGGGCTGGATGCTGTTGTGAGGTTGATGGCTGTTGGATGTCTGAGTGCTTGCGGTTGTGTACTTTGGGAGGAGGGCTCACAGACTCAGTGGGAGAGGACACAGGGGACGTGTGCATGGATGTGGGGTTGGTGACTGCCAGTGAGGGGTGTGTAGTGATAGGCGTGCTGGTGATGGAGGTAGTGGATGAGTATGTAGTGCATGCAGGTGTGAGTGGAGATGCTACTGGGAGGGAGGTGGATGAGGAGGAGAAGGGGGACACAGTGGAGGCAGTGTATGTTGGTGTGTCTTCATGTGGATGGTGCTTGTGTGAGTGCTTGTGAGATGAATTTTGATGCCTGTGTTTGCCTGAGCCACTTCTGTGTGTTGATTTGGGTGATTGCTGGTCTAAAGGTGTGCTTTGGATAGACTGGGGTTGAGGGGATTGGGACTGGGTAGAGGAAGTTGGAGGAGGGAGGCTGGAGACAGGGACAATGGCTGCCATCAGTGCTTTGGCCAGAAACTGGAATGCTCTCTTTTGGGCTGCCACGCCATAGTGAATGCCCTCCAGGTATGCATTTGGTTGTTGCAAAAGCCCTGCTACACCCTGGATGGCATTCAGAATGGTTGACTGCCCAACAGAGAGGGATCTCAGGAGGTCAATAGTCTCCTCACTGAGGGCAGGAGGGCTGACTGGGGCAGGGCCTGAGGTGCCTGGGGCGAAGGAGATGCCCACCCTCCTGGGTGAGCGGGCACGGGAAACACACTGAGGGGCTGCTGGGAGGCGGTGCTGGTACGGGTGGTGGCGCTGTACCTGTAGTTGGGGTGGCCACAGAGGTGTCCACCACCGCCAGGGAACTTCCATCGGAGGAGGAGTCGCTGTCGGTAGTGTCCCCTCCTGTCTCCGTCGTGGTGCTCCCTTCGCCCTCAGTCCCACTGGTGCCCTCACCGTCGTGGATTCGGCCTCCAGGCCCATGGGGGATGCAGCTCCCTCCATCACCGGTGCCTCTGCTCCTCTGCCAGATTATGCTAATGCACACAAGGACAGGTTGACAAAACAAAAAGGGGGGGAGACAGAGGATACACTTGGTCAATGCCAGCAACAACACTACTGTTGGCGTACACAACTCACAGGGAACAGCCCTATGCAACAGGCCATGCACTAACAGTTACAATGCTAGTCACCATCCCATGGGGTACAATGCCTAATGCCATTAGCTGCACATCTGAAACTCACAGGACCCTTCCCAGTAGTAGAGACCCACTAACATTATTGGGGTGGGAGTGCATCCGAGCTTGCCCATCATTGAACATACCATGCCATGTTCGCCATGGACTAGGGGCATCCACAGCCCACATCCCCCACCCAGGTAACACCTTAACGCGCGCAAAGTTATGATTCTGAATCTGTACTCACCACCTTGTGGCTGCTGTGATGTCTTCAAGCGCCCATCCAACTCCGGATAGGCAACCGCCAAGATGCAGAACATCAGGGTATGACGGGCACCCCTTCCTCGTTGGGAGGCCAGCCCCAGTTGGGCTTCCGACGTCTTCCTTGCCCAGCAGTGCAGGTCCTCCCACCATTTACGGCAGTGGGTGCTCCGCCAGTCAAAGACCCCCAGGGTCGCACCTCCTTGGCGATGGCACGCCAAATACCCTTTTTCTGATGGGCGCTGACGTGCAGAAAAAAACCAGCAGAAAAGGTATTAGTTATACCATCCGGATTGTTATACTCATGGCCCAACATATCTCCCCCATCCCCTTACACATATACATTGCCCACCATACAAGCAGCACTCTGCCCAGGACCCATCAGACCCCCTTGTACAGGAGGCTTACACACACAGCAATCCATCCATTCATGGCCCACGCATCATGCTCACAGTGTACTCACCTGTTTGTCTGGAGGACCATAGAGTAAAGTGTACTGGGGTAGGACACCATCCACCAGTCTCTGCAACTCCTCCGAAGTGAAGGTAGTGGCCTTTTCCCTAGACACTCGAGCCATTGTCGCTTCCAGACATAGGTCACAGCAACACTTGAGGTGTAGGTCCTCTCCTGTTGAAGGTCAGGTAGCAAGTGAGTGAACAGATAGAAAATGGCAGTCACGTCTGCGGCGGTGGGTCCTGTCACCACCGGCGTACATCGTCATTGGCTCCTGGAACTCATAGGGCCGAATGCTAACCAATGCGGTGTTGCGCGGCGGTGTGTCGACCGCCGACCGCAACGGCGCACTACGCTAGCGGAATTACCTCATTTCCATTTGTCCCTCCTCACAGGTCAGGTAGCAGCCATTTCAGGGGGGCACAGGCCATGGCACCTAACTGCGTCACAGCAGACATTGGCACATCAACTGACTTACGACGTCACATACTGTTTCTGTAAAGAAAAAATTGCATATTAATGTTGGAATATGTGTGTATATGACCTTCTGTTCATCGTTTTTCACCCTAGAGTTCAACCACTGAGGATGAATAGGAGATGGAGACATCTCCCCTTGTACAGACCCCTGGTGGACTTGGCGACAGTGGAGGACAGGCACATTATCCTGACCTACAGACTAGATAGGGCCACAGTCAAAGAAGTGTGTGACCAATTGGAGCCAGACCTGATCTCAGCTATTCGCCACCCCACAGGCATCCCCCCCTCTAGTGCAGGTCCTGTCGGTGGTCCATTTCCTGGCAAGTGTATCCTTCCAAGCGACAGTGGCCATGGCATCATGGATGTCACAGCCTAAGTTCTCAAACGTGCTGACCAGAGTGTTGTCTGCCCTGCTGAAACATATGCGCAGCTACATTGTATTGCCCCAGGTGGAGGGTTTGGTCACAGTGAAGGCTGACTTCTATGCACTGGGACATATCCCCAACATCATTGGTGCCATTTAGGGTACACATATTGCATGTGTCCTCCCGCGGAGAAATGAACAAGTGTTCAGAAATAGAACAAGCTTTCACTCTCTGAATGTGCAGATGGTGTGTTTGGCAGACCAGTACATCTCCCATGTCAATGCAAAGTATCCTGGCTCTATGCATGATGCCTTTATCCTGAGCAATAGCAGCATCCCATATGTGCTTTCTCAACTCCAGAGGTCCCGGGTGTGGCTAATAGGTGAGCCCATGATCCCCACCCAGTTGATGCAGGTATATGGGTGTTGGTTTGGCCCTAAGGGTGAGTGTGTGGCTAACAGGTATCCCTCGATATCTGCAGGTGACTCTGCTTACCCGAACCCCTCATGGCTGCTGACACCAGTGAGGTATGCCAGGACAAGGGCAGAGGAACGTTACAATGAGGCACATGGACGAAAAAGGAGGATCATTGAGCGAACCTTTGGCCTCCTGAAGGCCAGATTCCGGTGCACCCATCTGACCGGTGGATCCCTGCACTACTCACCCAAGAAGGTGTGCCAGATCATCGTTGCATGTGGCATGTTGCGCAACCTGGCCTTGAGACGCCAGGTGCCTTTTCTGCAGAAAGATGAGCCTGGGGATGGTCATGTGGCAGTGGTGGAGCCTGTGGACAGTGACGAAAAGGAGGCAGAGGAAGATGATGTGGCCAACAGAACTACACTAATTCAACAGTACTTCCAGTGACACACAGGTAAGGCACTGTAACTTCACCTTCCATTGCAGTTTTGTTTTTGACATTGAACATGGCAACCTGAATTCCCTATTTCTATGGCCACTTACTGTACCCTTTGGCATCTCTATTTTCAGATCTCTGTGCCCCACTCTGGCTCCTGGTGTGTTTACTGCTGCCCACTACACATCATACTTATGTAAATATTACAGTGCATTTGAATTGCAATGTTTACATTTTGTGAAACTAATACATTTGTCAAACAATTGACAGACTCCATATTTTGTTCCAAAGGTGTTTATTTTGGTGCTAATAAGTGGAGTGGGCATTGCAATAAGCTGGGTTTCTGTTTTAGGAAAGTCCAGGGTAGAGTCCAGTGTATTTGTATCACAGGTGCGTTGTCCAAGGGGGCATAGGAAGGGGAGTTGAAGGTGTACAAGGTGACAGAGTGGGACAGAAGGGTGACAATCAGGAGGGTCTCATTTCCTGGTGGGGGTCTTGGCAATTTTCTGTGGCTTGTGCTTGGATCGCAGTTACCGTTTGCAGGGTGCTTCTCCTTCTGCAGGGGGTAAGGAGGTGGTGGCCTGTTGGTCCTGTGGCGGGGCCTCCTGTCCACTAGCGTCGGTGGAGGGCTGTTCTTCGGTTTGGTTAGTGTCAGGGGCCCGTTGGTGTGCCACTGTCTCCCTCATGGTGTTGGCCATGTCTGCCAGCACCCCTGCAATGGTGACCAGGGTGGTGTGGATGTCCCTCAGGTCTTTCCTGATCCCGAGTTACTGTCCCTCCTGCAGCCACTGGGTCTCCTGAAACTTGGCCAGTATGTGGCCCATGGTCTCCTGGGAATGGTGGTATGCTCCCAGGATGTTGGTGGTGCCTCGTGGAGAGTCGGTTCCCTGGGCCTGTCCTCCCCCTGTCGCACAGCAGTCCTCCCAGCTTCCCTGTTGTCCTGTGCCTCTATCCCCAGAATCATGTGCCCACTGCCACTGACCCCAGGTCCCTGATGGTCCTGTGTTTGTGGGGTTGCCTGGGGTCCCTGTAGTGTTGGACACACTGCTGATTGATGTGTCCTGGGGACGGAGGGATGGGCCCTCTGGGTGGATGCTGTGGTGGTGTTTCCTGAGGAAGGAGGCTCTGTGGTGGGTTGGGACTGTGCCTGGGTCACTGACTGTCCAGAGGTCCCTATTGGGCCAGGTTGGTCGTCGTGATCCATGCGTGCAGAGCTAATATCATCACGGTGGGCCTCTTCGGGGGGGGGGGGGCTGGATGTGGCTGGCACCTCCTCTCCAGTGACGTTGAGTGGGGATCTTGTGCGGATGTAAATGTAGTGTTTTTGTATCTGCGTGTGCCATCTTGTGCATGGATATGTTTCCCTCTATTGTTGTTATTAGCAAGGCAGCTTTACTTGTGTGAGCTGTGATTGGTTTGGCTAAGTGATTGTCACTAGTGTGCATGTGGGGATAAAGGGTGTCCATGCAGGTCTGTGATGGGGTCCATGCATTGGTGTAGCATGCAGGTCTTGGTATTGGGAAGGATGGGGTGAAGGTAGGGGTAGGAGTTTGTGATGGCATGCAGGTAGGGGGGATAAAGTAGTAAAGATTTGACTTACCAGAGTTCAGTCCACCTGCTACTTCTGCGAGGCCCTCAGGATGCATGATCGCCAAGACTTGCTCCTCCCATGTTGTTAGTTGTGGGAGAGGAGGTGGGGGACCACCGCCAGTCCTCTGTACAGCAATATGGTGTCTTGCAACCACGGAACGCACCTTCCCCCGTAGGTCGTTCACCTCTTCTTGATGTCATCCCTTGTTCTGGGGTGCTGTCCCACGGCATTGACCCTGTCCACGACTCTCCACCATAGCTCCATCTTCCTAGCAATGGACGTCTGCTGCACCTGTGATCCGAATAGCTGTAGCTCTACCCAGATGATTTCCTCCACCATGACCCTTAGCTCCTCCTCTGAGAAACTGGGGTGTCTTTGTGGTGCCATGGGTGTAGTGTGAGTGGTATGTGTGAGGGTGTGTGGGGTGATGTGTTGGGGTGTGTGCTCTGAGGTGCCTGGATGGTGTATGGGTGATGGTGTTTTGTGGCTCAGGTTCAGTGGGTGCTCCTGGCTTGTCTCTCTCTCACTTGCCAAAATCCTTGGGTCGTAAAGGGTTGTGGCAGTCTTTGTAGCAGCACAACAGTCCTTCTTCATGGCAGAGAATCCAGTGGTCCAGAGGAGTACTGAAGAAACAGTGTCTGAGAAGCAGTATTTATAAACAGTTGTGCCTTTGAAGAGGGTAGAAGGTTCCAGAGGCATGCATTTGAAGTCCACGGGTGTCCTGCCTTCCATGCCCAGGCCCCAGACTAACTATCGTGGGTATGCAGCCCTTTGTTTGGATATATGACACAGCCTATTCAAATGAAAGTGGGGCTGGGCTCAATTCTTCCCACCCATCCATACAGCCACACCTAAGCTCCCCATTGTGTATGGGTGTCTAAAAGGAATACACAAAGCTCAACTGTCCGCTACACCCAGTCATGTGACCCAGAGACCGGCTGTATCAAAAAGAAAATTTTAGGCATAGCAACATTTTTGTTTTGCCAGGTCAAAATGGCAGTTTAGGACTGTACACACAGGCTCTGTAATGGCAGCCATGAGACATGTTTACCTGGCTACTTAAGTGGGTTGCACAAGCATTGCTGCAGTAGTAGCATTTAATTTGCAGGCCCTGGGCAAATATAGTGCCAGGTTACTAGGTGCTTACAAATACATTAGATATAGACCAATTCTACAAAGTTTTAAGATGAGAGCATACACATTTAATGACTGGTTAGCAGTGGTAAAGTGCATAAAGTCAGAAAAAAATCAGCAAAAATGGGGGAGTGAAGGCAAAAAGTCTGGGGATGACCATGCATAAATGGCCAAGTCGATCACTACCCTTGATATACTAGTGGTGTTAAAATTCCTTTGGTGTATGAACTAGGTAAGTGTTATGAATTTTGAGGAACTTGATATGCGATTTTTTTTGCATACAAGTGAACATACCTACTGTCTCCTTCTCGAGTCATAACAGCCATAAAAATGTACTTTCATCTTCAAATATATGGACTAATAATTCTCCAGAGCCTGTGAACTAGGGGCGGAAGTCTAGAATTGTGTCTCTTTTTGATAGAATTATACGTTTTTTGTTTCATTTATATGATGGACTAACTACAATTTCTGGCATAAATAGATACATTTTTTGTGTAATAAGCATTATTTACTGAATGCAGTATGATGTATCACCGCTTGAGCTGTTTTCTATTGTGTATTGGCAATCAGTTCTAGATTGCATTGCAGATTTGTAAATGTGATCTCTTTGTATTGTTACGGTTTGGAATACGTTTATCTCGATTGTCTGTAGACAATTAGCTAAATATTGTTTTGAAGTATGTATATTTGAATTTTATATCGTTACAGTCTCGAGACAGCGACAGAAGTCACAAAACACACGTTGTTTGTACATATACTGAAGAAATACACCACAAATTACTGTATTAACCTTGGATAACTGTATTATGGATATCGTATTGAGATGATATTTCCTTCATAAAAGAGTTATTAACTTGTGGATTTAGTTATTGCATAAAGAAATTATTCAATTCTATAAATAAAGTGCTGAAATTTAGACTGAAACGTAATTGTCTCCAGCATTTGTTTGCGGTGCCCCCACACTCATAAAATATTTCTTGTCATGTTCACAGTAGGTGTGTGTGTATGTAAGGAGATCTGCGTTGGCATGTGTTTGGGCTGCACAAAAAATACGAAGTTTAGAAATATAGGTGGCATTCAGTATTTTTCCAAAAGTGAAAGAAATACCAAATTGAAGGAAATAGCTAAAGGGTGGTAGTTTGGGATAACACTGCCCAAATTCTGCTAGGGTTTGGCTTTGAAGTCACTAAGAAAGTGACTTTTGTAAAACGATTTTAATACATTTTATTAGATAGAAATATACAGCTTCAACGAGTTCATTAAATAATTGCGAAAACACCTCTGAATTCAGAATAACTTGAATCATAATCCTATAAATACAAAACGCATTACAATTTGAGCCTGTATGAAACCATATGTTTCCTTCACATTTGATTGGTCCATTTTCTAATTTGAATTATATTTTGCTCCTTTTCCTGTCTCTATACAATAACAACATTTTATCAGATAATCTAAAGATGGGGGCGGTATTATCATCAAGCACATAGGAGGAAATGTGCCCCTGAAAAGATTAGGATTAAAACAAATGGCATATTCAGTTAAATAAGTTGTCTTGAGACATGATATTAATTGAAACCATTGCGTTTTACTAAAGATTAATACCATACAGAAACTAAAATATTGTTTATATAGTCAAAATCATAATAATCTCATATGCAGGGAGTTAACATAAAACTCAGTCAAATGCAGCATGAGGTCTAATTTAAGGTCAGGCTTCACATTTAATCTAAATAATAAGCACGAGAGAGTCAGGCATGGAATCAGGAGATCCAAGCGGTCTCATCCCTAAAATGAGCCCTCTTGCACAGCAAAATACATAGTGAAAGCACCAGTCAGCATGGGGTGAGCAAAAGATACATAGAATCTGCAAATTATAATACAGAATAAAATGCAACCATACTAATGCCAACCCCTAAATGGGTAATAATTAGTCCCCATTTGCGCTAAATTCATTGAATGTGACAGTACAAATCTTGTTACAAGTAAAGCAATGACAAACTGATGAAATGAATGGGCTCACTGAGCTTTAGGCAAGAAGAACTTTGAACAGCAACATTTGAGAGGAAATCTTCCTCCTCTGGAGCTCACCATGAAATCACAGTTGCATTTAATTAGGGATTTGCTCTACCTTTTAATCTGGCTTCTCCCTCCACCCATTGTATTCTTTTTCAACTAGAGAAATTGTTGTTTTTATTGAAGCTAAATCTCAGTTTACATTCAAACAATGCATCTTTTATAACTTATTTTATGTTGTAATATTCTTCGGCATTTATGTGTATTTGTATGTCATCTAATCTGTTGGAACGAACAAGGATCCCTCTGCATGGCTCTGGAGAGAGTATCATACTGTCCTGAGATCACCATAGCAAGATTTCGAGTGTTGACCCTCATATCAGTTCATAAGATGCTCATGACGTGTGCAGAGACCTGTTTTGACAAGAAATTAGATCCAGGGTTGGCCTCTGACGTCAGAAGGTCACACCACGTGCACCTTCTATCCTTTTCACCTCCATTGAATGCTGCAAACTGACTGTAGTGCCAACAATACCAATTTCGTAAGCAGGATAGGCCTTTTTACATGTTGACTGCTAAGGAGAGGATTTATTGGTATCTCCCATCGTTTTCAATCGTGTGCCAATCCCTACATCTAGGCCCTTCATTCATCTGTGTGTGAGATGAGTATCACATGTGTGTGCATATATGTGAGTTAAAGGTGTGCGTGAAATATTTATGATGTATGTGGCCATGGCCAAACTGGGTTTCATTCTGAATGTGTTCAAATCCAGTGATAGCTAAGATGGGGGGAGAGATAGAGTCCAGGTGACTGTTGAATTGGAAGGTGGCTTTAGACATTCAAGGGATCGTTTTAGGAGGCCACACCAGAGAGTGTTCAGCAACCTTTTCTGACCCTTTGTTTTCTGTGAGGGCAATTCTCATGAGTTAACAGGTAGTTGGATGGGACAACCTGCACATCTTCCATGCCTTTAGTTTGGATTTCTCCTGAGATTAGACTCTCAGCTCAATCCCACCTCCCTGCTCACATTTTTAATAAGGACAATGACCGGACTCTCCTGCTTAGAATTCTCAAAGATACAGAAATAGTCACAGAAAGAAACTGCTGGAATGCACAGTCTGTCTGAAACTTGGGTATAAATATGGTACAGAAACTTTCAGTCCGGGTGCCTAAATTGTTTTACCATGCTTCTGTGGCCAGATACAGCTTTGTTACAGTGACACAGTCTGGGTCCAAACTGAGGTGGCATGGTGTGCAAAATAACAATGGGTTGGGATGCAGCCCCAAGTTATTAGCAGTTGCTGAGACTAATTCTTGCATTCCATCCATCTCTTTTTGTATACTTTAGTATGCCGCCTTAAGTGGAAGGGGTATGCCAAGACGTGGGTCCTGTACACACTGTATCACAGGAACCAAGCTCCACCCAGCTGTTGAGCCCATAATAAGGGTAAAACTAATTGTGGGTTGCTTGTGTTCTGATTCAGGGAGGACTTGGCTTGGCAGTTCAGTCATTGAAACAGGGTCAAGATTGATTTGCATATAGCTGGGTCCAAACAGAGGTGGCATGCTGTGCAAAATGACAATGGAGTGGGGTACAACCTAAGTAATTACTAGTGGCTAAGGTTAATTCAAGCACTTTTTGTATACTTTAAAGTGGGACAGGTATGCCCAGATAAGCGTCCCATGCACACTGGACCCAAGCTAGACCTCGTTGATGAGCCCATATCAAGGGCAAAACAGGTCTTGGGTTGATTGTTCTTACAGTTCAGGGAGGACCTGGTTTGGCAGTTTAAGCTGTACTGTTCTTTTGGAGCATGGTCAAGACCGATTTGCATACAGCTGGGTCTAAACTGAGGTGGCATTATATGCAAAATAACAATGGACAGTAGTTACCAGTGGCTGAGATTAATTGAAGCATACCATCCATCACTTTCTGTATACTTTAGACAGTCACAAAAAAGGCACGGCATGCTGAAGAGACTGCACAAACGTGCCTGGACAGGATGTACTGTGAAATAGGCGTTTGCGATACGGCTTCTTTCCCACAGGGTGGAATTCGAAATTTGTTGCTGTAGACGCAGGTGTAAGAGCTCCGGTCCACACGCAAAGAGGATTTAGTAACAAAAGAAAGGTTTATTCTGCACTGCACATAACGTCCCAGCTCCTTGCCAACCGCTTCCCCAATGACATTTTTTTCCCAACTATCTTTCTTCCATCTCATTACATTCCAACCCCCCAAGGTTCCTTAAAGGAAACCCCATACCCACATTTCCCCCCTTAAACAGACTAAAACAACAAAACAAAACACATAGGAAAATTCAATAAAAATAATTAAAGTACATCAATTCTCCTTATTCACACGTAGTCCATCAAACGAGTAGACATTTTCCTGGAACGACCTTCAAGCTTTACTCTTAAGGCTATGGAGTCTTCCTTCCAACTCTCCTCCACCCCATTCAGTTCATCCATCTCCCCGCAATCAACTCCATCTGGAATCTCACACTCCTCTATTCCAGTACATGCACCATCCAGGCTTTGGTCCTCAGAAACAGGCTCATCACCCCTTTTGTATACAATTGGTCCCGGAACATCAGAGTGTCCCTTCTGAGTTCCCCCACATTCCGGAAAACTCTTAGCCAATTTACTCACATTCCAAACTTTACCATCTTGTGTAACCACTTTTTTCCTAAACACTTTTACCACTTTCATGGGCTTACCAAATCTAGACATACCTTTCCTTATCAAACCGGGCTTCCTCACCCTGACCCAATCTCCCACAACACAATTGGGATCTTTTACTCTCCACTTTCTATCATACACCTCCTTGCTCTTCTCTTGCTTCAGTCTCACATGATCCCTTATCCTTTCCACATCAACACTCTCATGCTCTTTGCTGTGCTTCTTTTTAAACCACCATGGACAGAGTTTGGATACAGGACCCCTACCCCTCAGTAACCTAAACAGACTAACTCCAGTGGTACTATGAGGAGTGATACGATAATACCATAACTTCTCTCTCACTTTCTCCTTCCACAACCCACCAACACAACGTGCCCAACAAATACACTCCTTCAAAACCCGATTGAATCTCTCAACCTGTCCATTCTCTTGTGGTTCATATAACAAAGTAGTGGCCTGCTTAATATTACAATACTTGGGAAATTTTCGCATCTCCTTCGACACCAATTGAACACCATTGTCCGATACTATCGTCTCTGGATATCCCTCTTTGGCAAACACCTCTTTGAAAAACTCAATTACAACCGCCGCAGTGACATGCGGTACAAATTTCACCTGAGGCCACTTAGAGTGATAGTCCACTAACACCAAAGCAAACCGAGCCTCGTAAGGCAAAAACAAAAATGGACCAGAAATATCAAAACCCAGTTTTTGCCAAGGATATTCAGGCCACTGCACCGGACGCAATGGGGCTGGCACTGTCCTCAACATCTTGTCAGCACTCACACATACTCCACACTCCCTGACCGTCCTTGTCCATACCTGGCCACCAAAGGGAAGTACGTATAAGCCTTTTCATGGATGACATCCCAGGATGCCCTTCGTGTGCCAACTTCAAAATGGCAGCTCGCATACCTTCGGGTGGAACACATTTCCCTCCTTTGAACACAAGTTCATTTTCAATTTCTAATTCATCTTTTACCTTAAAGAAAGGCATCACTTCTCCCAGAATACATTCTTTCCTTGGCCAACCCATCCTCAAATATCGTTTCACCTCTTGTAAAGTCAAATCTCCCTGATCTTTATCAAGCCAATACTTTTCTTCAATAGCTTTAAATTCTTCAGAAATAAACTGCAACACCCCAGACACAATATCAGAATCACTATATCCGCACTCCCTCCGAACATCTGAATCATTCTGAGGAAGACGTGACAGACAATCAGCCACAACATTTTTCTTTCCTGGCACATACTCCACTTGAAAGGAATACTCCTGCAACTTCGAGACTAATCTTGCAATACGGGCTGTCGCATTCCACCCTCCACCCGGGGACAGAAAACCCAGCAAGGGTTTGTGATCTGTTTGGAGAATAAAGCGTGAACCCCAAATGTAATTCCGGAAATGCTCAATTGCCCAGACACAAGCCAATAATTCCTTCTCGATTACTGCATACCTTCTTTCCATATCGGTTAAAGTGCGTGAAGCAAAAGTAACATTCCACATATCTTTGCCACTTTTCTGGGACAACACACCACCCACACCATACATGCTAGCATCCAGCGTTACTCTACACTGAGCCTGAACATTAAATGGTTTGAGCATAGGTGCACTAGCAATTTCTTTTTGGATAGCCTCAAATGCACTCTCCTGCCTCTCAGACCATACATACTCCACATTTTTCCTCATCAGTTCCCTCAAGGGTTCCATTTTAGTAGCAAAGTGTTCAATAAATTTGCTGTAATATTCGCACAATCCTGTAAATGATAACAGTTTTTTGCGACAGTCTGGGGCAGGTGCATTGACAATGGCTTTGACCAGAGACTGTTTAGGAACAACTCCCTCACCAGAGACAGTGTGTCCCAGATAATCAACAGATTCAGCAAAAAAATGACATTTTTTAAATTTCAAAGTCAAACCACTCATGCTGAATACTTCACACACCCTAACTAAGTGACTCTTGTGTTCCTCTTCATCTTTAGAATAAATTAACACATCATC
The DNA here is from genome assembly GCF_031143425.1 of Pleurodeles waltl. Lineage (NCBI taxonomy): Eukaryota > Metazoa > Chordata > Amphibia > Caudata > Salamandridae > Pleurodeles > Pleurodeles waltl. Next base: position 860,603,130 of record NC_090446.1, on the reverse strand, counting down.
TTGGAAACACTTCACAAACTTGTCCATGTCCTTGAATTAATGAAACATGGCCCTCTGAAATACCGATGCCGCAGAGGCCAACCCAAAAGGCATTAGTCTGAATTGGAACAATCCCTGAGGAGTAACAAAAGCAGCCAGATGCCTAGAATCCTCAGTGAGCTCAATTTGATGGTATGCTGACCTCAAATCTAGTGTGGAATTTTTTTTTGCTCCATCAAGCAGACTAAGCACTTCATTTATGTTGGGTAAAGGATGACAATTGACTATAATATTAGCATTCAACGCTCTCAAATCCACACATAATCTCAAAGAATTATCCGATTTCCTTGCCAAAACAATAGGTGAAACCTATTCAGATGACTCAATCTCCTCAATAATTCCATCCTTAACCATTTCCATCAACATATCTTTCAATTCTTCACGCACCCCAATAGGAACTTTCCTTAACTTTTGCACTACAGGTTTAGAATTTCCTTCAATTTAATCTTGTGACTATAATCTTTCAGCTTGCCCAAAGTATCGGAAAACACATGTGGAAATCTAGAGACAACAAACTTGGCCTTGTCACTTTCCTCGACCAACATTACGGGTTCCCGAGCCCTGGGATTCAAAATTATCGCCAACTCTGCTTGGTCTCTCCACCCCAACACATTAACTCCTCTCTCAGCCACATACAATTTGATCTGTGCCGAACGGTCCTTAAAATAGATCATCGTTTTTACACACCCAATGATATTAATAGCAGTACCCTCAAATCCTTCTGCAACAAAATCAGAGCATGCTAAATTTGACATATCCCACACCTCACTAAATTTCTGAATAAAATAATCCCACGTGATGATAGCCCAAGGGGATCCAGAATCCGCCATAAGTTCCAGTTCACGACCTTCAATAAGAACTTTACATTTTGGTTGTTTCACAACATTCCCTATTTTGTTCCCAGAATCATTCTTGACAGACAACACCACTCCTCTCTCTCTCTCCTCCCAGATGCACGCGACTTTGTTCTTACTGTCACTATCAGCCTTCTTAACTTCTTTACAAACTCTCACAAAGTGCCCTATTCTTCTACACTTTTTACATTCTTTTACAATTGTCGGGCACTGCGGAAAAATTAGTCAGATGATTAGAACTGCCACAACGATAACATAAGAGTCTGTTAATTTTAACATTTTTGTCATCTTTTCTGTTCCACGTAGTCTTCCTTGTCATAGTATCGCTGGTAGATCCACCACCACCAACCGCTCCAACCACATCCATGTCCGACAATTTATTCTTCTCAGTCTATTGCACCGACTTCATCCATTTCTCAGACTGTTCCAACGCTTTAGCGGTATTTATCACATCTTGTAACTTCAGATCACCCATGACCCACAATTGTTCTTGGATTCTCCTGCTCCTGACGTGAACAATAATCTGATCTCTAATCATTTCATCAGTAATGGGTCTAAAATTTCAGTGCATGGAAAGACCACGTAACCCTGTCAAAAACTCATCAAATGTCTCATCCAATTGTTGGCTTCTAGTATAAAACTTGAACCTATTTAAAGCTATGCTTGTAATAGGTTTGAACCTATTCTCCAGTTTATTCAAAGCATCCTGAAATACATCTATTTCATCATCCTGAAGGACTCCCGGTGGAAGTGTTCTGAAAATAAGCTGTCCTTCAGAACCAAAACAGTGTAACAAAATATTTTTCTTCCCTTCCTGCGTCGTCCCTTCTTCATCAGTGGCCTTCAAATAAGTTAAAAATTCTTCTTTCCATCTAGACCACGGTATGGGGGGGTCCCCTTTAAGTTGCAGAAATTTTGCTGGTGGCTCAAAGTGCATCCTTCTTGAGAAATAGTACTTCTTTCTCTCTTTATTGTTATTTAACACTTTATAGTTATTTTGTTAGTATTTTATTACCTTTTCTTATGTATAAGAAGAAAAGGAGAGTAAGAAGAAACAATTAAAAAAAAACTACCATGAAACAGAAAAATTCCTCATGACCTTCTTTCCTGTAAACTGGATAACTGGAAACGTGAAAAACACATGAGAGACAGGACCGGAGAGTACAACAAACGTAGTTGTCTGTTAAACTTCATGCGAGCACTTGTTTGTTTCTCAATCTAACGAAGAGCACAGCGATAACAACAAGTAACCCTGAAAAGAATCCTCAGCGCGAGAGTGAGGCGAGGGTGCACACTCGTGGAAAGCAGAAAACATGTCTTAAGTGCGCGGACGATGTAAACAGGAGGTGCGTCAGCGCAAGGACGATGTGAACAGGATTGAACAGGATTGAGCGTGTTTCAAATTACGCTCATACAACAGCTGACAGCAATTTCAGCGGAGCGGTAGCTTTGCTAAGCAACCGTCACCCGCGTTAAAGCCTTCCCCTTAACGTAGAGTGAAAAACAAAATAACAAACGTACTTGCTCAATGGGGGGTTTCAATCATTGAATATTGCCACTGACATTCAGGCGTGCTCATTGGAAAACTTCATCGGCATACACAGCGGGAGGCAGTCCTCCAGGATACAAAGTAATCGGCATACACAGCGGGAGGCAGTCCTTCAGGACACAAAGTAATCGTCCTCCAGAATAGGTGTGTAGCTCGTCCACATCCTCGTTGCCAAATTTTGTAAGAACTCCGGTCCACACGCAAAGAGGATTTAGTAAGAAAAGAAAGGTTTAATCCGCACTGCACATAACGTCCCAGCTCCTGCTCAACCGCTTCCCCAATGACATTCTTTTCCCAACCTTCTTTCTTCCATCTCATTAAATTCCAACCCCCCAAGGTTCCTTAAAGGAAACCACATACCCACAAATATAACAGCAGGACTTATCACTGTCCGGATTGGATGTCATCAACCACTTGAGATACGCCAGTTCACTGTAGGATATAGGCTCCCATTGGCTTGGATTAGACTAACTGGAGATTACTATGGGGGTTATTCTAACTTTGGAGGAGGTGTTAATCCGTCCCAAAAGTGACAGAAAAGTGACGGATTTACCACCAGCCGTATTACGAGTCCATTATATCCTATGGAACTCGTAATACGGCTGGTGGTATATCCGTCACTTTACCGTCACTTTTGGGACGGATTAACACTCCTCCAAAGTTAGAATAACCCCCTATATTCTCGATCACTGATATATGTCCACCCTTACCATTTGGGCTTTCTTGTTTACTCTGGACAGGACTATAGCCGGATATTTGGTGCCCTTTTTGGATCATTCCCTCCATCAACCATGTGTCTATTCACTACTTGATACCTTGAAAAACTCACTGACGAAACATATCAGCTGTTGTGTTGAAAATTTGACTAAGTGGAAGAACTTACCATGTTCAATAAAATAAAGAAATTGAACTACGCTTGAGCTTCAACAAGTTTTTGGACTTTGGTGTGCATTTGGTATTCTTTAGACTTAATTACCATTTTTGATTGACTGAAAACGTCATCGGTCTTTCTACTTACGTTACAACACTCTGTGAAAGGGAATATTACCTCCACTAGTTATGCACATAAACATTTTACTTACGGTTTGCAACTCTAGCACTGATTAAATGTTCTTCTATCTGTTAACTTAAAACAGAAGTTAGCCAATAGAAGTACACATTAACAGTTAGGTGATTAATCTTTTTGCAATTTTTGATGTGGAATGCCAGCTAACAAGTTAATTAGTTTCCCAAGTACTCAATGCAGCCAGGGGGATGGGGAAATATTCAGCGATGGAGAAGAAAAGTTAGCAGTGAGTACTTCTGCTCTACTGTATTCCCAAAGAAACACTGAAGAGAGAGAAATGAACAATAACCTTACATTGTGAGATAGGTAGCAGATAATAATACAGTATCTTCATGTTTTCATGCAGTTAATTAGATGGCCCCTCTCCTGACTCTTCATTTTCTCGCTGCAGTACTCGCAGATGCCCATGCTGACTAGAAGAACAAATTGGAGGGGACTAGTGAAGTCATCACAAGAGATGAAATGGCCATGGTGGGAAAACCAAAGTTGGGGTTGACAGCAATGATCTCCCTTGTGGTGGTTGTGAGGTTTCAGGAAGGCTGGATAGAGACATTATAGTGGGGCCATAGGGGGCACCCTCATGTTGTGAAATTGGTATCTCTGAGGACAGGAGTGAGTTATTTGCAGTGCATGTGACAGATGCAAAGTAGAAAAAGATTGCCAGGAAAGGAGAGTCATGGAAGAGGAGAATCCTAGAAATATCCACCCAGAATGATTAAACACTGCAGCAGACTAGGTGGAAGCAGGAAGTACATAGATCAAAGGAATACCAGGTGGGAACAATCAAATCACTGAGGGCCTCATGTACAAGAATCTGATGCATCAGCAACGTCGCGTCAGATTTCTTACACCTGTCGCAAATGCCCTAACATGCCATGGATGCCCTGTACAGAGCTCCATAGAGCAAGTTTTCACAGGTGCATCATACATTCTCATGCATCTGTTGGCGCTAAAGTGACGCATTGCTGATGTTACATCATAAAGCTGATGCAACTCCAGGAATGCATCCGAACACAGAGGAGAGTCCTATGTTGAAAGCCCAGTGTCAATCCTTATGCCTTGTCTGAGCAGGCATAAGAATTCTGCCACAGTCAAATCGCAGAGTGATGCAGTGAAAAGTTGTAAATTTCACTGTCAGTTCTACATGGCTTTTTAATGTGGGAATGCCTACCCTGCATACATTATAACTGGGGCAGGTATGATGTGACTCAGGCCTCTATAAACTGAAACACTGGGCCAAATGCATCAGTTTGTAGATATGGAGCAGTGTGGGGCACTCATTGCACCGCTGCTAAGTCCAAAAAAAAGTGAGGGCCTCATTTACAACAATCTGATGCATCAGCATTGAAGCATCAGATTTCTTGTGCCTGTCGCAAATGTCTTAACAATGGCATGGAAGCACTGTATTCACAATACAGCGCTCCATGGCGCAAGTTTTCACTGATGCCTCAGGTGCATTTTTTGGCACTAAAGTGACGCATTTGCTGGCGTTATGTCATAAAATTGACGCAACTCCAGGAATCACCAGAACACAGAAGCGAGGCCCACATTAAATGTTAAGAGTCTGGTGTCAATCCTTATGCCTTGTCTGAGTAGGCATAAAAATTGTGATGCAGTTAAGTAGCAGAGAGATGCAGTGAAAATGTGTAAATTTCACTGCAACAGTTCTGAGAGTCTTTTACTGTGGAGTTGCCTGTCCTGCATACATTATATCTGGCACAGATACAATGTGAAGCAGGCCTCTGAAAACTAACTCCTTTGAGCCCAGGGCTTTAGTTTGTAGATCTAGAGCAGTGTGGAACAGATTGCTCTACGATTGTGTTACAAAAAACCTGACGCAGCGCAAGCTCCTTGTAAATAAGGCTCTCAGTGTTTTCTGCTGCTCATTACCCCCGCTGTTTTTGCTGCTCACCAACCATCTAAATCAAGACTTCTGAGCATGAACATATAGGCAGGTTTGAAATCCGAAGGCACTGCCCGCTGTCTAGACATCTTCTATACCATCAACCATACACTCCAATCAAGAGACTAGGGGTGTGCCAAATGTCAATCACTTTTGAAATAGGATTTTGCCACCTTTGTTCCCTTCAGAAATTGGTTCGCCACTTGGCTTATCCTAAGAGAGTCAGTGCTATCAGCGAATGAGTGTTCTTTCGCTGAGAGTGTGCTGATAGATCTATCCAGGTTACCTCTGCAGCAGTAAAATGCTTGTAGAAACAGCGAATTACTGCTGTTCCTATCAAGGAGAGATCACATTGAATGCACCCTGAATTTTTACATTGGATTCCAGTGACACAACCGTCTGTCTTTAATGCTAAATACCTTGGGCCGCATTACAGAAAAATTGTGCGAGTGCACTAACGAGGGTAAACCACTTAGCAGTCAGTTGCTGATTATGTTGTACCAAATGGAAATGAAGCCGATTATACAGAAAGGGTTTGAATTAGGGTAAAAATGAAAAAATATACTAAGGAACGTTAGATAAACATATATAACAAGCATTAATCTTTTACTATCTAGGACAGAGATCTTACTAGTGAAACCGCAGTTCATCAACACGTATTTTTTATGTTATTTTTTATTTTGAACAGAGGCTATTGATTTTGTCTGACAGTGTCCCATATTTTTTATTTAGTGAACACAGCAAATAATATGAAATCAGTATGTGCCATTTTTGTCCTGATGCAAATATTGTTTATTTCATTCCATTCCATATTACGCAAGGAACACTAAATGTGCAAATTAATTTTACGTTTTTGGCATCAGTGCATAATAAAGCTAAACCTTGTGCAGAACAGTTCTATACTTTATCAAGCACAAGCTCGCTACAGTCAAATTAGAAATCCTATATCTAAAGAATCTCAGCTGGGTTACAAACCAGAACTTCCTTCTCCACATTCATTTGCTACTAAGAGTAAAATTAAATTCAGAGGGAACCTCCTGACCCTTCATACACAAAGTACTAAATCTGAATATTTAATATTACTCATTTGAAATGGTGCAGATTTACTACCTTTTGCAATTTAATTACATGCCCTGTAGTACTCCTGAAAGTCTCATCATTTGGTCATTGGAGTTGCGAGGTTGCCATGGGCCCTAGTGCAAGCAAAGTAACTGGTCCTCCTCACTAGTGTGACATCTCTGTCTGTCAGCTGCTCTCAGCCTTCCTCAGCTCCTTGGAGACACTGCATCTGCTATAACAAAACTCACTACCATTGTCATATGCATACTAATAGATCTCCAATCCTCCACTGCATTTCTGCAAGTCAAAGCCATAGCCCTTGAAAATATTACCAAAGCCAGGATCAGCCCTTGAAAAGTGCATGCATGCAAAGTCATAACATGCAGGGACCCCATACACATGCTGCTGTCCTCGTATAGGCACATCCCTCATGCTGCACATGCACAGGCCTATGCCTCACTCTGTCTTTTATGAGCTCAGTGTAAGTGGTCTACAGGTTGAAAGTTGTGCATGTGTGAGGACAATGTTAATCTTGCAATCACACAGATAAATCCATCACAATGCACTCACAAAACATTGTGCCTATCTTAAACTCGCACAATTCCACTGCTCACATAAAAGTGCACCGTTCACAAGGAAGGCGCAGAGTTTGGACAGATGGTGGCATAGGAGACACAGATTGGTGCATCTGGTGCATCTGTTCATGAGCGTAATTCAAAGTTCTTGAAGTGAGTACACTGAAGCCTGTATATCCAGTGTGATTATCTAATCTCTCACACGTCACACTTGGACCAGCACTGCAGCCTATGTGAGTCTGAATTTTTGGGACTTTTGCAGGGAAGTGTTTTGGCATCCAAAACAATTTCCACTTGCCTTCTAAAAAAACACAGCCATTTTCTTTGTAGTGCACAGATATGCTGAAAGTAAGAAAGAAAGAAAGAAAGAAAGAAAGAAAGAAAAAAAAAGAAACAAATATGCCAACTAAATGTGGAGGGCTTGTGCTTCAATAAAAACCTTAAAAAGTAAAGCTTCACACTGGTCTACCATCTTGGAACAAAAAAAAATAGAGGTTATACAGAATACTGTTTTCAGTTGGCAGCATGAATTTGAAGTTCTGCACAAGAAAGTTGTGGTTCAGTAGCAATGCGTTAGAAATTGGTTTTCTGGTTGGCAGAGGTATGCACCTTGTCCAAGCAGGGACCCCAATTCTAGTCAGGGTAAGTCACAACACAATCTAAAATATGCTGTGCTCACCCTCTGGCAGCTTGGCACAGAGCAGGAAGGCTTTACTTAGAAGGAAATGTGTAAGGCATTTGTGCAATAACTCATACAGTAGCACAGTTAAAAGACCACAAAAGCCTCCACACTAGGTTAGAAAAATTGAGAATATTTATCTTATCTCAGTAAAAGTTGAGATACGAATTTTAAAGATTAAATCCAAAATAGTGCTTAGAAGTCACTGGCGATCAAAGGGTTACTTGAGGTTGTGAGGGACTGGCGCAAATTCAAAGCTCAGGCCGACCGTGGTGGAGGGTAGCCCGGCTACAGAACCTGTGCAGGGTCCACTAAAATGGTACCTTGGATGGAGCAAAGCATTGACTTCGAGGGCACAATGCATAATTTTTTTCCACACAGTCGGGTCACTGCGTCGGTGGCAAACTCTGTTAAAGTGAATGGGATGTGTCATCGTCGAGCCACGTTGAGTGTTTTAGTAGAGCTGCACAGGCTGTGAATCCGCTGTCGTCGAACAGCCGCTGTGTCGATATCAAAGGAGCGATGCAACTGAATTTTTCTTGCACTCGGGCGACGCACCCATTTTTGCTGAAATCAGCTGCAGAAGCCACTTCTGAGGCCCAGAGCTTGGAGGGGCATCTCAGGTAAGAGTGAGACTTACAGAAGGAAGAGTCCAGCAACACCAGGAGAGTATGAGGCAGTCTTTGATGTCCCTGAGACTGCAGAGAACAGGGGGCAAGCCAGAAAGCCCGTGGAGAACACTTTGGAGGGAAGGCAGAGTCCTTCCAGCAGGATCAAGGAACAGCAGGGCAACAAGCAGAAAAGCATTGCTTCCAGAAAAGCAGTCCAGTTGAGTCATTTGAGCAGCACAGCAGTCCTGACAGAGGTTCAGTTCCATATCCACAAGTGTCTGATTTTTGGCGGTTAGAGACCAAGTACTTATACCCAAAAGTTCCTTTGAAATGGGGGAAACTTCAAATAGTGGGTTTGAAGTGCACCAGTTCCCTTTCATCCTGCCCAGGAAGACCCATCAGTATGTAGATGAATGCAGATGCAGTTGAGTGTCCTGTGTTTGTGGCTGTTTGGTTCAAATGCACAAATGTAGATGTCACCTAGCCCAGTCCATACATTTGTTGGAGAAAGGTTGTAAGGCACACAGGCCAGTAAGAACAGAGAAATACCTACTTTCTAAAAGTGGCATTTCTAAAATAGTAATGTTAAATCTGACTTTACCAGTAAAGAGGATTTATCATTATCATTCCAAAGATGTGAAACATGATGTAGCTACTCCTTTCTGATCAAGAATTACAGCTTCAAACTACATAAAGGAATGTACCAATCCTGGTCTATGAGAGGAGTAGGTCTCACATTAGTGAAAAACAACGTTTCTGATCAAGAATTACAGCTTCAAACTACATAAAGGAATGTACCAATCCTGGTCTATGAGAGGAGTAGGTCTCACATTAGTGAAAAACAACGTTTCTGATCAAGAATTACAGCTTAAAACTACATAAAGGAATTTACCAATCCTGGTCTATGAGAGGAGTAGGTCTCAGGTTAGTGAAAAACAACTTTTGGAGTTTTTCAGTATCAGGACATGTAAAAACCTAAAAGTATATGTCCTGCCTTTGTATACAATGCACCCTGTCCACCATAGGGCCTACCTTAAGGATGACATATGTGTAATAAAAGGGTAGTTTAAGACTTGGCAGGGGGTTGTAAATGCCAAGTCTAGGTAGCAGGAAACTGCACACACAGGCCTTGCAATGGCAGGCCCGAGACATGGTTAATGGCTACTGATGTGGGTGGCACAATCAGTGCTGCAGGCCCACTAGTAGCAGCTGATTTGCCAGCCCTAGACATATGTAGTGCACTTTGCTAGTGATGTATAAGTAAATGAAATATGCCATTTGGGTAGGAGCTAATATTCCCATGTTTAGAGTGGGGGAAAACAAGCACTTTAGCACTAGTCAGCAGTGTTAAAGTGTGCAGAGTCCTAAAACCTGCAAAAACAAGATCAGAAAAATGGAAAGAGGCAGGCAAAAAGTTGGGGGAAGATCACCCTAAGGCTGTCAGGTCTAACACAATGGAAACAGAGCTGCTAGTACTCTCCTGACTCATTTAGCACTAGTCTGCATTTGCAGGTGAGCTGCTGGAGAAGGAGCTAAAGAAAATATATTCCCAGGTGAGATTTCTCTGCATTTAGAATAATAAACAGCAAGCAAGAAAAATACTGTTATTCACTCCACCTGATGGCCTAAAGTGTGTAACTGCAGTTCCAGCCACTGCAAGCTTCCTGAAAAGACATCTGTTGGAAATGGCCGTTCTGCAGGGTGACCCCAAACATTTTGCCTTCCTCCTTCTCTTTTTCTGATCTAATTGTTGCTGGCTTTAGGACTTTGCACACTTTACCACTGCTAATCAGTACTAAAGTGCATTTGCTGTCTCCCTAAAACATGGTGACATTGGCTCATACCCAGTTGGCATCATTAATTTACTTGTAAGTCTCTAGCAAAGTGCACTACCTGTGCCCAGGGCCTGCAAATTAAATACTACTAGTGGACCTGCAGCACTGGTTGTGCCACCCACATAAGTAGCCGTTAGCCATGTCTCATGCCTGCCACTGCAAGGCCTGTGTGTGCAGTTTCACTGCCACTGGGACTTGGCATTTAAAAGTAATTGCCAAGCCTTAAGATCCCCTTTTTCTACATATGTCACCCCTAAGCTAGACCGTGGTAGCCTATAGGGCAGGGTGCTTTGTAGGTAAAAGGCAGGACATGAACGTGTGTGTTCTCTATGTCTGTATAGTGTAAAACTCCTAAATTCCTTTTACACTGCTGTGAGGCCTGCTCCTTTCATAGAATAGCATTAGGGCTCCCCTCATATATTGTTTGAGTGGTAGATTCTGATCTGAAAGGAGTAACCAGGTCATATTTAGTATGACCAGAATAGTAATAGAAACCCTGCTTATTGGTGAAGTTGGATTCAATATTACTATTCTAGAAATGCCACTTTTAGAAAGTGAGCATTTCTCTACACTTAAATATTTCTGTGCCTTACAATCCATGTTTGGCTGGGTTAGTTGACAGCTCCCTTGTGCATTTCACTCAGACATCCACAAACTCAGTCACACTGCATACTGAATAGGTCTTCCTGGGCTGGGAGGGTGGAGGGCTTGACACTTACATGTCAAAGGACAGTCGCCTGCCCTCACACAGTGGACTGCCAAACCCCCTACTGGGACCCTGGTAGACAGGATCGTACTGAAATGGGACCTTGTGCACTTCTAAGCCAGTCTTTGAAGTCTACCCCACTTCAAAGGCACATTTGGGTATTTAAACAGGGCCTCTGACCCTACCAACTCAGACACTTCTTGACAAGATACCTACTGGGAAAGAAACTCTGAACCAGAAACTGCAACCTGCCAATAAAAGCTGCCTGGCTGCCCAAAGGACTCACCTGGGCTGCTTTGCTTTTGCCCTGCTGCCTTGCTGCCCTCTGGCTCTGCTGAGAAGTGCTCTCCAAGGGCTTGGATTGAGCTTGCCTCCTGTTTTCTGAAGTCTCAGTGCCAAAATGACTTCATTACTGCAAAGAACCCCTTGTGCGGCAGAAATCGACACACAGCCTCCCCGGTGGTGAGAAAATCACTGCAACGCCGAACCGGAACAATGCAGCCCAGCTCCCAAAGTGGAGATTGACACAGCCCCAGCGTTGTGACTGGAACTTCGACACACATCCCACTGGATCAACGCATAGCCAAGCCGAACGACACAGCCCAACTTCCTGCGAGAAGAATTGACGCAACACCTGTCGTGCAACAGATAGTTCCTCGCATTGGCCACCCGATCGATGCAGCTCCTGTGACTTCGCTATGCATGCCCAGGATATATCTGCATCATCCCCGGGGTATCCAAATACCCCGCAACCTGAAGAGGATCCAAGTCTGCACACTGGCAATCGACGCAAAGCCCTTGTTGCGTTAAAAAGGATTGATGCATCGTCTGTGTGCGCCCGGAGAAACCAACGCACACCTCCCCGTTTTCCACGCATCTCATCCTCTGCGGTCCTGTGTGGATAATTTAGATGCAAGCCAGGTACTTTGTGCTTGCAAGAGACACTCATTGCTTTTTATGAAGTTAAGACTCTTTTTTATCATTTTCTAAAGTGATATTTCAACGTGTACTTATCAAATCTTGATTGTGTTGACCTGCATTTAATCAGATAAATATTCTATATTTTTCTAAACCTGTGTGGTGTATGTTTGTGGTGTTTACACTTTGTTATTGCATGATTTATTGCACAGATACTTTACACATTGCCTTCTAAGTTAAGCCTGACTGCTCTGTGCCGAGATACCAGAGGGTGGGCACAGGATAATTTGGATTGTGCGTGACTGACCCTGACTAGAGAGAGGGTCCTTGCTTGGACAGCCTGACTACCTGACTACCAACCAAAGCCCACATTTCTAACAACATGGAACAAGTATGCTGCACCAAGGCCAGTTAGTTCAAGCTTCCCTCAAAGACATGGAAAACATGTGGCACTGCAGGGCCAGTGTTAGCTTACTTTGAAGACATGGAACAGGTGAGGTATTAAGGGCCAGTACAAATATGCTTTAAAGAGATAGAACAAGTGTGGTACGGCAGGTCCAGGCAATGAAAGCTTCCTTCAAAGACAGGGTGCAAATGTAGTACTGCAGGATCAATGCAAACTTTCTTCAAAAAATTGAATAAATGTGGCAGTGGGCAGCATCATTTAACACCTTGGTTAGATGCAACAAACAAGCAGCATTTCAGATTTGTTAAACGTGTAAGGGACAACTCTGATATGCATGAGTGCAAGCTAGACATACATGAATAGCAAGATTTCCACACACAAAACAGGTACAGCACAAGCCAGGAGTACACATTTTCCTACTACCCATAGAACACATACTGATCTGGTTAGGAACAGTCCAACCTTCCTTTGAATGCACAGAACATAGACAGCATCTACAGCAATAGCACAAGCCTGTTTGTAAACACACACATATACAATGCACATGTACGTTCCTCTAACATTAAACACATGTACAAGATGGTCATCAGCAGTGCAAGCTAAGATATCCTCACATACAAAACAGGTGTCACACTGTCAGAAGCATCTACATTTATAACGAGCACATGATACACAGAGTAAGGTATAGAGGTAGGTTAGTCACTGAAGGCTTGAGCCAAATGTTAAATTCTGGTGGACCTTGAGGTCCTTTTGAGCCTTCGAGTCCAAAATAGTATGTTACCCAAGCTCTAGTCTCATGCACAGAGCATGAAAAACAAAGCATTAAACTTTGATGTCAAACAGGTGAGAAAGGGATAACATTCTAGTGGGTGAATTACTCAGTGTGAGACAAGAAAACCAGTGATCAATCATGGCTTGACAACTTGACCAAATTGTTGATCCTAGGCAATTATTTTATTTTATTGTGTCTCCTAATTTTCATTATTTCAAATAAGAAAACCTTGAAATATCACTTTTAATAAATGTCTTTCAATGCAGATGTACTAAGGTAAAACGTGTGAAAAAGAAATATACTTTCTTGAATTTTGAAGACATTGTATCATATTTCTATATAATAATTGTTCTCAGATTTCCATGCCAAATGTTCCCATGACTCAGCTAGTGCCTGGGCTCTTAGAGCCAAGATAGGGTCTTAGGTTCAAGAGATATACTCTTAACAAGGCTATCCCTGTTAATTTCTTTACTTGCCCACCTCTACTACAGTACCATGTTTAACAGTTGCTCGAGTTTCTCCTCTCTCAGTATCTCGCTATTGGAGCAACATTTTGTTTTCTGAGATTCTGTCCAATGTTTACAGGTCTCAAAAGGATAGCTACTTGTACTTCCTTCTGGTTTTAATAAGGAAGAATTGTGCATTAGAAACCCCAACCAGTTGTTTAAAGTTATCTGTGCATTTCTAGCATAAAATGAAAAATCAAAACTTGAATCATTCATTTTCCCAGTTCTAGAACTTCCTCCTAAATAATTCTATGTTTTTTTTTCTAACCATCTTTGTCTGGCCTCCACCTGTCAGGTTGAATGCACTGATTACTGTGACTGTCTTGTCTTCAGAAGCCACTCAGCAGCGTAACTTCTTCATTGACTTCTATTGGCATCATGCAGCCAGGGCCGAATGGAGCACTCAGCATTTATGTGATCATGCACGCTGCTCGGCTATTCTGTGTATGATTAAAGAGGCCTTTTTAGGCAGGTACTGCAGTACATTCTACTGTTCAGAGTCTGACTCCTGCAGCTGACAGAATCAGACAGAGCTAACAACTAGCTCCAAGTGCTGTAAAAGCTCCTGAGAGCTTAGTAGGCAGTGGTGCTAGAACAATTTTCAGATGGGGAATGCTGTTATCAGGGTTACATCACTGAACTCAAGGATTCTGAAAAATCCAAGCATCACACAAAAGCACAAGTGATACAAATGAGCCACACTCATTCAGCAGAAGCACACTGTCACAAATATATTACTAAAACAAGGTGTGGTACCCATTATCATTTACAGACAGTAAATTTCCATTGAAATGACCACTAAATTTGCACAGACATACAATTTTACTAGTAAAACTATGCAGCCCACAAACGATAATGTATACAAATTGGGTTACAGCAATATTTGTAATTTGCACATTATCAAGTAAAATGTTTTGATTTGTTTTGACCCTATTAAAATCCTTATTTCCGTGGCACATTAAAACTGGAAACATTGCTTCAATTGTGCTTTTCTGTTTCTTTGTTTTGAAATATTAGTAGTTAATTTTGTTGCGTGTTGGAAGAAAACAACATCATACAGCTTTTTAGATCAAAACAGCAAGGTTATCAAACTTTACAAAATTACCACATTTTGCAGTAAGGGAAAGAAAAGTAAACACAAGTCTCTGTGTTAAAAGAATAAGCAGCAATTTGTCAGAAAACTAGACTGCTGTGCAATGAAAGACAGAAGTCAAATGTCAAATATGACAAGATAAAATTAAAATTTACAGTCATCTTTATTGATTGTTCACCTTCAAAAACCCAGTATGGTGAATTAGGTGCCATCTCAGGGCTCCAGGGGATAATGTAGTTGTGATCCCTCCCACCTCTGGGCCCTGCTGCTTTGCACCAGCTGCACCACTGGTAGCTACACCCCTGCATTTGTTGGTTTCTAAGCATATTTTTGTGGATGTAATATCCCATATTTTCTTGACACAATTTTCCCATTGTGATATTGTACATAATAGTTCTATTCTTCATTGGTAAAAAGCAACCTGTTAGAAATGGGGCAACTAGTTGGCAGCCAGTTTATACCTTGCCCAAGTACGGACCTTCACTCTGGTCAGGGTAAGGGAGATACCCAGCTCAGATATCCCCTGCCCACCCACTTCAGGCTTAGCTCAGAGGCAATGAATGTGTAAAGTATTTTTACACACACAGTAACACATTGAAAACACCACAAAAGGACTCCACACCAGTGTAGAAAAATAGGCAATATTTATTAAATCAAACAAGATCAAAACAACAAAAATCCAACATACACAAGCAAATATATGAACTTGTAAAATAGAAAGGCTAATCCATAGAAATCAATGGCTGGGTTGTTTTAGCACAAAGCACCTGGTATGCATGAAAATAAAGCCATACTTGTGAGCGGGCATTGGAAAAGCAAGCGATGCATTGATTCCTTACTTGGAAGCATCAATTCTTTCTCTGTCAGGTAAGTGATACATCAGTTTCTGGACCAGCAGCCTCTGGTCAGTGCGGTGATGTTGAAGATTTTGATGCCCAGGGGCAATGCGGGGAAAATCCAGACACACAGCAAAGATAAATCCACACTGATCTGGCGATGTGTCACTTTCACAGATGATGTGTCAGTTTTTCAGCCGCGGTTCAGGCACTGCATCTATTTTACTGCCGCTCGACTCCAGTGTGTGGATTTTCTCTCTGGTTCTGCCAGCTTCTCCTTTCTGGGGCCCAGGGACTGATTGTGGCACCACTTGGCAAGTTAGGGGGTCTCAGAAAGAGAGCCCAGGTGCTGGCAGATGAAGTCTTTGATGTCCCTGAGACTTCGTAACAGGAGGAAAGCTCAGCTAGCCCTTGGAGAATCTTCACAAGCAGGATGTACAGCTCTTTGTCCACTATAAGGCAGAAGCAGCTACCGCAGGCCAACCCAGCAAGGCACACACAACAAAGGGACAGAACTCCTCCTCTAGCTCTTCAGCTCTTCTTGGCAGAGGTTCCTCTTGATCCAGTATGTTCTAAAAAACTGAAGTTTTGAGTCCACTACTTATACTCATTTCTGCCTTTGAAGTAAGCAAACTTCAAAGGAAAGTCTTTGTAGTGCACAAGGCCCCACCTTTTCCTTGCCCTGCCCCAGACACGCCCTAGGTGATTGGAGTCAGTATTGCGTGAGGCTGGGCACAGCCCTTTCATGTGCAGGTGACAGCTCCTCCCTCCCACTCTAGCTCAGGAAGACTCATTGGGATATGCAGGACACACCTTAGCTCTCTTTGTGTCACTGTCTAGAGTGAATTTACAAACAGGCCAACTGTCAGTCTGACCCAGACATGTATTCCACAGACAGGCAGAGGCACAGAATGGTTAAGCAAGAAAATGTCCACTTTCTAAAAGTGGCATTTTCAAACAGACGATCTAAAAACCAACTCTACCAAAAGATGTATTTTTAAATTGTGAGTTCAGATACCCCAAACTCGAAGTCTCCATCTGCTCCTAATGTGAAACTGCACTTAAAAAATATATTTAAAGGTAGTCCCCATGTTACCTTATGGTAGAGATAGACCTTACAATAGTGAAAACTGAATTTGGCAGTATTTCACTACCAGGACATGTGAAACACACCAGTACATGCCCTAGCTTTTAAACACACTTCACCCTGCCCATGGGGCTACCTAGGGCCTACCTTAGGGTAGGGGTGACTTACATGAAGTAAAAGGGAAGGTTTGGGCCTGTCAA
Source organism: Pleurodeles waltl (assembly GCF_031143425.1). NCBI lineage: Eukaryota > Metazoa > Chordata > Amphibia > Caudata > Salamandridae > Pleurodeles > Pleurodeles waltl. The sequence continues at coordinate 860,586,436 of NC_090446.1, read as the reverse complement.
CTGAGTACACTTGCCAGGTTGAATTGACAGTGCAAGTCTGCACACACAGATACTGCAGTATCAGGTCGGACGTGGTCAGTGAACTGCTTTGCCACCGCGTAGCTCCATCAGTAAGTGAAGCCCTTCTGTCTCTGAACTCTGACCCCAGTTAATAGTTCAAAGCCCTCCTCCAGGCGGAGGCTCTGCCTGCTCCTCATCTCTGGTGTCCAGTGGGAGAGCTCTGCTCTTCTGCTAGGCTGCCCTCTGCCTCTTCTCTTTTTCCATCCTCTCCCCTCGTTTTATTCTTTTATTGTGCAATTTTTTGTGCCGTTTGTTTCTGCCTTTTGCATTTGCGCTTCCTCCATCTTTTTCCATGTTTCCCTTCACTCCTCTCATTCTCACTTCACTCTCTCTCTCTCTCTCTCCTCTCTCTCTTTTTCCCTGCCACTGTTGTCACTGCGTCCCCACACCCCTTTTTTCACACCGTCCTCCCCCTCCTGCCTTCCAGCTGTCCTCTCCTCCCCCCTCCCTACTTAATGGCGGACACACACAGCGGGTACGCTGCTGCCGTGCCTAAGGTAAACCTGTCTGTGCCCATCCGTGACCCAACTGTGACCAGCACCAAGACCCCTGGACCTCTCGCCCACCACCGCTACACTCCAGCATCACTCATCTCACTCGACCCAGGACACAACAACAACTGTAAGCAGGCATCACCAAGTGACTCCAAGGGACCCTTCATCTGTCGCCACTGCAAATTCACCAGCCTCCGCCACTTAAGCCCACACTCAAGGAGCCACAAAGCAGAACACAACCTCAGATGTATCCTGATCAACACACGCTCCGTCCACAGGCATGCCAAGAACTCTGGAACCTCATCGACACAACATCCCCGGACGTCGCCTTCCTCACAGAAACCTGGCTTAACCACTCCTCGGCTCCAGACATTGCCATCCCTGACGGCTACAAGATTATCCACAAAGACTGCATGAACTGCCCCGGGGGAGGCATCTCCATCATCCATAGAGTCCCTGCGCCTCTCCACCAGCACCGAATACATCACAACCAACATGGAACTTCTCCACTTCCAGATTGGAACCAACCCTAATAACACTCTGCGGGGCACCCTTATCTACAGGCTGACGGATCCCCGCCACCCATTCTGCGATACCATCGTTGACCTCGCCACCACCCACGCGCTTGCTTCCGAGGTCTACATCCTCCTCAGAGACCTCAACTTCCACCTGGAGAACCCCAATGACAACAACTCCACGATGCTGCTTGAAAACCTCGACAACCTTGGACTCAAGCAACTCATCACCTCGCCCACCCACTCCGCCTGACACACACTTGACCCCATCTTCACCGCCAGTAACCACACCTCCATTAGCCACATCACCAAACTCCAATGGACCGACCACCACTGTACCCACTTTATCTTCAGCAAATCCCCCGGCCAACACCTTGTTCACCTACCCCCCCCGCAGGAGCTGGAACAAGATCACCAAGGACCAGCTACTCACCAGCCTCAACAACTCACCCCCAACAACCTCGACACAAACACAGCTGCCCGAGACCTCATCAACTGTATCTTAGACTGCGCCAACACCTTAGCCCCATCAACAAACCCTCCAAAAGACACACATCAATGAAAGCCAATTGGTTCACCCCCGCCCTCAAGGAGTCCAAACAAAACTGCAGGTGCCTCAAAAGAAAATGGTGCACCGACAAGATCCCCACCAACCACGAAGCCTTAAAAAAAGCCATAAACACACACCACCAAGTCATCAGGACCACCAAGAGAAACACCTTCCAGGAACGTATCAACAACAACGCACACAACAGCAAAGAACTCTTCACGATCATAAGCAAATTGACCAACCCCAGAGGAAACTCCACAGACATCCCCCCTCACAAGAACTCTACAACAACCTCTCCACCTACTTCCACCACAAGATAGCAGACATCTACAACAGCTTTCCCGACCCTGCACCATCCCCCGTCCACCACCGTCATACCCACCACCGCAGCTCCTCCAAACCCCACCACCTACTCTGCTGGGCCAGCATCTCCGACAAAGAAACGCTCAACATCATTAACTCCATATGTTCCAGCTCCCCCTCCAACCCTGCCCCACCACATCTTCAACAAAGCAAGCAGCACAATTGCACCCAAACTCCAGCACATCATCAACCACTCCTTCGAAACCGCCACCTTCCCAGAGATCTGGAAACACTCAGAAATCAAGTCCTTACTGAAGAAACCCATTGCAGACCCAGACGACCTCAAGAACTTCTGACCCATCTCTCTACTCCCCTTCCCAGCTAAAGTCATTGAAAAACTGTTAACAGACAACTCACCAAACACATTGAACTCAACAACATCCTGGACCCATCACAGTCAGGCTTCTGGAGCAACAACAGCACCGAGACCGCCCTACTCACAGCCACAGATGACATTCGCACCCTCCAAGACAGGGGTGAGACCGCGGCTCTCATCCTCCTCGACCTGTCCACCACCTTTGTCACCATCTCCCACTGCACTCTATGGACTCATCTCCATGATGCTGACATCCACGACAAGGCATTAGAATGGATCACCTCCTTCCTCTGTGATAGGACCCAAAAAGTCTGACTCCCCACCCCTTCTACTCAGAGGCCAACCAAGATCATCTGCGGCGTCCTGCAAGGCTCCTCTCTGAGCTCCACTCTCTTCAATCTCTACATGGCCCCCCCAGCCACCATCGCCAGACACCATGCACTCAACATCATCTCATATGCCGACGACACCCAGCTAATCATCTCCCTCACCAATGACCCACACACGGCCAAAGCCAACTTCCACAATGGAATGAAGGCAGTCACTGCCTGGATGAAGGAGAGCTGCCTCAAGCTAAATACCGAAAAAACAGAAGTCCTCGTCATCGGCAATACCCCTCAGCCTGGGACATCTCCTGGTGCCCTTAGAAGCTCTCCGGCCCCCACTGACCATACCCGCAACCTCGGCTTCATCCTGGACTCAGCACTCTTGAGGAACAGTCAAGTCAGCATGGTCTCCTCCGCCGGAAGATCTTCAAATGGATCCCAAACGAGTCCAAAAGAACAGTCACCAGGGCCCTTATCAGCGGCCGCCTGGACTACTGCAACGCACTGTACACTGGAACCACCACCAAGGTATGGAAAAGACTGTAACGCATCCAGAACGTCTCTGCCCCTCTCATCAAGAACGCCCCCAAACACAGCCACACCTCCGCCCCACTAAGGGACTTGCACTGGCTCCCAATAGACAAGAGAATTACATTCAAACTTCTCAGGCACACCTACAAAGCCCTTCACAATGCTGGACCAGAATACCTCAACCACAGACTCCACTTCTACACACCCACCAGACATCTCCGCTCCGCTGACCTCGCCCTTGCTGCCGTCCCACGCTTCCGGAAGGCTACAGCCAGAGGAAGATCCTTCCCCCACTATGCCGCCAAGACCTGGAACTCCTTTCCCATCCACCTCAGAAGATCTCCCACTCTATTACAATTCAGAAAAGACCTCAAAACTTGGCTCTTCGTCTGACCCCCTCTGTTCATCAACGGCTACTCACTTACTACGCCCCCTCCAGCGCCTTGAGACCCTAGTGGGTGACTAGCTGCGCTTTACAACTATAATGATTGATCAATTGATAGAGACATGTGTACAGAGCTACTCATGTAGGTGGCACTATCAGCGCTGCAGGCCCACTAGTAGCTTTTGATTTACTGACCCTGGGCACCTTTAGTGCAATTTGCTAGGGACTTACTAGTAAATCAAATATGCCAATCAGGGATAACCAATCCTAATCACAATTTCTACGGGGAGCACTTGCACTTTAGCGCTGGTTAGCAGTGGTACAGTGCCCAGAGTACCAAAACCAGTGAAAACGAAGTGTAGCACACAGTCACAAATACAGGAAGCAGAGGCAAAAAGATAGGGGAAACCACACCAAGGATGCCAGGTCTAACACATCCCTGTTGTGGAATTGCAAATGTTCTTTCTTGTTCTTCTTCTTTCTGCACAGGAAAAAGTGTTTTCCCTGTGGACAAATCACATCCTCATCACCCACAAAGTTTGACATTGTTCGTTGGCCTTTCAAACATGAATGATGATTTACTCCAGCCCTCCACTGGAGCCAAATTCTGTCTAATTCCCATGAGGGAAGAGGTCAGAGAGGGGTAGTAAATGCGCACAAACTTAGTAGTCATAAAGAAACCTCTCAGGGCTAGTTATACATTGCTCTGTCAACACTCTAGTACTTGCATGCACTTCAATATTGTGCAATTGTATGCATTTATGGCGTACAATTACATAGTAATGTATGTCTTTTGGTGTGGTAGGTTCTCTTTAATGAATGTATTATAGGCCTATATGCATCAACTTTTGGCAAAGAAGGTATGTTTTCATACGAAACCGGTTTTGTGAATCTACTCAGCTTTTGATTTTCTAATGTCTAAATGAAATGTGCAGTCTGCCAAAGATATTGTGCATTTTTCCAGGTGTTTACATCAGCAGATATGTGCTTAAAATAACAATAACCTAGCCTAACAAAACAGACATGTAAAACAATGTGTTTCTCTTACAGCAAATTTCTGACATCCTTATCAGTAAAGGTGGACACCCACAATAAGTTTGAGGTACTGGAAATAAGTGTGCATTGATGATCAATCCTGTTACTTTTATCAAATACTGTAGATTTATTATGACCCTACTTGTTGAAAATCTGCTCTTTCTGCAGGTTCACCGGATTCTTTTTTATCTTTTTTCTGAAATGTTTGTGCTTCTCCTTTCAACATATGAAATTGGTATACACCTTAGTGGATTATTTACCTTACTTATATATCCGTAGGAGATGGTACCAGGGTGTTCCCTAGGCCTATAAGGTAAATGTCACAAGTGAATTGCAGCACCCATTGTGCCATCCACTACAGTGACATGGGAACATGACTACAGGTCTACCACCAGTAGTTTGTTATGCAGATTTTAACTGCAAACTTGACCTGTTTAAGGCCTAAAACTCTCCTTTTGAACATCAAAAAGCCACTCTTAAATAAGCCTTACTGTCCAATAAAGCAGGGTGCATGATATTTAAAAAAGGTTAATGCTAAACCTTTCCTTACAGTGAAAATGGCTGCAAAGCTATTTTCACTGTAGCAGGATGGGCTGTTCCATAGGAAAGTATTGGGATACAATTTTAAGTTTAATAAATGTTATCTCCACTGAGGTAACACTTACAAATTGATTTTGGAGCTTTTCTAAAGATTTATTACAAGCCCAATTCACTGTTGAAGTTGGATGTGCAAGAATATTTTTGGAAATGTGAATTTAAAAAGTCACCCATGCCCCGCTTAAAGATGCTGCAAGCTAAATCTGCATTTCGCTCTGTCCCTTCTACCAGCTAGTAATTAGCATTTCTATGGGTGTGAATAATGTGTGTACTTGCTACCAGGACAGCAAAAAAGGGCCTTTGGTATGGGGAGGTGTCATTGTGCCCTTGACAGGATGGCCTGGGGTCTGTGCCCAGGACTTGATTAACTTCAAAGAAGCCTACCCTGGCACAAGCAGCTGTAGCTAACACCCAGGCCTGCACCTTTATTTTGTCCCTTCAGCCAGACCACTTTCCATCACATTGGGCCTCTTGTTGACATCACAATGTCAGGTCCTGCTGGAGTGTCATGACCTGCTTGACAGGTCTGCTGGTGTTTTCATATGTCACTGGGGAGCACACTTTAAAGGTGGGAAATAGAATGCCAAAATGATTTGTGTGAATCCTCTATCTGGTTGCTGAAATCTCTGCTTTATCCTTCCAGACTTCTGTCTCTGTGTTTTTTTGGGGTACAGGAACTACCTAAAACTGGATTTTACTATTAGATGTGGAAGGACACAAGGACTACAGTAGAACACTCCTAACACACCCCCACTCCAGCCCTCAGAGTCTAATGTAGTGTGGCTGGAGACCTGGACATCTTGAAAATGCCCAAAGTGGGGGGGATTACTAATCAGAGACCTTTACCGGATTGGTTAGGGCATCCCCAGGAGTCATCACACACACTAGCTCATTCCAGGCATAAGTGCAGCATCACCAGACACTCACTTCAGAACACTCCTGGACTTGTAGAACATCTGACGTGGACTGAACCTGCTGTCTGAGACATGGTAAAGGCCTAGAAGAATGGATGTGTTGTTATGAGACGGTCACCTGAACTCCACGTGGTTCCGATGGGGTGATGATAATCTCCGAATCCCAATGAGAACTGAAAGGGCAGCAATGAAGGATACACTGTAAACCTGGGAGTTTCCAACTGTATGTGGGTTTGGGATGAGAGAGAAAGAAAAAAATACCAGGACTTCTGCATTTTGGATTTCTCTACTCCGGTCACTACTGGGCTCAAGAATGTGTGGGTTCTGGTTCTGGATTCAGGATACAGGCAATCAGAATTATTCAGATACAAGAGTCTAGCCTCTGATTTCTATGTCATGAAACCACACTTTAAAACAGGAAAAACAAAACAGATCTTTGGCATTAATTAATTTCAAATCAACATACCAATAATCGACACTAGAAACATTCCCCAGTGTGACTCAAGAATTATCTAGGAATTATCATAAACTGGAATTATAATGTAGAAGGATTTCACCGAGAGAAAATAACTGGGTTAGTCACATGAAAGCTACTTCCAATTCTTCAGTTGTTCAAGAGTCTGAAGAAGTCAAGGTTCATATGCAAATATGCAATGCAATCAGATTATAGTTCTCAATTATCCCAAAAGTCTTCAGAACATCAACACCAAATTCTGATTGAAAAACACAGATTGAAAACCAACTATGAGCACAAGGTCCAGGAAGGGGCAGCTATTACAAGAAATACGACTTTTCTCTCATGGCTTTTCGTTCACAGGATTGATCTGAATATTATTGCTGTCTTCAGATAAGTTTGAATAATCAGCACTAAGCAAGATCCCAAATTAAACAGAAAATCGTGTGTAACCTTATTTGGGATGACTCATGTCTTTTTGCCAGTGCAACAAAGCGTGATGCCAGAGGTGAATTGCAAGGTGCCTTGTCTTTTACAGGTACTGTGGTAACTGGTGAAAAGATCGGAAGTACTAGGTCAGAACTCAGAAAGCGTGCTGCTGCGAGGAGAAACCTGTCACTGTGAATGTATGGATGCTGCTATGAAGAGAGGACTGCCACTGCAAAGGGAAGGCTGCTGAAGACTGGAGACAAGTATTGGTCTAGATCTGCTTCAAACATTGCCATTATGTTAATTACAGAGTTGTCAACTTACACAAAGTTTCAAAGGCATAACATGATTCAAACTAGTACTGTGATGAAAAGAAAATAACAGCATCTCTGATATCGCTCATAAAGGGGAGTAATAAGGCATGTCTAGGACATGACTAGCCCTGCTCAGAACTGGTACCATGACATCTGTTCCACTCTTGCACCAAGGACAAAGATGTACACTGTAATTCTAAGGGTCATAATGCTGAACTCCCGTTAGAGCTACCGGGACACAACAAACTACAATGGTTATTTTCCGGCAACTGCCTGGCTGACCAGAGGCAACTGGTCCTTGAATGGATCCTGCGGTGGCCTATACTGCACCCCAAGATTCTTTAAGTGCCTTTCCTGAGGTCCTGGAGGCCTTAAGAATAATAATCTTGTGAAGGATTGAGATTTGAAGGACGTTTCAGAAGATAACATTGTTGAACAGAATGAACTAGGTTTGTGTAACTAGCCCACAGTTCATCACTGTCAGCATCAATTTGTGATAAGTCCTGTTCTACCAAGACCATTACTATCATTGACTCTTGGTGCTATCTCAACGTAAACTTAAAAAAAAATCATATCTCTGGTTTCCCTTACTAGACTTTTGTCAGTTTGGTGTCATTGTGCTTATTAAATGTTACTCTATTTTTCTACTTTGTTTTGGGATTTTTATTGTTTTGCACTTCAACTTGATTACTGTTTTACTGCTGCATATATATATGATATTCATTTTCTCTAAGTTAAGGTAGTCTGCTCTGTGTCTTAGCTACAAGGAGGTTGAGCTAAGGTTGATTTAATTACTTTAGGTGTTCACTCTGACAAGGATTGTGGTTATTATTTGAGGTAGGTATTCACCCCCTCAACTAATAGCCCAATTTCTTAAAATAAAAACAGATTGTTGTGTCATCATATTGTAGAATGTTGGGAGGGGCCAAGCACCTCTGTCTGGCACAGTCCTCATTCTTCAGACATGTTTCCTTTGGAGCAAATTTTAGTGGCAGAAAAAGGCTATCCCACAGTCTACTTGTGGGGACCATCTGACAATAAACATGCATCTTCACTTTTGAAAATCCTTTTTTAGTTGCATCTTGTCAAGCAGAGGTTACCAGGGCAAGGGATATTGTTGTGCCCCCTGGGCTGTCCCTCGTCAGAAGCACCCCTACTATAAGAACATATCGCAATACCTTTTAAGGCAATGCCATCTTTTCGATATAGTTTCCATAAAGTTTTCACCTTTGTATGGATGTTTTTCTGCTGATTTAAGGACCTGGGCACAATGAAACTGTCACTTAGGGCCTGATTTCGATATTGGCGTATGAGTTACTCCCTCACAACAGTGACGGCTATCCCGTCCACCAAATGGGATTTAGATTTTGGCTGATGGAATATCCGTCGTGGCTGTGACGGAGTAACTTGTCCACCAATATCTAAATCAAGCCCTTGTTCTGTAAGTAAATTTGTTACACCACTGAAAGCATGAGTTGAAATTGGGTATACTCAACTGAATTATGTAACTTTGTAGAAAAAACATAGTAACTTTGCACAGAAAAGGATACTGAATGCTGTTTGTCATTGCATTTTCCAATGAGAAGGCATGATTGTGAATAAAAAAGGTATTTTTACAGTGTCACCAAGAAAAATGATGGAGCCTTACTTAAAGAGTTTGTTTACCAAGTGATCAAAAGCCTACTTTAGCTGTAAAGTGGATTTTTGATATATATAGAGGAAACATAACTTTTAAAAATCATGTTTATGCTTAGCTCTGCTGCTTGATTCCTTTCCTTCAGTGACAATAATCAGCATTCCAAAAAGTTGTGAGGTATTGTACTGCAAAAAAACAATATATTATCTTCTATCAACAGGCAGACTGTTGAGGGACAAACACTGAAACACTTAGCTAGGAAGAGACATTTGGGATGGGACAGAAACACATGGCATCAGAAAGGACCGAAAGCTCCTGAGAGTGGGGCCATACTTATGCCATTTTGGGTAGAGGGCTCTGAGAAGGTTTAAATTAAAGTGAGACCGAAAGTGAAAAAAAAGTGGTCTAAGTTTGGTGATATTTCTGGTAAGAATTGGACCTATACTATTCTCTAATCATTGGCTAGTGTACTGTATAAAAATGAAGGAAGAAGAATCCTAACAGACTTGTTGGAGAAGAAGCCTAAGGGACTCCCGCTCTCCACCTAGTGTCTGTAACTGCTCTTAAAAAGGTGGCTGGCTGGCCTTCTATTGACTACCCCAGGTACACAAAAGGCTGATAAAAGGTTCCATTCTATGTGAAAGGACCAACTGCCCGGTCGGGAGTAGACTGCTCTTGATCTAGTGAGATGCCAAGCTGGAAAGAGACCTGCAATCTAGAACCTTACAACGAGGACACAGGAGCTGTTGGAGAGACCATAAGTGACATTTCTTGCACTAAGACATATTGAGACTAAGGGTCCGATTCAGATATTCTCAGAGGGGTTAGTCTGTCACAACAGTGACGGATATCCTATCCACCAAAATAAAAATCCCATTATTTCCTATGGGATTTAGATTTCGGTGGATGGGATATTCATCACCGTTGTGACAGAGTAACCCCTCCGCCAAACTCTAAATCAGGCCCTAAGTCAGTTTTCCAAATTATGGAGGACTGGGAAAGGTAGCCAACCTCCCTAGGAAATGTGTGAGCTAGTTGACTACAAACTGCTCATTTATCCAACTCTGAGCATTTTTACACCAAAGCTCAAGGCTACTCCGGGGCCATCTAAAACAATTATCCACCGTTGTGGGACCTTTTTTGGCTTCAAGCCATGCGCTGTTGAATAAATCTGAGAACAGGAAAAGTGATAAAGCCTGAATTTAGAACTTGGAATTCGAGAGATTCAAGTAATTCATCCTAGCAGAGAAGTGATATTGGTGGCCAAAATATTCTGCTTTGCCCTGTTTGGACCTTTTGAGCCCAAAACATAAGGTTTCAACCAGTGACAAAGACAAGACACTTTATTTGACTTGGTGAGACTCTCGCTAGCTCATTATCTTGAATTTCAATTCACCAAAAGGCCAGGGATAGCGTAAGTGATATCTGTAGGAAAGTACCATCTTGCCTGGCATGTTACCCCCATTTTAACATGTATGTAAGTTTGTTTTTGCCTATCTCACTGGAATCCTGCTAGCCAGGACCCCAGTGCTCATAGTTTGTGGCCTGAATGTGTGTACCTGTGTAGTGACTAACTGTGTCACTGAGGCTCTGCTAATCAGATCCTCAGTGCTTATGCTCTCTCTGCCTTTAGAATTGTCACTATAGGCTAGTGACCATTATTACCAATTCTAATTGGCACACTGGAACACCCTTATCATTCCCTAGTATATGGTACCCATGTACCCAGGGTATTCGGGTTCCAAGAGATCCCTATGGGTTGCAGCTTTTTTTTTGCCACCCATAGAGAGATCAGACAAATCTTACACAGGACTGGCACTGCAGCCTGAGTGAAATAACGCCCATGTTATTTCACAGCCATTTTCAGTGCACTTAAGTAACTTATAAGTCACAGATATGTCTAACCTTCACTTGCTGAAGGTTAGGTGCAAAGTTACTAAGTGTGAGGGCACCCTTGCACTAGCAAAGGTGCCCCCACATAGTTCAGGGCCATTTCCCCGGACTTTGTGAGTGCGGGGACACTATTACACGGGTGCACTACTTATAGGTCGATACCTATATGTAGCTTCACAATGGTAACTCTGAGTATGGCCATGTAACATGTCTAATATCATGGAATTGTCCCCCATGCCAAATCTTGTATTGGGGTGCCAATCCCATGCATCCCCGGGGCTCCACTATGGACCCCCGGGTACTGCCAAACCAGCTCTCTGGGGTTTTCTCTGCAGCTACCGTGCTGCCACCCCACAGACAAAGTTCTGCCCTTCTGGGGTCTGGGCAGCCCAGTCCCCTGAAGGCAGAACCAAGGATTTCCTCTGAGAGAGGGTGCTGCACCCTCTCCCTTTGGAAATAGGTGTTAAAGGCTGGGGAGCAGTAGCCAGCAGGCACAAAACGTCAGTGTCACCGGTACTCTGGGACCCCTCTCATCCTACGAGCGTGGCCCCTGGAACACAGGTGGTGGGCCCAAGTGACCCAGACTGTCCAGTGGTCCAGTAATCCTGTGCGCTCTGTGATCTGCAGCTGCTAGGGCTTCTGTGCACATTTCCAAGGAATCCTTCGTCCACAGCCATGCCCAGGTCCCCAGCATTCAGTCCTGCATTGCTCATCTCTCTGGAATCCGTTTTCAGTGTTTTGCAGTCTGTTGTGGTCTCTGCAAAATCCACTATCACGGGTTTAGTGTATTTCTGGGGAAATGTAGTACTTTACTCCTACTTTCCAGGGTCTTGGAGTGGGGTATCTTGGACACCCTTAGTGTTTTCTTACACTCCCAGTGACCCTCTACACACTACACTAGCCTAGGGGTCCATCGGTGGTTCGCATTCCACTTTCTTAGTAGATGGTTTGTGTTGTCCCTAGGCCTATTGCATCCTATTGTATTCTACAATGTTTGCACTACTTTCTGGCTGTTTTACTTACCTGATTTTGGTTTGTGTGTATATTTTGTGTATTTTAGTTACCTCCTAAGGGAGCATATCCTCTGAGATATTTTTGGCACATTGTCACTAAAATAAAGTAACTCTGAGTATTGACTTTCTTATGATATAGTACCTATATGATATAAGTGGTATGGTCGGAGCTTTACATCTCTCCTAGTTCAGCCTTAGCTGCTCTGCTATAGCTACCTCTATCAGCCTAAGCTGCTAGAACACTACTAATCTACTAACAAGGGATAACTGGACCTGGCACAAGGTGTAAGTACCATTAGATATCCACTATAAGCCAGGCCAGCCTCCTACAATTTCAAGTCATTTGACCTTTACATTGCATCACACACACATGCTTACACATACACACACAATCACACATATACATACTCTCTCACATAAACACTCTCATCTGCATGCTTGCACACAACATATATTTAAAACATTTTGTTCTTACTTCAGCTTTTAGGGAGGGTCATATTACAGCTAATTGTACTCCATTTTTATCATACTAAGTGTGAATAGTATGTTATAATTCACTATTAGTGTAATGAAAATTAACAAAAAAGGTGGTTGCAGCCCCAACCGATGTCCATTACAATGAGCTGCTCCTGTCTTTCGGGCACTGATTTTGCCACTTCTAAGGCCAGGGGTCGCAAATGCAGTGGCAGGGGCTGCAAGGGGCACCCCTGGGTTGCAGCTGCGAGCCCTGGTGACCCCTAAATGATGTCCATTCTCAATATCCTGCTGTAAAATTCTGGATGACAGTGAGAACCAAAAAAGTAACTAACATCCAAGGTGAAGATTTTGACCAGAATAACTTGTAATACGTCCTCAACATGTGCTTCATCATGGTCAGCCTGAAGTTGCACTTAGATCCTAGTCCAATTTGAACATTGAGTGTAATTCCCACTTTTCCATTTCTTGGTGCTTTTTGCTTTCAGACTACAAATAACCATTTATCTAGTTTCCTTAAAACCCAAATATGTTTGTTACCTTGCTTATTAATTTTTCATTGGCTTCTTTTTAATTGGTTTGGAAATATTCTTATTTTGTATTCTTAACTTTAATGTTGTTTGGCACTGCTTGAACCTATCACAAATTTCTCTGTGGAATATCATGCTGCTTGTATCATAGCTGTAATGGATCGACCAGAGTTTCTCTGTGGGATATGTGTATTCACCTAAAAAGGTTTTTTGCTTTATAAACTTGGTATGGCCATCCACCTCTAAATTAGTCACACACTTTCCGACACCTGTGTCTACATACTTATACTACTAAGTACCTGACCAGCACCCTTGACATGATCAAAGTTGACTTGATTACATTCTTCCTTCTAAGACTCATGCAGCTCCTATTCCCCCTAGTTGTAAATGTTTTATGTTTTGCTACCCACCCACTTTTTAACACACAGATGCCTTCTCACTAGAAGTTTATTGTTTGTTTCTGCAGAAAGAATGACGCCACAGTGGGCTGTTGTAGGAATCTGTTTTTGTGGTAGTGTGGGTGAGAAGTTAGGCTTATGTTGGAGATCTGCTAAGCATTTGGTGTGCTCTCAGTATCAATAAGTGTGGACACACACTCGGAAGAATAACTTGAAACCAATTTACGAAAATACTTTAGATTTTTATAAATTCTTTAAGAGCAAGATCATCAATATATGGTAAGTACTTCTTTTGATGTTGACTTTTCAACGTTTAGAAAATGTTCTGTTTCTGTGTGTAATTACGCACCCTAGGAATGAATGGGAAAAACTTTAAAAATGCATAGAAAATTAGGCAATGCTCTCACAAGTGTCACCTTCGATTTTTAGGTGGAGGTTGTTGAGATGTCCTGTGGGGCAGCCAGAGAAGTTTGAGTGGTTCCCGGTTCAATCAGGAGAAACAGCTGAAAGTCTTGGAGCTAGTGCACAATCGAGAAGGGGGCCACTTGGAAACACACTGCACAGGTGGACTTACAGGTCAATCTGGTGGGCTCCCTTAGAGTGTAGAGGTTGCAAGGGATTAGGGACACCTTGACCACAGCTGCTGTGATGTTTCGGGGGTGAGAGAGGCCTGGTGCAGTGCAGATAGGTCACTCAAGAGTCATGCATCATGGAGTCCTTGAGGCCAGGTGCAGGTCACTTTGAGTGTAGATTGCGGGTCAGCAGGGACACTCTGGGGGGTGGTCTGTGGGTGTCCTGAAGTCCGTTGACTGGTGCTTGCATTTGGTCCTGGAAGAGGACTTTGCTTCTGGGTGTCCGATGTTAGGGGCAGAGTACCCCAGGCAATGGAGCGCCTTAGGCTCTGAATGTTGCAGTGCCACCAAACTTGGCACACTGGGAGGCTTTTTCCTTTGCATCTGTCATGTGGATTTTGGTTGGGCTGCTGGGTCCAGTTTGTTAGTCAACGGCCGGTCAGTGAACTGGACTTCACTGGTTCCTTGCTTTGCAGGTTGCAGAAGAGTGATACCTTCACTTTGAGGGAGGTTCTTGGCAACTTGCAGAAGGCGTTAGGTGCTCTGGGGCTTTTTAGTGTCCTTCAGCTTTCCAGGCAACACTTCAGTGGCGATTGTCGAGTCCTAGGAGCAGCAGACAGGGTTTGGCACCTACGTCGTCTTGCAGCCGGAATTCTGTTCTTTTGCCTCGTCTTCTTTTTTCCTGGTCTTCTTGTGTCCGTTAAATCTGATCTGTGGGTCTAGGGATGCCCACTAAAAACTGCATTTAGTGGGTGCTAAAGGGAGTACCTGTAGTGGCCAATGGGCCACCTACCTTAGGGTGGCTGCACCCATTTTACACCCAATATGTGACACCTTCCTGGTGGACAGGGTCACATCCCTAACCCTTAGTGACTATTTTCCAATCATCCAAGATAGAGGAAAATGAAATGGAGTGATCACCTCGCCTGCCACACCTGAGGGGTGGTGAAGGCAGAGGGGGGCACTCCTCCTACTCTGGTTTAGTTTTCCTGCTTGTTTTCCCACTCAAAGTGGGGGGAAACCATTTGGCAGCCATCTGCTGCCAGCAGCAGAGGTGTGGGTCAGATTTTGAAGGCAGTAAGGCCTTTGCAGCTGACCACCGGTGCAGGATGCCTGCCTGGGGGAGGAGGTGTAACAACTTCACCCAGGAAAGGCTTTGTGTTCTGGCTCCTGAGAGCAGAGGCCCTCATTCCAGGAGTCCAGACTTCTGTCTGGTGGTGGCAGGCTGGCTAAGACCAGTCAGCCACCATGCCAGGGCTGATAGCTTTAGCAGGGGAGCACCTCTAAAGTGCTCTCAGAGTACACTTTATAATAAATCCAACACCTGGAAACAGTGTGGGTTTATTATTCTGAGTTGGTTGATACCACACAACCCAGTATTCAGAGAGGCCATCATGTAGCTGGGGAACTTGTAACGACCCGTGTCCCTGTACACTTACTATGTCTTAAGTTTTTGCAAAGACACAGTAGGGTTTTTTTGCTCTTGCACACAGATGCCCTCACATGCATTATATTGCACCCTGCATTAGGGCTATGGGGCCTGCCAGAGGGGTGACTTACCTATATTACATGCAGCGTTAGTGGACATGGCACTCTTGGTGAGTGACCTGTCAAGTTTGTAACTTTTAAATACACCTTATCGTGCACTTGCAATGGCAGTCTGTATGAGGCTGGTGTGGGGCCTCTCAGAGTGGCACAATGGTTGCTGCAGCTCTGGGGGGCCCTCTACAGTACCCATCCCCTAGGTACCAGGGGCATCATTTACTAGGGACTTACAAGGGTGGCTGAAGTGCCAAACATAGTACAGTTTTGAGGAAAGAGATCTGGCCATGGGAACATGTGTCACAGGGTCCTAGGGTGCTTACAGTATGGAACCACATCATTTTCCAGGTAAAATGTGGGGGGGGGTATCATGTCAAAAGATACCCTTTTTCACACTACTCCCCACCCCCAACGAAAAGGGGGTGAAACTACTCTTTCCCTGCGGAGTTCTCATCCTCTAAGTGAAAAAACCTGCAAAGGCCATCTTCATTGGCATGGGCTGCCCCAGTTCTGTGTTCCACTTTAAAGTCCATTCCCTATAGAGATATGAACTACCTAATCAGTTTGGGGTTTTCACCTTTCATCTGTTGAAGTCACCAGAGAGGCCTGTGGTCTGTCTGAACTATGAAGTGGGAGCCGAACAAGTATGACCTCAGCTTCTTCAAGGCCAAGAGCACAGCAAAGGCTTCCCTCTTTATGGCACTCCCTAGGGAGTATCCTTTTGCTTATAAAAGCAACAGGCTGGTCATGTCCCTCATCACTGGTCTGAGCTGGGACTGCTCCTACCCCGAGTTCTGAGGCATCTGTCTGGTCTGGACAATAAACTGCCTGGAGTAATCTGTAGCTTTCAGGACTGGTGCAGAGCACATTGAATCCTTCAGAGTATCAAAAATCTTTTGACAACTCACTGTCCAGTTTATCTTTTTGGGCATTTCCTTAGAGGCATGTTCTGTGAGGGGGGACACTATGGTGCCATACTCCTTCACAAATCTCCGATAATATCCAGTCAGGCCAAGGAATGCCCTGACTTGGGTCTGGGTAGCTGGAGCTTCCCAAGCCAGAATTGCCTGGATCGTGGGCTCTATTGGCTGAACTTGGCCTCCACCTTCTAGGTGGCCCAAGTACAAAACCTTTCCCTGCCCTATTTCGCAAGTACTGGCCTTAATTGTGAGCCCTGCCTTTTGCACGGCCTCAAGGACCTTTCCAAGGTGGATCGGGTGATCCTGCCAGGTGGAGCTGTAGAAGGCAATAGCATCTAGATATGCTGCACTAAGGGATTCCAGCACAGCCAGACTTGGTTCACTAACCTCTGGAAGGTAGCAGGGGCATTCATTAATCCAAAGGACATGACAGTACACCTATAGTGCCCACTTGGGGTGGAGAATGCTGATCTCTTTTTTGCTCCAGGGGCCCGACCAATCCGCCAGTACCCAGATGTAAGATCAAAGGTGCTCAGGTATTTAGCTTCCCCTGATCTGCCTATGAGCTTATCAGCATCTGTTTTTGTTACTTAGTTAACATCCCTGTAGTCCACACAAAACATAATTTCCTTTTTCTTGCCCTTGGAGTGAGGCTTGAGCACAGAGTGTTCAATGACACCCAAATACAGCATCATGTTGACTTCAACGTGGATGCTCTCTCTGACATTTGACCTGCTGTTGACCTGTGAGGGTGTCTTCCTAGACCACTCCAGCCACAGAACCATTTTGTGGGTTGCTGAAGAGGAGATCAGGGAGATTTTCACTCTCTTCCTCCTGTCCCTCATCTGTAACTATGAGCATGGTCACATCAGCTCTGTCAAAACTGGGCTTCAGGTGGTTGACATGTATAATCCTTTTGGGATTTTTGCAACTACCAAGGACAACTAGGTATGTAACCTCCCCTTTTTTTCAAGTATGGAGTAGGACACAGACCACTTGTCACAGGCTACAGCCACAGACTCCAGTACCCAAACTTTCAGCCCTGATTGGAACTCCACCAATGCATTGTTTTGATTATAGCAATGCTTCTGAAGCTTCTGGCTGGCCTGATGAATTTTGCTTGCTTTTCCCATGTACTCAGCCATCCTGGAATAAAGGCCAAGTACAGAGTCCGAAATGTCTTGCTTAGGCTCTTTGAGAGGTCTCTTCCTACATTCCCTCACAAGACTCAGTGGACCCCTAACAAGATGCCCGAAAAAATGTTCAAGGGAGAAAACCCTATTCCCTTTTGTGGTACCTCCCTGTGAGCAAGAAGCAGACATGGAAGTAAGATATCACATCTCAGTTTTTCAGGGATTCCTCCAGCCATGTCTTTCAGTGTCTTGTTAAATCTTTTGACTAGTCCACTGGTCTGTGGATGGTATGGGGTAGTGAACTTTTGAGCCACTTCACATTCCTGCCAAATGTATTTTAAATATGCAGACATGAAGTTTGAACCTCTGTCTGATACTACGTCTTTAGGCAAGCCAACCCTGCTTAGAAATACCCAGGATGGTCCTAAATGGAAAGGCTTCAGGGTACCTAGTGGCATGATCCACTACCACTAAAATGTACCTATTTCCTGCAGCTGTTTGAAGGTCAAGGGGGCCAACAATGTCAACCCATACCCTTTCGAAGGGCAACCCAAACACAGGTAGTGGGATTAAGGGGACCTTCATGTGGGCTCCTGCCTTGCCACTGGCTTGGCAGGTGACACAGGACTGACAAATGTCCTTCGCCATCTGGGAAATTCCAGGCCAGTAAAAGTGATTAATTAGCCTGCTCCAGTTTTTTTTTTGCTCAGATGCCCAGATAGGGGAATGTCGTGGGCAATACTCTCTGTATTGTTGGGGCACTACTACCCTCCTGGTTGCACCAGGCTTGAGTTTCTCTGGCCTCAGTGAACAGGGGTCCGTCCTCCCAATATGCCCTGTGGGTACCACTAACACTACCCCTTTCTTCCTGTGGAGCTTGCAGCCTCAGGATTTCAAGAGTGCAAATACAACAGATGATGGACAGAATGCAGAACAAATCAAACATTCACCCCAGTCACAGATCTGGGTTTTATCCATCAGTTTTTTTGCTTGCCTTGCCATTCCAGTTCGGACCCAGCCATATGCAAATCAGTCTTGACCCTGTTCCCCATGGGAACAGTCCAGCCTGAACTGCCAGGCCAGGTCTTCCCTGGACCAGAAACAAGCATCCTGGGACCGGTTTCATGGTATCACCCTTCATCAGCCAGGCTAGCTTGAATCTGGTGGCATAGCAAGCACGGGACCCACGTCTGGGCATACACTTCCCACTTGGGGCAACAAATGCAAAAACAACAGAAGATGGACAGAATGCAGAACAAATCAAACATTCACCCCCAGTCACAGATCTTGGTTTAATCCATCAGTTTTTTTGCTTTGCATGCCATTCCAGTTCGGACTCAGCCATATGCAAATCAGTCTTGACCCTGTTTCCCATGGGAACAGTCCATCCCGAACTGCCAGGCCAGGTCTGTCCTGGATCAGAAACAAGCATCCAGGGACTGGTTGCAGGGTATCACCCTTCATCAGCCAAGCTAGCTTGAATCTGGTGGCATAACAAGCAAGGGACCCACGTCTGGGCATACCCTTCCCACTTGGACCAACAAATGCAAAAATAACAGATGATGGATGGAATGCAGAACCAATCAAACATTCACCCCCAGTCACAGATCTGGGTTTAATCCATCAGTTTTTTAACTTGCCATGCCATTCCAGTTCGGACCTAGCCATATTCAAATCAGTCTTGACCCTGTTCCCCATGGGGACAGTCCAGCCTGAACTGCCAGGCCAGGTCTTCCCTGGACTAGAAACAAGCAACCTGGGACCGGTTTCAGGGTATCAAACTTCATTAGCCAGGCTAGCTTGAATCTGGTGACATAGCAAGCATGGAGCCCACGTCTGGGCATACCCTTCACAGGTTTTTTGTACCTAGAACAGATCCTCCCTAGAGGGTCCCCCTGGTCCTAAGAGCTCTGGGTGAAAAGGCCCAAGCTCTGCAAAATCAGTTACCTTTGAGGTTGACACATCCTTTTCCTGGGAAGATGGGTTCTGACTTGTGGTCTGTTCCCGTTCAGAAGCTGGTCCCCCAGTCTTCTCTTGCAGGGTTGGTCCAATCATCCAGGATCCAACACCTCTTATTCACTGTGAAGTTTGCTCTGTGTCCTTGTCTTGACACAAGCCCATTCTGGGAGCCCAAACATTGCTGCATGGTTCTTCAGTTCCACTCCAGCACAGAGATATTGCTCCAAATCATTTCCAAGCAGACAGTCTACAGGGATGGATGGGGATACAGCCACCTCTTTTTGTTCAGCCACTCTCCCAAAGTCAGAAGATACCATTGCCATGGGATGGATCTTTTTGCCATCATCAGCATTTGTAACAGGACACGTTTTCCCTAACACATACTGATCTGCGTGGACCAGGTGCTGGGTTACCATGGTGACACTAGCCCCTTTTTACCTCAAGGCTTCCACCTTAGTCCCATTAATCAAAGAGTGCTGCCTGCATTTTTGCATATCAGTGGGCCGAGCAGCACAGGATACACCCACCCCTCCCTCAGTGACTAATGTTGCCTCTGTTGGTTAACTGACATGGTCAGGCCACAACTGTGATCCCATCTGGAGATTGGCAATTGCATTTACTGCAGGTGGACTAGAGGCATTTTTCTTGTTTTACAGCTACGGTCTCCAGTTTGGTACCCTCTATTCTTGCAATTATGGCACCAAGCATTTTTGGGATCACAGCTTCTACCTTTGTTCCAGGCACAGCTCCTCCACTATGGCGGAGGAGCTTCCCCCTTCCCCACCAGCAGCTGCAAATCTTTCACTCTGATACAATAATTGTAGGAGGCTGGCCTGGCTTATAGTGGGTACCTGATGGTACTTACACCTTGTGCCAGGTCCAGATATCCCTTATTAGTAGATTAGTAGTGTTCTAGCAGCTCAGGCTGGCAGAGGTAACTATAGCAGAGCAGCTTAGGCTGAACTAGGAGACATGCAAAGCTCCACCTATACCACTTATATCATATAGCACTATATCATAAGAAACACAATACTCAGAGTTACAAAAAATAAAGGTACTTTATTTTAGTGACAATGTGTCAAAAATATCTCAGAGGATATACTCCCTTAGGAGGTAAGTAAAATACTCAAAATATATACACAAACCAAAATCAGGTAAGTAAACAGTTAGAAAGTAGTGCAAACACTGTAGAATACAATAGGATGCAATAGGCCTAGGGGCAACACAAACCATATACTAAGAAAGTGGAATGTGAACCACAGATGGACCCCTAGGCTAGTGTAGTGTGTAGAGGGTCGCTGGGAGTGTAAGAAAACACTAAGGGTGTCCAAGATACCCCACTCCAAGACCCTGGAAAGTAGGAGTAAAGTACTACATTTCCCCAGAAATACACTAAACTCGTGATAGTGGATTTTGCAAAGACCACAACAGACTGCAAAACACTGAAAACGGATTCCAGGGAGATGAGCAATGCAGGACTGAATGCTGAGGACCTGGGCATGGCTGTGCACGAAGGATTCCTTGGAAATGTGCACAGAAGCCCTAGCAGCTGCAGATCACACACCAAAGTAGTGCAAACACTGTAGAATACAATAGGATGCAATAGGACACAATAGGGCTAGGGGCAACACAAACCATATACTCCAAAAGTGGAATGCGAACCACGAAGGGAGCCCAGGCCTAGTGTAGTGTGTAGAGGGTCGCTGGGAGTGTAAGAAAACACTAAGGGTGCCCAAGATATCCCACCCCAAGACCGTGAAAAGTAGTGGTAAAGTTACCCTACTACCCCAGAAAGACTGTAAAGTCGAGATAGGGGATTCTGCAAGGACAACAACTGACTGCAAAGCACTGAAGATGGATTCCTGGACCTGAGGATCTGCAAAGGAAGGAGACCAAGTCCAAAAGTCACGCAAGTGTCCGGGGGGTAGGAGCCCACTAAACCCTGGATGAAGGTGCAAAAGGGCTGCCTCCGGGTGTAAGAAGCCAAAGATTCTGCAACAACGCAAGGTGCCAGGAACTTCTCCTTTGGTCAGAAGATGTCCCACGGTGTGCTGGAGGATGCAGAGTTGTTTCAACGCAGACAGACTGCAAACAAGCCTTTCTAGCTGCAAGAGTCGTGGTTGAAGAAAATGAGTGCTGCCCGGGCCCAGGAAGGACCAGGAGGTCGGCCCTTGGAGGAGGATACAGAAGGGGCGCTCAGCAACACAGAGAGCCCACGCAGAAGCAGGCAGCATCCACAGAAGCACTTGAACAGGCATTCAAGAAATCTGAGCATGTTGGTCATCTCAACACAACAGAAGATGGTCCCACAAAGTCAGTGGTCAACTCAGCGAGTTGAGCAAAGCAGGATGGAGTGCTGGGGACCTGGGCTATGCTGTGCACAAAGGATTCCATGCAAAAGTGCACAGAAGCCCTAGCAGCTGCAGATCATGCAGTACACAGGATTACTGTCTGGCGTGGGAAGGCAAGGACTTACCTCCACCAATTTTTGGACAGAAGGACCGCTGGACTGTCTTGGTGACTTGGATCCAGCTCTTGTGTTCCAGGGACCATGCTCGTCAAGATGAGAGGGGACCCAGAGGACAATTGATGAAGACATTTGGTGCCTGCGTTAGCAGGGGGAAGATTCCGTTTGACCCACTGGAGATTTCTTCTTGGCTTCCAGTGCAGGTTGAAAGCAGACAGCCCTCAGAGCATGCACCACCAGGAAACAGTTGAGAAAGCCAGAAGGATTAGGCCCTACAATGTTGCTGGTCGTCATCTTGCTACTTTGTTGTGGTTTTGCAGGCATCCTGGAGCAGTCAGCGGTCGATCCTTGGCAGAAGTCGAAGAGGGAGATGCAGAGGAACTCTGGTGAGCTCTTGCATTCGTTATCTGAAGAGAAACCCACAGGAGAGGCCCTAAATAGCCCTCAAAGGAGGATTGGTTACCTAACCAGGTAAGCACCTATCAGGAGGGGTCTCTGACGTCACCTGCTGGCACTGGCCACTCAGAAGCCTCCACTGTGCCCTCACACCTCCTGCATTCCAGATGGCAGGGGTCTGGGACACACTGGAGGAGCTCTGGGCACCACCCCTGGGGTGGTGATGGACAGGGGAGTGGTCACTCCCCTTTCCTTTGTCCAGTTTCGTGCCAGAGCAGGGGCTGGGGGTTCCCTGAACTGGTATAGACTGGCTTATGCAAGGAGGGCACCATCTGTGCCCTTCAAAGCATTTCTAGAGGCTGGGGAGGCTACTCCTCTCCAGCCCTTAACACCTATTTCCAAAGGGAGAGGGTGGAACACCCTCTCTCAGAGGAAATCCTTTGTTCTGCCGTTCTGGTACTGGGCTGCCCAGACCCCAGGAGGGCAGAAACCTGTCTGAGGGTTGGCAGCAGCAGTAGCTGCAGGGAAAACCCCAGATAGCTAGTTCGGCAGTACCAGGGGACCATGCTGGAGCCCGGGGATGCATGGGATTGGCACCCCAATACCAGATTTGGCATGGGGGGACAATTCCATGATCTTAGACATGTTACATGGCCATATTCGGAGTTATCATTGTGAAGCAATATATAGGTATTGACCTATATGTAATGCACACGTGTAATGGTGTCCCCACACTCACAAAGTCCGGGGACATTGCCCTGGACATTGTGGGGGCACCTTTTCTAGTGCCAGGGTGCCGTCACACTTAGAAACTTTGCACCTAACCTTCACTAAGTGAGGCTTAGACATATAGGTGACTTATAAGTTACTTAAGTGCAGTGTAAAATGGCTGTGAAATAGCATGGACATTATTTACCTCAGGCTGCAGTTGCAGTCCTGTGTAAGAATTGTCTTAGCTCCCTATGGGTGGCAAAAGAAATGCTGCAGCCCATAGGGATCTCCTGGAACCCCAATACCCTGGGTACCTAGGTACCATATATTAGGGAACTATAAGGGTGTTCCAGTGTGCCAATCAGAATTGGTAAAAATGGTCACTAGCCTGCAGTGACAATTTTAAAGACAGAGAGAGCATAAGCACTGAGGTTCTGGTTAGCAGAGCCTCAGTGACACAGTTAGGCACCACACAGGGAACACATTCAGGCCATAAACTATGAGCACTGGGGTCCTGGCTAGCAGGGTCCCAGTGAGACATATAAAACACACTGACAAATAGGGTTTTCACTATGAGCACTGGGGTCCTGGCTAGCAGGATCCCAGTGAGACAGTAAAAACACCCTGACATATACTCACAAACAGGCTAAAAGTGGGGGTAACAGGGCTAGAAAGAGGCTACCTTCCTACAATAATAAACTACATTTATTGTTTGTTGGACTTTTGCTTATGCAGGGTCATCCCCAGTCTTTTTGCCTCCTGCCTCCTATTTTTTTCTGACCTGTTGCTCTTGGCTTTTCAACTCTGAGCACTTTACCACTGCTAACCAGTGCTAAAGTGCATATGCTCTCCGTGTAAATTGTATGTAATTGGTTTATCCATGATTGGCATATTTGATTTACTAGTAAGTCCCTAGTAAGATGCACTAGAGGTGCCAGGGCCTGTAAATCAAATGCTACTAGTGGGCCTGCAGCACTGGTTGTGCCACCCACATAAGTAGCTCTGTAATCATGTCCCAGACCTGCCACTGCAGTGTCTGTGTATTTTTACACTGTAAATTCGACTTGGCAAGTGTACCCACTTGTCAGGCCTAAACCTTCCCTTTTCTTACATGTAAGGCACCCCTAAGGTAGGCCCTAGGTAGCCCCAAGTGCAGGGTGCAGTGTATGGATAAGGTAGGACATATAGTAATGTGGTTTCTATGTCCTGACAGTGAAATACTGCCAACTTCGTTTTCCACTGTTGCAAGGCCTGTCTCTCTCATAGCATAACATGGGGGCTACCTTTAAATATGATTAAAGTGTAGATTCCCCTAGAGAGTAGATGGACATGTGGAGTTTGGGGTCCCTGAACAATTTAAAAATACATCTTTTTGTAAAGTTGATTTTAAGATTGTGCGTTTAAAAAGGCCACTTTTAGAAAGTGAGCATTTTCTTGCTTAAACCATTCTGTGACTCTGCCTTGTTTGTGGATTCCCTGTCTGTGTCAGTTTGACAGTTGGGTTGTTTTTCACCTCGCACTAGACAGTGACACAAAGGCGGCTGGGGTGTAACATGCATTTCCTGATTAGCCATCTCGGCTAGGAGGGAGGGGTGGAGTGGTCACTCATCTGAAAGGACTGTGCCTGCCTCTGACAATGCCGGCTCCAACCCCCTGCTGTGTGTCTGAGGCCTTGCCTGGGCAAGGCAGGATTTCACAAGTAGGTGTGTGTCCCCTTTGAAGAAAGGGGACTTCAAAGACTAAAATGGGTATAAGAAGGGCACCCAAATCTACAGACTTTAGAAACACTTATGGAACCAAGAGGAACCTCTGCCTGGAGAAGAGCTGATAGCTGAGGAAGAAGTGCTGCCCTGCCTGTGACTGTGCTTTGTGGAGCTTTCCTGCAGTGCTGCTTCTGCCAGAGTAAGAGGGCAAAGACTGGACTTTGTGTGCCTTCCATCTTATGAAGAAATCTCCAAGGGCTTGAGTTAGAGCTTGTCTCCTGTTGTTTGAAGTCTCAGGGACAGCAAAGACTTCTCTCTGCCAGCACCTGGAGTCTCTGGAGAGACTCCTGCCCCGACAAGTGGTGCCCTATCCAGTCCCTGGGCCCTTGAAAGGAAAGCTGGTGGAAATCCAAGGAAATCGACTACGGACGACTCCAGACCGACGCCGCTGCTGAATCCGGTAACGCCGCCTGCACCTGACGCCATGACCTTCACTGGAACGCTACGCTCTTCGCAGGCCCGACGCCGCTGCAGCCCTGCTGAAGTCCGTGAATCCGTGGAAGTCGCTGCACCACGTCGTGACCGACGCCGCTCGAAGTGCGTGGATTCAACGTTTCGCACAGACGCCGCGATCCCCGACTTTGTGCATCGGCTTGTTTTCACTCTTCACCAAAGGTACTGTACTTGGGGGTCTACACGACTCCGTGTCCGGCGCCGCTGGTGTTGGCTTGTTGGGAACGACTCCGTCACGAATCCGTGTTAACATCTCATCGAAGCATTTTTGGTTTCTAAGTGCTATTTTTGAGTTTAATCTTTAAAAATTCATAACTTGACTTGTGTATGTCGGATTTTTTGTAGTTTTGGTCTTGTTTTGTTTAGATAAATATTTCCTATTCTTCTAAACTGGTGTTGTGTCATTTTGTAGTGTTTTCATTAAGTTACTGTGTGTGTTGGTACAAATACTTTACACCTAGCACTCTGAGGTTAAGCCTACTGCTCTGCCAAGCTACCAAGGGGGAAAGCAGGGGTTAGCAGACGGTGATTCTCTTTTACCCTGACTAGAGTGAGGGTCCTTGCTTGAACAGGGGGTAACCTGACTGCCAACCAAAGACCCCATTTCTAACATTGTTGTTTTGTAGTAAAAGGGTTGGAGCCCACGTGCGAGGATGGGGACAGAGGGGGAGTGCTCAGCAGTCTCCCTCAGTGTGCAAGTATGTTCAGCCAGCCATCTTGGGACGGCCAAACACATATGCCTGCGGTGCTCTCTTCAGCCTGGCACTGTGTTGCCGGGCAGGAGAGAACAGGTGCAGGCTCCCAGTCTGCCTGGGAGCACCCTGGCTGGGCGCTCTGGCCAATCCGAACACTACTGTCATGCTTCCAGCACCATGACAGCAGCGTTCGGATTGGCAGCAGGGCAGGCTGGGAGGCAGTGTATGCAGCTGAAGCAGAGGAGCAGCGCAGTTGTAGCGGCGGCGGCAATAAAGGTAAGGGTTTTTTTTTTTTAATTCTCCCCCGGCATGCACCCCACCCTACAAAATGACGTGAGTCACTCCTGCTTTGTACCCACCCTTAGGCTGTGAGGAGGCTTGGGGCCCACCCTCCTGAATAGGTTTTTGGGGACCTAGCTAGGACTCTTTGCTCTTATTTTGGTTCCCATCTTTCCCTTGGGGGGCTTTTTGGCCTCTTTTTAGGTCTTCCCCCACAAGTGGCTGTTTTGGTCACCCTTGTCTTGACTTCTTCCGCAATTCCAGAGGAGAACGTGGACCTAGGTCTACCAGGAACTGATGTAGTTTCTCATTGTAACAATTACTCAAAAGATACTCTTTCATAATGAACTTATAAAGCCTATCAAAATCTTGTACCTTCTTACCTTCTTACCTTCTAACCAGCCACCCAGCATTTTAACTGAATAGTCAATGAATTCTACCCAGGAGTGACTCTGGGTTTTTTGAGTCTCCCTAAATGTAATTCTGTACTCTTCAGTTGTAAGTCTAAAGACCTCAATCAGAGTGGCCTTCCTGAGGTCGTAGGACCTGACATTTGTCTCATTCAATGTCAGGACTCTATCCCTGCATTGCCTGAGAACAGTTATTACAACAGAGAGCCCCTATGTCTCCTAGACAGAAAAACACTTGGTGATATCATCACCATCTGCATACACTGGGACAACTCCTTTGGGGTGTTTTAGGGTGAAAGACTTCTCTTTCTCCCTAGTTACTTGAATTTCCGCAACCAGAGAAGGGTCCTAGGCCTAACTCTCTTGATTTAGCTTCTTTCTTCTAAAGCTGGGTTTTTAAAGCCAGTCTTTGAGTTAACCTTACTCAAGCCACATCCTCCTCTGAAGGGGCTCCTACTTCTGAGACAGAGGATACTACCTCATCATCTACAGTTTTACTGGAATTTTCTCCATTGTCTCTTTCTGAGGGTTTTCCATCATCCACTACATGTGCAGTCTCGTACTCTGCCACAGGCCTCCTAAGAGTTTCTGTGGTAGCATGATTACCAGTGTAAAACTGGTATCCTTTGCAGAGAACCCTCAACCTGGGGTATTTCAACTCCAGTTAAGGGGTCTAGTCAAGCTCCTGAGATTGGATCTCTGCATGAGGCCTTTTTCTTCACTAAAGTTGGGCCCTTTTTAACTTTTGGAAAAAACATTTGCAAACTTTCAAAAACTTTTTCAAACTTTTGGAAACTTTTTCTAGGGCCTAACTATAGTAAGGACTTTTAGTTTCTAATCACTGTTTTAGGGACGTAACCTGGGCCCTAACGATTAATTTTAAAAATGAGAAAAATAGTCCAAATGTAAAAATACAGCTACAGACAATTTTTAGAGTTATTCGTGTGATCACTTGGTGACAAAGGGCCTCATTCTGAGGCTGGCGGGCGGCGGTAGCCGCCTGCCTGGCGGGAACCGCCAAATGGCCGCTCCGCGGTCGAAAGACCGCGGAGGCCATTCTGGTATTCCCGCTGGGCTGGCGGGCGACCGCCAGAAGGCCGCCCGCCAGCCCAGCGGGAAACCCCTTCCCACGAGGAAGCCAGCTCCAAATGGAGCCGGCGGAGTGGGAAGGTGCGACGGGTGCAGTTGCACCCGTCGCGGATTTCAGTGTCTGCACAGCAGACACTGAAATCCTTTGTGGGGCCCTCTTACGGGGGCCCCTGCAGTGCCCATGCCATTGGCATGGGCACTGCAGGGGCCCCCAGGGGCCCCACGACACCCCTCACCGCCATCCTGTTCCTGGCGGTCGAAACCACCAGGAACAGGATGGCTGTGAGGGGGTCGGAATCCCCCATGGCGGCGCAGCAAGCTGCGCCGCCATGGGGGATTCCCAGGGCAGCGGAAAACCAGCGGGAGACCGCCGGTTTTCCTGGTCTGACCGCGGCCAAACCGCCGCGGTCAGAATGCCCTGCGGGGCACCGCCAGCCTGTTGGCGGTGCTGGGGTCGGTATGACCCCCAAAGTGGTATCAGCAGATGCAAAGTCTTGTTCCCACCACTTAACCACCAAATGTAGGAGGATGGCTCTCTATATAGAGAACAAAAAAGATGTGCACTGTGCGGTGAGTCCAAGCAACCCTACTTTAGTATCCAGGAGTGAAAAGCAAACCACCTAATCCTCTGTTTTTGTGGCAGTGTGAGAGAGCAGTTTGGCTTATCCTGGAGATGTGCTAAACATTTATTGTACTCACAGTATCAATACAATAAATTAAAACACACACTCGGAAGGATAACTCAAAATATTTTAAGACCAAGATTATCAATATTAGGTAAGTACTTCTTTTGCTATGATTTTTCAAATTTGAGCAAATATAGACCCAGATTCAAGAAAAGTGGTGCTTTACATTGTGAAGCGCCACTTTTCTTGCTCCCCTCTTACAGCCCCATATGTGTGCCATATTTAAGATATGATGCACCATTGCGGTATTAGCAACAATAGCATCAACATTTTTGATGCTAGGGTGGTGCTTTGCTCCACTAGCTTGAAAAGTTCTGATGCTAGTGGAGCAAAGTGCAAGGCGGCCCATTGATTCCATTGGGTGAGTCCTTTTAACATCTGCTCTTAGCATGCATCAAAGTGCTTGCATTGCACCACCTTATAAATATGGTGCATCATTTCTAACGCCATATTAACATCAGAAAAATTACACTAATGTGGTGTTTGATGGCGCAAGGCCATCCTTAAACTTGGTCCATAGTCTTTTTGAGCGTAACGACGCAACATAGGAATGAATGGTTACTTTTTTTTTAAATGCATATAAAATCAGGCAATGCTCTCACCAATGTCACTTTCTATTTTTAGGTTGAGGTTGTCAAGATATCCTGTGGGCCAGGTGGAGACATTTGAGCGGTTCCTGGTTCAACTGGGAGCAGTGGCTGAGTCTTGGAGCTGGTGCACAACAGAGAAGGGGCCACTTGGAAAGACACTGCACAGGTGAACTTACAGCTAAGTCCGGTGGGTCCCCTTGGAGTTTAAAGGTCACAAGGGGTTAGGGACCCCTAGGACACAGCCAGTTTGGCTTTGCAGGGCCCTTAGAAGCCGGGTGCAGTGCAGATAGGTCAGCCAAGAGTCGTGCATCAAGGAGTCCTTAGAGCTAGGTGCAGAACACTTTGAGGTAGATTGCAGGTCAGCAGGGCAACTCTGGGAGGTGTTTCTTGGGTGTCCTGCATTCCCTTGACTGGTGCTTGCTTCTGGGCCTTGGAGAGTCCAGAGTGGACTTTGCTTCTTGGTGTCTGATGCTGGGGGTCCAGTGACCCGGGCAATGGAATGTCTCAGGCTTTGAAGGTCACACTGCCATCAAACCTGGCACACTAGGAGGCTTTGCCCTTCATGTCTGTCTAGTCGATTTTGGTTGGGCTGCAGGATTCGGTTCATTGGTCAACGACTAGTCAGGAAACTGGACTGGTTCCTGGCTTGCAGGCTGTAGGAGAGTGATACCTTCACTCTGAGGGGGGTTCTTGATGTTTTGCAGATGGCTGAAGGTGCTATGTTTTTTTTTTAGAATCCTTCAGATTTCCAGGTGACACCTCAGCTACGATTGCCGAGTCCTAGGAGCAGCAGTCAGGGTTTGGCACCTTTTTTTTTTCAGCAGGACTCCTGTTCTCTTGCCTTCTTTGTTCCTGGTCTTCTTGTGTCCATCGAATCTGATCTGTGGGTCTAGGGATGCCCAGTAAATACTGCATTTAAAGGGCATGGAGGGGGGGTACCTGGTAGTGGCCAATGAGCCCCCCTACCTTAGGGTGGCTACACCCATTATGTGACCACTTCATGTGGGAAGGGGTCACATCCCTAACCCTGATTGGCTATTTTCCTACCATCCAAGATGGAGGAAAATAAAATGTAGTGGTTACCTCGCCTGCCACACCTGAGGGGTGATGCAGGCCGGGGGGGCACTCCTCCAACTCTGGCGAAGTGTTCCCATGGTTTTCCCACTCAAAGTGGGGGACGAACTGTAGGGCAGCCATCTGCTGCTGGTAGCAGAGACATGGGTTAGATTTCAAAGCTGGTAAGGCCTTTGAAGCTTACTGCTGGTGCAGAATGCCTGTCTGGGGGAGGAATTGTACACATCCACCCAGAAATGCTTTGTGTTCTGGCTCCTGAGAGCAGAGACTCTCATCCCAGGAGTCCAGGCTTCTATCCGGTGGTGGCAGGCTGGCTAAGACCAGTCAACAACCATGCCAGGGCTGTTGGGTTTTGCAGGGGGCACTTCTAAGGTGACTTCTGGGTACACTTTATAATAAATCCAACACTTGAATCAGTGTGGGTTTATTATTCTGAATTGTTTGATATCACACAACCCAATATTCAGAGAGGCCATCATGTAGCTGTGGAACTTGTAATGACCAGTGTCCAGCACATGCATTTGTCATGGCTTCCCTGTACACTTACTATGTCTTAAGGTTTTGCAAAGACACAGTAAGGCCATATTAGCTCTTGCACACATATGCCCTCACATGCATTATAGTGCAGCCTGCCAGAGGGGGTGAATTACCTATACTGCATGCAGTGTTAGTGGACATGGCACTCTTAGTGAGTGCAGTGTCACGTTTGCAACATTTAAGTACACCTTGTCATGCACTTGCAGTAGCAGTCTGCATGAGGCTGGTGTGGGGCCTCTCAGAGTGGCACAATGGGTGCTGCAGCTCTAGTGGGCCCTCTTCAGCACTCATGGCGTAGGCACTAGGGACTTACAAGGGTGGCTGAAATGTCAAACATAGTACACTTTGGGGGAAAGAGATTTGTCCCTGGCAACCTGTTTAGCAGTGGCCCAGGGCACTTAAAGTTTGAAACCACATCATTTTCCAAGCAAAAGGTGGGGGCTACCATGTCAAAGGAGGCCCTTTCTCATAGTTGTAAGATCTGTATGTATATGTGTGTGTGTGTGTGAGAGAGGGAGAGAGAGAGAGATAGCAATGAAAAGAGGGTTTAGTCAACAAGAGAATAATGCAACACTGTTTAACAGAAAAAAGATAATGATAAAGAAGTTTTTGAGATGAATCATTGAAGGTAAACCAGAAATAAAGCTGGGGAGGTTAGGAGAAGAGGGAAGTTAGCTCAGAAAGAGGAAATTAAGATGAAGTTACAGAAGGTTAAAGTGAAACCTGGACAGCACAGGAACCAGAAGAAAGGAACCGAGTGTGGAAGAAAAGTCTCCTGATATTATGATAAAATTATGTACGTCATAGAAACATTACAGGATGTAAAGTCACACCTGTGGGCTATTACACCACAAATACAAATGACCTGATTTAGAAATGGGTGATGAAGGAAGATCAGGTGAATTGAGCGAAAATGCTAAATTGTTGGGTCAAATTACCAGCTTAATGTCCAATTCAATGATATTCTTAAATTGAGAAAATACTGCCTATGAATTTAGCAAATTATTCAAGAATTATAAGGATTTTCCATTAACACCTATCTTAAAATGAGGCCTTTATAAGGTGTTGAAGAGGAGGGATCACTCAAGGAAGGTGAGGAGGCAGAGTGAGGAGGTGTCTAACTGCTCCACCAACCCTGCTTCATTTCCATCCCTGTGTAAATCATCAAATTCATTATTTCACATGTTACATCAACTCATCTGTTGTAGAAGGATAGTAGATAAATGGAAATGAGAGGGAAAACTTCAGAAGAGTTGTGAAAGAGAAACAGAATTGAAAGTATTGCAAACAGGTCAAGAGAATTAGAGTGGTGTTCAAACAAAGGTGGAGGAATAGTATGGGGTTTAGGAGAGAAGCAACAGCAGAGGAAAGTAGATGATGGTAGGGAAAGAAGCGTTAGGTAGGACAGTATTAGAAATTGGGTTTCTGGTTGACTGGGGTGTGAGCCCTGTTCAAGCTGTAACCACAGTCTTAGTCAAAGTAAGGCACAGGCAAATCCCAAATTAACTACTGCTATACCCCCAGGTACCTTGGCACAGAGCAGTTGGGCTTAACTTAGAGGCAGTGTGTAAAGTATTTGTGCAACACTTCAAACAGTAAAACAGTGAAAACACCAAGCAAAAAGATCCAACACCAGGTTAGAAAACAGAGCAAAATTCAATAAATAAAACAAGACCAAAATGTCCAAAATCAACTTAGTAGAACCAGAGTTTGGAGTTTTTAAGGAATAAACTGTAAAATAGCACTTAAAAGCATAAAGCGCCAACCGGGGATATCTGGTCATGCTGGACCGGGTCAAAATGAAATGTTCAGGCTTACCACGATGGTGCACAGGTCGGGTATAGTCCCAGATTAGTCCTGCTGAAGTTTTAGCCCCACATTTATACTTTTTTAGTGCCGCATTTGCGTCAAAAGCGGCGCAAACTTACAAAATTCAATTATATTTTGTAAGTTTGCACCGTTTTTGCATAAAAAAAGGACGCAAATGTGGTTCTAAAAAAGTATAACTATGGGACTTAGTTTCACATGTTTTGTACCAAGAGTCTTAGTCACATTGAACAGGGTTACAGGGAGCAACAAGAGCATCACTGGTGATGGACTTAGTGTCACGAAGAGCAGACCAGGCCTTGCGGATGTGCGGGCTGGAGCTTCTTGCTAGCAGTCCTCTGTAGCGATTCATGCTTGCTCTGCTGAGAGGTGGGATGGTGACTGTTTGCGGTGATTTTCAGTGCAAGCAGCATGGTTCTGCTGCAAACGGGCCTGTTTGCAGTTGCAGAGAGCCTAATAGCTTGATTTCAAGAGCTTGAGAGCCACACCAAAGGTCCAAGGGTTCAAGACCTGAGAGGCACCTCTTGGGGGGGGGGGGAGAACAGGGGGTCGCTGAAGGATGGGTTCAGGAGCTGTTGGGTAGCCTTTTATGATCCTGAGGCTCAGATCAGGAGGCTAGTAGTCCAGCCCTTTGAGTGACTCTGGGGTGCTGGGTTCAAGAT
The DNA here is from genome assembly GCF_031143425.1 of Pleurodeles waltl. NCBI lineage: Eukaryota > Metazoa > Chordata > Amphibia > Caudata > Salamandridae > Pleurodeles > Pleurodeles waltl. The sequence continues at coordinate 860,553,444 of NC_090446.1, read as the reverse complement.
GGAGTTACAGGTTCAGTTCTTGTTCTCCAGGCAAGAGGGCAGCAGGTCAGTAGACCAGCAGTTCCTTCAGAGCAGCAGTCAAGCAGAGTAGCAGTCCTTGTAGCACCAAATTGGTCCTTCTTCCTGCAGAGTGACCACAGGTCCAGAAGTGTGAGGAAGAGTTGGAATCTTATGTCCTTCTTTTATACACAATTGTGCCTTTGAAGTGGGGAGAAGCTTCTAAAGGCACGCCTTTGAGGTGCAGGGATGCCCAGCTTTCCTGGCCTCTGCACCAGTCAAATTACACGGTGTATGCAGCCCTTTGTGTGGCGACTGGACACAGTCTAAGCAAGTGTTAGTGGGGCTGTACCCACCTCCTCCTTGCAGTCCTGCCAGTGAATGCCCATCCATTCACACCTAAGCTTCCATTGTGTGTGGATGTCTTTGAGGAATACACAAAGCCCAACTGTCATCCACACCCAGTCATGTGACCCAGAGACAGGCTGCAGGCACTAAATGGCTAAGGCAAGAAAGTGTAAATTTTCTAAAAGTGTAATATACAGAATTGTATTATAAAATCTGACTTCACTGTAGTTTGGGATTTTAAATTAAGAATCCAGAGACACCAAACATGAACTGCATATGTCTTCCCATTTGGAAATTACACGCACAAGCTATATTAAGGCAACACCAATGTTATCCTATGTGAGAGATAATTCTTGCAATAGTGAAAAACAAATGTAAGAGATGTTCACTACCGGGACATGTAAAACGTAAGAGTACATCTCCTACTTTTTAAATACATTGCACCCTGCCCTCTGGACTGTCCAGGGTCTACACTTGGAGTGACATATGTATTGAAAAGGAAAATTTGGGACTGGCAAAAGGTATATTTTGCCAGGTCAAAATGGCAGCTTACCACTGCACACACAAGTTCTTCAATGACAGGCCTGAGACATGTTGAAAGGGTTACTTAAGTGGGTGGCACAATCAGTGCTGCATGCCCACTAGTAGCATTTAATTTACAGGCCCTGGGTACATGCAGTGTCATGTTACTAGCGACTTATAAGTAAGTTAAATATGTCAGTTTGGTACAACTCATTGTTATCATCTTTAGAGTGGACAGCACAAGCACCTAATTACTGGTATCAGTGGTAAGTTGCACTGAGTTCTAACGCTAACAAAAGCAAATTCAGCAAAAAAGCAGTAGGAGGAAGACAAACGTTTGAGTGTGACCCCGCAAAAAGGGCCAGGTCCAACAGACAGATGTTAGGAGTGGGGACAAAGTCAAGAACCGATAAGAGCAAGCAGACAAAATTGCACTCTTGTGGTTTAAAATATGCCTATTCCCACCAGCACCCTCAGAGGAAGTAGGAAAAAATGTACTTCCAAACAATGAGATTTGCAGTCCTATATGGTTGTTTCGTAGCTCACATGGTCTTGTGTCCTCCCAAAAAGATTTGAGGAAGTGGTGGAGAAGGGACTCGTTTTGCTTTTGACCATTCTTCTCTCTTTTGCAATTGTGTGAGGGGGACACTGAAAATATGTTAGGAGCAGCTGGTGACATCATAATCTGGGATATATGCCTGAAATATCGAGGGATGTGCCGGAGTAATCAAAGAATGACCTGTACACAAGAAAGAGGTTTTGCCCTTCATCCCTTTTAATAATCTAATGTTAAATAAGCCTACAAAGACTTAATCGAGGCACTTAAAATATGAATAGTAGGCTTTTTCTGCTATCCATCTCCAATACAGTAATACCTGCATTTCTGCTTTATCCTAATATTATTTAAGAGAAATGTTTGTTCTTCTTTTTGTCTTAATCTTGAATTCATGTCGCATTTAGAAAAACAATTGGAAGATCACAAAATCCAGCACTCCCTACGATACAGCTACCACTACTTCTATTTAGCTTTCTCCACACGCTCCCATCAAACAAGATTGAAACCAACATTCACTAGCCTTAATATTTTATAATGCTACTGGGATGCAGGAGACCTTTAAGGTGCTTTCAGGATTCAAGTGTCAAGTTGGTCGTTCCTCGCACCAATCAGGAACGGAGCTTTGAACCAATTTGGGGGCAGATTTGAGAGTCCCTAGCACCCACTTGTGCCACATTGTGTAATTTCTTTTTACGCTAATGTGGCCCAACGAGGCCAAAATCACTGCGCCATAATTACAAAATGGAGCAATGCATGCATTGCGCCATTTTGGAACCCTTTGCGCTATATTATGCCTGAGCCAGGCATAATGTATGCAAAAGATAGGGGGGGCCGAAAAAATGCTGCAAAGAAATCTAAGAGATTTCTTTGCATCAGTTGTTTAGGCACTTTTAACACCTGCTTAGAGCAGGCGTGAAAAGGAGGCACACCATTGTTTACAATGGGCATCAATGAGCTTTGTAGGATTAGCGTCAACATTTTTGACGCTAATCCTCCAAAGCTCTGAACTAGCGTCAAAAACTTTTACACTAGTTCCCCTAACTACCGCCATGGTGTGTCGTATCTTAGATACGGCGAACACATAGTGGCTTTAGTGGGGCGTTAAGGGGCCCTTAGAATTTAGAATATCTTTGAGACAAAAAAACTTCTTCAACTTTTCATCAACCGAAAGTGTAAGTCTTTCATCTCAAACAGAATTGTGTCAGCAATCAAAAATACCCCTCCTGACAAAGGAGCAGTTGCGGAAACACACGCATCCATTAACTGAGTAAGTAGAAATTAAGCAACAATAAAGTCTGAAATGATAGGCTACATTCAGTCTAAAAAATAACTTAATCGTTGTTGTACTATGAAACAGGCAAGAGCTTTGAAAGCTTGTTTGACATGATTTCTCCGTGCCAGTGCTGGAGTTAAGGGTGCTGCAACAGTCTGCACGCTTTGTAACTTTGCAACAAGTTTCACTGGTAAAGAGAAAGGGTCTTTTCCTGGCATAACTGATGCAGTTTAAACTACCTTGCTTAACCCCCAAACGTCAAATAATTTAAATACGCAATCGTTTTAGTTGTCAAAAAGTAGAATAGAAATATATTTACTTAAGAACCGTAGCATTCAACATAACCGACAAATGTGTAATTGTTTGTGTCCGAACGTCAAGTCTACCTGCCGAACGGTCGAAAGAAAGCTAGAGGCATATTTCAAGGTCCTGTCAGCAAAGGTCTGCCCTTATGTGATGAGAATCCTCCTGAGTGAACAGGTGCTGGTACAGGGGAATCATCTCTCTAATAAAATATAGTGTGCATCATCAGAGTGCATTTGGTAGAACATGCGTGTCTCTATTAGTCAATGAGGTGTAACTCACATTGTACATTTAGGGCCCGATTCATAAAGGTAAAGGTTAGACTTTTGGTCTAAGTTCATACCAGAATTCTAACTTTACGACTTTTCGGTATTCAGAGATAGCAGTGGTATCTTTACGTCTGCCCTCGGGCAGAAACGCGGAACTTGGGCTCGGAGCAGTGGCGTAGCGTGGGGGTGCAGGGGGGCCAGCCGCACCGGGCGCAACATCTTGGAAGAGACTAAATCCACGGGTTAGGGGGCGCAAATTACTTGCCTTGCCCCAGGTTAGGGGGCGCAAATTACTTGCCTTGCCCCGGGTGCTGACAACCCACGCTACGCCACTGGCTCGGAGATTCTGCCCGAGGGCGGACTTAAAGATACGACTCCTATCTTAATATTCTGAATACCGAAAAGTCCTAAAGTTAGACTTCTGGTCTAAACTTAGACAAAAAGTCTAACTTTATCTTTGTAAATCGGGCCCTTAGCCGTGACCAGCATCATGTGTCCTTGAGAAGCATCAAATGGAGAAGTGTGGCAGTGGAGAAGTGTGGCACAATGGTTAGAGCGGCAGACCCTGAAGCAGAGATCTGGCTCAAGACCAGGGTTCAAGTCCCGCTTCGGCAGGTCTTGGGCTCAATTCCCTTGGACCAGATAATTCTCGCCTCGGTGCCTAATCTAATTAATGGGTCCCACTCTGCAACTCTGGGCAATAGCTTGCTTAATCTCCACAACGGCCCCAACAGCGCTTGGATGCCTGGCTTCACCCTGGGGGTGCCCAGGAGTGGGCACCTCACAGGGAAAAGCCAGGAGGGGTTCCATAGCGGTATGAGTACAGCGCCTTGAGACCCTAACGGGTGAGTAGTGCGCTATACAAGTGCAAAATTTACATTTACATTTACATTTACAAGGTTCTGTGAGTTAAAATACTGCCACATTTAGACTTTGTGGTTCCATGCTTGACAACTAATTCCAGCCAATGTCAATGCTGGCTCGCAATACCAGCCACTGACTTCACTTGCTTCGAAACGTGTATTTTTAAATTGGTTACACTCAAGTGGCCTAATTATTTTTCACGTAAGGGCGTGATCAATTTGCACCTGTAATGCACCAGTGATATGGACGTTAAAGCCCATATTTATACTTTTTTAGCGCCGCATTTGCGCCGCTTTTTGACACAAAAACGGCGCAAACTTACAAAATACAATTGCATTTTGCAAGTTTTCGCTGTTTTTGCCTCACAAAATGACGCAAATGCGGCGCTAAAAAAGTATAAATATGGGCCTAGGGGCCATATGTACGAACACGTTTTCCCATTGACACAGAATGGGAAAAACCCTTTGCTACATCTGGCCCTAAATGTCATATGTAGCCTGCAATGTTTAATACACTAAATGGTATGGCTCCAAAGAACATCGTGATGCTCTCGCTGGCCTCAAGTTTAAAAAACACTGCAGTGACACATATGAATAGAAATCAATTTGCCAGGTAGGAGAGCTGATATTATATATTAGCTAGTCCACCAATAAATATGACTTGTAAGTCCACAGAGCTGGGTGTTTAATATATAAAAGTTGGACCTTCTTATTATTAAGAAAAATGTGGTCTCCATACCGGATGGTTGGCAGAAATCTGTTTTTCACTGGACAGGCTAAACTATATTTTCCATGAACAAGGTTGATTGTGAATCAAATATTTTTTCATAATAATGCAACATCGCTTTGTGCACTTGCTAATACAAATTTAATTTAATGGTGAACGTAGATTTTCTTATGAATGTACTGGAAAACCAACTTTTAAAAAACATGACTTGTGTTGTCTAAGAGCACAACAAATTTGAAAAACTAGTTTGTGTGGGAGCCCCACTCCAGTGATTGGAATACATATTCCAGAATAGGTGTGAATGGCTGGCCTCCTGGAGAAGACTGAATCTGCCTCTGGGTACAGGAAGACTATATTGGTGTCAATAATGACCTCTTAATTTGGATGAGACATCTAGGGAGGGACAGGAACATATGGCGACAGAGAGGACTGCCACATCAGTACTTACGTCAAAGTGGAGATCCCAAGCAGGAGTCCCGTGAACTGAAACAATTAATTTCCACACTCTTCTTGAATATTCATTTGTGCTCCTACTGGGAGGCAAAACTGAGTCTGGCACAAATGAAGAGTAGGGCACCTCACTCTTATAAATGATTGTGGCTGAAATGAGTACTGAAGAATGAAGAAAGATAGTAATGTCTTGAATGAGTGACTCTAGGAAAGGTTTACATAAAGGGAGAAAGGAAGTGTTAAGATGAAAATTAGAATTTTTCAAGTCTGGGCAGAGGAATTTTTTAAATCAGTAGCTTGTTCACATCAAAACAATGGTACCCTATTGTTGTGTAGACATTTTAGTTATAGCTCCATGCACGTTAGTTTAATACCCTAGGCCGCTGTGCACCTTGACCTAGATATATTTTATTCAGCTTTGCATTGTTATTTTTACAATAACCAGTTTTACGGTCTTGTTTTAATTTCTTCTATCTAACTGTTTTGCTTAGGTCAGCATTGTGTTCTCAAACAACACATTCTTGATCACTCTGTGCTTCAGTCAAGGCTGCAGTCTGGTACATTGCCGGTAAACGTGGTAGAAGTTTAGTCTCCAACATTCGTAGAAAATACACATCCTTACGTAGGGACGTTTTCTTAGAACATCTGCTGTGTTAATTATAAAAACACTTTCTAGTCCCATTACACATCAAAAGGGAGATTCCAGCTAGGGAACCACAACTGTATGCTGAATGCTTCGCTGCAGATGCTGACGCAGATTACAGGCCTTTGCTCAGGTATGAGGGTTGATGTCCTCCCAAGGGAACCTGAAAGGCAGGATTAGAGCTTGACATGCGATGCTCAAAATATAATTTAGATAGGAAATAGTCCATCGATTCTAGTGGCAATATGATAGCATTATTCTTATGCTTCACTCTCATCGTCCCCATTTTAATATTGTTGTGTTGTGTCGTTCTGGTTATTGCAGCTCACGCTTTGCTATCCAAAATGCAGTCATTTTATTAAACCAATCTTTAAAACTTATACTGCTTTTATTGTCATTTATATATGAAACCAAATTGTGAATGAGAGAACCGGATGCGACCTGAGTGACCACGACTTTCCTGAGAAGTACGATATGTCATGCGCTTGGCTGTCCAATCATCCCTACCATTCGGGAGAGATGAGGCACTGGTAGTTAGCCGGAGCAAAGCCCGGATTTGGAGCGAGAGGTGTCACCCACCGTGGGTCAGACTCAGTCCCCCACACTGTGGATGATCTTGCTGCTCAAAATCCAGTAGTCTCATTAGAATAATGAGAGCCTACGTGACATGGCGCCGCCAACGTTTGGTCAGGCTCTAATTTGCTGGTCCTCCGGAGTATCTCTGTCTCATTATATATAATTTCACCTCAATACCGTATGCGGAGACGTCCGTGGTACTGAGGATTTCCACCACAGCTGTGTAGGTAATCCTATTACAACTGGCAGTTGTTCAAGCTTGAACTTTAAAAGGAAACCCCATTTTGGCATGCCTTCTCTGAACTCATAGAGTTACTATCATGGCGAATCCCCAAAATGTACAAATAGCTGTTAACATGAGACAACCTCTCACAGCACACTTATTAGCAAATGGCCTAACGGCCCAGGGAGGTCCAGTCACATTTGTGGTGGACGCCCACGCAGCTTATAGAACAGAGCTTTTTACTCTGGGGTCACATTTCCAGCAGTTGATGGGAACACAAATACATTTCACCAATATACAGTTGCAAATGCGCCTGGACAATACAGAACGGGCGCATGTTTAGAGATACCTCTATCTTATCAAGAACATAATAATTGGCTTGATGGCGCCCTACCCCATACAATATTACCAGTTAGGTTAGGTCCACTAAGTAATGACGGTCCTACCTGGCCTTTATTGGCCACTAAAACACCACATCCTGCAGTTGGGAATTTAGCAGTAGCTGAGGTTCATCGCTTATACATTGAGATAATAGCAATATACAGACGATTAGTACAATTTGTGATTCAAACATTGAATACAAACCTAGCATGTGCTGCTCCAGCACACCCACATGCAGTAACACCAGGTTTAAATCCTGCGACTGTACATTCGATTATGGGTAAAGTATCCGCCAAACGAGAAGAAACTCCATTTTGGTTAGCACAAAAAATTAATACGCTGGAGGCAGTATTTCCCCATACGGGACCTCAGGATAAACATAGAATATTAACGATGTGCTTGCCCTTTGGGATGGTCCCTACAGTAGAAAACTGTAATACTTGGGGTACGGGATTTGCCGCGCTCTATACAACCGCACACGGTACACCAACACTAGCAAATTTACCGGAAGTGCTGAAACAAATTCAAGATGAATATGGGGCTGCCCCGGCACTAGATTTGGGGATGCAACTAATGGGTAACCTTGCCACAGTATCCTCAGTCATTTTAAGTAACCTTAAAGGGGAAGCAGTCACACTTGCAGTGCGTATGCAGCTCCGTGACGTTCCGCATCAAGACCAAGAAAGAGAGCTGCCTAAAATAATAGCGGAAACATATTCAAGTATCGGTCGAGATAGCCTAGGGGCCAGACCACAAAAACCTCAATTCCAGGGTAAATTAAATAAAGATAACTCCAAACAACAACCTGAGGGTAATAAGAAACGCTGGGATAAAAAGCAACAGACGCCTAAAAAAGAAAGGGGAGAATCTCCACGTACAGATACCCCACAGAATAGGTATAATCTCAGTAATAGAGATAATATCAAAACGCCTGATAGATATCAATATATTGATACACACCAATCTTGTTCCTTTCAGGACTCATCGGAAAAGAGAAATGAGAGAGGTGGACGATCAGAGTGAAGAACAGAGTACGTGAAACCGAGACAGGAATCACAATGCTCTTCGGAGGTTTCTGTTAAAAAGGAAGAGAAACCTGCCCAACAAAAACAACAATTTAAAAAGAAAAAGGTGGCAGCAGTCGCAGTTCGACATGCCACACTGGAAGTGGGTCCTCTTGAAGAACAAGAACTGGGCTCTAGCATTGCTAGACAGCGCCGCAGAGGTCACAATAGTTAGCCAGAATCTTATAGAACATCTGGAGGTGAAAGCAACTGATGACTTTATACAAGTAGAAACCGCAGACATGCGTGTCTCCAAGCCTGATAGGGTGTACAAAGTAACGCTGTAATTAGAAGGAGACATTGAATGCACAATAAACGCAATCTTTTGAGATCGCATAGTAAAAGTGTATGATGTCTTGTTGGCCGAACAAGATTGGCCGCCTGACTCTGTCCGTACCTGCCCATATGGAGAAGATGTCATTAAGCCTTCTTTCTTGCCCCTTGTTCCAGAGGAACTCGCTGAATCCTACTCCATTGAATGGGCTCTAGCACAAACACCTGCATTATATAGAAATCATGTGGGGTGGGATAAAGACTCCCCCTACCATGTAATTTTCATTAAAAGTGAACCTCAGCCACAACCGCAGTATCCTATAAAACATGAAGCAAGAGCACCACTGAGAGAAATACTCACACAATTAGAGTACCAGGGTGTAATTGAACCCTGTGTCTCGCCGATGAATAACCCTTTATTTCCTGTAGCTAAACCGGACCATTCATACAGAATAGTCTTAGACTACAAACATTTAAACAGTCATACACGCACCTATGCTATACAAAATTCACATAGCACTGCACTAATGAGCAACATAGTGCGTAAAAAATATAAAACAACATTAGACATTTCAAATGGTTTTTTTCTGCCAGAATTAAGCGCCTGAAAGCAGGGACTTAACAAGCTTTAGCACACTAGGCTCTCAGAATTTTTTTGTAGTTTACCTCAGGGGTATAAGAAAAGCCAGGGACTGTTCGCGGCTCGTGTTACTGCCATTTTACACGAGATTGACACTGAAGCATTGTCCTACGTAGATGATATATATCTCACGGATGATGAGTTACTACAACATTTAAGACGGGTAGCCCGCATTGTTGTAGGGTTTGCCGAATTTGGCTACAAATTTAACTTAAAAAAACAAAAATTGCCTTCCTCAGCGTCCTGTTTCTAGGATATGAGCTGTCAAGTGAAGGGAAGAGCCTAGCGCCACCATTTTTAGAAAAAAGCGCACAGTTACAACCACCGAATACGATTACAAAACTCCAATCATTATTGTTTTTTTTAAAAACTTTGGCAGAACTTACATTCCAGATTATGCTACGCGCCTAAAACCTTTATATCACTTAATACGTCCTGATTTTTCAAGTAAGTTATGGACAACTGAACATACACACATTCTTAGAGAATTGCAGACAGACATGCTTGCAGCACAACATTTACACACAAGGGACAACAAAACACATTTGGTCATCAGGGTAATAGCTGGGGCCATCGGTTTCACCTATGTGACATTTGATGAAGGTGAAACAGTCCAGATTGCATACAAATCACATTTGTATTCAGCAGCTGAACAACGCTTTGCTCCCACAGAGAAAATTCTCACTGCTGTGCAGATGGCTGTTATTAAAGAAAGACCTCTTGCCCAGGGAAATCTCACTATTGTCGTTTCTCCAATCCCAGCCCTAGAGGCTGTTACAAAATCTAGCGTTCCGTACGCTAAAGCACTACATCCACGTTGGATACAATGGACTACGTCTTTAACAGCCACTGATGTAGACTACATTTTTTACCCAAAGTTACAAACTCAGGAATTCCTGCAATATGAAGTAGAATATCCAGTTCCAGCAAATACCTTGCCTATTGATCAGTATCATAGAGTCAATGTCAACGATGGCTCTGCATAACCTGCAATTGGAACTAAACATCAATATTCTGTTGCTTGCGCAGTCGTAAGTGGCTATATGGAAGGGGATACATTTTGTCCTCTACATACATTTACACAGACCTTAGGAGATTGTACAGCACAATAGGCTGAGCTAAAAGCTCTGCTGATGGCACTAGAACATACGGATCCGGCACAGCCTACGCTGATTGTTTGTAATTCATATTATTGTGTCCAGTCCTTTAATGAATACCTGCATTATTGGCACCAGAATGGGTTCAGAGACTCCAAAGGCAACACCATTCAACACAGACTACTGTGGGGGAAAGTAGCGGATCTGAAAGAGACGCTACCAAATGTCCATGTTGTGCATACACTTGGACACCAGCGCGTTGGAATACACGTTGCTGGAAATACATTGGCTGATGAAGCCGCAAAGTCAGCAGTGGCAGTAGCCACTGTAGCTGCAGTGACTCGCTCGAGGTCCAAACCAGATGCAGACATTTGGGCTGCTGTAAAAGCTACGGCTGATGGTACGCCCCATCCTAAAGGATTTCCTAACAAATATAAATACCATATGTGAGGTATGCGGAACGCTGAAGTTAAGATACCAGACGTAGACGTACGAGACGTCACTAACAAAGATACAAGACCACAATTGATCAAAGCAGCGTATGAGGGGGTGGCATCTACACATGCTGGTGTGGTGGCTACAATTTCAATCTTACAGGCCCGGTATTGGAGGCCAGGTCTCTATAAAGAGACTAAGCAGTATGTCCTTTGTTGTGACATCTGTCAACAAATTAAAGTTTCCACGGCCAAGCGCCTGCCGCAGACACCCCTCTTAAATTCTAACAAACCATTAAAGTGTGTGTACTTGGACCACTGCGGTCCACTAACACCTGACAGTGCATACAAATACATATTAGTTGCTGTTGATTCATGCTCCAGATTTGTATGGGTGTGGCCACAACGCTCGGCTGACGCTCGGACTGTTATTAAAGATTTGTGAGTCTTTATCGGTACATATGCAGTTGCGGCGTTCCATTTGGACCAGGGCCCTGCTTTTGCCTCTAGGGCATTCAGGGACACCATGGTTTCGTTGGGGGTCCAACTACAGTACTCGTCTCCATTTCATCCCGAGGGAAATAGTGTAGTGGAGCGATTAAACCGTGATTTAAAGCCAGCCAGAGTCTTAGGTACGGGTCGTAGTTGGCTCAATCACCTGTATGGAGTCCAGAGGGCACTAAAACCCCTGCCTAGAAGGTCCCTGGGGGCTCGTACTTCATATGAGTGCCTGTTCGGAACTCAAATGTTTGTTCCGGATCTTGATGGTCCTGGCATGGAGGCAGCAGAAACACCTTTTGACATAAATGAACGTGTCACTGTTTTACAGGAATTACAACAGTTCCGTGATAATAATTCTTCCAAAAGTGCTGCCTCCACAGGAATTAAGGATGTGCCAGTAACATCTACCGGCTGGATTTCCAGAGTTGGGGTTCGTGTACGTAAAAAAGTCGCATTGAAAAAGGAATTTGGCCCTTCTTATCGAGCACCAGTCCCTTTACTGGGGATGCACGGTACCAGAACTGTTATTCTACCACCATTGGCCGGTGTTTCAATTGACCATGTCAAATTACACCATGTGGCCTATCTTGCACAGCCGACCAAGAGGTACATCCAGTAGTTCCCAAATCCCTCTCACTACTGGCGAAGAAGTTCCACTACAAGTTGTTTATACCAACACTGATACCTCTCCGAGCTTGGGAAGATCGGATGATGATCTTACATTAGTTCCACTAACATACATTTTTTTAGAAACATTTGACCAAGTCAACTCGACTACAAGCCAAACGGATGGTGCTGTCTATAGTGTGCCACCACAGGAAACACCAACTCAACCACTGACAACGTCTACACCATTTGCACAAACTGCCTCTGGTTATTTTGCCGAGTTCAACAACGGTTTATCAGACTCATTCGCCTCTTCGACAGCTGATTTGTCAAGTGCACGTAAGCTAACACACTGGCTTAAAGAAACATACTTCATTTTTCCATGGAACTATGTATGGCTTTCTTTGACTGTCCTAGCCTTTCTACTTTGGATTGGTTTTGTTATTACCTTTTTCTTATTTATAGATGGTAATTTTCTTCCCGAAAGATCAGCGGTTGAACAGGTCGAGGAGGTTTTGAAACCACATTTTTCATCACAAAAGGTCCGAAGAAACGTATCTTTTGTGAACATCTCCGCAGTGCTAATTCCTGATGGGATTGTTTGGGACAAAGTAATGTTCGATATATATGGTCCCACGGAAATTATTCAAATACTGTATGTGTTAAAATTATCAATGAATGATATAGTCATACCAGGCATTGTATCTGATGATTGGGATGTGAAAACAGTTGATTCTATGATGACAGAATTGCAATATTATACTGTCTTTAAAAACGAAGATGTTTACCAAAAGAAAATTATGGTGATATGTTTTGCTATGATTATTATCGGCATCACTTCATACATAGAGCGAGAAGTCCCAAAACGATATTTAATTACACACAATATGAACATTGTCCAACCCCACCGCAAGGGAGTTCTAAAACTTATACTGAAAAGTTTACATATTTTTCTGGGCATAATCAAAAGAATGCTGAGTCATATTATTTTAAAGTAACTTCCACTAAGGATATACACATGTTATTGACCAATACGAAATTCATATATTCTGAATCTTTTGTTTCCCGGTTATCAATAGAAGGTTATGAATATTGGTCCAAATCCATTGATTTGAAAAGTGTCTGGGGAACGAAAAATTGGCAGATAAAGGGAAAGGAAACATTGTTTGGAGCATGTCTCATCCCTGTTCAAATGATCTTTTCAAATGAAACAGTGCAACAAACAAGTTGTTTAGGCTTAGAAACAATTAGAGAATTAAACATGCCCAGTATACCTGCCCCTCCAAAATTCGACAACTGGCAAGAGTACACAAATGCAACTAAAGATGATCTCAATGAGTGGGTCCAGAATGGTACGTTTAATGCTTCACTGACACTTCCTGGTGGGTGGTTATTGTGGCCCATAGATACCAACGGGTGTCATCAATGTTTTATTAACTCCACGGGGGGGTTTTAGGACGAGTAGGCCAGACCCTCGCTATATATCACCAGAACATGCAGATATCATTACAACATATAGGCCCTCATTACAACCCTGGTGGTTGATGTTAAACAGCGGTAATACCGCCAACAGGCTGGCGGAAAAAAAATGGGATTACGACCACGGCGGAAACCGCCAACATAGGCAACCACTTTAACACTCCAACCGCCACGGCGGTGCAAACAAACAGTGTGGCGGTAACCACCAACAGACAGGCAGAAGACAATGTACCCCCAATCCTATCAGAACACTGCAATCTGCCACCTTTTCCAGGGTGGAACCAACGCGAATAAAAACACGGCAGAAACAGTACACAGAATGGAAAATCACTCACCTCTCCATACCCCACGAGGAACCAGGACGCCATGAAGCCAGAACTGCAGATCCAGCCGGCGATGGTCTTCCTGCTCCTCTATCAGGAGCTCCAACGACGGCGACGACAACCACGGTGAGTACTGCACCTACAACACAGGGGAGGGGGAGGGAAAAGATATTGATACACGCAACATGCAACACCCCCACCCTCACCCACAACACCATACACACAAACACATGCAACAACATGACATATACACCCCCCACTCCCCCTAAAAGAACGCAAGGACAATAGGAAATGATTTGAACGATTGTAATCAATATAAATCCCGTAGTCAAAACTCAAAATCCATTATATACAATTATGTACACCAACTACACAAGTCCGGATAGTGCACCAATCATTGTCCGTGGACCACTGGGCCCAAAATGCATGGGCGAGGCCCACACTAGATACCTGACTGGAAACGGAGAAAACACTGCTGGGGCTTCAGATCGAAAATATACAGGCACCTCAGGGGAGCGGGGGGGGGCACCTCAGCCTGATGAACGCACAACACCACTACTCCACGAGGGGGCTCCATGCCCATTGATGTATCCTGGGGAGTGCAAAGCCACAGTCTCTCAAATCTTTTCAGTGGGTGGTTTGCCCACTGCTTTATCCTTGGGAGTGCAAAGCCACAGTCTCTCAAGTCTTTTCAGTGGGTGGGTTGCCCACTGCTTTTTCCTGGGAAGTGCAAAGCCACAGTCTCTCAAGTCTTTTCAGTGGGTGGTTTTCCCACTGCTTTATCCTGGGGAATGCAAAGCCAAAGTCTCTCAAGTCTTTTCAGTGGGTGGGTTGCCCACTGCTTTATCCTGGGGAGTGCAAAGCCACAGTCTCTCAAGTGGATAACAGTCTTCACAGGTTCTGGACGGGGCTTTGTGCCCAGAGTGCTTCATCCTGCCAAGGACTGAGGTAGTGAATGTGATACTCCACTGGTTATGGAGGGGGCTTTGTGCCCAGAGTGCTTCATCCTGCCAAGGACTGAGGTAGTGGATGTATCTCTCCACTGGTTCTGGAGGGGGCTTTGTGCCCAGAGTGCTTCATCCTTCCAAGGACTGAGGTAGTGGATGTATCTCTCCACTGGTTCTGGAGGGGGCTTTGTGCCCAGAGTGCTTCATCCTGCCAAGGACTGAGGTAGTGGAGGGGCTTTGTGCCCAGAGTGCTTCATCCTGCCAAGGACTGAGGTAGTGGATGTGATACTCCACTGGTTCTGGAGGGGGCTTTGTGCCCAGAGTGCTTCACCCTGCCAAGGACTGAGGTAATGGATGTATCTTTCCACTGGTTCTGGAGGGGGCTTTGTGCTCAGAGTGCTTCATCCTGCCAAGGACTGAGGTAGTGGATGCCTTTCTCCACTGAAAGTGATGCTTCATGGAAGCTACCCAGGCTCCTGGAACTCTCCACCATTCTCGGACGACTGACCACTGGGGATGGCAGCCATGTCTGCGGTGGTGCCACTGGCTCAAGATATCGCGGGCCGCTGGGGGTACTTGCGGCGGTGTCAGTTGCAGCGGTGCTTGCAGCGGGCTCTGTGGCCGCAGTGCTGGGGGCGGGCTCTGTGACAGCGGTGCTGGCGGAGGGGTCTGTGGTGGGGCAGGTGATGGTGCAGATGGCGGTGCAGGTGGCGGTCTTCTCTGCTCTACAGGTTGGCATAGACGTGGAAAGAAGGTGTGACACTGGTCCCTCAGTCGGTGCCACCATGCCCTCTCCTGACCTGCCCTTCAGTTTCTGGCCCTTCCCCACCTTTGATGGTGGCGCAGCTGTCTTGCTACTATCCCCTTTCGTTTTCCCTGACCCCTTGGTGGCAGGTGTTTTCTGCTTCTCCCTCCGGGATGTGGGCAACTTTTTTAGCTTTGCAGGTGGCGGAATGTCCTTGCCCTCGCTCCGTGGCACACTGGCAGCCCTGATGGTTGGCACACTCTAATAGCCCGCACTTGCTGGCACCACTGTGGCTGGGGATGTGGTGGCTGAGGTGCTGGGTTGGGACCTGGAAAGCCTGGCCCTAGGAGACGGACGGGGGGAGGTGTAGGGAAGAGGTCAATATTAGCCAGGAAATGTTTTTTAGACACAGTGGGACGGGTAGATGGAGGGTGTTTGGGAGTGGAGGAAGAGGTAGTGGTTGTAGGAGGTGTACGTCTGCTGAATTTGGGTGAAGGTGCATGGGCCGGAGGCTGTTGTGAGGTGGATGGCTGTTGGGTGGGTGTGTGCCTGCGTTTGTGTACTTTAGGAGGAGGGCTCACTGACACACTGAGAGAGGACACAGGGGATGTGTGAATGGTAGTGGAGGTGGTGAGTGCACGTGAGCGGTGTGTGGTGATGGGCCTGCTGGTGATGGAGGTAGTGGCTGAAGATGTAGTGCATGCAGGTGTGAGTGGAGATGAGACTGGGAGGGAGGAGGGAGACGTGGAAGAGGGGGACACAGTGGAGGCAGTTGATGTTGGTATGTCTGCATGGGTATGATGCTTGTGTGAGTGCCTGTGGGATGTGTGGTGCTTTTGTTTGCCTGAGCCACTTTTGTGTGTTGAGGTGTGTGCATGCTGGTCTGATGGTGTGCTTAGGATAGGCTGAGGTACAGGGGATTGGGTCTGGGTGGAGGAAGTTGGAGGGGGGAGGCTGGACACAGAGACAATGGCTGCCATCAGTGCTGAGGCCAGAACCTGAAATGCTCTCTGTTGGGATACCTGGCCAGAATGAATGTCCTCCAGGTATACATTTGTTTGTTGCAAATGCCTCTCAATACCCTGGATGGCATTCACAATGGTAGACTGCCCAACAGTGAGGGATCTCAGGAGGACAATAGCCTCCTCACTGAGAGCAGCAGGGCTGACTGGGGCAGGGCCTGAGGTGCATGGGGCGAAGGAGATGCCCACCATCCTGGGTGAGCAGGCACGGGACACACGCTGAGGGCCTGCTGGGAGGGCGGTGCTGGTAGGGGGGGGTGGCAGCTGTACCTGTTTGTGCGGTGGACACAGAGGGGGAGTCGCTGTCACTGCTGTCACCTCCTGTCCCTGCCGTGGAGCTCCCCTCGCCCTCCGTCCCACTGGTTGCTTCAGACTCCATTGTTTTGCCCTGCAAGGCCAAGTGGGTGCAGCTCCCTCCTGCTCCGGTGCCACTGCTCCGCCGCCTGATGATGCTATTGCACACAAGAACAGGGAGACCACAAAAAGGGGGGGAGACAGAAGAAAGACATGTTCAGTGCATGCAACACCACTACTGTTGGCGGACACTACAGACACAGCAGCCCTCTGCACTACGCCATGCACTTATAGTTCCTAGATTAATCTCATGCCCATGGGGTACAAGGCCTAAGCCCGATTGCTGCACACATGGAAGTCACAGGAGCCTGACTAGGTGTAGATGGCACTAGCCACTAGTGGGGTTGGGGTTCCACTGAACCTGCCTCACAAGGGACCTTGCCTACCAAGCTCGCCCTGGCCTAGGGGAACCCATTGCCCACCTCCCCCACCCAGACACCTCGTTATGCACGCAGAGTCAGGTGAATGTGACTGTACTCACCCCCTTGTGGCTGCTGTGATGCCCTCAAGCGCCCATCCAACTCCGTATACGTCACCGCCACGATCCGGACATCAGGGGGGTCATGGTGCGACGGGCACCCCTCCGACGTTGGGAGGCCATCCCCAGCTGGGCCTCCGCCGTCTTCTTGCTCCTGCGGCAAAGGTCCTCCGATCTTTTCCGGCAGTGGGTGCTCCGTCTGTGGTAGACCCCCAGGGTCCAGACGTCCGTGGCGATGGCACGCCAAATATCCTTCTTCTGGTGGGCGCTGACCTAGAGAAATAGTACAGGGGAAAAGGGAAATCTTTACCCGTCCGGACCGTCATACTCATTGGCCCACGTTCCCACCCTTGCCCTGACGCACATACACTCACCATCCGCTCATGCAGGCCTCAGTCCCCCCCATATCTTCCATCCACACCTCTTCAAACAGGCATTGCCCATGCAGCATGCTCACAGTGTACTCACCTGTTTGTCTGGAGGACCGTACAGTTGTGTGTACTGGGGGAGGACCCCATCCACTAGTTACGCCAACTCCTCCGAAGTGAAGGCAGGGGCCCTTTCCCCAGACACATGAGCCATTGTCGCTTCCAGACTGACGTCACAGCAGCACTTGCAGTGTAGGTCCTCTCCTGTTGAAGGTCAGGAATCAAGTGAGTAAACAGACAGAAAATGGTGGTCACGTCCGCAGTGGTGCATACCGTCACTGCCGGCGTACATCGTCATTGGCTCCTCGGACCCATAGGGTCCAATGTTAACCAATGCAGGATTGCGCCACGGTCTTCGACCGCCTACCGCAACGGTGTAGAACAGCAGCGCAGTTACCTCATATCCCCCTGTTGCACCTTACAGGTCAGGCAGCCGCAATTTCAGGCAGCCACATGGCATTAATAATAACTGCGTCACACCTATCTAGGCCTTGCATACACACAGTAACAGGCACATTGTGGATTAACAAATGTGTGCAAATTACATTTTGTGATGCCTCAGTGTTAGCTGACTCTCTGCTCGCTGTTCTCCTCCATAGGGCACGTCCGCTGGGGCAGGTGATGAGATGGCGGCATCCTCCGGTGTAAAGACCGCTGGTGGACCTGTCGACAATGGAAGAGAGACACGTAATAGTCACCCACAGACTTGATCGTGCAACAATCCATGAACTGTGTGCCCAGTTGGAGTCAGACCTGATGTGAGCTATCCGCCATCCCACAGAGATACCCCCTCTAGTGCAGGTTCTATCAGTACTCCATTTCCTGGCAAGTGGGTCTTTTCAAACAACATTGGCCATTGCATCAGGGATGTCCCAGCCAATGTTCTCTAACGTGCTGTCCAGAGTGTTGTCTGCCCTGCTGAAACACATGTGCAGCTACATCGTTTTCCCTCAGGTGGAGGATTTGCCTACAGTGAAAGGTGACTTCTATGTCCTGGGCCATATCCCCAACATCATAGGTGCCATTGATGGGACACATGTGGCCCCACGCAGGAGTGAACAGGTGTACAGAAACCAGAAGAGCTACCATTCGATGAATGTGCAGATGGTGTGTTTGGCCGACCAGTACATCTCCCATGTGAATGCCAAATTTACTGGCTCAGTGCATGACGCTTACATTCTGAGGAATAGCAGCATCCCTTATGTGATGGGGCCAGTCCAGAGGCACCATGTGTGGCTAATAGGTGAGGACAAGGACCCTATACAGTGTGAATAGTTGTCTGGGTATGGGGTTTGCCCTACGGGTTAGTGTGTCTAACATTTGTCCCTCGAAATTTGCAGGTGACTCTGGGTACCCTAACCTGTCATGGCTACTGACCGCAGTGAGAAATCCCAGGACAAGGGCAGAGGAACGCTACAATGAGGAACATGGGCGAACTAGTAGGGTGATCGAACGGACCTTCGGCCTCCTGAAGGCCAGGTTCCGGTGCCTCCATATGAGAGGTGGTTCTCTCTACTACTCACCAAAGAAGGTGTGCCAGATCATCGTGGCCTGCTGTATGCTGCACAACCTGGCTTTGCGATGACAGGTGCCTTTTCTGCAGGAGGATGGTCCAGCTGGAGGTCTTGTGGCAGCTGTGGAGCCTGTGGACAGTGAAGAAGAGGAGGCAGAAGAAGAGGATATCGACAACAGAAACAACGTTATCCAGCAATACTTCCATTGAGACACAGGTAAGAGAGATGTCACTGCCTCACACATCTCATACTATTGTTTTAGCTATCATAAGTCTGTCATTTTCACTCAGTGTATGGACCCTGACTTGTCACTTTGACTTTCCATTTAACAGATGTGGGTCCCACTTTGTGCCCTCTGCTATATTTCCTCCAGCCCTACAGCTGTGTTACATCGGCATATGGACAAATAAATTGACTTTGCTATATTCCATAGATATTGCAATTACACATTTCTGAAAGCACAGACTGACTCCAAAATCTTTTGTGATTGATGTGTGTTTATTTATGTGCAAATAAGTGGAGGGGGTAGTAAAATGGGCAGGGGTGATGGTGGAGGAATGTCCATGGCAGAGTCCAGTCTATTTGTTTCACAGGTACATTGTCCAAAGGGGCATAAGAAGTGGAGCAAGGGCAGTTGAAGGATGGATAGGGTGACAAAGTGGGACAGAAGGGTGACATTCAGGGGGGTCTCATTTCCTGGCAGGGGTCTTGGCAATTTTCTTTGTCTTGTTCCTGGATCTCAGGGACCGTTTGCGGGGTGGCTCTCCATCTGCGGGGGGGGTGCTGGTGTCGTGGTCCTGTGGTGGTGCCTCCTGTCCACTAGCGCCGGCATAGGTGGAGGGCTGTTCATCATCCAGGCCAGTGTCAGGGACCCCTTGTTGTGCCACAGTGTCCCTCCTGGTGTTGACAAGGTCCTGCAGCACCCCTGCAATGGTGACCAGGGTGGTGTTAATGGACTTCAGTTCCTCCCTGATCCCCAGATAGTGTTCCTCCTGCAGCCGCTGGGTCTCCTGAAAGTTGGCCAGTACCGTTGCCATTGTCTGCTGGGAATGATGGTACGCTCCCATGATGTTGGAGAGGGCCTCGTGGAGAGTGGATTCCCTGGGCCTGTCCTCCCCCTGTCGCACAGCAGTCCTACCAGGTCCCCTGTTTTCCTGTTCCTCTGTCCCCTGAACCGTGTGCCCACTGCCCCCAGGTCCCTGATTTTCTTGGGGTGGTGGGTTTGCCTGGGTTCCCTGTAGTGGTGGACAAACTGCTGCTTGACGTATCCTGGGGCAGAGGTAAGGGCCCGCTGGGTGGGTGCTGTACTGGTGTTTTCTGAGGGGGGAGGCTCTGTGGTGGCTTGTGCCAGTGTCAGGGAAACCTACTGTCCCGCAGTCCCAGATGGGTCGGGCTGGTCATCTTGATCCAGGTGTGCAGAGCTGGTGTCATCACTGTGGGCCTCTTCTGTGGGGGGACTGGATATGTCTGGAACCTCCTGTCCGGTGACGTTGGGTAGGGGTCCTTCAGGGGTGTAAAGGCATGATTATTGCATCTGTGTGTGCCATCGTGTGCAGTGGGTGAGTGACCCTGTACTCCAGTGCTTGCATTCTTGTCTAGGTCCTTGTGTGATATTCGGTTTGGGGTCTGTGTGGGTATCTGTAGTGGACATGCTTTGGTGATGTGTGTCCATGCTTTGGTGTTGCATGCAGGGCTTGGTGTTGGGATGGATGGGTTGTGAGAGTGGGACATATGTGAGGTGTTGGAGTGATGGGGGTGAGGGTGAGGGTGGGGGTATGTGATGGCATGCAGGTAGGGTGGGGAATATAATAGTTAAGAGTTGACTTACCAGAGTCCAGCCCTCCTGCTACTCCTGCGAGGCCCTCAGGATGCAGTATTTCCAAGACTTGCTCCTCCCATGTTGCTAGTTGTGGGGGAGGAGGTGGGGGTCCACCGCCAGTCCTCTGTAGTGCAATCTGGTGTCTGGAGACCACGGAACGCACCTTCCTCCGTAGGTCGTTCCACCTCTTCCTGATGTCATCCCTAGTTCTTGGATGCTGTCCCACTGCATTGACCCTGTCGACGATTCTGCGCCACAGCGCCATCTTCCTAGCAATGGACGTCTGCTGCACCTGTGATCCGAATAGCTGTGGCTCTACCCAGATGATTTCCTCCACCAAGACCCTGAGCTCCTCCTCAGAGACCCTGGGGTGTTGTTGAGGTGCCATGATGTGGTGTGGGTGATGTGTGAGGTGGTGTGTGCTGTGAGGGATGTGTTGTGTGTTTTTTGAGGTGCGTGGATGTTGTGTGAGTGATGATGTTGTGTGTCTGTAGATGCTAGTGTTGTTTCTGGTGGTCTCTCTCTCTGGGCTTCTTTGGAAATTTTGGTAGTAAGGGTTTGTGGGTGACGTGGGTGTGTGTTTTATATTGGATTGGGTGTGTGGGAGTGGTGTGTGTATGTGTATCAGGTGTGTGTATTTTGAATTGTCCAATGTGGTTGTGTTTTGTAAATGTGTGTGTATTTTGAGCGTGGCGGTGTGTACTGCCAATGGAATACCACGGTTAAAAGACCGCCGCGTGGATTCATGGGTCGTGATAGTGTGGGCGTATTCCTGTTGGCGTGGCGGTGGAGTTTTTGGTATCGCCAGTTTATCACGGACCTTTGGTGTGGCGGACTTGTGTGGGTGTCTGGATTATGGCGGATTCCGAGCTTTTGGGTCGCAATAGCTGTAGCGGAATTACACCGCCGCAGCGGTGTGTTGGCGGTCTTCTGCACTGCGGTGAGCAGATTTACCGCCAATGTTGTAATGAGGGCCATAGTGTAGGAAAATTGTGCCAACAGTGGCTAAAATCATCCTGAGTAAACGCGGTTAAAGCACACCTCAATCTCTTGTCTAATACCACTGACTTACAACATTTCTTATCAGGCCCTAGAATACACCGTAGGAACCGTTTCTTATATGCAGTATACAATGAAATATGGAAACTTTCCCAACAAGATGCTGCAGCCTGGTTAAGGCAAATAGATTAGGAAAATCTGAAAAAGGCATTAGCTGTTGTAGATAATCGGATCAACACCTTGTCTGACCGGGTATACAAAAAAACAACATTGCATCTTCTGCTATAAACATTATACGATCTGATATGTCTTCTTTATACCATGGACAGAGTCAGACCAGGTCCATTATGCAGTTGGGTTGGACGCTTCAAACATTGAAGACGGGTCGCAATCCGTGGCAGCACGTCAGTGCAAGGGAAATATTTTTTTCCTTTAATCTAACTCAGCAACAACTAATGGCTAAGAAAGAAACAACTTATGTCATGCTTAACTTTGAGAAAATAGAAAGGTTGCCTTTCACCGTGGCCGAAATACCATTGGCAGAGTGGTTAATACACTGGGTTATTAATCTGCCTATTTCAACATTACAATTCACCTCTTGTTTGAAACACATTCCAGTAGGCAGATATGAAAAGCTCGGAGGTAGTTACATCCATGAGGTGTGGGAGCGTCCCTTCTCGTACAAATGCTTCAATGGCATGAAAGAGGTCTTTCTTAGCGGTAGTGAATGCAAGACTTCTGTCAGCCATTCGATGATTTGTGAACAGCTGTCCTTGCACGGGGTGTGTAACACCTCGGCTGCAAATTTGGCTTGTTATCTTAAGGGAGTTCCCGTCTCCTTGATTAGACCTACGTTCCTGGTGCTTTCAAACAGGAGCTACGTCCTTCTCAATAGTGAAGACTGTTGTGGCATGCGAGCCGGAATAATTTACGTTGTTTCAGTCTCTAAGATCGTTACATGCTGGGGGAACGTACTGTTTCCCCCCACTAAACTGAAGGAGGTAGCCGATATCTGGCCTCGTATTGCTACATCAAACGTGAATTTTGACAAGTTAAGTAGACTCAAGGCTTTATTGTTTCAAAAGCATGTGGCCCTTACATCTGCACGCGAGACCTACGCACTTCAAGTGGCAAGGTCATCAGCAGAAATACAGTCCCTGTTAAATACAAACTTTCCGAGACACTTTGGTGAACTCGTGGGACGAATATTTATTGTGTTCAGCACGACTGGATTAGCACATTTTTTCAAAGCTGTCGGTTCTGGTTTTGTTCACACCTTCTCCTCCATATTCGGTATGATACCTTCAGCTATCCACTCAATTTTCTGTAGTATTTTGGGGGGATTTCCGATAACTTTGGCTTTATTAGCTGGCATCCTGCTGTTGCTGTTGTTTATGCGCAATGGCTGTCCCACCGCAACAAGGACAAATGACTGCGTTCCCATTAGCGCAGCTGTGTCGTGAACGTATGATGCAGCATTTCGGAGCAACACTCCTGGAACATTTGGAGTGTGACTGGTCTTTGTCATTCAGACCGGTTTTGTATTGTGTGCAGCCCGTGTTCCGGTGCCTTTGGTGCTCTTTTGAACATGCACTGGAAATTTGTCTTTCACAGCAGCGCACCCCCAGCAATAGAAGCTGATCTGTTAATGTTCTCGTTGAGGGTTCATCACCAGACATGCGCACTGAGGCTGCATTTGCTACGTGAAGCTAATTATGAGTTACTCTTCCTGGAGAAAGTTGCCCTCAACTCATCAATGGCCACTGCACGGCATGCCGCATTGGTTGATACTGGGGCTATGGAACACACCTGCTCCTTGATAATTTTTTGTGCTGACTTTCCGGTTTTGTCATCTGCCGAAGTGGAAGATATCCTGCTTTCCATGACTCGTGCTTGATTTGGAACTATTCTAAATTGACATTTTCATTGAATTTGGTTCTAAGCCACATGCTCATTTTTTAAATTGCCAAGTAGTATGCTTGTGTGTCCTTTTAACTTGTCAAAATTTAATAGGGTTTTAGGTATATCATAGGTTGAGATATTTTAGTTTTGACTTGAGCCACTTCCTACCGACAAGGGGAGGGTGTTGTGTAGCCATTTTAGTTATAGCTCCATGCACGTTAGTTTACTACACTAGGCCGCTATGCACCTTCACCTAGATATATTTTATTCAGCTTCGCATTGTTATTTTTACAATAACCAGTTTTAACAGTCTTGTTTTAATTTCTTCTATCTAACTGTTTTGCTTAGTTCAACATTGTATTCTCAAACAAGACATTCTTGATCACTCTGTGCTTCAGTCAAGGCTACAGTCTGATACATTGCCGGTAATCGTGGTAGAAGTTTAGTCTCTAACATTCGTAGAAAATACACATCCTTACGTAGGGACATTTTCTTAGAACATCTGCTGTGTTAATTATAAAAACACTTTCTAGTCCCATTAAACATCAAGAGGGAGATTCCAGCTAGGGAACCACAGCTGTATGCTGAATGCTTCGCTGCAGATGCTGACGCAGATTACAGGCCTTTGCTCAGGTATGAGGGTTGATGTCCTCCCAAGGGAACCCGAAAGGCAGGATTAGAGCTCAACATGTCATGCTCAAAATATGATTGAGATAGGAAATAGTCCATTGACTGTAGTGGCAATATGATGGCATTATTCTTATGCTTCACTCTCATCGTCATCATTTTAATATTGTTGTGTTGTGTCATTCTGGTTATTGCAGCTCACGCTTTGCTATCCAAAATGCAGTCGTTTTGTTAAACCAATCTTTAAAACTTAAACTGCTTTTATTGTCATTTATATATGAGACCGAATTGTGAATGAGAGAACCGGATGCAACTTGGGTGACCACGACTTCCCTGAGAAGTCAGATATGTCATGCGCTCGGCTGCCCAATCAGCCCTACCATTCGGGAGAGATGAGGCACTGCTAGTTAGCCGGAGCAAAGCCCGGATTTGGAGCGACAGGTGTCACCCACCATGGCTCAGACTCAGTCCCCCATACTGTGGACGATCTTGCTGCTCAAAATCCAGTAGTCTCACAGAATAATGAGAGCCTACGCGACACTACCACACGTCCTCAGACCATGCCAGGAGCTGGAATAGTATTTGGAAAAAGAAAGGATATTCCGTGTAACTCTTGGGGAAAAATACTAAAAGACTCTTGGTTCCTGTTGGCATTCAGAATCTCTCCGAAGGTCTTGGTTGGCCTGGTCTACCTCGCAGGTATGGGACACAAAGGGATGAAGAATTGCCTGCACGAGAAAGGCCTAGCTGATCTATCAGAGAGCCCTGGCTGGAGAGAGATTTGAGGCCTCATTTACAAGTGGCTCGCGCCAGCAGTGCATCACTTTTTGTGACACACCGGTGGCGCAGGCTGCGGGCCCACTGCAGCACAAGTCACTGCGTTGCCTTCCTTTGCATCAAAGAGGTGTTCCATGGGTGTTGCAGTGGGTGTTTGACGCATTCCCAGATTTACAAGATTTTGTAAACCTGGTAATGCATCAAAAGCCTGCAGAAGAGGCCAGCAATAACGTTCATTACATCAAGAGTCATTTGGGACTTTGGTGGTCATCATGAACATGGCGGCAAATGCCGCCCCGCTGGCAGTAGCGCTAACTACCGCCAACAAGCTGGCAGTGGGGACCACTAAATAATGAAGCACATGATAAACAAGTAGCGGTCCATCCGACGAGGACGGAGGAGGCTGCCCACAGGCTGTCGGAAAGGATCCACCCGCCCACTAAATAATGAACCACAAGACTGCCGTCAGTTCCGGGGCGGGAACCACATGGCGGAAACAAACTAAATAAAAGGAAACACTCACTGGACGTACACACAACACTCCGACACAGACATGGAGAGAGAGTTGGAAATAATGCCATTGCTGCTCCTTGCCATATACCTCCATGACCATGACTGCTGACGACGGTAAGTACCGCAACCTAGTACACATGGGAAGAAAGGGCACAGTTACATAACCACCCCACCCACCCTGCAACGCACTCCCAACCCACTCCACCATTCCACACCATACACACCAGAATAAGCGATACTTACCCGACAGAAGGCAACAAAGACCTGCACCAAAGTACTCACATGTGCACACCACACCCCCACAATGAAACGATGAACCATGTCACCATATTGGGCCAATAACACCACTGGGCACTCCAAGTTTAATAAAACTAGAAAAATGTAATGTCCAAATGAGGCCATTGGCCAGTCCATTCTGTATACCCTGAAGGGCCTAAATAGGCTGGACTTGACTCCCACATGTGCACAGGGTTCTCCACTGTAAAGGGACATCAATGGGGCAGCCAGGCACCTCAGGGAACAGGGGCAGAGGGTGGCGGGGGTGGGGACTTACATCTGGAAGGGGGGCCTGGGCTTAGGTTTGGGAGGTGGAGGGAGTTTGGGGTTACCCTTGGAAGGTGGGGGAGTGGTCTTGGACCAGAGGTGGCAGAGGGACTTGGGGCAAAACGGGGCTTCTTCCTCCCTGGCAAAGGGACATGGAATGGGAAGGGTGGACTGGGGTGGACTTGGACATGGAAGAAGTGGACTGGGCAAGGAGATAGGCACATTTAGGGACGAGACAGGGTGGGCCAATGGGTTCAAACAGGTCAACACAGGAAAGGAAAAGCTTCTTCGGGCAGTGGGGGGGATATGAGGAAGGTCTTAGATTGGAGGTTTAGGGAGTGCTTGTACCAGGTGTAGGTGTACCGGACGTGGATGCAGGTGCCTGTAAAGTGTGCTGATGTGTGGTGGATGTGTTTTTTTTGGGTGGCTGTGAAAGTTTGAGTGTTTTGGGAGGTAGACACAGTGGGACAAGACAGGCTGCCAGTGTACATGGATGTTGTCTGGGTGTCTGCAGGTCTGGTGAGTGTGCTGCATGTGTCTGTCAATGTAGTTGTGGTGATTGCAGGTGTGGTGTATGGGGTGGATGACTGGATGTCAGATGTTGTGGTGACTGCAAGAATGGGGGCAGCAGCAGTGACTGAGGGTGCAGTGCTTGTGGGTGTGCATGTTGAGGCGACAGACAGGGAGGCTGGAAAGGTGGACACAATGGGGGAAGTGGATGTTGTTGTGTGTGCCTTTGCATGTTGGGTGTGTGCATGCCTGTGGTGGGAAGTGTGGTGCTTGTGTTTGTCTGTGTGCTTCTTGTGTGTTGGGGTGTGTGCATGGCTGTCTGGACGTGTGCTTGGGATGGGTGAAGGGATGGGTGAAGTGATGGGTGAAGGGAGTGGGGTGCTGGACGAGGTAGAAGTGGTGGGAGGAAGGACAGAAAGACCAGGGACACTGGCTGCCGTCAAAGAGGAGGCTAGAGCCCAAAAAGATCATTGTAGGCCAGACATGGCACCGTGAATGCCTTCCAGGTATGCATTGGACTGCTGCATCTGGGATGCTAGCCCCTGGATGGCGTCCATGATGGTTGTCTGCCCTACAGCGATGGTCCTCAGGAGGTCAATAGCGTTCCCCGTGAGGGCAGCAGGGCTGACTGGGGCAGGAGATGAGGTGCCGGGGTGAAGGAGAAGCCCACCCTCCTGGGTGAGCGGGCAAGTGTCAAGGGTATGACAACATGGCATTCGTTCCGCATTGGTGTGTACCGTCACCGCCAGTGGCGATCATGATAGGCCCAGGTTCCCCATTGACAACCATGTAATCCAATGAATGGGTGCACGGCGATGATCACCTCCTTCCGCCATGACCACTACCACCAGCGGAATGATGTCACTTCCACTACCCCAAACCTGGATGGCAGGAGGCTGCCATCTTGCTACCACCAAGTAAACATATCCTGGCCAGGGGCCCCATTAAGGGCCTTTAAGTCTCCGACCATAGTTGCTTGCTTACATGAGTGTCTGATCCTCACATGCACCCCTCACAGAAAATGTGTCCACACTGGGATGCCATTACAACAGAGCTGACTCAGCACACATGTACCTGACGCTGTATATAATACAAAGCGTCTGTGTGTGTAACCTACATTTTGCACATCCATTAATACAGTAACAACATGTGTTGCCCCTCAGATGTGTTCTTCCTCCCCTATAGGCACAGACCCATGTGGCGAGGGAGGGTCCCATCTGTGTTCAGACCTCTTGTTGATTTGGAAACCATGGATGAACGTCACATCACTGTCACCTACAGACTCAATCATGCAACAATCCATGACCTATGTGCTTTACTGGATCGTGTACTGAGACCGGCTAATTGGAATCGGCATGCCATCCCTACTGAAGTGCAAGTGCTATCTGTACTCCATTTTTTGTCTACGGGCTCATATCAGGTGACAGTGGGCATGGGTGCAGGCTTCTCACGGCCAATGTTTAGCCTCATCATGTCCAAATTCGTAGATCCATTCCTCAAACACCTGCAGACATATGTTCAGTCTCCCCAAAGGGCTGAACTTCCTGCTATCAAGTCTGGATTTTATACTTTTACTAACATCCCCCATGTGATAGGTGCCATTGATGGAAACCATAATTGCTCTCGTACCCACGAGAGTGAATGAACAGGTGCACAGGAATCGAAAGGACGTTTACTCCATGAACATACAATTGGTGTGTACTTCTGACCAGGTAAATGCCAGGTTCCCAGGATCAGTCCATGATTCCTTTGTCCTGAGAAACAGCAGTGTACCACACTTGATGGGACAACTACAAGGGGACAGAGGATGGCTCATAGGTGAGTGTGTATGACATTGGTTCTGTACATAGGTGAAAGGCAGCCCATATGTATGCAAAAAGAACAAGTGATGGACGGAATGCTGAACAATGTCAAACATTCACCCCCAGTACAGAGATCTGGGCCTAAATCCATTATTCAAGCTAGCCTGGCTGATGAAGGGTGAAACCCTGAAACCGGTCCCAGGATGCTTGTTTTCGGTGCAGGGAGGACCTGGCTTGGCAGTTCGGGCTGGGCAGTTCCCATGAGGAACAGGGTCAAGACTGATTTGCATATGGCTGGATCCAAACTGGGGTGGCATGGTGAGCAAAAGAACTATGTATTAAACCCAGATCTGTGACTGGGGGTGAGTGTTTGCATTGTTCAGCACTCCGTCCATTATCCTTTTGTGTTGCTAAAGCCAATATGTATGCGCAGTCAGTTCATTATGGTCCTGTTTATGTCCACTTTTGCAGGTGATTCTTGCTACCCCAACTTGCAATGGCTCCTGACACCTGTGAGGAATCCCAGGACAGATGCAGAGAGGAATTATAATGAGGCCCATGGACGCACTAGGAGGGTGATTGAGTGCACTATAAGTCTCCTGATGGCTAGATTTCTTTGCCTCCATTTCTCTGAGGGATCCCCATGCTAAGGCCCTGAGAAGGTGTGTAGAATAGTGGTGGCCTGCTGCATGCTGCACAACTTGGCTGTGAGGAAAGCTATCCCCCTTCTACAGGAGGAGGGTGCTGTCCAACCAGACCTGCAACCCCAGAGAGGGGATGAGAGTAATGGTGAGGAAGAAGAGGGGGAAAAAAATCAACTCCAGGCACCAGCTGATCCCCCTATACTTCCAGTGACTATGAGGTACTTTTCACTGATACTGTTGTCTTTACTGCATAGTGTCAGTCTGACTCATGTGATTGGTGATGTGATGTTTGTAGTTATCAACACTGTTATCTGAAGACTGAAGTGGCATGTGCCACGGAACCCAATATTGTGTACATTGTGACTTACTTCAGACACTACAGTGCGTGGGCCCCACTTGCAATAAAGGTATGAACATGAAATTGACTGGCTAATGCTTACACACTCACCATTGTAAACTCATAATGACAGTGGACATACGATTTGGTACAAATGTGTTTTTATTAGGTGTCACAAATTTGTTATATTGCTGTGTATGAAGTGGGCTCATGGTGCATATCCATACTCTTGTGCAAGGGCTCAGCTGTTGGTGGCAGTGTGTATTGGTCCATTTGTCCCTTGGTAGATGTGTGCTGGTAGTGGTTGGTCAACAATGTAGCACAGTGGCACACATGGGAGACAGTTCAGGGCAGAGTCACTTCTTAGCGGGTGTCTTGGTCTTGGCAGGTTTTCCAGTGCCATTTCTGGGTCTGAGGGCATGTTTGAGTTACTGGAGCTGGACTGCAGTGGTAGGGGTGCTTGTCTCCTGTGTGTCCTCTGGCAGTGCCACCAGTCCAGTAGCTGCTGCAGATGTAGATGGCAGTGCCCTGGCTAGTAGTAGGGGCTTGCAGGTGGTTGGAGGTCTCAGGCTGGCTAGGGTAGTGGTGCTGCAGCACCCCTGCAATGTGGCCATGGTGGCATTG
Source organism: Pleurodeles waltl (assembly GCF_031143425.1). NCBI lineage: Eukaryota > Metazoa > Chordata > Amphibia > Caudata > Salamandridae > Pleurodeles > Pleurodeles waltl. The sequence continues at coordinate 860,523,311 of NC_090446.1, read as the reverse complement.
CATTGTTTCCATTGCTCCATTGCCTCTTGGTGGTGTGCTATCTGCAGCCTTTGATTCTGCTCCCGGGTGACCAGGATCTGACCCATCCTGTCCTGGGTATGGTGGCATGCTTCGAGGACCTCAAATATCATCTCCTGGGGTGCAGCATCCATCCTTTGGTTTCCCCCCTGGGCCACTGATGCTCTCCCATTGGCCCTTGCCTCCTGTGCCTGTGTCCGCTGCTCAGGACTTGCAGTCACACTTGCACTGGGGCCATCATCATCCTACCTGTTGGTGGGTGGAGACTCTGGCCTCTGTACATGTGGTCCGCCAGTCTGTGACCGGGAGACACTGGTGTGGGGTCATTTAGCCAGAGCCGATGGGGGTTGTTGGGTGGTAGGGCTGTCAGTAGTATCCTGGGCGGGGCTGCTGGAGGGAGACAGTCCAGGACTGTTTGACGGGCCATGGTATTCCTCACTATCCATACTTTCCTCTCCAGTCTTCTGAGTGGGGCCCCTGTCTCCGTGTGGGGCGCTGGCACTCCTTGGCCTTTCCGTCCGGGGGGCATGGGTGGTACTGCCTATGGGGGGAATGGACAAGTATGTTACATGTACTAATTCGGAAATTGATGCACAGCTCTGCCCTATTTTGTGCTTTTATTCCTCTGTCGTGCCATGCAGGGTCCTTTTGTGGAATTATCCTTTCATTGTGCGTGGCAGGTGGAGGTGCATTGTGGGTGCTGTAGTGCCATTGTGAGTCCTTGCAGGAGTAGGTGACTGTGCACAGGGGTACGGGTGGGGGACTGTTAGTGGGTTTGTGGGCATGCAGGGTGACTGTATGTGGGTGGGGATGTGGTCCTGGTGGTAGTGGGAGAGGTGGGATGGTACATGCATTACAGGTGTAGTGGATATGAAGAAACTGTAGTTGGTTACCAAAGTCCAGTCGTTCAGTGAGTCCAGTGAGGCCATCCGGGTGCAGGATGGCCAGAACCTTCTCCTCCCAGTCAGTGTAGTCAGGGGTCCTCCACCAGTTCACTGTACCACAATGTTGTGCCTGGATGCCATTGACCGTACCTTCCAGCGCAGGTCGTTCCATCTCTTGCGGATGTCGTCTGCACCTGTGCACCGAATAATTGTGGCTCGAATTTGAGTATTTCGTCCACCATGGTTTTTAGCTCCCTATCTGTGAAGCGGGGGTGCTTATGGGGTGCCATGGTGTGTGTTGTGGGTGTGGTGTTATGGGTGTATTGGTGAGGGTACTGTTGTGTGTGTGGCTTGTGATGATCTTGAGGGAGTGTATGGGTTTTGGTGGTGTATTTCTGTGTGTGACTTTTGTTATGTTGTGTTCAGTGTATGCATGTACTGTTGTCAGTCTCATTCATGCAATTGGTGTTGCAAAGGATTGTTGAGGTGTGTATGTGAGTGTTTTATAGTGTTGTGGATGTGTGTCAGGTGTGTGGGTTTTAAACTTGCCAATGTGTGCATTGTTGTTGTTGGGTCCCATTGCTAGCTGTGCATCATTATTTGGTGGGCGGAGGATTTGTTTGGATGGCGGTGGCGGGGTGAGGAGTACAGCCTTTCTGCCATCATAGGCCCTGGCAGTGGCTGGAGGTTGCTGGATTTTTGGAGGTTTTACTTTTTGGCATCATTATACAGAAGTGTGCTGTTGACAGCCACTGGCAGTCTTCTGTTCACCGTCGCCACGGCGGTCGGCGGTGATTGCCGCCATGTTCATAATCAGGCCATAGTCATTCTATTTGTCTTTTGAAGGACCATAAAACTGTCCTGAGGTTTACCCTGGGACGGAGCACCCTTGGTGTGCAGACTTCAAGATCTGTCTCACTTGGAGCAGTTTATTGTGAAGAAAATGCTTCAGTGGGACCAAGCAGTGAAGATATTTGGCCTTGTGGAGTCCTGCATAATTCAGCATCCAGGATGATATTTAGAAAAAAAAAAGTGACAAAGTTCAAAAGTAAACCTTGACACCAGTACATGAAATTAAAGATACCATTTGGCAAAGTCACCTCTCTGGGTACTACATCCAACGTTGACTGATTGGAGCTTTTGCTGCCGAGGGTTAAGGGTTTAACAGGAGTTTGGAAATGAGGTTTGACTCTGAGGAATCCTCATCAGCTTCAAAATCCTATATTGCCATATAGAAGGACTTCGATAACTAGAAAATTCTGATAGTAGCTCAGCTTACTAAACCGTGCTTCTTTATAGTTGGCCTAAAATCACGCTCAGGTCATGGTCTTCAGCTAACATTGGCAGTGGTGCTTTGTGTCCTCTTGGTTCTTTATGCCTTCAAAATGTAAAAACTCATCTCCAGTTTCCTTTATTGAACTTTAATATTATTATTTTTAACTTTTTGCTTATTAGTTTTATTTGACTCTTTAAAATTTGTTTGGGAATATTTATGAGTTCTGTGCATAACCCTAATGGTGTTGTATACTCCTTGAACATAGCAATCATGCGTTGGGGGAATTGCCTACTGTTTGTGCCATTGCCTCCAAGAACCTTGAACTCTGTTACTATTACCTACTAAGACTGTATTTATTAGGTTAAAAGGGGAAACCCTCTCTACAAATAACAATTCAATTCAGACACTTACATCCCCTGATAAAAAGGGACTCCAGGGGATTCCCTTGCCAACACTATGATCATGTACAGTACAGATGAGGAATCCCAAATAGTGCAATATTAGCCCCGGGACCCTCCTTGGTGTGGGGGCCCTGAATTCCAGGTGTCCCCCTTGACACAGTACACTGACTGAGTTCCTGACTGGGTCTGGGAGTTCCTTACTGGGCCCCTCCGATGAGATTTGTTATGCAACTGGGAATCCCTCTCTGCCCAACACATGTGCACACTATCAACTAAGGCATGCACCCTTACCACAGGAAAGATACAAAATTATTTTAGAGTACCAGTGCTTTGACTAAGGATGATTGACTGCAGCCGTCTCCAACTTCCCGAGCTGACTTCAAACCCCAGCAGTTTAAACCATTTTAGTGCTCATGTGTGATGAAATGGGGTAGATGTCATAGAGAGAAAAAGTGGAGTTTGACAGCCCTAATCCACGAGTAGGCAGTGTTTCTGGGAGAACTGTAGGTCCTGATTGATGAACTGGTAAGTTTACAAGAGAAACCGGTCAGGAGACCTGGTACAGCCATGGTGTGGCAGAAACTCTGAATGGCTCGGAGTAGGAAACATTGGGACATTCACAGAGTGAGTATTATAGCCAATTGCTAGTGGGTTGTATTTCTTTAATAAAGGGGCAATATAACTGTCATTATCTATTGTCTCAAAGACAAAGTTATAATTGTGTGTACAGGAAAAATACCCTGTGGATGCAAATGGCTAGCCGTGTCCTCTCCCAAAGCGCAGACTTGATGTGTCTTGCACACCAGTTGCTGCAATCAACCTATATCAGCTTCTGACTACAAAAGATTGTCATACACTCAAGTCAAATTATTATTGCACTGTGAAATTGTCAGAGAAATACACCCACCATGTGAAAACTGAGGCTGATAGTGGTATCCAAACTAAACAAATACTGACAATGCCAATAAGCTTAGCTTATACCTATGAGCTTAGCCTCACACACAGTGGGAGTCTATACACACAATAACTCATCAAACATGTACTCTGTGACTCATGCATCTATTCACTCATTGATTTATTCTTGCATTCACCAACTCATCCATCTACAACAAAACATGGGCAGCAGAATACCTTAGATAAATTAGAAGTTTCAAAAGCAAAAAAAAAAAAAGAAAACCTGATCCCTAAATATAGCAGACATTTACTTGCAATAAAAAGGATATAAAAAATTAAACATAATTGCGGGCGGCCGTCTTGGAGGAGTATTGTGTCTAGTGCATACACTGTATAATAAAAATACACCCTTAAAAGAATATTGGTTTTAACATATGCTTTTCACAATAAACCAGTCAGTGACAATTGCCGTTTGTAATTTATTGTAATAAACAGATCAAACCTATCGCACCTGACATAACTTTCCCAATGTACCAATCGGACACACAGGCCCTCATTCCGACTTCGGCGGAACCTGAACCGCCATGCCGGCAGCGTTCATGTGACCGCTGCCAGGGTGGCAGTGCAGACCGCCAAATAACGAGTGTGGCGGTATGGCCTGTGCCAAACCGCCATATTACCGTTGCTACCGCCAGGGCAGCTGGACCCGCCGGGCCGGAGACGAGCATCTCTGACCCGGTAGGCCACCCAATACCGCCGGTGGTATTCAGAGTCCCCGTTCCGCAAGCAATTCCGTGGTAGGAGCACTGCTGCGAAATCCCTGGCGGAAAGGCTACCGGCAACAGGAATTTGCATTTCTGTTGCCGGTAGATGACTCCCCCCCCCCCCCCCACCTCCCAGTAATGACTCCCAGTCCCCCTACCACCCCAGTAGAGAACCTCCCACACCCCTGATCTCCATACTGCACCCCACCCCCCAAATACACACACGCACACCCTGACACACACAAACACTCTCAACACCCTTACACACATGCGCACACACATGTATCACCACAATTACATACAGACACACACACATGCACACACAAACACTCCCTTCCCACCCCCTCATGCATTACACGCATACACACACTCACACCCATTCACACACCCCACCCCCCTTCCCTTGCGGAGGACACTCATCCGACGAGGTGCTCCTCCCTGATGGGACGGGACCCGACTCTCCCACCGCTGGCCCGCACCGCTATCACAACATCGCCATGCTGTATTACAGGTCGTAATACATCTGGCGGAGTCCTTTTTGCGGGACGGGGCCAGCAGTGGGCTTGCATCTGCACCGCCGACCTCCAGCACGAATACTGGAGGATTTCCGCCCAAATTGAAGCGGAAGTCCTTCAGTACTCAGAATATGGGGGTCGGAGGACCGCCATCACTGGCAGTCCTCTTGCGGCCGCAACTTTGACGGTCTCACAAGAAGACCGCTGAAGTCGAAATGAGTGCTATAGTGTTAAAGGTTAGCTTTAAAAAAAAAAAATACTCAGGACTCTTGTATTTGGTATAAGCAGTGCTTAATTTGAACTGGTGGTTGCAGGTGGGGCCCACCATACCTCATTTCTGGAAAACAACACATATTTCTTACATCAGACTTTCACAAAGAAAGAGAGAAAAACACAAAAGGGAAAAGAAAGAGAAAGATGGAAAGCAGGGAGAAAAGGAGAAAGCATGCAAGAGTGCATCTGGTATTGGATAAAAGCAGCTAGAGGTGGAATCAAGAATATACAGCCTTGGGAATTGGCACAGCCACCATTTGTAGTGTGAACCTCAGACTTTGGAGCAAAAGTTTAGGCTTCTGGTCTTATTCTTTCACAAATAAAGCATTGGGTATAATCTTGCCCAAAAGACAGCTATCAGGCATACAGTCATAATTACAACTATGAGCAAAATTGCAGTAGGAAAAACAGTATAAGTTAGCTAATTTTATCAGTGCAGGGCTGGAGCAGGGTGAAGACTGATTTGCTTATGTGTAGGTCCAAACTGGAAAGGCATAGTGAGCAAAATAACGCTACTCCAGACAATTGATAGTATTTAGATGGATTTCAAGCATTCCTCATCATGTTTTGTGTGCTTGATACAGACCCCTTAGTGGAACGGGTCTGCTCAGGTCCCCTGCTCCCTGTGCCACTTGGAACCAAGCTATTCCTGAATGAAGAGTCCCAAACAGGGCAAAACTGGCCTTTGGTTGCTTGTGTTCTGGTGTAGGGAGGATCAGGGTGAGCAGTTCAGGCTTGACTGTTCCTACTGGAGCAGAGTCAAGACTGATTTGCATATGGCAGAAGCCAAACTGAAAAGCCATGGTGAGCAAAAGAACAATGGGGTGGACCTCTACCCCGAGCGATAGCCAATGGTTAGGCAAATTGCAAGCATTCCTCTCACCACCTTTTGTGTGTTTGATGTACCTTTAGAATCTGTAACATGTGTATAAAAGGACACAAATCTGGCCTGGATACCATTTGAGGAAAGAGTATACGAAGTGCTAAGTGTTAGAACTGGGGGAAATGGTGGGGTGTTGGGTTGAAGTTCTTTTTCTGATGATCACAAAAGGTCAGGCGAGGGCTGTGCTGTCATTCCAGACCTGAAAATCAATTCGATCTGAGGATATCAATAGTTTGTGAGTACGAGGGAGAATACCACTGGCAGAAGGAAGGCAGAAACCCTAGTCAATTGACAGCACACAGCTCGAGTGATATGCAGCCGCTGAGTACACGCATTACAAACCATGAAGCAAGGCAAGTTCAGTTAACATTTCCAGGAGCATCTAACCATCTTCAATTAAAGCAAAGTAGAAGCCAGGATTACGTTCAGCTCTGAACTTTCACAGACAAAGAGATGAACGCCAAAAGGTATACTTCAGTCAAGATTCTTGTAGCCAAATGCAGGCTTTCAGAGCAATTTAATATCTTGATGTTCTCTGCACAAATCTTAATTATACAGAAAAGCAATATGATTTTATTCTGGGACGAAATCAGCAAGTAGATGGCTAAGAAGAATTACCAGTGTAAAATATAGTGGAAGGACTAGCAGAAAGGATAGCAAAGGATAACTATGCTGGGTGTGAAGTGAAAGGAAAAAGTGTAGGAGAGAAAGGGATGGATGTAGTTCAGTAGAAGGCAGAGTGAGTGTGTGTGCCTTCATGAGTGGGAGATAAAAGAAACAAGAGATAAGAGAGAAAGAATAGAGGGAGAAATAGAGGGTGGAAAAGAACGAGTGTGTGATGGAGAAGAGATTACAAGTAGAAGGGGAGAAGTGCAGGGTAAAGCCTGGCACAGGAGTTTGCCTGACAGGGACAAAAACTGCACAGAAAATCTGAGAGGTATATTTAAAAGATAGATAGATAGATAGATAAGAGCATACAAAGATCAATCAGAAAACAATCATTGGCAAAGTTAATAGCTCTTGCCCAAGTAAGAGCTGTTGACTTTGCCAATGTCTTTTACCAATGTTGTAGAACAGCAGGGCTGCTGTGAAACATGTCTACATTTTAAAAGAAGTTGAAAAGTTTAAAAGAAGTGCTGGCCGGTTCATAGCATTTTTTAATACATTTGTTTTTCTTATGGCAGGTGGGTGTGGGCAATAAGGACAATGGGAGGGTGGGAGAGAACAGGCAGCAGAGAAAATGGGAGGGGGGAACAAGCAACACAGACACTTGGAGGGTTAATAAATTATTATGGCTGTATCATAATGCTTTTCGTTTCTTTGACGGGTCTGGGAGAGAGCACACACAACTGGAGGATGGGTGGGGGAAGGAAGAAGCAACATAGACAAAGGGAGGGAGCTAGGTAGAAGAAAAGGAGCAAAACGACAACAGGTGTGTGGGAGGTAAGAGTGAAGAAGACAACAGGAGGATGGGAGGCGGGAAGGAAGAAGCAACATGGATAAGAAGCAAAACAGAAAAAGCAACACTGACATGGAAGGAGTAAGGAAAATATCTTTTGAATCACAGTGCGAGCACTGGAAGGGCACTAATTAGAATGAAGCATTCAGCATAGGGTCCATGTTCCACACAAAAAAGAGAAAAAGAAACTGGTATGGGCTGGCCAATTAGAAGGCAGTAAATAAAAGTGAACATGAGTGGTGAACAATGGTCGGGCTTCAATCCTATTGTTGTAAACAATTTCTCTTACAAGCGACAAAGCATGTGCACTGCAAGTGCTAACGCATCTGACCTTAATAATTAAATTTACAAGGAGACGCGAATAGGTCGATGAACCTTTTGACTCGCAATTAGGATGTTCTTACCATAGCTCCAGTACATAATCAATACACAATAGTCAATAATCAACAACAATCAATAATAAATGGAGTCAGTAATTGTCACACACTGTGAACTTTCAGTCATGAATAACCACACCTTTAGTAAAAGTTAGCATTTTTTATTTCCCTATATTAACAATGCTAAATTCATGTAGATTAATCTCAAAATCAGATGAAACACATATAGAAACAACACTGGCTGCCCAAAGCGGTGGAAGAAACGTAATCTAATCAAAGCTTGAACTACAACACATTCTAAGGTTATGGTGCAAATCAGTAAAGAAGTCAACTCTGTCAAAGTAATTACATACATTAAGTTTAGCAGAGAAATGCCTCAAGCATTAATCTCTATTAGCGTGATTTCATTAGTGAGGATCCTTACTAACACCAGATTAGCATCATTATGTTGGGCTTCTTGCAAAAAGATTTAGTAACACAAATTTGTAAAAACATCTAACTATGGTTCTGTCAAACAATGCAGTTGGTACCTGGGAAGAAAAAGCAAATATGCATAATAACCAACAGTCCCTTTATACTACCTATCCTCATTGTGGATCAGCAAGCAGAGTCAGTCTTCGTCCTCAGGACATCAGTCGATCAGCAATTCATCAGGATTCAGCATCAAGGTTCGGAAAACGCAAAGTCTCTAAGCATTAAAGATTTGCACGCCTCTTGTCAAGACGCACCAGAATTATTGACCTTACGGCCAGCAAGAAAATGGGCAAATGGCGGAGTCTTCTTTCAATGTAGTAGTGTTATATTAAAACTAGTAAAACTACTTCCCAAATCCCTATTGATCAGTTAATCGCATGTTCACACTTTGTCCAATAAAACGAAAACTCCAAACCTATCAATTCTACTATTACTCCGTTAACATGATGCTGATTGGTTTGTCTTGCAGTGTCCTGATCACCCAGCTTGTCAGGTAACAATATTGTTGCAGCTTCCACTCCAGTCAGTATCTCCATTGTTCTCCTGAGAAAGTCAGTCTCACACACATTATACATAAATGTTACATTATTAGGAACTGCACCTTCTAGCAGTCGGTTCTCATGAGAAAGCTTCCGTTATGAGCACGTTTACACAATACAATAGAAATCACAGCTTAACTCTCTAGGACAGCCATTTTATTAAACGTTAAGCGATACAGCTTTGACATGCGGCCTGGCAAGTAGGCCAAGACACTCGCTAAGTTAAGGTCTACAATTAATAAAGCTAAAGCAAATTGCATAACCCTTAATATGATGCATTACTACATTCATCTAACAAATGCTCAATATGTCATATCATTAAATCATTGATTAGTACATTTCATTAACATTGGTGGCCATTCTTTGTGATCACATTTTCAAATGCGTGCATTCTTTTTCTACGTTATTTTATTTTCTACACAAATCGCTTATTCAAAATACATGTACACTCATCAATACATTTTTATTAATACTCCTCCGCTAGCAATCCCTCCTCGGATGACTAAATGTGTCATCACACTAACTACCACCCACAAAGTTTTGTATCAGCTAAAGTTCTGTCAATTCAGTCCCTTCATACTTTTGTTTTCCTTTTGAATTTTCTCTGTACAAATGTTTCCCTTTTCTTTTCTTCCCTCCTCTGATTATTCTTTGACCTTTTCAATTTAATCCTTTTGCATAATTTACACAATCTCCATATTCCAATTAAACAAACAACAAAAATTAGTATCCCTTGCACAATTTTCACAAGTATCCCTTTCCAAATGTTGCTGAGCCAATTTCCCACTGAAGCAAACCCTATGCCAATCTTTTCGCAAATACCTGCTTCTTTCAATTCAGTACTTTCTTTAGTCAGATTAGTAAGTAAGTCTCTTATCTTTTACTGTTATCAGGAATATACGAACAACAATGCCTAGAATTAATCATTCTACAGACTCCACCACCCTTTGCTAAAATAATGTCTAAAGCAAGATGATTTTGAAGACTCATTGCTCTATCAGTAGCTAATTCAGTATCTATCACGAGTATGACTCCTGAACAAATTGTCAGCATGTTATCCACAATAGTAGACTACTTTCGAATCTTTATCAAATTCAAGTGAAGTAATCGCTGTTCCAAATATATTTCCCACTATACCAGAAGAGGAATCCCTCCTCTGTCTCTTATGATGTAATTCAATCACTTTTGGAAACTTTTTCAAATCATCTATTTGATAAACATTTGGGAAAACTATCCACAAATGACATGTCCCATACCATCCTCTTGGAAGACGGTGATGAACATTAAGATCACAGATGTAATAGATCCCAGGAATAGCAGGGTCCTGTCCATTCAACATAAACGTCCATTTAATCTGAAACAAAAAGACATGCCTACATTCACTCGTTCGCACAAATAAAGTGTCAGTGCACGATTTAGCCCTATATATACACAAAGTTTCCCTACGTGTTGTGCATCTAAAGCTTATTTCCCTTGCATTTTAAATGCACTGTAAGCATAATCATTCCTGTAAGTCCTTTTCTTTAAGCCTTTTTCTAATTTCCCCTTGAATGCCTTTCTCCTGTCATCTGTGTGATCTAAGAAGCTTTTCTGTAAAGGTGTAAGCCAGCATGTCAGATTATTGCGGTGTGCATAAGCTGTGCAAAACTTCAATGTAGGTTCAAAGAAACCTCTAACTATTACTATGTCATTATCTCTAGCTACTCTACTCCAAAACCTAATTATAGAGACAAATGAAAACACAACATCATTATTCGAGTAAAAGTACTGAATGTACTCCTGGTTACAAAATCTTGTTAGTAGCAAACTACAACTTATTTCATAAGTTAGTGGCAAGCTATGGTAGGTAACTCCTTCCTCGACTGATGAAGAAATCTGCGTTCACACATAACAATCCTTCGCATCTATGGTCTCAACAAACTCACTCAACAAGCGATATAAAACATTAGAAGAAAGTTCTCCTTGCACATTATCCCCATGCAAATATTTCTCATCTAACCTAAACTTCTCTATTGCCGTTAGTGCAGTAGTTATCTCAAAAGCAGAAGTATGGTTGACTTCACCCTTATAAAGAACAGACATACCCACAATTAACACCACAAACAATTTCCCACACATAATCGTCAAACCAATGCTCATATGTTTACAGCCCCCATTATTCCTACCCTGTTGACTAATGTTACTCATGATCTGTAAAGAATCAGAAAGCAGAAGAAAATTTAGAAAAACTGCAGCAAAAATCAAAAATAGACAACTCTTCTTTTAGCAGTTATGTACAGCTCTCAGTCTCACTTCCAGGATCCCTTGTCAAAATTGGTTAGCAGATTTGTCAAAATCGGTTTTCAAAAGTCAAATCAGGTAATCAATGTCTCTTCTGGTTATTTTCAACGGTCTCCTTCTCAAAACTTTTCTCAGATTGTTTCAACAGGTCAGTTCATCAGCTTCCTTCAGGGTGCCAAAATACTGATCCGGAACATCTCTATCAAAACAAGAAGACAAAAACTCTTGTTGCCATTAATTCGTAGTTGCATACCCCCATTCAGGACCTGGGTATCTTCGACTTGCTATTCTCTTTCTTTTCAATTTTTGATCACCATTCAGTTCTCCTTCACTTAGATATTCTCTCCTTGTGGTATCTATTTCCTCTTCAATGGCGGTCTCAGCAGCCACTTCTTTTCTTCTTTCTACTTGCGACTCCAGCCACTTATCTCCTTTCAGTGGACCTTTTGTCACTGTTCTCTTCAGTGTCGAACTTGAACCTTCTCCTTGTTCTGCGGTGTTTTCTCTCGACTGACCTGCAATCAGTTCAAAAGGAGTCAGATCACAGTGACTTTGATCCACCTGAACTCCGTTCCCCTCTGGGTCTGGTAATTGCTCTGTTTGTCTCTCAAGATCATCTTCTACTGGGAAAGCCCTCCTCTGACTAGGCTCTCCTGCTGCCTCAATTGAGATAGGCTCTCCGTCACCCTCCTGGTGGTCTTCTCCTTTGCTTCTCACAGGAGTTACTGAACCGTCCTCAATGGGCTCCGAGCTGGTCTCAGTTTCCCTTTGTTCTCTTTCCAGCTCTAAGACTTGTCTCGCTGTTGTTGGTACTCTCAACAACTCTTCTTCATGATCCAGTGGACATGCCACTTTCTTCGTGTGACTTACATGAATCCAGTTCAGAATTCCAGCACACTTCACAGTTGTGGTAGTTGTCAAAACTACCTGATAAGGTCCCTTTGGACGAGGTTCCAAACATGTCTTCCTCACGTGTTTCCGGACCACAACCCAGTCTCCAGTTCTCAGATTGTGTCCTGGGTCCTGGATCGGTGGCAGTGTGATGGCTTCCACCTGCTGAGAGAAAGAGCGAACCACATCAGCCAGATCTTTTCAGTAATCCAACACCATTTCATCTGTAATGTTGACAAGTGCATTTGCAGGCACCGCTGGCAACTTCATTGCTCTGCCCATGAGGATCTCATGTAGCGACAATCTTGTCTTCCTGTCAGGTGTGTTTCTCATTGACATCAACATTAAAGGCAATGCGTCAGGCCATTTCAAATTTGTGGGTGCACACATCTTTGCAACTCTTAACTTCAAGATACCATTCATCTGTTCCACTAGTCCTGATGCTTAGGGCAGTAACTACAATGCAACTTCTGCTCAATGTTCAATGCTGCACACAGTAATTTAATTATTTCATTGTTGAAGTGACTTCCACTATCTGATTTTAAAGAGATCGGAAACCTAAAACGTGGTATGAGTTCCCTAAGCAGTAGCTTTGCTACGGTGAAACAATCATTTCTTCATGTAGGGTAAGCTTCAATCCAGTGACTAAAAATGCAAACAATCACAAACACATATCTCAAACCTCCAAACACAGGCATCTTAATGAAATCCATCTGCATTCTGCTGAATGGACCTCCCGCTCTTCCAATATGGGTCAAATTAACCACTGTCCCTTTTCCCATGTTCAGTTGTTGGCAAATGATACAACAATGGCAAACAGCTTCAGCAATTTGTCTAAACTTTGGGTTGAACCCATTATTTAAAAAAAATTGAATCATCGTATCCTTCCCAACATGTGCTTGACCATGATAGTACCTTGCCATTTGAGACAACAGGCTATTTGGCAAAACCAATTGACCCTCTTCGGAAACCCACAATTCAACTTGTCTTTACCCACATTTCATTTTGCTCCATGAAAGTTTTTCCTCCCTGTAAACATTATTCTGCAACGTTTTCAATTCTTCCAAAGTGTCAATTATTTTCAATGCATAGCTTGTACAAATTTCATCTTCTTAAGGTAACAGTTCCCACTTGTCTTTGAACGATGTACAGTTCAATGCGCAAAACCTTGCAACTTGATCCGCATATCGATTTCCCAATGACACAAAGTCCTGCGACTTCAGATGTGCATTGCATTTCACCACGGAAATCTTTTCAGGCATTTGAATAGCATGTAACAATTCTGTAATTCTCTCACCATTTCTCACTGGTGAACCAGAAGAGGTCATGAAACCTCTCTGTGACTACAACTGGCCAAAGCCATGGACTATTACGAATCCATACTGGTTTTCCGTATAGATTGTAACTTTCATCTGAGCCGAAACATGACACGCTTTAGTAAGGGCTACCAGTTCCATTACTTGAGCAGAATAGACTCCTCGAAGCCAAGAAGCCTCCAAAGTACCAGTAATTGTGCACACAGCACATCCTGCTCTCAGTGTCCCTTTATTGTCTCTCAGTCAAGAACCATCAACAAAGTTAATTTGGTCATTTTCTTCCAACCGGGTGTCTCTAATATCAGGTCTCGGTTTTGTACAAAAGTCAGTTACTTCAAGACAATCATGCTCAACATCTTCCACTTGCTCAATTTCAACATTTTCACTTGGAAGTAAGGTTGCCGGGTTCAGCATTGTACATCTTTTTAATGACACATTTGGTGATCCTAGAATACTCGTTTCATATCTGGTCAACCTCGCACCAGTCAAATATTGGGTTTTCGTCCTTGTAAGTAAAATCTCAATGGAATGAGGGAGCATTACAATCAGGGGATGTCCCATCACAATGCCTTCACACTGTGTAAGGCTCTGAACAACTGCTGCAACTGCGCACAAACAACCTGGTAAGGCTGCTGCAACTGGGACCAAAGTAGCTGAAAAATATGCTACTGGGCGATTTACACCTCTATGGACCTGTGTCAAAACAGACAAAGAATATGCATTACGCTCTTGACAAAACAATGTGACAGGTTTCGTGTAATCAGGTATACCCAGCGCTGGAGCCCTGCAGACTCTCTCTCAATTCAGTGAAGGCTTTCATTTCAGCCTGGTCTAACACTATGGGATCAGTGACTTCCTTATGAGTTAGCTTCTGCAAATGACTGAAAAATTTGGAATCCATTGGTGACAATAGCCTACCATCCATGAAAACATCCTGACATCTCTCTGTGTGGTCGGGGGATTTATCTGCAATATGGTTGTAATCCTTTCTCTGGATATCTTTCTTGAACCTTTCTTAATCTGATGACCCAAATATTTCACTACCTTCTGACAGTACTGCAATTTAAGCGGAGACACTTTGTGACCATTCTTTCCCAAATGGTTCAGCACTCGTTCCTTGTCTTGGACGCAATCAACAAGTCATCAATGTACTGCACCAAGGTCAATAGGAAAGACAATTCCAATGACTTCAACTTCTTTTTCAAGATCTGATTGAATGTGGAAGGTGACTCTGAAAACCCTTGAGGAATTCTGCACCAGCAATAAACTTGATCCAGGAATTTGAAACAAAGGAGAACTTGGCTATCCTCATGAAGAGGCACAGAAAAGAAGGCTTGTGACAAACATTATCACAGCTGGATTTGGCACCATAGGGCAACATTTGACCACATTCTCATTTATTTTTCTCAAGTCCTGAACAATTCGAACTTCACACAGGGCTTTTTCAAACCCATTATTGGTGAATTGCATGGACTGCTCAATATTCTTTCCGAACCCCTTGCTTTAAAAAGTCTGTAATTATCTGGGCTACTTTCATAAGGACATCTTGCGGCATGTGATACTGCGGAAGTTGTGGAAAAACTGCATTCGGCTTCACAGTAACTTAACTAGCTCAACTCCCTTTATCAGACCTACTTCTTTTCCTGTCAGATCCCACACTTTCTCTTTAACAGTTCCCTGCAAATCAGAATGAAGCACTTTCACTGTGAACATCAGGAAAAATTCAATCAGAGGGCACTCCTTATTTGTAGTTTCACACTCTGTCTCTGGGGCTTGATCATTTTCATCATCACTATTCGTCTGGATCTCATTTCCCTCATTTGAACAAGTTACCGAACACCTCGTTTTACACAGCAAGTCTCTTCCCAGTAGGGATACCGGACTTGAATTGCAAACTACTAATTTATGCAATCCCTGGAAGTTGCCAATCACAACTTGAACTGGATCTGTAGTCCGGTTTGTCAAATACTGGTTTGCTACCCCCACAACCTGAACTGTTCTATCTGAAAGAGGCAAATTTGGAACTTCTTCTCACTGTAGAGAGTGTAGCTCCCGTGTCAACCAAGAATGAATCTCGGTGGCCCATCACCTTTCCCTTCACATAGGGACCTCTTTGGTCTACTTCTAAGAAGGTTGCAAGCACACACGGCTCCTCTTCTGAACTGTCACTCGTCCAATCATCATTTATTTCATTCTCACTGTGTAACTGGAATTGGTGCACTGTGTTACTACTTTGGTTATGTCTCTGACCTGTAACCTGTTGAGAAACCATCATCTGTTGCTGTTCTATCGGGGCTTGTGGTATTTGAATTTGCTGTATAGGTGCCATGGGAACCTGCTGTTGCATTGGCTGCAACTGTGACATTTGTGCATGTGGCATTTTCACCTGCTGCATGGGCTGAAAATTTTGCACTTGATTCACATTATTCTGGCAATTTGAATTAGGACCTCTTACTCTCTGTCCCCTCACATTCTTGAATTAATTGATGTCATTACTCTGCTGAACGACACCTTCCTGCACCATCATTGGACACTCCCGTTTCCAATGTCCAATGGCTCCACAAATGTGACAAGGCAATAACTTCTTCATTCCCTGCACATCATTCTGAACCACTACAGTATTTAAGTCTGGATCATGATTCATATTTCCTCCACGACCTCTACCTCTCATCTGGGGCTAAAACATCATGTTTCCCTGCTGCTGCTGTGGCAACTGCTGTGGAAGATTCCCTTGCACTCCTGTTTGAGCTGCTGTAATCGGCACCACTATCGCCTTCTCTTTCAACTTTTTCTGCTTCAGCTCAATCTCGTCACTACAGTATTTCGCACACTGCAACACCACATAAATCGGCATTGCTTACCAACAAATCAAATGATTCTTAATCATCTGGCTAATTTCAGGTCTCAATCCTTCCACAAATCTGAACACAAAATGGAGCATGTCTTTCGCTCCAATTGTCTATGTACCACTGTAATGCTTGAATGCCTGCAACAATCTCTCATAATACGCATGTATCGACTCTTTTACTTCCTGAGCTGTCCTGTCAATTCTCTGCCAATCAATATTCTTGGGCGAAATTCTCATTTTCAAAAATTCAATCACCTTATAGTAATATTTAATTACCTCAGGAGATGGTGCACCTGTATTTTTGCCTCACTCCGGTTCACTTGTTGGCCAATCTAAAGTCCTTTTACACTCGATCCACAGATCAGCTGGAACTACTATCTCTATTAATGTGTTCAAATCTTCCCATAGGCACTTTGCAAGTTTCACAAATCTGTCTGTCTGCTGATACCAATCTAACAGCTTTTCTCTCAATTTTGGATAATCATTTGTAAATGACAACAAAATGTCACTTCTGCTCCACAGGACATGAACAAAATTCCCCCCTGGAATCTCTCTCATTGGTAAAATATTCACTGGATCCTTATCCTGCTGCACATTTTCAGTCAGCTCCAAATAATCCCTTTTTCTTTTGGCTCTCTGCTTTACCCATCTGCCTTCCCATTTGTCTAACGCTGTCCAGGTCTGAGCACTCTGAAGCAATTCCTTAAGGTGTGCCTTCATTCCGGCAGATCTCATGTGTTCAAAATCTTTAGCCTCAAAATCTAATCTGTAACTCCTTTTCAAATGATTTGTTTTCTCTATTTCTCTGCCATAACTCTCTGCCAGGTCTGCTAGTTTCTGATGTACATTGCTCACCTCTCTCGTAATCTTCAGGCACAAATATCTCAACTATGCCTCTTGTAGGATTCTAACCTGTTCACCCCCATAGTCCCCTCAATGAGTTCACCTGCTTCCATGTTTAGCCGAGTATAATTCAAATACTCCTCTCCCTTAGGAGCACTATGTGGGGTATTCAGCTTGTCTAACCATTTAGTCATCTGCTGAGCTGTCAATCCTTGAAACAAAATGTTACTTGCTTGGACTGGTGGCACCTGCTGTGCAACTACATTCAGGGTCTGCGGTGTCAATAATTTCAAACTCTGGCTAACGTTTGGCCCTGCCATAGTGTCTGGAAGAGTTACAAATGGACTAAGATCTAACAATAATCTTGATCCGTCAAAAGTCTGTCCCACATTAGAGACTACCTGAACATTTTCATTATGTACTCCCCTTATTATATTCTGGGACATTGCTTCCTGCTCACCTACAATAGGTTTCTTCTGTGCAAATAAAGGTACCGCTGGACCAACAGTAATAGGTAGCGACATAGCATCTGGGGCTGTCCTGGCACTTACGCTATGTGGGAGAGTAACTCACATATTTTGATTTATCATCGGAGTCATATCTGACTGTGTCCCTGTTACTGGAGTGAATCTTGGCATTACATGCAGCTGCACTTGGGGCAGTAAAATTAGAGTTGGTTCAGTCTGAACCAACATCAGTCTTGGGTAAATCTGTTCTGTAGGCACCATTAATTTTGAAGTCGTTTCCATAATGGGCACATCAGAATAAATTCTCCAAACCTGTGGCGGATGCACCTGATTTTGTACTACAGGAGTGGTAGGCCATTAAGACTACTCTGCACAGCATTCTGTGTCTGGCTAGCACTAACCTGCACCGGACTCATTGTCCTATTAACCTGTGTCGGGGCTGTTGGATCTGCCGTGGTACTTGGACCACTCCTATGAACTGTATATGGCAGTGGGCGATCTCTCAATAACTGTGTAATAAACTCATCATCGTCCGATTCCTCCTCTACAGTTGAAGACTCTCTAACCTCCTTACACTCAGACGGACCTTTGTTAGTCTTCCTAGTAGCTTTCCTTCCTTCCTTCTCATTGTCCTGCGTAATTGCCTGAAACAGCTTGATTCCGTGCAAAGTCTCCATCCTCCAAACTCTCTAAACCTAGTCCCATCTAGCCTCTGCTAGAGTCTTTTCTGCCTTTCTCATCCTCCTCTGGAATTTCTGTTGCTGCCTGGCTACTAACTCCCAAATCACCAATTCCTCAAACTGTGCTGGCCTTGGAAGGGGCTTTGATTCATATAGCACCATCCTTAAATGCTCCAAGACCCTCAAATTGAATGTTCCATTTGTAGGAAAAGCTAAGTTCCCGTCCTTCTCTGTCAATTTGCAGCATTGCTTTAGCGAAAGACCCAGCGCAACACCTTTCTCTTCCTTCACAATGTAGGCTGGTGTACCTTCTGGCAGTGTAGCCTCCTCTTCACTCACTATAATATACGTATCTCCCCTTAAGGCACTCTTTAAAGCTTTGATAAATGTAATCTCTTATACCTTTTTGTTATTCCAAAATCAAATCAGGAAGTGACCTTTAATCCCAAGATTCCTTTCACCTATTTTCTCTGCCAACCCTTCTCATTAACTGACCTATCCCAGCGTGGCTCCAATGATGTCACACTCACATGTACTGTGGCTGACAAAGTCTTGCAGCTTGTCTCCCTTCACTTCGATTCAAACAAAACTAATGCAAAAATTGTGAGCACTTACCAAAAACAAATCTTCTGGTTTTCTACAGGAAAGGTAACACAATCGCTTCAGAAACCTTACGGATTTTTCACTGATGGCTCTTCCCCCCCACTTACAGCTACTCTGTCTTTCTCGGTCTCCCAGATTCGCAAGCAAAATTCAACCTGCAAATTTTACTCTCAACTGGTCAATGGGTCTGTCCTAGTGCACATAGGACTCGCCAAATCCCAGTTGAAATTTTCTTTCACTCATTTTACTCATACTCTGACTTGTTGTCCACGCCCGATCAACCTAGTAAACCAAACAGATTACAACATAAAAGCAAGTGTCTCATACACTTTTCAATATACTCCGGAGCCTTAGAACACGCAGGGTCCGTACATCAACAAGCACTGGACAATTTTTTAGCACAAAGCGCCACACCCATATGAAGTTCATCGACTTCCCTACTCTCACACTGCAGAGTACGCATACTCCTTCTACAACTATATTTGGAGTACGCAAACTCCCTAAAACTCTCACAAACCTCACCATTCACCTGTGATTTGCATAAGCTAACAAGCGCAACCTACTTCATTCACACTGTGACTAGAACACTGAGAACACCCTCAAACAACCATTAGCAGGATCCAGGATTCTGGGAAAGTCATTTCTGGATTTAAGGGGACATTTTCTCTCCAATAAGTATGATTGAAAAATAAAATCCAAATCTCAATAATAATGAACTATCAAAGGACCAACTCATCAAGCTGTTACCATCTCTGGGACCTTCAGTCCTGCTACTATCTCTGTTATAAGCTCTTAAGGAGATAAACCATCACCTCCCTTATCATCTCTATTCACCTATTATTCTATACCTGATGTCTATGGTAAGCTCTTATGGAGACTAACCATCCTCTGCTACCATCTTTCCTAGCGCGTCTGACCTTAATAAGTAAACCTACAAGGGGAGGCGAATAGGTCGATGAACCTTTTAACTCGCAATTAAGATGTTCTTACCATAGCTCCAGTACATAATCAATAATCAATACACAATAGTCAATAATCAACAACAATCAATAACATCAATAATTAAGAGAGTCAGTAATTGTCACACACCATGACCTTTCAGTCATGAATAACCACACCTTTAGTAAAAGTTAGAATGTTTATTTCCCTATATTAATAATGCTAAAGTCATGTAGATTAATCTCAATATCAGATGAAACAGATATAGAAACAACACTGGCTGCCCAAAGCCGCGGAAGAAACGTAATCTAATCAAAGCTTGAACTACAACACATTCTAAGGTTATGGTGCAAATTAGTAACAAAGTCAACTGCGTCAAAGTAATTAGATACATTAAGTTTAGCAGAGAAATTCATCAAGCATTAATCTCTATTAGCATGATTTCAGATGCACTGGAATTATTGACCCTACGGTCAGCAAGAAAATGGGCAAATGATGAGGTCTCTCAGTGTAGTAGCATTACGTTAAAACTAGTAAAACTGCTTCCCAAATCCCTATTGGTCAGTTAATCGCATTTTCACACTTTGTCCAATAAAACTAAAACTCCAAATCTATGAATTGTACTATTACTCCGTTCACATGTCGTTGATTGGTTTGTCTTTCAATAGCCCCATCATCTGGCTTGTCTGGTATCCACATTATTGCAGCTTCCACTCCAGTCAGTATCTCCATTGTTTTCATCCTGAGAAAGTCAGTCTCACACATATTACACATAAATGTCAAAATAATAGGAACAGCATCTTCTAGCAGTCGGTTGTCATGAGAAAGCTTCTGTTATGAGCACATTTAAACAATACAATAAAAATCACAGCCTAACTCTCTAGGACAGCCATTTCATTAAATGTTAAGAAATACAGCCTTTGATAAGAGGCCTGGCAAGTAGGCCAAGACACTCGATAAGTTAGGGCCTACAATTAATAAAGCTAAAACAAATTGCCCTTAATAGGATGACTACTACATTTATCTAACAAATGCTCAATATGTCATATTATTAAATAATTGATTAGTACATTTTGTTAACATTGGTGGCCATTCTTCGTGATCACATTTTCAAATGCGCGCATTCTTTTTCTACGCTATTTTATTTTCTACACAAATCAATTATTCAAAATACATGAACCCTCGTTAATACATTTTTATTAATACTCCTGCGCTAGCACAGGTGTGACCTAAAAAAATGAAAGACAAAACTCTGCTGTAGAAAATAGCCTGGTCATCGTCTGTTCACCCTCCTCTGTGCATCTCCACCTGTTTGCCTTTGCTGCACGAGAACTGAGAGCATGCCTGACTCTCAGTTCGAGGCCCACCTCCACCCACAGGCTCCCGCCTGCGCCTCATCCCTGGTGGCCTAGTGGCCATCAGAGTGTAAGTATCTGCTGTCTCTTTTCTTTATGGTATTTTTTCTGTCATCTCTATTTATTTTATTCTGTCTTTGCATTCTTGTCTTCCTCTCTCTCCTTTCAACCTTGTACTCTCTCTGTGCTCTGTTCCCTGCTGCTCCTGCCCCTGAAGCCCCGCCCCCACCCTCCTGCTTCCCAGCTGACCTGACCCCCCCACCTTTTTCCCCTTCCTAATAGCAGCTGCTGTGCCACTAGCATACCAAAGGTGCACCAAAGACAAGCCCGTCTGCACCCATCTGCTCCTGGACCTGGCACAGCATCATGAACTGTGGTCCTCCAAACTTCAATTGCTACAACTCAGAGACCCTCCTCGAGCTGAACACAGGGCGCTCCTGCGCCTGCCATTTCGTATCACCTAGGAACACCCTTGGACCATTCTCCTGCATCTACTGCCACTGCACCCTCATCCTACACTAAGCTCCGGACCCTCCCGCCACAGAGCACCAACCCAGACCACCTCAGCTGCATCCTGTTCAATCCCTTTACAAACACACCGCAGAACTCTGGGACCTTCTTGACTCCTCCCACCCGTACTTCCCATAAATTGCCTTTCCCACCGAGACATGGACAAATCCATCGTCTGCACTGGACATCGCCATAGCCAATGACTAAATCAAATCAAATCAAATCATTAACATTTATAAAGCGCGCTACTCACCCGTGCGGGTCTCAAGGCGCTAGGGGAAAAAGGGGGGGTTATCGCTGTTCGAACAGCCAGGTCTTTAGGAGTCTCCGGAAAGCGGAGTGGTCCTGGGTGGTCCTGAGGCTGGTGGGGAGGGAGTTCCAGGTCTTGGCCGCCAGGAAGGAGAAAGATCTCCCACCCGCCGTGGAGCGGCGGATGCGAGGAACAGCAGCGAGTGCGAGGCCAGAGGAGCGGAGGAGGCGGGTGGGGACGTAGAAGCTGAGGCGTCTGTTGAGGTATTCCGGTCCCTTGTCGTAGAGGGCTTTGTGTGCGTGGGTGAGAAGTCGAAGGTGATCCTTTTGCTGACAGGGAGCCAATGCAGGTGTCTCAGGTGTGCGGAGATGTGGCTGCTGCAGGGTATGTCGAGGATGAGGCGGGCCGAGGCGTTTTGAATGCGTTGCAGGCGATTTTGGAGTTTGGCTGTGGTCCCGGCGTAGAGGGTGTTGCCGTAGTCCAGGCGGCTCGTGACGAGGGCGTGGGTCCCGGTTTTTCTGGTGTCGGCGGGGATCCAGCGGAAGATCTTGCGGAGCATGCGGAGGGTGAGGAAGCAGGCGGAGGACACGGCGTTGACTTGCTTGGTCATGGTGAGAAGAGGGTCCAAGATGAAGCCGAGGTTGCGGGCGTGGACTGTGGGGGTCGGTGTTGACTACAAGTTGCTTCGCAAAGACTGGCTGTCTCGCCCAAGTGGTGGCCTGCCCATCGTACACAAATCCACCGTCTGCCTGACAACCAACGCAGAAGAACACTCCCCACTCATGGCGCACCTCCATTTCCAGATCTACCATCTGTGGCATCCTCATCTACAAGCTACCCACCCCTGCCCAGCCCTCAGCGACTCCACTGTTGACATCATCTCTCCTCACGCTTTTGCCTCCTCAAAGTACTTCCTCCTCAGCGACCTCAACTACCACATTGACAAAGGCAACAACACCAACATCACCTCCCTGCTCAAAAACCTTGCCACAATAGAACTAAAGCAGCTGGTAACCTCACCAGCACACGTCGCTGGATATACACTCGATGGCATCTTTTCCATCAGCAACAACATCACCGTCGAGAACACCTCCACGCTTCACTGGACTGACCACCACTGCATCCATTTCACCATCACCTCGCCGACCACCTACCTCTGCACACTCTGAGCCACGAGCAGAAAATAAAAGCAGATCACTGAGGAACAGCTCACCAACACCCTCAACAAGTTTCCCCACCCCACCCCTCACTGCATATGCTAACATCTCAGCACAGAAGTTCCACCACTGAATCTCCAAATACGCCAACACCATAGCAATTCACCTCAAGAAGATCAGCTGGGTCGCCCCTGCACTCCAGGCTTACCTGCAGAGGGCTAGAGAAAACATTAGGAACAGCAAGTCCCTAGAAGACTTCAAGGCCTTCAGAGCTGCCATCAAATCCCACTACCACCTCATCAGAGTCACAAGGAAAGCCGCCTACAGGACTGTTATCAGCACCACCACTCACAACATGAAAGAGCTCTTCACCGTGGTCAAGGAGTTTGCCAAACCACAATCGGAAACAGCAAACATCCCTCCATCTCAAGACCTCTGAGACAGACTAGCCACCTTCTCCCACAGAAACTGAAAGACACATACGACAGTAAGGACCCCAAGACCCTTCAAGCCCTCCTATAGCCCCCTAGCTCTGACACCCTGAACCATCACAGATCCTGCACACCTGAACCACCCTCACCACAGACAAGACCCGCACCCTCATGAGTAGCATCAATTCCGGAGCCCCTATGGGCTCCTGTCCTCACCACAATTTCAACAAAGCTAACACCTCCATTGCACCCGAGCTATGCCACACCCTCAACTGCTCTAGAGATACAGCCACCTTCCCACAGGACTGGAAGCACGCCAAGATCCGCCCGCTCCTGAAGAAACCCACAGCTTCCCCTCCGGACCTCAAGAATTACAGCCTCATCCCTTGGCTGCCTTTCCCAGCGAAGGTCATTGAAAGGCCATCATCGCTCAGCTCCGTGAGCATATTGAGGACAACAATGTCCTGGACATCTCACAATCAAGTTTTAGGAGCAACCACAGCACGGAGACCACCCTCTTCACTGCCACAGATGACATCCACTCACTCCTCGACTGTGGCCATGCAGAAGCCCTCATCTGACTGGAACTATCAGCCGCCTTCGACATGGTTTCACACCACACCCTCTGCTCCAGACTCCACGCAGCCTGCATCCGTGAAAAGGCCCTACAATGGATATGTTCCTTCCTGTGTGGCAGAACCCAGAGAGTCAGACTCCCACCTTACCTGTTAGAACCTATGGAGATCAGCTGTGGAGTTCCACAGGACTCCTCCCTGAGCCCCATACTCTTCAACATTTACATGGCTCTGCTCGCACCCATCATCAGGAACTAGGGGCTGAACATCGTCTCCTACGCCGACAATACCCAGCTGATCATCTCTCTGACTGAAAACCCCACAACTGCCAAGAAGAATTTCCACAACGGAATGTTAGCTGTCACCACCTGGATGAAGGATAGCTGACTCAGGCTAAACTCTGACAAGACCAAGATAATCATCCTGGGATCCTCCACATCAGCCTGGAATGACTTCTGGTGGCCACCGAGCCTCGGCACTCCCCCACCCCTACAGACCACGCAAGCAACCTCGGCTTTATCCTGGACTTATCACTCACCATGACCCATCAAGTTAATTCAGTCGCATACTCCTGTTTTCACACTCTCCGACTGCTCCTGAAGATCAAATGGATCCCATAGGAGAGCAGCACAGTTGTGACCCATGCCCTGGTTACCAGCAGACTCAACTATGGCAACATCCTACACCGGCACCACCCAAAAGAACCTGAAGAAACTACAGCACTTCCAAAACGCTTCCGCCAGACTCATCCTGGACATTCCCCACTGCGAACACATCTCCATTCACCTAGGAGACCTCCACTGGCTTTCTACCGAGAAAAGGATTAACTTCAAGCTCCTCGTACATGCATACAAGGCTCGCCACGATCTAGGACCCACCTACCTCAACCACCGCATCACCTTCTCCCCCACCAGACCTCTCAGCTCCGCTCATCAAGCACTAGCCACAGTACCCCGCATACGGAAGACCTTGGCTGGTGGAAGACCCTTTGCCTTCCTCGTGGCAAAGAGCTGGAACATCTTGCCCCTGCATGACACCTTGCCCCTGCACGTCAATCAATCAATCAGTTTTTGTAAAGCACAGCTACCCATCCGTGAGGGTCTCAAGGCACTTTGGGGATTGGAGGGGCCTCTTCTAAACAACCACGTATTGAGGTTATTCCTGAAGATGGTGAGCGACAGGCTTTGTCCAAGGTGTTGGGGGAGGTTGTTCCAGCTCTTCGCTGCAAAGTAGGTGAAGGATCGTCCTTCGGCTGTGGTTTTGTGGATGCGAGGGACAGTGGCCAGGGCTATCTGGGCAGAGTGTAAGGATGTGGCGGGGTGTGGAAGGAGAAGTGGTGGTTCAGGTAGGCTGGTTCTGCATTGTGGATGGCCTTGTACATGTGGATAAGTAGCTTGGAGGTGATTCGCTTCTCGACCGGCAGCCAGTGAAGGGTCCTCCGGTGTTAGGAGATGTGTTCTCGGCTTGGGAGGTCCAGAATGAGTCTGCTGGTGGCGTTCTGAATGAGTTGTAGTTTTTTGATGTTTCTAGTTGAGGTGCCGGCATAGAGGGCATTGCCGTAGTTGAGCTGGCTTGTGACTAAGGCGTGGGTGACTGTCCTGCAACAGTCTGCTGGTATCCATCTGAAGATCTTCCGAAGTTTGCGGAGTGTGTGCCCGCAGGAGGAGGTGACTGAATTTACTTGGCAGGTCATGGATAGGGAGGAGTCAAGGATAATGCCTAGGTTGTGGGCGTGTTCAGTCGGTGCAGGGGGGGCGCTGAGGGAGGTGGGCCACCAGGAGTCATCCCAAGCTGAGGTGGCGTTTCCGAAGATGATGAGCTCAGTTTTGCCAGAGTTGAGCTTAAGGCAGATTTCTCTCATCCAGGTGGTGACAGCTTCCATTCCTGAGTGAAAGTTCGTTTTGGCAGTGTCCGGGTCTTCGGTGAGGGAAATAATGAGTAGTGTGTCATCGGCATATGACACAATGTTCATACCGTGGCTTCTGATGATGGCTGCTAGAGGGGCCATGTATACGCTGAAAAGTGTGGGGCTCAGGGAGGATCCTTGGGGGACTCTGCAGTTGACTCCTGTGGATCTGGATGTGTAGGGCGGTAGTCTGACCCTCTGCGTCCTCCTGGAGAGGAAGGAGTGGATCCATTCCAGGGCTCTTCTGTGGATTCCTATATCAAGGAGATTGGTGCTGTGGGAGAACATGTTGAAAGCTGCTGAGAGGTCGAGGAATATGAGCGCTACAGTGTGGCTGAGATTTAGGAGTTATCGGATGACATCAGTGGCTGCCAGGGGGGCTGTCTCCGTGCTGTGGTTGCTGCAAAAGCCAGAAATGGGAGCTGTCCAGGGAGTTGTTGGCCTCAATGAAATTCCGTACTTGTACGTTCATTGGTTTCTCCAGTACTTTGGCGAGGTAGGGTAGCAGTGAGATGGGTGGGAAATTCTTTATTTCTGATGGATGTTCACTTATTGGTTTTCCCACTACATGTTGATGTCCTGCTGAAATGGCAGACCTGAAATTGTTAATAGATCTATAAGCCATGCCCTGATCTTCTAGAGACAATAGAAAATGTACTGCAACAGAGAAATCTGTGCCCAGGGGATCCACATGCCTCTCTTCGCACCAACAAAGCCATCACCTCAAGACTGAGGCCTACCATTTGTGTGTACTAGGGGCCCAGGACTGTTTAAGGTAGAATGAAAAGCTGTCTAATAGACATGGCATTTGCTAACATCTCCCGAAACCCTCCAGGCCATCATGTTGAGTTGATTGGACAGAAATAATGGATGTGGTTGGCCCAGGGGATCTGAAAGAAGGTCCCGGAACATTGGGATCCGAATCAAAGACATCTCCAGTAACAATGGGAACCAAGGCTGAGTTGGCCACCAAGGGGTTATGAGGATCAGTTCTGCCAATTGTTGGTTCATATGGGAAATGACCAGAGGAATCATGGGAAACATAGGAAAGGCATAGTGAAGTTTCCCTTACCAATTCTGGAGGAACGCATCCAGGTTTACTGCCATGGGGTCCGGCCTCAAACT
This sequence comes from Pleurodeles waltl, assembly GCF_031143425.1. NCBI lineage: Eukaryota > Metazoa > Chordata > Amphibia > Caudata > Salamandridae > Pleurodeles > Pleurodeles waltl. The sequence goes on along the minus strand of NC_090446.1, from coordinate 860,496,378 downwards.
GAAGAACATCAGAAGTTGGGAATTCAGATGGGACGCAAACAGACTTATCTTGTAAGGACCCCACAGATTGTTGATCTATAAAAAGATCAAGGAATGGAGTTTTCAGTCACTGGAATTCCTAAATATTGAGGATGCCAATCCGCTATCACATTAATTTTCCCCGGAAGATTTTCCGCAATCATTGAGATCTTGTTCTGAAGACAAAAATGTCTGGAATCTTGGGCAATCTCCTCTAGGAGGAAGTATTTGGTGCCCCCCAGCTTGTTGATGTACCAGACTGCGGAGATTTGTACTTTCTCAGAAGGATACAACATTGTGATTTGAGAGGGGACAAGGTCCGTACTGCAAAGGAGCCCGCAAGAAGCTCCAAACAATTTATGTGTAGCTGTAGATCTGCTGGGGACCAGCGACCCCTGTGGATAGAGGACTGCATCCCCACTGACTCGCGTCTGATTCCATCACCACAACTGGAGTGCAACCAAAGATGGCCTTGCTATACCATGCCTTCATGTGATCTAGCCACCAGGAGTTCTCTGTCCAGGCCTCTGTAGACAGGGTGATTAGTTCCGAAGATGAAGGATCTTGAGCCATTGCAGGGCCCAGTAATCAAGCAGAACCAGGAAGATCACCTGAATTGATGAGGCTAAGAGTTTCACCAATCCAGCCAGGGACCTCCAAGATACCGTCAAAGAAGACAGTGTTCGTCTCAGCTCTCTCTTGATCGATAGGATTTTCTGAGAGGGAAGCTGTAATGTCGCTTGGCAAGAATTCACTGTGAAACCCAGAAATTATGTCGATTGGGATGGAAGCAGGCAAGATTTCAGAACATTGATTATGAATCCTAGATCCCGTAACAAGTTGACTGTCCAGTGTGGATGACACATCACTTCTTCCCGACTTTGGGCCATGATGAGCATATCATCTAGATAAATAATAAGACGTAGGCCTCTGAGTCTGAGAGCTTCAACTACCGCTTTCATCAACTTGGTGAAGCACCAAGGGGTGGAAGACAGTCCGAACAGAGGGGTGGTAAATTTGTACCATTGGGTTCTCCAGCAGAGTTGGAGAAAGCACTTACGTGGTGGGAACATTTGGACAGACAGATAGGCATCCTTCAAATCTAGATGCACTAACCAATCATTGACTTGTAACAGATCCCTGAGGAGATGGATTCCTTCCATCTTGAAGTGACGATAAACCATGCAAGAATTGAAAGCCTTTGAATTGAGGACCAGCCGAGAACCCCCTCCTTTCTTCTGCACGAGAAAGATAGTACTGACAAATCCACGGGGGTGAGGAATCATCTGCACCGATCCCCTTTCTGCAAAATACTTTGAATTTCTTTATCTATGAAAGACATCTCTTGTTGGGAAAAAGACAGAGGAGTGGGAGGCGTGTCTTGAATGTGATTGTGGTAAAACATTATCTAGAACCCCTAGATTGTTTGCCATTGAAATAGAAAATGATGCAGCCTCCACCCTAAACTACTTAAAGAGGAGTTAAGTTTAAGTTTACCTATGGCATCTGCAGATCTGGCATAGGCACCTCTGAAGGTGTTTCTGCAGTAATTGCCTCTGGCTTGTCTCTGTCTGGAGGGGTAGAACGTGTTTGGGTGGAGTTGTAACCACCTCTCCCTCTAGATTGGAAACCTCTGATAGAGGTCCATTTATATCGGCGGCCTGGCGCTCGACCGCTATAGCATCTGGCCTTACCAAAAAGAGAGTACTGAAAAACTTTCTTCAATGAGGACTGAGCTTTATCCAGTGTAGAAAATGTAGCCACATATTTGGCCAAATCAGTTTCAAAATGGTTGCCGAACAATTGGGGAATTGACAACGCACCAGTGTCTGCTGGTGCCAGTTCCCCAGTATACAAATAGAGCATTGGTCCCAACCTAATAAAATATCCTGGTCCACCGGAGTCTGTGATTCTTTTGCCAGGGTTGCCATTTCCTGAATTTTGGTTAGTGGGCCCATCAAGTCTAGCACCTTATCTTGACACCATTTCCACACAAGGACCTTTTTAGGGTCTTTGGCATATTTGTGGAGAAATACTGCCATACTTTGGTCAATCTCTGAAGTATCTGACACTTTGCCTTCTAGTGAGGGAAGAGGGCATTCTGTACGCAGCTATGTTCTCACATCTTTCTCAAAACGTTTGCGGTGTCTCGATTGCACGTACTCCACCACTTCTTTGATGGGCACCATTCTGTGGACCTGGGGTGCACAATGGAATCTGGATTGAAATTCAAAAGGCGGCCTGAGTGTGAGCTCTCAAAATGTGCTTTACAACTGCATTTTGTGAAAGGCGAGGGGAGTCATACCCCTAGAAATTGGCAAAGGCCTTGATTCTGTGTCATCTTGCATTACAACTAAAGTTGTGAAGAAGTAGAGGGGCCTGGGTTTCCTACCAATCCATAGGCGTGGTCTGCCAACACTTCTTTTGCCATGGACTGCAGAGGAACTGAATGAGGACATTCTTGTTCCACCCTCAGTGGTTCTGCCAGTTGCTGAATGTGCGCCAAGTCTTGGGCTCCATGCTCTCTATCTCTGAGGACAAAGTTTGTTGGAGGGTGTCGTAAGGGCTTCAGAGTGGCTGCTAAGGCTCTATTTACAGACTCCTGGACAGAATCACCATTGAAATTCAGTGGGATCATTATATTCCCCATAATCATCCCTATAGACCTCGTTTGCATACTGTTCTTGTGAGTATTCTGCCATTGTTTGTCAACTTTATCAGCCAGTTACTATGTGGGGATTAAGTGGGGGGCCCACCGCAGATAGGCATGTGCCAGCAGCCTGAAGATCAAGCCTGTGCACAAAATAGAGCCCAACTGATTGAATTCTTTATACTGGGCTGGAAGGAGGTGTCTAAACCCCTCGAGAAGTGCACTGATTGTATTGTGAAGTCTCCTCATGCGTACAAAGGAAGCGCTTGTTAAATCAAAGTCTTTCTCTCTTCTTTGTCTTCCTGAGTCAATGAGCGCTCGACATGGTGGATCCTTGTGCATGCGCAACTAGGCGTCGACAATAAAAAGGGGACTGCGTGATAGTGCACTGCCCGTTCCTTTCTCCTCCCAGGAGGCCACATACAAGGCCGGGCCCAGAACCTCTGAGGGTCCTAACAAAGAGGGCAGAGCTCCGCCTCGGCTTCTCCCCCCAACCGCGATCATTTCAACCCTGCATCGATATAAGAAGACGCTCACACAACTTTCACCGCACACCCCTCACCGAGCGCTATGCCTAGGGCGTGCACCATGAGAAGTGCTGTACAAGGTAAACATCAATTGAATACAAACTTTCTGAGCTCTTATCTGTGTGCTGCTGAGCAGCAAAGAAAGAGGATTTCAGATGGTCACAGCAGTTTATATATGCTGTTGAGGGACATGATTGGACGAATAATGTGATATCACTGAAATATCATGAAGTAAGTATGTTTTTCATTTTAATGGTTAAAAATGTTTCATTGGCTGCTGTGTTTTGGATAGTAAAGATAAGAGAAGCATATTCCGAAGCCTCTGGTCCTGCCTGAATTTCATCAGGGCTTGCAACTTTTATGCTTGGTGGCCAGCTTACTGACAACACAGATTTGTATCGGGCCATGTACTATTCATTGGTCACATGCTACTTTGATCGCATGATGACTGTGACTGCAATTTAAAAACGTCATTGAGCGCGAGGTAAGCCAAGATGCACGGCTGCAGGAAGAAATGTAGGTTACATTATGGACACCATCCGTTGACAAAGTAAGTGCTTTTATTCTTCTCACAGGCACTTAGTGGTACCTGCAGCGAATCCATATTACTTTACAAGACTTCCTGCCTCTATTTTTCTAGTGTGTGACTGCAGGGACCGTCCCCCTTGCATTTCCCTACGATGCCTTGAGCATATATTGCTAAGAAGGTAGACAGCTACTATTGTCACTATGTGTGTGCATGCTGTACACTATTGTTTCTAAGTTTGACTTTTAAATTTATCTTTGTCTACTGTGTCTTTTAGTTGTATATATTTCTGAGCTCTTGAGACTACATTTGATGTCTGAGGGGTGACTCATGAGTGTGTCCATGTTTTTTGCACCGCAATAGAGTTATTATGCCTAAATGAGGGAACATTTATACACTAAATGTCCCATAAGTTTCAGGATTATGACACATATTTTCTCTTTTCAGGCTTGACCATACAGAGGAGAGTGACTTAAGTGTGGTCTGTATATTGTGTGCATGCTTCCTTTCAGAAAATATTATGAGAGCATGAGAATAGGTTGAACATCACAAAGATATCACATAGGGGTTTAGAATATATTTTGGTACTGAACAAAGCCGATCGACCATTTGGGGCAGCTACACGGCAGAAACATATCAAATTCTTGATTTTAAGGACCATTATATTCTTATGACATCTCACTGTTTTTAACCTTGCCCAAGACCTTGCTCATTAAATAACAGTGTAGGATCTATGAGACAATTTTAACTCACTTATACAATTCCCTTGCCTTTCACTTCCTAAGGTGCTCTGCTTACAAATGTGTAGAGCCCACCCACTCACACTAGGTGAACTAGGTGTGGGTCCAATGATGAAGTATATACAAGTAATGTGGCAAGATCACTAATTTACTTGGGTGCTTCTTGCATAATCACTTGAGCTGTTAGAACATAGACATAGTTTACATGACTTGAAGCAATGGAATCACATCATTTAGTCCCTTGGTGTGTGCATTGAGGAGGTACACCAACGTTGTTCCCTATTGAGTAGTGATTGTACTAGATTTCCATTCTTGGGTGCATGAACTTTCTCCAGCACAAGCCAGCTAATCTCCTTTTCACTGTGTTTGGTTTGCAAGAAGTGGGCTGTCAACTTTGTAGTGCCTTTCTTGCATCTAAACTTTGTGTGACGTCATACCCACACACTGTAACCCACATGTGCAAGTAATTATATATACCAAATTCTTTGTGTTACAATTATTGTGGGATTTCAGAACCCAAGGGCAGTCAGTGCCATTGTCAATTTCCTTGTAGATCTTAGTAAATTTGCAAGGAGTACATCTGTCACATGGGTAGTGGTGTCACAGGGCGGTGACCCCATTGTGTTGTAACTCCAGTGGAATCCTGTTTCTTGTGTTGAGTGTGTACTAGATGGCCAAAGACCTAAAGCATAGAATATCCTAAAAGTCCAGCCCTGATGGTTTTAAAAAATAGAGCTTGAATCTCCTCCCTGATCCAGATTCAGTACTGCTCTGCAGAGCTCATATTGTGTCAACGTTTTGTCCTCTTATTAGCAATTAATTGACACTATCATCAGAACTTGTTGGAGGCCTATAAATACGGGGGTAATCAGACAATTAGAACAAAGTTAAAATCACAGCATTGCACTGCTATCTGCTGTTCATTTTCATTATCAGAGTGTTCATATAAACCACTTTTTCTCCAGTCAAATTCTAATTCACGAATTGCCAGCCAAAGCATGTTCTCCCGTCCTCAATTAGAGAGCCAGAAAGTCTTTGGTCAGGGCTGGACTTCCACAGTATTCCACCCCTTGGCCCCTGGGCTTGCTTCATGTATCTCTATCTATCTGTATATATATCTATGGTTTTGTACAAGTAAATTCAGAACCTAACTATAACGTCCCTGTAACCTTTTGTTTTTTAAGAAAAAAATTATGTTTTTTACTTCTATTTCCTAACTGTAATGTCTTTGTAACCTTTGCTTTTTTCAGTAAATTTCTATGCTTTTTTAACGTAAAGTTATTTTAATTACTATATGCTAATCCAACCATCACAATGCACAACCCTTTGGCCAGGCCTTGCAGCATACCCACTATAACTAACCACCCCTATGCCACGCATGCCCAAAGGCAGGGGTTGGCCACAGGGCCTGGCCTATAGGTAGACCCTGCAGTCAACCCCCTATAAACACCTAACACACATCCCGACCATGCATGGCTTTTGGCCATGTGCAGTAGGGACTGGATACAGGGCCAGGCCTGTGGCCAGACCCTGCAGCAAGCCTCCAATAACCACCGAACCCGCATGAATAAGTCTGTGAGTGGGTTTGTGAGTGTGTGCATGAGTTCCTCAGTGGGTCTGTGAGTGGGTCCATGGGTCTCTGAGTAGGTCTGTGAGTGGATGCATGACTGTGTGGGTCTGTGAGTAGGTATGTGATTGAGTGGGTCTGTGATTGGCTGCATGAGTGTCTGAGTGGATCTGTTAATGAATGTGTGAGCATCTGAGTGGGTCTGTGAGTAGGTGGTGTGTGTCTGAGTGGGTCTGTGACTGGGTGCATGAGTTTTTGAGTGGGTGTGTGAGTGGGTGTGTCAGTGTCTGATGGGGCCTGAAAGTGGGTGTGTGAGTCTCTGAGTGGGTCTGAGAGTGGGTGTATTAGTGTTTTAGTGGTTTTGTGAGTGGTGCATCAGGGTCTGAGTGGGTGTGTGAATGGGCACATGAGTCTCTGAATGCCTCTGAGTGAATGAATTGATGTATGAATGAGTCTGTGATTTTGTTTTTTGTTTTCGGCTTTATTCGTGAATTCTCTGTTATATGAGAGGCCATGCTGAGCATCACAACTTATTTGTGAATATTGTCTGTGGTGAAAAAAATTATAATTTTAAACTCATAATTTTACCCTCAAACACTCCTATATCACACTCGTGGTTTCAGGGTACCTCCACCATGACCCTTTCTATACAACGTTTTCTTTTATTTTTTAGCCCTGGGGGCCATGTCCCGTAACTTTAATTGCAGCTGCAACTTTCTGATTAGGTTGTGGCCAGCCAATCAGAGCATTCCTAGTGGCACGTGTATTCGAGAATACGCTGCGATCGTTGTGAATTTGTCACAATGGATCCGTGGCCCCTGATATGCAAATGTATTTTCCCTTAAATATCTTCAAAACTACTGAACGATTTACAACAAATAACAAAAAGCACAATTTGTGGAGCAAAATCTAGCTTTCTGCCATATTTGGTGTAATTTATCCAGTGGTTTGGGTTGTAGCCGTGTTCAAAACTCCAGTTGGTATTAACATGGGAAACACACTTTTTTGACTCACCCTTGTTCTCAACCACCGCTTGAGGGATCATTTTTAAATTTCATGAAGATCCGTAAAATGGCACCAAAGATGTAAGCAAGTCAGAAAATGCTTATCCTATGGTAAAATGGTCCTAACTATAACTACCTACCGGTGACCACAAGTAGGTCAAGGTCGAAAGGCGACTTGGTGCTAAATCTGCAGACACAGAGAAAGAAGCAGGATGATGGACCGCGTTACCAGCAGCCAAGCTATATTTATTTTTATAGCATAAGAAAACAGCAATGTTTTAAGGAGCTTCCTAAAACTGAAAAGGTTAGACTAACTTCTAAGTTGAAAGGCTAACTTATTCCACAGTTGAGGCATAATATGAGAGAAACTCCTGCCTCCCCATTACCTTCTTCTGAATTTGGAGATGCTAACAGTCTTGGACTGTGCTGAATGTAGGGTTCTCCTGTGAATGTGCCAGGTAAAATGTCTTGCCAAGTAGGAGGGATCTTTGCCATGTAATGAATTATGTGCTATGCTTAAGGCTTTAAAAGCTACTATTTTGTGTACAGAAAGCCAGTGTAGCCCATACAATGCCGCAGACACTGACTCAAACTTAGGAATTTGCTTTAAAAGTCTGAAGTTTTACTAAGGGGCACTATTGAATACCTAGGTATAGGGCATTTAAAAAAGTACAATCTTAATAGCATTAATGCAGTAAAAACTGATTTTTGCAGATCATATGGTATGAAAGGAAGAACGTTTTTTAAAACATGAAGCAAAAAGTAATAGGAAGAAGAGAATGTATTAACCTGTGCCTTAATTGAAAGAGTAGCATAAAAAAATATGCCAAGAAATTGTGACCATAACGATTGATTCCAAAATGTACTATCTTTACTGAGAAGGAGCACCTCAGTTTTATCCGAATTCTGCATGAGACTGTTGTTATTCATCCAACCTATAATAGCACCTACGCAATTATTAAAACAATGTGCAGTCTCATCAACATCATTAAAAATTGACACAGGAGTTGTGTGTCATCAGCGTAGGCCACCTGTGTAAAGCCAAAGGAGCAAATCAATACAGTCAGCAGAGTCATAATAATATTATAAAGTGTGGGACTCAAAGAAGAGCCTTGGGGAATGCCACATGGTAGTGAAACAGGCTTGGATATAAAATGTCCGAGGACAACTGATTGCTCTCTATCAGAGCAGAAAGAATGAAATAGCTCAAGGGCCAATCCTCCAATTCCAATTTCCCTCAAACGGACCAACAACGTGATATAGGTTGATAATTCTTTACTTCTTTAAAGTCCAGTGTAGGTTTGTTTTAGTAATGGCAGAATAGAAGACTTCTTCCAATCCATGGGCAAGTTATCAGAGCCCATAATAGAATACAGTAGCACAGTTAAGGGAGTAACAACCGTTTCTGCAATTTCCTGAACAATATTTGGAGGACAGGGATCCATTGGTGCTCCTGACTTTGTTTGGGCTACAAGCTCCGAAACCAGCTAGCCTATCACAGAACCCTTGACAGGAAGGGGCAGTGCAGCTAGATGAAAAGGAGTTCAGGACTTGAACTGTTTGAAAAGTTCTCTTAAAGTGTTCAATCTGTTTTTTATATTCATGAACAAATTCTTTGTATTTTACCTTTTCTTCTTAGAGATAATCTCTTCTCCAGATTTTTTCTGTCTTCTGTATTTCTGTTTCAACTCCCTGAGCTGAGAGGAGAACCAAGGCGCTGAGGGCCAACTGCTATGATCTTTGATTTTTTTTGTGGGGTTAACTTATTAATTGTTGTCTTTAGTCAGTCAGTATAACTGCCTACAGTTGGATTGGCATCTTCCATCATCGAAGTTTGTGTCCTGTCTAACATCTCACTTAAGGGTAATTTATTAATTTTACTTCAGACTGGACACATTTTCCCTTGCATATTCTTGTTGCTAACAGAAATTGGAGGGGCAAATTTTGGGCAAAAATTGACGGCTTTACGGTTTGACCAGACTATGGGTAGTAGTAAATATATGTATATATATATTTATGTATGTGTATATATATATATATATATATATATATATATATATATACATATGATGCCAGTAGGTAGTTATAGTTAGGTTTCCAGAGACAGAGCATTTTTTGTTATGCCTATAACTTTGGCGCTGCTTGGCAAAACTTCAAAACATTTTTAGAACCTATACTTTGGTCAGTGCAGCTGCTGTCTTGAAAGTTTCGCGGTGATCCATCAAGCAGGGGCCAAGAAAAAGGGGGATCCCTAAAATGCATTTTTACTGCTGAACGGAATTACACCAAATTTGGTAGGAAGCTTGATCCTTTTCCACAGATTACACTTTTTTGGTTTGCTGTAAATCCATTCAGTAGTTTTGGAGTAGTTTAAGGACAAACAATATAGATATATAGGGACCCTGGATCCTCTGTGGATCTGGACCGGCTGAATTTCTATCATTTTGTGCAAGGAAATTCCAAACCTAACAGTTTTTTTAAGTGAATTTGTGTATGAATATATATATATATATATATATTTATATTTTTCTCAAAAAACACAATATATAAAAATCAAAGTCTGGCACTCCTTACAAAAATATGATGGTCTTCATTTATTCAAAAAAAATTCATGAAGCAGAAACATAAGGCAACGCGTTTCAACCTTTGGGTCTTCTTCCTTGGCCCTTCTTACAATACATGTCTAACAAAGTGAATGTCCTGTGCCCATTAACTGAGCACCAACCTCGACAGGCGAGCCCTGGAAGGAACACAGGATTACCTTTGGCATATATATTTATATATATATATATATATACACACGTAGTGGTGGTAATGTTGCAGTCGTCATTTAATGCAGGGGGGCCGTGTGACCCCCCCATAGCCTCGGGGACCACCACCTTCCCGGGGCTCTAGTTCAATCTAATGTGGGAAGGCCACACGGGCCCCTGCAGCCCTGGGGACCACCACCTCCCCAGGGCACACATGAAAAAAAAGGGGGTCTGTTTCGGACCCCCGCACCACCGGGGACCACCACCTCCCCGGAGCAATGCATTTTGGAGGAGGGCCATGTGACCCCCCTTGAGGAGCCAATGATGGCCCTGGGGACCACCATCCCCCAGGGCCGGTTCCTGCTATGTCCCTGGGTGCCCACCCCCAGGTGATAGCTGTTTGCTTTTACTTGGTAGAAAATGACAGCTCCCACCAAGCAAATACAAACAAGGTCCGCTTTCTGTCAAACAGCTCTCACTTGCGGAAATCAGAGTTTTCAACTTTCTTCCCTGCATGCAAATATGTGTGCAGGGGAGATGAAAACATAAGAGTAAGACTAGCAAGATGTTTGTGAAGAATGTCATAGTTAGTTTGGATGCAGAGCGGAACAGAGTCACTTCTTGGCTAATGGTCTAGGTTTTGCGCTATCACTCAGTAGACTGAATGTTCAAATCCTAGTATAGATTGACAGTGTGTTCATTTATTTACTGATGTTTTACTGATGTTTTTACTGTTAAGCCTTCCTAATGATGGAACATTCACATTTCTTTCCAATCACTTGCATGGGTTTGACTGCCAGAGGTATGTCTGGAGGCATCCCAGTAAAGAGCCACCTATGGCTTTAAGGTTACAGTCACAGACCCTTGCACTGAAAGTTTACTCTAGGTGTGACCATGGTCATTTTCCTTCTTTAATAAGCTTCAAAGGTTTATGGTTCATACTGAAATCTGATCTCCCTCTTTTTAATTGACAAATACATTTTTCTTTTCAATTTGTCCAGAAACATCTAATTCTAATTATATCATCCATCAAAGCCTAAAACACTCCCTATCTCACTCTCTTCCCGCATTCTCTTTCAATCTCTTTTTTACACTCACACACCCTCTCAGGACCCTTAATCATCCACTCACAGACCCAATCAGACACTCAAGTACCCCCTCACAGACCCACACAGACCCTTGTACACCCACTCACAGCCCCAATCAGACCCTCATGCACCAACTCACAGACTGAGAAAACAGGGCTGATTGCGGAGGCCCCCTAACATTTTGCCCCCATTTTCCACTTTTGGCTGGTGTTTTTTCTAACTCTGATGGTGCCCTGGGTACTGCTAACCAGTCCCAGGGCCTGTGCTCTGTGTAAAATCAATATGCAAATTAGGCTACTTATAATTGGCTAAGTCAACCTACCTATAAGTCCCTAGTATATGGTAGGGCATGTAGGTTTAGGGACCACAGCACCATAGGTGCACCGCTGAGCTGCCCAGTGTCATTTTAACGGCAGGCCTGCCTTTCTGGCTGCTTTTAAATTAAAGTTATATGCAAATTCGACCTTGGAATTAAAAGTAGTTCCAAAGTCTAAAACTACCTTATTTTTACATATAAGTCACCCCTAAGGTGTGCCCTAGGTGCCCCTAGGGCTGGGTGCCATGTAACTATAAGCAGGGACCTTATAAAAGTAGTTTTATAAGCCCTGGTGAGGTAAAAACAGGCAAATTCGTTATTCCCTCATTGTAGTGATTGCCCTTCATAGGCTAGAATGGGGAGACTTTATTTTAATTTTAAAAGTCCCCTTAAATGACAGATACCAAGAGTTTGGTATCAAATTATTTGTTATAATAAATCCCACAACTTCCAGTTGTTGGATTTAATATAACTTGTTCAGGTAAAGAATTTTAAACTTTACCTGAAAAGTTGCCAATTTCAGCCTTGTATTGTTTTTGCTGCTGTGATCTGATTGGCCAGCCTCTGGCAGCCTGGCCAGGCTGCTTTGATGAGGTGTGAAGTGGACTGGCTTCACACAAAGAGATGTGCCTGTGGGAAGGAATCTCCCCTCAGCAGATGGTGAGGCAGGAAGGGGGAGGGCTGCCAAACTGGTCTTCAGAGGCAGAGAAGGACATTTGGAGCAACCCAGCAACACACCCACATCCTGCAACCCCAGACAACTAGGTGCCCCCTTGATTAGATCAGGAGAGGGCAGGAGAGGGGTGTGATTATGATTTTTAGCCACACCAGATGTAACCTCCAAAAATCATTTTCAGCCATGATGGATTTTTGAAGAATGTTGCCTCCCGGGATTGATTTTTGCCATACTTCCCAGGAAGTGGTCATCACGGGGGAAGGACCCTGCACCTGATTGGAGAATCAGGACCCCCTGTTTTCTCACCCAGGAGCAAGGATAAAACTGGCAGACCTGCACCCACACCTCAGTTCCCTACCACATCCCTACCAGGAAGAACTACAGAAGAAGGACTGCCCTGCTGGAGCCCTGGCCTGCACCTGGAACCTGCACTCAGAAGGACTGCACCAGCTGCACACTTGGGCTTCACCACAAGAAGGACTTTGCCTGGCTTCAACTGGTTCAATGAGGGACTCCCTGTTTGCTACAGGTGAAAAATTGCTAACCAGAGTCCCCTGCACCAACTCATGAAGAAATCAACCAGCTGACCACTGCCCAGTGGCCAAAAAGGAGTTTGCGCCAGGTGCATTCTGGAAGTGGTAGTCCGCACCCCCCAAGGATCATCTCAGAGCTTCTGGAACCTTGGGGTGAGCTGTGGACCCCAAAGGATCCTTAAAGGAACATCTGGGAGAAGACCCAGAAGTTTGGAGAACTTTTGAAAAAAAGCTCCATAGAGGGACCGACCCGCCGCAGCAACTCTAGCCGGCTTGCCTCAACCGCGACCCAGCCTGATTTGCAGGTTCGTCCTGGTGAAGAAAATCTCCAAAAAAGAGACTAAGAGGGCCATTACAACCCTGGCGGACGGTGTTAAAGGTGCGGTAATACCGCAAACAGGCCGGCGGACAAAAAAAGGGAAGTATGACCGTGGTGGAAACCACCAACATAGACAGCCACTTTAACACTCCGACCGCCACGGCGGTACAGACAAGCAGCGCGGCGGTCACCGCCAACAGACAGGCGGAAGACAATGTACCGTCCACAGTATCACAACCCGCCAATCCGCCACCTTTTCTGGGGCGGATTCACCGTGGATAAAAACACGGCGGAAACAGCTTTTGCAATGGGAAAACGCTCACCTTCTACACATCCCACGAGGAAGGAGGACACCATGGAGCCAGAATTACAAATCCTACCTGCCCTTGTCTTCCTGCTCATTTATGAACACCAGCAACGGCAGCGCCGAAGACAACAGTGAGTACTGCACCTTTGACATAGAGGAGGGGGGAGGCAAAAGTCAGGGACACACACACGCAAAACACTCACCCCCACCCTCGCACATTATAGCACACACAGGTATGCATGTCAAAACATCACAGTAACAACCCACAACCCCCCCGGAAGAATGCAAAGACCAAAGGAAATCAGTTGAAAAATTGTAATGTATCAAAATACAGGTACCAAATATATACAGATAAATATATACACATTCAAAAGTATATACATTAAGAGAAGCAGTGCAGGTATGCACATATCGATGTCCGTGCACCACTGGGCCAAAAATGCATGGGCGATGCCCACACACGATACCTGTCAACAAACGGAGAGAACACTGCTGGGGCATCAGATAGAAATACAACAGGCACCTCAGGAGGAAGGGAAGGGGGGGCACCTCAGCCGGATTACAGCACCACACCTGATCCACGATGGGGCTCCATGCCCATTGATGTATCCTGGGGAGTGCAAAGCCACAGTCTCTCAAGTCTCTACAGTGGGTGGTTTGCCCACTGTTCCATCCTGGGGAGGTCAAAGCCACAGTCTCTCAAGTCTATACAGTGGTTGGTTTGCCCACTGTACCATCCTGGGGAGTGCAAAGCCACAGTCTCTCAAGTCTCTACAGTGGGTGGTTTGTCCACTGTTCCATCCTGGGGAGGTCAAAGCCACAGTCTCTCAAGTCTATACAGTGGTTGGTTTGCCCACTGTACCATCCTGGGGAGTGCAAAGCCGCAGTCTCTCAAGTCTCTACAGTGGGTGGTTTGTCCACTGTTCCATCCCGGGGAGTGCAAAGCCACAGTCTCTCAAGTCTATACAGTGGTTGGTTTGCCCACTGTACCATTCTGGGGAGTGCAAAGCCACAGTCTCTCAAGTCCATACAGTGGTTGGTTTGCCCACTGTACCATCCTGGGGAGGTCAAAGCCACAGTCTCTCAAGTCTCTACAGTGGGTGGTTTTCCCACTGTTCCATCCTGGGGAGTGCAAAGCCACAGTCTCTCAAGTCTATACAGTGGTTGGTTTGCCCACTGTACAATCCTGGGGAGTGCAAAGCCACAGTCTCTCAAGTCTCTACAGTGGGTGGTTTGCCCACTGTTCCATCCTGGGGAGTGCAAAGCCACAGTCTCTCAAGTCTATACAGTGGTTGGTATGCCCACTGTACCATCCTGGGAAGTGCAAAGCCACAGTCTCTCAAGTCTTAACAGTGGGTGGTTTGCCCACTGTTCCATCCTGGGGAGTGCAAAGCCACAGTCTCTCAAGTCTATTCAGTGGTTGGTTTGCCCACTGTACCATCCTGGGGAGTGCAAAGCCACAGTCTTTCAAGTGGATAACAGTCTCCAACTGTTCTGGAGGGGGAATGGTGCCCACACTGCATTTAGCTCCCCGTGACGGTTCCTGTACCGTCACAGTCCCAGCTGTACATGGGATAACGATGCTTGATGTGGCGGTGTTTCCTTGTTCAGCGGTGCTATGCCATGGCGGTCTCTGATCTGTTCAGCGGTTCTCTGCCCTGTTCAGTGATGCTGTGCCCTGTTCAGCGGTCTTCACCATGGCGGTGATTCCCTTGTTCAGCGGTGCTATGCCATGGCGGCCTCTGATCTGTTCAGCGGTTCTCTGCCCTGTTCAGCGGTGCTGTGCCCTGTTCAGCGGTCTTCACCATGGCGGTGATTCCCTTGTTCAGCAGTGCTTTGCCATGGCGGTCTCTGATCTGTTCAGCGGTTCTCTGCCCTGTTCAGCGGTGCTGTGCCCTGTTCAGCGGTCTTCACCATGGCGGTGATTCCCTCGTTCAGCGGGGCTTTGCCATGGCGGTCTTTGATCTGTTAAGCGGTTCTCTGCCCTGTTCAGCGGTGCTGTGCCCTGTTCAGCGGTCTTCACCATTGCGGTGATTCCCTTGTTCAGCGGGGCTTTGCCATGGTGGTCTCTGATCTGTGCATTGGTGTGTGGCATGACGGTCCTTCATTTTCCAGTGGGGCTGTGGCAGCCGGGGCCCTCCTGGGCACTGACTCTGGCGGTAACTCTGGCGGTGGTCTCGTGACCAGTGATGATACTCGTGCCCTCCTGGGCACTGACTCTGGTGGTAACTCTGGCGGTGGTCTCCTGACCAGTGACGATACTCGTGCCCTCCTGGGCACTGACTCTGGCGGTGGTCTCCTGACCAGTGACGATACTCGTGCCCTCCTGGGCAATGACTCTGGCAGTGGTCTCCTGACCAGTGACGATACTCGTGCCCTCCTGGGCACTGACTCTGGCGGTGGTCTCCTGACCAGTGACGATACTCGTGCCCTCCTGGGCAATGACTCTGGCAGTGGTCTCCTGACCAGTGACGACGGTCCTGGCGGTGGCGGCCCGGCCGCCGTGGAGGATGGTGCCCTTCTCTGCCGTGCTGCTCTCACCAGACTGTGCAGACTTACTCCGGCCCTTCACCACCTTTGGAGGAGTCACAGCTGACTCTGCAATCCCCCGAGGACCATTGTGACCAGTTTTGCCGCCAGGAGTCTTCAACCTGTCCCATCGGCCACTTACCAACTTTGGGTGCTTTACAGGGGGTGGACTGGCAGTGCTTTGGCTCTGTGTCACACTGCCTGCCCTGGTGGCCGGTGCACTCCACACACCTTGAACACGCACCACTGGTACAGGAGTCTTTTTGGCTTAGGTGCTACTACGGGACTTATGAATTGGAGGGGTGGGGATGGGGGCAAAGAGGTCAACGTTGCTGAGGGAGAGTTTCTGACGAACACTGGGATGGGTAGCTGAAGGGGGTCTGGGAGTAGAGGAAGAGGAGGTGGTTGTAGGAGGTGTCACTTTAGGTGTTTTGGGTGCAGTTGCAGGTACTGGAGGCTGTCGTGAGGTGGATGGATGTTGGGTGTGTGGGTGCCCGTGTTTGTGTACTTTGGGAGGGGGCGTCACAGACACACTGGGAGAGGACACAGGGGACGTGTAAATGGGAGTGGGGGTGGTGAGTGCAGGTGAGCGGGTGTGGTGCTGGGTGTTCTGGTGCGGGTCCTAGTGCCTGTAGATGTAGTGCATGCAGGTGAGAGAGTAGACGACACTGGGAGGGAGGAGGGAGATGATGAGGAGGGGGACACAGTGAAGGCAGTGGATGTTGCTGTGTCTGTATGTGGGTGATGCTTGTGTGAGTGCCTGTGGGATGTGTGGTGCCTATGTTTGCTTGAGCTACTTTTGTGTGTTGAGGTGTGTGCATGGTTGTCTGTTGGTGTGCTTGGGATAGGCTGGGGTACAGGGGATTGGGTCTGGGTGGAGGAAGTTGGAGGGGGGAGGCTAGACACAGCGACAATGGCTGCCATCAGTGCTGAGGCCAGAGATTGCAGGGTTCGATGAAGGGCAGCCTGACCAGAATGAATGCTCTCCAGGAATGCATTACCGTGTTGCAACTCCCTTTCTACACCCTGGATGGCATTCACAATGGTAGACTGCCCAACAGTGAGTGACCTGAGGAGGTCAATGGCCTCCTCACTGAGGGCAGCAGGGGTGACAGGGGCAGGGCCTGAGGTGCCTGGGGCGAAGGTGATGCCCACCCTCCTGGGTGAGCGGGCACGGGGCGAACGCTGAGGGGCTGCTGGGAGGGCGGTGCTGGTAGGGGAGGTGGCGGCTGTACCTGTAGAAGTGTGGGGCACAGATGGTGCCGCCACCACAAGGGAGCTCCCACCGGGGGACGAGTCCGTGTCGCTGTTTGGGGATCCAGTGCCCGACGTAAGGCTCCCCTCGCCCTCCTTCCCACTGGTGCATTCTGAGTCCGTGGTGTGGCCCTCCATGGCCATGTGGGATGCAGCTCCCTCGTGCTCCGGTGCCACTGTACCTCCGCCTGATGATGCTGATGCACAAAAGAACATGGAGAGCAGAAAAAGGGGGGGGGACGACAGAAGAAAGACAGGTTGAGTGCATGGCATACCGCTACCGTTGGCGGACAATACAGACACAGCAGCCCCCTGCACTACGCCGTGCTCCTGGCCTCTACAGATGCAATTCCTGGGATGCGGCCTACATGGCTATGGTGGACATCTGCACACATGGATGCCACAGGGGCATGTATACCTGTACTTGGCACTCTACTGCGATGGCCTGCATTACGGAGGGGCCTAGCCTATGGAAGTCGCCCTGGCCTAGGGAATCCCACAACCCTCCTCCCACACCTGGACCCCTCAACTGCACGCAAAGTCCCCAGATTGATTGTGTACTCACCCCCTTGTGTCTGCTGTGATGCCCTCAAGCGCCCAGCCAACTCAGGGTAGGGCACCGCCAGGATCCGGAACATCAGGGGGGTCATGATGCGACGGGCACCCCTCCCACGTTGGGAGGCCATCCCCAGCTGAGCCTCCGCCGTCTTCTTGCTCCAGCGGCGAATGTCCTCCCATCTTTTCAAGCAGTGGGTGCCCCGTCTCTGGTGGACCCCCAGGGTCCGTACGTCCTTGGCGATGGCACGCCAAATGTCCTTCTTCTGGTGGGCGCTGACCTACATGACATGCACAGAGGAAGAAGAGAAGTCATTAGCAAGAGCACCGTCGAAGTGAGTGGCCCCCATCCCTGCCCTTGCCATGTGGCACATGCATTCACAGTCCTTCATCTTCACTGCACTCTGCCCCCTTCCCTCTTACAACCAGCACTCTCCACCCAGACATAGCCCATACAACGTGCTCCCTGTGTACTTACCTGTTGGTCTGGAGGACCGTAGAGTAGCGTGTACTGGGGGAGGACCCCGTCCACGAGCTTCTCCAACTCCTGAGCAGTGAAGGCAGGGGCCCTTTCCCCAGAAACAGCAGCCATTGTCTCTTCCAGACTGAGGTCACAGCAGCACTTGCAGTGTAGGTCCTCTCCTGTCGAAGATCAGGTATCAAGTGATTGAACAGATAGAAAATGGCGGTCACGTCCGAGGCGGTGACGTCTGCGGCGGTGCGTCTCATCACCGCCGGCGCACTTCATCATTGGCTCCTGGGACCCATAGGGTCCAATGTTAACCAATGCAGCTTTGCGCCGCGGTCTTCGCCTGCCTACCGCGACGGTGTACAACGCCAGCGCAGTTACCTCACATCCCACTGTCCCAGTTTAGAGGTCAGGCAGCCGCCATTTTCAGAGGCCCACATGGCTTAATTTGCAACTGCGTCACACATACCTAGGCCTACAGGTGACACACCTACAGGAAGATTTTTGTCTTTGGTATCGTGTTCTGTGTATCTGTGGGTACATACCTGGGATTTTGTTGACTCTGTTGTCGCTGTTGTCCTTCCTAGGCACCGTCAGCTTGGACATTTGAGAAGATGGCGGAATCCTCCGGTGTACCGACCGCTGGTGGACCTGTTGACAATGGAGGAGCGACATTTACTCATCACCTACAGGTTTGACAGTGCCACAATCCAGGAACTGTGTACCCAGTTGGAGCCAGACCTGATGTCACCAATCCGCCATCCCACAGGAATCCCCCTCAAGTGCAGGTGCTGTCAATGCTCCATTTCCTTGCAAGTGGATCGTTTCAGACAACAGTGGCCATGGCATCAGGGATGTCCCAGCCTATGTTTTCCATCGTGTTGTCCAGAGTGTTGTCTGCCCTGCTGAAACACGTAAGGAGCTACATCGTTTTCCCTCAGGTGCAGGATTTGCCAACAGTGAAAGGTGACTTCTATGCCCTTGGACATATCCCCAACATCATAGGTGCTATTGATGGAACCCATGTAGCTCTGGTCCCCCCCGCCCCCCAGGAGTGAACAGGTGTACAGGAACCGGAAGAGTTATCATTCGATGAATGTACAGATGGTATGTTTGGCAGACCAGTACATCTCGCAGGTAAATGCTATGTTCCCTGGCTCAGTGCATGACGCCTACATCCTGCGCAATAGCAGCATCCCTTATATGATGGGTCAACTCCAGAGGCACCGTGTGTGGCTATTGGGGGACTCTGGTTACCCCAACCTGTCCTGGCTATTGACCCCAGTGAGGAATCCTAGGACCAGGGCAGAGGAATGCTACAATGAGGCCCATGGGCGGACTAGGAGGGTGATCGAATGCACCTTCGGCCTCCTGAAGGCCAGGTTCAGGTGCCTCCATATGACAGGTGATTCCCTATTCTACTCACCAAGGAAGGTGTGCCAGATCATCATCGCCTGCTCAAAGCTTGCTTTGCAACGCCAGGTGCCTTTTCTGCAGGATGATGGTCAAGATGGCGGTGTTGTGGCAGCTGTGGAGCCTGTGGACAGTGGTGAGGAGGACGCTGAGGAAGAAGACATAGACAACAGGGACAGTCATACGGCAATATTTCCAGCGACACACAGGTGAGAACAGTTATCTTTTTACCATTACATTCACTTTCACACTTCTACCTCTATCCTGTCTGTCATTTCATAGCAGTATTTGGTAACTGAGTTGTACCTTTCCATTACAGTTTCACAGGTGTGGTTAGCAACGTGTCATCTTCTTGCATCCTTCAAGGACTTGTGATGTGTGACATAGGTATGTTGGCTATAAAAATGGAAAGCATGTTGACACTGTCATTGATTATACATATTTACCAAATCGCAGACTGACTCCAGATTGTTTTGTGGTTCAAGGGTGTTTATTGCAGTGCTCAAAAATGGAGGGGGGTAGTGATATGGTGATGGGGGACGGTGGAGGAATGTCCATGGCGGAGTCCAGTCTATTAGTCTCACAGGTGCATTGCCCATATGGGCATAGGAAGTGGAGCTGGGGCAGTTCCAATCGGGACAGGGTAACAAAGTGGGACAGGGGGAGGACAATCAGGGTGGTCTCATTTCCTGGCGGGGGTCTTGCCATCTTGCTCTGTCCTGTTCCTGGATCTCAGGGACCGCTTGCGGGGTGGTTGTGCGTCTGCAGGGGATGGGGTGCTGGTGTGGTGGTCCTGTGGTTGGGCGTCCTGTCCACTAGCGCCGGCGGAGGTGGTGGGCAGTTCATCGTCCAAGCTAGTGTCAGGGGCCCCTTGGAGTGCCACGGTGTCCCTCATGGTGTTCAGTATGTCCTTCAGCACCCCTATGGTGGTGCCCAGGGCGGAGCTGATGGTTCTGAGCTCCTCCCTGAACCCCATATACAGTTCATCCTGCAGGCGCTGGGTCTCCTGAAACTTGGCCAAGACCGTCGCCATCGTCTCCTGGGAGTGGTGGTATGCTCCCATGATGGAGGAGAGGGCCTCGTGGAGAGTGGGTTCCCTTGGCCTGTCCGCCCCCTGTCGCACAGCAGCCCTCTGGTTCCCCTGTGTTACTGGGCCTCCGTCCCCTGGACCGTGTGCCCACTACCACTGCCCCCAGGTCCCTGTTGTTGTTGGGGTGGTGGGTTATCCTGGGTTCCCTGTAGTGGTGGACACACAGCTGATTGACGTGTCCTGGGGACGGAGGTATGGGCCCGCTGGGTGGGTGCTGTGCTGGTGTTACCAGAGGGTGGAAGGTCAGTGTTGGGCTGTGCCTGTGTGAGGGGAACCGACTGTCCCGAGGCCCCGATGGTCCGGGCTGGTCATCAGGATCCAGTAGGGCAGAGCTGCTGTTGTGACTGTGGGTGGAGTGGAGTTGTCTGGACCCTCCGGTGTGGTGACATTCCGTAGTGGTCCTGCAGGGGTGTAAAAGCATGATTATTGCATGTGTGTGTGTCATGGTGTGCAATGGGTGGGTGACCGTGTACCCCAGTGCAAGCCTTCATGTGTGGGGGCTTGTGTCATCATGGTTAGGGGGTTGTTATGGGTATGTGCAGTGAGCATGCTTTAGTGATGGGTGACCATGCTTAGTTGTGTCATGCAGGGCTTGGTGTTGGGATGTGTGGTTTGTGTTATGAGTACATTAGTGAGGAGTTGGAGTGATAGGGGAGGGTGTGAGGGCGGGGGTGTGTGATGGCATGCAGGTAGGGTGGGGGGTATAATAGTTGAGATTTAACTTACCAGTGTCCATTCCTCCACCGACTCCTCCGCGGCCCTCAGGATGCATAATGGTCAAGACTTGCTCCTCCCATGTTGTTAGTTGTGGGGGAGGAGGTGGAGGTCCGCCGCCAGTTCTCTGTACCGCGATGTTGTGCCTGGAGACCACTGAACACACCTTTCCCCCGTAGGTCGTTCCACCTCTTCCTGATGTCCTCCCGATTTCTTGGATGCTGTCCCACAGCGTTGACCATATCGACGATTCTTTGCCATATCTCCATCTTCCTGGCTATGGATGTGTGCTGCACTTGTGAGCCAAATAGCTGTGGCTCTACCCGTAGGATTTCCTCCACCATGACCCTGAGCTCCTCCTCAGAAAACCTGGGGTGTCTTTGGCGTGACATGAGGTGGTGTGGGTGATGTGTGGGGTGATGTAAGTTTTGATGTGTGTGGTGATGTGTAGTGGTGTGTGGTGTATTGTGCGTGTAATGTTGTGTGGGTGATGGTGTGGTGTGCCTCTGTGTGGTGGGGTTGTCTATTGCTGTGCTCTCTCTGTCGCCTTCGTCTTTAATTTTTGGTCGTAAG
This sequence comes from Pleurodeles waltl, assembly GCF_031143425.1. Classification (NCBI taxonomy): domain Eukaryota; kingdom Metazoa; phylum Chordata; class Amphibia; order Caudata; family Salamandridae; genus Pleurodeles; species Pleurodeles waltl. The sequence continues at coordinate 860,474,760 of NC_090446.1, read as the reverse complement.
GGTTTTTGGGTGATGTGGGTGTGTGTTTTATATTGCAATGGGTGTGTGGGAGTGGTGTGTGTATGTGTATCAGGTGTGTGTATTTTGAATTGTCCAAAGTGGCGGTGTTTTGGAGATCTGTGTGTATTTTGAGCGCAGCGGTGTGTACCGCCAATGGAATACCGCGGTTGAAAGACCGCCGCATGGATTCCTGGGTCATGATAGCATGGGCATGTTTCTGTTGGCGTGACGGTGTCGGTTTTGTTTTCGCCAGTTTATCACTGACCTTTGGTGTGGCGGTCTTGTGTGGGTGTCTGAATTTAGGTGGATTCAGAGATGTGGGTCATAATAGCTGTGACAGAATTCCGCGCCCGCAGCGGTGTTTTGGCGGTCTTCTGCATGGCGGTAAGCGCCTTTTACCACCAATGTTGTAATGACCCCCTAAGTCCGAACGTAGAAAGTTGACCGGGACCTCCCAGCCAGCGTATCCGAGGAGGGCTCCAGGGACGTCAGATCAAGATCCAGGTTTGCCCCGGTCAAAGGATTTTCACCTCAAAAAAACGAAGTCCGAAGGTAAAAATCTCACTGAGGGCTCCCACGACGCGTATCCGGAGAAGAGTTCCAGTTGGTTGGATTGGACTGGCAGGTTCGTCCCACTGAAGAAAATCTTCAGAAAAGAGACAAAGCAGGGCTCCATCGCGGTCGGCCTTAAACTTTGACTTTGCCCCGGTCGAGGTGCGACCAGATGACCAGATTGGCGCTTTTTGTTTTTTAGGCGCTAGAAAACAATAATTCTTTAAAAATTCATATCTCCGGTTCCCCTTATCCGATTTTATTCGTTTAGTGTCATTTTAAAGATAAAAATATAGGCCCTCATTACAACCCTGTATTAAAGCGGCGGTAAGACCGCCAACAGGCCGACGGTAAATAAAATGGAATCACGACCATGGCGGAAACCGCCAACATAGACAGCCACTTTAACACTCTGACCGCCACGGCGGTAGAAACAAACACAGCGGCGGTCACCGCCAACAGACAGGCGGAAGACAATGTGCCGCCCACACTATTATGAGAGGCCAATCCGCCACCTTTTCTGGGGCGGATTAAACACAAACAAAAACACGGCGGAAACAGGACTTGGAAGGGGAAACACTCACCTCTACACAACCCATGAGGAACCAGGACGCCATGGAGCCAGAACTCCAAATACTCCCTGCGATAGTATTCCTAGTCCTCTACCAGGACCACGGAAGACGGCGGTGGCGACCACGGTGAGTACTGCACCTACAACACAGGGGAGGGGGGAGAGAAGTGAGAGTCACACACACACGCAACACCCCCACCCTCACCCACAACAACATACACACAAATACATGCTGCAACATTAGATTTACACCCCCCAACCCCTGCTGGAAGAACGCAGAGACAAAAGGAAATGATTGTAACGATTGTAATCAATAAAAATCCATCAGTCAAAACTTTAAATACAGTATAAACAATTATGTACACCAACTATTCAAGTCCAGGTAGTGCACCATTCATAGTCCGTGGACCACTGGGCCCAAAATGCATGGGCGAGGCCCACACTCGATACCAGACTCGAAACGGAGAGAACACTGCTGGGGCATCAGATCGAAATGAAACAGGCACCTCAGGGGGAAGGGAATGGGGGCTCAGGATGAGTGCATGACACCAGCTCCACAAGGGGGCTCCATGCCCATTGATGTATCCTGGGGAGTGCAAAGCCACAGTCTCTCAAGTCTTCAGTGGGTGGGTTGCCCACTGCTTTATCCTGGGGAGTGCAATGCCACAGTCTCTCAAGTCGTTTCAGTGGGTGGGTTGCCCACTGCTTTATCCTGGGGAGTGCAAAGCCACAGTCTCTCAAGTGGATCACAGTCTCCACTGGTTCTGGAGGGGGCTTTGTGTCCAGAGTACTTCATCCTGCAAAGGACTGAGGTAGTGGATGTGATACTCCACTGGTTCTGGAGGGGGCTTTGTGCCCAGAGTGCTTCATCCTGCCAAGGACTGAGGTAGTGTATGTATCTCTCCACTGGTTCTGGAGGGGGCTTTGTGCCCAGAGTGCTTCATCCTGCCAAGAACTGAGGTAGTGGATGTGATACTCCACTGGTTCTGGAAGGGGCTTTGTGCCCAGAGTGCTTCATCCTGCCAAGGACTGAGGTAGTGGATGTATCTCTTCACTGGTTCTGGAGGGGGGCTTTGTGCCGAGAGTGCTTCATTCTGCCGAGGACTGAGGTAGTGGATGTATCTCTCCACTGGTTCTGGAGGGGGCTTTGTGCCCAGAGTGCTTCATCCTGCCAAGGACTGAGGTAGTGGATGTGACACTCCGCTGACGGTGGTGCAACATGCAAGCAGCCCAGGCTCCTGGAACTGACCACCAGCCTTGTACGAATGACCACTGGGGATGGCAGCCATGTCTGCGGTGGTGCCACTGGCTCAGGATGCTGCGGGCCGCTGGCGGTGCTGGCGGCAGGGTCAGTAGTGGCAATGCTTGCGCGGGCTCTGTGGCATCGGTGCTGGCGGCGGTCTTTGTGGCGGCGGTGCTGGTGGTGGCCTCACTGACTGCGGTGCTGGCCTCCCTGACTGCGGTGCTGGCGGCGGTGTCAGTAGCGGCGGTGCTTGCGGCGGGCTCACTGAGTGCGGTGCTGGTGGCGGGCTCACTGACTGCGGTGCTGGTGGCGGTGTCAGTAGCGGCGGTGCTTGTGGGGGGCTCACTGACTGCGGTGCTGGTGAAGGGCACAGTGTCTGCGGTGCTGGTGAACGGCTCAGTGTCTGGGGTGCTGGCGGCGGTGTCTGTGGCAGCGGTGCAGGTGGCAGTGCCGGTCTTGTCCACCGTGCAGGTTGGCGTTAATGTGGACCTGCATTTGATTTTCAGGCCCTTCCCCACCTTCGATGGTGGCGCAGCTGTCTTGCCACTTTCAACTTTTGTCTTGCCTGAGCCCTTGGTGGCAGGTGTTTTCGCCTTCTCCCTCTGGGATGTGGGCAACTTTTTCAGTTTTGGAAGTGGCGGAATGTCCTTGCCCTTGCCCTTGCTCCTTGGGACACTGGCAGCCCTGTTGCTTGGCGCACTCCAAAATCCCGCTATTGCTAGCACCACTGTGCCCGGTGATGTGGTGGCTGAGGTGCTGGGTTGGGACCTGGAAAGGCTGGCCCTAAGGGACGGACGGGGGGAGGTGTAGGGAAGAGGTCAACATTTGACAGGAAAAGCTTTTTAGACACACTGGGACGGGTAGATGGAGGGGGTTTGGGAGTGGAGGAAGAGGTAGTGGTTGTAGGAGGTGTTCGTTTGGTGTCTTTGAGTGAAGGTGCATGGGCTGTAGGCTGTTGTGAGGTGGATGGCTGTTGGGTGGGTGTGTGACTGCGTTTGTGTACTTTGGGAGGAGGGCTCACAGACACACTGGTAGAGGACACAGGGGATGTGTGAATGGCAGAGGGGTGGTGAGTGCACGTGAGTGGTGTGTGGTGATGGGCGTGCTGGTGATGGAGGTAGTGGCTGAGGATGTAGTGCATGCAGGTGTGAGTGGAGAGGTGACAGGGAGGGAGGAGGGAGAAGTGGAGGCAGTGGATGTTGGTATGTGTGCATGGGTATGATGCTTGTGTGAGTGCCTGTGGGATGTGTTGTGCTTATGTTTGTCTGAGCCATCCTTGTGTGTTGATGTGTGTGCATGCTGGTCTGATGGTGTACTTGGGATATGCTGAGGGACAGGGGATTGGGTCTGGGTAGAGGAAGTTGGAGGAGGGAGGCTGGACACAGGGACAATGGCTGCCATCAGTGCAGAGGCCAGAGCCTGAAATGCTCCTTGTTGGGCTGCCTGGTCAGAATGAATGCCCTCCAGGCATGCATTTGTTTGTTGCAATTGCCTCTCTACACCCTGGATGGCATTCAGAATGGTAGACTGCCCAACAGTGAGGGATCTCAGGAGGTCAATGGCCTCCTCACTGAGGGCAGCAGGGCTGACTGGGGCAGGGCCTGAGGTGCCTGGGGCGAAGGAGATGCCCACCCTGCTGGGTGAGCGGCCACGGGACACACGCTGAGGGGCTGCTGGTAGGGTGATGCTGGTAGGGGGGGTGGCGGCTGTACCTGTAAAAGCAGTGGGCACAGAGGGGCCCGCCACCGCAAGGGAGCTCCCATCAGAGGAGGAGTCATTGTTGCTGGTCTCTGCTCCCGTCCCCACCGTGAGGCTCCCCTCGCCCTCCGTCCCACTGGTGACTTCAGACTCCGTTGTCTCACCCACCAGGGCCAAGTGGGATGCAGCTCCCTCCTGCTCCGGTGGCACTGCTCCTCCGCCTGATGATGCTAATGCACACAAGAAGAGGGAGACCACAAAAAGGGGGGGAAAGAAAGACCTGTTCAGTGCATGCAATACCGCTACTGTTGGCGGACACTACAGACACAGCTGCCCTCTGCACTACGCCATGCACTTAGAGTTCCCTAATAAATCACAGGGGCATGAGGTACAAGGCGTGTGCCCGATTGCTGCACACATGGAAGTCACAGGAGCCTGACTAGGTGTAGATGGATCTTACCACTGGTGGGGTTGGGGTGCCACATAGCCTGCCTCACAAAGGGTCCTTGCCCACAAAGCTCGCCCTGGCCTAGGGAAACCCACTGCCTACCTCCCCCAACCAGACACCTCGTAATGCGCGCAGAGTCAGATGGAACTCACCCCCTTGTGGCTGCTGTGATGCCCTCAAGTGCCCACCCAACTCCAGATACGCCACTGCAAGGATCCGGAACATCAGGGGGGTCATGGTGCAACGGGCACCCCTCCCACATTGGGAGGCCATCCCCAGCTGGGCCTCCGCCATATTCTTGCTCCAGCGGTGAATGTCCTCCCATCTTTTATGGCAGTGGGTGCTCCGTCTGTGGTGGACCCTCAGGGTCCGGACGTCCTTGGCGATGGCACGCCAAATATCCTTCTTCTGGTGGGCGCTGACCTCGAGGAATAGTAAAGGGGAAAAGGAAAAAGTTTAACCATCAGGACCGTCACAGTCATTGTCCCACGTTCCCACCCTTGCCCTGATGCACATACACTCACCGTCCGCTCATGCAGGCTTCAGTCCCCCCCGTATCATCCATCCACACCACTCCAAACAGGCATTGCTCGTACAGCATGCTCACAGTGTACTCACCTGTTTATCTGGAGGACCATAGAGTAGTGTGTACTGGGAGAGGATCCCATCCACTAACTTCTCCAACTCCTCCGAAGTGAAGGCAGGGGCCCTTTCCCCAGACACATGAGCCATTGTCGTTTCCAGACACAAGTCACAGCAACACTTGCAGTGTAGGTCCTCTCCAGTTGAAGGTCAGGTATCAAGTGAGTGAACAGACAGAAAATGGCGGTCATGTCCGCGGTTGTGCATACCATCACCGCCGGCGTACATCGTCATTAGCTCCTGGGACCCATAGGGCCCAATGTTAACTAATGCAGGATTGTGCCGCGGTCTTCGATCACCTACTGCAACAGTGTACAACGCCAGCGCAGTTACCTCATATCCCCTTGTCCAACATTACAGGCTAGGCAGCCGCCAGTTCAGGGGGCCACATGGCATTATTTTTAAATGCGTCACAAATATCTAGGCCTTGCATACACACAGAGACAGGCACATAGCGGATTGACAAATGTGTGCAATAAATTATTTTTATACTACGTCAATGTTGGCTGACTCTGTGCTCGCTTTTCTCGTCCATAGGGCACGTCCGCTGGGCCAGGTGAGGAGATGACGGCATCCTCCAGTGTACAGACCGCTGGTGGACCTGTCGACAATGGAAGAGAGACATGTAATAGTCACCTACAGACTTGATCATGTCACAATCCAGGAACTGTGTGCCCGGTTGGAGCCAGACCTGATTTCAGCTATCCACCATCACACAGGAATCCCCTGTGTAGTGCAGGTCCTGTCAGTACTCCATTTCCTGGCAAGTGGGTCTTTTCAAACAACAGTGGCCATTGCATCAGGGATGTCCCAGCCTATGTTCTCAAACGTGTTGTCCAGAGTGTTGTCTGCCCCGCTGAAACACATGCGCAGCTTCATCGTTTTCCCTCAGGTGGAGGATTTACCCACAGTGAAAGGTGACTTCTATGCCCTAGGACATGTCCCCAACATCATAGATGCCATTGATGGGACATATGTGGTCTTGGTACCCCCGCAGGAGTGAACAGTTGTACAGAAACCGGAAGAGCTACCATTCAATGAATGTGCAGATGGTGTGTTTGGCCGACCAGTTCATCTCCCATGTGAATGCCAAGTTTCCTGGCTCAGAGCATGACGCTTACATTCTGAGGAATAGCAGCATCCCTTATGTGATGGGGCAACTCCAGAGGCACCGTGTGTGGCTAATAGTTGAGGACATGGACCCTATACCCTGTGAATAGTTGTCTGGGCTTGTCCTTATGGGTTAGTGTGTGTCTAACAGTTGTCCCTCGACATTTGCAGGTGACTCTGGGTACCCCAACCTGTCATGGCTACTGACCCCAGTGAGAAATCCCAGGACAAGGGCAGAGGTATGCTACAATGAGGCACATGGGCGAACTAGGAGGATTCTAGAAAGAACCTTTGGCCTCCTGAAGGCCAGGTTCCGGTGCCTCCATATGACAGGTGGTTCCCTCTACTACTCACCAAAGAAGGTGTGCCAGATCATCGTGACCTGCTGTATGCTGCACAACTTGGATTGGCGACGACAGGTGCCTTTTCTGCAGGAGGATGGTCCAAAAGGAGGTCTTGTGGCAGCTGTGGAGCCTGTGGACAGTGAAGAAGAGGAGGCTGAAGAAGAGGATATCGACAACAGAAACAACGTGATCCAGCAATACTTCCAGTGAGACACAGGTAAGAAGACATGACTGCCTCCTACATCTCATACAATTGTTAGACTTATCATATGTCTGTCACTTTCACCCAGTGTATGGACCCTGACCTGTCACTTTGCCTTTCCATTTCACAGATGTGGGTCCCACTGTGTGACCTCTGCTATGTTACCTCATGGACTAGAGCTGTGTGACATAGGTATGTTGACAATACAATGGACATTGCTATTTTCCTCAGTTATTGCAAATACACCTTTGTGAAAGCACAGACTGACTCCAGATTGTTTTGTGATTCAAGGGTGTTCATTTAAGTGCAAATTAGTGGAGGGGGTTGGAAAATGGTCAGGGGTGATGGTGGAGGAATGTCCATGGCAGAGTCCAGTTATTTGTCTCACAGGTGCATTGTTCAAAGACGCATAGGAAGTGGAGCTAGGGCAGTTTAAGGATGGACAGGGTGACAAAGTGGGACAGAAGGATGACATTCAGGGTGGTCTCATTTCTTGGCGGGGGTCTTGGCATTGTTCTTTGTCTTTGTCCTGGATCTCAGGGACCGTTTGCGGGGTGGTTCTTCATCTGTAGGGGGTGGGGTGCTGGTGTCGTGGTTCTGTGGCGGTGCCTACTGTCCACTAGCGCCGGCGGAGGTGGTGGGCGGTTCATCATCGAGGCTAGAGTCAGGGGCCCCTTGTTGTCCCACAGTGTCCCTCCTGGTGTTCACAAGGTCCTTCAGCACCTCTACAATGGTGGCCAGGGTGGTGTTGATGGACTTGAGTTCCTCCCTGATCCCCAAATACTGTTCCTCTTGCAGCCGCTGGGTCTCCTGAAACTTGGCCAGTACCGTTGCCATGGTCTCCTGGGAATGATGGTCCGCTCCCTTGATGTTGGAGAGGGCCTCGTGGAGAGTGGGTTCCCTGGGCCTGTCCTCCCCCTGTCGCACAGCAGTCCTCCCAGTTCCCCTGTTTTCCTGTGCCTCTGTCCCCTGAACCGTGTGCCCACTGCCCCCTGGTCCCTGATGTCCTTGGGTTTGTGGGTTTGCCTACGTTCCCTGTAGTGGTGGACACACTGCTGCTTGACATGTTGTGGGGACAGAGGTATGGGCCCGCTGGGTGGGTGCTGTGCTGGTGTTTCCTGAGGGGGAGGCTCTGTGGTGGCATGTGCCAGTGTGTAGGGAACCGACTGTCCCGAGGTCCCAGATGGGCTGGTCATCTAGATCCAGGTGGACAGAGCTGTTGTCATCACTGTGGGCCTCTTCCGTGGGGGGGGGTGGACATGTCTGAAACCTCCTGTCTGGTGACGTTGGGTAGGGGTTCTGCAGTAGTGCAAAGGCATGATTATTGCATCTGTGTGTGCCATTGTGTGCAATGGGTGGGAGACCCTGTACCCCAGTGCTTACATTCTTGTCTAGGACCTTCTGTGATATTTGGTTTGGGGAACTGTGTGGGTATCTGTAGTGGACATGCTTTGGTGTTGGGTGTCCATGCTTTGGTGTTGCATGCAGGGCTTGGTGTTGGGATGGGTGGTTTGTGATAGTGGGACATATGTGAGGTGTTGGAGTGATGGGGGTGAGGGTGATGGTAGGGGTATGTGATAGCATGCAGGTAGGGTGGGGGATATAATAGTTAAGATTTGACTTACCAGAGTCCATTCCTCCAGCTACTCCTGCGCAGCCCTCAGGATGCAATATAGCCAAGACCTGCTCCTCCCATGTTGTTAGCTGTGGGGGAGGAGGTGGGGGTCCAAAGCCAGTCCTCTGAACTGCAATCTGGTGTCTTGAGACCACGGAACGCACCTTTCCCCATAGGTCTTTCCACCTCTTCCTGATGTCATCCCTAGTTCTTGGATGCTGTCCCACTACGTTGACCCTGTCCACGATTCTGCGCCATAGGTCCATCTTCCTAGCAATGGAGGTGTGCTGCACCTGTGATCCGAATAGCTGTGGCTCTACCCGGATGATTTCCTCCACCATGACCCTGAGCTCCTACTCAGAAAACCTGGGGTGTTGTTGCGGTGCCATGGTGTGGTGGGGGTGATGGGTGAGGTGGTGTGTGTTGTGATGTGTGAGGGGATGTGTGTTGTGTGAGGTGCGTGGATGTTGCGTGAGTGATGGTGTTGTGTGCCTGTGGATGCTAGTTTGTTGATGGTGGTGTCTCTCTCTGTGCTTCGTTCTCAATTTTTGTCATAGGGGTTTGTGGGTGATGTGGGTGTGTGTTTTATATTGTATTGGGTGTGTGGGAGTGGTGTGTGTATGTGTATCAGGTGTGTGTATTTCCAATTGTCCAATGTGGTTGTGTTTTGTAAATGTGTGTGTATTTTGAGCGCAGCGGTGTGTACCGCCAATGGAATACCACGGTTGAAAGACCACTGCGTTGATTCGTGGGTCGTGATAGTGTGAGCGTATTCCTGTTGGCGTGATGGTGGAGGTTTTGTCATCGCCAGTTTATTACTGACCTTTGGTGTGGCGGACTTGTGTGGGTGTCTAGATATTGACGGATTCCGAGCTGTGGGCCGTAATAACTGTGGCGGAATTCCTCCGTCTCAGCGGTATGTTGGCGGTCTTCTGCACGGCGGTAAGCGGGATTCACCACCATTGTTGTAATGAGAGCCATAATCAATTTTTATAAATTGGTTTTGGATTTTTAAACTGTTTCCTGTGTTTCATTTAATTACTGTTTTGTGATATTTTAATGCTTTACACTCTGTCTCCTAAGTTAAGCCTTGTCGCTCATTGTCAGGCTACCAAGGGTTGAGCTGGGTTTAATTTACTGAGACCTAATTGGACCTAAGTGGAGGTTAGTGGCCTGTTGCTAAGTGTACGTACCTACCTGCCCTTACCAATAGCCCATTTTCCAACACAGACCCACTCAGACACTCGCACACCCACTCACAGACCCACCCAGACTCTCACACCCACTCACAGACCCACTGAAACACTCATGCACTGACTCACAGACCTACACAGACACTGACACCCACTAAGACAATGATGCACGCACTCTCACACCCAGACAGAGACTCTCACAGCCACTCTCAACTTCAGATACACCCTCTCACACCCATTCCCACACTCAGAAGGACAGGCTGTGGCAAACTCCTGCCACACATGACCAAAGGGCCTTTCACAGCATGGGGTTGGGAAGTTAGGGGGGTTGGCTGCAGGGATAGGCCACAGACCAGGCCATGTGGCCAACTGCCATCGCATATGGCCAAAAGCCATACACAGCAGTGGTTGGATTACCATTTAGTAATGAAAAGTACTGTACGTTAAAAAAACAAAGAAATTCACTGAATAAAACAACGGGTACAGGGACGTTATATTTATAAGATAGAATTTTTAAAAAACTGAATTTAACTGAAAAATTAAAAGATTACAGGGACGTTATTGTTTGGCTCACATTTTAAACATATAAAACCATGGAAATTCACCTGCTACAGTTAGAGTTATCTGAAGTAACTATAACTCGTATCCTAAGGTAAGTAGAACTCGCACCCTTGCCATGCAGTGCTAATTACAGCACTCATGACATCTTCAATAACATCACTGATAATGTAATATTTGGTATTAGGTGTTGCTACTTGTATACAGGGAGTGCAGAATTATTAGGCAAATGAGTATTTTGACCACATCATCCTCTTTATGCATGTTGTCTTACTCCAAGCTGTATAGGCTCGAAAGCCTACTACCAATTAAGCATATTAGGTGATGTGCATCTCTGTAATGAGAAGGGGTGTGGTCTAATGACATCAACACCCTATATCAGGTGTGCATAATTATTAGGCAACTTCCTTTCCTTTGGCAAAATGGGTCAAAAGAAGGACTTGACAGGCTCAGAAAAGTCAAAAATAGTGAGATATCTTGCAGAGGGATGCAGCACTCTTAAAATTGCAAAGCTTCTGAAGCGTGATCATCGAACAATCAAGCGTTTCATTCAAAATAGTCAACAGGGTCGCAAGAAGCGTGTGGAAAAACCAAGGCGCAAAATAACTGCCCATGAACTGAGAAAAGTCAAGCGTGCAGCTGCCACGATGCCACTTGCCACCAGTTTGGCCATATTTCAGAGCTGCAACATCACTGGAGTGCCCAAAAGCACAAGGTGTGCAATACTCAGAGACATGGCCAAGGTAAGAAAGGCTGAAAGACGACCACCACTGAACAAGACACACAAGCTGAAACGTCAAGACTGGGCCAAGAAATATCTCAAGACTGATTTTTCTAAGGTTTTATGGACTGATGAAATGAGAGTGAGTCTTGATGGGCCAGATGGATGGGCCCGTGGCTGGATTGGTAAAGGGCAGAGAGCTCCAGTCCGACTCAGACGCCAGCAAGGTGGAGGTGGAGTACTGGTTTGGGCTGGTATCATCAAAGATGAGCTTGTGGGGCCTTTTTGGGTTGAGGATGGGGTCAAGCTCAACTCCCAGTCCTACTGCCAGTTCCTGGAAGACACCTTCTTCAAGCAGTGGTACAGGAAGAAGTCTGCATCCTTCAAGAAAAACATGATTTTCATGCAGGACAATGCTCCATCACACGCGTCCAAGTACTCCACAGCGTGGCTGGCAAGAAAGGGTATAAAAGAAGGAGATCTAATGACATGGCCTCCTTGTTCACCTGATCTGAACCCCATTGAGAACCTGTGGTCCATCATCAAATGTGAGATTTACAAGGAGGGAAAACAGTACACCTCTCTGAACAGTGTCTGGGAGGCTGTGGTTGCTGCTGCACGCAATGTTGATGGTGAACAGATCAAAACACTGACAGAATCCATGGATGGCAGGCTTTTGAGTGTCCTTGCAAAGAAAGGTGGCTATATTGGTCACTGATTTGTTTTTGTTTTGTTTTTGAATGTCAGAAATGTATATTTGTGAATGTTGAGATGTTATATTGGTTTCACTGGTAATAATAAATAATTGAAATGGGTATATATTTGTTTTTTTGTTAAGTTGCCTAATAATTATGCACAGTAATAGTCACCTGCACACACAGATATCCCCCTAACATAGCTAAAACTAAAAACAAACTAAAAACTACTTCCAAAAATATTCAGCTTTGATATTAATGAGTTTTTTGGGTTCATTGAGAACATGGTTGTTGTTCAATAATAAAATTAATCCTCAAAAATACAACTTGCCTAATAATTCTGCACTCCCTGTATTAAAATATTTTCTACATTAAAACATTAAATAGTCAAAATATTTCTCTCCTCTGTTTGTGAATTGGATAACATGAAATGCAAAATTAATTAATACATTTATTTGATATACATGGGCCATCTACAGAACAATGGCTTAGCCCTGGTAACAGAATGAGTTGAGAGTGGGGTATGTGATACCAAACAGCTCAGCAAAGGCAGCTGAGGAGTTTCCAGGAACTTCACTAACTTCTGCATAATCTTGGTTGTACCGTCATGAGTTACAGAAGTCACATAATAATGCAATCGAAAACACATATATTGTGTGCTTTAACGTTATTAATGTAAAGTGGAGCATCTAAATCGTAATACAGAAGGTACATTCACAGTAGAGAATTGTAAGTTAATAAATAGTGTGTTCTAATATTTGATTTTAACAGGCTGAATTGTAGTACTCATGCACATTTATGAAATTCATGTAATCTGATTACAGTATCATGGTGAAACTGCACATAATCACATTTCATTTATAATCATGTTTCATTTATAATTGCAAGTCACACTTATAATCGTGTATTTCGAATGTGCATTGGGTGCCATATTAAGTTAGCATAACCAAAGGCCTGAAACTTTTGGTTTCTTGTGTTTCATTTCCAACGTGGAGTTTTGCTCATGTCACAATAGTCTTTCTTTGCAGATGTGCCCATGTGAGTCTACAGTTAATGAATGGCATATTGTGAGTTGAAGATAGTGGGATTCGGAAGGATACTTTGGCAAGGAAAGGAGAGATCACAAACTGAAAAGAAAAGACCCTTCTTTTTGCACGAGACACAGAGAAGCCTTCAAGGTTGTCCTAATGTTTGATTTGTGGGATGCAAATTTGAGGGAAGTTGGCAATTTCAACTGTGTAAGGAAGGTTGAATTTCACCTGTGTAAGGAATGTGGAAAACTACTGGCATGGATGACAAAGCTTTCTGCAGATTTAATTGGTATTCACCTAGTTAGATTAGTGCAGATTCCCTTGAGACATAGGAGGGTACATACCTCTCTACTCTTTATTCCTTTGTGTGGCTTTATGTATGCATCTCCTCTCTGTCAGAAATTATGCTAATCATTCTAGTATGCTGACACTTTCTTGTAATTCCTGAGACTTTCGACCATTACTACTATTGATCTTTCTTTGTGTTTAGACTACGTGAGCAAGTCGTGCCTGCCTTGGTGTTCTCTTGATTTTAGAGAAGACAGTTGGGTTGCAGTGCACGCTGTGTCTAAGGCGGTAAGTTTGTATATTTGGTCAGTTGGGTGTTCAACCTACAAGTGTTTTTCTTTTGTATGAATTTGCAGGCAATAAATTCTCCATTACAATAGACATTTCATTTGCATTTATAATGGATAAAACAAGATGCCGTTTCCAAATAGGAATGTTCATGGTGTGATGTTCATCACTTTATACGAGAGGACTGTATGCCTTGACAAGCAGTCACTTTACTTATCTATTAGTGGTTTTAACAATTAGGGTCAATGTCAATGGAAGCCTCTGTGCATTAAATCCACATCTTTCATTACCTTAGGAGTATGCTCTAGATATATTTTCAAATGGAAGTTGCGACTCACGTGCAGCATCTTCAGTGAGTTATTAATTACATTGTAGTGACTATGGGGGTGATTCTAACCCTGGCGGTCGGTGTTAAAGCGGCGGCCAACCCGCCAACAGGCTGGCGGTAAAAAATATGGGATTCTGACCCTGGCGGGAACCGCCAACACAGACAGCCACCTTAACACTCCAACCGCCACGGCGGTACAAACAAACAGCGCGGCGGTCACCGCCAACAGACAGGCGGCAGACAATGTACCGCCCACACTATTCCAACTCACCAATCCGCCACCTTTTCCGGGGCGGGAGCACCGCCGATAAAAACACGGCGGAAACAGACTACGGACGGGAAAACGCTCACCACTACGCACTCCAGGAGGAAGGAGGACAGCATGGAACCCGAATTAAACATCCTACCTGCTCTCGTCTACCTTCTCATCTACCACGAGTACGAAGTCCGGCGCAGACGACAACGGTGAGTACTGCACCTATGACACACGGGAGGGGGAGGACGAAAGGTTACGGGCACACACATATGCGACCCCCACCCCCCCAACTATGTACTCACCAATGCAGCGCACCAAGTCACAGTGACACCACCCAAACACCCCTGAAAAATGCTAGGACATAATCATATTTTGAATAAATATTTATGTACCAAAAAGCTCCAGAAAATTAGCGTACAACCATGAAAGATATCCACAACAAAACTAATGACACACACATCAGTGTATAACTGAAGTACCAAGTCCTGCACAACCTACGATTTCAGCATGTCCGTGGGCCAAAGTCTTGAGAAACAAGGGCAAAGCCCACACACGAGACCTGAGTCCTTTGGAGAGAACACTGCAGGGTCATCAGATGTAAAAACTACAGGCACCTCAGGGGGAAGGGAAGGGGGGGGCACCACAGCCACATGAGTCCACGACGCCAGATCCACGAGGAGCCACCATGCCCACTGGACCATCCTGGGGAGTGCAAAGCCACAGTCTCTCAATGTCTCTACAGTGGGTGGCCTGCCCACTGGGCCATCCTGGGGAGTGCAAAGCCACAGTCTCTCAATGTCTCTACAGTGGGTGGGCTGCCCACTGGACCATCCCGGGGAGTGCAAAGCCACAGTCTCTCAATGTCTCTACAGTGGGTGGGCTGCCCACTGGGCCATCCTGGGGAGTGCAAAGCCACAGTCTCTCAATGTCTCTACAGTGGGTGGGCTGCCCACTGGGCCATCCTGGGGAGTGCAAAGCCACAGTCTCTCAATGTCTCTACAGTGGGTGGGCTGCCCACTGGACCATCCTGGGGAGTGCAAAGCCACAGTCTCTCAATGTCTCTACAGTGGGTGGGCTGCCCACTGGGCTATCCTGGGGAGTGCAAAGCCACAGTCTCTCAATGTCTCTACAGTGGGTGGGCTGCCCACTGGGCCATCCTGGGGAGTGCAAAGCCACAGTCTCTCAATGTCTCTACAGTGGGTGGGCTGCCCACTGGACCATCCTGGGGAGTGCAAAGCCACAGTCCATCAGGTGGATGACAGTCTCCACTGGTCAAGGAGGAGGCATGGTGGGCACAGTGAACCATAAACGGTGCTTGCGACGGCGGTGCCCAGCGGAGCGGTGCTTGAGAGGAAGGGCCCAGCGGAGCGGTGCTTGAGAAGAAGGGCCCAGCGGAGCGGTGCTTGAGACGGCGGGGCCCAGCGGAGCGGTGCTTGAGAAGAAGGGCCCAGCGGAGCGGTGCTTGAGACGGCGGGGCCCAGCGGAGCGGTGCTTGAGAAGAAGGGCCCAGCGGAGCGGTGCTTGAGACGGCGGGGCCCAGCGGAGCGGTGCTTGAGAGGAAGGGCCCAGCGGAGCGGTGCTTGAGAAGAAGGGCCCAGCGGAGCGGTGCTTGAGACGGCGGGGCCCAGCGGAGCGGTGCTTGAGAGGAAGGGCCCAGCGGAGCGGTGCTTGAGAAGAAGGGCCCAGCGGAGCGGTGCTTGAGAAGAAGGGCCCAGCGGAGCGGTGCTTGAGAAGAAGGGCCCAGCGGAGCGGTGCTTGAGACGGCGGGGCCCAGCGGAGCGGTGCTTGAGAAGAAGGGCCCAGCGGAGCGGTGCTTGAGAAGAAGGGCCCAGCGGAGCGGTGCTTGAGAGGAAGGGCCCAGCGGAGCGGTGCTTGAGAAGAAGGGCCCAGCGGAGCGGTGCTTGAGAAGAAGGGCCCAGCGGAGCGGTGCTTGAGACGGCGGGGCCCAGCGGAGCGGTGCTTGAGACGGCGGGGCCCAGCGGAGCGGTGCTTGAGAAGAAGGGCCCAGCGGAGCGGTGCCTGAGAAGAAGGGCCCAGCGGAGCGGTGCTTGAGAAGAAGGGCCCAGCGGAGCGGTGCTTGAGAAGAAGGGCCCAGCGGAGCGGTGCTTGAGACGGCGGTGCCCAGCGGAGCGGTGCTTGAGACGGCGGGGCCCTGTTCAGCGGTGCTCTTCTGCACCGCTGGCCCTGTTCAGCGGTGCTCTTCTCCACGGCGGGGCCCTGTTCAGCGGTGCTCTTCTGCACCGCGGGCCCTGTTCAGCGGTGCCTATCTCCACGGCGGGGCCCTGTTCAGCGGTGCTCTTCTCCACGGCGGGGCCCTGTTCAGCGGTGCCCATCTCCACGGCGGGGCCCTGTTCAGCGGTGCTCTTCTGCACCGCGGGCCCTGTTCAGCGGTGCTCTTCTCCACGGCGGGCCCTGTTCAGCGGTGCTCTTCTCCACGGCGGGCCCTGTTCAGCGGTGCCTATCTCCACGGCGGGGCCCTGTTCAGCGGTGCTCTTCTGCACCGCGGGCCCTGTTCAGCGGTGCTCTTCTCCACGGCGGGCCCTGTTCAGCGGTGCTCTTCTCCACGGCGGGGCCCTGTTCAGCGGTGCTCTTCTCCACGGCGGGGCCCTGTTCAGCGGTGCCTATCTCCACGGTGGGGCCCTGTTCAGCGGTGCTCTTCTGCACCGCGGGCCCTGTTCAGCGGTGCTCTTCTCCACGGCGGGCCCTGTTCAGCAGTGCTCTTCTCCACGGCGGGGCCCTGTTCAGCGGTGCTCTTCTCCACGGCGGGGCCCTGTTCAGCGGTGCCTATCTCCACGGCGGGCCCTGTTCAGCGGTGCTCTTCTCCACGGCGGGGCCCTGTTCAGCGGTGCTCTTCTCCACGGCGGGGCCCTGTTCAGCGGTGCTCTTCTCCACGGCGGGGCCCTGTTCAGCGGTGCCTATCTCCACGGCGGGGCCCTGTTCAGCGGTGCTCTTCTGCACCGCGGGCCCTGTTCAGCGGTGCTCTTCTCCACGGCGGGCCCCTGTTCAGCAGTGCTCTTCTGCACCGCGGGCCCTGTTCAGCGGTGCTCATCCAGCAGGTCAAGGGAGCCAGACCTGGCCTCGACTCCCTGCTCAGTCGCCCTCGGACCGTGACGTTTCTGGACCCTTCGGGGACGGACTCCTGGCCTCCTTAGTGTCCTCCTTCCCAGCTGGGATGTGGCATGTGGGGTCCACCTTCTCCGTGCTCCTGCTGCCCTTCCGCTCCTTTGATGGGGCTCTCGGGCCCTTGCCTCCCCCAGATGGTGTGGGTGGTGAAGTGGCCGCACATTGCTCCTTGGGGGCAGCCCTGTCGGTCCTCGCACGGCGGTCCTTGGTTTTGCGGGTCCTCTTGCCGAGGGGGGGGGCTGGACGTGTCCTTGCTGCTGATCGATGTGTCACTGCTGGCAAAGGGTGGGCTCCAGAACCCAGGCACAACAGTGACACCCGAAGCTGGGCTGGTGGTGGCTGCGGTGCTCTTGGGACTCTTTGAAGATGGATGGGGGAGGTCATCGGGGGGAAAGAGGTTAAGGTTAGCCAGGAAAAGTTTTTTAGGGCCAAGGTAAAGGGTAGGAGAAGTGGAGATGGAAGTGGAGGTAGAGGAGGTGGTTGTAGGAGAGTCAGGTGTGCTGTCATTGGGTGAAGGTGCTGGTGCTGTAGGCTGTCGTGAGGTGGATGGCTGTTGGGTGGGTGGCTGCCTGCGTTTGTGTGTCTTGGAAGAGGAGGTGACAGACACAGTGGGAGAGGACACAGGGGACGTGTACATGGCAGTGGGGGTGGTGACTGCACGAGTGTGGACTGTACTGGAGGGTGAGGTGGTGATGGAAGCACTGGCTGATGTTGGTGTGCATGCAGGTGTGAGTGGAGACGTCACAGGGAGGGAGGAGGGAGACGAGGAGGAGGGGGACACAGGGGTGGCAGTGGCTGTTGGCATGTCTGCATCTGGGTGTTGCTCGGGTGAGTGTTTGCGGGATTTGTGGTGCTTGTGTTTGGATGAGCTGCTCTTGGGTGTTGAGGTGTGTGCAGGCTGGTATGATGGTGTGGATGGGATAGGCTGAGGAACAGGAGACAGAGACAGGCTGGAGGCAGTCAGAAGAGGGAGGCTGGAAACAGGGACAATGGCTGCCGTCAGTGCTGAGGCCAGAGCAGTGAACGCTCGTTGATGGGCAGCCTGACCTGAATGAATGCCCTCCAGGTACGCATTGCTCTGTTGCACCTCCCTTTGCACACCCTGGATGGCATTCAAAAGGGTCGTCTGCCCAACAATGAGCGTCCTTACCAGGTCAATGAGCTCCGCACTGAGGGCAGCAGGGGCAACAGGGGCAGGGGCTGAGGTGCCTGGGGCGAAGGAGACGCGCGCCTTCCTGGGCGAACCGGCACGGAGCGAAGACTGAGGGGCTGCCGGGAGGGCGGGGCTGGTGCGCTGGGTGGCGGCTGTACCTGTAGAGGCGGGGGGCACGGATGTTGCCGCCACCCCTAGGGAGCTCCCATCCGAGGACGTGTCGCTTTCGCTGCTCTCACCAGCGGTCCCCGTCGTGGTGCTCCCCTCGCCCTCCGGATCACTGGTGCCCTCGGTGTCTGTTCCTGGGCCCACCGGGGCCTTGTGTCCTGCAGCTCCCTCGTGCTCCGATGCCATATCTCCTCCGCCTGATGATGCTAATGCACACATGCACAAGAAGATGAAGAGAAAGGGTGGGGGGAGAAAAAAGAAGACCAGGTTGAGTGCATGCAATGTCAACACCGTTGGCGGAGAGGACAGACACAGGTGCCTAATGCACTAAGCCGCGCATTCGGGGTACACTACTCAGTACTACTGACTAAGACAACAGGCCAAGAGACGTCAAATGCGCACATGGGAGATGCTGGACCTTCAATGGCTGTACTTGTCACCCTACCGAGGTGGGGGCCGGGGGCACAGGGCCATGCCTAAGGGAGAGGACTACACTACAGAAAGCGCCCTGGCCTAATGTCACCCACAGCCCTCCTCCCCCACCCAGACGCCTCCACTGCGCAGAAAGATAGGAGAATGTGCTGATACTCACCCCCTTGTGTCTGCTGTGATGTCTTAAAGCGCCCATCCAATTCAGGGTAGGCCACCGCCAGGATCCGGGACATCAGGGGGGTCATGGTGCGACTGGCACCCCTCCTAGGTTGGGAGGCCATCCCCAGCAGTGTTTCTGCGGTCTTCCTTGTTCCGCGGCGGATGTCCTCCCACCTCTTGCGGCAGTGGGTGCCCCGTCTGTTGTGGACCCCCAAGGTCCGGACTTCCTTGGCGATGGCACGCCAAATGTCGATCTTCTGATGGGCGCTGACCTATTAGACATGTACAGGGTGGAAAGGAGGAACTCATCAATGACCTGCATGTTAGATGTAATTGCCCCCCCCACCCACTTTGCCATATGGCACATGCTCTCATCTGTCGGGCGTTGCACTCCTCATTCGCCCCCCACCCCACCAACTTACATCCACCCCAATCCACACAGGCATAGCCCATTCCATTAGCACCCGGTGTACTCACTTCTTGGTCTGGAGGACCGTAGAGTAGCGCATACTGGGGGAGGACCCCATCCACGAGCTTCTCCAACTCTTCAGACGTGAAGGCAGGGGCCCTTTCCCCAGTCGCAGCAGCCATTGTATCTTCCAGACCGAGGTCACAGCAGCACTTGCAGTATAGGTCCTCTCCTGTGGATGATCCGGTCTCGAGTGATTAAGCAGATAGAAAATGGCGGTCACGTCCGCGGCGGTGCGTACCGCGGCGGTGCGTACCGCGACCGCCGGCGCACTTCGTTATTGGCTCCTGAAACCCATAGGCTTCAATGTTAACCAATGCGGCTTTGCGCCGCCGTCTGCGACCGCCTACCGCCACGGTGTGCCCCGCCAGCGCATTGACCTCACATCCCATTGTCCCACTTCACAGGTCAGGCAGCCGCCATTTCAAGGGCCCACATGGCTTAATTTTGACTGCGACACACAGGCCTAGGCCTTGCATTGCCACACATACACGCCTTTCAACCCATTGCCATTCTTTAACTGTGCAAGCTGTCTGTACGTACCTGTGGTTTGGCTGACTCTGTGCTCCATGTTGTCCTTCCTAGGCACCGTCCGCTGGGACTTGCGATGAGAAGGAGGAATCCTCGCGTGTACCGACCGCTGGTGGACCTGTCGACAATGGAAGAACGCCATATAATACTTCGATACAGACTTGACCGTGCCACTATCCATGAACTGTGTGCCCAGCTGGAGCCAGCCCTGATGTCCCCCATCCGCCAACCCACAGGGATTCCCCCTCTGGTGCAGGTTTTGTCAGTCCTCCATTTTTTGGCCAGTGGGTCATTCCAGACCACAGTGGCCATGTCATCTGGAATGTCTCAGCCTATGTTTTCTAAGATTTTGAGCAGAGTGTTGTCTGCCCTGATGAAACTCATGCAGAGCTACATCATTTTCCCCGAGGAGGGTGACTTGCCTACAGTGAAGGGTGATTTCTATGCCCTTGGACATATCCCCAACATCATTGGTGCCATTGATGGGACCCATGTGGCTTTGGTACCCCCAAAAGACGATGAGCAGGTGTACAGAAACAGAAAAAATGATCATTCGATGAATGTCCAGGTGGTCTGTTTGGCTGACCAGTACATCTCCCATGTAAATGCCAAGTTCCCAGGGTCAGTGCATGACGCGTATGTGATGCCAAATAGCAGCATCCCCTATGTGATGGAGCAGCTACAGAGACAACGTGTGTGGCTAATAGGTGACTCTGGTTACCCCAACCTGCCGTGGCTACTGACCCCAGTAAGGAATCCCCGGACAAGGGCAGAGGAACGCTACAATGAGGCCCATGGGCGTACTAGGAGGGTGATTGAGCGAACCTTTGGACTCCTGAAGGCCAGGTTTAGGTGCCTGCATATGACTGGTGGATCCCTAATGTACTCACCAAAGAAGGTGTGCCATATCATCGTGGCCTGCTGTATGCTTCACAACCTGGCTTTGCGACGCCAGGTGCCTTTCCTGCAGGAGGATGGTCCAGATGGTGGTGTTGTAGAAGCCGTGGAGCCTGTGGAGAGTGAAGAGGAGGAAGACTCAGAGGACGACACAGACAATCGGGATAGAGTGATACAACAGTATTTCCAGTGACACCCAGGTAAGAATCACCCACGACATTTCCCAATTGCTTCTAGCCTCCTGCATCTGTACTTTCTGTAGTTCCCCACAGATGTTTTTCAGTAATTTTTGCCTTTCCCTTCCCTTCTCAGTGCTGTCTGACTCAGTACCTGACTTCTGCTTGGTTCGCCCATGAAATACAGCGTATTGACATTGGTATGTTGTCATGACTAATTGACAGAACAGAAATTGAACAGTAATATGTAATACATTTGTTAATAAGACAGCATGACTCAAAACAGATTATTGTGCAAAATGTGATTTATTTACAGTGCTAGATATCGGTACATGTGATTCTAAGGGTGATGGGTGGGGGTGGAGGAATATCCATAGCAGAGTCCAGTTCTCAGTCTCACAGGTGCATTGTTCTTTTGCCTGTGGAAGGATGGAGCATAGGCAGTTCATGGTTGGACAGGGTGGCAATGTGGGACAGTGGGAAGAGTTCAGGGGGTATGTCCTGCTGGCGGGGGTCTTGACATCCTACTCTGTCTTTTTCTTTGGTCTCAGGCTCCTCTTACGGGGTGGTTGTTCTTCAGCAGGAGGTGGGGTTCTGGGGGGCTGTCGAGGTGTTGGGACCTCCTGTCCACTAGCGCCGGCGGAGGTGGTAGGCTGTTCCTGGTCCGGCCTAGTGACAGGGGCCCTGTGTGGTGCACCATGGTCCCGCAACGCGTCCTCTATCCTGTGGAGGGCCAGGACGATGGTCCCCATTGCGGTCCCGATGATTCTCAGCTCCTCCCTGAACCCCATGTAGCGTTCTTCCTGCTGTGCCTGGATCTCAGTGAACCTGGCCAGTACCGTCGCCATCGTTTCTTGGGAGTGGTGGTAGGCTGCCATGATGGTGGTGAGGGCCTCTTGGAGAGTGGGTTCCCTGGGCCTCTCCTCCCCCCCCCTGTCGCACAGCAGCCCTCCGAGCTGCCCGGTTTCCCCCGGCCTCTGTCCCCTGGCCGGTGTGCCCGCTCCCACTGCCCCCAGGTCCCTGTTGTTGTTGGGGTGTTGGGTTAGCATGGGTGCCCTGTAGTGGCGGACACACCGCTGATTGAGCTGTCCTAGAGACAGAGGCATGGGCCCGCTGGGTGGGAGCTGTGCTGGTGTCGGCAGAGGGGGTCGGGTCTGGTGTGGCCTGTGGCTGCCTGAGGGGAACCGACTGCCCAGAGGTCCCCGATGGTCCGGGCTGGTCATCAGGTTCACTGTCGACAGAGCTGCTATCCTCAGTGTGGGCCTGTTCCGGTGGTGGGATGGACACTTCTGGACCCTCCTGGCTGGTGTGTTGACGTTCGGGTCCTGCATGGGGTAAGAGAGTTTGGTTATTGTTTCTGTGTGTGCAATAGCGTGCGTGTTATGGGTGCCCTTGTTCCCCAGTGCAGGCATTCCCTTGAGGGAGGTGTTGTGAGGGTATTTAGTGGGGGGGAGGGGTTAGTGCAGTGGTCATGCATAGGTGATGGGTGCCCATGATTTGTGTTGGCATGCAGGAGTTGGTGTTGGGATGGGTGGGTTGTGCTGGTGAGACATTGTCAGGGAGGATATGTGCTGGGGGTTGGGGGTGAGGGTGGGGGTGTGGGTTGGCATGCTGGTGGGGTGGGGGGGATATAGTAGTTGAGATGGGACTTACCAGAGTCCATTCCTCCGGCTACTCCTGCGAGGCCCTGAGGATGCAGGATGGTCAAGACCTCTTGCTCCCACGATGTAAATTCGGGAGGGGTGGGTGGGGGTCCGCCGCCAGTCTTCTGGACCGCGATGTTGTGCCTGGAGACCATCGATCGGACCTTCCCCCGTAGGTCGTTCCATCTTTTGCGGATGTCCTCCCTATTCCTGGGATGCTGTCCCACCGCGTTGACCCTGTCCACGATCCGCTGCCATAGCTCCGCCTTCCTGGCTATACTGGTGTGCTGCACCTGCGAGCCGAAGAGCTGGGGTTCCACTCTTAGGATTTCCTCCACCATGACCCGGAGTTCTTGGTCCGAAAAGCGTGGGTGCCTTTGGGGTGCCATGGGGTGGTGTGGGTGAGGTGTGGGGTGGTGTATGTGATGATGAGTATGTTGGTGTGTGGTCCTTTGTGCTACTATGTGGTGTGTGTGATGGTGTAGTGTGCCTCAGTGTGTCTTGCTATGGATTG
The DNA here is from genome assembly GCF_031143425.1 of Pleurodeles waltl. Classification (NCBI taxonomy): domain Eukaryota; kingdom Metazoa; phylum Chordata; class Amphibia; order Caudata; family Salamandridae; genus Pleurodeles; species Pleurodeles waltl. The sequence goes on along the minus strand of NC_090446.1, from coordinate 860,451,712 downwards.
TCTGCTGTGTCTCTCTCTCCTTCTCTCAGTAATTATGGTCGCAGGGGTTTGTGGGTGATGTGGGTGTGTGTTTTATAGTTGGTTGATTGTGTGGGAGTGGTGTGTGTATGTGTATCAGGTGTGTGTATTTCAAATTGTCCAATGTGGCTGTGTTTTGGTGATGTGTGTATATTCTGACCGCGGCGGTGTGTACCGCCAATGGAATACCGCGTTTGAATGACCGCCGTGTGGATTCGTGGGTCGTAATGGCATGGGCGTATTTCTGTTGGCGTGACGGTGGAGGTTTGGTCATCTCCAGTTTATCGCTGCCCGCCGATGTGGCGGGCTGCAGTGGAGGACGGATTTTTGGAGGTTTGGCCGTTGTGGGTCAGAATGACCGTGGCGGTTGACCGCGGCCGCGGCGGTGTTATGGCGGTCTTATGACCGGCGGTAAGGGCATTTTACCGCCGAGGTCAGAATCACCCCCTATGTCTTAACCAACATCTTTTTTAGTTCTTGGAGACATGTCTACCTATTTTGACTAGCACAGTTATTGCGATGACAAACATTTGTATTTTCCACAGTCTAATTGAACAAGTTGCTCTTGTGGGCTTATGTCTCACTCCACTAGCTATAATATTTTTTATTGCATTTTTGTTCTGGTTGTTTATATCTCTTGGAAAGGTTTTCATATATTTGCAGAAGTCTTGAACTGTTTACTATTACTATTATCATTTACGTGATTTACGAAGACATGTCTGTTTTTGACAGACCTGCCCCAACTTATGCATGTTACTATTGTAGGATGCTGGCCTGGTTTGTAGTGGGTAACTAAGGTACTTACACCTTATACCAGGTCCAAATATCCATTATTAGTGAAATGTAGACAGTGTCTAGAAGCCAGGTTCTCTAGGGGTAGTGTGGATGAGCAGCCAAGGTCTAACTTGGAGACATGCAAAGCTCATGCACTACCACTTTAGTCACACAGTACTCACACACATGAAAGAAAATACTCAGTGTTAGAAACATAAAGGTACTTTATTTTGGTGACACAAATGCCAAAAATAGCTTAGAGACTATACTCCCTTAGGAGGTAAGTAATATACACCTTATATACACTAGAATGCAGAAATAGTTGTAAAAACAGTTAGAAAACAGTGCAAACAGTGAAAATCACATTAGTTCGAAAAGGGCCCAGGGGGAACACAAACCATATACTAAGAAAGTGGAATGCGAAAGTCGGTTTCACACCAAGAAAAGTATAGTGTGTAGAGGGGTGCTGGAAGTATTAGAAAACACCAAAGGTGAGTAATAGAACCCACCCCAGAGCCCAGGAAAGCAGAAGTAAATCACAGTACCTTTCCTAGAACACACAAGAGCATGTGATAGAAGATTATGCAAGAACTGCAAGACACCAACAATGGATTCCTGGACCTGAAGACCTGTGGAAGAAAGGGACCAAGTTCAAGAAGCACTGAGGTGTCCAGGGAGAACAGGAGCCCCTGCTAACCTGGATAAAGGTGCAAAAGAAGAACCACAGGTGAGGAACAACCGTCAGTATTGCTCCCAAGAAGACAGATGCGGGTTCCTGGTTGGTGCAGAAGATGTCCCACGCTGGATGGATGAATGCAGTCTGGTTTACGTCGCTGGATTCCGCCAACAAGCCTTGTCACACGCAAAGCACGCGATTAGGGGAAAATGGAGCTGCCTGGGACCAGGCGGGACCTGGTGGCCTCTACCCAGGAGGGGAAGACAGAGGGAGCTCTCAGCAACTCAGAGAACCCTCAGTAGGCCAGGCAGCACGCACAGGATTCCCACAGCATGGGGAAAAAGAAGGTGCAAAAGGAGGCCCACACAGCACTATGCAAAGGGATCCCACGCCGCCGGAGAACCACTCAGGAAGCTTTGCGTCACAGGATAGTCCTGGGGGCCGGAACTGCATGGTGCACAAAGAACTTCATGGAAGGATGCCAACAAGCCTTAGCAACTGCAAAACACGTGGTGCATGGGGGTACTGTCTTACTTGGGGAGGAAAGCTCTTTCCTCCACCAAAGTTGAACGTCTGAACTGTTGGGACCACATTTCAGTCCACCACTCGTGTTGCTGGATGCATGCACTTCTTCAGGAGAGGGGACCCAAGCCACCGATTGTCGCTGCAGAGGGGTGCCTGCTGAAGTGGGGAAGTGACTCCTTCACTTCAAAGGAGATTCCTTTGTTCTTCTGGTGCAGGCTGAAGACAGGTAGTCCTCGGAGAATCCACGACTTGGAAACAGTTGCAGTTGCTGGCAGGAGCTGAAGATACAATGTTGCAGAATTTGTCTTTGCTTCTTTGTTGCAGTGTGTAGAGTTCCTGGAGGGTCTAGCAGGTGAAGTAAAGGATGCAAATGATTCCTGCTGGAGTCTTACAATCCGAATCTGAGGAAACACCCAAAGGAGAGACCCTAAATAGCCCTGAAAGGGGGATTGGTCAGCTACACAGGTAAGCACCTATCAAGGGAGGGCTTTGGCATCAGATGCTGGCACTGGCCACTCAGATGCTCCCAGAGTGCCCTGCGAACTCGGAATACGAGGTGGCGAAACCCAGGGACACTCTGGAGGAGCTCTGAGCACCACCCCTGTGGTGGTGGACAAGGGAGTGGGCACTCCCCTTTCCTTTGTCCAGTTTCACACCAGACCAGGGACTGGGGGTGCCTGAACCGGTGTACACTGGATTATGCAAGGAGGGCACCATCTGTGCCCTTCAAAGCTTTTCCAGAGGCTCTGGGAGACTACCCCTCCCATGCATGTAACACCAGTTTCCAAAGGGAAAGGGTGTAACACCCCACTCCCAAAGGAAATTCCTTGTTCTTCCTGAGCAACAGGATGGCAGAAACCTGTCTGAGAGGTGGCAGCAGCTGGGGCTGCCTGGAAAACCTCAGAAGGTTGTAATGCAGAACCGGGGGTCCTCTAAGAAGCCCCCAGAGTAACTTTAGGGTTGCCCTGTGATCCTCTCCCCCTTTTTTCTTTTCTCTTGGGAACAGTGTATTTTGTATTTATATTGAGTAGGTTTGGGAGGCTATACACTGGACCGTTAATCTCCCTGTCCCTCATTTTTGGTCATGATGTGCTCACACCAAGTGGTCTGACCAGGTGTCAGAGAGAAAAGTTCAGAAATTGTCCTAGGAGGTTCCTGCAATCCTCCTTCTGCTCTTCAGAAAGACAGTCTGCAAGAATGACTCCTTCCACTGAGCCATCAGCTGCAGTGTTGGAGAAGAGATCAGGGAGAGGGTCACTTTCATCTTCCTGCCCCTCATCAGTGTCCATAAGTAGGGTTAAGTCAGACTTATAGTAGGGTTTCAGGCGGTTCACATGAAGTACTCTTAGAGGACTTCTGGGAGTGCCTAGGTCCACTAAATAGGTGACCTCACCCTTCTTTTCCACAATCAGGTGTGGGCCACTCCACTTGTCCTGGAGTGCCCTGGGTGCCACAGGCTCCAGTACCCACACCTTCTGTCCTGGTTGGTACACTGTCAGGACAGCCTTCTGGTCATGCTATTTTTTCTGTAACTCCCGGCATGCCTGAAGGTTTTTAGTGGCCTTTTTCATGTACTCAGCCATTCTAGATCTTAAGCCAAGCACATAGTCCACTATGGCCCTCATTACAACCTTGATGGTCAGTGCTAAAGCGGCGGTAATACTGCCAACAGGCGGGCGGTATTGAAAAAGGAATTATGACAACGGCTGAAACCGCCAACACATACAGCCACTTTAACACTCCGACCGCCACGGCGGTAGCAACAAACACTGCGGTGGTAACCGCCAACAGCCAGGAGGAAGACAATGTACCGCCCACAATATTACAACAAGCCAATCCGCCAGCTTTTCCGGGACGGTATCAACGCCATCAAAAGCACGGCGGAAACAGTACATAGAAGGGAAACTACTCACCTCTCAACACTCAAGGAAGAACCACGACACCATGGAGCCCGAACTGCAGATCTTCCCCATGCTGGTATACCTCCTCCTACACCAGGAACATGAACACTGGCAAAGACGACCACAGTGAGTACCGAACCTAGCACACAAGGGAGGGGGGGAGGAAAAAGAGAGTGACACACACACACGCAACACCCCCAACACCATACACACAAACAGATGCAACAACATCACATATACACCCGTACCCCTTAGGAGTAATGCAAGGACCAAAGGAATTGATTAAATTGAGTGTAATATTATAAATTTAGATAAATACGTCCTCAAAGCAATAAACAGTTTGTACAATATATACAAATGGGGGGACAATGCCCACTCCAAAATGTCCGTGGCCCACGGGGCCATAACACATAGGCCAAGGCCACACTTGAATCCTGCCTCAATATGGAGAGAACACTGCAGTGGCTTCAGGTCTAAAACACACAAGCACCTCAGGGGGATGGGGAATGGGGGGGCACCTCAGCCGGAAGATGGTACAACACCACTGCTCCTGGAGGGGGCTACATGCCCTCTGTGATGTCTTGGGGGTGCAAGGCCACAGACTCTCAAGTGGGTGGTTTGCCCACTGCTTGGTCCTGGGGAGTGCAAAGCCACAGTCTCTCAAGTGGGTGGTTTGCCCACTGCTTGGTCCTGGGGAGTGCAAAGCCACAGTCTCTCAAGTGGGTGGTTTGCCCACTGGTTCTGGAGGGGGCCTTGTGGCCAGTGTGCTTCATCCTGGCAAGGAGGGGGTGAGTGGATGCCTTCTTCCACTGATTCTGGAGGGGGCCTTGTGCCCAATGTGCTTCATCCTGGCAAGGAGGGGGTGAGTGGATGCCTTCTTCCACTGGTTCTGGGGGGGGGGCCTTGTGCCCAGTGTGCTTCATCCTGTTAAGGAAGGTGTGAGTGGATGACTTCTTCAACTGGTTCTGGAGGGGGCCTTGTGCCCAGCGTGCTTCATCCTGGATGGTGCAAGGTCACAGTCTCTCACCTGGGTGTCACACCTACAGGTGTTGCAGGGGCCAGGACGCCCTACAGCCCATGTAGTGATGACTACACACTGCTCGCCGACAGTGGCGGCTGCTTAGTGGATGGCAGTTGCGGGGCTGGCGGCGGTGTTGTCAGTGGTGGGGGGAGGCTCCAGCCCTTCCCCTGCAGCCTCGGACGGCTTCCCACTGGGGCTGCTGCTGCTGGCAATGGTGCTGCTGGCGGTGCAGGTGGCGGTGCTGGCGGCGGTGCAGGTGGCGGTGCTGTCAGTGGTGGGCGGAGGCTCCAGCCCTTCCCCTGCAGCCTCGGGTGGCTGCCCACTGGGGCTGCTGGCAGTGGTGCTGCTGGCAGTGCAGGTGGCGGTGCTGTCAGTTGGTGGGGAAAGCTCCAGCCCTTACCTGCAGCCTCAGGCTGCTGAAGTGACATGGCTGGTGTTGTTTGCCCAGATGCTGCTCCAGCCCCAGGCACCAGATCCATCCTGCCTGCGGCGTCAGTTCCTTTCACATTGGCAGCTGTTGCCCACTTTCTGCCCTTGGCAGACGGTGGTGCCTCCTTGCTTCTGCCAGCTGGTGTTCCCTTTCTCCCCTTGCTGGCTGGTGGTGCCTCCTTCCCCTTGCTGGCTGGTGGTACCTCCTTCCCCTTGCTGGCTGGTGTCTCCTTTTTGCCCTTGCTAGCTGGCGGCCCCTTCTTGCCCTTGGCAGGTGGTGCAGCCACACTGGCTGTGCTGACGGGTGCCTCCTTGGAGCCGCTCACTCCTGCAGTAGCTGCAGAAACTACAGTTGCCGTGGACTGGGTGGCAGAGGTGCTAGGCTGGGTTCTGGCCGTCCTGGCCCAAAGCGAAGGACGTTGGGTGGAGGGGCAGGGAATAGGTCAAGGGTGGCGAGGAAAAACTTCTTTGGGACACTGGGGCGGGAAGAGGGTGAAGGTTTGGGAGTGGAGGAAGGTGGTTGTAGGTGGTGTCTGTCTGCTATGCTTGGGTGCAGGTGCATGGACAGGATGCTGTTGTGAGGTGGATGGCTGTTGGGTGTCTTAGTGCTTGCATTTGTGTACTTTGGGAGGAGGGGGCACAGACACACTGGGAGAGGACGCAGGGGACGTATGCATGGATGTGGGGGTGGTGACTGCCAGTGAGGGGAGTGTTGTGATAGGTGTGCTGGTGATGGAGGTAGTGGATGAGGATGTAGTGCATGCAGGTGTGAGTGGATACGCTACTGGGAGGGAGGTGGACAAGGAGCAGGAGGGGAACACAGTGGAGGCAGTGGATGTTGGTGTGTCTGCATCTGGATGGTGCTTGTGTGAGTGCCTGTGGGATGAAGTGTGGTGCTTGTGTTTGCCTGAGCCACTTCTGTGTGTTGATTTGGGTGCACGCAGGTCTGAAGGTGTGCTTGGGATAAGCTGGGCTTGAGGGGCTTGGGACTGGGTAGAGGAAGATGGAGGGGGGAGGCTGGAGACAGGGACAATGGCTGCCATCAGTGCTGAGGCCAGAGCCTGAAATGCTCTATGTTGGGCCGCTATGCCAGAATGAATGCCCAACAGGTATGCATTTGTTTGTTGCAAATGCCCTGCTACCTCCTGGATGGCATTCAGTATGGTTGACTGCCCAACAGAGAGGGATCTCAGGAGGTCAATAGCCTCCTCACTGAGGGCGGCAGGGCTGACTGGGGCAGGGCCTGAGGTGCCCTGGGTGAAGGAGGTGCCCACCTTCCTGGGTGAGCGGGCACGGGAAACACACTGAGGGGCTGCTGGCAGGGAGGTGCTGGTAGGGGGGGTGGCAGCTGTACCTGTTGTTGGGGTGGGCACAGAGGTGTCCGCCACCACCAGGGAGCTTCCATCAGAGGAGGTGTCGCTGTCGGTACTGTCCCCTCCTGTCTCCGTCGTGGTGCTCCCCTCGCCCTCTGTCCCACTGGTGCCCTCACCGTTGGTGGATTCGGCCTCCAGGCCCATGTGGGATGCAGCTCCCTCCATCGCCGGTGCCTCTGCTCCTCTGCCAGATGATGCTGATGCACACAAGGACAGGGTGACAAAACAAAAAGAGGGGAAGAGACAGAGGATAAACTTGGTCAATGCCAGCAACAACACTACCATTGGCATACACAACTCAGAGGGAACAGCCCTATGCACTAGGCCATGCACTACCAGTTACAGTGCTAGTCACAAGGCCATGGGGTAGAATGCCTAACCCCACTTGCTGCACACCTGAAACCCACAGGACCATGTCCAGTAGTAGATTCCCACTGACATTATTGGGGCTGGAGTGCATCTGAGCTTGCCCATCATGGAACCTACCCTGCCATGTTTGCCCTGGCCTAGGGGCACTCACCGCCCACCCAGGTAACACCTTAACGCGCGCAAAGTCATGATTCTGAATCTGTACTCACCCCCTTGTGGCTGCAATGATGCCTTCAAGCGCCCATCCAACTCCGGATAGGCCACCGCCAGGATGCGGAACATCAGGGGGGTCAGGGTACGATGGGCACCCCTTCCTTGTTGGGAGGCCAGCCCCAGCTGGACCTCTGCCATCTTCCTTGCCCAGCGGCACAGGTCCTCCAACCGTTGTAGTAGTGGGTGCTCGACCTGTCAAAGACCCCCAGGGTCCGCACCTCCTTGGCGATGGCACGCCAAATACCCTTTTTCTGATGGGCACTGACCTGCAGAAAAAGATACAGCAGAAAAGGTATTAGTCATACCGTCCGGACTGTTTTACTCATGGCCCAACATATCCCTCCCATCCCCTTATGCACATACATTGACCACCATTCATGCAGCACTCTGCTCAGGATCCCTCAACCCCCCCACATGACGCTTACACACACAGCACTCCATACATTCATGCCCCAACCATCGTGCTCACAGTGTACTCACCTGTGGATCTGGAGGACCATTAAGTAAACGGTACTGGGGTAGGACCCAATCCACCAGTCTCTCCAACTCCTTCGAAGTGATGGCAGGGGCCCTTTCCCCAGACACTCGAGCCATGGTCGGTTTCAGACACAGGTCACAGCAGCACTTCCAGTGTAGGTCCTCTCATGTTGAAGGTCAGGTAGCAAGTGAGTGAACAGATAGAAAATGGCGGTCACGTCCACAGCGGTGCGTACCGTCACTGCCGGCGTACATCACCATTGGCTCCTGGAACCCATTGGCCCCAATGATAACCAATGGGGTGTTGCACAGCGGTCGTCGACCGCCTCCGCAACGGCACACAACGCCAGCGGAATTACCTCATTTCCACTTGTCCCTCATCACAGGTCAGTCGGCTGCCATTTCAGGGGGCAGCGGCCATGGCACCTAACTGCATCACAGCAGACATAGGCACATCAACGGACCTACACATTCACATACTGTTTCTGTAAATGAAGAAAAGCATATTAATCTGAGTATATATTTGAATATGACCCTCTGCTCACTGTTTTTCACCCTAGAGTTCAACCGCTGAGGATGAATAGGAGATGGAGACATACCCCCGTGTACAGACCCCTGGTGGACCTGGCGACAATGGAGGACAGGCACATTATCCTAACCTACAGACTTGATAGGGCCACAATACAAGAGCTGCGTGCCCAATTGGAGCCAAACCTGATTTCAGCTATCCACCACCCCACAGGTATCCCCCCTCTAGTGCAGATCCTGTCAGTGCTCCATTTCTTGGCAAGTGTTCCCCCAGGTGGAGGATTTGGCCACAGTGAAGGCTGACTTCCATGCAATGGGACATATCCCCAACATCATTAGTGCTATTGATGGTACACATATTGCATTTGCCCCCCCTGCCGGAGAAATGAACAGGTGTTCAGAAATCGAAAGAGCTTTCACTCTCTGAATGTGCAGATGGTGTGTTTGGTGGACCAGTACATCTCCCATGTCAATGCAAAATATCCTGGCTCTGTGCATGATGCCTCTATCTTGAGGAATAGCAGCATCCCATATGTGATGTCTTAACTCCAGAGGCACAGGGTGTGGCTAATAGGTGAGCTGATGATCCCCACACAGTTGATGTAGGTATATGGGTGTGGGGTTGGCCCTAAGGCTGAGTGTCTGGCTAACAGGTATCCCTCGATATTTGCAGATGACTTTGGTTACCCCAACCTTTCATGGCAACTGACCCCAGTGAGGAATGCCAGGACAAGGGCAGAGGAACGTTACAATGAGGCACATGGGCAAACAAGGAGGATCATTGAGCACACCTTTGGCCTCCTGAAGGCCAGATTCCGGTGCCTCCATCTGACAGTTGGATCCCTGTCCTACTCACCCAAGAAGGTGTGCCAGATCATCGTTGCATGTTGCATGTTTCACAACCTGGCCTTGAGACGCCAGGTGCCTTTTCTACAGGAGGATGAGGCTGGAGATGGGCGTGTGGCAGCGTTGGAGCCTGTGTACAGTGACGAAGAGGAGGCAGAGGAAGAGGATGTGGACAACAGAACTACTAGAATTCAACAGTACTTCCAGTGACATACAGGTAAGACACTGTAACTTCACCTTCCATTGCAGTTTTGTGTTGGACATTGTACATGGCAACCTGATTTTCCGATTTCTATGGCCACTTACTGTACCCTTTGGCATCTCTATTTTTAGATATCTGTGCCCCACTCTGGTTCCTGGTGTGGTTACTGCTGCCCACTACAGATCATACCTATGCATATGTAACTGTACATTTGAATTTCAATGTTTACAGCTTGTTAAACTAATACATATTTTTATAAATTGACAGACTCCATACTTGTATTAGTTCCAAGAGTGTTTATTTCTGTGATAATAACTGTAGGGGGTAATGCAGTAAGCTGGGTTGATGGTGGAGGAATGTCCAGGATAGAGTCCAGTTTCTTTGTATCACAGGTGCATTGTCCAAGGGGGCATAGGAAGTGGAGCAATGGCAGTTCAAGGTGGACAGGGTGACAGAGTGGGACACAAGGGTGACATTCAGAGGAGTCTTATTTCCTGGCGGGGGTCTTGGCAATGTACTCTGGCTTCTGCCTGGATCGCAGGGACTGTTTGTGGGGTGGATCCACTTCTGCAGGGGGTGGGGTGCTGGTGGCCTGTTGTTCCAGTGGCAGGCCTCCTGTCCACTAGTGGTAGCGGAGGTGGAGGGCTGTTCATCGGTGTGGCTAGTGTCAGGGGTCTTTTAGTGTGCCACTGCCTCCCTCATGGTTTTGGCCATGTCTGCCAGCACCCCTGCAATGGTGACCAGTGTGGTGTGGATGTGTCTCAGGTCTTCCCTGATCCCCAGGTACTGTCCCTCCTGCAGCCACTGGGTCTCCTGCAGCTTGGCCAGTATCTGGCCCATGGTCTCCTGGGAATGGTGGTATGCTCCCAGGATGTTGATGAGTGCCTCATGGAGAGTTGGTTCCCTAGGCCTGTCCTCCCCCTGTCACACAGCAGTCCTCCCAGCTTCATTGTTGTCCTGTGCCTCTGTCCCCTGAACCGTGTGTCCACTGCCACTGACCCCAGGTCCCTGATTGTCCTGTGTTTGTGGGGTTTCCTGGGGTCCCTGTAGTGGTGGACACACTGCTGATTGACGTGTCCTGGGGACAGAGGGATGGGCCCGCTGGGTGGGTGCTGTGGTGGTGTTTCCTGAGGGGTAGGCTCTTTGGTGGTTTGGAACTGTGGCTGGTCACCGACTGTCCAGAGGTCCCTGATGGGCCAGGTTGGTCATGCTGATTGAGGCGTGTAGAGCTGCTGTCATCACTGTGGGCCTCTTCTGGGGGAGAACTGGATATTGCTGGCACCTTCTCTCCGGTGACGTTGTGTGGGGGTCCTGTGGGGATGTAAATGCAGTGTTATTGTTTCTGCGTGTGACATCTTGGGCCTGGGTATGTTTCCCTCTATTGTTGTTATTACCAAGGCAGCTTTGGCTTGTGTGAGTTGTGATTTGGTTGGCTAAGTGATTGTCACTAGTGTGCATGCTGTGGTGATGAGTGTCCATGCAGGTCTGTGATTGGGGTCCATGCATTAGTGTTGCATGCAGGGCTTGGTATTGGGATGGGTGGGTTGTGATGGTGGGGTATATGTGAGGTTCTGGAGTGATGGGGGTGAGGGTAGTGGTAGGAGTTTGTGATGGCATGCAGGTAGGGTGGATAAAGTAGTAAAGATTTGACTTACCAGAGTCCAGTCCTGCTATTCCTGCCAGGCCCTCAGGATGAATGATCGCCAGGACTTGCTCCTCCCATGTTGTTAGTTGTGGGCGAGGAGGTGCGGGTCCACCACCAGTTCTCTGTACAGCTCTCTGGTGTCTTGCTACCATGGAATGCACCTTCCCCCGTAGGTCGTTCCACCTCTTCCTGATGTCATCCCTTGTTGTTGGGTGCTGTCCCACGGCGTTGACCCTGTCCACGACTCTCCACCATAGCTCTATCTTCCTAGCAATGGATGTCTGCTGCACCTGTGATCTGAATAGCTGTGGCTCTACCCAGATGATTTCTTCCACCATGACCCTTAGCTCCTCCTCTGAGAACCTGGGGTGTTTTTGTGGTGCCAGGGGTGTAGTGTGAGTGGTGTGTGTGAGGGGTGATGTGTTGGGGTGTTTGCTGTGAGGTGCGTGGATGGTGAATGGGTGATGGTGTTTTGTGGCTCTGATTCAGTGGGTGCTCCTGGCTTGTCTCTCTCTCAGTTGTCAATTTTATTTTTCGTAAAGGGTTGTGGGTTGTGTGTGTGTGTGTTTTATATTGGTGTGGGTGTGTGGGTGCGGTGTGTGTATGTGTGTCAGGTGTGTGTATCTTGAATTGTCCAGTGTGGTGCTGTTTTGTATGTGTGTGTGTATTTTGAGCGCGGCGGTCTGTACCGGCAATGGTTTACCGCGCATAATGCTGTGGGCATATTTCTGTTGGCCTTAACGGTGTGAGTTTTGGTACCACCTTTTTAATACTGACCTTTGGGCTGGTGGACTTGTGTGTGTCTGTATAGTGGCAGATGTCTATGTGTGGGTCATAATACGCGTAGCGGTATACCGCCGAGGTATGTTGGCGGCAGTCAGCATGGCGGTAAGCGGCACTTACCGCCAATGTCATAATGAGGGCCTATATCTTGTTTAGGGGGGTTCGAGGGTTGCTCCCACCCCTCTTTCACAAGAGCTAATGGACCCCTAACAGGATGACCAAAAAGGAGTTCAAATAGGCTGTAGACCACTCCCTTCTGGGTTACTTCCCAGTAGGCAAAAAGGTGGCATGGTAACAGGACATCCCATCTCCTTCTAAGCTTTTCAGATAGTCCCATAATCATGCCTTTGAGAGTTTTATTAAATCTCTCAACCAACCCATTAGTCTGGGGATAGTAAGGTGTCGTGAACTTGTAGGCTACCCCACACTCTTTCCACATTGCTTTCAGGTATGCAGACATGAAGTTACTACCTCTGTCTAACACCACCTCTTTTGGAAAGCCCACCCTGTAAATATTTCCAGGAGGTCCTTTGCCACTGCAGGAGTTGTAGTGGTCCTCAGAGGAATTGCTTCTGGATATCTAGTGGCATGGTCCACTACCACCAATATAAACCTATTGCCGGATGCAGTAGGAGGGTCAGGGGGGCCAATCATGTCAAGCCCTACCCTTTCATATGGATCCCCAACCATTGGTAGTATGGTCAAGGGGGGCTTTGGAGTGCCATCAGTCTTACCACTGGCTTGGCAAGTGACAACAGCAACAAAACTATTTTGTGTCTTCTGACATGTGAGGCCAGTGAAAGTAAGGGACTAGTGTGCCCCTGGTCTTGCTTTGCCCCAAATGTCCAGCAAGGGGAATGTCATGTGCTAGTGTCAGAAGAAACTCCCTATACTGCAAGGGAATGAACAGTCTCCTGGTAGCAGCAGGTTTTGGGTCCCTTGCCTCTGTATAAAGGAGAATATTTTCCCAGTAGACTCTGCGAGAGTCACTGACATCCCCTGCTTCCTGTTTGACAGCTTGCTGTCTCAAACCCTCAAGAGTGGCGCAGGTCTGCTGTGCCACACTTAACTCCTCCCTGGCACCCCCCCCTGCACCCAAAAGCTCAGCTGGGTCAGCCTGAAGCTCCTCTGGTGTAGGTTCTGCACAGGGAGTAGACTCCTCCTCCTCAAAACGGGAATCTTCAGTGTAGGGAGGGATAGTGGATAAGGGTTTACCCTTTTTACTCCTAGTTTTTTGGAGCACTTGGTCCATTGTTCCAGGATCCAAGTTTCCCTGTTCTCTTTGCTTCATGGCTTGAGTCCTAGTTAAAGCAAAGATATGCCCAGGAATGCCCAGCATTGCTGCATGAGCTTCCAACTCCACCTCACCCCAAGCTGAAGTCTCCAGATCATTGCCTAGTGGACACTTTACAAGTAGGTCTGTGGATACCACAACTTTCTTTGGACCAGTAACCCCCCACCAAGTTGAGATTAACAACAGCCATGGGGTGGCCGACAGTGTTATTATGGGTGTCAGTCACTTTGTACTGATGATCAAGTAGGTGTTGCTCAGGGGCTGCCAGTTTTTCCATCACCATTGTGACACTGACACCTGTGTCCCTGTAGGCCTCAGCCTGAACACCATTTATTAGGGGTTGTTGCTTGTACTTCCGCATATTAAGGGGACAAGCAACAAGGGTGGCAAGGTAAATGCCACCATCAGAGACTAAAACCTCCTCAGTGGTTTCCCTAGCTAAACCAACCCCCACTACATTACCCAGAGTGAGCCCTGCTACACCTTTGGACTGGCTATTTGTAGTGTTGTTTTTCTCACCACCACTGCTCTTACTAGGGGCACTAGTGGAAGCAGTGGGGGTTGTGGTGGTGGGAGCTTTGGTGTTTTTCTTTGGAAAAGTACTGTCACCTGCCCAATGGCCTTTGTTCTTATACATGTAACACCAAGGCTTTTTATTCTGTTGGTTTGAAGAGGATTTAGACCCACCCCCCCCAGAGGATTTTTGTGGGGCTGATGTAGTTTTTGATTTTTATCTTTGTCCCCACCTTTGTCATGTGACTTACCATCCTTCTTTTTGTCTTTGTCACCCCCTGTATGAGCTTTCCTGCTCACCCTTGTTCTGACCCATTTGTCTGCCTTCTTTCCTAATTATTGGCGAGAGATCAGATCTGAGTCTAACAAGTATTGGTGTAACAAATCAGGCACATAGTTATTCCGAATATGCTCTCTTAAAATTAGATTATATAGCACCTCATGGTCAGAAACTTTGCTGCCATGTAACCTATCTTCTAAAGCCTTCACAGAACAGTCCGCAGAGTCTATCCTATCTTGTGAAGACTCTTTTCTGGTTTCTCTGACCATTATCCTGTATTATTGAGTGATTAAGCCAAATCCATCCAAGAGTGCAGTTTTGAGAATACTATAATTGTCTGAGTCTTCTTCTCTGACAGTGAGAAGTCTATCCCTCCCCTTGTCAGAAAAGGACAACCACAGAATAGCAGCCCACTGCCTTTGAGGGACCCTCTGAACTTTGCAGGCTCTCTCAAGTGCAGCAAAGCACTTATAGATGTCATCCTCCACTTTGCATGGGAGAACAATGTTATTCAATTCTCTAGAGTCTATGGTGTCCTCACTAACTCCATAACTCCTGAAACTGCTGCTGCCACCATGGGGAACTAATCCCAACCCCTGCCTCTCTCTCTCCACAGCCAAGGCCTCACTATCTAGAGCAAGCTGTTGATGCTGCAGCCTCAGCCTGTCCTCCTCCAGTCTCAGTTTCCTGAGCTCCCTGTCTATGGAGCCATCACCTGGAGTTGAACATTGGGATATCTCAGAAACTGAGGTGATATGAGAGTGGGCAGAGGCAGAGAGTTCCCTAATTTTACTAGCCCTGGTAACCTGACCTCTAGGTATGAAGGGAGCCCTCCCAGAGTTACTACCCTTCCCACTACCAGCTACACTAGAAGGTTTGCTAGGGGGAAGATCTTTGGAACAGCCCTCCCCTGAATCTTCAGGATGATTCTCTGATTCTAAGGGGTCAGAATTTCCCTCCACCTCCTCCTCCTGGTGTCAGCATGCTCCTGATCACCCTGGAGAAGAAGACAACAGGAAAGTCTTATTAGGGTTCTTCCCTACATCTAGGCTTCTCTCTGAGCAAAGCCCCTTAAATTATTTGAAGGTCATGCCTTCATAGGGAGTACCCATGACCTCAGAGCGAAACACAGCAGTAGACGTGATGTGATGAGTGTTAGAGTAGTGTAAATGGAAATAAAACCTACTCTACCTAACCCCTAGTCTCTTAGAAAGAAAATAAGAGACTAGGGCCCTAATTCTAACCTTGGAGGACGGCGGTGGCCGTCCGCCAAGGTACCGCCGTCAGAACACCGCACCGCGGTCGAAAGACCGCTGCGGTGATTCTGACATTTGCCCTGGGCTGGCGGGCGGCCGCCAAAAGGCCGCCCGCCAGCCCAGGGCAAATCAACCTTCCCACTAGGATGCCGGCTCAGAATTGAGCCGGCGGAGTGGAAAGGTGCGACGGGTGCAGTTGCACCCATCGCGTATTTCAGTGTCTGCTAGGCAGACACTGAAATACTTTGTGGGGCCCTCTTACGGGGGCCCCTGCCGTGCCCATGCCATTGGCATGGGCACGGCAGGGGCCCCCAGGGGCCCCGCGGCACCCCCTACCGCCATCCTGTTCCTGGCGGGCGAACCGCCAGGAACAGGATGGCGGTAGGGGGTGTCAGAATCCCCCATGGCGGCGCAGCAAGCTGCGCCGCCATGGGGGATTCTAAGGGCAGCGGTAAACCGGCGGGAGACCGCCGGTTTACCCTTTCTGGCCGCAGCTGAACCGCCACGGTCAGAATGCCCTGCGGGGCACCGCCGGCCTGTCGGCGGTGCTCCCGCCGACCCTGGCCCCGGTCAGAATGATCCCCTAGATCCTGTAACTAGGTATATCTATGCATAGCTCTAGGTAAAGAGTACTCTTTCCTGTGGACAGCACCGGTGACAGAGTGACAAGGCAATTGCAAGTACTTATTCCGCCACTGCACCACCAATGTAGGAGGCTGGCCTGGATTGTAGTGGGTAACTAAGGTACTTACACCTTATACCAGGTCCAATTATCCCTTATTAGTGAAATGTAGACAGTGTTTAGAAGCCAGGCTCTCTAGGGGTAGTATGGACGAGCAGCCAAGGCCTAACTAGGAGACATGCAAAGCTCATGCAATACCACTGTAGTCACACAGTACTCACACACATGAAAGAAAATACTCAGTGTTACAAAACCTTAGAGACTATACTCCCTTAGGAGGTAAGTAATATACACAATATATGCACTAGAATGCAGAAATACTTGTAAAAACAGTTAGAAAACAGTGCAAATAGTGAAAACCACAGTAGTTCGAAAAGGGCCTGGGGGAACACAAACCATTTACTAAGAAAGTGGAATGCGAAAGTCGGTGTCCCACCAAGAAAAGTGTAGTGTATAGAGAGGCACTGGAAGTATTAGAAAACACCAAAGGTAAGTAATAGAACCCACCCCAGGGCCCAGGAAAGCAGAAGTAAATCGCAGTAACTTTCCTAGAACACACAAGAACATGTGATACAAGATTATGCACGAACCAGAAGAGACTGTAAGCCACCAACAATGGATTCCTGGACCTGAAGACCTGTGGAAGAAAGGGACCAAGTTCAAGAAGCACTGAAGAGTCCAGGGAGAACAGGGGCCCCTGCTAACCCGATGAAGGTGCAAAAGAAGAACCACCGGTGAGGAACAACAGTCACTATTGCACCCAAGAAGACAGATGTGGGTTCCTGGTTGGTGCAGTAGATGCCCCACACCGGATGGATGAATGCAGTCTGGTTTGCGTTCAAGGATTCCGCCAACAAGCCTTGGCACACGCAAAGCATGCGGTTAGGGGAAAATGGCGCTGCCCGGGAACAGGTGGGACCTGGTGGCCTCTACCCAGGAGGGGGAGACAGAGGTGGCTCTCTGCAATTCAGAGAGCCCTCAGAAGGCCAGACAGCAAACACAGGAGTCCCACAGCATGGGGAAAAAGAAGGTGCAAAAGGAGGCCCACAGCACTACGCAAAGTGATCCTACGCCACCGGAGAATCCCTCAGGAAGCTGTGCATCACAGGATAGAGTCCTGGGGGCCGGAACTGCATGGTGCACAAAGAACTTCATGGAAGGATGCCAACAAGCCTTGGCAACTGCAAAACACGCAGAGCATGGGGGTACTGTCTTACATGGGAGGTAAACTCTATCCTCCACCAAAGTTGGACGTCTGGACTGTCGGGACCACTTCAGTCCACCACTCATTTTGCTGGATGCATGCACTTCTTCAGGAGAGGGGACCTAAGCCATTGGTCGTCCCTGGAAAGTGGTACCTGCTGAAGCGCGGAAGTGACTCCTTCACTTCAAGGGAGATTCCTTTATTCTTCTGGTGCAGGCTGAAGATAGGAAGTCCTCGGAGGATGCACAACCTGGAAACAGTTGCAGTTGCTGGCAGGAGCTGAAGATACAATGTAGCAGAATGTGTTTTTGCTTCTTTGTTACAGTGTATAGAGTTCCTGGAGGGTCCAGATGCAGTTCCGTCGGTAAGAAGGTGAAATAAAGGATTCCTGCTGGAGTCTTGCAATCTGAATCTGAGGAAACACCCAAAGGAGAGACCCTAAATAGCACTGAAAGGGGAATTGGTCAGCTACACAGGTAAGCACCTATCAGGGGAGGGTTCTGGAATCACCTGCTGGCACTGGCCACTGGGATGCTCCCAGAGTGCCCTGCCAACTCGGAATCCGAGGTGGCGAAACCCAGGGACACTCTGGAGGAGCTCTGAGCACCACCCCTGTGGTGGTGAAGGACAGGGGAGTGGGCACTCCCCTTTCATTTGTCCAGTTTCACGCCAGACCAGGGACTGGGGGTCCCTGAACCGGTGTACACTGGATTATGCAAGGAGGACACCATCTGTGCCCTTCAAAGCATTTCCAGATGCTCTGGGAGACTACCCCTCCCATGCCTGTAACACCTATTTCCAAAGGGAGAGGGTGTAACACCCCTCTCCCAAAGGAAATTCCTTGTTCTGCATTCCTGGGCTTGAGCTGCCTGAGCAACAGGAGGGCAGAAACCTGTCTGTGAGGTGGCAGCAGCTGGGGCTGCCTGGAAAACCTCGGAAGGCTGTAATGGCAGAACTTGGGGTCCTCTAAGGAGAGTGCATGGAATCCTACAACCAATGCTTTCAAAAGCCTTGGGGTATGATTCCAACATGTTTGATACCAAACATGGCCATATTCGGACTTACCATTATGAAGCTGTACATAAGTAATGACCTATGTCCAGTGCACACGTAAAATGGTGTCCCACACTCACAAAGTCCAGGAAAATGGTGCTGGACAATGTGGGAGCACCTCTGCTAGTGCAGGGGTGCCCTCACAAACAGGTACTCTGCACCTAGCCTTCAGGGTTGGAAGGCCTGACATATAGGTGACTTATAAGTGACCGGGTGCAGTGTAAATTGCAGTGAAAGGGTGCATGCACCATTTCATCCAGGCTGCAATGGTAGTCATGTAGAAGCCTTTGCATGGGCTCCCCATAGGTGGCAAAAGAAATGCTGCAGCCCATAGGGATCCCCTGGAATCCCAATGCCCTGGGTACCTAAGTACCATATACTAGGGACTTATAAGGGGTGACCAGCATGCCAATTTTGGTTGAAATACTGGGTTACCAGTATGCAGTGACAACATTTAGAGGCAAGAGATCATAAGCACTGGGGTCCTGGTCAGCATGATCCTAGTGACACAGTCAAACACACTGACATCAGGCAGAAATTGGGGGTAACATGCCAAAAAGAGGGAACTTTCCTACATAACCCCCGCCCCCAAAATGAGAGACATTAAGGCTAACCTCGCCCAGATCAGTCTTCATTGTCTAAGTGGAAATATCTGGAGAGTCCATCTGCACTGGAGTGGTTACTCCCAAGTCTATCTTCCACTGTAAAGTCCATCCCCTGTAGGGAAATGGACCACCTCAACAATTTAGGGTTTTCACCTTTCATTTATTTTAACCATAAGAGAGGTTTGCGGTCTGTCTGAACTATGAAGTGAGCCCCAAAAAGGTATGGTATCAACTTCTTCCGGACCCAGACAACAGCAAAGGACTCCCTCTCTATGGGTGGCCAACGCTTTTCTCTAGTGGTCAACCTTCTACTAAGAAAAGCAACAGGTTGATCCTGGCCCTCTGAATTAAGTTGTGATAGAAGTCCTAACCCCTACCTCTGAAGCATCAGTTTGGAGAATAAACTTATTTGAGTAGTTTGGGCTTTTCTAGGACAGGTGCAGTACACATGGCCTGCTTAAGCTCCTCAAAAGCTTTTTGACAGCTGGCTGTCCACAATACCTTTTTAGGCATCTTCTTGGATGTGAGGTCATTAAGAGGGGCAACAATGGAGCCATAATTCTTAACAAACCTCCTGTAATTCCCAGTGAGACCAACAAAGGCTCTAATTAGGGTCTGTGTTTTAGGGGGAGACTAGTCTAAAATAGTCTGGATCTACCCCTGTAGTGGTTCAATCTGTTCTCCACCACCTAGGTGTCCCAGATAAACCACCTTCCTCTGCACTACCTGGGACTTTGAAGCCTTGATAGTGAGGCCTGCTTTTTGCAAGGCCTCCAAAACATTCCAGAGGTGGACCAGGTGTTCATCCCAGGTGGGGCTGAAGACATCAGTTATCATCAAGATATGCTGCACTAAACGCTTCCAGACCTTGGAGGACTGTGTTCACCAGCCTCTGAAAAGTGGCAGGTGCATTCTTCAAGCCAACGAGCACAACAGTGAACTGATAATGCCCTCCAATGGTAGAGAAAGCAATTTTTGGTTTTGCATCTTCGGATAGCTTGATCTGCCAATACCCTGCAGTCAAGTCAAAAGTGCTGAGATACTTGGCAGATGCCAATTATCTATAAGCTCATCTGCCCTGGGTATAGGGTGAGCATCAGTCTTTGTGACTATATTGAGTCCTCTGTAATCTACACAGAACCTCATCTCCTTTTCCCATTTTGAGAATGAGGTTTGAGTAAAAGCACCACTGGGCTGGCCCAGGGGCTATCTGGGTGCTCAATCACTCCGAAGTCCAACATCTTCTGAACCTCAGACGTAATGCAGTCCCTGACATGGTCAGGCTGTCTATAAATCTTACTTTTGACAGGTAAACTGCCTCTAGTGTCTATGGTGTCCTCACACCAAGTGGTCTGACCAGGTGTCAGAGAGAAAAGTTCAGCAAATTGTCCTAGGAGGTTCCTGCAATCCTCCTTCTGCTCTTCAGAAAGACAGTCTGCAAGAATGACTCCTTCCACTGAGCCATCAACTACAGTGTTAGAGAAGAGATCAGGGAGAAGGTCACTTTCATCTTCCTGTCCCTCATCGGTGGCCATGAGTAGGGTTAAGTCAGACCTATCATAGTACGTTTCAGGCGGTGCACATGAAGTACTCTTAGAGAACTTCTGGGAGTGCCTAGGTCCACTAAATAAGTGACCTCACCCTTCTTTTCTACAATCAGGTGTGGGCCACTCCACTTGTTCTGAAGTGCCCTGGGTGCCACAGGCTCGAGTACCCACACCTTCTGTCCTGGTTGGTACACTGTCAGGACAGCCTTCTGGTCATGCTATTGTTTCTGTAACTCCTGGCATGCCTGAAGGTCTTTAATGGCATTTTTCACATGTACTCAGCCATTCTAGATCTTAGGCCAAGCACATAGTCCACTATGGCCCTCATTACAACCCTGGTGGTCGGTGATAAAGCGGCGGTAATACCGCCAACAGGCCGGCGGTAAGAAAAATGGAATTATGACCACGGCGGAAGCCGCCAACACATACAGCCACTTTAACACTCCAACCGCCATGGCGGTAGCAACAAACACCGCAGCGGTAACCGCCAACAGCTAGGCGGAAGACAATGTACCACCCACAGCATTACAACTAGTCAATCCGCCAGCTTTTCTGGGGCGGTACCAAAGCCATCAAAAGCACGTCGGAAACAGTACATAGAAGGGAAATGACTTACCTTTTGACACTCAAGGAACAACCACCACGAAATGGAGCCCGAACTGCAGATCTTCCCCATGCTGGACCTGAAGATCTGTGGAAGAAGGGGACCAAGTTCAAGAAGCACTGAAGAGTCCAGGGAGAATAGGAGCTCCTGCTAGCCCAGATGAACGGGCAAAAGAAGAACCACCGGTGAGGAACAACAGTCACTATTGCACCCAAGAAGACAGATGCAGGTTCCTGGTTGGTGCAGAAGATGTCCAAGACACCAGATGGATGAATTCAGTCTTGTTTGCGTTGCTGAATTCCGCCAACAAGCCTAGGCACACACAAAGCACGCGGTTATGGGAAAATGTCACTGCCTGGGACCATGAGGGACCTGGTGACCTCTACCCAGGAGGTGGAGACAGAGGGGGCTCTCAGCAACTCAGAGAGCCCTCAAAAGACCAGGGAGAGTGCACAAAAAAAGTGCAAAAGAAAGCCCACGCAGCACTATACAAAGGGATCCAACACCACCAGAGAACGACTCAGGAACCTGTGCATCACAAGGTAGAGTGCTGGGGGCTGGAGCTGTACGGTGCATGAAGAACTTCATGTAAGGATGCCAACAAGCCTTGGCAACTGCTAAACACACAGTAGAAGGGGGTACTGTCTTGTGTGGGGAGGCAAGCTGTTACCTCCACCAAAGTTGGACAGTTGGACATCAGGACCATCAAAACCACTTCAGTCCACCACCCTTGATCCACACAGTTCTTCGGGACAAGGGACCTAAGCCACCAGTCGTCGCTGCAGAGGGATGCCTGCTGAAGCAGGGAGGTGACTCCTACACTTCAAGGGAGATTCCTTTGTTCTTCTGGTGCAGGCTGAAGACATTCAGTCCCCAGAGGATGCACAACCTGGAAATAGTTGCAGTTCCTGGCAGGAGCTGAAGATACAATGTTGCATAAGTCGTCTTTGCTTCTTTGTTGCAGTTTGTAGAGTTCCTGGAGGGTCCAGATGCAGTTCGGCGGTGAGAAGGTGAAGTAAAGGATGCAGGGGATTCCAGCTGGAGTCTTGCAATCGGAATCTGAGGAAATAATCAGAGAGACCCTAAATAGCCCTGATAGGGGGATTGGTCAGCTACACAGGTAAGCACCTATCAGGGGAGGGATCTGACGTCACCTGCTGGCATTGGCCACTCATATGCTCCCAGAGTGCCCTTCCAACTCGAAATCCAGGATGGCAAAACCCAGGGACACTCTGGAGGAGCTCTGAGCACCACCCTTTGGGTGATGATGGACAGAGGAGTGGCCATTCCCCTTTCCGTTGTCCAGTTTCATTACAGAGCAGAGACTGGGGGTCCCTCAATCGGTGTAGACTGGATTATGTAAGGAGGGCACCATCTGTGCCCTTCATAGCATTTCCAGAGGCTCTGGGAGGCTACCTCCACATGCCTGTAACACCTATTTCCAAAGGGAGAGGTTGTAACACCCGCTTCCAAAGGAACTTCTTTGTTCTGCCTTCCTGGGCTCGAGCTGCCTGAGCAACAGGAGGGCAGAATCCTGTCTGTGAGGTGGCAGCAGCTAGGACTGCCTGGAAAACCTCAGAAGGCTGTAATGGTAGTACTGGGGGTCCCACAAGGAGCCCTCAGAGTGCATGGAATCATACAATCAATGCTTGCAAAAGCCTTGGGGTATGATTCCAACATGTTTGATACCAAACATGGCCATATTCCATCTTACCATTGTGAAGCTGTACATAGGTAGTGACCTATGTCCAGTGCACACGTAAAATGGCATCCCACACTCACAAAGTCCAGGAAAATGGTGCTGGACAACAGGAGTGCAGGGGTGCCCTCACAAACAGGTACTCAGCACCTAGCCTTCAGGGTTGGAAGGCCTGACATATAGGTGACTTATACGTGACCTGGTGCAGTGTAAATAGCAGTGAAAGGGTGCATGCACCATTTCACACAGGCTGCAATGGCAGTCCTGTAGAAGCCATTGCATGGGCTCCTTATGGGTGGTAAAAGAAATGCTGCAGCCCATAGGGATCCCCTGGAACCCAATGCCCTGGGTACCTAAGTACCATCTACTAGGGACTTCTAAGAGATTGACCATAATTCCAATTTTGGGTGAAATACTGGGTTACCAGTATGCAGTGACAAAATTTAGAGGAGAGAAAGCATAAGCACTGGGGCCTGGTTAGCAGGATCCCAGTGACACAGTCAAACACACTGATATCAGGCAGAAATTGGGGGTATCATGCCAAAAAGAGGGTACTTTTGTACAACTATCATTTTTCTGTCATACCGTCATGCTGTCATTGGACTATTCGATAATCTTTTATTTCATGCTCACCACCCAGATATTGGATGATGTGGCAATAGTATTTACAAGGTGCCTGAGGTACACCATTTAGACAATCTGCAGATTCATTCTTAGTGGTCATTGGTCGTTTGTTTCATAATATATATGCCCATGATCACTTAACAGATATTCTCTATCAATAGTAGTATTTTTTCTATATTCATTCCATTCTGTTGTGTTTACAGATATTCTATATGGACTTATCAAGGTCCACATTCTTCCAAAGGTTGTACATTTACTGCTGAACAAAGCATACTTTTTGGCAGTGGTAGCACTCATGAGACTTTTCCCTAAACTTTTTCAATACTGGACTCAGACCATGTATAGGTTGTAATTTTGCGCTGGAGGATACTTTAAATAGAGCTCCTATTAGGATAAAACAGCACTGGAGTCACGAGGTTTGTTGAGTGGGGATTGTCTATTAGTTGGATTTTTACTATTAGATGTAGACTATATATGACATTTAGTATTCAGGATTAAGGAGTTTGTGATATTAAGTTTCTCTATGTAGTCATGTAAAGGTATTGTTTGTGATTTTAATCTTAATTTTATTATCAGCCTTGAAAAAGTCCCCAGGAAGGGACAAAACATGTTTCTGCTGGAATCCTCTTTCAATCAAGACTGCCAACACACCCGTAATTCTGTTTGTGCTGTTGTATATAGTGCACATGTTTATAGTTTAGTAAAAATACAAGTTTTACCGCAAAAAAAGTTGAGAGTTTTTTTTTTTTTTGGATTACTTGAACTTTTGTATTTCTATTGATTATGATATGTTTTGTAAGAATCGTACAAATTTGTATTCCTGGACCTTAGTGTAAAAAATATTACATGAGAAAATTTGTAATAGTGCTCTGCTACTCATTCTCTTCATATGGGTTCAGGCAGAGTGATTCTCTGATCCAGACATATGCATCGTGGCAACAGGTGTTGTATGCTTTGAGCACCATAATTTCGATACTACTCCAATCAGTGGAGATGTGTGACTAGGGGACCAGTGTTGCCTTGTCTTTAGTCTAATTCCTGGGACCTTATTAGATTTTCCCTTTAGTTTAGTTTAGTTTACAGTAGAATAACTTAAATTTCCCACTGATTAGGCAAGATGACCGAAACTTCTATACAGATCACCAAATACTGTTCTTCATCTTTTGTATAGCTTCAGCAGAAATCCTATTATGCTTTATACGATTTAACCTCATTCGATACTTTACTTCACCTTTGGTGATTTTGTTCTTATATGTCATGTTCTTGAGATTCATATACATCAGTCTGGCTCTTAATTTGTAATAAACGTTTAACCTTTACCCTCCGACTCCTGGATTTAATGTGTGACAAAACAGGTTACACTGTTAATGTATTTGCAAAATTGATTTTAACTTTCCTTTTCTTCTCAAGCATCCTAAAAAGGTCTGACAGAGGAAGAGAAATACATTTATGGGCCCCAAGCATCATCAGATAGTAGCAGAGTGAGGATGGTTTAGGTCTAGTAGTAAGGAGAGCTAGAACCCTCTAATGTACACCACTTAGTCCCTAGAGCCCAGTCACTAGTGCCCATTCCCAGAATTTGGAAGATCAGCGGAGTTCCAGATTTTCAGGCATGGTTGTGTCAGCAGATGAGTAAGTATCAATAGGGTCTTGAGTAGCACTGGTTAATGCTTTTCTTGTGCTTTGTAGAGTTTGGATGGTGTTCAGATGTTTTGAATGTTGTGTGAGTGTGGTGGTTAGTAAAAAAAAGTTGAAGTTGTTTTCGAATCTGACTTGACCTCGAGATCACGAGATAGTATTAAAAGGTGTAAAAGACACTATATTGTAATCGTCCGGTAAGTTTCATGGTGCTTGTTGTGAGATGTAGTCAATGGCACAATTAAGACAGGGACATTTACCTTTGCTTGAATGTGAGATGTGGTTGGTATAGTAGAGCGTAATTCAACAGCTCACTTTGTACCAATTTGAATGATACCCCGCAGGTTGAGGTGCTTGATTACTTTCACTCTTGTGTGATTGAATACTATCAGTTCTTTAGTGGAGAAGACAAAAGTTATTTGCATTGTATTTTGTTATGTGTTTCATGCAGAGAAGAGTGTGCACATGTAGAGTACATCACAGCGTGCACACTCGTATTGCTCAGTTGGTGTAGTGCTGCACTGGCATTGGTTGCCTTCGTCACAAGGGTTCACGAGGTGTCATTGGTTGGTGCTGCTGAACGAGAATTGTGGACAAAGAGTTATTTCCTGGCCCGGAACAAAAGTTCCATCTATGATTATTGATATTTGATTGAAAAATGAATTTTTTTAAGGTCATAGAAGACTTGTTTAGAGGAGATGTGCCTGTGCCTATCAGAGAGGGAGAAGAGGCACCACCCAAAAATACCCCTGATCCTTCTATGGCAATAAATGTAGGGCTCCACATATATATTTAGCTTGGTCAGTGGCACCACAGTACGGGCCCGATGAGATTGGTATTTCCCCTTACGCCCCGCTAACAGCCATTATTGATGAGGAAACGGTGGTAGGGGGTGGGACCAACTTGCTTACTTTACTCCGTTGGAATATTGCGGGCCTTCGATCTAAGGCAAAAATCTCAGAGTGGTTGGAATTTATATCTGCATATGATGTTATTTGTTTGCAGGAGACTTGGTCAATGGACCCCTTTTATTTGGATGGTTACTACTCTGTTTATCAGCCTGCAATTCCCTCCCTTGTAAGTAGGGCAAGTGGGGGTCGATTGGTTCTTGTCTCCTTGCAACTTCCCAAAATGGAGGCATCTCTAATCTGGTCGTCACCTTATTTTATGGTTGTTTCACTGTTGACCGAGGGATGTAAGGGTATATTGTTAATAAATATTCCACGTGAGCGCCTGTTGGGAAGTTTTGAGGAGATAGCAGATTTGTTGGACTCCTTTAATGAGCTCCAGGATAATGAGTCTATTATTATATGGGCAGGAGATTTTAATATGTCATTATGTAACCCGGAAGTCCCATATTGGTGCTGTTTTCCCATTGAGGATAGAGAGTCGTTATTTAATTTTATTCACACAAAACAAGGTGAAGTTTTAAATTAGTTTATTTATAAATTTGATTTTGTATTCGCAGGGGAAAAGGCTGCCATACTTGCTCAAAAACACCTACATTTAAGGGGAATTCTAAAGGAAGTATTATTGACTATATCCTTATTAGCTCCCCCGATTCCGATTTAAGCACTGATTTTAAGATACACATTGTGCCAGCGACCTTAACCCTTTATGTATTCAATCTTGCTTGTAATTTAACATCAGTACCTATTAATAGAGAATTGAGTAGGAATTTTGTTTTTAACAAAAACTCTGGCGTACCTATGAAATGGGAAAAGGTTGACCCTAAAATCTTCAATCAGAAAATTATTGAACAAAAATTGGTCTCCATTAATACATGCTTGTCGCAACAACATAATCATGACCGATTAGTATTAGAATTTGAGCACGTAAGCCATGCTATTTCAGAGGCTCTGATGATTGTCAGAACCACTGGGGCCCCAGCAGTCGGCCGATGGTTTAACTCTGCTTGCACTATGGCTCAGAGAAATCTAAAAACTGCCCTCAGATCGACCCCTTTTTCCCGGGATTTTGTTAGAAAGGCAAGGGGCCATTACAAGGCAGTCTTGTTAGAGAGGAAAAATGGAATCAGATATACAGCATGGGATGAGCTTTTGGTAGCCACTGAACTGAAGGATACTACAAGATTCTGGAGGGTGATTAACCATCCTTATTTTGCAGATCAGGATAATAAAGAGGTTGAATGTTTGATTCCCGAAGCGGTGTGGGTGAATCATTTCACAAGAGTTTTTCAATCCGATAGTGACATTTTTTTGGAGGGGGATGAAAGTAGCGACAAGAGATCTGTGGAATCTAAATTGAATAAAATAGACTTGTCTTTTGAGTTACATGAGGTCATTACAGCAATTAATTGTTTGAGACTTGGGAAAGCACCGGGCCCGGATGGGGTCCCTGTTGACCTTTTTAAGTCTATGCCGGATCTCTGGGGCCCTTTAATTACAAATGTACTGAGAATCTTCCCCCCTCCTGGAAAGTGGCCATTATTATCCCAATTTTTAAAAAGGGGGACAGGCAAGATCCAATTTGTTATAGGCCAATCTCTCTTATTGACTCTACTGCCAAGATATTGGGGAGTGTGATTTTGACCCGACTGGAAGATTGGGCTGCGGAGGCAAAGATCCTCTCCCCAATCAATATGGTTTTAGACCTGGTCTAGGTACAGTGGAGCAAGTGCTGAATTTGCACCTTATACTTAGCAAATATGTTATCGCTAGAAAATAATCTATCCATTTGGCATTTATTGATTTATCAATTGCTTTTGACCTGGTAAATAGAGCGAAGCTCTGGTCGATCATGGAATCCCTGTGGGTTGACCGGAATCTTCTAGATTTCATTAAGCGATTATGTACTGATTTAACGGTCACAGTACAGTATGGTTTGCATGGTGAGAGATCCTCCTCTTTTCCCTCCAGGAGAGGTGTTGAACAGGGTTGCATTTTAGCACCGTTCTTATTTTTGTTATATATTAATGGCCTTTATGACTTTTTAGCAAAAAATGGTAAGGATTTCCCTAGAATGAGATTGAGACATCTCCCTGTCCTTTTGTATGCAGATGATGCGGTTTTAATTGCCCGTACAGCTAACGGACTCCAAAGTTTATTTGACCTTTTTTAAAATTTTATGCAAGACTTAGATCTAAAAGTAAATTTTTCAAAAACATTTTCCATGACCGTTGGCCCCCGAAATACTAGATCTAAACAATTTATTATGGTTGGAAACCTCATAAATAAACTCAAAGATTTCTGTTACTTAGGACTGCACGTAAGTTCTTCCATGCTATGGAAAACCCATCTCACTATTAAGGCCCATCAAATGGTGAGAAATCTGGAAGATATTTTTCGCTTTGCTTGTCACCTAGGTCATAGACCAGTCAATCAAATTGTTTGGCTCTATAATGCGAAATGTGTATCAGCAACTATTTATGGGGCGGGCCTGTGGGGCCAGACTAAAGTAGATTCCCTCCAACGAATAGAGAATACATTTGTCCATAGATTACTGCTGGTACCAAAGAATGTAGTAAATATTATTTGTTATAAAGAACTGGGTTTACGGCATATTGAAGATTTGATTGGTGTTGCTACGCTTTTATTGCGGTTGAAATCTTGATCCAATCCCACGGCTAGCCTGGTACAAGATTGTATGACCGATTTCATCCAATTAGACAATTTTAATAGAATTTCATGGTTTACTTACTTGCAAACTATATTTCTGAATATAGGCTTGGAGAGTATGTTTACTCATCCAGAGTCCCTGCCCTCAAACGCCAAGGTTTTGGTTAAAACACAATATTTTGAGTATACTATGAATTTGAGTTTGCAGGGAGCCCTGAATTTGAAATCTTTTGATCCATATGTCCAGATCTCAACCACGTCCTTGATGGAACCTTATTTAACTTGGCAACCAAGCTCCTCATTTTACTCTCTCCTTGTTTTATTTAGAATAAATTTGATACATTTTAGAGTGGCCTTTCCAAAGCAATGTACATGGACAAAAAGAACTCCTGTATTGTCCTTGCGATACTCTATCCAAGCAAAGCACATCACTTTCTTTTATTCTGCTCACTTTATTCGGCCCCTAGGCGTACTTTTATACTATCTTTTTTACGGAAATTACGTATTTTTACTTATAAAGACGCACTGATGTACGCCCAAAAAATGCCATCAATTCAAATTTGTTATTCTGTTTTAAAAAATGTTAGATCAGCCTTTGCAATCAGAAAACAATATGAATTGGTAGAAGCATATGTTTAACAATTAAAACTGTAATTGTATTGGATTCTATTTGATCATGTTGTTTTTGTATTTTATGTATTATTATTCTTTTAGGAATTTTGATACTTCCACACTGCAAATAGTTCTCCTTCCTTTGGAAACGTGAATTTATGCCTGCCGATTATTGCTTCATATTTAATGTAACTGTGTTTTAATTTTTTTTTACTTTTATGGCTTTCTGCCAAATAAAGGAATTTGACTGACTGACTGACTGACTGACAAGGACTAGAACCCAGAATTTGACAAGTAGCCATATTATTAAGTATGAACAAACCATGCTTGCAGCTGAAAATATGATTGTGAAGCGCTGTGCTGTTCTAAATCCTGCTACGCTGTTACCTGTACCAGACCATCAAAATGATGATTGTGAGTTTGATTGTCTCGATCTCACTGAACTATGCACCAACCCAAGACCAGCTATACAAGATGAGCCACTACTTGAGTCTGATTTTGTGCTATATGTGGATGACTCATGTTTACAAGACAATGGAGGGAGTTTGAAAGCTGCCCATGCAGCCTGCACAATTTCAGGAGTTGTTGAAGCATCCTGGCTTCAAGGATTACTTTCTGCGCAAGTGGCAATTGATCTTACAAGAGCCTGATGTGTTTCAGACCAACTGAATGCAACAATTTACACCAGTAGCCAGTATGGCTATAGTGTTGTGTGTGACTTCAATCAATCAGTTTTTATAAAGCACAACTACTCACCCATTATGGTCTCAAGGCGCTGGTGGTGGGTCTGGACCTCATTCGAAGAGCCATGTATTGAGGTTCTTCCTCAAGATCCTGTGTGATCGGGTTTGTCTGAGGTGAATGGGAAGGTTGTTCCAGACTTCAGACAGCAGTGGTCCCAGAGTGGGTTTATGACCTCTTCTGAATCCCTCTTATGGAATGGTGGATAAGGGAGGAACTTTTTGAGGCGTATTATTTGCCTGAACAGGTTGCAGTGGTCAAGTGCCTTACACACCATAGTGGGGATGATCACGTAACTTTGGGCAACAGGTATGCTGACAAGGTCGCAAAATAATGTGCTCAGAATATCTGCACCTTTAATGGAGAGTATACAAATGAGGGAATGGATGATACCAATGACAACCTTTTGTTAACAACTGCAGATACAAGGGAAGATGTAAAGTGGCTTCGGGAAGAGGTGTCAGAGGGCGATCAGCAGGGTGAGTCAGAGCAGGTTGTGTCAAGAGAAAGGATGACATTTGAGTTTCAATGGATGGAAGACCTGTATTGCCAAATAGTTTGTTGCCTCCAACGGCTAGGCATTTCCATGCTCTAGCTCATGTTGGTAAATATGCCATGTGCGATTGTTTAGGCAAACATGGTTTAATCCCAAGATCAGATTGATGGCTGAAGTATTATGTCACAGATTTGTTGTGTGCTAGCAGAACAATGTTGGAAAGAGAACTGCAATAACACTGAGTCACATAGAAAGTTCAGGAGGTCCCTTTAACAGTACGCAATTGGACTTTATGGAGATACTTGTGTGTAACGGGCTGAGATATGTCCTGGTGATCGTGCATTTTCTCGTGTTGAGTTGAAGCTTACCCGACAAGAGCGAATGACAGTCTTCCTGTAGCAAAATTGTCAGGAACT
Organism: Pleurodeles waltl; assembly: GCF_031143425.1. NCBI lineage: Eukaryota > Metazoa > Chordata > Amphibia > Caudata > Salamandridae > Pleurodeles > Pleurodeles waltl. The sequence goes on along the minus strand of NC_090446.1, from coordinate 860,421,090 downwards.
TAAAACTGATTTCCAGTTTTAAGTTCCTGACTTCCCTAGAGTGAGACCAAGGGGCTCATTTTAATAATAAGGTCCTGAAATTGTTGTTTGTAGCATTGCAAGTGAAACAGAGACAACATTGCAGCTACAGAACTGAGTCTCCAATCCAGATTAACAAACGTGTGTGCTTCGACATATTTAAAATGAAATGGCCTGATGCTTTGCCCTGTTGGTTGATGAGTCATCACAGTGTACCTGAACGGAAGACAGGACTGTCTCCTCATGAGATAATCATGAGAAGAGCTATGAGAATCCCAGCTATACCTACAAATGCACTTGGGAACATTGCAGATGATATGATCCTTGATTGCTGCAAAGGACTAGCTGACGTGGTGCATTCTGTGTCTCATCAGATTGGAGCAGCCACGTCCCCTCTTCATCAGCAACAGTGCCACAACCTCAGCCATGGTGAGTGGGTCTTGCAGAACAAACACTTGGGGAAAACATGTTTGGAGCCTCGTTTGAAGTACTGGGTTTTTCAGAACCCAGTGGTGCCAGGGAACACACCCTAAGACTTTGAGTCCTTCCTGTTTCAGACTACAGAAACACAGAGTCTTCTTGGTGAAGTCAAAGATCTTGTTTATTGGCTGCAGCCAGTAACAGGTATCCTAGAAGTACAACACAGTGTATATTCTCAGGAGACTGCTCTCCTTGTAAAGCTAACCTTCTCTTTTATACAAAATATTATGCTTTAGGCAAACATCCCTTATTTTACAGTTGACCATTCACATATTTTCACTACAAAGAAATAGCAGGGTTATGATGACAAGCCCATATTTCAGTTTGTCCAGCCCTCAATCAATTACCCGGCAAGGCTCAGTACTTTCATCAGATATCGACGGACCCCAAATATAAACAGGCACCTCCTCCTTGTAAAGCAAGTCATAAAGAAAGAAACAGGGACAGGTGCGTGTAAGATTAGGCATGGTTTGTGTGTGATGAAAGGTTTTATGATGTGTTGTGCCTTGATACTAATCTCATTCGGCCACTGGGAAAGAAACTGGCCGAACAGGTTTGGCTTCAGGCAGTGGAGTCAGCTTGCCCAGGTCACAGAGGAGTCAGCAAAGATGTACGTGTCCTTCAGACTCGTTTTCAGCATTAGTCATTGGCCTATGTGAGGGCAATCACAAAATGGCTGTCGTTTAAATGGAACACGAGGGTTCAGGACGGAAACTCTGATATTCGGGTGATTTCGTCACCCGAATATGAATACAATGCTTGTGCATACTATTCTAATCATTCTCGGTCTGCTGATACCAAAATCGTTGTGATACGACGATGTTTATAACACGGGTCCAGAATTTTCAGTACCACACATTGCCATTGTCCATATCAAGTCATCATGGTAACAATGACAGATGTTAAATGTGGAGGTCTCCCTAACTTGATGCAGGCTTCCATACTCGCAGAGTTGATGTGACAACATCTGTCCCAGAAGTACCTGTGGTGACAGCGAGACAACGGGAGCAAGTTAGTCAAGCTGTCAGGTATCAAAGAGATCCTGAAACAGCACACGCTCGGTCTGAGGGGGGTCTGGAGAGATCAACAGTTGAAGCTGAGATGGAAGAACCTCATCCTGTAGTTGTGAATGAGTCCATTTCAGATTCAGATCCTGACGAAGGACTTAGTGCTTTGAGAAAGTGAGTGGAAGCTGGAGACCACTGGCCCAGAAGGCAAGAAAGAGGGAAACCACATTTATCCAAGGAGTGTGTGCCTCAAACAATCCAAAGGACACTAAGAACTCTGATCTTAGTGAAAGTAAAAATGAATGATTGGCACTGAGGAGATCTTGTACCTTCGACAGGGACTAGAGTGCCCTGTCGAAGGTACTTTTCACCTGAACGGACATACTTTGTTGCAAATGACAGAGAACAAAAGTTTTGGGAAAACACTACCAATTCAGCTGAAACTCCTTGAACTAAACACTGTGCTCACATTCTACTTTGAGTTTTCTGTGCTTTTGAATAGTCTAAGATATTACACACTGGCTGTGATTATTAGTGAATTTGAATGGTGCTTTATGTACAGACTTTATATTGACTTCGTTAGGGAATTAAGAAAAGTACAGAGGCTGAGTCTACAGAAGTATAGAGAGTTGCCCTTTGAGAGAACATGAGCTAAGGAAGACTCACAAAAACGTTTAAAATAACTTCTTGGTACAGCACTTGGATTTTGGTTTGCCTCTTGGCATGAGTGAAACGTAAGCGAACCATTGCTGCTGCTGCATTTTACTGAAACAGGTCTGAATTTAGAGAAATCATAGAACCTTTAAACAATGACACTGGTAGCCATAGATACATACTTACTGGCGTGTTAGTTGTAACAATTATATTAACCTCTTGGGTGCCTTGGACGAGATGATCTCGTCCAAGGCTACAGTTCCCCTGTGCCTTGGACGAGATCATCTCGTCCTAGGCACAGGGGAACTTGGGGGCGCGCTAGCGCGCCCCCCGTGCACCCCCCTCCCCCCCCAGGCGGGGATGGAAGGGGAAGACCTTCCCCTTCCACCCCGGCCCCCCCCCACGGCAATCCGATGACGTCAGCGCGCTGACGTCATCTAGTGTTGCCGGGCGCGCTGGAAGCCATTTGCTTCCAGCGCGTCTACCGAGGAGGACCCAAAAGGTGACTCCTCTTCGTTTTTGGGGGTCGGGGGTGGTGGAAACAGACACGGGGGGAAAGGAAAGGGTTTTTCCTTTCCCCCGGTGCCTGTTTTCATTAGATTCCTGCTCCACGATCGCGGGCAGAGCCCGCGATCGTGGAGCAGGAATCTCCACTAGCCACCAGGGATTTATTTTTTTCAATATTTTGGGGGCGATTATTTTTAGTATTTCGCCCCCCCCTGGGGGCAGATCCGCCGTTTTTTCGGCGAAAACCACTAGACACCAGGGATAGTGTTATTTTGCCATTATTTTGGGGGCGACCCCTTGGGCAAGGGTCGCCCCCCCCCCGGGGGCAATTTTTTTTTGTATTTCGCCCCCCCCTGGGGGCAGATCTGCCGATTTTTCGGCGGATCTGCCCCCAGGGGGGGGCGAAAACCACTAGACACCAGGGAAAATGTATTATATTTATTATTTTGGGGGCGACCCCTTGGGCAAGGGTCGCCCTCCCCCGGGGGCATTTTTTTATTGTATTTCGCCCCCCCCTGGGGGCAGATCTGCCGATTTTTCGGCGGATCTGCCCCCAGGGGGGGGCGAAAACCACTAGACACCAGGGATATAGTATTTTATGTTTATTTTGGGGACGACCCCCTTGGGCAAGGGTCGCCCCACCCCGGGGGCAATTTTTTTTTGTATTTCGCCCCCCCCCTGGGGCAGATCCGCCGAATTTTCGGCGGATCTGCCCCCGGGGGGGGGCGAAAACCACTAGACACCAGGGATTTTATATTTTGTGTATATTTTGGGGGCGACCCCTTGGGCCAGGGTGGCCCCCCCGGGGAATTTTTATTTGTATTTAGCCCCCCCCCCCTGGGGGGCAGATCCTCTGATTTTTTGGCGAGGGGGGTTGAAAACCACTAGACACCAGGGATTTATTTTTATTGTAAAGTTTTTTTTGGGGGGCGACCCTTTGGGCAAGGGGCGTCCCACTGGGGGACACATTTTTTAGTATTTGCCCCCCCCTACCCCCCGGGGGCAGATTGCCAATTTTTGGGCTGATCTGCCGCTGGGGGGGGGGGGCGGGGGGGCAAAATCCACTAGACACCAGGGATTTTGTTTTTGTTGTATATTTTGAGGGCAACCCCTTGGGCAAGGGTCTCTCCCCTGGGGAGTTTTTTTTTTCTGTTTCGGCCCCCCGATGGCAGACCAGTCATTTTTTGGACGATCTGGCCCCGGGGGGGTGGAAGCACACTAGGCGCCAGGGATTGTGTGGTGTGTGTGTAATTTTGTAGGCCCATCTGCCCCCAAGGAGGGCAGAAACCACCAATACGGCAGGGATTTTTTTGTTTTGTGCTGGGGGTGCCCCCTTTGGGAAGGGTTGCCCCCTAAAAGGGGGCACAGAGGTGTTGCCCATTTCGGCTAATTTTTAGGGGCAGGATCCACTTAGGTACCAGGGACAACTTCTAAGTTCTTGGTGGTGGGGTGTTTGTCAACAGGCAAAGTATTTGTATTTGTGATTATAACAATTTATTTCTTCTTTTTCTTCTAGTTCAACGCTTTTGCTTCCTTTGCTGTGGATCTTAGCGGTTTTGGCAGTAGTTGTCCAGTGGTTTGCATAGCTGCATGTTTTAGGTAAGTGAAAGCAATTTACTCCTAAGGAGTATTGTTGACATGCATGAATGACATGTTTGTAGGTGGTGTACTAAATGCAGTATTGTGTGTTTGACATTGTCCTTAGATTTGAGCACAGTGATGTTTGTGTTGTCATATGTCTAATTTGCTTTTTTCTTTTTTCTTTTTAGTGGGATATCATTGGTGATTGCTGTGTCTGTGCAGAGTAGTTGCTTGGTGAGTAGCTATTTCAGGCAACTGAGTGGTATAGTTTTTTGTAGTACATAACTCTTTGTGATAAAGCTACACTTTGTTTATTACTTATTTTAGTGCTAGTTGTTGTTGGCAATCCATTTGTTGTTAGGATCATGGCTAGCCGCAAAGTGACCGCTCAGCAGGTTGTTCGCATGCTCTTTGAGTCGTCTTCAGACCAAGATTACGACACTGACTGCATCTGAGGCAGAGGAGGAAGCAGGAGATTCTGGAAGTGAGTTTTCTGTCCAAGAGTATTCTTCTGATGAGGAAGCTACTCTCAGTGCAGATGAAGGGCCTGAGTTAGAGGAGGACATTGATGTGCCAAGAGTGCAGCAGCCTGGGGCTGAAGGGTTTCCCATTAGAAGACCTGACACCTGGATTGCCCCAAACATGGAGCAGCCACAGTTACCTGCATTTACTAGTCTCCCAGGGTGTAGAGTTAATACGGAAAACTTTCTGCCTGTCCATTTCTTTCACTTGTTTATGGACGATGTATTTTTGGAAGAGATTGTGGAGCAGACAAATGTGTATGCAGAGCAATATTTGCGGGACAACGCTGCCAGACTTAAGCCTCAGTCTAGAGCTACTCATTGGGTTCCCACATATCTGGAAGAGATGAAAAGGTTTTTAGGTTTGTCTTTTTTGATGTGGTTGATCAGGAAGCCGTCACTGGCTTCTTATTGGTCTACTAGTCCCTTGATGGCAACTGCTATATTTCCTGCAACTATGACACGTAATCGGTATTTGCTTCTTCTTCGTATGCTGCATTTTGTAGACAATGCTTTAGCCTTGCCACGAGATCACCCTGATTGTGACCGCCTTTTTAAGATTAGGCCTGTCCTTGATCATTTTGTGGATCGGTTTTCAGAGGTCTATGTTCCAGGCAAAGAGATAAGTGTGGACGAGTCTTTGGTCCTTTTCAAGGGGCGTTTAGTTTTTAAGCAGTACATCCCTAGTAAGAGGGCACGGTATGGGATTAAATTGTATCTGCTGTCAGAAAGCAGCACAGGATATGTTTATAATTTCCGGGTCTGCACTGGTAGGGATTCCAGTATTGACCCTCCTGGTTGTCCGGCCACTTTTGGAGTTAGCGAAAAAATTGTGTGGGAACTTGCTAGACGGCTGTTTAACAAAGGTCACCATTTGTACGTAGATAATTTCTACACTGGAGTGCAGTTGTTCAAGGAGTTGTTTAGGGTGGACACTGTTGCTTGTGGCACAATCCGTTCTAACCGCAAAGGCTATCCAAGGGAGCTTGTCTGTAAAAAACTTGAGAGGGGACAGTGCAGTGCCTTGCGGAATAATGAGCTGTTAGCTATGAAATTTTCAGACAGGAGGGATGTGTCCATGCTATCGACCATCCATGATGAGAGTACTTCCCCTGTGGCTGTTTGGGGTCAGGTTGCGGAAGTGCGCAAACCTGCGTGCATTTTGGACTACAATAGGCACATGGGTGGTGTTGATAGAGTAGATCAGAGGTTGGAACCTTACACTGCTCTTCGTAAGTCGTATGTGTGGTATAAAAAGTTGGCCCTACATTTATTTCATTTGGCAACTTTTAATGCCTTTATTGTATACAAGGATTGTTCACCTGAGTCAAGGATGACTTTTGTTAAATTTCAGGAGTCGGTGATAGAAAGCCTTATTGTGGTGGAACCGGCAAGAGTTCCTAGAGTAGAAGTGGTGGAGGATGTGGCTAGATTGAAAGATCGGCACTTTCCAGATCACATTCCTCCCACTCCCAAAAAAGACATGCCCACAAAGAAATGTAGAGTATGTGCCCGGAGATCAATCCGGAGGGAGAGCCGGATGTACTGCCCCGAATGCCCTTCAAAGCCTGGGCTGTGTGTGCCCAGCTGTTTTAGAAGTTACCACACAAGGAAAAACTTTTGGGAAATACCGTGAGCGTAAGCTGTCTGTTTTATATTTTCATATGTTTCACGGTTGGCATCTGTCGTGTATTTAGTTTGAGGTTTTGTGTTTGTAGTTTTGTGCCTATTTTATAATTAGTAGTTTATTTGTTGTTTATAAATAAAAAAAAGTGATTGCGGTGTGCGTGGGGTGGCGCTTGGCTGGCGGTGTGCGTGGGGTGGCGCTTGGCTGGCGGTGTGCGTGGGGTGGAGCTTGGCTGGCGGTGCCAGCCAAACGGCAGTCCACACTCCCATCAGCTGGTGTGATTCTTGTATCAGGCATGTGGCGTATGTAAGTGATGGGCCCTTGAGTGTCGCGGTCTGTCGATGTGAGTGTTGTAATGTGCTGGGCCCGTGGCTGGCGGTGTGAATGGTCTTGTGCGTGTCATGTATGAAAGGTGTGTGAATGGACTGTAAAGCGGTTGGTGCCTTGTCGCGGCTTTACAGCTCACGAACTGTGAGTCATTGGTTCACTTTTTTGCCTTTCAGTTATTAGCAGTGCATTTCATTTTTGTGAAATCTCTTGTTAATAAAATTTGATCCACTGAACCATCACTCACCCTCGTGCCAAATCCAACCAGTATGTGTTGTAAAAAATGACAAAACCTGCTCCGCTGTAATCAGGCGTCGCAGCACACCTGTGACACGCTAGGTGCCTCGGGTGGGACCCCGATGATGAAGCATGCCACCAACTTGGTTGGTGGGTGAGGGGTCTTCTTCACATAACCTAAGTGTTTCTTTTCACTATTTTAGTGTTTGGCACATTACGGACGTATGTGCACACATCAAAATGATATATTGCAAAAATACCTATCCCTTCTATCTCTTCAGGTTTTGGGCCTTATTCTGTTGCAGGCACCTGGCCCACCCACACAAGTGAGGTATCATTTTTATCGGGAGACTTGGGGGAATGCTGGGTGGAAGGAAATTTGTGGCTCCTCTCAGATTCCAGAACTTTCTGCCACAGAAATGAGAGGAAAAAGTGTTTTTTTGGCCAAATTTTGAGGTTTGCAAAGGATTCTGGGTAACAGAACCTGGTCCGAGCCCCGCAAGTCACCCCTCCTTGGATTCCCCTAGGTCTCTAGTTTTCAGAAATGCACAGGTTTGGTAGGTTTCCCTAGGTGCCCGCTGAGCTACAGGCCAAAATCCACAGGTAGGCACTGTTTTCTTCCAAAATTTAGGTTGTGTCCACGTTGCGCTTTGGGGCGTTTCCTGTCGCGGGCGCTAGGCCTACCCACGCAAGTGAGGTATCATTTTTATCGGGAGACGTGGGGGAACGCTGGGTGGAAGGAAATTTGTGGCTCCTTTCAGATTCCAGAACTTTCTGCCAAAGAAATCTGAGGAACATGTGTTTTTTTAGCCAAATTTTGAGGTTTGCAAAGGATTCTGGGTAACAGAACCTGGTCCGAGCCCCGCAAGTCACCCCTCCTTGGATTCCCCTAGGTCTCTAGTTTTCAGAAATGCACAGGTTTGGTAGGTTTCCCTAGGTGGCGGCTGAGCTAGAGGCCAAAATCTACAGGTAGTCACTTTGCTAAAAACAGCTCTGTTTTCTGTGATATGTCCACGTTGTGTTTTGGGGCATATCCTGTCGCGGGCGCTAGGCCTACCCACACAAGTGAGGTATCATTTTTATCGGGAGACTTGGGGGAACATAGAATAGCAAAACAAGTGTTATTGCCCCTTGTCTTTCTCTACATTTATTCCTTCCAAATATAGGGGTGTGTGTAAAAAAGACATCTATTTGAGAAATTCCATGTAATTCACGTGCTACTATGGTCACCCCGGAATTCAGAGATGTGCAAATAACCACTGCTCCTCAACACCTTATCTTGTGCCCTTTTTGGAAATGCAAAGGTTTTCTTGATAGCTATTTTTTACTCCTTATATTTCAGCAAATGAATTACTGTATACCCGGTATAGAATGAAAACGCACTGCAGGGTGCAGCTCATTTATTGGCTCTGGGTTCCTCGGGTTCTTGATGAACCTACAAACCCTATATATCCCCGCAACCAGAGGAGTCCAGCAGACGTAACGGTATATTGCTTTCGATAATCTGACATTGCAGGGAAAAGTTACAGAGTAAAAAGTAGAGAAAAATTGATGATTCTTTACCTCAATTTCAATATTTTTCTTTTTCAGCTGTTATTTTCTGTAGGAAACCCTTGTAGGATCTACACAAATGACCCCTTGCTGAATTCAGAATTTTGTCTACTTTTCAGAAATGTTTAGGTTTCTGGGATCCAGCATTGGTTTCATGACCATTCCTGTCACTGACTGGAAGGAGGCTAAAAGCACAAAAAATTGCACAAATGGGGTATGCCCCAGTAAAATGCCAAAATTGTGTTGAAAAATTGGGTTTTCTGATTCAAGTCTGCCTGTTCCTGAAAGCTGGGAAGCTGCTGAGTTTAGCACCGCAGACCCTTTGTTGATGCCATTTTCAGGGGAAAAACCACAAGCCTTCTTCTGCAGCCCCTTTTTCCAATTTTTTTGAAAAAAACGAAATTTTCACTGTATTTTGGCCAATTTCTTGGCCTCCTTCAGGGGAACCCACAAAGTCTGGGTACCTTTAGAATCCCTAGGATGTTGGAAAAAAAGGACGCAAATTTGGCTTGGTTAGCTTATGTGGACAAAAAGTTATGAGGGCCTAAGCGCGAACTGCCCCAAATAGGCAAAAAAAGGCCTGGCACAGGAGGGGGAAAAGGCCTGGCAGCGAAGGGGTTAATATTCGCTTAGCCTATATGATTGAACTTACCTACACAGTCTAGTATAGAAGGCTTTAGTTCTACAAGTGCCCCAAATATCCTGTTTCCTACTGATAGAGTGCACTCACTAAATGAGAAAGATTTGCAAGTAGACACCTGTGGAGGAGATCTTTCATCAAATTACTTTGAGTATAATAACACTATGGATTCAAGGGATAGCTATGTTTGCACACAATTACCTGCTTCAGTTTCACAAAACTTCACCTATTATCACATTCATTTGACCTATAGAATTTCCTATAGTCTTTTATTGAGTATATTTTATAGACAGGGTAACTGTCAGAGGATAAACTGCCAACAAGTACAGCAAATTCCTTATAGAATGTGAATACTGAGATGTTAGTGATAAGATCTATGGTTATGCTGAACTCACTTGCGTTAGACCTTCTTCTCACAAAAGAGGGTGGAGTCTGCCAGATGCTAAAAGTACAGCAATGCTGTACGTACATCCAAGACCAAAGTAAGGATTTAGAGAAATACATTCATAACATTACTGACTTGAGGAAGGGTTTGGAAGGGTTAGGAGCAACAGGTGCATGGGAAGCTATTGGAGATGAGTTTGCTGCTGTAGGCAAGTGGTTTGGAAACTTAGGAAGTTGAATTGTGGGTTTTGTTCTGAAACTGTTATTGGTTATTGCCATTTATGCAATCATTTTAGTTGTGAGTTATAGACTTTTTCAGAGGATGAAAGCTAAACAGACAGTAAAAAGAAAGACAGCAGATGTGGAGCTGGAAGAGAATCAGTGTAAATATTATGATGACGTGAAGTGTCTGGAGAAGTCTAGATGGAAACTGATGAAAGCTACAAGGTTTTAGTCAGTCTTATTTATCATGACTTTCATGACTTAATTCATCATAAGAGGGGCGATTGGTAATACATAATTTTGGTTGTACCAGCATGCGTTACAGGAGTGACATAATAATGTAATCAACAATATATATATTGTGTGCCTTACCATTACTAATGTAAAGTGGAGTATCTAAATAGTATTACTGAAGGTGCATGCACAAAAGAGTTTTAGAAGTTCATATATCTGTGTGTCTAATCTTTGATTTTAGCATGGTGAATTGTAGTGCTATTGCAGGTTTATTATATCCATGTACTCTGATTATGGTATGATGATGAAACTAAAAAGCATATAATCACATTTCATTTATGATTATGTTTCATTTATAATTGAAAGATGCACTGCAGAGCCTTCAACGTGGAGTTTTGCCTACACTGGGATATTCTTACTTTGTAGATGTGTCTGTGCGAGTCTACAGTTAAAGAAAGGCATATTGTAATTGTAATTGTATTTGTAAAGCGTGATCCGGCCGTAGCATCGAAGTGCTAAGCCGAAAGAAGTGCAGTGAGTAGAAAAGAAAATTAATGAGTAGCAGCAGCTTATTAGGAGATGGTTATAATTTGAGATAAAAGAGGCAAGTTTTTAGCTGTTTTCAAAAAGACATGAAAGTTTCCTCTTTCCGGATACGGAGCGGGAGAGTGTTCCATAGTTTAGCTGTGTTGAAAATAGTGGTGCATGGGAGGATACTTTGGCAAGGACAAGGAAAGCTAACAAATTCAAAAGAAAAGAGCCCTGTTTGTGTATCAGACACAAAGGAGCCCTCAAGGTCATCCTGATGTTCAATTTGTGGGGTAAGAATTTGAGGGGAGTTGCCAATTTCAACTGTGCAAGCAAGGTGGGAAACTACTGGCATGGATAACAAAGCTTTTGCAAAGGTTCTGTACATTTAATTGGTATTCACCTAGTTAGACGAGGGCAGATTCCCTTGAGACTTGGAGGAGTACAGACCTTTCTACTCATTATTCCTTTGTGTGGATTTATGCTATGCATCACCTATCAGAACTTTCTACTGGGGTTTCTGGTCTGATGACACTTTCCTATAATTTCTGAGACTTAATTAGGCTTGCCTTTAGTTTAGTTTAGGGTACTTAGATTAACTTAGATTCTGTAATGATTAGGCAAAAAGACCCTGAGTTATATACGGATCATCAGATTGTTTCTCATTTTTTGTATTGCTTCAATGGAAATGTTCCTATGCCTTATGCTTACACAATTTAACATCATTCGATGCTTTACTTTATCTTTGGTGATTTTGTACTTATATGGCATGTTCTTGAGATTCATATACATTAGATTGGCTCTTAATTTGAAAAAAACTTTTGAACTTTACCCTCTGCCTCGTAGATGTAATGGATGACCAAATATGTCACATTGTTTATAAATCTGAAAAAGTTGATTTTAACTCTCCTTTATTTGTCAAGCATCCTAAAATTGTCTACCAGAAGAAGAGAAATAAATGTATGCTCCCCAACTGTCATCACTTCATAAGGACAGAAGTGAAGTCTGCCCATCTATATGTTAGTGTAAGGAGAGTTCTGAAAGGGGGAAGGCCTTTGTTGTCCAGGTCCATGCTAGCCAGGCTGGCTGTGAACCCAGTGGGAGAGGAAATACCCCCAGAATCAGTTTAGAACAGATACATGGGAGGGTACTGCTCATTTCCCTGGCCAATCTTTTGGGTGAACACAAGGGCTCTGCACAAGGGAGGACGGATTACCTCATTTTGGATCTTAGCCGTGAGGTGCACAGTGGGATTTATTTTGGTAGGACAGACTGGAACTGCTGAATAAGTGAGTAAGGTTACCCCTGTGAACATTTACCCCACTACTTAGGGAGGGGCTAGGAGTCACCGCGAGTGGGTGGCAAGTGCAAACTTTAAACATGGCACCCAAAGAACCATCCTCACTACACTTTTATCATGATTGCACAATATAGTGGTGTTAATCGTTGTTGAGTTACAGGTAATAACACGTACAAATGGTGTTTGATGAAGAGCTAGATATAAGGATGTTCTGGTTTGTAGGAAAGCAGACATGCATGTCTGTGAACATCACAACTAAAACTAAGCCAACTTGAATCTCACGGGAAAGTGAGATTTCAGATACAGTGGCTATCATTGATTTACTTTGTAGAAAAAGAGTGAAGTCAGCATCTTTTTGCTTCCCAAAGGTTTGTGTTTACCATCATCTGAGGATCAACATGGAATCAGTGGCTTGTGGTAAGAGTGTCGGATTGGAACTTTTGACTACCTGCTTTTTGTAGTATCATGTAACTCAGATTATTTTCACCATCATTACCTATCTCAATGCCTTGTAAGTATTCTGTACACATACTATTCTCTATCATGTTTTTTTTTTAACATTCTTATTTCATGCTTTGCTCTTCTCTTGTTTCATTGTTGACATTGCCCATATCATTATTATTTAGGCCTTGGAGTAAATTTAATAACCCCAGAGTAATCAAAGTCATTTTGTTAATTCTGCATTACTCTTTGATGAGGAATTACTGATAAAAATAAATTAGATTACGCCCGCTCACATAATTGAATGTACATTTGGAGGGAAAATACTTCTGCAAGAGCACAATTTAGTTTTAGCAAGTGGCTGCTTCTGCTGCTGTTTATGTTCTCTTATAATTAGTGCTATTTTCTTAGCTCAAAATGCACCCTAGAATCCAATTTGGATGGGAGCTGCACTTAGAAACTAGCACTAAATACAGACTGTAAGTTGGGGAACTGTGCCAAGTGCACTTTTAGCAATGGTTAGCAGCTTCTTGCACTGCTACTCGTGTTCTGTTACATTTAGAGCTATTTTATAGTTCAAAATACATTCTGGCTTCCATTTTGGACATATGGTGGCATTTTTGTGCAAACGAAAATAGGTCTAAATGCAGAATTAGTCTTCCAGTGTAATTCTGTGTAATCTTTTGTAATTGTTTGGTAATTCTTTATGTATGATTACATGTAATTGGGCAAGTTTCGCTTACCCCTATCAATTTTCCCTGGATTTAGAACACTGGAACTCATTTTGAATGTATGAGCATTGAATTTTATAATAAAGTCTATTAGACTCTCATGTACGTACTGCCTCCACAAGCATTTTCATGATAACAAATATATTTTCAGTAAGAAAGATGTATTACGTTTGGATAAGAAAGGGCTGAGTTCGACAATGTGTTACTTGAGGTAACTGAGTAAAAGGATTACATTTGACTTGAATGTTACAAGGTTCTTTTTCTGACATGGACTTCCATAAGAAGATTCTGAAGGAAGTGTGGTGAGATCAAAGTGTCTCTGTCGAGCTTTATGGAACTCCTGCAGACAGGTAATAGAAATGTGGGAACTTTCTGGACCTGCGGAAGATTAGGAGAGGGCTGGACCCCATTTAATTTCTCAAGAATAGGTTTAGCTTTAGAATAGAGAGGTACTGATATCACTAACCTAGAGGCTTGGCTTTGGATTGTTTCAAGTCTTTGTATCAAGTTTGGACATGCCAAGAAAAAGTGAAGTCCAGTTATCCAATCTGGAGCCTGTTATAGTGGCTACAGCTGTTCTTCTAAAAGAGGAAGATTTGACCTGAGCATGTGTTAGAGAGTACAGGAGACGACAACCAGAGAGATCTGGGAGCCCATTTTGAGTGTTGAGCATATTCTAATTACAAATCTTTTAACACTGGATCTTGGTGATGAATAAGGAACGTTGAGTAGTTGCCAAGAATGCAGGAGACCAATCAGAAGGGTCCCTTCCTATCACTAATAACTCTGTTTTTTCATATTTATTTTCAGACAATTATTATCCATCCAGCTTCTCACCTTAGAAAGACAATACTTTGGAATATAATGTTTAGCTTGGTTTCTTCAAGACAAAATATAAATTGGGTGTTGTGGCAGGTCGAACAGTATGAAGACCACTGAAGCGTTGTTTTGTTAGTGGTAAGTGGTTTATTTTTTTACTTATACGGGAAATAATGGGGTTTTAACAAAACAACAAGGGCGATTGTCTTTCTCCTTCGTTCTGTTCTTCTTTCGTATCTTTTCTCAGATTGATGATTTTATGTTCGAACTTCTGGTCTTACAGGTGACCCATCTGCCTTGCTCGCTCGTAGGAATCCAGGGAGGTACCGGAAACAGAAGGTAAGTATTGGTTTATAATTGGGGTTCTCCTCCCTCTATTATCTCTGGACTGGGGAAATCGGTAAACACAAAAGGAGGGGTTGGTGCCGGTGAGGTGTTTTAGGGAATGGTGTGACCACATCTATTCTTTAGTGAAGAAATAAGTGTCACTGAGGTGATAATTGTAGTGCCCTTCTTTCTACCTCCCTTTCCAACCCTCCTCTATGACCCCTCCCCAGTCCCCTTTTCTCTTATTTCCTTTCTTTTTGTCCAAAAGGACCGTACCTTGTTTAGCCACGACCCTCCAGGGTCGTGCCTGGCGTTGTAGTGGTCCTCCTGATGGTCCCCTTTCTCCAGGCTCTGGTGCTCTTCTTCTCTCTCTCCCTCCTCCTGCTCTTCGTCTGCTTCACACTTCCTGTTCCTCCGCTCCTCCTCGCGTTCCTCTTCTCTCCCGGTCTCTGTCTCCGTGTTCTGTCCTCTCTCCCTTCTCCGCAGCGCGTCTCTCCTTTTACTCTCCCCAGCCCGGGAAACTAACCTCGTTTCCCGGGCAACGCCGTCCCGCCTGCCTCGCTCGCGCCGCGTCTCCCCAGCAACGGGAAGACGCGGAAATAACGTATCGGCCTCGTCCGATACGTCATCTGAGTTGCTCGTAGCCGGGAGCACCCGGCTACAGGTGTCTTCTGTTTAGGTCCACAATTTGTGTGAAAAGTATCTGAATAGGTTTGCAAGGTTTAAAATGCGGCTGATAGCTCAATGAAAACCCTTGGTCCTAGATTTACAAAACGGTCTTGCAACGCAGCGTAGCAGCCAAAAAGGCTGTGCTGCATTGTGTGACAGGGAGGGAGCAGGAAAGCACCATATCTACAGAGATATTTCTCTCTTCTCCCCTCTCCCTAGCACTGGCACCGATTTTAGTTGCAGTGCGCCACACACACACACCGTTGCACCACAGGGCACGGATGTGTGCATAAGTCTAGTACCCTTCCAGTACAAAATACTATGCTTACATACACAAAACATCTTGTCCTACTTTGTATGTGTGCTTCACAGTGCCGCATGCATGCAAAGTTGGAAAAGAAAGGAGAAATGTTAATGCTTTTTTTCAAATTATGTTAACTTTTGGAGCTAAACACTGTCTACTATTGTTTGTAGATAGTGTTTTGCATCAAAAGGCATGGGTGGTTGCATGGGAACGCCCATGTACCACCCATGTAACTCTCCCATGGCGCTAAGTAACGCAAAGCGGTGCTTTGCGCCTCTTTGCATTATTTTTAGTTTTGCACTGGAAAGTAAATTAGGAAAAAACATTTTGTGCTGGTTAGCGTCACTTTTGTGATGCTAACCCTGTGTAAAATGTTGTAAATCTCACCCCTCATTGCTGCAGTTGGCTGCCATGCAAAGGTCAACCAGGATGATGCAACAGCAGATTTGGTACTTGTGCATGATCACGTACATGACGTTCAAGAATTTTTGCTGTAGTTCAAAGAATAGTAATGGTAGATAATTGGGCAGCAACACGTAATTTAGGTTCTACTCTTTCTGAAGGAATTTCGGTGTAAATGATTGAGGAGCCAACTTTGAGTCATCAAAAAGTTTATCATTAGTTTTAACTTTTCTTTTTGTTTATTTTTGGCAGCAACTGCACCATTAGTGTAAACTTTCTTACAGGTGTCCTTAATCACTCTGTTATAGGAAATTAATTTATTTATTTATTTTTATAAAAGTATTTAAGTTCAGGAGAATGGTAATCACCCATTACGTTCAGCTTGTCTGACCTCAAGTTTTAGCTTGTGTAGTGTTGTGATAAACCATGGCGAAGATTTAGATTTGACTTTTAGTTTTTATTTGGAAATTGGTGCTTTTGTATCTACAAAGTTGTCCAATTAATATATTCAAAGTAACTGGAGGTGGGATACTCATGTACTGAAGGGGAGGAAAGGCTTCTATCAAAAGATTTCGACAGAGGACATGCCCTTTGGTTCAGGAAATATTCTAGCTTCTGTGCAAGTTTTAGTTGAAAAAATTGCCCAAGCGAGTGGAGTAAGCAATACAGAATAAATTTGTTTTGGAGGATCCTATGGCGCATCTAAGGTGTCAGGTGTGAGTGTTTGCGTTAATGAATTGCTCTTGCCCACAATCACTGCTGGTAGTCAGTAGCTCGAGTGTAGTTGCATTATCTGTTTTTTTCCAGGTGCTGACTAATATCTCCTGGTATGCGGCATCGTTTTTTTTTTTATATGAGGCAAGGGCTGAAACAAGATCAATAAATATGTACATGAAAGTAGTTGGAGGGTGAGAAATAGCATTAGCGAAATTGTGGGTTTAGAAGAGATTGTAAGAGAAGTTTGGAAATTGGACTTTCTTGCCTCTTCTCCGTCTCTGTAAAGTCGGAGACTCCTTTGTTGAAATCTTCTTATTTATTTAAGTTATAAAACATTAAAGGCTTGACAAAACGAGCGTGGTAATTAAGTGCGTCTTCCGTTACTTCATCTCCCTCTCTCAACCACCCGAATCCGAATTCTACACACGTAATTACACACGCGCTAACATAACATTCTAAATACTTAAACACGCGCTAAAACACTGTCTAAATAAACGCTAATACAAACTAATAAACCTACATATCATTTATCAACATAACACATCTCCTCCCTTTTAAACAATTAAAAAAAAATAATGGGAAGAAAACAAAAAAAAAAAAAACTGAAAAAAAAATTCAATAAAGAAGCATAACATAATATTACACAATATAATCATTTAACCATTTTGGTTTAGATACAATTCTTTTGCCAATACGAGTTGTCTCTACATTCTCACTGTCAACATTTGAAGAACTGCTACTATTTTAAAATTCCGAATACTCTTCCATATCCCTTGTAATACATTCTGAACCCTCTTCTGAGACTCCTTCCTCCACATTTTGCCCCAGACTCCTTCTATGCACATCATTCCCAAAATTGTTACTCATACACGACTCCTTTTCCAAATTATCACTCAATTGATTTTCCTTCCTTACTCCAACCTCGTTATCCTTCCTTACTCCAACCTCGTCTAGAGAATCGCTCACACCCACTGTTTTATCAGGTTGACCCCTAAATATCGCAATTCTTTTAAGGTTCCATACCTTTCCATCACTAAGAAGGACCGCATTACGTAAAACTTTGCTTACTTGAATTGGCTCAGAGTATTGACTCTCACCCTTCTTAACTCTCCACGGTTTCTTTACTTTAACCCAACTGCCTTCCTGAACTTCCACATTTTTTTTTTAACTTCTACTCTTGTCAAAAGTATGTTTATAAGCCATATGTTTCCTCATGATGTGCTCTCTCACTTTCTTAAAAGGCACTTTGCACTCATCAATTTCTAACAACCACTCAGGATTGCATTTGGTCCTTGGTACTCTGCCTCTCATTAACTCGAAAGGAGACAAACCCAAAGCTTCATGATAACCAGTCCTATAAGACCACAACGTTTTATAAATATGAACTGTCCAATCGTCCCCCTTTTTACATGCAATCTGTACAGCATTTTTCATAACCCTATTGAATCTTTCGATCATTCCGTTTCCACTTGGGTTGTATAAAGATGTAGTTCTATGTTTAATTCCTATTCTTCCAAAATATTCCTTCACCAAAGCAGACGTAAATTGCACTCCATTATCACTAATAATCTGCACAGGTAAACCTTCTTCAACAAAAGTACTGTCTATAAATGTTAAAACCTCCGAAGAGTCCACCTTGTCCACAATTTTCACCACCGGCCATCTTGAAAACATGTCAATCATGGCAATAATATACCTTCCAGGATTCCCAATTGGACCCATAATGTCAATCGCAACAGTGTGCCAAGGCTTACACGGAATGATAGGTTCGCACATTTTTGGTTTTAAAGTATTCAAAATCTTATCTGAATTGGCACAAATAACACAATCCCTCACAACCCTTTCAGCTTGAACATCAATTCCAGGCCACCAATACCATCTCTTCACCCTTTGTTTTGTTTGAACTATTCCACAGTGATTTTCATGACATAACTTTAAAATCGTATTCCTAAGTGCTTTCGGTGGATAGCTTTATCCCCTCTAAAAATACTCCCTTGAACATATGAAAGCTCACATCTCACCTCCCAAAACTGTTTAAGCACTTTCGAAATATTGGACTTGTTTGGCCATCCCTTCATCACACACTCCAACAATGATTGTAAATCCTTATCTTTAGAATATTCTTCCTTCCACACTTCCCCCTTTATGCTTATACCATCTTCATCATGAATCAAAGCCACTTGTATCTCCTCTCCTTCACCGACATCACACTCTAAGATCTCTGTAGGCATTCTAGATAAGTAATCTGCCAACACATTACTTTTTCCAGGCACATACTCGATCACATAAATAAAATCTTGTAAACGCATAGACATCCTAGCAATCCTTGCTGTTGCTTTACACATTCCTTCAGTAGTCAATAATTTCACAAGCGGTTTATGATTAGTACGTAACACACACTCCTTTCCCCACACAAACGGTCTATAATGTTCCAAAGCCCAGACACATGCCAGTGTTTCCTTCTCTATCACCGAAATTTTTTCTTCATTTGGTGATAATGCACGAGAAGCATAAGCAATTATAACTTCCTTTCCAGTAATATCGATTTGTGTGAGCACCCCACCTAATCCTTTATTGCTGGCATCCACAGTTACTACATTCTTCCTTTCAGGATCAAAACTACTCAAAATAGGTGCACGCGCAATTTCTTTTTTCACATTATTAAACTCCATTTCACACTCACATGTCCAAATGAATTTAACATGGTTTTTCAACAATTGTCTGATATTGTACACCATGCTAGAGAATCCCTTCACAAATTTCGCATAAAACTCTACCATTCCTAAAAATGACCTAATATCCTCTTTGCACGTGGGATGAGGAGAATTAAGAATGGCATCCACCAACTTGGGCTTCATGGTTACACCATTCCCACATAACACATGTCCTAAATAAGTTACAGATTGTACCCCAAATTTACACTTTGAGTGTTCCACAGTTAATCCCTTTTTCTTCAAGGTGCCTAATACCTCCTTCAACACAGTATCATGCTCCTTCCGATCCTTGCCAAACAATAAAATATCATCTTGAAAACACCTCACATTAGAATGCTTTCCAAAAATCTGATGCATAATCCTTTGGAAAATGGCAGCTGCAGAAGCCAACCCGAACGGTAATCTTTTATATTGGAAACATCCTACAGGAGTAATAAATGCAGTATATTTCTTACTCGCTTCACTTAGCTTAATCTGATGATATGCTGCAGATAAATCTATAGTGGAAAACCATTTTGCCCCCTTAATTAAAGTCAACATCTCTGAAATTTTAGGCAAAGGAAACTTATCCACTACAATGTTTCTGTTCAAATGGCGCAAATCTATACATAAACAAATTTTTCCATTCGCGCGCTTAACCACTACTATAGGAGAAATCCATTTGGCAGATTCAATTGGTTCAATGATTTCAGCTTCAACCAATTTATCTAATTCTCTCTCCACTTCTCTCCTTACCAAAATGGGAATATTCCTTACTTTATGTATCTTTGGATTGGCATCGGTTTTGAGAACAATACAGTGTTCAAAACCCTCCAAAACGCCAATTTTTCCACTAAAAACTTTTGGAAAATTCTTGAACATTTCATTTGCAATACTCTCTCCCTCATCCACAACCATGACTGGTTCTGGACTATTCGGATCAAGAGTTATATGTAAATCACCCTGATCTTTCCAACCTAAAACCGAAGGTCCCTTCTTTGCCACATATAACTTTCCCACAGATTTCCTGTTTTTAAAAACAAATGTAAGTTCCCTAAAGCCCAACAACTCTATTTTCTCTCCCGAAAATCCTTCCGGGCTAACATCTGCTTTTTGTAGATTACTACCAATTCTCCCAACAAATTTCGACTTCCATACACCCTCATTAATGATGGTAAAAGGAGAACCTGAGTCAACATAAACTTGAATTTCAACTCCCCCAATGTGCATTAGACATACTGGTTTCTTCTTATTACCAACTGATTCTTCCTGAACATTGAATACGTACATTTGATCTTTACCTAAATACTTGCTGTCCTGTTTAATTTTATTCACTTTACTCTCATCCTCACTAGAATTATCACACATTTCATCCACATACTTCACATTAGTATTCTTCTTTTTCTTTTTACACACCTTTGCAAAATGCCCAATAACTCCACACGCCGCACACTTCTGCTTTAATGCTGGACAATACTTGTGAAAAGCTAAATGAGAAGTACTATCACAACTGTAACATCTTTGACCATTATACCTAAACGCTTGCTGGTTCTTCTCATTTTCATTCCTACTTCTACCTGTCCCTTTATATTTTACTTTGTTCACTGCATCATCCTTAATGTCCGTGTACTCTGTCTTAACTGCTTTCGCACTACGACTTGACAACTCTGCTTTTCTTACAATAGCTAAAATATCATCCAATTCAGCATCCCCATTTATCCACAATCTTTCCTGAATCGCTGGCTCACGGATATGCATTACTACTTGGTCCCTAATTAATTGATTTTGCAAATGATCAAATTTACAATCATTAGCCAAAACTCTAAGCGCAGCTACATACTCATCCACAGTCTCACTACATTCTTGTTTCCTTTGAAAAAATGTGTATCTTAGAATGCCTATACACACTTTAGGTGCGAAATAATTATCAAATTCTTTCAACACGTTCTCAAATACATTAGAGTCCTCGCTGTTGCTAATTTTCGTCATAGACTCAAACACTTTCAGTCCTTCTGGTCCAACAGAATGTAGAAAAAAAAAATTCTTCCTTTCCGAACTCATTCTTCCTTCCTCGTCGATTGTCTCCAAAAAGTTTAAGAAGTATGATTTCTATTCCGTCCATTTCATACAAGGACTTGCTCCTGCTGGCCAAAATGCTTGCGGAGGTTGAAGCGAAAATTGTTGTGTTGCCATCTGAATAATAGTACTTAAACCAAAAACTTATTATCATATGAATGTCAAAATATAAAAAAAAAAAATAAAAAAAAAAATATTCTTCTTCTTCTTTTTTTTTTTAACTCACACAAAAAAAAACTTTTCATATTGTGTCCACAACTGAATATCCAGTATACAATGGTACTTGTTCCCAATGAATATGTCAATTTCCACTCAACTTGTATGTCCTGCACTATTATCCTGCAATTAAATTAACTTAACCCAAAAAAAAACATTACGATTCCAGTTCAAATGCTCTTTCCAGTTCAAATGCTCTTTCCTTTGAGCACAAAAAAAAAATACTAAGGTTCTTTCCTCTAATCCACGTATCCACATCCGATCCCTGCTCTTCATCAGACTCTCGAGGCATGGAACACTGAGCACATCTTGAAAATCACACTCAACGGTAAGCTCCCCAATCTTCTTATAAAAGTTCCCAAACCACGATCCTTTAATAAATACTCGCCTCATCAAGCCTTTCATGCACTGTGCCAAACTCCGTCTTATTGTAAGATTAAAGGCTCATCTTCCAATCTGAGCAACAAATCTTACAGTGCTTCCTCACTCCGTTCCCTCCGTAGGTTCGTCTATAAACTCGTCGCCACAATTGTAAAGTCGGAGACTCCTTTGTTGAAATCTTCTTATTTATTTAAGTTATAAAACATTAAAGGCTTGACAAAACGAGCGTGGTAATTACGTGCGTCTTCCGTTACTTCATCTCCCTCTCTCAACCACCCGAATCCGAATTCTACACACGTAATTACACACGCGCTAACATAACATTCTAAATACTTAAACACGCGCTAAAACACTGTCTAAATAAACGCTAATACAAACTAATAAACCTACATATCATTTATCAACATAACAGTCTCCTTGTATTCCTGGATGATCACATATAATAAAGGAAGAACCCTGCGGTAAATAAAAAATAATACATTAGCCCTGCCTTTCTTTGAGCCAGGCCTCGGTGCTACAAAGTAAGTCTAACTTATATAGAGGATGTGTAGCCACAATTCCAATGATATTATTAGACCACAAAGGTACAACTAGCTCGCATTTAATATCATTTGACTAACCAGAAATGGCAGTCGTTAGTAGTGGAGGATGTGAAGCACTTGCTGGCACCTTAAGGTTATTGGGGGATTCAAACCAACTATCAATAAAAGGCGTTGGTAAAAAAAATTGAGAAGTAAGGATGCTCACAGTTTCATCCCTGAGTCTGGAAAATGAGACCCTAGGAAAATTAAGTTCACCTGAAGAGTATAGTATATTAGTTACAGCAGACTGACTGGTTGTTTTAAGTTGTAGCTGCAAATCGGCCAACTATAGTGCCCCTGGTTCTGTTTAGGCATGGACAGGTTTGCTTTTGTTGCACCCACTGTGTGCGCACACAAACTGCTCATTTAAATTGAGAGGTCAGAACATCGACATGGGAACCCAAAAGCTAAATGATCTTTGTAAGAAATTTGGTCTCTAAATGGCAAAGGGGTTAAGTGATAACCACAGTCCTTGCTAGGGTGAATCACTGATGTCGTTAAATAAATCTGAGTAGCATCCCCTAGTAGCTATGGCACAGGACAGACAGCCTTAAACTAGAGGCAATGTGTAAAGCATTTATGCAGCATTAAAATTGTAATAAAGTGTAAGTGCAAAATAATAAAAATCTAAAATGAGTAAAAAATGAAATAAACAAAAAAATCCAATATGGGAAAAAGGAGTTGTGAATTTTAAAGTTTTAAGTATAAATAGAGACGAGAAGCACAAAGTGCCAATTATAGTCAATGGTTGAGTTGGAACAGGATCTAGGAGCAATCTGATGGTCACCACATTGATGCGCATTTCGGATACACTAACCGGGTTTGTCCTAGTCAAAAATTGTTCATTTTGACGAGTCATTTATGTAGTAATCTATCAAATGAGTACACATTTAAACCTCCCAGCACCCAGGACCCCAGGGAAGGCAAATGGGAGAGTTGAATCAAGGTCCAGTTGTCCCTGGTTAGCTGGGCAGTTACATCAAAAAGCCTCTTGTAGTTTGTTGTGTCCTTGTAGCTTTAAAGAGCGGTCGGAGTTATGACCCTTGGAGTCCACTTCTTTGTACAGGGTACAAGAAAGAAAGCAGTTCCAGCCTTCTAGGGTTCTTCTCAGGTTTCATACCGCAGGTTCAGTCCTCTCATGATCTTCCTAAGGTCCAGGAGTGTTCTCGAGTGGGTGCCTGAAGATGCCTCATTTATGCCTGGCATTAGCTAGTGGGTGGAAATGAGACCTGGGAAGCCCTAGCCAATGAGGTAAAGGTTCCTAGGGCTAACATTACCCTTTTTGGACATCTTCAATATGCCCAAGGTCTTTGGGCTCTGAGGGCTTGGAGTGTGTGTGGGGAGTGTGTTATGGGAATCCTTGTATCCACTTACATCTAACACTAAAATCCAGTTTTAAGTAGCCCTGCATCCCCAACAAACCTAGAGACAGACACCTAGTAAAATCAAAGCTGAGATTCCAGCAACCAGATAGAGGAAGTGTACAGAGTGTTTTGGCATTCTGTTTCTCTCCTTTCAAGTGCACCCCAAATGTTATGCGAAAACCAAGGAAACTTGTCAAAAAAGTTGTGACACTGTATTGTGAAATAGTGTTTCACTGTGATTGTGGTCTGACTGGCTGGCAGGACAAAAGAAGGGCTCTGCCCAAGTATCAGCTAACATTTGCCTGGGACAGGGAAGGCTTCTTTGAAGTATGCTCCAAGTGTCATAAGAAAAAAAGAAACAAGCAGTACTGTAAAGCAGGATGTGACATTCACGCAGTACTTGATACTTTAATGTCAAAGGGGATCCTCCCAGCCTACCCTGCACATTCAGAAGAGTCATCTCTGTCCATTCAGGTCAGCCTATTGTTTGGTCCTTGGAACAGTTCACACCTCAACACATGGGAGCCACAGCTGCCAGGTGACAGATGGAAGGCACTGAAAGGCATTAGATGCTCTAGGCAGGTAAAAGTTAAATGTTCTATAGTACATTTGTGTCATAGGCAACATTTGAAGTTACTATTACATTGGAGTTTGTTTAACTATTAAAAATAGTCCTTGAAATATTTCTTTAGCTGTTTCCAAGGCAGAGATAAAATTGATTAAACATAATATCATATCCCAGTGCTTTCCATGGAAGAGCTAACTCTGCTACAGTGAAAATAGCTTTTGGCACTTTCACTGTAAGGTCATGTTTATCATTAAAGTCTTAGTGGGCAAGGGGGGAGTGGCTTGAGGCCGATGGAGCAGCACGCGTAACGCGGAGCTCCCGGCGGCCTCCGACCATCACACATTAATCCTGTCGCTCTGGTCCCCGGTTCTCACCAGAGATGGACCGGTATGAGAGGCAGCCTTTGTGAGCCGCGCTGCGGGGATCCCGGCCAGCCCTGTGGGGACGGACGGCCTGGAACACGAGGTGAAGTGAGTGGGCAAGATAGCGGTGCCCAGAAGATGCAGTGAGCGAGCCAGAGACACGGTCTGAAGTGCGAGAGTCTGCTCTGCTTACGAGTAGTGGAGGACTGCTGGTTGATTGAGGCAGCCGGGCAGAACCTGAACCCGGGCTGACGAGGCCTGACAAAGAGGTCGAGGGCGGTGAAGCAAGCACGCAGCCGACACCAGAAGAAACGGATGGGGAGAAGACCCGAAGGTGAGGGGTGCCACCCTGCAGCGTTGCTCTGACCCCGCGGCGGGACCGGGGGGCTCCGAGGATACCCCCCTGCTCACTGCCCCGCAGATACTGGTTGGGCCTGATCCAGAGGACCAGGGGCGGATACCAAACTGGGGACCGAGCTGAGGCCTGTTCATGGAGTCTGGGGGAGAGCTGGAGAACTGCGGCCCTCCCTGGAACTCGGAGAAAGGGGTGCCCCACGCTGCGACTGGGGGGAAATAAAATAACTGCTTGCGGTTCCCAGGGACAGAACATCGATCTCGCACCCCTGCAGGGACAAGGTAGAAGGGGCTGGGCCTGCGCCCTGGCGCCCGGAGCGACCTTTGACCCTGTCACCAGGCAGGTCGCTCCCCCCATCTGCCACGCAGCCTCCTGTGGGTTGAACCTCCGTTGCCGCTTTTGCCGCCTGACTACTCGCTCCCTTTTTTCTGTACCCCTGCGCTTGGCTTCTGTGCCACTTCGTTTTTTATCATTCTGTGCCCCTGTGTTTTGCTTCTGTACCCCTGTGCTCTGTTGTCCCTCTCCCGCCGTCTTTTCCCGCCGTTTTTTTTCCCGGGTTTTCCCCTGGGTTTTTCCACGGGTTTTTCCCTTGCTGCTGAGCCCCTGCTGCACCGCCCCCTTCAGTCCCATTGGCCGCCCCGCTCCCACCTCCCAGCTGCTCCTCCCTCCCTTTGCCCTCATATGGAGGCCACGAAGCTGGCGCGTAGCGGAGGCATGCATCGGGCGCGCCTAAGGCAAGCCCGTCAGCGCCCGTCCACGCCTGGACCGCACCCAGCACCAGTACCCCTGGAACCTGCACCCCCGCAACGCCAGACTGCATTACGACGCAAGCACCCTCCATGTACTCAACACCAGACGAGACCACCCCTGCTACCGGGCCACCCCGAAACGCACCCAGGGGCCTTTCACCTGCCGGAACTGCAGATTCACCAGCATCCAACCCTCCATACCACCAGCCAGAGAACCCAACCACCTCCGCTGCATCCTCCTCAACACCCGCTCCGCTCGCAAGCACGCCATCGAACTTTGGGACCTCCTAGACTCCACTGCCCCCGACGTCGCCTTCCTGACGGAGACCTGGCTGAACGCCACCTCAGCACCAGACATCGCCATAGCCATCCCACAGGGCTACAAGATCTCCTGCAGAGACCGCACCAACGGAGTGGGAGGAGGAATCGCCATCATCCACAAAGACTCCATCAAAATCGCAACGAACACCGATGACACCCTCACCACCGCCGAGCACATGCACTTCCAGATCCACACCGACCCCAACACCACCCTCAGAGGAACTCTCATCTACAGACCTCCCGGACCCCGCCCACAGTTCAGTGACACCATCGCCGACCTCATCAGCACCCACGCCCTCGCTTACACGGACTACATCCTCCTCGGGGACCTGAACTTCCACCTCGAGAACAACAACGACGCCAACTCCACCGCCCTGATCGACAACCTTGCCAACCTCGGACTCAAACAGCTCGTAACGACACCCACTCATGCCGCTGGACACACGCTTGACCCCATCTTCTCCGCAAGCCCCCACATCTCCTTCAACCACACCACCGAACCACACTGGACCGACCACAGATGCGTCCACTTCACCTTCAGAAAACCCACCACACACCACCGCACCCAACAGCTTCCACGCCGCTGCTGGGGCAAGGTCACCGAGGACCAACTGACTACCGCCCTCGCCCTGAGACCACCCACCGACCCCACCGACCCAGACACTGCCGCGACCAACCTCACACAGTGGATCAACGACTGCGCCAACACCCTCGCCCCTCTCAAGACCTTTACAACCAACCACACCAACAAGAAAGCCGCCTGGTTCACCGAGGACCTCCGGATCTCCAAGCACACCTGTCGGAAGCTGGAGAAGAAATGGCTCCACGACGAACACCAGAAAACCACACAGCCCTCAAGAGCGCCACCCGCAGACATCACCAACTCATCAGGACCGCCAAGAAGACCGCCTTCAAGGACCGCCTAGACAACAACGCACACAACACCAAAGAGCTCTTCAGCATCGTGAAAGAACTCTCCAACCCCAGCTCCATCACCAACGACATCCCGCCATCTCAAGACCTGTGTGACTCCCTGGCCACCTTCTTCCACCGCAAGATCACCGACATCCACGACAGCTTCAACCCCGACCCCCCCACACCCACCACCGAGTCCACCACCCCTGCGACTACCAGTCGCCTGACCGTCTGGTCCAGCGTCAGCGACGAAGACACCATCAAAACCATGAACTCCATCCACTCCGGATCCCCATCGGACCCCTGCCCTCACCATGTCTTCAACAAATCCAGCGCAGCCATCGCACCCCACCTCCGGAAAACAATCAACTGTTCCTTCGAGACAGCAACCTTCCCAGAAAGCTGGAAGCACGCCGAGATCAACGCCCTTCTGAAGAAGCCCAAGGCGGACCCCAAGGACCTCAAGAACTTCCGTCCCATCTCCCTGCTCCCTTTCCCGGCAAAAGTGACCAAGAAGATTGTCAACAAACAGCTGACCCGCTACCTCGAAGTCAACAACATCCTGGACCCGTCCCAATCTGGTTTTCGCAGTAACCACAGCACCGAGACCGTCCTCATCGCCGCCACTGACGACATCCGGACCCTGATGGACAAAGGAGAAACAGCCGCCCTCATCCTCCTGGACCTATCAGCAGCCTTTGACACGGTCTGCCACCGCACCCTATCAGCACGCCTCCATGACGCCGGTATCCAAGAGAAGGTCCTGGCCTGGACCACATCCTTCCTCTCCGGCAGAACCCAGAGCGTCCGCCTCCCACCCTTCCGCTCCAAAACCACTGAGATCATCTGCGGCGTCCCACAGGGATCCTCCCTCAGCCCAACACTGTTCAATATCTACATGGCCCCCCTCGCCCACGTCGCACGACAACACAACCTCAACATTATCTCCTACGCCGACGACACCCAGCTGATCATATCCCTCACCGAAGATCCCCACACCGCCAAAGCTAACCTCCACCGAGGAATGAAGGCCGTAGCCGACTGGATGAAGGACAGCAGACTGAAGCTGAACTCAGACAAGACGGAGGTCCTCATTCTCGGACCCACCCCATCAGCCTGGGACGACTATTGGTGGCGCACGTCACTAGGCACAGCCCCGGAACCCAAGGACCACGCACGCAACCTGGGGGTCATCCTCGACTCCACTCTTTCCATGACCAGGCAAGTCAACGCCGTCTCAGCGTCCTGCTTCAACACCCTCCGTATGCTCCACAGGATCTTCAAATGGATCCCCCTCGATATGAGAAAAAACGTTACCCAGGCCCTCATCACCAACAGACTCGACTACGGGAACGCCCTCTACTCAGGAACTACAAACAAGCTCCTGAGACGACTCCAACGCATCCAGAACGCCTCAGCCCGACTCATCCTCGATGTCCCCCGCCGCAGCCACATCACACTCCACCTGAGAGACCTGCACTGGCTCCCCGTCAACAAAAGGATCACCTTCAAGCTCCTGATCCACGCACACAAAGCACTGCACAACACCGGACCCACCTACCTCAACAACCGACTCAGCTTCCACACCCCCACCCGAAGCCTCCGCTCAGCCAACCTCGCCCTCGCCACAGTCCCCCGCATCTGAAAAACCACTGCCGGCGGCAGTTCCTTCTCCTACCTCGCCGCCAAGACCTGGAACACTCTCCCCACCATCCTACGACAGACCCAGGACCTGCTGGCCTTCAGAAGACTCCTCAAGACCTGGCTCTTCGACCAGTAGCACCCCCCCGCCCCCAGCGCCTTGAGACCCTTGCGGGTATGTAGCGCGCTTTACAAATACAGTGATTGATTGATTGATTGATTGACCTAGAGGCACAGAAGCTGGGCCTGAGTGGAGTGGTCTGAGACGGGGTGCAGTGAAGGAGCCTGCAACAAAGAATTACCGTGGTTCCCACAAGAAAACTGGAGCGCTGGGACACCCCCCAGAAAGAGAGACGTGGCAGCTCCCACATGACGAACTGAACAGGGTAGGTCCACGGCGACAACATACTGAGTAAATCAAGGTAAAGAAACAGTACAGCGAAGGCCTTGAATGGAGTAATAAAGGTGGTAGGTGACTGCTGAGATACTGGCGCAGGCACAGAGGGGACCCCAGCCCTGTGAAAGAGAGAAGGCTGCAAAAAACCTGCGTAAAACTAAAAAGCGAGATGGCCCTGGGGACGAAACAACAAGTGGATCACAAAAGGACGGAGGAACTGGTGAATCTGACAAGACCCTGCATCAGGAAACCACGCTAGACACCATATTACAGGCCATATAGGCCTCTAGAGATGCACTGGAACTTAAAATAGATAAACTATCTGTGGATCTGACGCTCCTCAGAGACGATCATAGACGATTAACTGACAGAGTGGTCACCAACGAAAAATCCCTGGAGCAACTTACCCCGGAATGCCAGAAGATTACCAAAACGGTGGTCGAACTGACGTCGCGGATTAAAACACTAGAAGCACGTGCGGAAGATGCCTAAAACAAGGCGTGAAGAAGTAACCTACAACTGGTTGGTTTCCCCGAGAAGGCAGAGCAAGAGGCACCCAATATGGAAACATACTTGGAGCAATGGATACGCAAAGAGGTGGCTCCGGTGGGCTTATCGCAATATTTTGCAATAGAACGAACTCACAGGATACTGGCGAGGGCCCCCCTCCGGGGGCCAGACCACGCCTGATCATAGCAATCTGCTCCATTTTAAAGACAGGGACCTTATAATATCACAGGCAAGGAAGAAAGGGGGGATCACACTAGGCGATCAGTGGATAATTATCTTCCCGGACTTCACAAGGGACACCCAGAAGCAAAGAGCCACTTTCATGGAGGTTAAGCGACTACTCAGGGACCGAGGCATTCGTTATGCCATGTTGTTCCCGGCCAAACTGAAGATCATCACAAATAATGACACGCTCTTCTTCACTTCGCCGCAGCAGGCGCGGGAGTGGCTGGACACTTCGGGTATGGCCATGGGAGAGAACCCAGAGGGTGCTGAAAGGACGCAAAAGGAAGCTTGCAGGAAAAAGGGCAATTGTCTGATGGGCGCAGCCCCACCACGCAGCCAGGCATTGCAAGAACGGCGAGAAGCGGTGAAGGCTGCGGCATCTTTGGGGAAAGGGGGGCCTGGGTCACCGCACCCCTCTGACACCCATTCGGACCAGGAATCAATGTCCGGCAGTGCCTCCTGTTCATCACATGACACCTTCGACAACCCACCAAGAACTACCCCGGGGACATCTGACGAGATCATCTGAGGGACAACAGCGACTACGCTCGGAAGAGACAAAACCTGGAGGTATGGTCCTTGGGAGATGCATCGCTAGAGCTTAATGACACTATGGACCCACGGAGCAGACCGGGGCCCAGGAAACACTTGAACACAGGATCGGCAACCAGCTGACTGAACTGTTTCTGCTCTCTGCCACCACAAGCCAACTTCATTTACTACAGGGGGGCCGGGAAGAAGCGTCCAACGTCAGATGATTTAGGGATGGGAGGGGGACCATGGGTGAAGCACTTGGATCTTGCCTCTGCCGTCACACACAATGTTTACAAAGTTAGAGAAGGTTTGGACGGGGTTAGTTTCAATACCGGTCCTGGGGAGAGGGAGTTTGGATAAAAAGGGAAATGTTATGTTTGAAGTTAATGGGTTTATAGTAGGGATATCAACTCCATGTCACTCATCCCCTTGGCCTGATCCACTGTCACTGCCACACACGAAATGGACACCTGGGGGCGAAAGCACAAGCAAATCACATGCCTACACAGACTACGGATAGATCTCTACATTATAAATTCCTCACCTGGAATTGAACAGTATGAATAAGCGATATAAAGTTTACAGTCAGCTTAAAAGGCGAGGAGTACACATAGCCATACTGCAAGAAACACACCTCACGGAAAAGGAGGTTAAAGCTATATCGAAACGATGGAGAGGGCAGGTATGGCCACAGCATATTCAGCATACGTGGGGTCCTGATGTGGGTACGGCTGGGGGTTCCATTTAAAAAAACTGAAGTATTCATAGACTGAGAGGGCAGCTATGTCCTAGTGCCGGTCGTCTGGGGGGACAGGACGTCACACTGGGAGGTATTTATGCTCCTAATCAAGACCAAGGCACCTTTCTGAATGCAATTTCACACAAGCTAGGACCACATTCAACCCAGGCAACAATAGTAGGGGGTGACTTTAACTTTATTGCAATCACTGAATTGGACAGATCTCACCTTCCTCTGCGACAGTCCCCCACAATTAAGATAGCCAAGAGTTTCACCGACTGGCAATGACACTGGGGCCTCACGGACTCCTGGAGACACCTTCACCCGCAAGAAAGAGATTACTCTTTCTACTCGCCCTTACACAACTTACATATGTTTTCCTGACATCCCTCGAAGTAAATTGCACAGTACGTAGTGCTGAATATCTCTGCCTCACAGTGTCTGATCACAATCTCCTACTGCTCACACTGGATTGGAGGAGAGAACGCCCCCAAATACCAGACTGGCGACTCAATGAGGAAACATTGGAAAATAGTGCTTTCCGGCAAACCATTAGAGACACAATTAAAGAATATTTTACACACAATCAGGGCTCAGCATCCTCCCGGGCTCAAGAATGGGAAGCGTTCAAGGTGACTATTAGGGGTCAGGAGATCCCTGGAGGGAGAAATAGATAAATATGAGAAAGAACTGAGGAATCTGAAACGCAAAAGACCAGATGACCCGGAACTAGCCCCTAGCATATCCAAAACTAAAAAGAAAGTGGCATCGGCTCTGGAAAAACTCAGATGCTTTGACTATAGGAAATATATTCCTAGACAGCATGCAGAAGGAGACAGAGCAGGGGCATTGCTGGGCTGGCGCTCAGATCCGGTGAGACAGCAGTCCCTGGTGATGGAGATAGTGGACCCGGCAGGGAAGAGACTATGGGGGTCATTCTGACCCCCGCCGGCGGCAGAAGCCGCCGGCCTGGCGGGAAACCACCAGAAGACCGTACCGCGGTCAAAAGACCGCGGCGGTCATTCTGACTTTCCCGCTGGGCTGGCGGTCGACCGCCAAAAGGACGCCCGCCCACCCAGCGGGAAAGCACCAGCAACGAGGATGTCGGCTCCGGAAGGGGCCGGCGGAGTTGCTGGTGTGCGACGGGTGCAGTTGCACCCGTCGCGATTTTCAGTGTCTGCCAAGCAGATGCTGAAAATCTCAATGGGGCCCTGTTAGGGGGCCCCTGCAGTGCCCATGCCAGTGGCATGGGCACTGCAGGGGCCCCCAGGGGCCCCACGACACCCGTTCCCGCCATCCTGTTTCTGGCGGTGAAAACCGGCAGAAACAGGATGGCGGGAAGGGGGTCGGAATCCCCATGGCGGCGCTGCTTGCAGCGCCGCCGTGGAGGATTCCCTGGGGCAGCGGGAAACCACCGGCTTCCCTTTTCTGATCGCGGCTTTACCGCCGCGGTCAGAATGCCCCCGGAAGCACCGCCAGCCTGTTGGCGGTGCTTCCGCGGTCGTTGGCCCTGGCGGTCCATGACCGCCAGGGTCAGAATGACCCCCAATATGGGCAAAGCGATATTAACGCTAGCTTCACTGAGTACTACTTGTTGCTTTACGCCCCCCCAACGGCAGCCCTGGACCCGGGGCAGCTGAGATGCTTGGAAGGTATCCAGCTCCCGGACCTGGGAGAGGATGATCAACAGGAACTAGGGGAGGTGATAACCCCTCAGGATGTGACTGTGGCGGTAGGGGCGATGGCTAGAGGGAAGGTGCCTGGGGCGGATGGACTAACCGCAGAATTTTACAGTGCTTACATAGACCTCCTAGCGCCACAGCTAAGTGCACTCTATACAGAGCCGCTGCGGACTGGAAGGCTCGCCCCATCCACAAATGAGGCCATTGTGATTCCATTGCCGAAACAGGGTCGCCCACCTACGGATGTGTGCTCATATCACCCTGTATCCATGCTTAATATGGACTATAGAATACTTAGTCGCATCCTGGCCACAAGACTACTGCCCCACATGGAAAAATGTATCCACCTAGACCAGACGGGATCTATCCTACACCGCAATATCGCCCTTAACATAAGGAGACTGATTAAGATACTACAATCAGGATCTCCGAATATACGTAAAGCAGCAATTATAGCAGTAGAAATTGAAAAAGCGTTCGACAATCTCAGATAGGACTACCTGGAGACAATATTGAAACAGGTGGGCCTGGGTCAGGGGTTCCTTTGGTGGATGAAGCTGCTATACTCAACCCCATGGCCCGGGGCGAACAATCTCGAGCTCGTACAGAATTGGCAGGGGCATCAGACAAGGATGCTCGCTGTCGCCTTTGCTATTGTGATGGAACCACTGGCGCAGATGGCTAGAACCGGGAAGCACGAGGGACTAACAGTTGGGGATCAGACTCACCAAATCGCACTCTACGCAGACGACATGATAATATTCCTGAAAGACCCAAACAGGGACTTATCAGGAGCCATTGACTTGCTAGAGAAATTTGGGGACATGTCAGGGCTCCGCATAAACTGGCAGAAATCCCTCATTTACCCATTAAATAGGGGAGTGCCCCAGATTATAAATACTCGTGGTCTGGGATGGTCCTGAACCACTTTCCGCTATTTGGGCGTTAACATATACCACGAACCGGTAGATCTCCTGGAGGGAAATGTGAACAGTGCGATCTGGAAACTGAGATCAGATGCTCAGTTCTCGAAGACATTATCCTTGTCAGTGGCAGGTCGCGTGGCCCTGGTGAAGATGATAGCCCTGCCCAGATTAATGTACTACTTCTCGACATTGCCCATACTGATCCCCGCCCACTCTTTCGGGAGATTGACTCTATACTCACTAGCCTTATCTGGGGGCCGGGACGACACAGATTAGCTTTGCATAAACTCCAGAGACCCATGGCGGAGGGGGGGGATGGCGGCACCAGACATTGAGTTGTATTACCTAGCATGCCAACTACAATGGCTGGCTAAAGCATGGCATGCAGCACAGCCGGAAATACCCAGAGGGCACCAAATAGGACGCACTGCCACAACCCTCTCAGTGATACTCCTGACGCCCGGAGGGAAACGGGTTATGGGTTCGCCAGACCTCCAGGTCATGCGCGACTGCTGGAAACGCAGCTTGCAACGTACGAGAACCACATCCCCATACTCACCGAATTTACCATTGACCTGCCTGACTGTGCTCCCTGGGGGAAATGCCGTTGCGGGTATCACAAAGCTGGTGACATGTGGCGACTCTGTGGTGGGAGATCTTTTCAGGGATGGGGAACTGATGTCATATGAAGCACTGATGGCATGATTCGGAGCTCCATCGGGATGTTCCTTATGCACAGATCACTCACAGCACTCATACAGCGGCACTGGAAACAGGGGTCAAGGGAACCTCCTACACACTCCGGATGCAAGGCTCTCTGCACAATAGAGGGAGACAAGAAAGTTGTATCCACACTTTACAAAACATTACAAAGAGACACTCTATCCCCTCTTGAAAGATTGAGGACCCTCTGGCAAGAGGACATCGGGGAACACATAGATGAACCTCACTGGGGGAAAATCACAGCACATATACACAAGGTATCCAGAAACGCCCGTTTTAAGCTGATTAATTTATATATATACCTCAGAGCATACCTCATCCCTGCCAAGATAGCATCGATGTATAACACTACGAATGGTGCATGCCCCGGGTGCTCGGAACTGGATGCAGGCCTGATAGACATGTTATGGAAATGTGGTGCACTGGAGCAATACTGGGACAAGGTCTTACATAGCATTAAAACAGTGACGAACAGGAGGCTCCGGTCTACCCCAATGGTGGCATTGTTGGGGGGATTCCCCAGACCCCACCCGAAGAGAACTACAACCAAATACATTGATCTAGCACTGATCCTGGCTAAAAGGGAGATCACGATGCACTGGAAGGATCCCAGAGGCCCACAAATATCAAGATGGCGGGACACATTAGTCAAGTGGGACGAGATAAGGGTCCTGCACCAAGAGATAGCAAAAGGGGCTGGGAACGCAGATGGGGCGTGGCCATGGGATCAACTTCTTGATCGCCTTAAGGACCCAAAAACTGAATCCCGGGAGCAAGGCACATCATCGGAGGATTCAGATGTAGCTGAGGGTTGGCTGTGTCACCAACTTGTCATCTGTAACCCAGAGTGACAATACCCAAGCGGGAACTGTGTATATGGAGTGGAGTTGTTAAGGGGGTGAGGTACCAGGGAGGGGAATTACTTGGAAAGGTGATTCAATGCCTGTTTGTTGATGAAACACCAATAAATATATTTACAAAAAAAAGAAATATTAGTGGGCAGAAAGGCCTACTCAGGGGTGATTTATTAATATTTAAAAGGAGGGTTTTGGCCTGTCAGAGGAGGTTATTTTACAAGGTCAAATTTGCAGTTTAAACCTGCACAGCCAGACTACTAATGACAGGCCTGCAGTCACGTTTGCATTGCCACTGCAGTGGGTGGCACAGTTAGCACTGCATCCTACCGGGTGCATTCAACTCACAGGCCCTGGGTACCCTGTAAGTACCACATAGTAGGAACGTATAGGTAAGTTAAATATGCCAATCTGAGGTATGCCAATTTCATCATGTTGCAAGCACTTTACCCCTGTTTAGTAGGGGCTAAGTGCACAGAGTTCTAGTGCTAGCAAAACATTGAGCTAGGCAAAAAAAGGCAAGCAATTAGGAGTGATCCTGAACAATGAGCACATTTTCAGAAATGTCCCTTATACCATTGAAATATAGCGACTGAAAGAAGACGAAAATGCAATGAACACAAAAAAGAGAGGTGGGCTCTATTCTGGGTCTGCAGCCTTCAGGATCTCAGTCACGTCCGACAACCACTACTTCAGATGGGTTTTAAAAAGTACTGATTCAGTTTAGTTTAGCAACAAGATTAACACTTCAATGAAACCCACTTACAATTACAGTCATTAAGAATTCATTAAGTCAATATTTGCAGCTAAGAGAGTTCAATAACTGAGAATAAAAAAACAAATAAGTAGAATCAGTTCAACAACAAAAGGCAGCAGAGTAAAATCCTATGTCAAATCTTAGTTTCTCATGAACATGTAAACTGCTCATTTAAATAGGTGTCTTATTGTTGTGCCTGGGCATAAGGAGTATCTTACTTTTTTTTTCTTACTTTAGAATGTTCAGAAATCCTGTTAAATGCCTTCTCAGCATCCAGGAAGAGGGCATACATCTCATCAAGTGACTTTTTGATCATATAGACAATGTGTGCTAAGGTCCTCAGATGGTTTCTGGATGAACAGCCTGAGACAAACCCCTTTTTTGAGGTGCACTAGGCTTGGGATCGCTTTCAAAAGCCTTGTCGCCAGATGTTCGCCAATGCCTTCATGTTGAGCTCATTGAAAAAGTTAGGTCATCAAGTGAAGCACAATGGTGCACCCCACAGAGGTTTGGGGAGGATAAAAATCAGGGCCTTTTGGAGAAAGGCAAGAAATCACTGGTGAATTTCAGTTCTTTAAATGCCTTGTAGAGATTAGTCTCCATTTGTGGTTTGTAAATGATGCCGAATTGCAGAGACAATTTGTCACTGCCTGGTGATCTGTTAGATGCAAATTTGACAATGTGATTTATTCCTTAGTTATCTCTCCATTCAGGAGATCCTGTCCCTCATCTATCAGCCTGGACAAGAGGAAGCAATTCAAAATGTATTCCTCAGCATCTGCTGTGTCTTTAACGTCAGACCAGTTGATGTTCTCATACTAGCCATCAAAGGCAGATGTGATGTTCTTGAGATGTGTCTGTTGGATGTCTTGGCTGCTGTACACAGCAGGTACTGTTGCCTGGAGCTTTCTGTCATCTGTGGACTGCTAGGAGTCTGTCACATTCTCTCAGACATTGTCCAATTCAGAGGAATGCTTTGTAAACTGCTGTCAAACCTTTGTTCAGAGGGACTTCCATTGGCACTTGTTCAAAGGTGACTCCCTTTTGTCATGTAGCAGAGTTTCTAATCTTCATTTCTCTAAAGGTGGCCTTCTTCATCTCAGCCCCCAGCATTTGAGCTGAGGAGATGAAGGGCCCAATTTACTAGTATTTCACACAATGCAATGAAGCAAGACAACTGCTGCAATGTGTTGCATGAAAGAGAGGGAAAGAGAGAGCAAAAATATGCCATATATACTAAAATATAGCATACTTCTACTCTCTTATAAAGCTGGTGCACTTCATATAGCCTAGCACCAAAGGGGACACCTCTGCACTGTGGTGCAGGGGTGCTGTGTTACGGCAGATTTATTTTTGTGCAGAAAGGAATATTTTCCTGCACAAAAATATTCTTTAGAGGCATATTTATTTTTCTCTGTGTGTATAGAAAGAAAATTTAACTTAGACATATTCTCAGGTTGGGGACTGGGGTCAGGATCCAGTCTCCTAACACCGTTAGTGTATAAACATACTAATCAGTTTTCTGGAAAACTGGGGAAGGAAGCATGATTTAGATGAGTTTGGGTCATACGTGGAGTGCAATATCATGGATTTCTGGTGGATGGACAGTTGCACAAAGACATGTCTCAGTCAATCCAGGTATTTATTATAATGAAATGGCTTACAGAGCTGGGTGGCCAACCCACATTTCTTGAAACAGTCTGGTGACGCAGGACCACAGCAATCCTTTATATAGTTCTGCTGTTGAAGAACACTTTTCCCACCCAGTCTTGCAGCCATGCAGAAGGGCTATATTTAGATGAAAGATACAACTTGATATAATTCCTATTGACATTGATCAAGTCTTTAATATTGAGAGACATCATTTACAGCAGTCTATTTGGGTCTCTTGGAGGGCCATTGACAAGGCCTGTGGGAGTGGTGGTATAAACCCCTATGGGAGACAGAATGACAATGAGTCCTGGCCCCTAGACAGTGGCAGTAGTGGGTCTGTGTAGTTAAGCAAATGAGGACAGCAAACTAAAAGAGGAAACATGGATTCTGAGAAAAGTGGGGGCGGGGAGGTGCAGAGGACTATGTGGGGGAATGTGAGTAGAGAAAAATTAGGATTTCAGTATAATAGGGAGAGGAAAGATTTGAGTAGGGCACCCTATCTGAGAGGTGTGTAAGTGGATGTTAACTGTTGTCAGTGGGTAAAACCCCAATACACTGGCATGTAGGACACCTGAAGTCAGTGAACAGGTCTTTAGTCACAAATGGGGTTCTCCAGTGAGTGGTAGTTGTCTGGAATACCTAGCATGAAAGGGGAAGAGGAGTACAGGGGGCATATTGGCAGATTGTATATCCAGATCAGTGCCAACTCTCAAACAAAGGGATCATGGAGACGGTCAAGGGGCAGTTCTGGCTTTAGTATTCAGAGATGCATATTGCAGGGATCATGGTTTTGAGCAAAGAAGGGGTGAAGTGTGTGTAACCTTAAGCAGGCCAGTGCTTCCGAGGCATGCCACAGTGGCAGGGTGTCTGAGGGAAAGTGTGAAGAAGAAGCTTGGCCAATGCAGTGGTATGTGCAGAGACCAACAGCATACATGTATATGTGCTAGATGAAAAGCATTCTAAGTGGAAAATTCTTGGTGGCCATTGAAACTATGTTCTGACTTTGGAGCATGGATCAGAGCGGGCAGTAGGAGGTTCATACAGAAGGGTGAGTGCTAAGTGATCAAATCTTCATGGTTCTGTTTAACAGGGGATCTCAAATTTTTCCTGCCCCTTCCCATTGTCTCTAAACTGTATGGCAGCCCTTCCCTGTCTGAGAATGTATGGGATGGTTTGTGTTACACATCTCCTATTGAGTGTAGATAGAGTTGAAGCAGGGTGATGTGCCAGGGAGCAATATGCAGCAGGGCCAGCTTACATGTCGGAGTACTCCAGGCTATTCAAGAAATATTCTAGGTGATCTGGTTCAGTCTCTTCTGAGGACAACATTGTTGTGCATTCCAAGAGGCCATATTTGATTTCTTATGCATAGTTTCAGTTTCAGCGCTAAGAATGTCTTCTTCTTTGCATTCATCTTGTATGAGAAATTCCCTAATATACGTATTATGTGGACATTCAGTGTCACTGGGTCATGCTTCTATGCTGCCTGCATCACTTGTCTCACCTTCTTATGGCTTATGTGACCTGCAATGAGAGGCTTCAGGTGCTTGTCCTGGCTTGATTCTGTAAGATTTTTGCATTTCCAACGGCATCAAGAAATTAATACAGAGTTGTTCCAACAGCAGAACAACAAGGAAACCTTCATGTAGATCTTCCCCAGATTCTCAGGCATCTTGAGAGACATATTGTCGCATCTTGACATATCTTCAAGGTCAATCAGAAAAAGCAAGACATCCTGGTCCCAGCCCGAGGTAGTACTCATATGTTCTCCCAGGTCATCCAGGCATCTCTTAGTGGCTGATGAAAGAATTACGGGGAGAAGGTGTGTTGGAAGAGGCAGTGGAAAGACATTTTCTTTTGTTTACTGCATATTTTGTACCGCTGTACGTGATTTGGTCATGCTCAGTTTGTAGACCTAGGAAGGTAGAATGGCTGAGATGTACATGCAAAATTCAAAACTGTGAATGTGATTACATGCTGTTTTCAAGCAATAACTTTTTAATTCACTAGCAATGTTGTCAACTGTGATAATGAAAAATGGTTAAATGCTGGTGCTTCTGCGATGACACATTTCTTTACTTAGTGTTTCCCATTCTGTTTATTATGGATTAATTTGCTGTGCCTCATTCAACTCAAATATAATTTAAGGGAATTAGATACATCTCCTGGTTCTAATGCACAGTAGAGTAATACAGGGATTATATATTTAAACCTATCACCACAGGCTGGAGTCTCGTAGGGTCTACTCGTCCTTTTATCCTCCTGAGATCAATGGAATCCATAACATTAAGTTAGGTGACCATGAACATCTGTCACATACTGCCAACACACGATTTTGAGTGTATATATATATATATATATATATATATATATATATATATATATACTCTCTAATGTTTTGTTATGTTATGTTAAAGTTATATCTTTTAATAATTGTCTAACCATAAGGCCTCCTGAACATCAATGTCATAAGTGATTTCCTAAGAGGTTAATATCCAGCAAAAGGGTGGAATGGCATTCTCTAAGAGTCCTGTGACTACCTAAATTTTCCTTACCTTAGGCCGCATGTTCCCTTTACAATAAATGCAGCAACCATTTGAGATATGTTACTGAACGTAGAAGGGGATGAGGGTCTGCAGGAAGATGTTAAAGGGCTCCAGAAGTTTGTAATTTGAGGACTGAGGAAGAAAAGCATTAGATGGAGGAATGCTGGGGTATGTTATGCAAACTCCAAAGGTACTTTTCACTACTCCCTTAGAGTTCATGAAACAACCTTTAATTAGTTTCATATAGAATCCACCTCCTCTCTATCTCAGCCTCCAGTGCGTATCCTAAATCAAAGCAGCTTTTTTGTCTACCTTATCCTTAGAAAGAGCCTAATATATATTTAAGCAGCTCCTTTCAGGGTCCTTCATTGACCTGCGTGGTGACTTTTACAGATGCCTCCCTTGTGTCATCTACTGCACTTTTCTGCAATTTCTACTTGCTCTCCAATACAGAATCCCACTTTTGCTGCATAGTTCATAATTTGAGCCAGTGGTTGCATGTGAGGCCCATCAGAACTTATTTTTGGGCACGCCACTTATTTTTCTTCATCAGACTTTGACCGAGAACAAGATAGAGAATAGGACAAAAGAGGGAAAGAAGGATGAAGAAAAAGATGAAAAAATATGGAGAAAGCAGGGACGATAAGAAAGAATGTGCAGGATTGAGTTTGAGGGGCAGAGTGTGTCAGGTGATGAATTAAAGATGATTGGGGGACTTAAGAATACTCAGCCTTGGTATTCAGAACCACAACCTTCTGCAGCACCGGCGGAAGCTTTGGAAGAAATGTTTGGGTCCCAACACTTATTATTTTACAAATTAAGCACTATTGGCCACATGTCCTCCCATTAGCTCACACTATTGCTGACCCACTAAACCCCTTTTGATTACATTATCCCTACTTTGTGCGCTTTCCAATCTTAGCTATTTATGTTCTAACACCTTCCCCTACTGCTGCCTAAACACCTTTATTGCCTTGTGCTCTTGCATATTAGCTCAGTGGAGTCTCAATCGTCATTACCATAAAGACAACTCCAAAAAGGTATCTGCATGCATGATCTCATCTATTCTCACAATTTTCTCCTACACCGATTCAGATGCAACACTGCACATTCACTACAACATGGTATTAGCAATGTCTGCCTTACACATACAGCACAAAAAACACTTCCCATCTTTCATTCTTTTTTGTTTCAGTGCAGCCCAAGACACAATGACAAAAATAGCAAAACAGTACAACACTATTCCCCACACATGACAAAGAATCACTTCCCTTTAGGCCACATGACAGACACCTTGTAGAGTGCTACCTGTCTGCACATGCACTTTTGCTTTGTACCATAGTGCCTTTCTGTCAAGTCAACAGATTTAATAATGCATGCTATGGGTATAGATGGTTGAAAACAGAAATACTCTTCTGCTTTTTAATTGTCTTTAAATTGTACACTGCCTAACCACCCCCCCCCCCCTCCGTTTTGAGTGAAAACGGTCACGATTAAAGGTTGTGATTTGCCTCCGATGTGGAACACATGAACATATGCTCTGTAACTTAGCTGGGTTCTTCACAGCCCATTTTCCAATTTGGTGTTATGGTGCTATGCTATCATACAGGCTTGTGTGAAGGCATTTCATCATCTAGAAAACGCTTTATGGTATCCATACTGCAGTCTTATGTCGTGGCAAGTAGGGTGCATGTAGGTCATCTAAACTATTATCCTGTATATTCTATGCAGTTGAACAGCAGCTTTGTTCTGTGAGGCTGTAGGATTTGGCTAGCAGTGTTGCCTATGGAATACGATTTTGAGATGTATATGACATGTCTGACATTTAGGGGCATACTTATACTTTTTGATGCAAACCTGCGCTGGCGCAGGTTTGTGTCAAAAAGTTTACTGTCCCCTAACGCCATTCCTGGATGCCGGCCAGGTGCCATATTTATGGAATGGCGATAGCCGGCGGTAAGGCCCAGCTAGTGTCTTTAAAGAGGATGCTAGCCAGGTGGGGGCGGTGTAAGGGGAACAGGGGGTTTAGCGTCAAAAAATGACGCTAGTACGAGCAGAGGCATAAATATGCCTCTAACCATACTAGCATAATTTAGTGACATTAAAACCCCATGGACATGACTCCTGTCTTAGTGAAAACAGGAGTCATGCTCCCCAGCCCAATGGCCATGCCCAGGGATTTATGTCCCCTGGGGATGGGCATTGGGTACAGTGCCATGTAGGGAGGCCCAAATTAGGCCCCTTATGGCACTTCGTAATATAAAAAAAAAATTACTTACCTCACTTACCTGGGATGGGGTCCCCCATCCTCCGCTGTCCCTCTGGTGTGGATAGGGGTGTCCCTGGGGCCTGGGAAGGGCACCTGTGGGCTCTTTCCATGGTCTCTGACCATGGAAAAAGGCCCACAGTCCCCCTAACGCCTGCTCATACCCACGTGTTAAATAATGGCGCTAAGCAAGCTTAGCGCCATTATTTAAGAACCCCATCCCCCGTGCTTGTGTATAGCATGGAGGATAAATATGGCACTAAGGCCATATCATAATTTTCTGCACGGGAACGCCTACCTTGCATCTCATTGACCCAAGGTAGGTTTTCACGTCCAGAAAATGACGTTAACTCCATAACTTTGGAGCTAGATGTATTTAGCACCAAAGTATAAATATGGAGTTAAGTTTGCACTGGATTAGCATCAAGAAAAATGACGCTAATCCAGTGCAAAGTAATTATAAATATGCCCCTTAATTTCTACATGGCGACTTCATTCCGAATCCCAGTATCTACTCGTAATGGTAAATATGGAAAATGTAAGTGAAAAAAGATGTTATATATATTTTCATAAATTATAGGCTATGTGAAATTGTGATAAACTGTTTTTAACCGACTATAATACACATTGTGCCTTTGCCAATTTTAGGGAAAGTATTCTGAATAATCCACTGTGCTGCCACTATTTTCCAAAAGCCCTCTAAGAAAGGGTAAGTCCCAGGAAGTTCTTAGAGGGTGGAACTAGTCTGTTGCTGCTTCTCTGGAACCTCTGAACTTTTAGATCACATATGTTAAAACTGTGCTATAACATTTAGGGGGTCATTACAACCCTGGCGGATGGTGTTAAAGCGGCGGTAAGACCGCCAACAGGCTGGCGGTCTTTTTTTTAGTATTATGACCATGGCGGTTACCGCCATGGTCATCCGTCGCTTCCCCGTTCCGCCCGCCAGGGCGGGGACACTGCTGGGTTGGAGACCTGGGTCTCCAGCCCGGCGGCCGTGACAATACCTCCGCCGGTATTGTGACCCGGCTTACCGCCGTGGATTTCCAGCGGTAGGAACCGCCATGAAATCCATGGCGGTAAGCACTATCAGTGCCAGGGAATTCCTTCCCTGGCACTGATAGGGGTCTCCCCCACCCCGACTCCCTCCCCTACACCCCCCACCATCCCTGCCACCCCCCAAAGGTGGCAGGGCCCCCCTCCCCACCCCGACCCCGACATTACCTTACACATACACACCCGACACGCATGCAGGCACCACCAACACACACACGCACACACCCCGATATACATGCTAACATCCACACACACACTCAGACATGTACACCCACAATCACATATTCATGCACACATCCATACAGACATACATACAGACAGACACACACACATTTCCGAAAACACGCATACACGCACTCACACCCCCCTACATACACAGACGCACACCCCCATGCACACCCCCATGCACCCACACAACACACAACACCCCCCCACCCCACTCCCCTAACGGACGATCGACTTACCTGTTCCGTCGAGCCGCCAGGAGGGAACGGGAGACATGGGGCCAGCTCCGCCAACACCACACCGCCAACAGAACACCGCCGCGCAGAATCACAGGACGTGATTAGCTCGGTGGTGTTCTGTTGGCGTGGCGGTGGAGCAACCTCCACTTCCCTGCCCCCGCAAGTATGGCTGTGGCGGCTCTCCGTCAGAAAAACGATGGAGGGCAGCCAACGGTCATAATACGCTGAGTGGCAAACCGCGACTACTGGCGGTCTTCCGCATGGCGGTCCCTAATGACCACCTTAGTATTTGCCTTTTTTCAATGTTCTTGGGGATCCCCCAGAAACCACACTGAGAAATAAATTTGGACTTGCTTGGTCACTTCATCTGCTTTTATGGTAGTATTCAAGTTAGGTATTTAATGCTCTACCACTTTAAACCTTGACCATCTGTCACTGCATGTTAGCGGGTTTGGCACCTTCCGCTAAAATCAGTGGGCATGCACTCAAAGTACAGTGGGCGGTGCCAGTAGTGGAAGTGGGCTACCATTCCAGTTGCAGCGAGTGGCACTATTTTTAGAAATATTTTTGATGCCGGCACATTTTTTCTGACACATTGGTGCTGACACATTTATTGTACGTTAAGCAGTCTGTATGAAAGAAATAATCCTCCACAAGGGAGATCTAGAAACATTTCT
Source organism: Pleurodeles waltl (assembly GCF_031143425.1). Classification (NCBI taxonomy): domain Eukaryota; kingdom Metazoa; phylum Chordata; class Amphibia; order Caudata; family Salamandridae; genus Pleurodeles; species Pleurodeles waltl. The sequence continues at coordinate 860,376,631 of NC_090446.1, read as the reverse complement.
GCAAGACGTAGCGTTTTGAAGCTAAACATGAGGAATACGCTTTGATAAGATTGTTACTAATGGTAAATCCTGAACTTTACCTGAATTCTTTGTCTGTCAACCTTTAACTAAAGGCCAGAAATGATCCGAGGTGTCACAATAATTGCACAATGTCCAGTAATTGATTAACAGGCATTTTTACTGCAGTTCTTCTTTACTGCCAATAACTAATTTAGTAGAAGTTTGAGTTTGAGATGGACAGCATGAGAGAGAGAGAGAAGAAAATCCTGATATAGTAGTAGTACAAAAACTTTATTCGACTTTCAAACAAGTCATAAAAGTACCAAATAAAACACGTCCATGTATAAGAGCACAATAAATACATTAAAATAATAAAAGAATAACTAGCAAAAAATATATGTCATTAATTTATCCCTTCGCACGTATTTACATGGCCTAGTCAGATTGACACCAGTACACCCATAGACTATCTTGCAATTATTACGGAACATAAAAAATTTGCAAAAATTCCACACATTTCAATATAAGATAAAAACTGTAAGCTGATGTACGCAATACGACACTGACACAATTTAATCGATCTTAAAAGAGGCATTAAAAGGCGCTTTCTCTGTTTATCATAAAATTTACAAAAGAGGACCACAGGCATAGTGGTTGGAGGTGCCTTTGCGTCACAAGGACATGCCCCTAAGGTTGTACTCCAATCATTCATGTTTGGAAAGGTTACTAGGCGATGGAAAGTGTCTAACCTTAATCTTGTAAGGACAAAACGATGGCGAGGATTTACCACGTTTACCAAATAGGGCTCCATGCCCTCTGTAGACAAGATTAAGTGGTTAGACATAACACTACACTTTTTTGATTCTGCTTTCCATCGCTGTTCTTCTAAATGTTTCAATGTCAAGGTCCTCAGTTCCTTCCTGGTCATTTTTTCCAGTAGTTCTGGATTTGTATAATATTCTTTACTGCCCATATTTTCAAAAAAGGTCATAATGTACCTCAGCCAAGGGACTCTTAGGGAATATGTTGACGCCATACAATCAGATAAAATTGCCTTGTTTAATCCAGTATGCTCAGAGGTCCAAACTTTCTGCCACATTAATAATGGCTGTATCTTTATTAAGTCAACTAAAAAGGAGACCCCCAGTTCCGCATGACTAATACCATTAACAAGTATCTCAGAAAGTCATTTTCCACCGTCTGGATCAAGTTGCAGTTAGTATGTCCTCAGATACCTGATCCATACAGGGTAGCTGGAATACACTTGGCTCTATAGCTTTTTACCATATTCTGCGGGGTAAACCCCCCCCCCTAACCTTTTTGAATTTTTTTTCAAGCTCGCCGTTCTTTTAATAATCTGGACTTTCTTTGCTTTCACGCAGTGTGCCCAGGAACCCTGTTTGTCAAACATTATACCCAAATATGAGAATGTTCGAGCTGTATCAACTTTCCCCTCTTGTATAGTAATATTATAGGTCTTTCTCTGCTTCCTCCCGCAGTTCATTATAAAAGTTTTAGAGCGGTTAACGGTAAGTCCCAAATCTGACATGAAAATTATACAAGTGGTTAAAAGTTTTTGGAGGGCTAATGGAGTCCTGGCCATAAGTACAGCATTGTCTGCATGGAGTAGCACCGGGACAGCGCAGTAGCCTATTTGGGGGAGATCCTTACATTTAGTTATCATTTCACGTTCTAAGTTGTTTATATATAATGAGAACAAGAGTGGAGCTAGTACACAGCCTTGGCGTACTCCTCTGCGTATGCCAAAAGGCCAAGTGCATTCCCATCTTATCCCGTACCTCACTCTTGCTTCAGGTCCCGAATAAACAGAATTATTGTTGATTCTACCCCTATGCTACTTAAGATGTCCCATAACTTCCTGTGTATTACGCAGTCAAATGCTGAAGATAGATCTATAAAGGCCAAGTACAAATTACACTCCCTAATCTTTGTATACTTCCCAATTATAATGCTTGGATTCAGGCCCTGTTCCACCGTACCTATTCCTGTACGGAAACCGTACTGTACTGGAGATAAAATGCAATTTTCTTCCGCCCATTTTTGAAGTCTATTCAAAATAATTCTCCCCGCTAATTTAGCTGATGTATCAAGAAGGGAGATTGGCCTATAACCAGCTGGGTTAAGGTCACCTTTTTTATATATAGGGACGATGATAGAATCTCGCCATGAGTATGGTGGGCCTTGTATACAGAAGGCCCTCAATATCTGCGTCAATAAGGGGCCCCATATTTGCGTATTTGCCTTATAGAGATCTACCGGAACACCATCAGGGCCCGGCGCTTTCCCCGCTTTGCTTGAGTTTATGGCTTCCACTACCTCCTCTAGACTAAACTGGGGTGTTATGATTGAACGTGGACCTTCCTGAGCAGCTAAACCCATTAAGGGATCCATTGGCTCCATATCACTGGTCTGACAATATATATTAGAAAAATATTCCATCCAATCCTCTTCTGAGATGGCAATTTCCATTCTAGGGACATGTCTGTCACCTACAACAGGAGTATTTATTGTTTTCCAAAAGAGGATATTGTCCTTTGTAAGGCTAGCTTTATGTAAAGTTTCCCACAGGTTTCCCTTCAGAATGGATTTCCTTTTTTTTATGGCTATCTTATATCCCTGTCTACACATACGTATTTCGATCGGGCATCTTGTTGGGGCGCTTAAGGCCTTTTTTAATCTCTTGTGTGCTTTTGTGCAATCGTGATCAAACCAGCCCAATTCCTTTTTCTGTCCTACTTTTTCCATCTTAATCGTAAGAGATTCTTTTACACCTTGTGTTATCTGCGAAAAGGCACTTAAGCATTTTCCTGGATGTAAATCATCACTAAGGCAGTCTGCAAAGGCTTGATTGTGTTCGCAGATTAGGTGTTTCAATAAGGGATTTGGATCCGTCTGCGACCATCGCAGTTTGTATCCATTGCGCCGAGCTAGTTCGATGTCACTTACCAACATAACCTTGTCCACTTTTGCCGATGTAAAGGGAATTAGTGAAACTTTCATGATCTGTGGGAAATGATCGCTTATTGCAATATCATGAAGTGTATAGTTGGTAAGATAATGTGCAAAATGGGTGGACATTAGAACATAGTCAATCACCGTGTCAGCGCCCCTTCCATTGAAAGTTGGTTTAAATTCACCCAGAGCTCGTTATTAATCTTATTAGTGAAGCCTGCCACATTCCAATAAAGTAGAGCTATTTCTGGTTTCTGCTGGGAATGCCAATGTACTTTATTTATAATTGGGGGGGAGTGTACCACCATCTATTGTATGAATTATTATAAAAGGGGGGGGTCTCTCTGATTTGACTGTCTCCCTGCTATATTTCTTTCAGGTACCATTTCAAGAGCTGTATCTTTCTTATTCATGCTGCGCCCTTATGTATTTATTCCCTGTGCCAATTCCTGGGATGTATCTCTCTTATTAATGCTAAGTCAATGTAGACCTTCTAAAGTTGTAAGAGGTTGAAATCTATTACAAGAAAGAATGGGGTCAGGGCTGATTAGGGGTATTTTGCATGCTGGTTGTGAATTATTAAAATTATGCCCCACAGGTCTTTGATAAAAGAATCCCAAGGATAGTAAGGAAATTCCTTGATGAGTGGCCTGCCTAGACTCTAATTCACAGATAATTCTATCCATCAAATCTGGGGATTTAAATGAGAGCACCACGCAGTCTCCTTCCAATACTTTCTGACTGCTTCCTATCCACTTAACTCTTCTAACCATTTTTATATCATCAAAGAGGGGCCCCACCATTCTAGAGCCCAAGCTTGTTCCTATCCAATTGAGAGACTTATTCCTCAGAGTTGTCCATGATTCCCACTGTTGGTCAGCTACAGATGGAACATTAGCCAGGACCACTACATATGGAGTTGCCTCCGGGGGAAGATGTAAAAGGTCGCTTGGCACATATAGAGGCTTCGGGGGTCTTATTCCTCTACGTTGATCCCCTCCTAAATTTATCTGGGGGTGATTTATCCTGCCCGTAGGTAGAATATTATTTGCTGTCCTCATTAATATCTGGCTAGTATTTGGTACTAATGGTGGTGGTTGTGAATTAGTCAGAGGCTTTGAAGTCAAATATAGTTCAGCTATCTTGTCTTGTGTGGCGAGTTGTATATTACTCTCAGAGTTTGGGATCAACAGTGGTGTACTAGAGTCTTTCTTAACAGAATATAAGTTATCAGGTTGTAGTGTAGGCACTTCATGATTTCTAGGCCTGCCTCAAGATTACTCTCCACCGCTTCTAAGCGCTCTGTTAGAGAGTCCAGTGAAGCCCCAATTGATGATTTCAAGGTATTTACTAATTCGTAAAAATTTGCAAGAAGGGTTCGGGTCGTGTCTACTGGCTCACTTGAGGTTTTCCTTCGAGATGGTTTCTTTAATGACTGTCTACCAAGATTAATTACTGGGTCTTTCTTTAACCATTTTTGGGGGATATTATCTACCGTCCCTACCACCGGTTTCCTTGGGCGTTTGGCTACGGGAGAAGGATCATCCGGGGTATAGATTAAATCCGAGGTATTTTGGATACACCCATTTGTGTGCCTCACTTCCATATTCGCACCCCCATGACCGCAATGGTTGGGATCATCATGTGTCCCAGTATTCTTTGGTGATTGAATAGTATGTTCTTTCGGTGTCAACAGTTTTCCCTCTACATTAGCGATTTGTTTATCTATCACCCCCATCGCCCCTGAAATGTATTTTAATATAGATGTACTGTCTTTTAAATTTGGGGGGTGGTTCAATGTTGAGTGCTTTATTTTACCCATACTTTGATAATATCAGACTTATTCCTGTGTAGAAGTAGGACTGAACACAGAATAGAAGTTAGTTTGGCTTACCAACCCCCGCAGATCCTTGTGTAATTATACACAGAACCAACACTGCCCCAGTTAGATAGCTTAGCCACAAGGTTTAAGTACACACGCACAGTCAATAATCGCTGGTTGCAAGCTTACTCAAAGAGTGAGGTTAAATGTCATATAAAACATTCTCACTTGTATGTCCAATGTTCCATCAGCGGCCACTTCACCTCCAAGATTTTCCTTAATTCTAGGATAAAATAATCCAGGTAGGTCAGCAGGCATTCACTGATTATAGTTCCCATTTTACTTCATCTTGCATCCCCTAGGAGTATTTGCATTTGTCAGATGTTGTGTTTCTCTATTTTTACTTTTTCAAACAACATATCACTGTTGTGTAGGGCGTACTGTGAAATGAGTTGCTTCAAGGCGACTGGGCCAGGAGGGTTTGCTGTTGGGTATTTATGACAGGGCACAAATGACAGTAGTGGAGTTGAGGCTGAAGGCAGTGTGAGATTTTCATAGTGCTTGTAAGTGGGTGATAAAGGTTGACAGACTACAAGCACATTCAATTCTTAGCCTCTCTGAAGAGTTCACTGAGCGATGGTTGCGTATGTGTCAATTTTAATTGTACCAAAGAAAAAGAAAATGAAGTACTTACAGGTAAGTGGTGGGTTGTGTGTGGGGGAATAATGAAGTGGAAGAGATGAAAGGAAGTATAAGCAGAAAGAGTGAGTTAAAGACAAGCTGAAGGTAGGGCTCTATGTGTGAAGAATATGGGGTAAGGGCATGATTACGAGTGAGGTGGTCCTTGGACCACCACACTCACAGTGGGTGTTGGACACAACTGCAGCGGTCCAACCGCCACATTACGAGGTTGGCGGGCAGCCTTGCCAACCTATCGCAATCTACGCCAGGATCTTTGATCCTGAGGGGCTGACGGCGGCAGAGGTCGGAATCAGCCAGGGCAGCGCCCCCCTGCTGATTGTGACCTGGTTGTCTGCCAGCCTTTTCAAGGCGGTTTCACCTCCATGATATGGCTGGCGGAGAACAGGTGCAGGGGGCCACATGGGGGGGCCCTGCACTTGACATGGGCAGTGTAGGGGTTGCCCTGCCCAGCACCCATGCAATGCTCACTGTCTTCAGCGCAAGACAATGAGCATTGCAAGGGTGCTAGTGCCCCCTGCGGGTGGCAGCATTGCTGCTTGCTTGATTACAAGCTGGTGACAATGCTGCCGCCACTTTCCCACTGGGCTGCGGGATGGAAACCTTGGTTTCTGCCCGTCAGCCCAGTGGGAAAATAGTAATGGGCCAGGCGGGGTGGTAGCCAGTATGGCAGCAGCCTCTCCGTCGGAATTTCCTTCCCCCAAACTCAAAATCAGGCACTAAGTGTCTGAAAGAATGAGAGGCTACAAAGGGAAATATAATGGGGGAGTTCAAGGGTGAACCCCTTCTACAGACCTAAATAATGTTTAATTCACAGTCTCATATTTTCAGAATTGAAACATTTTTAATTTTAATCATTCACAACTTAATCATTGCTGATACTAATATTTTTGATTATACTAACAAGCTTTGACAAAGCCAGAAGGTCTGGCTCATATTAGGCATATTATTTGTAGTTTTGTTGGGAGACACTCAAATATGGCATGCTGTGTGAAGCAAAGGATTTTAGGTTACATGTTTTTAGCGGTGCCTTTAATTATATATATCACACTTTTTGGTAAGGATTCCTAGATACGCATATTTTGGCCATGCCCTTTTAGGGACTCCCCATCATTTTCATCTCACTTAAAGTTCTAACCAAGAGTGTGAGGTAGAGAATGAAGCATGCGTTTCAAAAAAGGAATAGTCAAAGCAAATGAGACAGAGAGAGAAACAGGCAAGGCATGAGAAAAAGAGTGACTGATAAATAAACGAGAAATAGAGAGACAGCAAGAAAGAAAAGTAAGCGAGGAAGTGGAAGAGCATGTGAGACTGAATGAGAAAAAGAGAGCTAGAAAGAGAGATCACAAATGAACAATGAATCCTACAATCATGATTTGACATCGCATTTTATTAGCAGTTTCACTAGTAAGCCACTTCTTCACCACATTGTATAAAGCTTTCAATTAGTGTTGAAAATACATTCCAACATCTGCGAGCCTTGTGCAGCCCTCCCTGCATCTTCGTTTGCAAAGGACACAGCTCATTGGTGTTATTCAGAAATTGAAGTTCTGATGTGCTTGTTTGCCTGTGTTCCTCCTACACAAGGCCTGTAATCTTGCTTTCCTGAAGAAAAAGAAAGGAAGTGCGTTCAAAAGGCATTTAAGGATACATTTATTGGCAGGGAGCAAAGATGGGAAAGTGTGCGTTTGAACAATGTATGCAAGACTGATGCTGAATTTCAATGGATGTCTCCATAATTCAGATGTGAAGCACCGGAACCCAAAGCAGTGTTGATTTAGGGAAATAGAAAGGTTTCCAGGAAGTCTGATGCATATCCGTGACTGCATCTTCCCTAGCCCAGCCGGTTTATCAAAACATCCAACGTTTCTAGGTTCATTTTATTCCTGTCATTGATTTATTTCAGGGATTTTATACAGCACGAACATGTCCCGTCAGGGTATCAGAGCGCTGTTAAATAGCAGACAAGTCATACATATGGAGTAAGAAAGCAATTAAGCATAAACAAGCAACAAAAACACATGGAAAGTAAACAATTGGTTAGGTAGATTCCGGATCCTGAGGTGTCTCCATGAACATAGTCTGGCTGAGTTCTTCATGATTATTATTGAATTAATTTGTTCATCAGAAACCTTTTCACTTTGTTTTTGAAGGAGGTTGTTGAGGGGTTTGACCTGATTACGGCCAACAGTGTGTTCCATATTCTAGGGACTAAGCTGGAGAAGGAAAGGTTGTAAGGTTTCTTTTTTGTTGGTCTGCTGCAGTTGCAGCAGTATGGAGTTGGCGCTTCTTAAGGAATGACTACCCTCGGACAGTTTCAGTTTATAGGCCAGGTAGACGGGAGTGTTATGGTGAAGAGCCTTTTTGTGTCATACATGCTATTTTCAGCTGGATCCAAGGTTTAAACTGGAGCCCATTTAGAAGTCTTGAGTCCTGAGTGATGTGATCAAATTTTCAGGATCTTGTGACAAGTCTGGCCATTGAGTTCAGCGTGGCCCTTAGCGATGCTAGCCGTGCTTTGGGTAGACCTACAAGAGTAGTCCTCCTGTAATCTAACTGGGAAAAGATTAGGGATTGGACAGCCAAGTAAAAGTTATCAGGGTCAAGAAACGCTTGATTTTCTTTAGAATGTTGAGTTGGTAGTTGGTTCTCCTGGTGGTTATGCTGATAAGATGTTGCATATTCAGGTATTTGTCCATCAGGTTGTAGTGTAGGCACTTCATGATTTCTAGGCCTGCCTCAAGATTACTCTCCACCGCTTCTAAGCGCTCTGTTAGAGAGTCCAGTGAAGCCCCAATTGATGATTTCAAGGTATTTACTAATTCGTAAAAATTTGCAAGAAGGGTTCGGGTCGTGTCTACTGGCTCACTTGAGGTTTTCCTTCGAGATGGTTTCTTTAATGACTGTCTACCAAGAATAATTACTGGGTCTTTCTTTAACCATTTTTGGGGGATATTATCTACCGTCCCTACCACCGGTTTCCTTGGGCGTTTGGCTACGGGAGAAGGATCATCCGGGGTATAGATTAAATCCGAGGTATTTTGGATACACCCATTTGTGTGCCTCACTTCCATATTCGCACCCCCATGACCGCAATGGTTGGGATCATCATGTGTCCCAGTATTCTTTGGTGATTGAATAGTATGTTCTTTCGGTGTCAACAGTTTTCCCTCTACATTAGCGATTTGTTTATCTATCACCCCCATCGCCCCTGAAATGTATTTTAATATAGATGTACTGTCTTTTAAATTTGGGGGGTGGTTCAATGTTGAGTGCTTTATTTTACCCATACTTTGATAATATCAGACTTATTCCTGTGTAGAAGTAGGACTGAACACAGAATAGAAGTTAGTTTGGCTTACCAACCCCCGCAGATCCTTGTGTAATTATACACAGAACCAACACTGCCCCAGTTAGATAGCTTAGCCACAAGGTTTAAGTACACACGCACAGTCAATAATCGCTGGTTGCAAGCTTACTCAAAGAGTGAGGTCAAATGTCATATAAAACATTCTCACTTGTATGTCCAATGTTCCATCAGCGGCCACTTCACCTCCAAGATTTTCCTTAATTCTAGGATAAAATAATGCAGGTAGGTCAGCAGGCATTCACTGAATATAGTTCCCATTTTACTTCATCTTGCATCCCCTAGGAGTATTTGCATTTGTCAGATGTTGTGTTTCTCTATTTTTACTTTTTCAAACAACATATCACTGTTGTGTAGGGCGTACTGTGAAATGAGTTGCTTCAAGGCGACTGGGCCAGGAGGGTTTGCTGTTGGGTATTTATGACAGGGCACAAATGACAGTAGTGGAGTTGAGGCTGAAGGCAGTGTGAGATTTTCATAGTGCTTGTAAGTGGGTGATAAAGGTTGACAGACTACAAGCACATTCAATTCTTAGCCTCTCTGAAGAGTTCACTGAGCGATGGTTGCGTATGTGTCAATTTTAATTGTACCAAAGAAAAAGAAAATGAAGTACTTACAGGTAAGTGGTGGGTTGTGTGTGGGGGAATAATGAAGTGGAAGAGATGAAAGGAAGTATGAGCAGAAAGAGTGAGTTAAAGACAAGCTGAAGGTAGGGCTCTATGTGTGAAGAATATGGGGTAAGGGCATGATTACGAGTGAGGTGGTCCTTGGACCACCACACTCACAGTGGGTGTTGGACACAACTGCAGCGGTCCAACCGCCACATTACGAGGTTGGCGGGCAGCCTTGCCAACCTATCGCAATCTACGCCAGGATCTTTGATCCTGAGGGGCTGACGGCGGCAGAGGTCGGAATCAGCCAGGGCAGCGCCCCCCCTGCTGATTGTGACCTGGTTGTCTGCCAGCCTTTTCAAGGCGGTTTCACCTCCATGATATGGCTGGCGGAGAACAGGTGCAGGGGGCCACATGGGGGGGCCCTGCACTTGACATGGGCAGTGTAGGGGTTGCCCTGCCCAGCACCCATGCAATGCTCACTGTCTTCAGCGCAAGACAATGAGCATTGCAAGGGTGCTAGTGCCCCCTGCGGGTGGCAGCATTGCTGCTTGCTTGATTACAAGCTGGTGACAATGCTGCCGCCACTTTCCCACTGGGCTGCGGGATGGAAACCTTGGTTTCTGCCCGTCAGCCCAGTGGGAAAATAGTAATGGGCCAGGCGGGGTGGTAGCCAGTATGGCAGCAGCCTCTCCGTCGGAATTTCCTTCCCCCAAACTCAAAATCAGGCACTAAGTGTCTGAAAGAATGAGAGGCTACAAAGGGAAATATAATGGGGGAGTTCAAGGGTGAACCCCTTCTACAGACCTAAATAATGTTTAATTCACAGTCTCATATTTTCAGAATTGAAACATTTTTAATTTTAATCATTCACAACTTAATCATTGCTGATACTAATATTTTTGATTATACTAACAAGCTTTGACAAAGCCAGAAGGTCTGGCTCATATTAGGCATATTATTTGTAGTTTTGTTGGGAGACACTCAAATATGGCATGCTGTGTGAAGCAAAGGATTTTAGGTTACATGTTTTTAGCGGTGCCTTTAATTATATATGTCACACTTTTTGGTAAGGATTCCTAGATACGCATATTTTGGCCATGCCCTTTTAGGGACTCCCCATCATTTTCATCTCACTTAAAGTTCTAACCAAGAGTGTGAGGTAGAGAATGAAGCATGCGTTTCAAAAAAGGAATAGTCAAAGCAAATGAGACAGAGAGAGAAACAGGCAAGGCATGAGAAAAAGAGTGACTGATAAATAAACGAGAAATAGAGAGACAGCAAGAAAGAAAAGTAAGCGAGGAAGTGGAAGAGCATGTGAGACTGAATGAGAAAAAGAGAGCTAGAAAGAGAGATCACAAATGAACAATGAATCCTACAATCATGATTTGACATCGCATTTTATTAGCAGTTTCACTAGTAAGCCACTTCTTCACCACATTGTATAAAGCTTTCAATTAGTGTTGAAAATACATTCCAACATCTGCGAGCCTTGTGCAGCCCTCCCTGCATCTTCGTTTGCAAAGGACACAGCTCATTGGTGTTATTCAGAAATTGAAGTTCTGATGTGCTTGTTTGCCTGTGTTCCTCCTACACAAGGCCTGTAATCTTGCTTTCCTGAAGAAAAAGAAAGGAAGTGCGTTCAAAAGGCATTTAAGGATACATTTATTGGCAGGGAGCAAAGATGGGAAAGTGTGCGTTTGAACAATGTATGCAAGACTGATGCTGAATTTCAATGGATGTCTCCATAATTCAGATGTGAAGCACCGGAACCCAAAGCAGTGTTGATTTAGGGAAATAGAAAGGTTTCCAGGAAGTCTGATGCATATCCGTGACTGCATCTTCCCTAGCCCAGCCGGTTTATCAAAACATCCAACGTTTCTAGGTTCATTTTATTCCTGTCATTGATTTATTTCAGGGATTTTATACAGCACGAACATGACCCGTCAGGGTATCAGAGCGCTGTTAAATAGCAGACAAGTCATACATATGGAGTAAGAAAGCAATTAAGCATAAACAAGCAACAAAAACACATGGAAAGTAAACAATTGGTTAGGTAGATTCCGGATCCTGAGGTGTCTCCATGAACGTAGTCTGGCTGAGTTCTTCATGATTATTATTGAATTAATTTGTTCATCAGAAACCTTTTCACTTTGTTTTTGAAGGAGGTTGTTGAGGGGTTTGACCTGATTACGGCCAACAGTGTGTTCCATATTCTAGGGACTAAGCTGGAGAAGGAAAGGTTGTAAGGTTTCTTTTTTGTTGGTCTGCTGCAGTTGCAGCAGTATGGAGTTGGCGCTTCTTAAGGAATGACTACCCTCGGACAGTTTCAGTTTATAGGCCAGGTAGACGGGAGTGTTATGGTGAAGAGCCTTTTTGTGTCATACATGCTATTTTCAGCTGGATCCAAGCTTTAAACTGGAGCCCATTTAGAAGTCTTGAGTCCTGAGTGATGTGATCAAATTTTCAGGATCTTGTGACAAGTCTGGCCATTGAGTTCAGCGTGGCCCTTAGCGATGCTAGCCGTGCTTTGGGTAGACCTGCAAGAGTAGTCCTCCTGTAATCTAACTGGGAAAAGATTAGGGATTGGACAGCCAAGTAAAAGTTATCAGGGTCCAGAAACGCTTGATTTTCTTTAGAATGTTGAGTTGGTAGTTGGTTCTCCTGGTGGTTATGCTGATATGATCTTGCATATTCAGGTATTTGTCCAACGTTATACCAAGTGATTCAGTAGGGTCAATGATGGTGGGGGCACAATTGAGAGCTGTAATTTGTTTGAGTCATTCTTCTATGGGGCAGAATGATTGTGGGATGTGATCAAGAGGTAGACCAATATTCCTCTATCCCTGCATAATTCAAGCTCAGGATACTGAAGTGTACTTACATTTATCCAGCGTTTAATTTGGTAAAAATATAATAATAAATGCGGGATGAGGCAACATTATTCTTTGGTGTCTGCTGCAAGTACTGGCAAATGCCGCACTTCCTGAACATCAAGGCTGCTCATTCTTGATTCTGCCTCCTTGATTCTTTCTTCCTTCAGCCTACAATTCCTGTCTCTTTCTTCCACACTTAGCGGTACTTTGAATCCCTTTTAACTCTCTTTTTAACTTTTTCCATATCTTTCCTTTCTCCTTTCCCCCTTTCTGCTCTTCTCTCTCTTGCACGGAGTCACAGTCTAATGATAAAAATAAATCTTAGTCCCCAAAAATAAGTGACCAGGACCCACCAGTTTCAGCCATCAAAGCAAATTGTTTGCACTGACTGTGAGTCTGCCTATGGTGAAGTGCAGTGAAACATTAAAAAAACTTCAGCTTGTAAAAAATTGTTCAAATATGTTCGTAATAAACATTAAAGTAGATTAGTTTTATATATGTATTTTAAATGCAGAACAAAAGAAAAAGAATGCAACAACATTATCAGAAACTTGGTTATTGGTTGAGGGGGTGGAAGCACCAATCACGCAACACCCACAGTCCTTTTCACGGTGAACCACAAAAGTCTCTAAATAAACCTGTGCTTGACCCTCTGGTAGCTTGGCACAAAAGCAGTCAGGCTTACCGTAGAGTCTATGTGGCAATAATTTATGCAGCACACCAGCAGTAAAAACCCAATGCAAGAAAAATCCTAAACCAATTTAGAAAAATAAAGTACATTTTAATAAATAAAAGGATACCAAAATGACAAAATTGCAAGAAGTCGAACTGGAGATATTCATTGTAATTGTTTTAAATGAAAATAGTGCCTAAAAGAACAAAGTGAGACTCGTGGTTATCTTGTAGCTTTAGACTGGGGGAAAAATCACAAGTTTAGTTCAGGTGGATTCACTGCCGTGGAGCATGGTCAGAGATAGGGACCCGTTTAGTCAAGGTGAAAAGTTCCATTTGCTTTGAAGGAGGCTGTGGATGGTCATCTCTGTCGTGCAAAGACATTGCGGATGGTCATTGCTGTAGATTTGTGTAGGCGGGTGTCACAGGCTGTTGTTGCTGTAGCGCAAAGTGCAGATCTCTTCTTGAGGCTTGCAGTATGACAGTCATTGTCGGTGTGAAGAGTACGTCTTAACAGAACATTGTGTTGCTAGTCCTCATGCACAGCAGAGTTTCGGTGTTATAGTTTGCAGACACGAGGAGCCCATTCTTCAGGACTTTCACCTTTTCTTTGGGAGAAGTACACTTTGTTGCCAGCTAAGGGTCTATGACTTGAGGAGCCACCTCTTTGCGATCAGGACTCAATCCAGCAGAGGCTAGCAGGGCTCAGGAAGGGCCAGTTGCTGCTCTGGGCAGGTCCTGTTGCAACAGGTCAGCTGGGCAGTTGCAGAGAGCCCTATCAAGCTTCTAGCATCCCTGTAGCTGGAAGAAGGTACAAATGGTGGGGACAAGAAAATGGCAACTTTTTCTAAAAGTAGGGTTGTCAGAATTGTAACTTAAAATCTGACTTCACCATTAATGAGGATTGTCAATTACAATTCATTTAAGTACAAACAACATATCTGTACCTGCTTCCAATCCAAAGTTATTAAATGTAATAAGATAACTCAGTGTTAGTTAGTGGGAGAAATACGCTTTACAAAAGTGAAAATGACTTTAGAAATTTCACTCTGCCAGGACATGTAAAACATAAATACATGTGTCTTACTTTTTAAATGCAGTGTTTCCTGCACCAGGAGCCTTTGGGGTGTCTTATAAGTCTGAGAAAGGAAGGTTTATTTTGCCAAGTTGAAACAGCAGTGTAAAATTCACTACAGGCTGCAGTGGCAGGCCTGAGACATGTTTTAAAGTGCTACTTTAGCGGGTGGGAGAATGATTGCTGCAGGCCCACTAATAGCATTTAATTCAGAGGCTACATGGAGCACATGTACTAGGGGCTTACGAGTAAATTAAATGTTCCAGTTAGGTATAGGCCAATTATAGCACATTTGGAGGAGAGAGAACAAGCACTGGTTAGCAGTAGAAAAGTGCACAGAGTCCTAAAGCCAACAAAAAACAATTTGGCATAAAGGATTAGTGAAGAAAAAACGTTTGGAGGTATACCAACCTATGGATAGTAGGTGTAACAAGCCCTATTAACTTAATTTAGAATTCTATCTTTATTTAATTTAAATATATTCGATTCTATTAAACATATTTTGCTGGAGTTTAAGTTAATAAATTCCCACTAAAAGAGTTTTATCATGCATTAATAATTATTAAAAGGGAAGGATAGCATTAATTAAAAGTAGTTTATTTATATTTTATTGATATTTAATGTTACATACATTTTTACTTTCAAAAGAATTAATAAAATATGTTGTATTTAAATAGGAGTATGTTTAATTTGTATGCACGAAATTATATTTATTTATATGTTAAATAGTTAAACATTTAGTTTAATTTAACATCATTTAGTATTGGGGTTTGAATTCCTACCTTCATTAGTTTTATGGGAAATCGTTCCAGGACTAGTGGCTGGCCAAGTGTGGCGCTGGACTTACTTCACCTCTGAGGTGCAACAGTTTATTATCATTTGGGTCCCTTTTGCCTAGTAACTTTAAAAATCTAGATTGCGAGTCACAATAGGCTTACTCTTCTCTGGGTAGGTGCATGTCCCTCCATAAAACCTCTGCCTAAAACCCCATAATCCCCTTCTTATTCCACCTTAACCCCTTTTTATTTTTATTTTTGCAGTCTTTTTAGTTTTTTAGTCTTTTTCAGCCAAACTAAACTTGCATTCTGAAAGCTTGAGGTGTGTAGGGAGTGTACTTTGGTAATCCCAGTGTCCTCAAGCAGTTCCAAGCAGGCAGTACATCCACAACGAATCCAGAGACAGACGTCTGCTAGTACGAAAGCATGGTCCTTCAGCAACCAGAAAGGTAATACAAAAGATCTGTCCTAGAATACTGTTTGCTCCGTTTGAAGGAAGAACATAGTTTACATGTGTTTCAGAGAGACCTTACATGCAGCTTTTGACACTGGGGTGACAACAGGAGTGGCACTCACCCCATCATGCTTATTTTGTTGATTTCAGAAGAGTCATTTGTTCCCATTTAGGTCAGCCTATTGTGCGCTCCTGGGAGGAATTTCACACCCCATTCAAGGCTGAGCACTGGCTGAGAGTAGCTGGAGAGCTAATGCATATGGGCCTCCTGACAATTCTGGCAGGCTTTGAAAAGGGCATTTAAAAAAAAAAGAATTCAGTTATTTGCTCAATGGTTACTCTATTATACCCCAGAGATTTTAAATAAGCAAAACCAGAAAGTCCCTTATCAGTGTCCTAGATTCTCAAGTGAATAAACCTGGACTAATATGTTTATGGCGTGTTCACAACTGCAGCAATACAGGCACTCAATGTTCACAAACCTTATCAAGTTGCTTGGCCACTCCGTGATCTCAGACTAATTTAGTGGTATTATGTTTTTGAAAAAACTTAGGCCCTCATTACAACATTGGTGGTAAAAGCCACTTACCGCCGTGCAGAAGCCCGCCAACACACCGCCGCGGAAATCCACCACAGCTATTATGACCCACAGCACGGAATCCGCCAAAATTCAGACACCCACACAAGTCCGCCACACCAAAGGTCAGTGATAAACTGGCGAAAACAAAACCTCCACCGTCACGTCAACAGAAATACGCCCACACTATCACAACACACGAATCCACGCGGCGGTCTTTCAACCGCGGTATTCCATTGGCGGTACACACCGCTGCGCTCAAAATACACACACACATACAAAACACAGCCACATTGGACAATTCCAAATACACACACTTGATACACATACACACACCACTCCCACACACCCAATACAATATAAAACACACACCCACATCACCCACAAACCCCTACGACAAAAACACAGAAAGAAGGCCAGAGAGAGACACTACAAACTACTACCAAGCATCCACAGGCACACCAGACCATCACCTACATAACTTCCACGCACCTCACACAACACACCACTACATATCAGCACACTTATCACCACACACACCACCCCACACATCACCCACACCACCCCATGGCACGGCAAAGACACCCCAGGTTCTCGGAGGAGGAGCTCAGGGTCATGGTGGAGTAAATTGTCCGGGTAGAGCCACAGCTATTCGGATCATAGGTGCAGCACACCTCCATTGCAAGGAAGATGGAGCTATGGCGAAGAAATGTGGACAGGGTCAACGCAGTGGGACAGCACACAAGAAATCGGGATGACATCAGGAAGAGGTGGAACGACCTACGGGGGAAGGTGCGTTCCGTGGTCTTCACCTTGCGGTTCAGCGGACTGGCGGTGGATCCCCACCTCCTCCCCCACAACTAACAACCTGGGAGGAGCAGGTCTTGGCGATTCTGCATCCTGAGGGCCTCGCAGGAGTAGATGGAGGAATGGACTCTGGTAGGTCAAATCTTAACTATTACATCCCCCACCCTACCTGCATGCCATCACATACCCCCACCCTCACCCTCACCCCATCACTCCACCTCCTCACAAATGTCCCAACATCACAAACCACACATCCCAACACCAAGCCCTGCATGCAACACCAAAGCATGGACACCCATCACCAAAGCATGCCCACTGCACATACCCATACACCCCCCTAAACCATCATCACACAATGTCCCACACAGGAATGCAAGCACTGGGGTACACGGTCACCCACCCCTTGCACACCATGGCACACACAGATGTAATAAACATCATTTTATAGCCCTGCAGGACCCCTACCCAACGGCACCGGACAGGGGGGTCCACACATGGCCACACCACCAACAGAAGAGGCCCACAGTGATGACAGCAGCTCTGTCCAACTGGATCTAGATGACCGACCCATCGGGGACCTCGGGGACCTCAGGACAGTCGGTTCCTATCACACAGTCACAGGCCACTACAGAGCTTCCCCCCTTTCTGGAAACACCAGCACAGCACCCACCCAAAGGGCCCATACCTCTGTCCCTAGGACACGTCAATCAGCAGTGTGTCCACCACTACAGGGAACCCAGGCTAACCCACCACCCCAACAACAACAGGGACCTGTGGGCAGTGGCAGTGGGCACACGGTCGAGGGGACAGAGACCCAGGAACACAGGGGAACTGGGAGGGCTGCTGTGCGACAGGGGGAGGACAGGCCCAGGGAACCCACTCTCCCTGAGGCCCTCTCCTCCATCATGGGAGCCTACCACCACTCCTAGGAGACAATGGCAACGGTACTGGCCAAGTTTCAGGAGACGCAGCGCCTGCAGGAGGAACAGTATTTGGGCTTCAGGGAGGAACTCAGAACCATCAATTCCACCCTGGGCACCATCGTAGGGGTGCTGAAGGAAGTACTCAACACCAGGAGGGACACTGTGGCACAACAAGGGGCCCCTGACACTAGCATGGATGATGAACTGCCCACCACCTCCGCCGGCGCTAGTGGACAGGAGGCACCGCCACAGGACCACCACACCAGCACCCCACCCCCTGCAGAGGGAGAATCACCCCGCAAACGGTCCCTGAGATCCAGAACAAAGACAGAGAACAATGCCAAGTCCCCTGCCAAGAAATGAGACCACCCTGATTGTCATCCTTCTGTCCCACTTTGTCACCCTGTCCATCCTTAAACTGCCCCAGCTCCACTTACTATGCCCATTTGGGCAATGCATCTGTGAGACTAATAGACTGGACTCTGCCATGGACATTCCTCCACCATCACCCCTCACCATTTTGCAACCCCCTCCAATATTTAGCACTTAAATAAACACCCTTGAAGCACAAAACAATCTGGAGTCAGTCTGTGATTTCGGAATAGTGTATTAGCATTTACTGTGGCAAAAAGCTACTTCAATTGTAATGTCAACATACCTATGTCACACAGCTCTAGTCCATGAGGAATCAAAGCAGATGTCACACAGTGGGACCCACATCTGTGAAATTGTAAGGGAAAGTGACAACTCAGTGACCATACACTGGGTGAAAATGACAGACAGTAGAGAGGTAGTAGTGTTAAAGTACATGTAGTAGGCAGGTTTGTATTCTTACCTGTGTCTCATTGGAAATATTGCCATGTTGTCCATGTCCTCTTCTTCTGCTTCCTCGTCTTCACTGTCCACAGGCTCCACAGCTGCAACCACACCGCCATCTGGACCATCCTCCTGCAGAAAATGCACCTGTCGTCGCAAAGCCAAGTTGTGAAGCATACAGCAGGCCACGATGATCTGGCACACCTTCTTTGGTGAGTAGAATAGGGATCCACCTGTCATATGGAGGCACCTGAACCTAGCCTTCAGGAGGCCGAAGGTCTGCTCTATTATCCGCTGTGTTCGCCCATGGGCCTCATTGTAGCATTCCTCTGCCCTAGTCCTGGGATTCCTTACTGGGGTCAGTAGCCATGACAGGTTGGGGTAACCAGAGTCACCTGCAAATGGCGAGGGACAACTGTTAGACACACACTAACCTGTAGGGATAACCCCAGACCCAGACAACCATTCCCACTGTCTTGCTTCCAGGTGCTCACCTAATAGCCACACACAGTGCCTCTGGAGTTGACCCATCACATAAGGGATGCTGCTATTCCGCAGGATGTAGGCGTCATGCACTGAGCCAGGGAACTTGGCATTAACATGGGAGATGTACTGGTCTGCCAAACACACCATCTGCACATTTATGGAATGATAACTCTTATGGTTTCTGTACACCTTTTTACTCCTGCGGGGGGTACCAAAGCCACATGTGTCCCATCAATGGCACCTATGATGTTGGGGATATGTCCCAGGGCATAGAAATCACCTTTCACTGTAGGCAAATCCTCCACCTGAGGGAAAACGATGTAGCTCCGCATGTGTTTCAGCAGGGTAGACAACACTCTGGACAACACGTTGGAAAACATAGGCTGGGACATCCCTGATGTTATGGCCACTGTTGTTTGAAATGACCCACTTGCAAGGAAATGGAGCACTGACAGCACCTGCACTTGAGGGGGATTCCTGTGGGATGGCGGATAGCTGACATCAGGTCTGGCTCCAGCTGGGTACACAGTTCCTGGATTGTGGCATGGTCAAGCCTGTATGTGATGATCACATGTCTTTCCTCCATTGTCGACAGGTCCACCAGCGGTCTGTACACTGGAGGATGCCGCCATCTCCTCACATGTCCCAGCGGACAGTGCCTATGAAGGACAAAAGCGAACACAGAGTCAACCAACTCAGAGGTACATACCCACTGCTTACACAGAACACGAATCTTAATCCGAAAAGTGTCCTGTATGTGTGTTGAGTCTAGGCCTAGGTATGTGTGATGCAATTAAAAATTAAGCCATGTGGGCCCCTGAAATGGCAGCTGCCTGACCTGTAAAGTGGGACAATGGGATGTGAGGTAACTGCGCTGGCGTTGTACACCGTCGCGGTAGGCGGACGAAGACCGCGGCACAATGCTGCATTAGTTAACATTGGAACCTATGGGTCCCAGGAGCCAATGACGATGTACGCCGGCGGTGACGGTAGCACCGCCGCAGACGTGACCGCCATTTTCTATCTGTTCAATCACTCGATACCTGATCTTCGACAGGAGAGGACCTACACTGCAAGTGCTGCTGTGACCTCGGTCTGGAAGAGACAATGGTTCGAGTGTCTGGGGAAAGGGCCCCTGCCTTCACATCGGAGGAGTTGGAGAAACTCGTGGACGGGGTCCTTCCCCAGTACACACTACTCTACGGTCCTCCAGACAAACAGGTAAGTACACTGGGAGCATGCTGTATGGGCTATGCCTGTGTGGAGTGGGGTGGATGTAAGATGGGGGGGAGGAGATTGCGGCGTGCATGAAACGACAGTGAGTGCATGTGCCACATGGCAATGGTAGGGATGGGGTCCAATGACTGTGATGGTGCAGTTGGTAATAAGTTTCTCTTCCCCCAGTACAATTCATGTAGGTCAGCACCCACCAGAAAAAAGATATTTGGCGTGCCATCGCCAAGG
Source organism: Pleurodeles waltl (assembly GCF_031143425.1). Lineage (NCBI taxonomy): Eukaryota > Metazoa > Chordata > Amphibia > Caudata > Salamandridae > Pleurodeles > Pleurodeles waltl. The sequence continues at coordinate 860,356,233 of NC_090446.1, read as the reverse complement.
ACGTCTGGACCCTGTGGGTCTACCACAGACGGAGCACCCACTGCCGGAAAAGATGGAAGGGCATTCGCGACTGGAGCAAGAAGACGGTGGAGGCTCAGCTGGGGATGGCCTCCCAACGTGGGAGGGGTGCCCGCCGCACCATGTCCCCCTGATGTTCAGGATCCTGGCGGTGGCGTACCCGGAGTTGGATGGGCGCTTGAGGGCATCACAGCAGCCACAAGGGGGTGAGTACACTGTCATCCTGCTGATTTTGTGCGCAGTGGAGGTGTCTGGGTGGGGAGGTGGGCTGTGGGTTTCCCTAGGCCAGGGCAAGTTTAGTAGACAAGGTCCCTCCGTAAGGCAGGCCATGTGCCACCCCACCCCACCTCTGTAGAGTGCCAAGTACACCTAGTGATGCCCCTGTGTCATCCATGTGTGCAGATGTTGTCCATAGCCTTGTAGGCCATTTCCCAGGGATTGAACAGTGGAGCCCAAGAGCGCGGTATAGTGCAGGGGGCTTCTGTGTCTGTCGTGTCCGCCAACGGTAGCGGTAATGCATGCACTCAACATGTCTTTCTTCTGTCGTCCCCCCCTTTTTGTGGTCTCCCTGTTCCTGTGTGCATTAGCATCATGAGGCGGAGGAGCAGTGGCACCGGAGCACGAGGGAGCTGCATCCCACATGGCTCTGGAGGGCGAAACAACGGACTCGGAGTTCACCAGTGGGACGGAGGGCGAGGGGAGCTCCACGGCGGGGACAAGAGCTGACACCAGCGACACTGACTCGTCCTCTGATGGGAGCTCCCTTGTGGTGGCGGCAACATCTGTGCCCCCCGCATCTACAGGTACAGCCGCCACCCCCCCTACCAGCACCGCCCTCCCAGCAGCCCCTCAGCCTTCACCCCGTGCTTGCTCACCCGGGAGGGTGGGTGGGCATCACCTTCGCCCCAGGCACCTCAGGTCCTGCCCCAGTCACCTCTGCTGCCCTCAGTGAGGAGGCCATTGACCTCCTCAGGTCCCTCACTGTTGGGCAGTCTACCATTTTGAATGCCATCCAGGGTGTCAATAGGCAGTTGCAACAAACCAATGCATTCCTGGAGGGCATTCATTCTGGTCGGGCGGCCCTTCAGCGAGCTTTTCAGACTCTGGCCTCAGCACTGATGGCAGCCATTGTCCCTGTCTCTAGCCTCCCCCCTCCAACTTCCTCCACCCAGACCCAATCCCCTGTACCCCAGCCTATCCCAAGCACACCTTCAGACCAGCATGCACACACGTCAACACACAAGGGAAGCTCAGGCAAACATAAGCACCACACATCCCACAGGCACTCACGCAAGCATCACACACATGCAGACACGCCAACATCCACTGCCTCCACTGTGTCCCCCTCCTCCTCATCTCTCTCCTCCCTCCCAGTCTCGTCCACACTCACACCTGCATGCACTACATCTACAGCTACTACTGCCATCACCAGCACACACACCACCACACCCCGCTCACGTGCAGTCACCACCCCCACTACCATTCACACGTCCCCTGTGTCCTCTCCCAGTGTGTCTGTAACGCCCCCTCCCAAGATACACAAATGCAGGCACTCACCCACCGAACAGCCATCTACCTCACGACAGCCACCAGCGCATGCACCTCCACCCAAAGTCACCAAACGAACACCTCCTACAACCACAACCTCTTCCTCCACTCCCAAACCCCCTCCAGCTACCCGCCCCAGTGTCTCCCAAAAACTTTTCCTGTCCAACCTTAACCTCTTTCCCACACCTCCCCCACCCCGTCCGTCTCCTAGAACCCGACTCTCCAGGTCCCAACCTAGCACCTCAACCACAACATCTCCGGGACCAGTGGTGCCTGTAGTCACCGGAATCTGGAGTGCACTGGCCACCAAGGCAGCCAGTGTGGCACGGAGCCACAGCATGGACAGTCCCCCACCTGTCAAGCATCAAAAGTTGCCCAGTGCCCGGCAGGAGAGGGGGAAGACTCCAGCCACCAAAGCCGCTCCCAGGGGTCCCGGTGGGAGTGTGGAGTCAGCTGCTACACCTTCCAAGGTGGGGAAGGGCCACAAGAAACCTGGCAAGTCTGGGAAGAGCAGCATGGCGGAGGAGACCGCCATCATCCCTGCTGCCCAGGAGGCCACCGCCATCATCCCCGCTGCCCAGGAGGCCACCGCCAGCACCTGCCCTGCTGCCCAGGAGGCCACCGCCATCATCCCCGCTGCCCAGGAGGCCACCACCAGCACCTGCCCTGCTGCCCAGGAGGCCACCGCCAGCACAAGCCCCGCTGGGCTAGAGATGACTGCCAGCACAAGCCCCGCTGGGACAGAGAGGACCGCCAGCACAAGCCCCGCTGGGCTAGAGAGGACCTCCAGCACAAGCCCCGCTGGCCTAGAGAGGACCACAAGCCCCGCTGGGACAGAGAGGACCGCCAGCACAAGCCCTGCTGGGACAGAGAGGACCGCTAGCACAAGCCCCGTTGGGCTAGAGAGGACCGCTAGCACAAGCCCCGCTGGGCTAGAGATGACTGCCAGCACAAGCCCCGCTGGGACAGAGAGGACCACCAGCACAAGCCCCGCTGGGCTAGAGAGGACCGCCAGCACAAGCCCCGCTGGCCTAGAGAGGACCACAAGCCCCGCTGGGACAGAGAGGACCGCCAGCACAAGCCCCGCTGGGACAGAGAGGACCGCCAGCACAATCCCCGCTGGGCTAGAGAGGACCGCCAGCACAAGCCCCGCTGAGCTAGAGAGGACCGCCAGAACAAGCCCCGCTGGGACAGAGAGGACCACCAGCACAAGCCCCGCTGGGACAGAGAGGGCCACCAGCACAAGCCCCGCTGGGCTAGAGAGGACCGCCAGCACAAGCCCCGCTGGGACATAGAGGACCGCCAGCACAAGCCCCGCTGGAATAGAGAGGACCGCCAGCAGCTGAGTCACTGCATAGGAGCCCGCCACCTCAAGCACCGCTGAACAGGGCACCGCCGCTTTAAGCACCGCTATACAGGGCACCACCGCCACAAGCACCGCTGAACAAGGCACCGCCGCCTCAAGCACCGCTGAACAGGGCACCGCCACCACAAGCACCGCTGGCCCATGAGCGGCAAGGGCACTGACGCTGCTGAGTCTGTCATGAGCAGGGTGAAGCACTCTTGGCACAATGCCCCCTCCAGAACCAGTGGAGACTGTCATCCACTACCTCTGTCCTTAGCAGGATGAAGCACTCTGGGCACCATGCCCCCTCCAAAACCAGTGGAGACTGTCATCCACTACCTCTGTCCTTAGCAGGATGAATCACTCTGGGCACCATGCCCCCTCCAGAACCAGTGGAGACTGTCATCCACTACCTCTGTCCGTAGCAGGATGAAGCACTCTGGGCAACATGCCCCCCCCCAGAACCAGTGGAGACTGTCATCCACTACCTCTGTCCTTAGCAGGATGAAGCACTCTGGGCACCATGCCCCCTCCAGAACCAGTGGAGACTGTCATCCACTTACTCTGTCCTTAGCAGGATGAATCACTCTGGGCACCATGCCCCCTCCAGAACCAGTGGAGACTGTCATCCACTACCTCTGTCCGTAGCAGGATGAAGCACTCTGGGTAACATGCCCCCGCACCCCCAGAACCAGTGGAGACTGTCATCCACTACCTCTGTCCTTAGCAGGATGAAGCACTCTGGGCACCATGCCCCCTCCAGAATCAGTGGAGACTGTCATCCACTACCTCTGTCCTTAGCAGGATGAAGCACTCTGGGCACCATGCCCCCTCCAGAACCAGTGGAGACTGTCATCCACTTGAGAGACTGTGGCTTTGCACTCCCCAGGATGGAACAGTGGGCAACCCACCCACTGTAAAGACTTGAGAGACTGTGGCTTTGCACTCCCCAGGATTGAACAGTGGGCAACCCACCCACTGTATAGACTTGAGAGACTGTGGCTTTGCGCTCCCCAGGATTGAGCAGTGGGCAACCCACCCACTGTATAGACTTGAGAGACTGTGGCTTTGCACTCCCCAGGATGGAACAGTGGGCAACCCACCCACTGTATAGACTTGAGAGACTGTGGCTTTGCACTCCCCAGGATGGAACAGTGGGCAACCCACCCACTGTATAGACTTGAGAGACTGTGGCTTAGTACTCCCCTGGATGGAACAGTGAGCAACCCACCTACTGTATAGACTTGAGAGACTGTGGCTTTGCACTCCCCAGGATTGAACAGTGGACATGTGGCCCTCTCGTGGATTTGGCGTCGTGCACTCAACCGGCTGAGGTGCCCCCCCTTTCCCTCCCCCTGATGTGCCTGTTTTCTTGCTCTCTGATGCCCCTGCAGTGTTCTCTCCGTCATGGGCGGGGATCTCGTGTGGGCCTCGCCCATACCGTGAGGGCCCAGTGTTCCACGGACTTCATTGGAGCACTACCTGGATACTAAGCTTGGTGTATATTTTGTTTATGGTGTATATATATATTTTTGCGTACTTGATTTTAATATATTACAATGGTTACACTCATTTCCTTTTGTCTTTGCATTCTTCTGGGGGCTTGCGGGGTGTAACTATAATGTATAAATATGTATTAGTGTGTGTGTTGTAGTGGGTGAGGGTGGGGGTGGGGGTAGGGGTGTTGCGTGTGTGTGTCCCTGTTTTTTCCCTCCCCTGTGTCATAGGTGCAGTACTCACCATTGTCTTCGCCGCCGGCGTTCGTGATCCTGGTAGAGGAGCAAGAAGATGAGGGCTGGCAGGATGTGCAGCTCTGGTTCCATGGCATCCGGATTCCTCGTGGAGTGTGTAGAGGTGAGCATTTTCCCTTCGAAGTCCTGTTTCCGCTGTGTTTTTGTTTGCAGTGAATCTGCCCCGGAAAAGGTGGCGGATTGGTAGGTTGTGATACTGTGGGCGGTACTTTGTCTTCCGCCTGTCTGTTGGCGGTAACCGCCAAGCTGTTTGTCTGTACACCCGTGGCGCTCGGAGTGTTAAAGTGGCTGTCTTTGTTGGCGGTTTCCGCCACGGTCGTAATTCCAATTTTTTTACTGCCGGCCTGTTTGCGGTCTTACCGCCGCATCCGCCAGGGTTGTAATGACCACCTTAGGATTTATACTTTTTTAACACCGCATTTGCACTGCTTTTTGATGCTAAAGCGGAGCAAACTTACAAAACACAATTGTATTTTGTACGTTTGCGCCGTTTTTGCATAAAAAAATTACGCAAATGTGGCTCTATAAAAGTATAAATATGGGCCCTAGAAAGACTACTGTAGGAAATCTGTAAATGGTGGTTTATTGCCATGTTAATAAACCAATTTATTAAATTAGGACTATGGAAAGCAAAGGAAGCGTTTAACTGAAAACACTATGTATGTTAGAAAAATGGATTTTATAAGAATGAACTCGCTACATAAGTATGAAAAGATATGGGGGCTGTTTGCACCTATTGGGTTTACATGTACACGATCTGTTTTTTGTTATGTGTTTATTGAAGAAAGCCAATCATTAAAAAAATGTGTATGGTGTTGTTAGACTTTTCATCCTTGGCGTGGTCTCCCTTAACATTTTGCCTCTGTCCCCAGGTTATTGATGTGTGCTGGACTCTGATTTTGCTGTTTTTATTCCTCTGGGCACTTTCCCACTGCTAACCAGTGCTAAAGTGCAAGTGCTCCTGTTTAAAATGTGTATGTAATTGGTTCTCCATGATTGGCATATTTGTTTTACTGTTAAGTCCCTAGTAAAGTGCACTAGAGGTGCCCAGGGCCTGTAAATCAAATGTTACTAATGGGCCTGCAGCACTGGTTGTGCCACCCACACAAGTAACCCTGTAATCATGTCTCAGACCTGCCACTGCAGTGTCTGTGTGTGTAAATGTGCACTGTAAATTCGACTTGGCAAGGGTACCCACTTGCCAGGCCTAAACCTTCCCTTTTCTTACATGTAAGACACCCCTAAGGTAGGCCCTAGGTATCCCCAAGGGCAGGGTGCAGTGTATGATTAAGGTAGGACATATAGTAATGTGTTTTATATGTCCTGACAGTGAAATATTGCTAAATTCATTTTTCACTGTTGCCAGGCCTGTCCCTCTCATAGGTTAACGTGGGGGCTACCTTTAAATGTGATTAAAGTGTAGATTCCCTTTGGGAGCGGATGAACATGTGGAGTTCGGGGTCTCTGAGATCACAATTTAAAAATACATCTTTCAGTAAAGTTGATTTTAAGATTGTGCGTTTGACAATGCCACTTTTAGAAAGTGAGTATTTTCTTGCTTATACCATTTCTGTGACTCTGCCTGTTTGTGGGTTCCCTGTCTGGGTCAGTTTGACAGTTGGGCTGGTTTCACCTCACACTAGACAGTGACACAAAAGGAGCTGGGGTGTAGTCTGCATTTCCTGATGAGCCATCTGTGCTAGGAGGGAGGGGAGGAGTGGTCACTTACACCTGAAAGGGGTGTGCCTGTCCTCACACAACGCAGTCTCCGACCCCCTGGTGAGTGTCTGGGGCCTGGCCTGGGCAAGGCAGGATTTCACATTCAGAAGAGACTTTTCTTTGAAGTAGGCCTACTTCAAAGGAGAAATTGGGTATAAGAAGGGCACCCAAAACCACAGACTTTAGAAACACATCTGGAACCAAGAGGATCCTCTGCCTGGAGAAGAGCTGATAGCTGAGGAAGAAGTGCTGCCCTGCCTGTGACTGTGCTTTGTGGAGCTTTCCTGCAGCGCTGCTTCTGCCAGATTAAGAGGGCAAAGACTGGACTTTGTGTACCTTCCATCTTGTGAAGAAATCTCCATGGGCTTGATTTAGAGCTTGCCTCCTGTTGTTTGAAGTCTCAGGGACAGCAAAGACTTCTCTCTGCCAGCACCAGGAGTCTCTGGAGAGACTTCTACTCTGACAAGTGGTGCCCTATCCAGTCCCTGGGCCCTTGAAAAGAAAGTTTGTGGAAATCCAAGGAAATCGACTTCGAACGTCTTCGGACCGACGCCGCTGCTGAATCCGGTGACACCGACTGCACCCGACGCCGTGACTTTCGCTGGAACGCGACGCTCTTCGCAGGCCCGACGCCGCTGCAGCCTCGCTGAAGTTCGCGACTCCGTCGAAGTCACCGCACCACGTCGTGACCGACGCCGCTCGAAGTGCGTGGATTCAATGTTTCGTACAGACGCCGCGATCCCCGACTTCGTGCATCGGCTTGTTTTCACTCTTCACCAGAGGTACTGTACTTGGGGGTCTACGCGACTCCGTGTCCGGCCCCGCTGGTGTCGGCTTGTTGGGAACGACTCCGTCACGACGCTGGGTTAATACCTCATCGAAGCATTTTTGTTTCTAAGCGCTATTTTTTTGTTTAATCTTTAAAAATTCATAACTTGACTTGTGTATGTTGGATTTTTGTCGTTATGGTCTTGTTTTGTTTAGATAAATATTTCCTATTTTCCTAAGCTGGTGTTGTGTCATTTTGTAGTGTTTTCATTAAGTTACTGTGTGTGTCGGTACAAATACTTTACACCTAGCACTCTGAAGTTAAGCCTACTGCTCTGCCAAGGTACCAAGGGGGTAAGCAGGGGTTAGCTGAGGGTGATTCTCTTTTACCCTGACTAGAGTGAGGGTCCTTGCTTGAACAGGGGGTAACCTGACTGTCAACCAAAGACCCCATTTCTAACAGGTGTGTAGTTGGGGGGGCATCTTCTTACTACTGAGCCTTCTTCAGGAGTGTTTCTATGTCTTTTGTAATGAGCACTGGGGTGGTGTTATCATGCTGACGGACACACCCTGAGAAGTGTCATCAATGAAAGGAGCATGAATAATATACATACAATTTACCATTTAAAATATGCTGGCAGGATTAGTTAGGTCTGCAAGTGACTTTGTGTCAAGATAAGAGATCCCAGCCCTGTTTGTGTATTGAGTGCTGCGTTAAGGCCATCCACACTCCATTGTTATGAGGCTTGGCAGGTAATATGGGGAGGGAAGAGTCAAAGTCTGCATGCAGTCCGCGTATGTGATCAGTATGATAGGTGTATAAGTGAAGAGTAGAGTATACAGCTAATAGGCCTGCACTGTCAGACTAAGTTAGAGACCTCTGTTGGAAAGCATTTTTTGGCAGATGTCTGGTATGCAAAAAATGCACATTGGTTTGCAAAGACGCCCCATCACATGGAAAAAAGGAATGAGATGTAAAAGTTGCCCAACCCCTTGAAAATGATAACAGATGATGAATAAGTACACTTCTTAATCCTGGATTTTAACTAATGAATGATTAATCTCAGTAAAAAACAGCTGAAAATATACACCAATACAAAAAAGATTTAATGAATAGGGAAGTCAAATACCATTCACTCTTGCTGGCCCACTTGATATCTCTTGCAAGTGAGTTGGAGCTTTCCATTCTCTGGTGTGACATAGATGCAATCCACAAAAAAAGAAAATATTTACATCAAATGTAAACTTTAGGAATAAATAAAAATAGAAATGTATTATAATGCCATTCAATGCTAAAGTTGGATTGGGTTGTCTTCCCCTTAGCTCCAGAACAAGGAGGTGACACTAGGGCCGTATAAATATGAATTTTATATTTGCATGTTTGAGCTTCTTAATTTCTGTCATTCTCTACGGCCTATGTTAGAGAGTATGGTTGCTCTCATTATTTAAGCCCTCAGGGTTAAATCCAGTAAATGACTAGGGGGGTCATTACGACCTTGGCGGGCGGCTACTGCCGCCCGCCAGGCGTTAACCGCCGTGCGGCCAACAATGCAGCCGCACTCACGCGGCCCCCATAATGACATTACCGCTGGGCCGGCGGGCACAAACCAAGTTTGCGCCCGCCGGCCCAGCGGGAATGAGTCCGCAACATAGGAGCCGGCTCCTAATGGAGCTGGCGGTGTTGCGGCCGTGCAACGGGTGCAGTTGCACCCGTCGCGCTTTTCACTGTCTGCTATGCAGACAGTGAAAAGCTGGCCGGGGCCCTTTTAGGGGGCCCCTGCACTGCCCATGCCAGTGGCATGGGCAGTGCAGGGGCCCCCAGGGGCCCCAAGACACCCCTTACCGCCAGCCTCTTCCTGGCGGTGCAAACCGGCAGAAACAGGCTGGCGGTAGGGGGGGTCATAATCACCAGGGCAGCGCTGCTTGCAGCGCTGCCCTGTCGGATTATCACCGCCGGGGCTAAAACGGCAGGAAACCGCCGGCCCCGGCGGTGCGACCGCGGCGCTACCGCTGCGGTCATAATAAGGGCCTCCGTACCACCAGCCTGTTGGTGGTACGGACGCCACATTACCCCTGGCGGTCTCTGACCGCCAGGGTCGTAATGACCACCTAGGTGGCAGTTGTAATTATACCGACCCAATCTGATCTTTCCTGATTTACTTAAAACTCCTGGATCATATACGTCTACTGATGGAGGAACACTTATTCCTGATTGGATGAGTTTAGTTTGTGGACCGATGAAGCTTTTGGGTTTATCATTTTATAGGATAAGTTTCTCCATAAACATATGGTTCCTGCAAATTAACAATTAGTTTGCCATCTGTTCAGCTCCAATGTGCTCACATTTTATGTAGCATGGGGAAAGCGAAATGAGAGAGCTGTTGAACTGAAAGGATATTTGCATTGGTTGAGCTACAAATTGTCATATTGCTTTAAATAATGGATGATGTTGTGGCACAAGCACTTTTATGTGTATTGATGTAGATTATGGTTTTTAGTTTTATGGTAAGAAAGAGAAAACCTAGAGTTATACTTCCCATTATTGAGGGTCTAGTCATATTCTGCTTGGCAGCTTGGGCATTCAACCAGAATGTGAAAATCACATTCTTTGCAGTTCATACTACAACAAAACATAGGGCCTGATTACAAACCTATCGGTCTCATGACTGCCGGGTACGCGATGGCGGTAGGATGGCTTCCAATGCGGCGGTCCATGCACCACATTAAGATCGCGTCGGTTGCGCCGTGGTCAGACCGTCAGCACCACCAGGATTAGTCATCCCTGCGGTCTGGCGGTTGTGTCGCTCCTAATCCCCCAGGGCAGCGCTGCCCTGAGGATTACAACTTTGTTCAAGTGAAGTTTTGGGCACTTGAGTAACTTAGATATTTTCCATTCTGAAGCCTATGCAATCTTTCACCTTTCACATAATCTTAATATTCCTTGCAAGACTTTGTGTAGTCCCAGTCAATCAAATGTGGTGCTTTTACTGAGGGATTTCATACCTTTAAGCAACAGAAAAAATGCCTACTTTCCCCACATTCAGAATTCCAATTGATCTGTCTGGAATGTGTTACAGGGGCCATTCCGGGTCTTTGAATGATTCCAGATCAAATGGTTTCCAATATGTAGCATCACACTCCTTGCATCAACACCAGTTATGAGTTCACTATCATTGTAATCCCATTTTATATTATGACATTTTACCCAACCTCATGCCTACAGATATTAAATTGACCCGTTGTTTGGATCCAGTGGCACCAGGTGGTTCAGTTTGCTGTTTGTGCAATACAAATGCTTATATCCACACTGCTATCTATCCCTAAAGTGTCACTGCCAGTGTTCCATGCATCTTTGATGTCCCTTGTGCACACATTTTACCAAATACCCCATTCATTTCTATAAGGAATGCAAAATGTGCATGTTCTAACTGTAATCATATCCACACTCACATATCCTTTTTCTGAATATTCATCAGTCTCCCAGCCTCTCTAACCTATATCCTCTCTATCTTCCATCCTATTGTGTCTACCTAAAATGTGTTCATGCCAACTCCCACTGCTCTACCACGCCACTTGCACTACTGTTTATATCCCCAATATGCCTTCCTTTTCAGTCCCATCCCTTCCTTTCTGTCTTAGAAAGACTCTAATGCTCAAGCTCAATTTATATTTGCACTGATTTAGTCTAGAAAATTGTATATTGTAATTATTTTAAAGGGTTTTACCAACTTCTTGGTTACACAGTGCCACATAAATGTTGTATATAAATGAGAGTATAGCTATTCATCACATCACATCATATTGTATGTGTAGATGAATACACAAGTGGTCCATAGCTCAGGACAACCCTTTTAAGCCTCAACCAAACCCCAACAATTTCTACTACAGAGTCTCCACTATCGATCTTGTCCTGTCTCCACATTGGTCAAACTTATTGACTTTGTCAAGTTTCACCTCTACAATGTCTCCGCACACTCCCACTGCATCCAATGAACCTACTTTGCTCATTCCCTTGTCCCCTACCAGGGGGCAATCGCTCATTGCAGGGTTGATGTAAATACTATGTCATCTCGGATCTGACTGAAAAGTTGCTCAGATAAAGTATGCTCTAAGATTGCATAACAATATTGGTTTGTGAATGACATAACATAATATAGCAGTTGTTAAAGGCCCAGCACCCAAGTTATAGGCCTGAGCCGTAGGCGAGAGCCCATAACGAGGGAGAGGGTCTTTAACAAATGTTATAGTCTGAGGCAGAAGGGCTATAAGGCTATTAGAGCATTCCCCCCACTGAGCGGAGAATGTTCTAAATTAATAAAGGAGAAACAGAAAGAAAATCATTGAAATACTGGAGACGAAGGCATATACCAGCCATTATTAACCTTGAGCCATTTAATTGTCAGTGGAGGTCCCAACATTCCAATGTTCTAATAAATGTTAAATATTGAATATTCAACAAGTTATCGCCCATGAAATCACCAGGTACCACTGCACAGTTAAGGCTTCAGATTGGTTTAAGGTAGTGACTCTGCTCTGTGCATTGACAGGGAGTCACCCTTTCAGTAGGCAAATCTGCAGGATCAACCGCTGGATACTACTTTGAGGATCTTAAAGGCTCCTAAACGTCTTAACCATATGCACGTTTATGGCACTCAGCAGGATTCTATATTTTATGATGTCGATCTGTTTTTAAAAAGTCCTTTTAAATTTCACAATTAAAATAAATTATAGGAACAGATACTCATATAGAGTGTTAAGAATTCCAAAATACCTTACTCTTCTTTGCGTACAACATTGCTGAAATATTGTTTCGAGTTTCGTTTCTACTTCTGGAACTCAATTAAAGTTCAATCCAGTAATCTGCAGAGCAAAAAAAAACGTATTGTAAAAACTCCTGCAAACTACCTCCACTCACTCACTTCTTCTCACAGGCAACCTGTAGGAGGAACCAGCTTGGCACAAAAATGTAATAACAGCAATTCAATTTCTTTTAATTAATGAAAATCCGTGTATACAGAATGACATTTTAGAAAGGCAAACAATACGTGCAATTTTCAACTGAGAAATTTACTGAAAAGAACAACACCTGGAAAAGGTTCCATGACAAGTGAACAGAGAACATAAAATTCAATATAAATGCTTGAATCCACGACTCTTAGTTACAAAATTTAGATTTTAGTTCCATGTGGATTTTCCTCTATTTAGAGGTTAGCTTCTCTGTAGCATAAAAAAACGAAGCCAACATTTTCCGTACATTTCGTCCTGGGATGCATCTCTGCTAAAGACGCGAATGATTAACCCAAGGAGAATCGAGACATCGTGAAAGTACTCCAATCTCTTTCCTAGATTCACGCATCCAACCAATGAAGTGTAGTGAACAGGAACTTGAGCCTTCATAATGGCCTTTGCCACTTCCTGTTCGTTGTGGACTGTATGAGGCTGCCTTAATATCACAGAAGTGCAATAGGGATTTACAAGCAAAAAACATTTACATTCTTGCTGCATCTACTCTGGAGCCCTGTCATTCCGATGTTAAGGTATGAACCAAATGTTTTCTTGTGAGAAAGTTACACACTCTTGCCAGTGGCACTGAAAGCCACAGCAGAGATCAGAAATGATATTTTATTTTTGCCATCTCAACAGTTACGTGATTTCTGGCAATTTTTGTCTACCTAAAATGCAAACATTTTAGTAGGAGATTGTGATATCATAAAACATAAATATGTGTATGCAATGAATTAAGAATAAGCATTGCACTAACCCAGTGTTCTAAGGTTTGCATGAAACATTCAATGCAAATTGTGTGGTAAAACTGTCTGAAACATTATCAGTTTACTTTGGTTAATTAAAAAGGGTACCTGACCTTGCAGCAGCAGATTTCAGAATTTGATTATATCCAGAGGTGTAGCTTCGGGTGGGGTATGGTTGGGGTGTTAAATCTTCCTAATAAATATATTTTTTGATAAATAGTTGGGTGTAGGTGGTTTCAGTTGGGTATTGTGAGATGTCAGTCGGATTTCGCCAGGAATTGTTCCAGAGCGAGGCTTGGTCAATAAGAATGGGGGGTGAAAGGGGGATGGGGGAGCTTCAGATTTCCCTACAATCATGCTGGAAAATTATGCTAAAATACATTATAGAACAAACATGGTGCATGAGAGGGGCATAAGGGCATTGGGAAGGGGGAGAAGTGCAGATTAGTAGGAGTACTAAGCAAATGAAACCACAATGGGGCATATTTACAAGCCCCTAGCCCCTCCTTCTGCCACCCTAGCATCATTTTTTTTATGCTAAGGCGGCATTAAGGAGGCTTTTCCCCCGTGCCGTATTTACAAAGTGGCGCAATGCTTACATTGAGCCACTTTGTAAACCCTTGCACCACATTATGCCTGCGCCAAGCATAATGTAAGCAAGGGTGCGTTCCGACGCAAGGAGGTCCGAAAAAATGGTGCAGTGAAATTTGCAACATTTCATTGAGCCATTTTTTCTGTCTTTTCTAACACCTGCTCAGAACTCACATTAAAATGATGCACCCATTTTAATCAATGGGCCTCCCTGGGCTTTGCTGCACCAGCAACCACATTTTTGACTCTAGTGCAGCAAAGCGCTACAATAGCATCAAAAAGTTTGACACTATTATCCTAACGACCGCCATGGTGCACAGTATTGTACATACAGTGCAACCATGGTATCGTCAGGTGGGGCAGCGGTGATTCAAGAAAAGTGGTGCACCAGGACCGATGTGTCACTTTAATTATGCCACAATGTATGTAAGGGAAGTGTTCCAATGCAGGGAGCCCTGAGAAAATGGCGCAGTGAAATTTACAAAGTTTCACTGCACCATATTTTCCATAATTTTTAATGCCTGCTCAGAGGCACACCCATTTTAATCAATGGGCCTCACTGTGCTTTGCTGGAATAGCATCAACATTTTTGATGCTATTGTGCTAATGACCGCCATGGTGTGCCGTACTGTAAATATGATGCAACCATGGTGTCCTTAGTTGGGTCAGGGGCGATGCCTGAAAAGTGGCGCATCTGGACCGATGCCCCACTTACTTGTAAATATGCCCACATTTTTTGTAAAATGACCAACATTTTCTAGGGCTTTCAAAACAGAGAGAGATTGTGTGTGTTTTGCTCTGTGAGTGTGTAAAATGTCCCGGTGAAAACGGACAGACATTTCACCATACCCAGCTGAAGGGACTTCTACCCAATTATGTATAAGAAAATGCACTTATTAGTGGGTGTAACACCACAAATATAACCCCTGAAGCTACGTCCCTGAGGAGGGGGTGGAACAGCCCCCTCCCTGGACCTTCAATGGCCCCGGAGATCCCATCCAGTAGGGCTGACACACACACTGTGTCCCAGGAAGTCCATCCCTGGGACTCAATGGTTTCTCTTGCTGCACTGTTGTGGGCAAGGAAACTTGTGTTTGTTCCCATCTGGTGGGAGCATTTTTCAAACTCCCAATAACAGGAGCAATCACAAAGTCTTCTGCTAGCAGACAGGAGCTTCAAACATGCTTCTGCCAGCTGGGAACATGCTTGTTTTCTGTTTCCCTGCCGTCAGTGATGTGGGCAGGGAAACAGAATACATATTACTCCTACCCAGAAAGACCGTTAGAAATAGCTGCTCCCTCGGGACAGGAACTATGCTGCATCCTGTACCACATGGGGAGCTGTCTGGAGCTGCAGGGACCCTGGGGCTCCCCCTGCAGCCCCCAACGTGTTGATTGTGGGGTCCCTGGGGTCATATCAGAGTCACGGAGGGGCCCATGCGGCCCCCTTACCTTTAAAATAAAAACGGCCGTGGGGAATGGGGTCCCCAAGGAGATAATGTGGCTCAAGGATGTGGGCTATGTGGCCCACCTCCACTTTAAAAAATATGGCCTGAGTGATGAGGACCCCAGGGCTTAAAAGGGTCAGGGAGGGGCCCTGTCACCCCTCCCTTTATTAATTACTTGGCTCCCAGGAATGTGGTCCACGGGGCAAACAAGGCTCAAGGAAGGGGGTCACACAGCCCCCTCCCTTTTATAATGTAATGCGACTCTTGTAAATGGGGTCCCCAAGCATATAAATAAATATACGTTGGAACCACAAATGCTGGAACCACGCATGCCTAAACAACGCGGTCGGAACAACAACTGCTTTGTTACCACAAATGCATGGGTGGTTCCAGCATGCCAGCCCCCCTACCCCAACCCCCACCCCTAATACAATCGTATCCCAACCCCGCACCCTCACCTCTAAAAAGAATTGTACCCCACTACCCCACCCCTAAATTTTAAACTACCCCACCCCTAAAACTACAGTGACCCTCCCACCCCCTAAAAACTAAAAATACTCTGACCCCCCACCCCGCCCCTAAAACTACTCCGACGCCCCACCCCTGAAGCCTAAACTACCCCAACCCCTGCCCCTAAAAACAAAAAATAACCTGACCCCTCAGCCCCCTAAAACGACCATAACCCCCACACCCTAAAACCTAAACTACCATGAACCCCACTCCCGCCCCTAAAACTACCCCTAAAAACTAAAAATACCAGACCCACCACCTCGCCCCTAAAACTACCATGACCCCCACCCCCTAAAACCTAAGCTACCCGAACCCCGCCCCAAAAAACTAAAAATACCCAACCCCCACCCTGCCCCTAAAACTGCAGCAACTCCACCCCCTAAAACCTAAACTACCCCGGGCCACTACCCCGCCCCTAAAAGCTAAAAATACCCTGCCCCCCAGCCCACCCCTAAAACTACTGCGACCCCCCCCCTAAAACCTAAACTACAATGACCCCCACCCGCCTCTAAAACTACCACCAAAAAAAAAAAATACTCAGACCCCCCACCCCGCCCTTAAAACTACCACGACCCCCCACCCCCACTAAAACCTAAACTACCCGACCCCCCACCGATAAAAACTAAAAATACCCTGACCCCCACCCTGCCCCTAAAATTACTGCAACCCCCAACCCCCACTAAAACCTAACCTACCCCCAACCACCACTCCCACCCCTAACCCTACTGCATCCCCCCACACCCCTTAAAACCTAAACTACCCCGACCCCACAACCCAGCATCTGAAAACACCCTGACCCCCCACCCCACCTCTAAAACTACTGCAACCCTCCAACCTACAAAACCTAAACTACCCCCACCCGCCCCTAAAAACTAAAAATACCCCAAACCCCCACCCCTAAAATGGCCATAGCCCCACTTACCTGACCACATCCTCCTCAGAAGCCGACTCCCTTCTTCTGTGCCTTAACCACGGATGTGCATTGTTCAGCACATGAGTGGTTAAGGCACAGAAGAAAGAAGTCGTAGTTAACGAAAGCGCTTTTTACGCTTTAGTTGTTCACAACTTCATTCTTCTGGAGTTGTGGTTCGGGATGTTTCCCCCCCAAGCCTAATAAGGCTCAGGGAGGAGGGCTATGTGTCTCCCCTCCTCTTTTAAAAACTGGGTGGCCCAGATGGTTGGGTTCCCTGAGGCCAAAAGAGGTTTGGGGAGGGAGGCCACGTGGCTCCCTCCCCTTCTTACAAAATGGACGGCCCCAGGGGATGGGGTCCCTGGGGCCACAAAAGTCTTGGGGAGGTGGACTGGGTGACCCCGGCCCCAAATAAAAACAAAAATGAGCTGCTCCAGATGATGTGCTCCCTGGTTGTAATAAGACTCTGGTGGGGGGGCTTTTATTAAGGCTTGGGGAGGGGGCTGCGCATCCTCCTCACCTGTTTAATTGTATTTGACCCAGGGGGATAGACTTGGGGAGGGAGGTCACATGGCCCTGCTTCCCTTTTTTTTGGAACTGGCCTTGGGATTGGGACCCAAGGGCCAATTAAAGGCCGAGGAGGGCACTGCATGCTCCCTTTCCGTAAGATATATATATATATATATATATATATATATATATGTTTTACCCAAGGGGATGGGGTTCCTGAGGCCCAAAGGCTAACCATATGCTGTGCACGTCAAAGTATGGGCACGAGGTGTGGTTAGCATCCTGCAGAGGGTTTGGCCACAGGGCCTGTGTCAGGTCAAGCCCTGTGGCCAACACCATGATGCACATGGCCACAGGCTGTGTGCAGTGTGGGATTGGGTGCCTGCGGTGTGTTGGAAGCAGGGTCTGGCTGCCAGACAATACCATGCCACGCAGGACCAAAGGGCGCGTGCGCCATGGGGTTGGCTGCCTCAGTGTGACTGCCTGTGGGGAGCAGGATGCAGGCCCTGGCTGCAAGCCATATCCTGTGTTCAACCTCAGGCTGCGCACAACAAAAGGCCATGCACAGTGTTGGGTTGGCTGCCTGCGAGGGGTTGGCTGTCTCCAACCCTCTTGCCAACCCCCTGGTGTGAATAGTCGAAGGCCGTGTGCAGCGTGGGGTTGGCTGTTTGTAAGGGGTTCGCTGCAGGGCTGTGGCCAGGCCAACTTCCCCTCCATCGCACACGGCCAAGTCATCATTTATGGCATCACTAATGACATCTTAAATTAAATAATAGATGACATCACTGATGACATCATCCAAGCTTCTTTTGTATACATTACTCTATAAATTAGTATGGCATTAGATGCCTGAAAGTAAGTGCAAAATGCTGTCAGAATAATATGAAGCATCATCAATGCCATCACAGATACAACGTCCTTAGTGTAACTAGCATGTGTTATGTACAACATTGACCCAGTGGCATACACTTCATGGGGATCCTAGTTCACATTAACAATCCACCATAGAAATATTGTAAATACTAATTTCATATGTTGTTCAATATGTATAGAACTGTTCAGAGAATGCCAAGTTCTTCAAAGTACTCAATGTCTATTCCAAAATTATTGCTCTACTACGGACAGCTTTTACCTGTATCAAATCCCTCACAGACACCAAACCTGCTTTGAGAAATTAGGTTGATATGAGTGAAAAAGGAGGTACTGTAAGGTTACTCTATGAAGAGAGGTAAGTCTCTACCACACTGTTTTCATACAGTGAAACCCTCATGAGAAAAACACCACAGAGTATCAAATAATGTATCTCCTAAGAACAATGGACACTCTATGCAACACTTGTCAAAACATACACTATTTGATTAAAATAACCAAGGTCTGATGGAGCTAAAGATCATACTACCTGCAGCATTCATACTGAGGTGAAAACTCTACAAATAGTACATCTTCTGATGCAAAAAAAGAACATGTGCAGAGGTTAGTACCTGGTGTACACAGTCTTTTTTAAGTATAAATTGTCACGCTGACATTATTCTGTCTAATAACTCAAGGCTGCTTACAATACTTAGTAGCTACTGCATTGAAACTTTTCCTTGTTAGAAACGTGTTTTGCAGAACCAAAATCTTGTGTGGAGCATAATTGATACATGCCGTCAACTGTCATCTACTCACAGAGTTACTCGTCAATACAAAAATTTATAATGTGTTCAATACATCTACACATCTATGATGCACTAGGAGCACATGCACTTTGTAAACACGTACACCCATTAGCTGAACACATGATTTACAAAACTGGGTAAAAAAGTAATATGGTATTTACCCATTACTATATAAATGATCAAATGAACTAACACACTCACTGGATGATGTCATCAGTGGTGTCATCAATGATGTCATAGAATATTTCATGTGTGATGTAATACGTGAGGTCATAATCAGTGCACGGCGGGGGCACAAGTGATAGCTCTGCAAACTATAAGTGGTGAATTTCTGTGTTTTCGTTTTAGTTCAAAATGTTAATGTTATCACTGATATATTCATCTAACTATAACTTTACAACTTTACCTTAACCTTTGTTTTTTAAGTGAAGTTCTACATTTTTTAAACAAAAGCAGATCTTTTTATCAAACCTAGCTATAACTTTACTTTAAACTTTTATTTTTGTAGCAAATTTCTGGAATTTTTTTAAACGTACAAAATGTACAAAACCGCTGAAATTCACCAGTTACAGTTATTTCCGGAATTATAACTCGTGCCTAAGGAAAGTATAACTCCAGATCCAAGCATGCACACCTTTCTCATCAATAATTTCATTGCAAATTTTGCAGTGATATTATCAATGGTGTCATAGAAAATATCATGAGTGATGTAATATGGAGGTAATTAGCAGTCTGTGTTAAGGGCATTAGTTTTAGTTAACTTAGGGCATGAGATATAGGCCCTCATTACGACCTTGACGCTGAAGCCTCCCGCCAAGATCGGACCGCCGGGCGGCCGCCAATGCAGCCGCACTCCCGCTGCGGCCATTTGGAGATCCCCGCTGGGCCGGCGGGCGGAAACCTAGTTTCTACCCGCCGGCCCAGCGGGGATCTCGGCCGCAACACAGGAGCCGGCTCCAAATGGAGCCGGCGGTGTTGCGGCTGTGCAACGGGTGCAGAGCAGACAGTGAAAAGCCGCACGGGCCCTGTCAGGGGGCCCCTGCACTGCCCATGCCACGTGCATGGGCAGTGCAGGTGCCCCCAGGGGCCTGTGACTCCCCGTACCGCCAGCATGTTCCTGGTGGTTCAATCCACCAGGAAAAGGCTGGTGGTAGGGGACTCGTGATCCCCTGGGCAGCGCTGCAAGCAGCGCTGCCCTGGCGGATTAAAACCGCCGGGGCCATTGTGGCGGAAAACCGCCGGCCCCGGCAGTGCGACCGCGGCGATTCTGCCACGGTCGTAATGCCATGGGAAGCCCCGCCAGCCTGTGGCGGTGGTTCCGTCAGAACAGCCCTGGCGGTCTTGGACCGCCAGGGTTGTATAGAGCCCCATAGTCACTAGAGTTAACTATAACTAGTGAATTGCATTGAATTGCATTGGTTTTGTACATTTAAAATGTTACCTTGACACTGAAATTGTCACCTAACTGTAATGTTACTTTACCCTTGTTTTTTTGTGAATTTGTAGGGTTTTTCTAATGCAAAGTAATATTCTGTTTCCATACGTAAAGCTATCCCCCGCTGCTGTGGCCAGGCCCTGCTTCCAACCTCACACTATGGCAAGAAGCTGATAGCAGGGCCTGACCTGTGGCCAGGTGCATTGGCCAACCCCCCTCACAGGTTGGCAATCCCAAGCTGTGCACTGCATTTCTTCATTCCCTGGGCCAAAGAATATATATCATGGAGATGTGGTGTGCCCTAAGTTACAGTAACATTATCAATGCCGTTCTAAAAAATGTCTGGGGTAAGTATGGTTGAGTGAGTAGGTGTATGAGTGCCTGTATGGGCAAATGAGTACATGAGCGTCTGCATGGGTGAGAGAGTGGGTGCATGAGTAACTGTATGGGTGACTGAGAGGGAGTGAGAGCGGTTGTATAAGTGAGTGAAAGGGTGTGTGAGTGGTTCTATGGGTGAGTGAGTAGGTGCATGTGTGAGAGTTTGGCTGACTGACAGGGTGTGCGAGTGCTTGCATGGGTGAGTAAGTCGGTGCATGAGTGAGTGTATGGGTGAGAGAGAAGGTGTATGAGTAGTTTCATGGGTGAGTGATTGGGTGCATGAGTGAGTGTATGTATGGGTGAGTGAGAGGTGTGTGAATATCTTATCAGTTAGTGACTGGGTGCACAGCTGCGTGCGAGTGACATGGTGTGTGACTGGTCTATGTGTGAGTGAGTGGATGCACAAGTAGTTGTATGGGTGAGTGAATGGCTGCATGACTGGGTGTATGGGAGAGTGAGTGCATGAGTGCTGTCTGGATGAGTGAGTAGGTACATGAGTGACTGTATGGGTTAGTGAGTGGCTGCATGAATGGGTGTATGGGTGAATAAGTGCAACAGTGGCTGTATGGATGAGTAAGTCAGTGCGTCAGTGGATATGTGGGTGAGTGAGTGGTTGCAGAGTAACTGTATGGCCAAAAGAGTGCACAAGCATCTGTATAGGTGAGTGAGTGGGTACATGAGTACTTGATTGGGTGAGTGAGCTGTATGGGTGAGTGACTAGCTGTATGGGTGACTGAGAGGGTGTGTGAGCAGTTGAATGGGTGAGCAAGAGGGTGAATGAGAGGTTTTATGGGTGAGTGAGTGGGTGCATGAGTGAATGTATGGGTGAGTGAGCGGGTGTGTGAGTAGTTGCATGCGTAAGTGGGTGTATAAGTGGGTATATGGGTGAGTGAGTGGGTGTATGGGCGAGTGAGCATGTGAGTGGATATATGAGTGAGTGACTGGCTGCATGAGTGGCTATATGGGTGACTGATAGTATATGTGAGTTGCTGTATCTGTGAGTGCATGAGCAGCTGTGTGGTTAAGTGGAAGGGTGAGAAAATCATTCTATGGGTGAGTGCGTGGGTGTATGAATGAGTGCACGGGTGAGTGGGAGGGTGTATGAATATTTGTATGGGTGAGTGACTGCGTGCATGCGCAGCTGTGTGGATGAGTGGCAAAGTGCATGAATGGTTCTATGGGTGAGTGAGTGGTTGCATGAGTACTTGTATGGGTGAGTGAATGGGTGCATGAGTAGCTGCAAGGGTGACTTAGAGGGAGAGTGAGTGGTTATATGGGTGAGTGAGAGAGTGAGTGGTGTAAGGGGGAGTGAGTGTACCATTGTTGTATGGATAAGTGAATGAGTGGTGTATGTGTCACTGGGTCATAGCATATCTGTGTCAATGAGTGAGTGAGTGAGTGTATAAGTGGTGTACGTATATCTGTGTGAGTACTTACATAAGAGAGTGACGGAGTATGTATGTCAGGTACTATATTGGTGAGTACCAAGAAAGCAAACTGATGGCAATGAATATGAAATACTGTCTGTGGAAGAAAACTATCTCCATAAGTATCTGAAAGAACTATTTTGCAGCCACTAGTAGTATCTTGATGCATTTTATGACATATGTCTACAAACACTGTTATAGAAGAAAAAGGACAAGGATATAGAGTTCTGAAACAAAATATTATACATTGCTTATGCTGTAACACTATATGACATTTTAGTAAAAAAAATTATTTTCCCTCTTTTCTGTTCTCAGCCGTTATACTAGTACATATAAATGGAGTACTCTATAATCATTCTTGAACAGTGGGGAAAAAACATTTATATAGATTGTAGAAAAAAAACATAACTCCACAGTGTTTCACTACATGTAAATGATACTGTGAATTGCAATCACTACAATTTGTAAATTATTTAATTAAGCTACATTTACTACACTAACCAAAAGATCGTATGTTAAAAACGTTTTGCTTTTCATTATACCTGGTACAAAACTTCAAACAGATATAATCTGCACTTGAATTTTGCACATCTTTTTGTAGACATCACCCCCAATAGGCCGATGATGTCTTAAACAATGATGATCCACATAGAGAGACCATATAGTTATTTTCTTCCAGAAATCCTCTGAACATATTTCAACCACACTTCATTTTTGGATATGCTTTTGTTGACATCCCCCTTGTAGGCTGAATGATGATGATCCAGGTGGAGAGAAGACTGTATATTTGTTTTTCTTACCAGATATCCTTTGAACACATTTGATCCACACTTTTGAAAAAAAAATTTAAACATCATCCCTGATAGGCAGAATGATATCTTAAGCACTAATGATTAACATAGACAGAGGAGTGTATCCCATATTTTTTCCACAAATCCTCATGAGAACTTTGGCTTAAGAAACAATAGGAAAGAATTAGGAAGTTTGAAATGTAGTTTTTGTTTGAATTGCAGACGGCTTTCATTGCATTCTGTCCATTCATTTTGAGTCTTTAAATATACAGTACAATGCCTAGATGTAATATTAAGGCCTTCATGAAAGACGATAGCTAATGTACAATATGTTCTCCCAGAAATTGATATTTGTCCAGCTTTAAAGGGTTAAATGTAGGTGTCCAGTTTTGATCCATCTGCTCTGCATCATTGAAACTTTGCTATACTGTTTTTACCACTTCTTTGTATGAGCAATGTAGACAATACATTTGATTTACAATTTGAACAGGGCACTTTTTTTTATTAATTTATCAAAAGACACAATTTCACAATCTGTTAGAGTTAATTAGAGAAATCACTCAGATTGGATTTCAGTGATAGAGGAGAAAGAGCGATCTTCACACTCATGATTCCATGTATACCTCAGACCAAATATGTCATCATTTTTTACAACTCCCTCTTCTAAAGCTCCACGGATCACCATAATAAATTCCTGTGCATCTTGTTGAGTGTTTAGAGTAAAGAAATAGAGAACCACTATATTTGTCTACTAGTTCTCAAATGCCTGAAGCAGAATGTATTACACTTCTCTCACGAGATAAGCGTTGAAGGCAATGAAAGAGTGCTGTACAAAATGTGTTCTGTGGTTTTGCTTGCATTGCATTTACAGCATGGAGTAAATGGAAGAGAACATTGAGAGCAACATTAGCATAGCAGTTTATACCATCAGACTTATCCAACTAGTAACCTACAATATCTTCATTGTTTTCCAATTTTCTTTTCTATACACATTTTTGTTTATCCTTGCTTTCTGTCTTTTCAGTAATATTCACTGATTCTTTTGTCAGTTTCTTCTTAGGAAATAATACCCGTTTTCATGAAACAGGATACTGTCCTAAATGGGGAGCATATTACTTCTTAATCTGTTGTACTCTATCACACAATTTGCATGTGCACTAAGTTTCTTCTCATCAAAATCAAACAGAAATAAACCAGATAATGTTCGAACTCGTGACAATGCTAAATACGACATTCCTTCTTTAAGTACTGTACTTCCAATATTAATAAATGCAGCATCAACACTTATACCTTGAGATTTATGAGTAGTTACAGCATACGAGAGACAGACTGGGAACTGTTTTTGTCTGACCTATAAGTCTTTTACAAGCTAAACACGTACAATACATTATCCAATTTGCTTCAAGCGATCTACCTGATCAAACTTTATCACTAAGAATTCAACCTCATTGTGGTTAGGGAATTGAATGAAATCAATATCTCACCATCTACTAATCCTTCTTCAACACTTAAATTACATCTTAAAATTGACTAGCTGTATGGGTGACTGAGAGGGTGTGTGAGCAGTTGAATGGGTGAGCGAGAACTATAAAATTACTCTACAGTTTTTGCAGACATGTAAATACTTCTCTAGTCCAGCAGTCCTGGATACAGATCTCTCCAAAGAGTTCAATATTTCTTATCATTTTCCACTGAGCAGCACTGTCACTCCTTGGTGTTCCTTTTTGTCAATAGTTACAATCTCCCAAATTTCTTCATTCTCTAGTTTTAGTAATTGTTCATTAAACCAAGCACACCCTTGAAGTGTAGGCATTAATGGAGCTATGAATTTCCCTTCTTTACAGAAATTAAACATCAGCTTTCCTGCTATGTTGTTAGAGGAAAACAGATCCTTAATAAGTCGACTCATCAAGGGACTCCTACTCTAATGTCTTTAAAATGTTCTGTATTCCATGTCAGCAGCTTGACACATCATTTTCACAAGTTCCTTGTATTTGAAATATTGGCAAATGTTTACATTGCCAATACTTCCCACTGAGCTCAGAGTTTCTTCATGTAAAAGGGTCATGAAAACAGGCTGACCCTTCACAGGGGTAAGTTGTAGTACGTGATCAAAATCAATTAAATGTTTTCCTCCAAACAAGACCACATATTCCATTTTTAAAATCTGTGGCATTCTCAGGTGAACAAAGTCAAGCACTACATTTGAAACCATGCTTACCTCATCAATAATTAAAACTTCAATTTCTTCAAAACTCTTGCCACCACATGACAAGCTTCGCCAGATAACTTCTGGTATTTCAGTTTACTGTCATGTTCTACCAGTAGCATAAGTAGTCTAAGCAAAGTTATTCCTTTGGTATTCTGTGCAGCTAATTCAATTGGTGCTGTTACTATATACAATAAGTATGATTCTGTAGTTTGTGTAGATAAGTGGAGAGAACTTTAATTAAAAAGCTGTTTCTGGTACCAGTTTGGCCACTGATATATAAAAGTATTTGCTTGAATGATGAGCAGTTGCATTCTTTCTTCTCATGTAGAAATCCATGTTCTATTTTTCTCTTTAACTTAAATATAGAAGTATTTCTCTTCATTGCTGAGTTGTGGAATTAACTGTTCTAGATCTATAAATTCCTGTCTCCCTTCCTCCCTTAGAGTTTCCACTTAAGTCATAGCTATTGCAGCTTCATTTTCAACAATAGGTTGTCCAAGAGGATCCTGACTCAGTGGTGCTGAACTGTGGCTGCTTTGAGAACTATCCTTAACTACCTCAGCAACAATCATTTCTTCTTCTTTTATTTCATCATGTAACATTTTTAAATAGTTTGTGAAAAATGGAACACTGAATAGAATCTTTGACAGCATTAAAAGAATCTTCATTGCAATCATAGTCTCCAAGTAATTCCAATTTACTACCCAAAGGCTTGAACAGTTGAAGAAGAGCCAAATAGAAAATCTCTCCTTTGTCAGGAGTTTGGCAGCTAAGTTTCCAATGTTTAATTAGATCTTTTGCATGTTTGACTAAACAACCCTAACATCCATGTACTGTACATTTCCATTCTTCTATGTTTTCACTTCCATTGCTTCTATATCTGTAGTCCCGAAGAATTTCATAAAGGCACGTGTCTTCCAGATGTGGACTCCTTTTTTAATAGTATTTATCCAACATATTTAATTTCACAATGTCTGTACTTTGTAGTTCAAACTCTGCTAGGTTCTGATTTTCTGGAAAAGACTTTAACACTCTGTTTCATGTACTAGCTAGACTGAAACTTACCGAAACAATTCCCTTTGACTTTGGGATAAAGCTTGCCAAACTCAACCTGTCATAGGATCTCATCTCTCTATGGGAAAACATTTTCAAGCTGAGGGAGTACAATTTCTTGCTAAGTGTCTTCTCTGCAGAAATCCTCTACATCTGCTTCATCTCTGTCTTTTCAGATTTTGTAATGTATGATGTGATATACCGAGCTACAGCGATGAAGTTGCCTGCAACAAACTGTATGTCTAAATCAACATTCCACATTTTTTAAATCACAGGTTTATAGTCATTAATATACTTGGAAGCCTTTGTTCTTCTTAAGTTGTATCTGTTCTTTGGTGATTTCTGTGTCAGTGTATGTCTGACTGAAGACAAAAAGCTGATCACTCTTCCTTTTGAGACGATATTTCGTGGAAATCCAAATCAACATCTTGTATAAAATTTTCCTGCGGATCTGTATTATGGCAGTACTTCCCACATCTATGTGTTTGGAAATGCAAAACTTGTTGTCTGAGGCTCTTTCACCAGTGTCTTTCGGTATGGTGCATGTCACGTGCTGTTCTGTGGAAGTCAGAACAGACTTATCAGTGTCTGCTCCAAAATGTGGTGTATCTTTTATCCATAGCAGCATGTAACTATGAGGAGAACCTCTTGCTTGGTACTCTTTCTGTCTAAAGAAATCAGTTACTTTTCAAAGAGGAGGATTGCTTTTGTTGCAAATGAAAGCCAGCATAGCTTGGAACCTGTGATTAAAATATCTTCAAACATTAGTGGGATCTAATGAGCAAAGTTCTCTAGCTGTCTTTACACTGATGTCTTTTAGGTTTGAGTTTGCCTCTCTCAAAAATACAAGCGGGTCATCCCATACATACTCAGCGCAACTGAGTGTCAGAAACCAGGTAGGTGCACCCAGGTTTCTCAGCATACATTTCAGCTCTCCTTGACAACAATACCAATATTCATTGGTGTCATTTTGGCACGCCATTAAATTAATAAGGTTGTATTCTAAGTTTTCAACCTTTCCATTAACTTTGTCAACAAAATCTCTTCCTGTGATATTTTGAAGATTAACTCCTGTCTTTAGAATGTAATTTACTACATATGAAAGTCCAAACAAGTGACTCTCAGAAAGAAGGTGAAATATATATGAAATACACTGTCGGAATCTTGGATGCTCTGAATATAATCGTGTCAATCTGTACTCAGCTGCTGGTATTAGTAGGGGCCAGTTATCATAGCAACCACCTACTCCAGTGGGAAACAACTGCAAAAAACAGCGAGCCACTAAACATTTTTCCCACACACTGATGGGATCTCCCTTTGCTTGTTTCATTTGAAAGAGATCAATAGCATTACCAATGACTTCTTAAGAATGTAACAGATGGATACTGTAGTGCTCATACATTTCTTCTGATTGGGATCAATCAACTGTTTCTATTTTTCCACTTGTCTGCAAACTGTCTTTATCAACATTTGCTGTATCATGTTCAGCATCAACATTTTATAATAAACATTATTTTGTACCAAGTATAATGTTGCTTGTTTTACTTTATTAACATCAACTAACTCTTGTTAGATTTTTTTATTCTTAGTTGATTCATCATTAACTAGAATAATAAGTGGCTTATCAATCTGTTTGTCTACCCCTACAGTTTCACTATTTAAAGTTTAAAAGCAAATACACTACTCTTCCTTTAAGGCATTTCTGTAACTCTGTTCAATGTTTTTGGTTCCAATCAAATAATTGCTTGAAATGGATGTACAGATTGTATAAGGATTGATTCATATACATTTAAATCTTGTAGTTGTTCTGGAGTAGTCACTAGTTCTAACGTGTAATGTACTGCACTAGCTGGCATTTTAATATCCTGGAAACTTATCATAGCAGTACTTACATATAGAGTGCTGCTTGGACAAGTCAAAGCGCTCCTCTACAAATAAATAGGCAGCATGTTCTTTCTTTGCTTTCTTGTTCATTTAGCAAAATACATCTACATTACGAGTTTGACTTTTGTAGTGAGTATGTCGACAACAAATACAAATGCAGTTTGGTTTTTCAGCACAAGCTGTGTTAAACATTATGATCTCTTGTACAAAGGTCCCAGTACTAATGCCTGTGTTCTGTTCCTCATCACCTATAGCTACAACTTCCTCATTTTCCCTAGACTCCTCTTCAGGCCCAAAGTAATGAAACTGTACATGCTCTCTAATATTTTCTACTTCTGCTACTGTACGATGCAAAAGTACTCTGTTCATCCCTCCTAAACATAAAGCTGGAGTCTTCACATAGTAAATCCTCCTGACTAAATTTCATATTTTTGAGTGGTCTGCCAACATTCTAAAGTGATGAAAGGAGCTTTGGCGCACTTTCTTTGAAATACATGATAGTGAATGTCCTTGTAAATTACTGTACTTTCTTACTTTGCATGGATCTAATCTTTGCAAAATTGCAATTTTTTGTTTGAGAGATCTGCATGGAAACTCATGTACAAAAGTTCTTAACAAATCAATTAATTGCTGCTGAACACTACAAATACTGCTGCAGTTTTGTTTGTATACAGAGGCCTGCCAATGCCTCCCCTAAACCTCTTCAGCTATCACCGCTTCAACATTCCTAGGAACAATCTCTTTTTTTCAATGAGAGTACCATCCTTCAACTTATAACATCGACCAGTTAAATCAACTGCATGCACTAATGTGCTCTCTTGGAAATAGTCTTCTTCATTAAAGAAAGGCTCTGTACTATGCTGCAGAACCCCGAAATGGGGGTAACCAATCACTTTACAAATGGCCTGGAATCTGGAATCTGTCTACTTGCAACAAAGAAACAAAAAGGACAACATGTGGACAATGTGTTTAAAGAGAAAAGAGCTGCTGATAAAAAAACCAAAATATTTTTTAAAGTTGTATGAGGGAAACTGCAAAGTCTGCAAAATCAAATAAATAAAAAAAGAGAGTTTGAAATCAGCCAACAAAGGAAAAAAATCATGCCAGACTAACAGTAAGAAATTAAAGAAGAAAACAGATAGCTTAACCAGAAGACAACAACAGTTTAAGGACAATGAGACTTAGAATGTTTGATGGCATGGCAGGATAATTCCGAATCAAACTGAAACTATGAAGCAGTACAAAAGGAGAAGAGAACTACTGAAACAAAAAGAACGTGTTGAGGCTGTAGTTGATAAGGCATTTGCATTAAAAGGAAGCTTTGTATTTTGATTCTCACTAGAATGAGAACACTGGATACAACAGTGTTGTGCATGAAGAGAGATTTACTGCAGTATAGTGTGCACTGCTGTGTGCCTGCTGTCATTTTTAAAGGCAGCCCTGGATTGCAGACTGTCTTTAAAATGTGTGCAAATTCAACTTTGGAATTAAGGGTACTTCCCAGGTAACAATCTACCTTAATTTTTCATATGTCACCCCAAGGTCCCACCTAGATTCCCAAGGGGTGGGATGTCATGTAACTATAAGCAGGGGGATTAGAAAATATGTTTTATATGCGCTGGTGAGGGAAAAACAGCACCTTTCATTTTCCCCCAATGTAGAAAGTGCCCTCTATAGACTATAAACAAAATATTTTTCATATGCCCAAATATTGCTAGCAAAAAGGTAAAAATCACATGAAAGGACTCAAATCAATAGCAATGATGAATGCAACAATTTGCAATTATTGAATCTATCATAGCTTATACAGAAAATAAGTTATGAGACTTTCTTTACTGTAAGACAAATTCCAGCCTGCTAGTGGCCTCTCCTGATTGGTCAGCCCTAACATGATTAATAGGGCTGCTTTGATGAGGTGATAAGTGTCCTGCACTGAGTAGAGGTTATCCGAAGGGGGTGGTAGGCAGATGGTGAAACCAGGCCAGGAAGGGGGATGGGTGAACCAAGCTGAGGATTCAAAATGTTACCAGTCAGAAAGGAATGCAGCAAGACCTGACCTGTCACCCCTGTACCTGACAGATAGATTATAGGCTTAGAAAATTAATTTGCAGATGTCTAGAGAGGGAGATAATGGAAATGAGCTATACCATGGGGTTGGGTTCGCCAGATCATAATCCTCTGGAGGAAATTATGTTAAAGTGCAGTGTTATCTCGGACATGAAGATGTCACATTTTGGAGGAAGTTGTCATACTTCTGGGTGCCACCCTGCAACACATTGGACAAGGATGTCCACTGACTGTCCCCCATGACGATTGAATAAAAATGACTGATCTGGATTGGAATTCAGACCTACTGCCTGAAACCACAGGAAGAAGGATTGCCCTTCTGAAACACTGGTTTGCAACCCAGAGGTCTGCACACTTAAGGAATGTGCCTGTTGCACACTGGAATCACAGCCCAGAAAAATTTGCCTTGCTTCAAAAAGGACTCAGGAGTTGACTCCTTAAACAACAGGTTAAAAGAGCTGCCCTGCACCAGCTTACACAAATGTCCACAGCCTGCCGTGCATCCAGTGGACTTGCAAGGATTTGGCCAGGTGCACTGTGGGAATTGTAATTCCGATGTCCCAAGGAGCAACTCAGAGATTCTGGATCCTTGGATTGGGGTTGTGGATCACTTTCCTGTATCAAGAAACACTTCTGGAAGTAAGTGTAAAAGCGTTACATAACAGACGGCTGGGACTTTCAAATCAAATCATTAACATTTATAAAGCGCGCTACTCACCTGTGCGTGTCTCAAGGCGCTAGGGGAAAAAGGGGGGGTTATCGCTGTTCGAACAGCCAGGTCTTTAGGAGTCTCCGGAAAGCGGAGTGGTCCTGGGTGGTCCTGAGGCTGGTGGGGAGGGAGTTCCAGGTCTTGGCCGCCAGGAAGGAGAAAGATCTCCCACCCGCCGTGGAGCGGCGGATGCGAGGGACAGCAGCGAGTGCGAGGCCAGAGGAGCGGAGGAGGCGGGTGGGGACGTAGAAGCTGAGGCGTCTGTTGAGGTATTCCGGTCCCTTGTCGTAGAGGGCTTTGTGTGCGTGGGTGAGAAGTCGGAAGGTGATCCTTTTGCTGACAGGGAGCCAATGCAGGTGTCTCAGGTGTGCGGAGATGTGGCTGCTGCGGGGTATGTTGAGGATGAGGCGGGCCGAGGAGTTTTGAATGCGTTGCAGGCGATTTTGGAGTTTGGCTGTGGTCCCGGCGTAGAGGGTGTTGCCGTAGTCCAGGCGGCTCGTGACGAGGGCGTGGGTCACGGTTTTTCTGGTGTCGGCGGGGATCCAGCGGAAGATCTTGCGGAGAATGCGGAGGGTGAGGAAGCAGGCGGAGGACACGGCGTTGACTTGCTTGGTCATGGTGAGAAGAGGGTCCAAGATGAAGCCGAGGTTGCGGGCGTGGTCTGTGGGGGTCGGTGCGGTGCCGAGGGCCGTGGGCCACCAGGAGTCGTCCCAGGCGGACGGGGTGTTGCCGAGGATGAGGACTTCCGTTTTTTCAGAGTTCAGCTTTAGGCAGCTGAGCCTCATCCAATCTGCGACGTCCTTCATACCCTCTTGTAGGTTGGTCTTGGCGCTGGCGGAGTTCTTGGTGAAGGAGAGTATAAGTTGGGTGTCGTCGGCGTAGGAGGTGATGATGATGTTGTGCTTGCGTACGATGTTGGCGAGGGGGCTCATGTAGACATTGAAGAGTGTCGGGCTGAGTGATGAGCCTTGGGGTACGCCGCAGATGATCTCGGTGGGTTCTGAGCGAAACGGAGGGAGGTAAACTCTTTGGGAACGGTTTGAGAGGAAGGAGGCGATCCAGTCCAGGGCCTGGCCTTGGATCCCGGTGGAGCGGAGGCGGGTGATTAGGGACTTTTGACTATGCCGTGGTCCAGTGCAATCTTTCCTGTGAGTGCGATTTGCTTCTAAGTGCTAGCTTTACTTTTAATCTGTAAACAATCATATCTTTGGTTCCCTATTTTGGATTTGTGTTGTTTTGGTGTTCTTTTAAAGATAAACATTTTTACTATTTTTATAAATTGGTGAGGGTTTTTTATTGTATCTTACTTGTTTAGTGAATTTGTGTATTTAAATGCTTTACATACCTGTCTCCTGAGTTAAGCCTGACTGCTCATTGCTGAGCTACCAGGGGTTGAGCCAGGGGCTACTTTGTGTGACCCTGACTGGGCAAAATCCTGTGTTGGGGGTGTAACGCTGGTGGTAGGTATGTACGTACGCCTACCAATACCCGGCCTCTAACAATCATTGTATGCCTTTGTGTGTCAGTGTATACTTGAGTGTGTCCCTGGGTGTGTCATTGTATGCATCATTGTGTATATGGGGTTGTAGCTTTATGCATTTGTGTGTCTCTTGGTGTCTGATTGTAATCATCAGTGTGTACCTGGGCATGTTAGTGTATGTATGAGTGTATGCCTGGGTATGTTAGTGTATGCATGAGTGTGTGCATGGCTGTTTTAGTGTATGCATGAGTGTTTGCCTGGGTGTACTCTGTGAAAATGTTTTCAAATATATAATTTCCTAAATATCTTTTTTACTGCTTGGGTTATTACAACTATGGTTTTATGAAAAGGCTTGTGGTACACAACATAGATGAGACACTGGACCTATAATACACTATATGAAACTGAATCAAAAACTTCAAACTATGGGGGTGATTCTCACCCTGGCGGGCGGCGGAGGCCGCCCGCCAGAGTTCCCCCCTCCAAAATACCGCTCCGCGGTCGAAAGACCGATGAGGGTATTTTGGCTTTTGCACTGGGCTGGCGGGCGACTGCCAAAAGGCCGCCCGCCAGCCCAGTGCAAAAGACCCTTCCCACGAGGACGCCGGCTCAGAATTGAGCCGGCGGAGTGGGAAGGTGCGACGGGTGCAGTGGCACCCGTCGCGTATTTCAGTGTCTGCAAAGCAGACACTGAAATACAAAGTGGGGCCCTCTTACGGGGGCCCCTGCAGTGCCATTGGCATGGGCACTGCAGGGGCCCCCAGGGGCCCCACAACAACCCATACCGCCATCCTGTTCCTGGCGGGAGAACCGCCAGGAACAGGATGGCGGTATGGGCTGTCAGAATCCCCATGGCGGCGCAGCGAGCTGCGCCGCCATGGAGGATTCTAATGGGCAGCGGAAAACCGGCGGAAGACCGCCGGTTTTCCGCATCTGACCGCGGCCAAACCGCCGCGGTCAGAATGCCCTACGGGGCACCGCCAACCTGTTGGCGGTGCTACCGCCAGAATGACCCCCTATATCTGTTACCTTACAAGCACATACCACCTCCCCTATAACCTATATATAATCTACTTTAGAAATAAGTTATATCTAGTAAAAAATGAACTTAAAGCCTTTGTAAGTGGTTAACTTAGAACTGAAAGTCTGCATTTAAAGTCTGCGGTACAAAACAAAATGTCTGGTTCAAAATCTACTAGTGGTAATCATGTTCTCAAAAAAAAATACCTTATTACACATGTGAATAAAGCTATCAATACCTCTCTGGCTGTATCTGAGACTCTAAACCTTTGTCTATGTCATACAGGCTTTTATCCCTCTTTTCTACAGACATTGTTATGATTACACATTATTGTTAACATACCCCCTAATTCAAAGACGTGCTAAATTGCTTTGGTTGATAGATAATATACTATCACAATATCACTTTAAATCTTTTATTTTTAAAAGCATTACATCTCAGCATACGGCTGGTATACCACTCTCACACCAACAAACCACTGAAGGCAACCTATTCCACTTTGGTCTCAGTGATACTGTCTTAGTCAACAAAGCAGAAAATGTGTTTCATATTTTATTCTTCTTATCCTATATCTAAATAGTTAGTGGCAGTTAACCCTTTCTTGTAGCTTTAGAAAGAAACACAATTTGCTACTGTGTGTGGCTGGAGTTGCGACTTAGTCGCAGTGATCAGCGCTGCCCCTGTATAACTTTGCAACAGAGTCACGACTCCAGACGGTCGTTTGAAAATATATTTACCATTGTGTTTTGGTAATGTTTCACGTACAATTAAAATACAATGATGATACTGAATTGGAATTTTTTTCCAGTTGCTACTGTACCAAACCTCTCTTATTTGAAGATTGTAAGTCCGCTTTAATAAATGTCCTCCCCCCCCACAGTCTTTCACCTCAGCTGCCACAGCAACCTCCTTTAAAATACTTCACTGTAACTGTACTACAAAAGTTCACATCAGTGTCTGTCAGCAGCATACTAGTTTTAAATTGTTCTTTAGCAAATGTGGTTGACTTTTAAAGAATGCAAGCATATCGAAAATAGCATTACAGAGTCAGTCACAGATCTATTGACATAGGCCCTGATTATGAGCATGGATGTCCTGGGACCACTGTATCCACGGTGGTGGACAAACCACTGCCCCTTGGCAGTCTGACAGCCAGATTACGAGGATTGCGGTCAGACTGTCACAAAACAGCTGCAACCATCAGGATCTTGGATCCTGCGGTGGTCGGGGAGGGCGTGGTCAAACGCTGTGCTGATGAAGACCTTGCTTTCCACTAAGTTTTTCATGGTGGGGACCCTGCTATGAAAAGCTCGGCAGAAAGACAGGAAAGGGGCCCCTGGGCAATTTTGCCCATTGGGCAGTGTTTCTGGGGGCAAATGTTGTGCCCCCCATGCTTGCACTGTTTGTGCACATTGTTGCCATGCACATTAAAGTCTATCTGGTGCTGCACTGTGGCGGCATGTGCTTCAGGTTCACTTTCTGAGCTGAAACATGCCA
The DNA here is from genome assembly GCF_031143425.1 of Pleurodeles waltl. Taxonomy (NCBI): domain Eukaryota; kingdom Metazoa; phylum Chordata; class Amphibia; order Caudata; family Salamandridae; genus Pleurodeles; species Pleurodeles waltl. Next base: position 860,321,754 of record NC_090446.1, on the reverse strand, counting down.
CCACAGTGATACTGCCGCAGACACTACCACCAGCCCGGCAGTAGTGTTGTAATACGGTGGTGGGGAGGCTGCCGGTTTGGGGGCATCCTCCTGACCAACATATTGGCGGTCCTACCACCAAATTCCAAATTGGGGCCTTAATATTTTAAATCACTATCTATTTTTATGTACCAATGTATTTACAACATTCAATCAAATTTTCACTTTTTTTTAAAGCATGTGCCCCCTCCATTTTAACCACCTCATATTTTGAAAACTACCCCAATCAGCTGCTGCCTTCTCCTGTGTGCTACTGCTACTTCCCTTCAAAATAGGTCATAACTATGTTTTTGAGCTTGTGAATATGCTAGAATGAGTGGCATTGACAAGGACCTGGGTTTACCTAATGTAGATATTACTTGGGTTGACCAGAGAGGGTTAAAAGAACAGCATTTGCTTCCATTGGTTGAAAGCATTAGAGATTGCCTACCACCTCACCTCATGATGGTGCACTGTATTGGTAATAACCTAGGCACACTAACTGGGTTAGGGCTGGAAATCCTAATGAAGGATACCTATGCTCAGTTAATGAAACCTTTCCCTCACACTGACTTTGTGTTCTCTAATATTTGCCAGAGGCAGAAATGGAAGTGGTCAAATGAATTCTGTCCACAGATAGACAAAGCTGATAAACATGTTAATAAAACTGTTTCAGCATTCCTCAGAGACGATAATATGGGCTGTATCTATAATAATAACCTGCTCTTTGGCATAGATGTGATATATAGAAAAGATGGTGTTCACTTCACAGATGAGGGCAACAGGTGTTTCAGAGCAACTTGAAACTCTGCTTCTGGTCTTATGTGTACTAATCATATACATACAATAAACACAAAGGCTCTTATTAGAGCCACCCTATTTCCCAGACACTGTTTAAATTTGAGTGGGTTCGTAAGAGTCTGAGTGGCTCTGTGAGTGGGTACATTAGTGACACAGTGGGTCTATGAGTGGGTGCATGAGTCACTGAGGGTGAGTGGATGAGTAGGAGTCCGAGTTGGTCTGTGAGTGGGTGCATGAGAGCCTGACTGGGTCTGTGAGTGTGTGCATTACCATCTAAGTGGGTATGTGAATGGGTGCATGAGTGTCTGACTAGGTCTGTGAGTAGGTGCAGGAGTGGCTAAATGGGTCAGTAAGTGGGTGTGCAAGAATCTGTGTGTGTGTGTGAATGGGTGAGTGAGAATCTGAGTGGGTCTTTGAGTAGGTGCATGAGAGTCTGACTGGGTCTGTGAGTGTGTGTATGACTGTCTAAGTGGGTATGTACGTGGTGCATGAGTATCTGAGTGTATCTGTCAAAATCAGTGAGTGTGTGAGTTCCTAAGTGGGTCTATAAGTGGGTGTGTGTGTGTTTTAATGGGTCTGTGACTGGTTGCATGAGTGTCCGAGTGTGTATGTGAGTGAGTGAGTGAGAATCTGAGTGTGTCTGTAAATGTGTGTGTGTGAGAGAGCCTGAGTGGGTCTGTGAGTGGATGAGTGAGAGTCTGACTAGATCTGTGAGTGTGAGAGTCTGAGTGTGTCTCTCACTTTCTAGATGACTGTCTGAGTTGGTGCATGAGCGTCTGAGTGGGTCTGTGAGTGGGCATGTGAATTTCTGAATGTGTCTGTGAGTGGGTGTGTGAGTGTCTGAGTGGGTCTGTGAGTGGGTGTGTGAGTCTCTGAGTAGGTCTTTGAGTGGGTGTGTGAGTGTCTGAGTGAATGCATGAGTCTCTGAGTGTGTCGGTGAGTGGGTGCATGAGTGTGTAAGTTGGTCTGTGAGTGGTGCATGACTCTCTGAGTGGGTCTTTGAGTGGGTGGATGAGTCTTTGGTTGGGCCTGTTAGTGGGAGCATAGGTCTCTGAATGGGTCTTTGTGAGTGAGCGCTTGAGGGTGTAACTGGGTCAGTTAGTGGGTACCTGAGTGTCTGAGTGGATCTGTGAGTGGGTGCGTGAGTCAATGAGTGGGTGTGTGAGTGGGTTTCTTAGGCCCATATTTATACTTTTTTTAGCGCTGCATTTGCGCCACTTTTTGACGCAAAAACAGCACAAACTTGCAAAATACAATTATATTTTGCAAGTTTGCGCCACTTTTGCGTCAAAAAATGACATAAGTGCGGCGCTAAAAAAGTATAAATATGGGCCTTAGTGTCTGAGTGGGTATGTGATTGGGTGTACAAGTCTCTGAGTGGGTCTGTGAATAGATGTGTAAGTGTCTAAGTGGGTCTCTGTGTGGGTGTGTGAGTGTCTGGCAGGGACGTGTGTTATAGTCATCCTAGGGTGTGAGTTGTAGTTATCTTAGGGCATGAGTTCTAGTTACTCCGTCTAAGCATAACTGCTGAATTTCTAAAGTCTTCTGCAAGCAAATTTAGAACCTAACTATAACATCTCTGTAACCTTTGTTTTTTAGGTGAATCTTTATATATACACAATTATATATATATATATATTTCACTGAAAAAACAAAGGTTACATGGACGTTATAGTTATGCTTACACTTTTCAAACGTACAAAGCCATAGAAATTCACTTGTTACAGTTGGTGTTTTCTCACGTAACTATAATTCGTGCCCCGAGGTAACTATAACTCGAGACCCCACCATGCACAGTTTTTCGTAAAAAACGTTAATTGCAAATATTACATTGATGTTATCAGTGATGTTATCAAAGATGTCATGAGTGCTGTAATTTTTGGGGTAATTAGCAGTGCATGGCGAGAGCGTGAGTTATAGTTACCTGAGATAACTCTAACAGATGAATTTCTATGGTTTTGTACGTTTAAAATGTGAGCATAGCTGTAATGTCCCTGTAACCTTTGTTTTTTTAAATACATTTCTACGTTTTTTATTTGTATTTCCTACCTAGAACATCCCTGCAACCTTTGTTTTTTTCAGTGAATTTCTATGGTTTTTTTTAAACGTATAGTAATTTTCAGTACTATATGTTACTCCAACCATCACCGTGCATGGCCAAAGGCCATGGCGGTTAGCCACAGGGCCTGGCCCGACCATGTGACCAGGGTGCCCCCAGGTTACCCAGTCACAATGTTGTGGACCGTGGGGGGAGCATGAAGGGCCCGCAGTCCTAGCTGGGTCCTACCTCATGTGTGAGCCAGCATTGCTGTCACAGAGAGCTCCCTGTGAGAGCAGTTTCCTTTGTGTACCTGTCTACATCTCTGTGGGCAGGCACACAAAGGAAACCTCCACTCCAATGAAGGGAGAGCTGTTTGACAGCTCTCCTTTCATCGGACCGGAGAGTTTGCTGTGACTTGGCGACAGCTGTAACAGTAACTACAGTAAACAGCTTTGTCCCTGGGTTGCACAGAGGGACATAGCAGAAGCCGGCCCTGGGGGTGGTGGTCCCCAGGGTCATCAGTGGCTCCTTGAGGTGGGCCACATGGCCTCCCTCCAACAAAGAATGGCCCCAGGGAGGTGGTGTTTCCTAGGACTGCAGGGGCGGCAGGCAGCTGCCCTGCACCACATTTACTGAATGCCCCAGGGAGTGGGTTGGTTGCCCGCCCTCCCACATAGTTTGCAGAATGCCCCATGGCGGTCTCTGGGGAGGTTGTAGTTCCCGGACTACGGGGGAGCATGCAGCCTCCCCCACATCAAAAAATGATTTTTGCCCCAGGGAGGTGGTGGTCCCTGGGGTGCTAGGGGCCAGGCAACACCCCGCACATTTCACTGAAATCACACCTGGGAGGTGATGGTCCCCAGGGTGGCGGCGGGCCAAGTGGCTCCCGCATTAATTTTGAGCAAAGCCCCATGGGAGGTGGCAGTCTCTGGGGCTGCAAGTGCACTGACATATATGAATCAATGCTCCAGGGACCAGGCACACACAGGGGCTCTATAGAAAACAAGCACTTGTTTTTTTTTATTTTCACCGGATTTACTGAAATTTTATTTAAAAAAAAATGCTTTTTAGCTCTGGGTTGGTCCCTCTGGGACCCCAGCACCAGAGGTAAGGGGTCAGAGTGACTCTACCCTGGTCCCTTGTGTTTTGTTTTTTACTTTTTGTGTGGGACTTGGCTGAAGCTGAGTCCCAAGATGGCTGACAACACTTCCTGGTTTGAAGTGTAGGCAGCCAATCAGAGCTGTTATTTTCCCTTTAATATCTCCAAAACTACTGGACAGATTTACACCAAATAAGTGGAAGTGTAATCAGCATGTTGAAAGCTAGCTTTCTGCCAAATTTGGTGTCATTCTGTCCACTGCTTTGGGCTGTAATCATGTCTAAAGGTCCTATGGGCATTAACATTGGAAACACAACTTTTTTGACCCCCCTTGACAGACTACCCCAAAACTTTCAGTGCACAACAAGAATCACAGGATACTTTTTTGCAAATTTTCGTGAAGATTTGTCAAACTGTGCCAAAGATATAAGCAAGTCCAAAAATGTTCTTTCTATGGATACATGGTCCATAGTAAGTGTTCCCCCTCATGGAGCCACTGATGTCCCTGGGGACCACCATCCCCCAGGACTGGATACTATTATGTCCCCAGGGTGCTAACCCCTGGGACGTAGCTGTTTGCTGTGGCTTGGCTGCAGCAGTGCAGCCAAGCCACAGCAAAAATTCTGCTGTTTGACAACGGGACCTTTAAAGCAGCAGAGCTTTCATCTCTGTCCCCTGCACATGTACAATGGACAGGGATAAAATACTTATGCAAGCACAGAGCTGCTGTCAAAACAGCTCCATGCTTGCTGAAGCATTGGCTTCAAGGCTTCCCCTGCAGTGTCAGGAAGCCCATAAAGAACATTTTATTGCAAATAAAAATAAAAAATAAAAATAAATTTAAAAATATGTAGCGACCGTGGGGAGCCCCTGAGGGCTCTCTTACAGTCCCAGAAACCCATCAAGGACAACATTCTTTTTTTTTTTTTAAACAAAACCGCCGTAGCTCAGTGTAAAGGTCACAGACCTTCACATTGAGCTTTGGGGATTCGAGTCCAGCTGGACTCATTACCATTTTTTTTTAATTAAAAAAACTGTATTTTAAAAATATATATATATAATTTTTTATTTTAAATTGAATGGAAATACGTCATTCTAAGTATATCAGACATCAAAGCCTAAAAACTCTCTCTCTGCCTCTCACTTTCTTTCTCTCTTTCTATCAATTCTCCCACTCAGACACTTATGCACCCACTCACTGACTCACTCAGATACTCACGCACCGACAGGCACACTCAGCCCCTCATGCACTCACTCAGAGCCCCAGTCAGACCCTCATGCACCCACTCAGACCCACTGAGATACTAACGCACCTACTCACACACCCACTCAAATTGTCACACACCAACTCATAGACCCACTGACACCCTTGTGCACCCACTCACAAACCTGCGCACACACTGACGCACCCACTAAAACACTGATGTATGCACTCTCAAACCCAGACACACAATCTGACAACCACTCTCACCCCCATTTATGCTCTCTTACACTTATTCTCACTCCCAGGGAGGCCCCGGACAACTCGTGCCATGCACAGCCAAAGCGCAGCATGGTGATGGGTGGTTGAGGGGTTTGGCTTCAGGGTCTGGCTACTGGCCAGGTCTTGCCGGCAACCTTCGCTGCTCATTGGTGAAGACCGTTCATGGTGTAAGGTTGAGTGGTTATAGGGGCTTCCAACCGCGGATGCACGGCCAAAGGTCGTGCACAGCAATGGTTGGATTAAAGTATAGTAATAAAAAAATTACTATACGTAAAAAAAACCAAAGAAATTCACTGAAAATAAATCAAAGGTTACAGGGACGTTATAGTTAGGAAATAGGATTTAAAAAAACTGAAATTCACTGAAAAAAACAAAGGTTGCAGGAACATTATAGTTAGGCTCACATTTTAAACATACAAAATCTTACAAATTCAGAAGTTACAGTTAGAGTTATCTCGTGCCCTAAGGCAACTATAACTTGTGCCCCTGGATGGAGGTGGTGGTCTCCAGGGCTTTTAATAGTCTAGGAGGGGGGGCCAGTGTGCCTCCGTCTTTAATAATAATAATAAAAATAAGTATGCCCCCTGGACCTGCCCACCTATTGGGCAAAATTAAAAGCAAGCGCGGGAGACCGTGTTTGTTTGTCTTTTTAATTCATGTAAAAAATCCCAAATATTTGCCAATTTTGCTGTGAATTAAGAAAAACATTTTTTTTGCCCTGACTGAGTCCCAGGGGGGACCTCTGGACCAAGGTTATGGTGTTGGGGTATTCCTACCCTGGCTCCTTTTCTTTTTTAAAAATTTTTTGGGGACTTGGATGAAGCTGAGTTCCAAAATGGCTGCCAATACTTACTACAGGTCCTGGGGGGACCACGCGGCCCCCCTCCCCAGGCCGATCTCTGCCCTGGTGACCCCGTCCCACGGGCCCAGCCTTAATTAAATGGAGGAGGAGGGCTGCACAGCCCCCCTTCCCCGGCTCTTTTTGGCTTTAGGGACTCCAACCCCTGGGGCCCGGCCTTCTACATTTTTTTGAGGGGGGAGGGAGCCACACAGCCACTTTGCACGGCTGATCTTGGCCCCAGAGACCCCATCCCCTGGGGCCCAGCCTTCAATAAATGGAGAAGGAAGGCTGTGCGGCCCCCTTTTCTAGCTGATATTGGCCCTGGGAACCTCATCCCCCAGGGCCTGGTCTTATAAACAAAATGTATTTTGGGGGGGCACACAGTCCTCCTCCCCTGGCCAATGTTGGCCTTGGGGAACCCATCTTCCAGGGCCCACTACAGTTCCAAGGGGAGCTACACGGCCCCCGTACCAGGGTCGATCTTGGCCCAGGGGCCCAGCCTTCATTAAAATGAGGAGGAGGATGACACAGCCCCCATCCCCTGCTGATCTCGGCTATGGGGACTCCATCCCCTGGGCCCCATCCATCAATAAACGGAGAAGGAGGGCCACACAACCTCCCTCTCTCTGCCGATTTTGGCCCCAGGAACCTCATCCCCCGGATAATTTTTGTTTTGTTTTGGGACCCCCGGGTCTCCCCTCATGGGCCAAAATCTCAGCCCCTGGGACCCCATCCTCGGGGCCCAGCCATGTGTCCAGGGTGTCCGCAGGGTACCCAGTGTGTAATGGGACCCCGTGGTCCCAGCCTGATCCTGAACTCATGCAGGAGCCGGCTCTGCTCCACAGACAGGGAGGTGCTAAACATGCAGCTCCATGTCTGTAAGAGCATATCTGCAGGCACGGAAACAGAGGAAACCTCTGTTTGACAGCTTTCGCTTGCTGGAACCGGAGTGTTTGCTTTGACTTGGCAGGAGCCATCAAAGCTCCTGCCAAGTCACAGCAAACAGCTACGTCCCAAGGTGGGCATTCGGCACATAGCAGTGGCTGGCCCTGCGGGATGGCGGTCCCGAGGGCTATCATTGGCGCCTGGAGGGATACCACGTGGCCCCTCTTCAACATTTGAATTTGCCCCTGGGAGGTGGTGGTACCCGCAGCTGGGGGTCCACCACAGACCCACTTCATTATTTCAATTGAGCCCAGGGGAGGTGGTGGTCCCTGGGGCTAAAGGGGGGGGGGGATGTGCAACTCCCCCTTAATTTAAATGAGTAGCCATGGGGAGATGGCGGTCCCTGGGGCTGTGAGGGGGCCATGTGGCCCACCCACATAAATTCAATATTGAGCCCAGGGGAGGTGGCAGTCTCTAGGGCTGCAGGGGGCCGTGTAGAAACCCTTAATTGTAATAAATTGCCCCCGGGGAGGTGGTGGTCTCGGGGACCAGGGGTCCAAAACAGACCCCTTATTCATTTTGTTTCTGCCCAGGTGAGATGGCAGTCCCTGGTGTTGCGGGGGGCCAAGTGGGCCAACGCCTTCAGAAATTGAATATTTAGACCCGGGGTGGTGGCAGTCCCCGGAGCTCAGGGGGGCCACGCAGCTTCATTACTTGTAATTACTTGCCCAAGGGAGGTGGTGGTCCCCTGGGCCGGGGGTCTACAACAGACCCCCTTTATCATTTTCTTTCTGCCCTGGGAAGGTGGTTGTCTCCGGGGCTGCAGAGGTCCACACGGGCACCCAGCATAAACTTAAGTTTGAGCCCCAGGGAGGTGGTGATGGTCCCTGGGGCCAGGAGTCTGCAATGGACCCAGGACATGGGGGTGTGTGGCCCCCCTGCATACTGTTAAATCAAAGCTCTGAGGAGGTGACGGTCTCCAGGGCATAAATAGCCCGGGAGGAGGGCCCCGTGCACCCCCCTGCTTTATTTTTTACATGCCCCGAGACCTGGCCCACTCAGGGGCTTTAATAAAACAAGCACTGGAGACTGAGCTTGTTCTTGTTTTTTTTTTTGAATCCACAAATTTGTGACGTCATTGTAAATTTGCAACAATTTTATTTTTAAAAAGTACGTTTTTTTCCTGGTGGGGACCCTCAGGGCCCTCAGCACCACAGCTAAGGGGTCAGGGTGTCCATATCCTGGCCACTTTCTTTTTTTCACTTTTTTTTAGGACTCAGATGAAGCCGAGTCCCAAGATGGCTATCAACACTTTCTAGTTGAAGTGTTGGCAGCCAATCAGAGCTCTGCTGATCTCTGCACAAGCTCTTATTATTTGAAAACTTGTTGGGAAGGATCCACAGCCCTAGATATACCTATTTGTATTTCCTTTAATTTCTCTTAAACTGCTGAATGGATTTACACCAAATAACAAGATGTGAAATCTGCGGACCAAAAACGACCTGTCTGCCACATTTGGGGTGATTCCATCCAGCGGTTTGGGCTTTAGCCATATTCAAACCTCCTATGTGAATGAACAAGGAAAATACACTTTTTGCCCCCACCCTCTTTTTTGGGCCCCAGCTTGACGGGTCACCCCAAATGTTTCCATGTGCAACAAGACCATAGAAAACACTTTTTGGGGAAAATTTAATGAAGATTCGTCAAACAGTGCCAAAGATATAGCCAAGTCAAAAAATGCTTTTCCTGTGGACATTAGGTCTTAGCTATAACTATAAACTACCTAGGTACAGTAGGTACTTATAGTTAGGTCTGCTTTTCCATTTTTTGATTTGCTAATAACTTTGTCCCCATTCAATAAATGTTCACAAAAGGTATCAAAAACAATGTTCATCCATCTTAGCTCCTTCCTGGAAAGTTTTGCGGTGATTTACCAAGCAGGGCCCGAGAAAAAAGGGGGGTCCCAGAAGGTAAAATTCCCATGCATTTTCCTTAGACTTGGCATGAACAAAGGGTTTGCAGTGCTACAATCACCAGCTTCCCAGCTTTCAGGAACAGGCAGACTTGAATCAGTAAACCCAATTGTTCAACACAATTTTGCCATTGTACTGGGACATACCCCATTTTTACGATTTTTTGTGCTTTCAGCCTCCTTCCAGTCAGTGACAGAAATGGGCATGAAACCAATACTGGATCCGAGAAACCAAAACATTTCTGAAAAGTAGACAAAATTCTGAATTCAGCAAGGGGTAATTTGTGTAGATCCTACAAGGGTTTCCTACAGCAAATAACAACTGAAAAAAATATATATTGAAATTGAGGTGAAAAAAACTGCAATTTTTCTCAACGTTTTACTCTGTAACTTTTTCCTGCAATGTCAGATTTTTGAAAGCAATATACCGTTACGTCTGCTGGACTCTTCTGGTTGTGGGGATATATAGGGCTTGTAGGTTCATCAAGAACTCTAGGTACCCAAAGCCAATAAATTACCTGCACCCTGCAGTGGGTTTTCATTCTATACCGGGTATACAACAATTCATTTGCTGAAATATAAAGAGAAAAAAATAGCTATCAAGAAAACCTTTGTATTTCCAAAATGGGCACAAGATAAGGTGTTGAGGAGCAGTGGTTATTTGCACATCTCTGAATTTCGGGGTGCCCATACTAGCATGTGAATTACAGGGCATTTCTCAAATAGACGTCTTATTTACACACTCTCTTATATTTGGAAGGAAGAAATGTAGAGAAAGACAAGGGGCAATAACACTTGTTTTGCTATTCTATGTTCCCCCAGGTCTCCCGATAAAAATGATACATCACTTGTGTGGGTAGGCCTAGCGCCCGCGACAGGAAATACCCCAAAACACAACGTGGACACATCAAATTTTTTGACAGAAAATTGAGGTGTTTTTTGGAAAGTGCCTACCTGTAGATTTTGGCCTCTAGCTCAGCCGGCACCTAGGGAAACCTACCAAACCTGTGCATTTTGTAAAACTAGAGACCTAGGGGAATCCAAGATGGGGTGACTTGTGGGGCTCTGACCAGGTTCTGTTACCCAGAGTCCTTTGCAAACCTCAACATTTGGCTAAAAAAATACCTTTTCCTCTCATTTCGGTGACAGAAAGTTCTGGAATCTGAGAGGAGCCACAAATGTCCTTCCACCCAGTGTTCCCCCCCAAGTCTCCCGATAAAAATGGTACCTCACTTGTCTGGGTAGGCCTAGCGCCCACGAAAGGAAATGGCCCAAAACACAACGTGGACACATCACATTTGTTCACAGAAAACAGAGGTGTTTTTTGCAAAGTGCCTACCTGTGGATTTTGGCCTCTAGCTCAGCCGGCCCCAGGGGGGGCAAAAATGGCCTAAAATAAATTTGCCCCCTGAACCCCCCCATGGAGGGACCCTTGCCTACGGGGTGACATTGGCGCAAAGAAAAAGATCTCCGGTGCCTAGTTGTTTCTGCCCCCTTGGGGGCAAATGGTCTAAATACAATTTGCCCCCCAGGGGAGTGACCCTTGCCTAATGGGTCGCTCCCCATCTCTAAAAAAACAAAACAAAACACACAAAAAAATTAGCCCTGGCGCCTTGAGGTTTCTGTCCCCCCTGGGGGCAGAAATTGCATAAAATAAATTTGCCCCCCAACACTCCCCGGCGAGCGACCCTTGCCTACGGGGTCGCTCCCCTTACATGACATTGGCGCAAAAAAAAATCCCTGGTGCCTGGTTGTTTCTGCCCCCTTGGGGGCAAATGGTCTAAATACAATTTGCCCCCCAGGGGAGCGACCCTTGCCTAATGGGTCGCTCCCCATCTCTAAAAAAAAAAAACAAAAAAAAAACCACAATTTTTTTTTAGCCCTTGCGCCTAGAGGTTTCTGCCCCCCCCCGGGGGCAGATCGGCCTATTAACAATAGGCCGATCTGCCCCCGGGGGGCAGAAATGGCCTAAAATAAATTTGCCTCCCACCCCCCACCCGGGGAGCGACCCTTGCGTGACGGCGCAAAAAAAAAGATCCCTGGTGCCTAGTGGTTTCTGTCCCCCTTGGGGGCAGATTGACCTAAAATCGGCCGATCTGCCCCCAAAGTGGGCAGAAATGGCCTAAATACAATTTGCCCCTCCAGGGGAGTGACCCTTGCCTAAGGGGTCGCTCCCCATCTGTAAAACAACAACAACAACAACAAAAATCCCCGATGCCTAGTTGTGTCTGCCCCCCTTGGGGGCACATCGGCCTATTTAAAATAGGCTGATCTGCCCCCCTCGGGGCAGAAATGGCCTAAAATAAATTTGCTCCCCAGGGGAACGACCCTTGCCTAAGGGGTCGCTCCCCTTACGTGAAATTAACGAACAAAAAAAAAGCTCCCTGGTGTCTAGTGGTTTCTGTCCCCCTTGGGGGCAGTTTGGCCTCATAAAAATAGGCCAATCTGCCCCCAACGGGGCAGAAATGGCCTAAATATAATTTGCCCCCTATGGGAGCGACCCTTGCCTAAGGGGTCGCTCCCCACCTCTAAAAGAAAAAAGAAAACAAAAACAAAACAAAACAAAAACATTATCCCTGGTGCCTAGAGGATTCTGCCCCCCCCCCGGGGGGGCAGAAAAGGCCTTCAAAAAGAAATCCCCCCCGGGAGCGACACTTGCCCAATGGGTCGCTCCCTCATGCCACTTTCAGTTTTTTAAATAAATCCCTGGTGTCTAGTGGGCGTTTCAAAAGCCGGATTGCTTTGCAATCCGGCTTTTGAAACGCAGAGACTTCAAATGGAAGGAAATAACTTTCCTTCCCTTTGAAGCCTCTCTAGGCCTCCCCCAGGTGATCGGAAGAGAAATGCTTTGCATTTCTCTTCCGATCGCGCTGGAAGCTCAGGAGGAGGCCCTGTGACAATCTGCGTGCGATCGCGCGCTGACATCACAGGGGGTGGGGGGGTCGGGGTTGAAGGGGAAGGGCTTCCCCTTCCATCCCTGCCTTGGGGGTTAGGGGGAACCCCACAGAGGGAGCGCTAGCGCTCCCTCTGGGCTCTGTGCTCAGGACGTAATGGTTACGTCCTGGGCACAGAAGGGGTTAATATTGATGTTAAAAATATCTATGTTGTTAATATCATTTGCAAAAGTATTGTCAGTAATATTGTTTTTTAAATTATTTTTATGTGTTTTAGTATGTTTTAACTGCAAATTGTTTGTATACATTTTGTTAATATATTAATGTAGTTTGCACATTTTTTTTGTTTTTAAATTTAGTTTAATTGTTTATTGTAATTTTTAGTGTAGTAGCAGGTTGTGGGTTTTGTGGGGGTATAGGGTGGAATTTGATTTAATTATAATTAATTAATAATCCATTTTGAATTACTAATGATTTAAATGATAATCAATTATGTAAATTCTCTAATGTATTTTTTCAGTTAAGTTTTAGGTGCGGGTTGTGGGTTTTGTAGGGGTATAGATTGGAAAGTAATGTAATTATAATTAATTAATAAAAAATGTGTAATTATTATTATTGATTTAATTGATAATTATATAAATTTTCTAACTAATTTGTTTTTTCAGTTAAGTTTTAGATGTGGGTTTTGGGTTTTGTAGGGGTATAGTGTGGGAAGTAATTTAATTATAATTGGATAAAAAATACTTTTGAATTATTAATTATTTGATTGATATTTAATTATGTAAATTCTCTAATAATTTATATTTTAAGTGCAAATTGTGAAGTTTATAGGGGTACATGGTGTGAAGTAAGTATTAATTAATTTAAATTAGTATTTTTATTTAATTGATAATTATGTAAATTGTGTAATTATAACTTTTTTATTATATGTTAGGTGTGTTGTGGTGTTTTCAGGGTTACAGGGTTGGAAGTTAATTAATAAATAATTTATTGATAATAAATAATTAATTCTTTATTTTTTAATTGATAAATATATTACGTTGTATTTTAGATTTGCATTGTTTAGTTTGTACAGTAATGGGGAAAGTTATTTAAGTAATTATAAATTAAAAAAGGTTTTCTATTTTCTAAAATGTTCTTTTTTAAATATTTCAGAGGCTAATTTTGTTATACTTTATTATTATTCCATTTTAATTGTTGGCTGTTATGTTTTTGGGAATACTGCTGCAGTGGTAGCCGCCAAAAGACCACCATGTTGGAGGTTACCCGACCGCGTATTAAGAGTTACACAGTAAAGTCTGCCAAAAAACAGCCACATTTCCGAGGACGGAAAAGAGGCGGTCCCACCACCTACACCGCCAGGCCGATAAATATCCTCCCATTATATTACGATCCACATATCACGACAGCGGTTCTTCCATGGTGGAAAACCATTGGCGGTCAAACTGCGGCGGTCTCAACTCACATCACCCTGAACACAACACCACATTGGATAGTTTGAATATCCCACACCTAACACATATCCACTCACTCAACACACCTACACACTTCATTATATAACACACCCTTACACAACACACAATCCTTTACAACCGGAACGCCACACACAGCCACATAGGCAAAATAACCATTAAAGATTTACTATAACAACTGTTGCTATCTACACACATTTCAACACACACCTACCCGAAATACACAACACACAATTAACTTTCATGCACAACACACAACAACCATCAGCCACTCACATCACAACACCTAGGGCCTGATTCTAACTTTGGAGGACGGTGTTAAACCGTCCCAAAAGTGGCGGATATACCACCTACCGTATTACGAGTTCCATAGGATATAATGGACTCGTAATACGGTAGGTGGTATATCCGCCACTTTTGGGACGGTTTAACACCGTCCTCCAAAGTTAGAATCAGGCCCCTAGCCTCATCAGTTGCTTTTGATACAGTTTTCCACTTTTTTATCACTACCTCACCGTCTTTACTATCACTACTATGTCCCCACAAAACACCCATGTTTCACTGATGATGAGTTGAGGGTCATGGTGGGCAAAATTGTCAGGGTAGAGCCACATCTGTTCGAAACACAGGTCCAGCAAACATCAATAGCCAGGAAAATTGAGTTGCGGCAAATAATATTTGGCAGGGTCACTGCTGTAGGCACCTATCCATGCACAAGGGAGGACATCAGGAAGAGGTGGAACAACCTCAGGGGGAAGGTACGGTCCATGGCATTCATGCACCAGCTGATGGTCTTCAAGACTGGCGGTGAACTCCCACATCCTCCCCCACCTACTTTCACATCTTGGGAGGAGGAGGTCTTGAACATCCTGCATCCAGAGGGCCTGACAGGAATACCTAGGGGAGTGGAGTCAGGTAAGTCCCCACAACATCCATGTCACTCAATTGTTACGTCCTGCATGCTCCCTCACAACCTTACCCCGCCTCAATAAACAAACTACCCACCACCCCTCTGTCCAAATGTCCCAATATCCCTCCCTGGCATTCCACATGTCCAATACACTCACCTGGCTCCACAGCCCATGGGAATGGCATGTGAAGTAGTGGGAACTGATAGCACTACAACTCCCAGAAGGAAACATTCCACTATAATGAAAATCCGAACAGTGCACTAAATGTGAGATGCCATGCATGTGAAAATAACTACCAATGTAACCGATCATTAATTTTCCACTGTGAATCAGTATATGGCAATGGCAGCAATAAAATATCCCACTTCCAATATCATTACAAGCAAAACACATCACAGCTGAGTGCCCCATCAAATTGCCCTTAAAAAAACAATGCCAAGAATGGAATTGCCTCATCTTGTGGGGAAATATAGATGCCAAAGTGGATGCACATGCAATACATCTACATAGAGGGCAATAGCTTACTCCCAAACTGTGTCCCTACTCTGACACTTTTGTGGATTGTGCAGCTCTTTGTGCCATGTATCATGCTGGACACTTAACTAGGCAACAAAGGTTAACACCCATGTCAATCGTCAGACAATATAAGAAGCTATCAGCAGTCTAATAAATGCCAATATAATTTAATATCTTTGAGCATGGTGTATGGTTTGGAAATTTCAGAATCTCATGACTCTAAGTGAGAGTTACCAGCAGCTGTCATTGTCATTTCTGGGGATCATGTTAAGGCACTGTGTGCATCTCACACAACTGCACTAATACTCAAACTGAAACATCACTCAATGTATCACTTATACTGTGTACCACTTCTCCCACAGGTAGCCTTGCCATCGTCACCTTTGAGAGGATACCAGAGACTGCCACTACCCCTCTGGATGATGGCCCCAGTGAAGACAACACCCCTGGATGTTTGGACACTAACGATGAACTTGGCCCATCAGGAACACCTGGTAAGTCAACCACTGTCAGCCTCACCCTGCCCACATCCACTCCTCCCAGCCCCTTTGCATCCACAACACAGGCAACCATTCGTCCCCAAAAATGTGTCCCAAGGACTGTTTCTAACATTGTGTGCCCCCCAGTACAGTTACCTGAGCCTCCTCTTGTCACTCCTGACAATGATGGTCCTGCCACCACTGAAAGTGGGCACACTGTGCCAGTGGCACAAGCACATGGGGTAGGGTGCGTGGGAGGGATGGTGTGGGCCAGAGGATGGGGGCTCAAAGGGACCATACTGACCACGAAACCATATCCCAAGTCTTGATGGCCAGGTAGTCACCATGATGGGGAAACTCCAACAGCTGCAGAGGGACAACCACCAGGAAGTCATGCAGCAGTGGCAAGCACAAAATGCCATCCTGGCTTCCTTTGCTGGGGTGCTCAGGGACATCAACACTACCCTGAGTAGGTCTGCCCAACAACATCAGGCCTCTTCCACTAGTAATGACTTGTCTGACCCTTCTACCTCTGCAGCTGCTAGTGGAATGAAGGCCCTGCCAGGAGAAGGACATGCCTCAGACACCCCACCCTCTGTAGCAGAGGAACCCCCGCAAACGTGAATGTCCACCCAGACATCCGGGAGTAGCAGATGCCAAGGCCAAACCCACTCCCAGGAAGTGAACCTCTCCTGATTGTTTCCCCTTGTGTGCCATAGATACAGCCTGTTGACTGTTCTGAAACCTAAATCCATTTTCCCATGGTACAAGTACACTGGACTTGTGTTTCCAAATGGTGTAGCAGCTACCCTGATGATTTCAGCCACCATGACTTAACCATTCGTTGTCTACTTTCTTTTACTCCTGTTTCAATTCACATATATTGTTTTGCACTTCCTAATTAATAAAACCTAAACATAGGTTCTGTGAAAGTGTCATGTATCAACGATGTACTATTGTCAGGTATGACAACTCTCTTATCAATATGTCCCTCTGTATTATACAACGTTTGTTATGGACATCACACGTGTACTGTATCACCAGGAGACTCGTTACATTTGGATTGTAACATTGATGTAAGCCAAATCAGCTGCATTGGACATCTCCACACACTTATTTCTAGATTTGCTAACAGCAAATAGAGCAGTACTGCTAGTGACATCAGGTTTTCAGCTTAGATGTCAAATACTACTAACCCACAGAATACAGAAGTTAGGAACATGTCACTCTTCCTACAAGCCTGGAGCCATACAGATTGGTCCTTTGTATCACCACATAAAGCCTTATCACATACCCATACCTTAGCTCACTAATAATCATTTTCCTTAATACAGACAGAGCTCAGTACTGATGTACCCAGTCCTTGAACCTTTCACTTACCATGGTCCCGTACCTGTAGGCTTACCACTCAACAATGTCAGTCCACAGATACATGGACATTGGTCTGCAAAGTAGGAACACACTGACAGCTATGTTCAAGGTAGGTCACCTACAACAGAAACCATTAAGATGGTAGAAGCTGTGGTTCAACATTTTCACATGTGTCAGACACATATGGACACACACATGACACCATTTGACCACCTCCAGTACCAAACAGGTCTCCTTGGTGGGAAACCACATCCAATCCAGCCTCCTGACAGTCTAGCCATAATAGTAACACTTCACAAATTCATGCCAGTCTGTACCTGGTTTCATCCATGTTCACTTCTCATGTCTTCCTGCAATTTCCATCTGCCTCTGACACTATCTGTGACTTGCCAGTGATGAAGAGCCAAACAGGATCTCAGCAATTATGTGATTGACAGAAATAAGGGATAGGAAATATTTTTAAACAAATATCAATTCTGACAAGTCATATAAGTCATTGGACAAGTGTGAATTTGCTTGTGCAGTAACATATCAAGACACTGTATACCAAAATGTACTGTACACAATACTGATTTACAATTTGCATGCATACCTGACTCTTTGGCATTGGAGCCAACTAAGACCTCACAGATGATGATAAATAGGAGGTGATATGCCAGCCATCAATTGGTAGGTTAAAACATGAACTCTCAAAATTAAGAAGATATCATATACCTTTAGTCAGTTGAAGTACTGATTGATTAGATCTGCCCTTAAGTCTCCAGCTTCATCTTCATCTGGCTCATCATCGCTTGGCAAATCTGCATTTCCACCCACAGGTTCTACTGACTCCCCCTCATTTGGTATGAATTGGAATCTGATGTCTCACGGCAAGGTTGTGGAGCACGCAGCAGGCAAAAATTACATAACATACCTTGTTGGGTGAGTAGAGGAGTGCTCCTCCAGATATGTCCAGGCAGTGAAATCTTGCCTTCAGGAGGCCAAAAGTCCACTCCACAACACACCTTGTCCTTCCGTGGGCCTCATTGTAGCAGACTTCCCCTGTTGTGGTTAGGTACCTCACTGGTATCAACAACCAAGGATGGTTTGGGTAGCCAGAGTCCTGTGTAAGGAATAGTTACAACAACACAAACATATTTCTTGGGCATGCACATTTGTGATAGCAAGAGATAAACTTTTTAAACACACATGTCAAATGTGACTTAGCAACCAGTCAGGCCCTCTCTATGTAGAGTTGTGTCATCAGTAGTGGTATATTGTTGTTCTGCATGATGAAGGATTCATGGACTGATCCTAGATTCTTTGCGCAGACTTGTGAATTGCACTGGTCTGCCAAACACACCACTTGGATGTTGATTGAGTGGTAGTTTTTCCTGTTCCTGTATAATTGTTCATTGGCACAAGGGCAAACCAAGGCTACATGGGTGCCATCTATAGATCCAACCACATGTGGAATGTGTCCCAAAGCATAAAACTCTGTCTTCACATAGGCCAATTTTGCATGTTGGGGAAACCTGATGTAGCTGTTCAGGTGTTTCAACAATGCACACAGTACTTCCTTCAAAACCAGAATGAACATGGGCTGAGACATACCTGCAGTTAAGGCCACTATATTGTGAAAGGACCCAATGGCCAGGAAGTGTAGCACTGACATGACTTGAATGATAGGAGGTACGCTATTGGGATTGTGATTGGCAGGCATCAGATCTAGCTCCAACTGATCACAGAGATCCATGATTGTGTGCCTACTCAGGAGACAGATCAGTATTATGTGTCTTTCCTCCATGGTGTTCAGGTCTACTAGTGGATGATAAACTGGAGGTTATCTTCCTCTCCTCATGCCAGGGTAACTATATGGGGAAAATCTAGATTGTAGGTGGCTTTGACAATGTACACATAAAGAATATGTTCAAACAGAAGTCACACATATCTCCATATAATGTCAGATACGACATATGACATTGGAAGTACAGTATCTTGATATGGATCCTATGACACTCCCCATTGGAGTCATTAATCCTCAGATGTACTATACATGCATATTTATCTGTGACTGTCAGTGTTTGATAGTCCAACCTAATTTACATGTGAAACATATTTGTTGCACCTATACTCCATTGTCATCGCACATGAAATGTTGCGAATAGGTTATCATTTACATTACTACCAATTCCTCTGTTATCCAGCTTTTACTACTCACATGCACAATTAGACTATTAAACATGAAGGCAGCACTTACTAATAGTACGCACTATATTTCGTCAATGACGCAGATACCATAACTTTTTCATACATATAATTGTTTCAGAATGGCGGCTGCCTGACCTACTGTACTGGACATGAGGAAGTGACCTAACTCCGCCGGCGGATGCCGTCATGGTGGTAGGTGGTAACAATCATGGTGCACATTGCCATTGGAACACATTGCTGTCATTCGTGGACCTGGGCCAATGGCGATGTCTGTCGTCGGTCATGGTCATTATGTGGCAGACTTGACTGCCATTTTCTGCTGTAATGGTCACTTGACTCCTTACACTGCTGCCATCAAGACCTACAATACTTGAGCTGCTGTGTACTTCCTCTGGGACCTATCATGCTATGTCCTAAAGGTGACAGGGCCCCAGCCTTCCCTCCAGAAGAGCTAGTCAAGCTTGTGGATGAGGTCCTACTCCTGTATGAACAGCTATATGGTGCATCAGAGGAGCAGGTGAGTCCAATGTATACTAATGTGTGAAAAGTGGAGTGTATGATGGTGTACATGAAATGTGAGGCAATGATGGATTGGACAATAATGTCTGGGTGCATGTAAATGTGTACGTGTGCAGAAGCAGACATACAGTACTGATGCATAGTAGCTGGTGTATAATCTAACTTCCTTTATGCATGCATATCATAGATTGCAGCACGTAGAACAATAGTGGTGTGAGAAATATACATAGAGACAGACCATGTTATGGACAATCATGTGGCCTGGTCATATGTGTCTAGTCAATACCAGGTACTGTTCATGCATGTTGTATGGGAGAGTCCACTCCACACATGGGCTGGCTGCAGATGGTAAATTATGAACAGGGTTGGACTGAGAGGAAGGGTATGTTTGCCAACTTACTGTGACTGAAGTGTTCAGGCCACTTGTGTTTGGATGGTGCATGTGGACATAACTTTCTCCTTTTGTCTGTGTCATCCATGCAAGTCAACACCTATCAGGCACTGTCATATGTGTACCACTGTACTGCTCTATATATAACCTGCTGGGTCATTCTTATCACCCACTGATCCATAATCCAGGTATCATGTTGGTAGGTTGTTCAGGTCTTTGGTCTCTGTCCATTCCTATTCAACTGAATGGAGCTCTGTGTGCAACATAGGGCCTGATATGTGAGAAACAGGACAATTAATCATGAGTTGTGACGTAGATGTAAATTTCATGGGAGGGTGTGATCTCAATCTGAAATTTCAAATGCCATAATTGCTACACTAACTCTGAGGTGTGAGAAGGTGTCCCCATTGTTAAGTGAGGACTGTACATTGGAAAACTGTGATGTATAATCAGGGTGGCCATCCCACATGATGCATAGCATGGTGGTATTTCTACATTCCTAGTGTAAGACATGTCATAGAAATGTGAGTTCAGACTTTTTGTCCCATGTACATGGTAATGTGAAGGTAAGTAGTTAGCCTGCTATTCCCTTGGCCAATGTATTGTGGGCATGCTACACAGGGCAAGACATCTCCTAAATGGGACAATATACACTGTTTTAGCCAACATCACGTGAACATTAATGATTTCTGCTATTTTCAAGATTTCTGATCCAAGTTTGGCATACTTATGTAGCTATTTTGAATCTGTTTAGGTGGATGGAGGGATGGCTAAGTTCAGTTTGCACTGACTTCATTGTGTTGTTGATTTTGTTGTTGACATTCACATGTTGGTGGAATGATACATTTTATCAGTCAATTTGCTGCACAAGTGTATGTGTCAATCATGGTCAGTTATGAGGTTGTATCTGTCAGTGTAACTTTAATCCAAAGATATAAGGTATCTCATGTCTAAAGTGCGGATAGTCATGTTGTGATTTTGATAATGTTGATGTGAGGTTGATGATCATCAGTATTAGTTGAACTGCATGTGGCCTTCATGCACATGAGTGGTGTCCATTGATTTGAATGTGTTGCTGTGGTTCCTGGGGTTGTCTGTGGGTAAATCCTGTATGCTGGGTAGGCCTCTACTGCTGTACATAACTTTGTGTACTATGTGATAATTGCCAAGATGAGTAGGTCCACAAAGTATGTATCAACTATTACAAAAACACAATTGATACATGCGTTGTTGAAATGCATATAAAATCTATTATGCACCAACTTTGGATATGCCAAATGGAGTAGGTGCATCTGTGGTTTTTGCCTTTGTGAATGTAATAGACACAGTTACAAGTAATGAATGTGATTGCTAAGCAACATGCTTTGTTGTGTTGTGTTGTGTAATTGGAATGTGATGAGTTAACTGTTGTAGATTATGACATCTGTTAATGGCCTCAGCAAGTGTAGATTTGGCGAAGGAGAAGGGGCACAGCAGAGTGGGGAAGCTGCTGGCCACTGAGCCTGAAGTCATGATACCACCGACACCAAGGGACCAAGTGGCCCCTAGGGCAAGGGGAGTGCCACGGGGGTGACAGGATCCTGTTCTTTATCTTTGGAATCCTCTTCGAGTGGAAACTCCCTGGCGGTGGTGGACCCATCTGAGACCACCCCAGCACCATCTAAGTAAGCCGCTCCCCCTTACTACCACCGCCCTCCCTGTAGCTCCCCACCCAGTTGGCTGTGTCCGCAAACCCAAGAGGGTGGGTGTCTCCTTTGCTGCAGGCACCTCTGTCCCTGGCCCTGTCAGCTCTGCTGCCCTCAGTGAAGAGGCTATTGCCCTCCTGAGGTCGATCTCTGTCAGGGACTGGCATCTCAGATACAACAGAGTAATGCATTCCTGGAGGGCATTCACGGTGCACTGGCTGGCCTACAGAGATTCTTTTAGGCTCTGGGCTCCACACTGACAGCAGCCAGTCACCCTTTGTCTCCCATCCCCCTCCACTTTCCTTTTCCCAAACCCAAAACCCTCTTCCCTGACCCGGTCAAAGCACACAGACAGACAGGCATGCATCCACCTCAACATCCAAGGGTAGCTCAGACAAACATAGGCACCACAAGACATACCACCAGCATGCACACAAGCAACATACATATGCAGACACAGCAACAGTCACTACCTGCCCTGATACCCCCACCACCCCCAGCATCATTGACACTACACTTGACACACTTGCAGACACCACACCAACATTCACGGATCTAGCCACTACACCTATCCTACCCAGTCAGCGCAATAGCAGACCATCAGACATGCACCCCAGTCACCAGACCCACAGACACCACAACCACTGACACTCAAACATGCAGCACACCCACCATACCTGCAGTCACCACCCCAACAGACAGTCACCCACACACAAAGGGATCCCCCAGCACCTCCACCCCCTCAGTCCCCTACACATAAATGCCCTCACTCACCCACCCAACAGACACCCACCACCCACATGCATATTCACCCTCCAATTCCAAACCCCTTCTGATGACCGTCCCCTTGTGTCAAAAAAGGGTTCCTTTCCAGGTTTTGATCTTTTCCCCACTACTTTCCTCCCATGAGACCCCTAAATGCTCTATTTCCCTCACCAGACATGATCCTTCCACCTCCAAGGCCTCACTTACCCCCCATCAGCAAGTATCCTTGTTCCCGCCAAGAAGTATACCCCTCCGAAACAACCCAACCCTCCCCTAAGCCCAGTCCCTAAGACTCCCTCCCGAGCCCAATCCCAAAGGACCCCCTCCAAAGCCTAGACCTAAGCCCTCATAGACCACCCGGATAATCCCTGAGATGCCTGCCTGCCCCCTTGATGCCCTTACCTGTGGAGGCTACATGGAAGTCAAGAGTCAAGTTTGGAGCACACAGATGCGCATTGTGTGCCTGTTGCACTATTTATAATTGGACTGGCCTATGCCTTGGACATTTTAATAGTTATTCTAAATTTTAACACATCATTGAACCAACAAGTTGTTGGTTTCAACATTATATATGTGTCCTCCATTTGTTTCTTAGGGCATATTTGGGAATGACTGACATTGTTTGTGTGTGAGTATTTGTGTGTAAGTGGTGCTTGTGCTACCTGTTTTGTCTATGCAGCATGTGAGGTTGTGTGCAGTGCATTTGTCCCCCAGTGATTGATGTGTGTTGTGTGGTGGCCAATTGTATGTTGGAGACATTTTGTTGTCATGGTATTGAGTGGTGTTTGTGTTAACGTATTTGTGTGCGTGTTTGGTGCATGGTATGTCAGATGCGTTGCGATGTGTGTTTGATGTGTCTGTCGATTTCTGCATTGTGTGGTCGTGTGATTGGGCGGATTTGTGTTACTATCCTTGTGTGGACTTGGGTGTGATAACACACTCATGCTGTAGTAATCTGATGTCCCATATTAGAAGTTTACAGCAGTGTCATTTAAAAGGAAAGCTCCCATAGCCATCAGCGAATAGTTTTACCACAACAGTCTTACATACCACTGTAACATCACTTTCTGTTTTGAACAATGCTAAGTTTAGAACTATTTTGTGAAACATTACTATAAATAATTTATTTCAGTATCAATATAGATTCATTATTTGAAATTCAAAAGTTGGTTACGTTAAATTATGTCATTGTCCACAGTAGCCGCACATGTGGGTATTTTAGGGGATAGTTTAAGTATAATTTAGTCTCCTTAATTATGATTTTTAGATTTTTACATTGTGAATAGGAGTGGACATAACTCCTGTAATTTTATTGTAGTGTAATTACTTGAAACTACAGGAAAATGATGAAAGATTAAGGGGAATTACCTGAGGAGCATAACCTTGCATTTCGCTCTATTTTCTCAGTGCAAACCATGCCCTTGAGGACAGAATGGATCCCAGGATGTATTTTGCACTAAGAAAAAATTTAATGCAACTGAACAGGAAAGTAACAGTCCATCGCGCTCTGTTCCTCTTGCTGTTGCTCTAGGCATTTCTATCTCAAATTACTTTAAATTCCTCAAGCAGGGTTGACCGTGTCGTTTTCAGTAGCTTTGAATCACAAGAGAAACACAAAATTACAGAAATGACTGATTGCTCTAGCATAATTTAAATTTCATCTAAGCCTTATTAGGATCTGCAGTTGTGTTTTTTAAAAGCCTGTTATTTTTATGAACAGCGGGTTTTAGAACCATAAACATGCTTAATATATGCTTAATACCTCTCTCGCCAAGTCTTTATAAAGTGAAGGATATTCAAAAGAATTAAAACCGCATACACATTCAGCCAAGAAAGTGTGCATATTTCTTTGAATAAAGTATGCACCACCTTTATTATGCTCATCTTTCGAAAGTTAGTGCGGGTGCTTAAAGTACTCGAGACAAAATAGTTTACATAATCGTTATTTAGAATGTTGACTTCAAACGGGTAAAAAGGCCCTTCCGCCAACATATCAAGGTCAACAGTAGAGCACTGAACACCCTGCAAGGAGAGCGGCAGGTGGGAGATCGACACCTTTTCATTGTCCGAAAACGGCATTTAAGCGCTGATGAGTCGGGGCAGAGAAGGCCGACAGTCTATTGAAATAGAAAGCTGCAGCGTAGTTTGCATTAAGCATGTCCTGTACTTTCTTCAACTTAGAAACAGAATTGTTTCCTTAAACCATTGAAACCGGTATCAGAGCATCATATTTTAGAATAGGTGGAATTCGAATGATCATGATTTTGCAGTATCTCTTTGAAACTGCTGGCAAAGGAAACACCGTTTGGTTACTGAATGGCATGAGGAAATAAAACTATAGGTGATGCAGCTTTTATTTGGTGATGTCATTCAAATTAGACTGCATGCACTTACGTCCCAAAACGATTGACTGAGCAGCACCCTCTATAACACAGCACACTCTTGCATCTGTGTACATTCGAATACTTTGCTTACGCTGACATTGTGAACATAGTTTCCCTCTTTTATCCATGTGCATGCAGAATGTATGGTGAACGGAAGTCTGTGTTTTTATGGCTTTAATCTATACTGGGGGCTTAACTTGCCCAATTTTGCAAATGAATACCGTGATCTTTGGTATCTTGGTTGGAAGTCCATTTACTGAAGCCTGCAGGTGCACTCAGAGCTTTAAATCTGACCTTAAAACGGGTCCCTACCAGGCCGTATACTGGCAGACTTAACATTATAGACCAAAACAGTGATCGATTTTTCAACACCATATCTCAACAATGACATTTTAAAGCAGTAAGGTAATTCATGCCAGTGATGTAGCTCCTATTTACATTTCACATGTTTTACTCTATTTACTTTTCAAAGCGCATTTACTTTTTCAAGCCTACTATGGTTTTTCATCCAGCATATTACACATGTATGACTGTAAACTGGACTGCCTGTGGGTGTCTGTTTGAGTTATAGTTGTGGGTGGGTGTTTATAGCAGACCACAATTGTGAGCTCTGGAGCCGAGGGAGAAGGCAGTCTGAGTTTCCCACATCATGCCTGTCAGTGAGTCATAAAGGTGTTCAAAATACATGCTCATTTAGTTCCTGGCCTCTTTGCAGAAAGCATAGACCAGTGGTGACATGAGCCAACTGGATTTTAGATTCAATGCAAAAGTGCGTGAAGAAAGTGCAAAACTGTTTACATTTTGACAGGACAAAATGAAATGGAAATGCAATGTTGACATGTGAATAGGTGTGTTGTCTGTGCCTTGGGGTTGGTGAAGTGAAGAAGATCCAAGGATTTATGTGAAAAAGGAGAGCGTGAAAAGAGGGTGCAGAAGAGAAAGAGATGAAATTAAAAATAAGCAGAGGGATGATTTCACAAAGATATAGGAAGAAAAAGGGCGTAAGTATCTAACAAACTGAGACTTCAAAGAAAAGTGATGTGAAGAGGAGAGCAAGAGTGACCGACACTTTCCGAAGATCACTACTCTTCCACCCACATTATTATTGCTTAAACTCAGTCTCATGTTTTCAGAACTGAAACTTATAAATTCCAATTATTCACAAGAATATCATTATTGTTGTTACTCGCTTATCTGATACTGCTAATAAACATTGCCAATTCCAATATGTCAGGCTTGTTTTAGCCTCGTGCCATTTATTGTGAGATATGTCTACCTCACAGGGAGGAACTGAAATACTAGTCAGGTGGCACACTGTGTGAAGCACAGGATTGTAGATCATGTGTTCACTGCAAATATTGAAATATTCACAAAGGCTTTGTCATATAGCGATTCATAGAATCTTGGTGGACCTTATGGTAGTTTAGGTTGTAATTATACAGAAAACAACCATGAGGGTTATAAGTCTGGTAGAATCACAGACTTAAGTGAACCATGAGTACATATTGCTTTGTTTTATATTCTTGACAGTGATACTGCACCCTAGTGAAAGAAAGGTCCCCAAATAAACTCTTCTTATTTTCACCCCTGGTTTTCAGTGTGTGCAATAACCTAGTAAAGTTACATACCATACACCCAGGGCTGGTAACTTAAACGCTATTGGCACTTGCAGCATTTATTGCGTTACCCTCCTAAGTAGCTTTTGAAAACATGTGTCAGGCCTGCCATTTCAGCCTGTGTGTGCAGTTTGGATCTTACATTCTGACTTGGCAAAATAAATATTTTACCATGCTAAACCTCTCTTTTTAATACATATAAGTCACCCCTAGGGTATTCCCTAAACAGCCCATATGGCAGGACACAGTATATTTTAAAAGTTGGATATGCACTTTTAAGTTTTACATGCCCTGATAGTGAAAAACTACCTGATTGGCTTTTCAATTCTGTGAGGCCTACCTCTCCCATAGGATAACATTGGGTTACCTTACTGCATTTAATAATTGATAGTATAGTTGGGAGTTGGCCTTTGTATATTCCTCTGAGATAGCTACACAATAGAGGGCCGGGGTGTTGGTCAAATGGGCCATCTGACTTGATGAGTGGGGGAACTGTCACTTGTCACACTTGCACTTCAAATGCTCTATTGAAACACCCAGCCTGCTCTTTTTGCTTAAGTGAAAACCATTGATGATGTTCTCCCTCCTCCTTGTGGCCTCCTCCACCACAAGCTGGACTCTTCACGCTGGACTTTAGAGAGTAACTCTTTCAGCGGGACTAACCTGGTCCCTGTATCTGGCCCACACTCCATTTCAGTCAGTCTGACTTGTGACTTTCACCCAGCCTTGCATAACCATTTATACACAAGTGGCACTTTGTGCTTTTATGCGCTACGCTTACCTTAAATCTTTGAAATTGCATGTCTCTGGTTCGACTGATTATAATTTTGTCATTTTGGTGTCAAATAATTTATTTCATTTTACTAAATTTTTCTAAATTGGTGTTGTGTTTTCACTTTATTACTGTTTGTGTGCTGCATACATTCTTTGCACATGGCCTCTAAATTAAACCTGACTGCTTTTGTGCCAAACTACTACAGGGTTAAGCATAGGTTAATTTAATGACTTTTTGTGGTTCAGCCTGTCAAGAACTGTGGCTGTTGCTAGAGTAGGGTTTCACCCTCTCAAACAACAAGCCAGTTTCTCACATTCAGCAAATAGTACATTTGGGATTTTCATTAAGCTTGGCCGAAATTAAAGTTATTCCAGCCGTAATGTTGGGAAATTCACATTAGGGAATTAGGCCACAATGTGTAATTATGCACCATTCATGATAGAAATTTACTGTTAATGTGCCATCCGGGTTAACAAAAGTCCTGTGAATGCACAGGAACAACAGAATGTGAGCAGCTGTTGTTTGTGGTGCTTTTATTTTTTTTAATCACTAAGTGTAATTTCATTTATTTTTACCAAATCTTTGCATAATTTCACACAACCCAGTTTTTGTTTTACACAATTGTATCACAAGGGCATCAATCTCCACTAAAAGTTTACTACATTTTATAAAACCAGGCTAAATAATAATGGCACTAATACACAGCCTGTCAAATATTTGTTGGTATTGTAAATCAATGCATTCACCAAGTGGGCCATATCGTACCTGGGCCATCCCTACAGCATCAAACCTAGTATAAATTTTAAGATTGGTCTTTATGTGCCCATCTTGGTTAAAGTGGACCATGATTTGGATCTATTGACCAGGACAAATTCTGTTTTGAGATCCATAAAGGTCATATAAAGTGGGGCCTTAGCTATTTGAACATATTCATTACATTGCATAGATAAAAGCATTCCCTGATCTTTTTCCCATCTCAAACCATCTTGCAGATTGGTGTGAATCTCTTCAGTGTTCACCCAATATTGTAGACAGTTGAGTAGAACCAGGTCAAATATCCTTCCAGCTCCTTCAAAAAGGCAAATTGGTCGATAGTTGTCTGGGATGCTTCTACAGCTGTTGTCATGCAAATGTATAAATATAGCTGGCAGCCTATAAGAAGGAATGGTTCCTCATATTAATATGGCATTACAACTTCAATTAAAACATGGTGTCACAGCTTTACTTCTGAATAGTGCAAGTCTACTGGGAATGCATCAGGCGTTCTATTAGGCTTCTCAGTAAGAACAGTAGTTTCCATTTCCAGAGGCAGGACTGTTGAAGTGGAGCTACATTTTTGTGTTTTTATTGGTGCTTTTTTGATCACCATAGACTATAAGAGTGACTTCCCATGACCTCCATAAAGTTGTTTAAACTGGTGGAGCCAGTCACTGGCACTCGGGTTAGTGCTGTGATACTCATAGGATATGAGTTTCCAAACTTTATTGGCTTCTTTGTGATTGCCAGTCTGCTTAATTTCATTCCATAACGTTTGAAGAGCTCCTTATTGCTTCTTGGCTATTGGCTTTTTTTCAGCTCATCCTTAGCTCATTAAAAGCTATTTGACAGGGTCACATCAAAATTGTCACCGACCAGTAGAGTATGATGCACTGTAGTCCTCATAACATGTCTAATTTGAGGCATAGATTCTTCTAGTGTTTTTATGATTGATGCTCTTGTATTATTACTTGCGGCGGTGTAGACATTCAGAATGTTTAGGACTTACTTTGTCGGGCCTACACAAGCTAGTTTCACATGCTGAATAATGTTGCTAATGGTGTCCAATGACAAATATTAGGCTCTAATTTCTAGCTTAGTGGGAACCCAATTAGTAGGCCAAACCTAGGCCCTCCTTGTCTTGAGTTTATTGCTGGAATTGTGACTAAAACCATCTAACAGAAGTTATTTCAATACCATGTCTCTTATAAAAAATATATATCATGTTTTCTAATGCGTTCCTGCTAGTCCCAATCATCAGTCTTGATATTTAACCCAGAGATATTGCCCCCAAAAAAGAAAGGGCTTTAGAATAAGCGAGTTTCATCTTGTCCATAACATGGTACACTTCTTACCGTGGTTCAAGAGACATGGTAGAGGGATTGTTAAACATCTGGTGACAGCTGTCTTTCCTTTGTTTACTCAAAGCTGATTCAAGCCACAATCATTATGAATCTGCATGGTTGCCTTAATAGAGACCACCTTGTTATTTGAAGAAGACCATACGTTGACTAGACTTTCGCTCTCAGTCATCATCACAATGATATTCTCCTTTGTGTATATTTAGAGATTATTAGGTCCCATTGGCCAAACAAGTCCAGTTGCATGCACACAGTTTCATGAGTCTCCGCAGAATAATTCTGGTGTGTAGATGCAGAATGATTATGAGGGAAAGAAAATAAGGAATAACATAGATTATCATGATGCAGCACTGGTCAACATTCTCAGTTATTAGTTTCAAGCTTTATAGGATTTAAATGGAACACCAGAGGCCTAGGTCTTGTTCGCATCCCTAAAGTACCCAAGGGGATTTATATGTTTGATGTCATGTGTATTAAGTATCCTCAATGGTGGAGTTTAACAGCATTGGCTGGGCCAGTTCAGATGCCAAAACCATAAATTCTGTGATAGTACATAAGGCAGCCAAGGTATTTGCGGCAGATGGATTAATGTTCACAGCGAGGTGTGAATTCATAGAGACTGTGGTGTGCAAGAATTACCATCTACTACACATGTATGCCTATGCTGACATACACCATTTTGGTTATTCTTCTGCATTTTTTCAGTCCCTGAGCCAGATGAAAGTCAAGTCAGATGAAATGTGGGCTGCAATCCTAAATTCAATGCAAGCAACGGTTATGGCGCTGCAGTTCCACTCAAATAAAATGGACACCCAAGTTGACTTATTAAACACATTTGCAGTATTTGTTTCGGGAGTAGATAATAAGCTGGGAAAATTAAACGCCTTGATAACAAGGGCGCAAGTTAATCACTACAATGACTTTACTATCTGCTTCTGCAAGGAGGTGGTAGATGGGATATCTCAATGGCCGCAAATCCTAGAAGGAATGCTGCAAGAAATCTGTTCCACCGGGAAGGATGAACACACATACACCAAACATCTCGCCACTATGTTAACACCTGCACCGCTGGTGCAGAAACATGAGGAGATGCCTCATTCCCCTCCAATGCCCGCTTTGTCGATCACAAGTGGGATAAGAACATTGGCTGAAAGACATACCTCAGCAAGTCCGGGTATGGAATCCTTGGAGAATCATTTTCCATTAAAAAACCCCAATAAGCCCGGGAATCCTGAGAATCCCATAACCTGGGTTCTATCAAAAAGAGAATGAAAGCGGGCAAGAAAAGGAAGGAAGTCCGCACAACCTCATCAATTAACTATTATAAAACCTACTGATAGTAGCCCAAATGAACCAAGCAAGGATCACATGGCATCAAGTGGAAGGTATAACAGAGACATCACTGCCAACACAAGCACAAGCACCAACATAATAGCAGATGTAATAACACCCCCTGATTCAGCAGGTACCGCTCAGTCAACAGGGTCTCCTTCGAGGCCACCCACACCAGTTGGCATACTAACGGACACAAGATCAAGCCCCCTAAGGGGTCAGCAGAGTATAAAGCCAAAATCCATTACGTCTGGGCAGTTTAGCCAACTAACACTGCTCAATTTAAGCAGCAAGACAAACAAACCTGGTACTAGACACTGTGAAGGCGGTTACAATGATCAAAACTAGCACATAGAGCAAAACCAGTACTTTACAACAGGTACGACTATTTACAAATCCATACACCAGCTGCTTTGGATCCCAGAATTCATCCCAAGGTCCCCCACAGATGTTCTTATCCCCTCAACCATTTTAAGAATCCTAAAAGCCCTACCGGATCTACAGCATATAGCCTCGGATGACCTCGCTGCAATAAAGTTTATTAAACAAAGAGGCAACCAATATACAGATCTAACACTCACTATCTTTTCAGCACTGGATATCCCCAAACTGTTCTTCGAAAGGAAGGACCTATTGAAAGCCTGGGGTATTAAGGTGGCCATCTATAAAGGAGAGTGATATCCAACCCCGCTACTAGACTCGCTACACTTGGAAAATCCTAAAGGCACATGGTCGGTCATGAAAGGAGTACATTTGGCCAGCAGAGCCACTGAAGAAAGGTTTAGCGAGAGGAGACCATCTAAGACCCCGCTGAGAGTTCAAATATGGAAAGAAGAAGGGAGGAAAAGAGTGTTTTTGGGTCAGCAACTGCCTGTTATGTTAGCACGAGTATCTTAGTAAAAATCTCAGAGCACAAGGAGGAAGATCTACCCTTTCAACTACTCAGACTTCATGAATGGGGGAAGAATATACAGGAACCACTGATCTTAGTCAATTTATACATTAATACAAAAAAATTGGAGCAAACAAGTTATTAAGTAAACGGATAAGGATAAAAAGTATAATAAAATCAGCATACTGGCTAATTTCGGGTGACTTCAATCTCTACCTATTCCACAATCCCAGAGAGGATCACATTCAAACAGTGGCAATGATGGCCAGCCAAACCCTCCCAAAATAACACAGGAAAGACAAGTTAGGGGAGAGTTTTATACGCACTTATGAATCGATAGGCCTCTTTGTGCTAAAATGGCGGAAGTCGCCTGACACCCCCCCAGCATGGATAAGATCCTCTGGGAAAATGGTCTCCCATCTAGACTACACAATGGTGTCCCCTGCTCTATATACGTTAGTAAATGCCTTCAGCAATATGGACCATTCGGAAAGTGATCACAAGCCACAGGTAATTGGGATTTGCTCATCACCACATAAGACAGAGGAAGTGGTAGCCTTAAACGGGGTGATGGGCACCGAACATTTAAAGTGACTGAAATGGTCCTCTGACACCATTGAAAGCTAGAATCAATGGTCACAAGCAGGGAATAATTGACAATGGTCTGGGAGAACTTTGCCTCTGATCTTATCAAGAAAGACTCTTTAGGCAACTCAAGAAAGGGACACAACTGAATCATCGCCAATGTTTACACTTACTGCAGCCAGTGCACACAAGGAAAGCAGCTGTAGGTAAACTACTAAGGCAACTGCACAAATCTCCAGACAATGGACCAATGCTGGCCGCTTTGCGAGAGCAACCGAAACTGTTTAAAAGGGATCTATGGACCTTTAAAAAACACCAGCAGGAGGCCTTTTGGGCCAAACTACATTTTGCATCCAAAACATCTGACTCCAAAAGGTTTTGAAAAATCATTAATACAATGGACAAGGGTTAAAAAGCAGCTAATAATGCAAACATAACAGAGGAAGCATGGGTATCCCACTTAAAGTCCCATCTAAAAGAGTTGACCATCGAAGAAGGTCCACAAAACCTGGGGCACATTAATCACCAGCAAGCCAATGTCCTGAAGTTTTTAAATTTACGGCATCAGAACTATTAAAACTCATCAGGAAGTCACAAACTGACTGTGTCCCCGGCCCTAACGGTTTACCACAAGCATTATTTAAACAGGAAACGGAAAGATGGGCCAATTTCATGGCTGCATTGTTCAATTATGTGCTTACAACAGGCACTGTCCCGGCAACCTGGAAAGGCTCTATAATCCACCCCATATTTAAGGGTGGGAACGCGACTTCCCCAAGCAATTACAGACTAATCGCCCACTTAGACGTCGACCTCAAGTATTTCTCATCCTGCATGCTAAAACACCTAGAAGCCTGGATCACAGATACATTTTTTTTACCCCTAAATCAAACTGGCTTCACCAAGCACCAAGGAACATTAACAAACCTTATGGCACTGGGACTGATCACCAACAAAGCAAAAGCAACTGGGACCCCCACCTATTTATGCTTTGTTGATTCTAAAGCTGCTTTTAATTGTGTCCCCTGAGGCAAACTGTGGGCCAAACTATAACTCTGGGGGCTACCACACAATATTTTAAATGCCATTAAAATGATCTACTCCGATATAGGGGTGAAGGTTAAATTGGGGGAGGCTCTCACCTTTCTAGGATCGTTAAAACAACAGTTGGTGTTAAACAAGGCTGTGTATTGGCCCCAACACTGTTTAATCTTTACATAGCAGATCTCTCCGCAAGGTTAAACGATCAAGCATTTCACTCTCCATCCTTGGGTGGCCAACAATTATCTAATATGTTATATGCAGATGATCTTTTACTAATTAGTAACACCAGAATAGGCATGCAAAAACTGCTAAACAAATTAGAGGAATATGCAGGATCAAACGAATTAGAAATCAACCATAATAAATCGAAAATGATCACTTTAAATCGTAGACCCAATAGCCAACGTAAATGGTATTTGAATGGGAAGACCCTAGAGGAAGTAAGTTCATACAGATACCTAGGAGTCGTGGTTGATGCCAAATGTAACTATGCGCTACAAAAAGAAGCAATACAAAATAAGGCACTTACTCACGCCTTTTGCAAGCTATCAATCTCAATCTGTGGTCATGCTCTGAACCCATTAACAGCCATAATGAGAGCTAAATTACTTCCAACCCTCACCTATGGGTCCGAAATAATGAGGGGGATGGAAGTAGGTCTCCTGGATAAGCTACTGATAAAGACATACAAGCTTGTTTTTCAGCTACCAGGGTGTGCTTCGCCAGCCCAGGCTAGACTGGAATTTATGCTGGTCAAGCAGTCGCTAGCCCGTCCTGCGGCATACATCAAATGCTGCTATAAACTGAGCTGTGCTCCAAAAGGGTCTTTAGCTAATCTAGCCTAGAGGGAATTGCAATTATATAAGGTATCTAGAAAAAAGTAAGAGTCTTCTGAACTTAGGTGAGGTATGGGACCAGTCGCTCCCCATGCCAGCTTTTAACAAAGCTGTGAATAAATCAAGTAAATTACAGAGCTGGCTAGAAGATAGGGAGGCTCTTGCTAAAAGGGTGCATAGTTGGTTGATCCTTAACTCTTATAAAACGTTTAAAGAATCACCACTCATGACTGGCCCATCCTCACGGAAAATCAAGCAACGCTTTCTAAGACTCAGGCTGGGTGAAGTTCCAATGCTAGACCTTATGTAAAAATGGAAGAAGGGGTAGCGAGTAGACTCCCAGGAGTGTCTTCTATGTCACCTGGGAGAAGAAAACTTGGTGCATGTGGTCTGCATCTGCCCAGCCCTGGCTGCCGAAAAAAGACATTTTTTCAAAAAAGAATTAAACTGTTTAGGGATCTGATCCTATAGACAAGCATTAACCAAAGCATTTAACCCACGAAATACCATATTGAATATTAGGCTCGTTCAATTTTCGGAAATTTTTTCACTCAAAATTTCTGGCTCCTGAAACAAACCAGTCATGAGGAGGGCGAAATTGGTAACAAAATCCTTTAACTCAGCATGAGCATTTTAAAGAGAGGAAGGTTCTTAGGCAGCATTGCAGGGTGCTCAGCCAGTGCTGTAACAAAGTCTGGTACCACCAATCGGATTTAAATAGGGGTAAACCAAACCTGTAGAAGGTATCATACCATTTTTATCTTACGACTTTCTACTGTACTATAAATGTTTTATTGCACTAATAATGTAATGTAGGGTACTCAAACAGCGCTGTAATAAAGTCTTGTACTAACAATCGGATACAAGTAGGGGTAAACCAAATCTGTAGATTGTGTCATATCATTTCCATTGCACGATTTTTACGGTACTATAAATGTCTTATTGCACTAATACTGTTTTGTTAACTTTTATGTGGAAGGAACTTTTTTATGGTTTTAATTAACTAATAAATGTTTCATTCAGTCCCTGAGCCTTTTGTTCCTACTTCATTCTTCTTCCACTTGGGATTCACTGGTGATTTTGCTGATTTTCTAAACCCTACAGAAGTAGAGAATAATCCAGCAGTTGGCAAATTAATAATAACAAATTAAAAGTTGCAACAGCTATACTGTGGCAACATGCCTCACTGGGCTATGTAAGCTGCCTTGCCACCCAAATGGCATGTAGGGCAGCTCCTTAAGCATTAGTGGCCTCCTCTCATCATCCAAGGATTGGCTTCTTGGGTGTGCCAAAGATGCTCCATCCCGCTCAGTTGCAGTCTGTAGCTACATCTTGCAGCATCTTGTGGGGGGTCCCGCAATGATGCAGCGTGAAGGAAAGGCCTCTGCAACGTAGCGTTATCCAATTCCTGCTGAACTGCAAGCTGAACCAGGTATCTCCTTTCTCAGGTTGGCACTCCCTCACAACATCCACTACACTATTGCATTTCCAGCATTTTCAGCTACAGTGGTCTCTTCACAAATAATGGGATACAAATGATGCGGACACACTGGGAAATACAAGGCACTGCTGAAGCTGCCATTTTGAATTGGTATGTACATTATGTCTGCCTGGCAGAGAAAGCAGTAGAACGGATCCATGCACTACTTTTTGAAACTACTGCTGTGCTCACTGATTTTCCCTCAGTGACATGTATGTCAGTCTTGATGATTATGTTCAAATCTCTCACTAAGTGGGAGGGGAACTTGTCAAAAGACAGGAAGCATTTGTAGTATGTAATTCTAAACTCCTTTTGTCTTATGGTTTTATATTCAGTGGTAAGCAAGGGACTGCATTCAGCTTCCATTTCGCAGATGAAGACTGAGCCATAGGTCTCTTCAGTATAACATGTGCCAATAAAAACATAGGTTTGAATAATATAGGAAGATGCCAGCATTCGATTCGTATGCAGACTGTTTGTGATGATTTTGCTGCCTGAGTGAAACCTAGCTGAGTCTTGTTAACTGGCATCTAAGGCTCCAAGGACAGTGTTGTTGCTTGAAGACCTTTCACATCCTCACTTCTTCCATCAGCTTTGGCATACCACATGTTTCCATGATTGTTCCATTCTTGTTTAATACCTACCTTAAACCTCTGCAGTTATTTGTGATGACTTAACCAGTGATGTCTACGCAGACTTACTCAGATCATGATGAAACAGGAAATCCATTGAGATGTTGATCGGTCTGCACTCAGAACCCTCCTCTGTGCCATCTAAAAACTGTTGGCCATTTGAAACTAAAGAGTGGAAAGAAAGAATTACTGAGCTTCAGACTGGTGACTCATTTAACCTGATACCCTGCCCACATCAACTCTGCATCTTGATGTCTGCCTGGGACCCAAAATCAACATGATCATTGAGACAACTTTAAAACCTCACAGAGAATCTCCTTTTCTAGGACCTCCTGTACTGCATCACTACAGTGGTGATACTTTATAGCTTTCTCTATACAGGCTACTACAAATACAAAATACTGTAGGAAGACCTTGGTTGCAAACTGCATGAGATCACATTAGCTCTAACTGCCCTGTACTGGCTACTAGTTGCAGAGGAGTGTATTTCATGTCCATTCACAATCTGGATTGGGCTCTACATGGAATATTGTCCTTTTCCTATAGATCAATCTGCACTCACTGTTAAGATAAGGGCTGTTAGAAATGGGGTCTTCGGTTGGCAGTCAGGTTTCCCACTGTCCAAGCAAGGACCCGCACTCTAGTCAGGGTAAAAGAGAATCACCCTCAGCTAACCCGTGCTTACCCCCTTGGTAGCTTGGCACGAGCAGTAGGCTTAACTTCAGAGTGCTAGGTGTAAAGTAGTTGTACCAACACACGCAGTAACTCAATGAAATCACTACAAAATGACACAACACAGGTTTAGAAAAATAGAGAATATTTATCAAAACAAAACAAGACCAAAATGACAAAAATACACAATACACAAGTCAAGTTATCAAGAAAAAAGCAAAGAAAATCTTCATGTAATTTTAAACACAACACTAACGCTGTTAGCATGAAAATGTACCTTGGGTGCATCAAAAATAAACTGGCACGGGCAAGTGTGTGTCAAAAAGGACTTGCGATGTGTCAATATCACTCATGAGCGAGACCTTGTGTCATTTCTCCTTTAGTCGGTTCGGTGTGCATTGTTTCTTCTCTCCCCAGGAGAGCGATGCGTCGATCCAGTCAGCACTCTCGGATCTGGGCAGGCCTTGTGTTGTTTTTACGCACCCAGAGGTGTTTGCGTCAGAAATTCAGCCGCACAATGGTCCGAAAACCACGCAGAGCGGGTTGCGATCTCACCAGCTACCGTCAGCGATGCTGTGCGTCTTTTATCCAGCCCCGGGCATCAATCTTCCGGTTGCGTTGCAGGCGAGCGTCGATTTTCAGCCACAAAACTGGCGGCTTGTCGATCTTTCAGCCGCAGATCGGAGTCACGTCAATATTTTCCCCGCATGGCGGTCGGTGCATGGATTTCTCACTCTTAGGCTGCCAGCTTCTCCTTTCAGGGCCCCCAGAACTGGATGGGCACCACTTGGCAGAATAGGAATCTCTAGAGACGTTAGGTGCTGGCAGAGAGAAGTCTTTGCTGTCCTTGAGACTTCAAACAACAGGAGGCAAGCTCTAAATCAAGCCCTTGGAGAGTTCTTCACAAGAAGGAAGGCAACATAATGTCCAGTCTTTGTCTCTAGCACAGGCAGAAGCAGCAACTGCAGGATAGCTCCACAAAGCACAGTCACAGGCAGGGCAGCTCTTCTTCCTCAGCTCTTCAGCTCTTCTCCAGGCAGAGGTTCCTCTTGGTTTCCAGAAGTGTTCTAAAGTCTGTGGTTTTGGGTGCCATTCCTATGCCCATTTTTCACTTTGAAGTAGGCCTACTTCAAAGGAAAGTCTCTCTTGATTGTGAGATCCTGCCTTCCCCAGGCCAGGCCCCAGACACACACCAGGGGGTTGGAGACTGCATTGTGTGAGGGCAGGCACAGCCCTTTCAGGCGTGAGTGACCACTCCTTCCCTCCCTCCTAGCACAGATGGCTCATCAGGATATGAAAGCTACACCCCAGCTCCCTTGGTGTCACTCTTTAGTGAGAGGTGGAACCAGCCCAACTGTCAAACTGACCCAGACAGGGAATCCACAAACAGGCAGAGTCACAGAAATGGTTTAAGCAAGAAAATGCTCACTTTCTAAAAGTGGCATTTTCGAACACGCAATCTTAAAATCAACTTTACTAAAATATGTATTTTTAAATTGTGAGCTCAGAGACCCCAAACTCCACAGGACATATAAAACACATTACTATGGCCCTCATTACAACCCTG
This sequence comes from Pleurodeles waltl, assembly GCF_031143425.1. Classification (NCBI taxonomy): domain Eukaryota; kingdom Metazoa; phylum Chordata; class Amphibia; order Caudata; family Salamandridae; genus Pleurodeles; species Pleurodeles waltl. The sequence goes on along the minus strand of NC_090446.1, from coordinate 860,283,489 downwards.
GCGGTCGGTGTTATAGCCCACCGGCGGAAAATAAATGGAATTACGACCATGGCGGAAACCGCCAACATAGACAGCCACTTTAACACTCAGACTGCCACGGCGGTAGAAACAAACACTGTGGCAGTAACCGCCAACAGACAGGTGGAGGACAAAGTACCGCCCACTGTATTACAAGAGGCCTATCTGCCACCTTTTCCGGGGCGGAACCAACGCTATCAAAAGCACGGCGATAACAGTACACAGAAGGGAAACCACTCACCTCTCGACACCCAACGAGGAACCAGGACGCCATGGAGCCTGAACTACAGGTCCTGCCTATGCTGGTCTTCCTCCTGCTCTATCAGGAACAGGACAGACGCCGTCGACGACCACGCTGAATACTGCACCTACAACACATGGGGGGGAGGGAAAAGAGAGTGACACACGCACACACACGCCACACGCAATACCCCCACCCTCACCCACAACACCATACACACAAATACATGCAGCAACATTACGTATACACCCCCTGGAAGAACGCAAGGACAAAAGGAAATGATTGTAACGATTGTAATCATGAAAAATCTGATAGTCAAAAATCAAAAATCAGTATATGAAAATATGTACATACTATTACACCAACTACACAAGTCCGGATAGTGTACCAATCATTGTCCGTGGACCTCTGGTCCCAAAATGCATGGGCAAAGCCCACACTAGATACCTGACTGGAAACGGAGAGAACACTGATGGGGCATCAGGTCAAAAATATACAGGCACCTCAGCGGAAGGGGAGTGGAGCACCTCAGCCAGATAAACGCACGACGCCACTGCTGCATGAGGGGGCTCCATGCACATTGCTGTATCCTGGGGAGTGCAAAGCCACAGTCTCTCAAATCTCTCCAGTGGGTGGTTTGCCCACTGCTTTATCCTGGGGAGTGCAAAGCCACAGACTCTCAAGTCTCTCCAGTGGGTGGTTTGCCCACTGCTTTATCCTGGGGAGTGCAAAGCCACAGTCTCTCAAGTGGATGTCAATCTCCTCTGGTTCTGGAGGGGGCCTGGTGCCCAGAGTGTTTCATCCTGCCAAGGACTGAGGTAGTGGATGTATCTCTCCACTGGTTCTGGAGGGGGCTTGGTGCCCAGAGTGTTTCATCCTGCCAAGGACTGAGGTAGTGGATGTATCTCTCCACTGGTTCTGGAGGGGGCCTGGTGCCCAGAGTGCTTCATTCTGCCAAGGACTGAGGTAGTGGATGTATCCCTCCACTGGTTCTGGAGGGGGCATGGTGCCCAGAGTGCTCCACGTGCAGTGTGGCCGTTACAATTCCCTCACCTGGGTGTGTGTGCCACGAGATTGCCGAGGTACAGGTAGCATGATACGCCATGGAGGCAGCGACATACCCCACACTGCTGCAGCTTCGCATTCCACCTGCAGGTGCAAACAGTGATGGAAGTCATGCCTCATGGAAGCTGGCCAGGGTCCAGGAAGCCTCCTCCAGCCTCGGACGACTGGACACTGGGGATGGTAGCCATGTCAGCGGTGGTGCCACTGTCTGAGCATGTCGCAGGGCTGGTGGCGGTGCTTGTGGCGGTGTCTGTGGCTGCGGTGCTGGCGGTGGTGCATGGGTCAGCACCTGCTGAGGGACACAGCAGGACGTCTCCTGCAGCCTTGGACGGCTGCCCACTGGGGAAGAGGCTGGGGACTGTCGCTGAGGCTGTAGACATGCTGGTGGCTGTGCAGGTGGCGGTGCATGTGGCGGTTGTGGTGGCGGGGCAGCTTGCGGTTTTCGCCGCCGTACAGGTTGGTGTGGTCGTGGACAGAAGGCGTGACACTGGTCCCTCAGTCGGTTCCACCGTGCCCTCTCCTGACCTGCTCTTGTGCTTTTGTCCCTTCCCCACCTTTGATGGTGCCGCAGTTGTCTTGCCACTATCCCCTTTTGTTTTTGCTGAGCCCTTGGTGGCTGGTAGGTGCGGCTTCTCCCTCCAGGATGTGGGCAGCTTTTTCACCTTGGCTGGTGGTGTTATGTCCTCGGCCTCGCTACGTGGTGCACTGGCAGCCCTGATGGGTGGCGCACTCGATGACCCTGCAGTTGCTGGCACCACTGTGCCTGGGGATTTGGTGGCTGAGGTGCTGGGCTGGGACCTGGAAACCCTGGCCCTAGGGGAAGGACGGGGGGAGGAGGTGTAGGGAAGAGGTCAATGTTAGCCGGGAAGAGTTTTTTAGACACACTGGGACGGGAAGATGGAGGGGGTTTGGGAGTGGAGGAAGAGGCAGTGGTTGTAGGAGGTGTATGTCTGCTGAATTTGGGTGAAGATGTATGGGCCAGAGGCTGTTGTGAGGTAGATGGCTGTTGGGTGGGTGTGTGCCTGCGTTTGTGTACTTTGGGAGGAGGGCTCACAGACACACTGGGAGAGGACACTGGGGATGTGTGAATGGTAGTGGGGGTGGTGATTGCACGTGAGCGGTTTGTGGTGATGGGCGTACTGGTGATGGAGGTAGTGCCTGAGGATGTAGTGCATGCAGGTGTGAGTGGAGACGAGACAGGGAGGGTGGAGGAGGGGGACACAGTGGAGGCAGTGGATGTTGCAGCGTCTGAATGGGGAAGGTGCTTGTGTGAGTGCCGGTGGGATGGGTGGTACTTATGTTTGCCATGTCAACTCTTGTGTGTTGATGAGTGTGCATGCTGGTCTGATGGTGTGCTTGGGATAGGCTGAGGTACAGGGGATTGGGTCTGGGTGGAGGAAGTCGGAGGGGGTAGGCTGGACACAGGGACAATGGCTGCCATCAGTGCTGAGGCCAGAGTCTGAAATGCTCTCTCTTGGGCCGCCCGCCCAGAATGAATGCCCTCCAGGTATGCATTTGTTTGTTGCAAATGCCTCTCAACACCCAGGATGGCATTCAAAATGATAGATTGCCCAACAGTGAGGGATCTCAGGAGGTCAATAGGCTCCTCACTGAGGGCAGCAGGGCTGACTAGGGCAGGGCCTGAGGTGCCTGGGGCGAAGGAGATGCCCACCCTCCTGGGTGAGCGGGCACAGGACACACGCTGAGGGGCTGCTGGGAGGCCTGTGCTGGTAGGGGGGTGGCGGCTGTACCTGTTGATGTGATGGGCACAGAGGTGCCCGCCACCACAAGGGAGCTCCCATCAGAGGAGGAGTCACTGTCACTGGTGTATGCTCCTGTCCCTGCTGTGGAGCTCCCCTCGCCATCCATCCCACTGGTGGCTTCAGACTCCGTTGCTTCACCCTCCAGGGCCAAGTGGGTTGCAGCTCCCTCCTGCTCCGGTGCCACTGCTCCTCCGTCTGATGATGCTATTGCACACAAGAACTGGGAGACCACAAAAAGGGGGGGAAAGACAGAAGAAAAACATGTTCAGTGCATGCAACACCACTACCGTTGGCCGACACAACACACAGGGAGCAGCCCTCAGCACTACACCATGCACTAACAGTTCCTAGAAAATTCACCTGATCATGGGGTACGAGGCCTAAGCCCAATTGCTGCACACCTGGAAGTCACTGGAGCCTGACTAGGTGTACATGGCTCTTACCACTAGTGGGGTTGGAGTGCCACATAGCCTGACTCACAAGGGACCTTGCCTACCAAGTTTGCCCTGGCCTAGCGGAACCTACTGCCCACCTCCCCCACCCAGACACCTCATAATGTGCGCAGAGTCAACAGAATGAGAGTGTAGTCACCCCATTGTGGTTGCTGTGATGCCCTCAAGCGCCCATCCAACTCCGGAAATGCCACTGCCAGGATCTGGGAAATCAGGGGAGTCATGGTGCAATGGGCACCCCTTCCACGTTGGGAGGCCATCCCCAGCTGGGCCTCCGCTGTCTTCTTGCTCCAGCAGCGCAGGTCCTCCCATCTTTTACGGCAGTGGGTGCTCCGTCTGTGGTAGACCCCGAGGGTCCGGACGTCCTTGACGATGGCACACCAAATACCCATCTTCTGGTGGGCGCTGACCTAGACGAATGGTACAGGGGGAAAGGAAATTACTCACCTGTCCGGACCCTCATATTCATTGCCCACCAGTTCCCACCCATGCCCTGACGCACATACACTCACCATCCGCACATGCAGGCCTCAGCCCCTCCCCCCATGTATCTTCCATCCACACCACTCAAAGCAGGCATTGCCCATGCAGCATGCTCACAGTGTACTCACCTGTTTGTCTGGAGGACCATACAGTTGCGTGTACTCGGGGAGGACCCCATCCACTAGTTTCTCCAACTCCTCCGGAGTGAAGGCAGGGGCCCTTTCCCCAGGCACTGAAGCCATTGTCGCTTCCAGACACAGGTCACAGCAGTACTTGCAGTGTAGGTCCTCTCCTGTTGAAGGTCAGTTATCAAGTGAGTGAACAGACAGAAAATGGCGGTCACGTCCTCGGCGGTGCGTACCGTCACCGCCGGCGTACATCGCCATTGGCTCCTCCCATAGGGCCCAATGTTAACCAATGCAGAATTGCGCTGCGGTCTTCGACCGCCCATCGCGACGGTGTACAACGCCAGAGCAGTTACCTCATATCCTCTTGTCCCGCCTTACAGGTCAGGCAGCTGCTATTTCAGGGGGCCACATGGGATGGGTGAAAACTACGTCACACCTATCTAGGCCGGGAATACAGACAGATACCAGCACATTACGGATTACTAACATTCTGCAATAAAACACATTTTGATACCTCATTGTTGGATGACTCTCTGCTCGCTGTTCTTCTCCATAGGGCACGTCTGCTGGGGCAGGTGATGAGATGGCGGCATCCTCCGGTGTACAGACCCCTGGTGGACCTGTCGACAACGGAAGAGACACACATCATAATCACATACAGACTTGATCGTGCAACAAGCCAGGAACTGCGCGCCCAGTTGGAGCCAGACCTGATGTCAGCTATCCGCCATCCCACAGGGATACCCCCTCTAGTGCAGATCCTGTCTGTACTCCATTTCCTGGCCAGTGGGTCTTTTAAAACAGTGGTCATGGCATCAGGGATGTCCCAGCCAATGTTCTATAACGTGTTGTCCAGAGTGTTGTCTGTCCTGCTGAAACACATGCGCAGCTACATCGTTTTCCCTCAGGTGGAGGATTTGCCCACAGTGAAAGGTGACTTCTATGCCCTGGGACATATCCCCAACATCATTGGTGCCATTGATGGGACACATGTGGCATTTGTACCCCCCGCAGGAAAGAACAGGTGTACAGAAACCGGATAAATGTGCAGATGGTGTGTTTGGCAGACCAGTACATCTCCCATGTGAATGCCAAGTATTCTGGCTCTGCCAATGACGCTTACATTTTGAGGAATAGCAGCATCCCTTATATGATGGGCCAACTCCAGAGGCGCCGTGTGTGGCTAATAGGTGAGGCCAAGGTCCCAATACAGTTGACATAGGTGTATGGATATGGGGTTGTCCCTAAGGGTTAGTGTGTGTCTAACAGTTGTCCCTCGACATTTGCAGGTGACTAAAGATATAATAAAGATATTTCTCCTTGTTATGCTTCCCCTGGGAAAGCATAGCATTTTGATACATTCCCAGGTCTTCCACTCACAGTCTATCTAGGAATCTACCAAAATCCATGGGTGGCAGAATACAGCACACATAGAAAGATGAAGTAATGAGGAGAAATAAAAATACTTCTCTTTGTTACGCCTCACCTGGGGAGGCACACCATTTTGATGTATTCCCAGGTCTACCATTAATGGTAAATCTAGGAATGTGCCAAAATCCATGGGTGTATACATAGGAACATCTACGCTCCACTCAACGCCTCTCTAGGGCAGAGTAACACAAGGAAGTGATTTGCACTGCATTGCATTACTCTAGGTTTATCAAGCCACGTAAGGTGGCCTTGCATCGTTGATAAATCTAGCTTAAGAGTTGCGTTGCCCTTGCACCCCATTGTATGGTGCAAAGGCAACACAAGTCTTTGATAAATTTGGCCTTAAATCTCTCCATCCCCATAAATAATGAAGGGTGACCTTGTATAATGTAACAAATGTTATGTAAAGCGCTTCAGTGCTCCTGATGCTGCTGAGTGCTGCAAGACTTATCTCCAGTTCCTTAACCGTTCTGCATACAATAAGTATTGTGTTAAGTGAGCTTGTAAAGCACATGTGTTGCCCAAGAAGGGGCATACTAGCACCAGGCTAAAGTATTAGTAGGTGATACATACATCATTATGATGTGGAATATAACCAGATCTTAATTTGTTTTGAAACTGTTGAAAGTCAGTTTTGAGGAAAGCTGGTGGGGGAGGTTGTTCTATTTCTCTGGAGTGAAGTAAGAGAAAACACACCCTTCACACCGGCTCAATGGAAAGGCAGAAAATACAGAAGTCCTGCGTTAGATGAGTGTAATAGCATGTTGGAATCCTGAATCTTGATCCTGAATTATCTTCTAATTTGTTCTGGGCAGTGATGGGAAAGAGTTTCTTAGAAAGGAAAGAGATCCATATTCGGTCATTCTTATCCAACCTATAGCTTTCTCAAGAGGTCTCCCTCATGCCCAAATCCTCAAACATGTTGTGAGGAAAAGGAGAACAGCACAACATGTCTGTACCTAAAACAATGACAGAGAGGAGCAGAGGGGTGGAAGGAGTTTGTGCCCATTAAATATCTTCAGGGATGGAACAATGCACATTCATGTAACTCAATCAGGTCCTCTAATCAATTATAAATTAACTATATAATTTCCAGAAACTGGCATGAAACATGTTTCGTATCTCAGTCAATATGACCACACTAAGGGCCCGATTCACAAAGGTACCAAAAGTATAAGTTCAGACTTGAAGTCTAAGTTTATACCTAAAGTCTAACTTTACTAGTGGTGAAGTTAGTCAGGCCCTAATTGTTTAACCTGTCTGAAATTAACACATCTCTAACCATTTATCGTATGTACATGCATACTTTTTTTCTGTAAGAAATTACACTTTTTTTGGCGTGCACCCCACTTATTTTTTGACTGGTATACAAGATTCAGCTTTGGACTCTGTACATTGAAATATTACTAACTTGTTTCTCAGTGCATGTGTTTCCCTTAAATATGTGGAACATTTCAAAAGTACATCCTGTCAGTTGAGGGTGACTGCATGTATGTTTAATTTTTCAGGCAGACGGATATGCACAGTATCTCCTCATTGCTTGGTAGAAGGTAGCCGAGAAGAAGAGCCGGCCCTTGCCCTTCAATGGCCTGTCAGGCTCTTGTAGTGTGGGTATTCTAAGGAATGTCTCCTGTGGGCTTTGAAGAAGTTGCCCTCAGGAATGTGAATGGATGGGCACTTCAGCAGAACTTCAAAGGGGCACTGATGAGCTCAGGCAATAGATTCAGGGGCATATTTATGGCAAAGCCACTGGGAAAAGGCAGGAATGTGCCATATATAAGGCAATGTGGCACATTCATGTCCTTTCCCAGTGTTGGCACACAATGGGCTGCCTATCACAAGTGCCAATGCCACCATTGTGCAATGGTGCCATATTGCATCCTGGAAGGGGCACCTTCCAGCACAAAAACAACCCTGAAGCACACATAAAAAGAAGAAAACACCTCGGCTCCTTCCTGTAAAGCTTCAGGGTGATCTGTTAAGAGGGTATGGGGCGAGAAAAAGGGGGTGCCCCTAAACACATTTTTCTAAAGAAATTTTCCATAGAAAAACTGAACATCGAAGGAGGAATTACGCCAAATTTGGCAGAAAGCTAGATCTTTACTTAACAAGTGTACTTTTTGTGATTTGATATAAACCATTCAGAAGTGTCTGAGAAATTACGTTCTCTGTATATAGAGACCCTGTATTACTGTGACTCTAGGAGATCAAAAAATGTAAAATTATATTTGGCCCTGAGGATTGGGTCCCCTGGGACGTTTAAGGCTTGTAGGGGGTGGCCCCAATCCCTTTTTATTGGAACTGGCTCCAGGGGATGGATGAGGTCCCTGGGCCAAAATAAAGGTCAGGTAGGGGGGTTGCATCACTCCTGCCCCCTTAAAAAATATTTTTATACCCTTGGATTGGGATCCCCGTGGCTCGATGTCCAAACCTAGGCTGCCCATGCCAAAGGCGCTGTACAGTGTGGGGTTGGCAGCCTGCTGGGGGTTTGGCCACAGGGCCTGCCCTCTGCTGTGCACAGACAAAGGCACTGTATAGTGGGGGGTTGGTTGCCTGCTGGGAGCTGGAAGCAGGGCCTGGATGTTAGTCATGACCTGCAGCTAACCCCCCCACTGTGACTTCACCACCAAACGACCCCCTGCTGCACACAGTCATAGACCCATCTGGTCAATTTACTGCGACAAACAGCCCCATGCTCAAGGAAATTTGGCTGAAAATGACCAAAAACTCCCAGAAATTTGTTAAAAAACCAAAAGCTTGAAGTGATGTTATACTTAGATATGGTAAAAAGAGCGTAAGTCACATTAAAAAAACCTCTTGAACTTAACATAACAAACCAAGAATAAAGTAACATTATAGTAGGTGTGGAAATAAGATAACAACTTTAAACAACACTGAAATTCACCAGTTATAATTACTGAGAAAATTAAAACTTGTGCCTTGACATGCACTTCTTAAGACCTCCCATATAAAGCAGTGCTTGTGACGCATTAAATAACAAAAGTGTTAACCTCTAAAATGATATCACTGATTATGATATCCCTGAACCCTAAAAACTCCTTTAAGACCCTTGCCCTTTGTTAAAAAACACACACTATCTACTTGGAGACCAGACCATGCCTATTATTGCATAGTATATATGTTTGGACTTCAACTGGGCTTTGATCATGATTATTTTCTCACACTCTTTCTGGGGGAAGACTTGAACATCATTATCTTCATGCATTATCTGTAGAAAGACTTTTACATTGTCTTTCTTTCAAACTATTTCACTCGGGACAAAAAGAAGATTATCTTCCTATGCCACCTTTCCAGGTGGTTGAACATCCCAACAAAGATGCATTTCCTCAGACTGGACATAAACATTGCTATAATCACACATTATCTTTGTGAGGACTTAAATATCACTATAAGAACACATGATGGGTGGATTTTAACTTAATTACTTACGCACTGTCTTGGTGGAAACATGAACTATTGCATAATTAGTCACAATCTCCTCTTGGGCTTGAGCATCATTATCTTCAAACTGTCTGTGTGGGGATTCAGTCATTGGGAACTAAACAAGATGATTTTACACACAATGGGGGTCATTATGACCCTGGTGGCCACTGGACCGCCGGGGTCACAGTGGCGGTTAGACCGCTGCGGTCGTGGCGGTCCGACCGCCACATTGTGACCGTGGTGGAGCCACCACAGTCCAACCACTGGCACCGCCAGGCTGCCGCCAGCCTGCAGCCTGTGGGTCCCATCAGTTGTAATCCACCAGGGCAGCACTGCAAGCAGCGCTGCCCTGGGGATTACGAGCCCCCATCCGCCAGCCTGTCCATGGCGGTTTACACCGCCATGGACAGGCCTGCATAATGGGGAACTCAGGGAGGTACTAGGGGGGCCCATGCACTTGGCATGGGCAGTGCAGGGGCTCCCATGCACTGCCCCATCGCACATTCCACTGCCCGAATTACGGACAGTGGAATGCCTGACCGTGCAGCTGCACCACCACATTGTAGCCAGCTCCATTAGGAGCCAGCTGCAATGTTAAGGCCCTATTCCCCGCTGGTCTGGCGGGCAGAAACACTGTTTCCGCACACCGGCCCAGCGGGGAAACCATAATAGGGGTGGCAGCCTGATGATGGTATGGCATTGTTGGGCGGAATGTCATAATGTGGGCCTATGTCTGTGGGGTTTTGAACACTAGAAATATTGGGACTTAAGGAACAACATAATTAAACACACATACCATCTCTGCAAGGGCTGTAAGATTCCTATAATCCGACACCATGTACATGGATATTGTAACATGCCTATTAGCAAATACTATCTCTGTTTCAACTTGAACTAAAGTATTTTCACACACTCTCCATGTGTGGACTTGACAATAATTTGGAAACTCTGTTTCAGTGCGTCTTGATCATGATTATCATGATTATCTTCACACACATCTCTGTGGGGACTTGAACATCATTATCATCACAGTCTATCTGTATGGGTACTTTAACATTATCTTTACACACTATTTCGTTTTGGGATGTGAACAAGATTCTCTTCATACACTATCTCTGTGAAGGCATGAGCATCACTATAACACACATCCTTTGTGTGGAATTGAACAGATTTTCTTTCACATATCATCTCTACAAGGACTATAATATTCCCTATATTCACACACAATATTCTTGCAAACTTGAGCATTCCTATTTTCACATACCATCTCTGTTATCATCACACACTCTTCTTATAGGGACTTGAGCATTATGGTTCTATAGTATTTTAGTGGGCCTTGATCATGATTAACTTCAAACACTGTCTCTGTGGGAATGGGATCCATCCTATCATTACACAATCTCTGTTTGGACTTGAACATTATTAGCTTCACATTCTCTATGTGGGGATTCAAGCACTGTCCTGTTCAGTGGGAGCTGAATACAATTTTCTTTACAGACTCTGTAGGGACTTAAACATCTCGTTCAAGTCCTCACAATGTTAATGTGTTCCTATAGTCATGTTTAAGTTCCAACAAAGATAATGATTGATTATAGGGATGTTTATGTCCACACGGAGACATTGTGTGGTTACTGGGATGTTCAAGACCCCAGAAAGATGGTGTATGAAGATGCTCCTGTTTAAGTGCCCAGTGAAATAGTGTGTGAAGATAATGTTCAATTCCCAGAGGGGAGATTATATAAAGAGAATGATGTTCAAGTCCAAACAGAGATAATATCTGATGATAGGCATATTCAAGTCTCCATGTAGATGGTGTGTGGTTATAGAAATCTCATAGCCCATGCAGCAATAGTACACGAAGGTTATCAGCCCAAGTCCCCACAAAGATAGTGTGTGAGGATAATGATATTCAACCCCACATAGAGATAGTGAATGAAGATAATCATGATCATGGGCCGCTGAAAGATTGTAGAAATATAATGTTGAAGTCCCCACATGGAGGTTGTGTGAAGATAATGATGATGACAGTCATAATAGGCTTGTTCAAATCGGCATGTAGGTAGTGTGTGTTTATAGGAATTTTATAGCCCTTGTGGAGATAGTACATGAAGGTAATGATGTTCAAGTCCCCACCCAGGGAGTGTTTGGTATAGCGATGTTTAAGTTCCCAGAGGCATAGTGTGTATAGATAATCATGTTCCCACAGAGACAGTGTGTTAAGGTTATCATGTTTAAGTCCCCACTATGAAAGTGTGTTATTATAGTGATGGTTAGCTCCCTACAAAGATAGCTTGAACTATTTTATCTTTAAACACTATCTCTGTGGGGACTTGAAATAACTAAAAAAATAAATCCACTCCGGCGAGCGTGCGTCAAAAAAGTCAGCAATGCATCATTTTCTCACTCGCAAATGAGGCTTGCTTCATTTTGAGGACAGGAGACCTCGGTTCCATGCAGGTTTACATTGATTTTTGATGTCCAGCAATGGTACATGAGAAATCCGGCTGCACGGTGATGGAAAACTGCGCTGTGTGGGGTTTGCGTCGTTTTCAGCAGCTGCAAGCAGGTGTTGTGCCGTTTCTTCAGCCGCGATGCAGGGGATGCATCAAAATCAGCCAAGAGGCAGGTGGTGCATCGTTTTTACAGCCGCGTTGCATGGCTTCCTGTGCGTGGATTTCAGTCCTTATTCTACCAGCTTCACCTTTCAAGGGCCCAGGGACTGATAGGGCACCACTTGGCAGGGCAGGAGTCTCAGCAGAGAGACCAGATGCTGGTAGAGGAAGTCTTTGATGGCCCTGAAACTTCAAAACAGGAGGCAAGCTCAGTCCAAGCCCTTGGAGACCCTTCACAAGCTGGAATATACCACAAAGTCCATTCTTTGTCCTCTTTCAGGCAGAAGCAGCAACTATAGGCCAATCCAGCAAAGCACAGTCACAGGCAAAGGAGCAGTGCTCCTCCAGCTGTTCAGCTCTTCTACTTGGCAGAGGTTCCTCTTGGTTCCAGAAGTAATCTGGAAATCTGGGGTTTTGTGTCCTCTACTTATGCCCCTTTCTGCCTTTGAAGTAGGCAAACTTCAAAGGAAAGTCTATGTTGTTCACAAGATCCTGCCTTGCCCGGGCCTGGCTCCAGACTCACACCCAGGTGTTGGATATTGTGTTGTGTGAGGTCAGGCACAGCCCATTCAGGTGTAAGTGACCACTCCTCCCTCCACTTTAGCCCAGATGGCCCATCAGGATATGCAGGCTACACCCCAGCGCCATTTGTGTCACTGTCTAGTGGAGTTCAAAGACAGTGTGTGATAATAGGCATGATCAAGTCTCCATGTAGATGGGGTGTGATTCTAGCAATATTATACTCCTTTTGGAGATGGCTTATGAAGGTAATCATGTTCAAGTCCCCCATATATAGTGTGTTGTGATAGCAGTGATCACGCCCCCACAGGGATAGTGTGTAAAGATAATCGTGTTCAAGTTCCACTGAAATAATATGTAGAGCAGTACTTGAATTCTCACACTGAGGAATTGAAGGTAATGATTTTCAAGTCCAAACTGAGATTGTGTAATGATAGGATGGACCAAGTTCCCACAGAGACAGTGTTTTAGGGTTATCATGCTCAAGTCCCCACTATGATAGTGTGCTACTATAGTGATGCTTAGGTCCCCACACAGATAGCATGTGATTATAGCAATGTTTGTGCCCCCTCTGAGATATCGTGTGGTGATTGAGATGTTCAAGTCCACAGAAAGATGGTGTATGAAGATAATCTTGTTCAAGTCTCCAATAAAATAGACAAAGGGGGTCATTCTGACCCTGGCGGTCACCGACCGCCAGGGCCAACGACCGCGGAAGCACCGCCAACAGGCTGGCGGTGCTTCCTGGGCAATTCTGACTGCGGCGGTAAAGCCGCGGTCAGAAAAGGGGAACCGGCGTTTTCCCGCCGGTTTTCCCCTGGCCCAGGGAATCCTCCATGGCGGCGCTGCTTGCAGCGCCGCCATGGGGATTCCGACCCCCTTCCCACCATCCTGTTCCTGGCGGTTTTTACCGCCATGAACAGGATGGCGGGAACAGGTGTCGTGGGGCCCCTGGGGGCCCCTGCACTGCCCATGCCACTGGCATGGCCAGTGCAGGGGCCCCCTAACAGGGCCCCATAATGATTTTCAGTGTCTGCTTTGCAGACACTGAAAATCGCGACGGGTGCCACTGCACCCGTCGCACCCCAGCAACTCCGCCGGCTCCATTCGGAGCTGGCTTCATCGTTGCTGGGTCTTTCCCGCTGGGCGGGCGGGTGGCCTTTTGGCGGTCGCCCGCCCGCCCAGCGGGAAAGTCAGAATGACCGCCGCGGTCATTTGACCGTGGTGCGGTCTTTTGGCGGTCTCCGCCCGGCGGGCGGCGCCCGCCGCCCGCCGGGGTCAATGACCCCCAAAGTCTCCACACAGATAGTGTGTGAATATAATCATGATCAAGGCCCACTGAATAAGTGTGTACATTTAATGTTCAGGTCCCAACACAGGGAGTGTGTAAAGTGAATGAGGTTAAAGTCCAAATAGAGATAGTATGTGGTGAAAGTCCCGTTCAAGTCTTCACGTAGGTTGTGTGTGACTATGGGATTTTACTAGCCTTGCAGAGATTGTACATGAAGGTCATCATGTTCAGTTTCTCACAAATGTAGTGTGTAATTATAGTGTTATTCAAGTCCCAAGAAAGGTAGTCTTTTATTATAGCGATGTTCAAGTCCCCACAGAGATAGTGTGTAAAGACAAGCTTGTTCAAGCCCAACTGAAATAGTGTGTAAAGTCTGTGCTTGAATTCTCACACAGAGAGTCTGAAGATAATGCGGTGCAAACGCACACAGGTTGTGTGTAATCATAAGATAGTTTAAGTTCTCACAGAGTCAGCATGTGAAGGTAATAATGGTAAAATCCACACAATGATGATGTGCTGTTTATGTCCCCACAAAGATAGTGTATGATTATAGCGATATTTATGTCCTCAGAGAGAAAATGTGTGTTTGTTGGGAGGCTCAAGTCTCCAGAAAGATGGTGCATGAATCAAATGTTGTTCAACCCCCACTGAAATAGTGTGAAAAGGCAATGTTCACAGCTTCACACAGATAGTGTGTGATGAAAATGATGTTTAAGTCCTCAGAGAAAATGTGTATGAAGATAATCATGACCAAAGCTTACTGAAATAGTGTGTAAAGATAACATTCAAGTCCCTGCATCCAGAGTGTGTAAAAATAGTGATGTCAACTTCAAACACAGGACCTGATTCACAAAGGGAAACTTAGACCAAAAGTTTAAGTTCAGACCAAAAGTCTAAGTTTAGATGTAAAGTCTAACTTTATTGATAGTAAAGTTAGACTTTTGGTCTAAGTTTAGACTTTTGGTTTAAGTTTAGATGACAAATCTAAATTTAGTCCAAACGTCTAACTTTACTATGAGTAAAGTTCGACTTTTAGTCTAAGTTTAGACTTTTGGTCTAAACTTGAACTAAAAGTCTAAATTTGGCCAAAAGTCAACTTTACTACGAGCAACCTTAGGCTTTAGACCTAAACTTTGACTTTTGGTCTAAATGTAGTCTTTTGGTTTAAGAGAACCTTTGTGAATTGGGCTCACAGAGAGTTTCTGATAATAGGCATGATTGAGTCTCCATGCAAATCAGTGGTCTACAAACTTTTCTTTAGTCAGACCAACTTCTGATCATTTAAAACCATTGTGAACTATTGCCTAATATAGGAATATCATACACTTACACAGAGGTCAAATAATAATAATAATTATTGAGAGGAGGAAGAAAGAACTGCAGAGAAAAAGAAAGAAGGAGAGAAAACTAGGAGAAATAAAGAGTCCGGAAGAGGAGAAGAATGAAAAAAGAAAGAAACAAAGATGGGGAAAATGGAGTAGAAAGGAATAAAGTTAAGTTAGAGAAAGAAAATAAAAAAGTGGAAAAACAAAGGAGGGTAAGCAAAAAGATGGGACAATAGTGTACAAATATAAAAAGAAAGAAAGCAAGAGGGGGAGAATTGAGAAAGGAGAGAAAGACATGAACGCATGGAAAAAGGAAAGAGAAGGAAGGAGAGGGAAGAGAGAAAGGAGGAAAATAAATATATAAATAAATACATTTTCACAAGATGCTAGGCTGCATTATCGTGCAGTGTCAGCTATCACGCCCTCACAGAATCCCAATCAGTGTTTTAAACAGCTGCCTTATCAAGGGGGAAGCTATATTTTCTCAAACCTGCTGACAGGCATTTATCATAGGTGACCTACTCAGTGGCAGCCTGCAAGCTATTGGTAGCTTGCAATTGACTTCTTGGGGATCGCTGAGGTAGATGTGTGTGACTGTAAGAATCTTATCGCTCTTGTGGAAATGGTACTTGAAAATAAACTTGATTACGTCCCCACAAAGATAGTGTGATAATATAGCGATATTCAGTTCCCATAGAGAGAGTGTGTAAAGATAACTGTATGTAAGTCCCACTGAAATAGTGGGTAAAAACAGTGCATGAATACCCACACAGAGAATGTGAAAATGATGTGTGGTTATTGGGATGTTTCAGTCACCATAAAGGTAGTGTATGAAGATAATCTTGTTAAGTCCCCCATGAAAGATTGAAAAGACAATGTTCAAGTCTCCACACAGATAGTGTGTAAAGATAATGATGTATAAGTCCCAAGAGACAATGTGTGAAGATAATCATGATCAAGGCCCACTGAAATGGTGTGTAAAGATAACGTTCATGTACCCACATGGAGAGTGTGTAAAGATAATCTTTAGACACTATTTCATTGGGGACTTGAATACAATTATCTTTACACACTCTATCTATGAAACTTGAATATTGCTATAATAACATGATATCTTTGTGGGGTCTTGAAGATGATTACCCTAACATACAATCTCTATAAAAGCTTCCTATAATCACACACCTTTTTACATGGGGACTCTGTCATGCCCATTATCAGATACTGTCTGTGTTTGAACTAGAATGTAATTATGTTTAAGTCCCTACATAGATGTGTGAAAGTGATGATATTCAAGTCCCCGCACAGATAGTGTGTACAGAGGATCATGATCATGGCCCACTGAAATAGTGTATAAAGATAATGTTCAAGTCCCCATATGGAGAATGTGTGAAGAGAATGATGTTGAAGTCCAAACAGAGATAGGATGTGCTAATAGGTATGTACACGTCTTCATGTAGATGGTGTGTGAATATGGGATTTTACAGGCCTTGCAGAGATGGTACATGAAGAATAGTGTTGTTCAGGTCAAAAGAAAGATAATGTTTTAATTATGCCGATGTTAAAGTCCCCACAAAGATGGTGTGCAAAGAGAAACTTGTTCAGGCTCCACTGAATTAGTGTGTAAAGGTTGTGCTTGAAGTCCCACACAGAGACTCTCAAACTTATGCTATTCAAGCCCAAACAGATATTGTGGGTAATTATAGGATGGTTCAAGTTCCCACAGAGACAGCGTGTGAAGGTAATCATGCTAAAATCCACACAATGATAGTGTTATTACAGTGCTTTTTAGGACCCCACAAAGATAGTTTGTTATTATAGCAATGTTTATGTCCTCAAAGAGAAAATGCATGGTTATTTTGATGTTCAAGTCCTCAGGAAGGTGGTGTACGGCGCAATTCTTTTTCAACCCCTCAGTGAAATAGTGTGGAAAGAGAATGTTCAAGCCTCTACACAGATCGTGTGTGAAGATAATGATGTTCAAGTCCAAACAGAGAAAGTGTTTAATAATGGGCAGATCAAGTCTCCATGTAGATGGTGTGTGATTATAGGAATCTTTTAGCCCTTGTGGAGATGGAATGTGAAGGTAATTGTGTTAAAATCACCACTAAGAAAGTGTGTTAATATATCAATGTTTAAGCCCCCACAAAGATAGTGTGGAAAGATTATTGTGTTTAAGTTCCACTGAAATTGTGTGTAAAGACATTGCTTGAGTCCTCACACACAGAATGTGAAGATAATGATGCTCAAGTCCAAACTGAGGTTGTGTAATGATACAATGGATCAAGTACCCACAGAAACCATGTGTTGAGGTTATCATGTTCAAGTCCCCACAATGATAATATGTTATTGTAGTGGTGTTTAGGTCCCTACAAAAATAGTGTGTTATTATTGCAATGGTGATGTACCCTTAGAAATATTGTGTGGTTATTGCGATGTTCAAGTCCACAGAAAGATTGTGTATGAAGATAATCTTGTTAAAGTCTCCAGTGAAGTAGTATGAAAAGACAATGTTGAAGTCTAGATAGATAATGCGTGAAGAAAATCATGATTAAGGCCCACTGAAAAAGTGTGTGAAGATAATATTCAAGTCCCCAAATGTAGAGCGTGTGAAGAGAATGATGCTGAAGCCCAAATCAAGATAGTATGTAATAATAGGCATGTTTAAGTCTTCATGTAGATGCAGTGGTGTCACAAAGGCCCCACAGCCCCCATAGTGCAGGGGTCCCAAGCTCCAGGGGCCACCCTCACACAGCAGCCTGGCCTAAGAGCTCATGAGTAAGTACGGAGAGGCGCTCCATGTTTGGGCAGGGAGTCACATCCAGTTTTGCTATGCAACTGTGTAGATGGAGTGTGATTATGGGATTTTACAGGCCTTGCAGGGATGTTACATGACTGTAATACTTTTCAAGTCCTCACAAAGATAGTGTGTAATTGTAGTGTCCAAAAAATAGGCCTATAGTGTTTTATTATAGCTATACACAAGACCCCACAATAGAGTGTGTAACGATAATCTTGTTTACGTCCTACTGAAATAGTGTGTAAAGACTGTGCTTTAATCCCCACCTAGTGAATGTGAAAATAATGATGTTCAAACCCAAACAGAGATTGTTTGTAATTATAGGATAGTTTGAGTTCCCACAGAGGCAGTGTGTGAAGGTAATCATGTTAAAATCCACCCAACAAATAGCATGTTATCATAGTGTTTAAGTCTCCACAAAGATAGTGTGTGGTTATATTGATGCTCATGTCCTCACTGTCAGGAATCCCCAAGGTGCCTCCTGCATTATCTCTCAGCATCCCCAGGGATTAGGGTTAAATCATGTCTCTGTTCTTGGTTAAATCTTCATGTTTCTAAGTAAACATAATGTGCTGTGTTACACAATTGGGTTTATCAATGCTTGTTTTACCAATGCTTGTTTGCTAAAGTGAGCAGGTGTAGACATGTGCTTCTAATTGGGTGTGGTGTAGACATGTGCTTCTAATTGGGCTTGGTGACTCATCCACATCTGGAAACTCAACTACTTTCCTGATTGGCTATTAATAGCGGAGTGAAGCATGCCTCCCTGCTTGGCTTTGTTTTGCTTTCTGATCTCAGCATCTGATTTGGCAGTCCAGCCCTGCTGTCATCCTCGTATTCAGGACTTTTAAGGCAATTATTTTCTTCATTCCTGTACCATCTGACACCAGGCATTCCTCCAGCACTCTGGACAAAACTGCAGCTAAGTGACTAGTATTCTCCAGGGAGTTTGTTCTAGGAGCGCTGCGCTTTCCTAGAATAGCTGGTGTAATTTCAGACATCGTATTTTGGCTTATCTTGAAGAGACAAATGCATTTCTGAACATTCTACATTATTATTGTAGTTACTTGCCTAAATGTGCTTCAGGAAATCTGCTTGAGCTCAAGTACTACAAAAAGTGACAGTGCAATTTTAAAAGAGCATTTACGTGACTTTTCTTTCTCTTATAGCATAACTCTTGGATTTAAATTGTTTCATTCATACCTGTGTTTCAGGTTTGAGGGATTTGCTTTTGAAGGGTTGTTCACACACACAGTGAAACTAAACCAAACTGTGCCACCCTAACTGTTTAAACCCAGAGTGGACATTTGTATTTCTTGGATTGTTTTTGTTCCTTTTAGTTTAACCCTAGGCATGCAGGAAAGTTATATGTGATATAATTAATGCCCTTGTTTGTCTTCCTTGTACATGATAAGTGCAACCACAGTTCTAATTGTAGTGTGCAACAGCGAATCTCTGTGAAGCCAGCCCTAGTGTCGCAGTACTTATTGTTATGGTACTCAGTTTGGGTTTTTCGTAATGCAGTGTTAGTAATTGTGCCAACAGTTATTATTATCCAAGAAAAGTGCTAGAGCATCCCAGTGTTCTTCTGCCGCTCCCATGTCAGAAAGAGAGATTCAGTTTCATGGAAGTTGAGTGCACTAATTCTACTATCACTCTGTCAACAATGACCTGCCCCCCGAAGATACAGGGTGCCTGGCTGGACCGGCAAGACGTAGCAGTGTTTTATCATTTTTCTCTTCCACTCCCCTTTACCTCCCCCTTACCTTTTGGGACACCAGCCAGGATTTCTGTGTCCACCAGGAAGTGCTGAGAGGTGTTCCAGGAGGTCAGGGGCATACCATCGCCCCTGCAGACATCCTGCTTTTCAGGTGAGTGAGTGGCTCCGTTGCGACCGTGGTGTGTGTTTTCTGGCTGCAGTGTGCGTGCTGTGTATGTGTGGATTTCTTTGATGCAGTATGTGTGTGTGTGTGTGTGTCACTAGACTGTTATGTGTGAGAGCAGCCCTCGCACCCCCTCCCTATAGTATGTTATGTGACTGTACAAAATGTAACAAATTACAAATGTGACAAAGGTGAGTGTGCATACTTACGGTTGTTGTCGTCTTCGTCAGTGATGATTCTGTTCTCTTTGTGCGAGCAGGCGCAGCGGGGTGGCGTCTCGTTGTGGGTCCATGGCGGACTATTGACTTGTATGGCTTCCTGGCTGTGAGTGTCTCGTTTTATACTGTTTATTTCCGCCTGATGTTCTGTGGTGGTTTGACCACAGCGGTTATATTAGGGGTATGCAACCTCATAATGGGTCCGGTGGAAACATGGTCTCCGGCGGACTGTTGGTACCTCCAATCGACTGTTGCGATCTGTACTGCCTGGTGGTGTCAGCAGTGCTTTGGAGGTTTTCTGTGTGCACCACTGCCGAACTCATAATTTGATGGTTTTCTCTGCCGGCTTGTTGGTGGTTAGACCACCACCGCCAATATGGCGGTCACAGGACTACCAAACTCATAACGAGGCCCATAATAGTAACATATAATTTAACAATATTAACAAAATTATTAAACTACAGCAATTATAAATGTACTACTCCTACTCCAATCTATACAACAGTAGGGAAAGAATTCAAGTCAGGAGGGGTAACATTTACTATTCCCTCTCCAATCTGTGCAACTGTAGAGAAATCATTAGACACCAGAAATATACATTTTACTATTCCTACACCAGTGTATGCAACAGTAGGGAAAGCATTGTACTTAAAAGAAATACAATTAACTATTTCCACTTCAGTTGGTGCAATAGTAGGGAAAAGGTTGTACTCCTGAATGGTAAAATTTTCTATTCCCACTTCAATCTGTGCAACAGTATTGTAAGCTTTGGACACCAGAGCGGTAAACTTTACTATTCCCACCTCAGAGTGTGCAACAATAAAGAAAGCTCTGGACTCAGGAGGGATAACATTCACTATTCCCACTCCAGTCTGTGCAACAGTAGGGAAAAAGTTGGACTCGGGCGGTAGGTGATGCATCGAATTTTCCATCGCAAGGAAGGCGCTGCGTTGAATATCCACTCGGGGCTTTGTCGTTTCCGGTTGGCTGTGTGGCGATTTCTTGGTTGCAATTTTGGCAGTGTCGATTTTTGCAATGTCGATTTTGGCAGGCGGTGCATCATTTTTTTAACACACAAGGAGTTTTTGGCCTTGAGACTTCAGAAAACAGGAGGCAAGCTCAATCCAAGCCCTTGGAGAGCACTTTTGGGGAAGGCAGAGTCCTTCTCAGCAAAGTCAGAGGCCAGAAGGGTAGAGGGGCAACAGCAGGGCAACAGTCCTTCTACGTAAAGCAGTCCAGATGAGTCCTTTGGGCAGCCAGGTACTTCCTCTGACAGGGTTCAGGTTTAGATCCAGAAGTGTCTGAGTTGGTGGGGTCAGAGACCCAGTTTACATACCCATAAATGGCTTTGAGGTGGGAGAGACTTCAAAGAGTGGTTTTGAAGTGCACAAGTTCTCCTTTCAGTTCAGTCCTGTCTACCACGGTCCGATGGGGGGTTTAGCAGTCCATTGTGTGAGGGCAGGCAACTAGCCTTTGAAATGTAAGCATCAGGCCCTCCACTCTTCCAGCCCAGGAAGACCCAATCAATATGCAGATGAATGCAGGTGTGACTGAGTGTCCTGTGCTTCTGGTTGTCTGGGTGAAATGCACAAGGGAGCTGTCAACCAGCACAGAATGGAAGATGATTGGAAACAGGCTGTGAGGCACAGATGATTTTAAGAACAGAGAAATGCTCACTTTCTAACAGGAGCATTTTAAAAATAGTAATATTAATTCCAACCTTTCCAATAAGCAGGATTTTCTATTACTTTTCTGGCCATACTAAGTATGACCTGGTTACCCCTTTCAGATCAGAATCTACCACTCCAAAAGTATATGAAGGCAGTCCTAATGCTAGGCTATGAAAGGAGCAGGACTCACAGTAGTTGAAAACAAACTTAGGAGTTTTTCAATACCAGGACATATAAAACACATATGTACATGTCCTGCATATTACCTACAGAGCACCCTGCCTTATGGGTTACCTAGGGCCTACCTTAGAGGTGACGTATGTGTAGAAAAAGGGGAGTTTAAGGCTTTGCAAGTACTTTTAAATGCCAAGTCAAAGTGGCAGTGAAACTGCACACACAAACCTTGCAATGGCAGGCCTGAGACATGATTAAGGGGCTTCTTATGTGGGTGGCGCAATCAGTGTTGCAGGCCCACTGGTAGCATTTGATTTACAGATCCTGAGCACATGTAGTGCTCTTTACTAGGGACTTACAAGTAAATTAAATATGCCAATTGGGTATGAGCCACTGTTACCATGTTTTAGGGAGACAGCACATGCACTTTAGCACTGATTAGCAGTGGTAAAGTGTCCAGAGTCCTAAAGTCAGCAAAAAGGAGGTCATAAAAAGAAGAGGAGGAAGGCAAAAAGTTTGGGGTGACTCTTCAGAGAGGCCATTTTCCAACATCACATGCCAAATTTTAGTCAGGGAGTTAGAATACATGTCACACACACATGCACCAATTGTGACATACTAAGGAGGGACAATACAATGTAGACCAAAGCATATAGGAAATTGGTGTCCAGAAAATGAACAATATCAATCATGTAAGGCCCAGGTAGGCTAAGACCAATGCCCCACGCACAATAACAAGTTGTCACTAAAGTGTATGTATCAAATGGATTACTGTACTGTGCAGGAAGGTGAGAACCAGACCTAGCTAACCATGCAATTCGTTCATCAATAGGCCACTGAATGAGTAACTACATATCTACCCACACATAAGACATGGCATGCCTGACATCTGTCTGGGGAGGATTCCTAGAGCCAAAGCATATGTGATGTTAACATAACTGGTACACCAACCATGATGCAAGCCAACAGCCTGGACACACTTACCAACTTACTCACAGGTGTATCTGAGCTACCACAACTGCACCAAATCGGTGTCATGACAAACATTAGGCTACAAAACAGGCAGGCCTCATTTGACATATCCTTCATAGCAACAGCAAGTACACATAACAAATGCCAATGTTGAGTACTGACTGAACCTTTCCATTTACACGTGATGCTTACAAATTATTGTCTGGGCCATAGCTGTGAATAGGCTACCATTACATATGTATCATACCTACAACACTATGGACACAGCTGTGTGGCCTGTTTCTACTATCAGAACATCAGCATGGTAGTTACATTCCTACCTCTGATACTAATATATGTGTGCCCATAGAAATTTTTCCACACCTCAATGGTATCCAACATGCCTATTAGCCACTCTGATGAGCCTTCACACATGTGTATATACATCCCACACTTACCAAGGGGGATTACCTTGCAACAGGTGTGAAGATGTTAACCTTGTATGTCATGTGACATGTCAGATGGACATCAAAGCCTCACATGATGCTGTCCCTTATTAGAAACCATTAGAAAACTAGAGATGATTTGAATATGTCTGACTATGTAGCATGTATACATGAATCTTGAGACATTGCAGAGGACAGAGAGCAAGGAACTACACACCTTTCCATTATGACCATGGGAGGATTGACCTGTTGGTGGGAATTGACAACCACCAGGGTAGAAAAAGAAGTATATTGGTACACATATGACACAGTCATTTGTGAACCATTCTGTGTCATTGTATTGAGGGGCAACATAGCTGAGCAAAATGTTCCAAGCTACCTTTGTATGTGCACACCTGTGTGCTACAGATGGCTACGGTACATTAATGTGTTCACAGGAGATCTGTGACACTTTGCACTTATCATATTGTCAGAGCTAACAATCTGTTCCATCACTCACTCACCTGGTAAAGGGGCAAACATGTGTTAGGTCTGTACTTACCCCCTTGTGACTGCTGTGCTGCCTTCAAATGCCCATCCAACTCAAGGTAGGCCACCCCCAAAATGCGGGCCATTAGGGGGTAATTGTCTGACGGGCATCCTGTCCTCATAGGGATGACATCCCCAGCTGGCCTCTGCAGTCTTCCGGGCCCAGCATCTCAGGCCCTCCCAGCTCTTCCGACAGTGGGCGCTCCACCGGTTGTGGACGCCCATGGTCTGCACTTACTTGGCGAAGACACACCAGACCCCCTTCTTCTGATGGGGGTTGACCTGCATGGATGACAAAGACAAGAAACAATGCCATGTCCACATGTACCACACTAAAACAAGCAGAGTTATTTACAAGTCAGTTCAGCAAGCCAAACACAGACTGTCTTTAACATCCACTCCACTGTTAGAAGAAAATATACAGTGAGGGCATATGTGAGCTGGAAACAGGCAGAAAACATGCATCTCAATCACTAACTGTCATGTTATCACACATGACCAGACACCAAACACATATGAAGATGAATGTTTTCAGGCACAATCTGGTATAACACCTCCATTAACCATGTGCAACAGTTACAAGGTGGGTCAGGGAACATACATGGCATACTCTCCACAATGTCTCAGGACTCAAACTCACTAAACATTAGTACATGCCCAGGAAGTCACCCACTCTAGTACAACGTTGACACCCAAAATACTTTAAGGACGAAATCCAAAACATTGCCCATCAGCCTTTGCTTAGCATATCCATGAATAGTTGTGCTAATGCGACATATGTGTACATGGTGCACTTACCTGCTCTTCCGGTGCACCATAGAGCTGTTCAAACAGGGGTAGGACCACCCCCACCAACTTCTCCAGCTCCTCAGGTGAGAAGGCAGGGACCCTATGACCTGTAGGATGTGGCATGATTGCTCCCAGAGCCAGTGCACAGCAGCTCATGTTGTGGAGGTCTTGCTGGCAGCAGTGCCAGGAGTAAAGTGAGAGATGATGAATGAGATGGCGGTCACGTCTGCCACAGAAGAGACCCTCATCATCGGTGGACATCGCCATTGGCCCTGGAGTGCCATAGACAGCAATGTGTTCCAATGGTAATGTCTACCGTGGTAATATCTGCCTATTGCCATGAAGACTTCCAACGGCAGTCACAGGATGTTTCCTATTGTTTAGTACAGTAGGTCAGGCAGTTGCTTTTTTAAGGCCCTTAGATGGTCAGAAAAGTTAATTTCATGATGCATCACAAGATCGGAAACATATCTAGCTCATAGTCCTGAGTGCTGCCATTAACTAACCATCTATTAATGTCTAGATTGAAGTGACATGTTGTCATGTTGATAAGATTAAAGTAAGGTATCTTTAGTGGCAGATTCAGCACCCTCTTGGCAATTGGCTAGATAGATTTTTTGGCATTTTAATGCAATACATAGTGGGATGTCCATATAATAGAGGCTCGCTGAATCATGCGTTTACATTTCCATGTCATAATTGAGAGAAAGGGATGAGATTCCACTAATTTGACATCATTAGCATTGGTCTGTGCTGTGTATCCTACAGCCTCATATGGCATATCACATTATTATATGAGACATATGTTTTGAAACTTACAAGGGACACAGGCCCTCATTCTGACCTTGGCGGGCGGCGGAGGCCGCCCGCCAAAGTCCCGCCGTCAGGTTACCGTTCCGCGGTCGAAAGACCGCGGCGGTAATTCTGACTTTCCCGCTGGGCTGGCGGGCGGTCGCCTTCAGACCGCCCGCCAGCCCAGCGGGAAAGAGGCTTCCACGATGAAGCCGGCTCGGAATCGAGCCGGCGGAGTGGAAGCTGTGCGACGGGTGCAGTTGCACCCGTCGCGTATTTCACTGTCTGCGCAGCAGACAGTGAAATACATGTAGGGGCCCTCTTACGGGGGCCCCTGCAATGCCCATGCCAGTGGCATGGGCACTGCAGGGGCCCCCAGGGGCCCCGCGACCCCCCCTACCGCCATCCGGATCCCGGCGGTCGGACCGCCGGGATCTGGATGGCGGTAGGGGGGGTCGGAATCCCCGCGGCGGTGCAGCAAGCTGCGCCGCCGTGGAGGATTCAATGGGGCGGCGGTACACTGGCGGGAGCCCGCCAGTGGTGCCGGTCCGACCGCGGCTTTACCGCCGCGGTCGGAATCCCCATTGGAGCACCGCCGGCCTGTCGGCGGTGCTCCCGCGGTCCTCCGCCCTGGCGGTCTTTGACCGCCAGGGTCAGAATGAGGGCCACAATGAGTGATGAACACACCTTCTTATTTTCCTCACATACTTACCCTGGACTAAGAATGGTCAGACAACCTCCAGTGTACCATCCTCTAGCGGACCTGCAGACCATGGAGGATCGACATGTCATTCCGATCTACACCTGGATAGGCAGACAATTATGGATCTCTGCCGTCAGTGGAAGCAGATCTGATGCCTGCCATTTGTCATCCAAATAGCATCCACTCATTGTAAAAGTCATGTAAGTGCTGCATTTCCTAGCCACACGGTCCTTTCAGAATTCCAAGGCCTTAACTGCAAGCATGTCAAGGTCTATGTCCAGTTTGGTCTTGAAGGCTGTACTGTCTGTATTTTGAAAACACCTGGAGAGCTATATCAGATTTCCACAATATGAGAATTTGGCCCATGCGAAGGCAGATTTTTATGGATTGGCACACATACCACATGTAGCGAGAGCCATTGATGGTACCTATCTAGCCTTGGTTCCCCCACATAGCAATGAACAGGTGTATCAGAAGAGGAAGAAACTCCACTCCATTAATGTCCAAGTAGTCTGTTTGGCATACCCTTACATTTCCCAGTATATGCATGGTACCCTTGTTCAGTCCATGATGCCTTCATCATGTGAAACAGCGCTAACCCACAGCTGATGACGCAACAGTACCCAGAGAGGGCGTGGCTGGCTGGTAAGTCAAATATGTCATGTGTGTTAGTATCCTATGTCTGCTGCCAAATGTAAGGATGTCCAAGATTTATGCTTGCACACATGGAACGATTCCTTACAGGAGACTCTGGCTTCCCAAACTATCCCTGGTTGTTGACACCAGTGAGGTACCAAACCCCACCAGGGGAAATCCTCTTCAATAAGGCCCATCGAAAGGCACGTTGTGTTGTGGAGCGGACTTTTGGGCTCCTGAAGGCAACACTCCATAGCATTGATAAGTCTGCTAGAGTCGTCCTCTACTCACTCGCCAAAGTGTGTCAGATCATTGTGGCCTGCTGCATGCTCCACAATCTCGTCCTGACGCATCATATGCCATACATCCCTGATGAGGAGGAGCCAGCTGGTCCACCGGGTGAGAATGTAGAAATGCCA
This sequence comes from Pleurodeles waltl, assembly GCF_031143425.1. Classification (NCBI taxonomy): domain Eukaryota; kingdom Metazoa; phylum Chordata; class Amphibia; order Caudata; family Salamandridae; genus Pleurodeles; species Pleurodeles waltl. The sequence continues at coordinate 860,256,711 of NC_090446.1, read as the reverse complement.
AGTGAGGATTCAGTGATGCAGAAGAATGTGGAGACATCCAGGTATATCTAATCAATCAGTACTTCACCTGTCTGTAGATATGTATTGTTCTATAATTTGATTGACTCAGTGGGGTAGTGGTGGGGTTATGGATGTTTGAGAAGGGTCTTTCTATGACCATCAGACATTTTCTTAATTCCTTTGCAATATATAGCCCAGGTCTTAATGCAAAATAGTAAATGGAGTTTAAACTATTATGATGATTGTTTTAGTTAGTGCTTGTCACAATGCACATTTTAAGTTACCATTGTATTTGGGACATGCACTTCTAGGTCATGTTTATGCTTACCTGCCTAAAATCCTTGTTTCACATTTTTATTTTTCAGATCTCTTCACAATGCCATCCTCATGTGGACATTTATGAATTGTGTCACTGACAGGTGGGTTTAGCTGGTCTGACGTGAAGTGGACGTGAACTGATCCAGGTACTGTATGAGATTATATTGGTGGTATATGAGTTCTATATCCAGGCTATTAGGACAGTGAGATGGCAATGTTCTGTTCCACATAATAGACATGTTTGCCATGGTATGTGGGTCCAAAGGTGTCATGTGTGTGATCACGTGTCTATGAGAAAATGCAATCCATTCATTCAACCTTCTCATTGGTTTGATAATGGTATTAATATATTACTTGTATGTAGCTGTCACTGTGTTTCCGCATTGCAGGCCACTGTGTATGTGTATCAAGGCTGACATAGGTAAGTAGCATGCCTACAGACACCTGACCATGGTAAATGGTATGTTCCCTGACTCGGGACAGTTGTACTGACCTCTGTCTGTATTATAGGGTATGTTACTCTGGTTGGTATGGTAAGGGTATGTGATAAGGGTTTAGCTGATGACAAATTGCACCAATCTGTTTGCCTATTTGGATAGACAAAGTCTGACGTGTCCCTTTCTTCAGTAGTCTGTGGGATGTTAGTTACTAGCTCCTATGCTGACACATTAAATTGTGAAGATGTACTTCACTGTGAGACCATTGGCATGTCGTCAGCCTGTGTGCAGCACACTGCTATAAATGGGGATTGATGATTGCCAACTTGTATCATTGTTTATGCATTGAACCCAGAATCAACAGCACATGTGACCTGTCCCTTTCCACATGTGCTACATTTGAGTGTATCATCTGTAAGCAAGACATTTCACAGTTAATTGTTAAAAAAAGATGAAATATGACTCTCAAACATTTATTGAGTTTTGGTTGTGTTTCTTTACAAGTGCTCGGGAAAATAAAATGAGTGAGATCAAAGCAATAGAGTGCAAACAGTGAAGGTTTCAGTCATGGTTGATGTTATCATCCGGGTAGCTGCTACAACATTTGGAGTCTCAAGTCCAGTGTCCTAGTATCCTTGAAAAAAGGACAGTGGTCATAGAAGAGTCAACAGGGTGTATCAGTGGCTCACAAAAGGGGAACCAGTCATTAAAGGATAACTCCCTGGCAGTGGTAGTAGTCTTGGCATCTGTACCTCCTGGTTGTTTTGGTGGACATCCACGTTTGGGGGGGGGGGTCCTTCAGTTACAGATGAATGGGTGTTTGAGGTATGTTCTTCCCCTGGCAGATCCTCCATTCCACTGGCTGCCACGGATGTAGAAGGAGCTGATGTTACATGAATAGAAGGGGTTTGGTGTTGTGGACAGACCCTGCTCAGGGTGGTGCTGATGTCTCTCAGCACCCCTGTTAGGGAGACCAAGTTGGAATTGAGGGCCTCCCACTGTTGCATTACTTCCTGGTGGTTGTACCTCTGCAGCTGCTTGATCACCCCCATCATGACAAGTACCTGGCCCATCACGTCTTGGGACTGTTGGTAAGCTCCCAAGACTTGGGAGATTGTGTGCTGGCCATTTGTATTCCTTAGCAGCCTCACCTGCTGGCCCACACCATCCCTCCCACGCACCCTACCGCCACGTGCCTGCACCCTTGGCACAGTTTGCCCACTGCCACTGGTGGTAAGTCCTTCATTGTCAGAGTTTTCTAGTTGTGACTTCGGTACCTCCTCTGGGGCCACATGATGGCTTGGGATGTAGTTGCAACAGGACTGGGCAGGGTTGATGTGGGCAGGGTCAGGCTGATTGTTGTGGACTGACCAGGTTCCCAGATGGGCCAGAGTTGTCCTCATTGTCCACACATCCAGGGGTGTTTTCATCACTGAGGGCTTCATCCCAGTGAGAAGTGGCAGTCTCAGGTGTCCCCTCCGTAGGCCCAATGGCAAGTAGACCTGTTGACGAAGTGGAAAAGACAATTACACATTGTAATGCAACATGCAGTGTCAACGTTTGACAGGTAGATATGCTTTTTGAGCAATGTACAGAAAGGCTTTCTTGGTCCCCTGATATGACAGTGACACCTGCTTTCACATCTAGAGAACAGCTATGTGGGATACAGACAATTCCAATATCTGACATCCTGTAGCAAGGTGTATGAGTATCTTGGCATTTGGATGTATGTTCATAGACTCATATATTGGTGTCTGTGTAGCTTTATATTTTTCATGTTACCTCCCAGGTAGCAGTAGTTCAGCACTGAGTCAACAAACAGCTGCACAATGTAAAGTGGAAACTGAATTGTTCATCAAATTAGGGGTAACCATTCTACCTGGCCATATGTGTCAGGTTACACGGAGTACAGCACACTGTCTATGTGTGTTTCCCTGGTGAGTATATTTCACTAGGTGATGGGAGGTATTAGGGATAGTTAAGCAGAGGATACAACTGTTGCTATGTTTTGGTGGTATTGTACTGGCAGATGCCCATAATCATTGCTGTCATTGCCAAAGACTGATTGTACAATTGTGGAGCATTCAGGTGGGTTTAGTTGATTGTTTAGTTGACATGCAAGGCAATTTTCACTGTGGTACACTATTCTGTTTTTTTAATGGTAGAACAGTGCCTGCAGTGAGTTGTAGATCTGTCAACACCTTTACTACCCATGCCGTACACAGACACTATGCCCCGAGGTAAGTTTAGTTGGCATGTGGGATGCCAGACAGGGGTATTCGGATAGCTGGACACAGGGGTGGTGAGTGGGTTGGCTGTTAAGATATCAAAAGGTGATCAGTGAGCATGCAAGACAAAACTTTTTGGTGACATTATAGGTGTTGTGACTTACCCAACTCCACTCCACCAGGTATGCACTCTTAGGATGAAGGATGGCCAAGACCTTCTCCCATCATGTGAACATTGGAGTAGGAGGCACCAGTTTTGAGGACCGCCAGCTGGTGCCTGAACGCCATGGAACGGACATTCCCCATGAGATCCTTCCACCTCTTTCTGATGTCCTCCCTTGTGCGTGGATAGCTACCTACAGAATTCACCCTGTTGACTATTCTTTGCTACATCTCCATTTTTCTGGCACTAGTAGTTTGCTGGACTTGGGCTCCAAATAGGTGTGGCTCTACTCTGATGATCTCATCCAACATAAACCTCGACCCGTCGTTGGCGAAACGGGGATGTTTTGGGAGGAAATGGTGGTGCTGGATGACGCGGAAAAGTAATAAAAATGGATGATGAGGTGTAAGTGCTGTGTTGTGACTGGGTGACAGTTGATGGCTGATGTGTAAAGTACTAATTTGTGTGTTGGGTATATTGTGCAGGTACTGGATTAGTAGTATTTGCAGTGTGGAAGTGTGTCTAAACTATGGTTTGTAATTTCTATTTGCGAACCTTGTCTTGCTGTGTGTGGCGACTTTAGCAACACAAAAGGATGATGGACGGAGTGCTGACAATGCAAACACTCACCCCCAGTCACAGATCTGGGTTTAATCCATCGTTCTTTTGCTCACCATGCCACCCCAGTTTGGACCCAGCCATATGCAAATCAGTCTTGACCCTGTTCCTCATGGGAACAGTCCCGCCCGAACTGCCAGGCCAGGTCCTCCCTGGGCCGGAAACAAGCATCCTGGGACCGGTTTCAGGGTATCACCCTTCTTCAGCCAAGCTAGCTTGATTCCAGTGGCACAGTGAGCAAGGGACCCAAGTCTGGGCATACCCTTCCCACTTAGGGCAACTTTAGCAACACAAAAGGAGGAACAGGGTCAAGACTGATTTGCATATGGCTGGGTTCAAACTGGGGTGGCATGGTGAGCAAAATAATGGATGGATTAAACCCAGATCTGTGACTGGTAGTGAATGTTTGATTGGTTCCGCATTCCATCCATCCAGTTACGCTATCCCACAACATTTGTGTTTTGCTTTTCTGTGTGTTTCGTTCTGGTTGCAAAGGATTGTAGGGTGGGAAGGGGTGTGTTTGTAGAGGGTTTGTAGGTTTGTGAATGTGTGTCAGGTGTGTGGTATTCAAACTGTCCAATGTGGTGTTGTGAATTAATGTGGTAACTGCCGACTGCTGGGGATCGCACTGCCATTGATTTTCCATCATGGAAGAACCGCTATTGTGATTTGTGAGGCATAATATATTTGGTGGATGTATGACGGGTTGGCGGTGCTGGTGGTTGGATCGCCTTTTTCCTGCCCTCCAGAGTCCTGGCGGTGTCGTTTTTTTGGCTCACTTTTGGCGGTCCTGCCTGTGTAACTCGTAATACCGCAGTCTGTATGTCCGCCAACATGGTGGTCTTTTGGCAGCCACCATCATGGCGGTCTGGCTGTCAGACCGCCAAACTCATAATGAGGCCCTATGTGTTTGTGTATTTAATTTTATGTTATTTAAATGTATAAACATATGGAGTTTTTAGCATATTTTTAGCTAATTGTATCTAATTTTTACTCTTTATGTTTAATTAAATTGGAAATATTTTAGATTTAACTTCAGTTTATTGGCTATCTTTTATGTGTATATAAATATAGATATATACATATATATATATGATACATTAGTAAGTTAAAAAAGAAACTTATAATATAAATTAAAATTAATATTTGTTTGTCTTACATGATATATGTGTCTAAAGGTTAACTTATACAAATATATGTGTGTTTGTTTGTTTAAATAAGTATATATTGATATATTTTTAGCTATTACTTAAATATATTTAATTTACAATGTATTAATGTTATATGTTAAATTATTTAAGATTTATTGTTTTTAATTACATTTATAATAAAAAACGATGGGCCATATGTATGAAAAATGGAGCTTGCGAATCGCAAATAGCGATTTTTAAGAAATCGCTATTTCCGAGTCGCAATTGGCCATGTAACAATATTGCGATTCGGAAATAGCGATTTCTTAAAAATCAGAGGCCCATTTACCGAATCGCAATTTGCATTTTCGCAAATTGCGATTTTTTTGCGATTCGGTAAAGAATTGCAAAATGCGAGAAAGTTGGAGAATGCACACCTGGAGGAGCCTGATGACATCACCAGCAGGAAATGAGTCATCCCAGGCAGTTTCAGGTGCCACACCCAAACCAGCATCCTGAGAGAGAGCAGGCCAGCCACACAGAGCAGCACTCAGAAGGAGCAAGAACGCCTGAGCCAGGATGGATACCCCAGGCCAAGCACAGGAGAAGGGAGAAAGGAAGCGCAAGCTGAAATTCAGCGAGCCGGAGCTTGAGGTACTAACTGAGGAGGTGGTGAGGAGCCATGACCGCCTGCTTGGAAAAAGCTCACTCCAGGTGCCAGAGAGTGAAAAGAGGAGATTATGGCTGGACATACAGTCCAAAATCTGCGCCATTGGAGTGGCACTGCGCTCCATTGAAGAGATTAAAAAAAGGTGGTACGACCTGCGGTCCGTGCAAAGGAGAGGGTGGAAAGGAGACTTGCGGAGGCCAGGGGTACAGGAGGTGGTCCACCTACAGAGGCACCATCAACACCATTGGAGGACCTAGTGGAGTCTACACTCCTCCCTGAAGCTGTGAGTGGGGTCACAGAGATCGACACCTCCGGCACACCGAGTACCAGCCAAGGTAGGTGCAATATTGTTTTGTAACCCTATATGTATATGCACAAATGCCTATTAGAAATTAGCATGTAATGTGAAACAGTGTGAGAAGTAGTCCAGTCCACATCTTAGAAGCAGCACTACAATGCATTATGGGAGTGGCAGTCCACAACCTAGAACTGAAAGTAGCACAACAATGTAATTAAGTATAGTGACACCCAAAGTAACACAACACACACAACACCGTCTAGAGCAGTACCTGTACCTTTATTGCCATTGTCTGACAGAAAATGTAACATACAGAACTGACATGCTGCATATTGTTGTTGCAGGTGGGCCATGCCCAGCAGCCACAGCATCTGCATGTGTAGGAGAGACAGACACACATCTGCCCTCAGATTCCAACACCAGTGGGTCCCTCCACATGTTGACTGGACAACGCAGGCCCAGGGCACTGCCACTGCCAGAGCCCAGCAACGACTCTGATGAGCAGCAGGAAGTGCCAAGCACACCATCAGCACCAGACAGGCGCAGCCAGATTCCGGAGGGCAGGTGTCCGCCAACCACAGCACCACGCAGGATTGCGACAGAGTCCTGGGCACAGCAGCATGAGGCAGGTGAGGGTCCCTCCTTATTCGGTGGCCTGGAAGCTGCTATGTTGCAGCAGCAGCATCTGCAAAATAAGCAGATCCTTGCATTAGACCGAAACCTGTGCAAACACAACCGCAACATGATGGGCCTGCATCTCCAACTTGACTCACTCAATAGTAATATTTTACAGCTGCATGAGGGACAGGTGCAGGCTTCACAGGACACCAGGGACCTTACAAGAGCTATCCGTGAACTGTGCCAGGAGCTGCGCCATGAGAGGGTGAGCCAGCGCAGACAGGAGCTCAGATTCCGTACAATGTTTGGCAGCTTCTGCCGGTCCTCTAACAGGATGGAAAATTCGACTGCATTGATTGCCCGTCGCGCAGTGGCTGCGCAAGTGGAGGCTGCACACAGCAGCAGGGACGTTGTCAATGGACTTGTTCAGATCACAAATGTGATCGAACACATCATGGGACCACGATCAGCCACTCCAAGTGAGCTAGCACTGGGAGACACTGAGGACAGTTCCAGCCTCAGCAGTGTTGCCGTACCAGCAGCAGACACCAGACGGCGCAGTGCCAGGGACAGCACTGCCACTGAGGGTGACATTAGAGGTGCCAGTGATGTAACTGGGCACCCGAGTGGTGTGCGTGGTAGAAAAAAATGACTCTTGCTGCCATTAGACTGCTGTTGCCACTATGAAGAAATAGTGCATAACTCTGGTTATTTGTTGTTTTGCGTTTGTCACATCACCTGTTTCATTTATTACTCACACGTACATTACCTGACGTAAGGTAATACATTTATTTCACTACAGGTACAGTTGTCAGAGGATTTGTGTAATTATTACTCACGTCTGAAATGGTTATGTGTGATGTCGGCAAGCCTTTGCCTTCCCTCTGCTGCACTGGTCCTGTCTGCTGGCTGTAGAGGTGGTATGGGATTGTCATCCTCATCTGATTCAGTATTACTGATTTCTACAGGTATGCCCCTGGTTGTAGCTATATTGTGCAGGATTGCACAAGTAGCCACTATTCTACATGTTGTCTCTGGGCTGTACTGTAGTGTCCCTCCACTTTTGTGGAGGCACCGGAAGCGACTCTTCAGCAGTCCAAATGTGCGCTCCACCACGTTGCGGGTTGCCCTGTGTGCTGCATTGTATCTCCGTTCAGCTGGTGTTGTAGGATTGAGGTAGGGCGTCATCATGTAGGTGCGCGCTGCATAAGCACTGTCTCCTGGAAGGGACAGAGGGTGTGATGAGTAACTGAGCCATCTGACATGGGTTTGCCATCTATGCACCAGTGTACAGAGTGACATTACCTAGTATATATCCTTCACCAAACTCATGTATGAATCCCGCTGTGGTGAAAGATGTAAGAATCATGTGTGCTCCCTGGGTACCTGGCCACGAGATCCGTAATGATGTAGGAGGCATTGCATATCACCTGTATGTTCATGGAATGTTGGTATTTCCTGTTGCGGTACACATACTCTGTGGCTGATGGTGGACAGATTGCCACATGTGTGCCATCTATGGCACCTAGGACGTGGGGGAACTGTGCTATCTGGTAAAACTCTATTTTTGTCTGCTGTAATTCCTGTGGGGTGTGGGGGAATCTGATGTACTGGGGTAGTTTGCTCAGCATGGCGTTGATGAATGAATTGAAAAATCTGGAGAGGGTACTCTATGTGACCCCTCCAGCTGCTGGTATGACCCCTTGATAGCTCCCTGAGGTGAGTAGGTGTAGGGAGCATAATACCTGCACATGGGTGGGTATGCTGTGAGTCCTTAGTGTTCTGCGCTGCAGAATGGGTTGTAGCTCAGCTATCAGATCAAGTATCATGGCTGAGTTCAACCTATACCTCTCATATATTTCATCCTCTGTCAGGTCAAAAAGTGTAATGCGCACTCTGAAAATGCGCTCCTGTCTCCTCCTCCCTCTCCTCAAACCTACCAAGATCCTCATCCTCCTCGCCATGACGTAGAGTGCAGCCATTGTGGAAAAGAGTCTTAGGCATTCTGGTCCTCTTTATATAGGTTGCACCTGGTTATCACCTGGTTTCACTTAGTGGTATTTTGCATGTGCAAAATGCCATTCTGCGAAAAATCGCAATTTTGCGACTTGGAGTTTGCGAATGCGCCTCGCAATTTACTACTGGAAATACAAAATCGCAAAATGCGACATGCAAAACCAGGTTGCAACGCAAAAAATCGTAAAAATTGTGATTTCTTATTTTTTGTCTGCGAATGCCTTTCATGCATCGCAGACCACGTTTTTGCACTCGCAAACAGCAGATTTTTGTGATTCGCACCGTTTGCGAGTGCAAAAACGTTTGAATACATCTGGCCCAATATCTTTTTTTCAATATTAGTGTTAAACTGTATTTTCCGATATTTTGGTACTTACCAATATATGTATAGGAAAACAGTATTTTTGTGATCGATTTTTTTGACACAGTATTTCTGTATCATGATATTTGTGGTTTCAATATTGTGTCATAGAATCAAAAATATGTTAATAGTTACATAGTTGTTTGTTTTTGGTTGTTTAATTGTTGTTGCTATAGTTTGGAATATCCTCGTGGTAGTTGTGTATTATTGTTAAATTGTTTGGTAACAACAACGTTTAATGGTACTTATGATTTCTTTGCTTAATACTTATTATAAATATCAATTTCATTATATTATTGTAATATTCACCAAAAATGACAATTCCATCTTACGGACTGCATCTGTGCTGCAGTATGCATATATATCTCAATAGAAGTATGCACATCTTTTATTGTAGAAACACTTGGTAATGGAGGAGTCAATTATTTGTTACGCAACAGTGAGGTGTTCTTAGAGATCAGTCCTCGGCCACACTGTAGTATAGAGACCTTTGACACAAAAGAGAGAGGTTTTGGCATAGAAAGTAGTGCATCTTTATATTCTAACATGGACTCCCAACACATTCTGTGCACACAGTAATGTATTTGACTGTCGCAATTGGGAGATATGTGAAAGTGAGGTGAGTATCTTTCAACAATCAACTATGGAGACCGGTTGTGAAAGACACAGTATTCAACAGTGACGATACTCCATTGTATACCCTACTATGGACATTAATCACAATAAAGAGAGGGTATGCGCAGAGAGAACAGTCTCTATGGACCGTCTGTTTTCGGCATGTTACTCTGGGAAAATATATATGCTGACAGGGTAGTGTGTTTCCATACCATAGCCTCCATAGTTGTTATGTTATGCATAGCGGTAATTTCACATCTACACCTTACTTGCACATCTGTCATCCTGGATAGAGCTGTGACCAGAGAGGTAAGCCCCTTTTACAGTCTAATTTCAACACCTACCATCCAAGAGACAGGTCACAGGAGAGGGGCCAGTCTCTCCCCACACTGTACTATGAAAATGTATGATGCAGGAGAGATCTGTCAGCAAACAGGACAGTACTTCCTGACAGCCTACTATTTATACATGTCAACTTACATATGGTTATTTCCTTGAGGAGAGGTCTCAGTGGAGAGGCCAGTACTTAATATACTTTGCTATGGAATTGTGAGGTCTTACATGTCAGGTGAGTACCTTCCCCATCCTACTATACATACCAGCGAGCCTGGGAAAAGGTGTGAGTTGCGGGGCAGTGTTTCTTGACACTCTACACATGTGTTACCTTCATCCAAGGTGTCAGTGGAAAGGCTAGTCTATCCCAATACTATACTGAATACAGTTGTTAGATTGTGGATAGGTGTCAATGAGATTGCAGTGTCTCTTTATACCCTACTATGCACTGTTGTAGTATTGTGAAAAGGTTTCATTGGAGAGTCTACTTTCTCTCCATACCCTACTAATGAGGACTCTACGGTATAAGTAAGGTAATAGAGGAAAGTGTAAAATCTTCCTTTAAAAAAAGTTTAAGACCTTGAGGGATTCCCATGGGATCATAAAAAAGAAGTGTGGTACACAAAATCTTGATGCAATATTTTACTGGAGAGACTATCTCTCCCCACACCTTATTATAACCAATTATAGGTCTGGGCATTAGTGAAGAACTCACTCTCTCCCCATACCCTACTATGCACTGCTCTTACAATGTGAGAAGTTTCACTGGAGAGGCCACTTCCTTCCCATATCTTTCTAGTGGGGACAATGAGGCATAAATACTTTAATGAAGGAAAGTGTAACTTTTTACTCCAAAAAAAGTTTGTGATCGAGTGAGACTCCCAGTGGATCACATAAAAAGAAGGAAAAAAAGTAGTGGTGTATAGAATTAGTTTTTCAAAAGAAAGGTTACAGCACAGAGGCTTGTGTGTTTGCACAGTCTAATACTTGTACCCTATGATACAGAGCTTTTATTCATTCAAAATAGTTTGAATGTTTGAGGTCACCTAAGCTGGGCAAATATACGAGTGAGAGCAGGCATTTGTATGTTCCCACTCAGGTAAGAGTCTTGCGGGTGGCACTAGCCCAAACAAAAAGGGATTTATGCCATGAAATAACAACATAATGGTGCAATAAAGTGGCTTTGACAAGAGCCTTTCGGCCTCATTACGAGTGTGGTGGTCCAAGGACCGTAACACTCTAGTTGACAGTGGGATAACTGCAACTTTTGGAAGTCTGACCATTCAATTACAACCCTGGCTTGGAGACCTACCAGGAAACCGCCGTCCCCGCCAGGAACATGGTTCCCAATGGCATGATGGTGGTCAGGCTTGTAACCAGCCAGGGCGGTACCGAACTCACCCAGGGCATGGGCAGTGCAGGCGTCCCTCTGCCTAGCTGCATCGGAATGTTCACTGTCTGCTGTGCAAACAGTGTGCATTCCGAGCGAGCTGGAGTATTAGGACATTGGTCTTGGCTCCCTTAAAGGAGCCAAAACCAGTATCCAAACACCATTCCTGCTGGTCAGCCTGGGGGAAATGCATATTACAATGTTTCCACCAGTCAGCCCAGCGGGAACATTGTAATATGCTCGGGGAGGGGGGGAACATCACTACTATGGCGGTGGCGTCCTCCCTGTGAGTTTGGCGGTCCTGTGGTGGGACCGCCAAACTCATAATGACGCCCTTTGTGTTTAGAATATCCTTTTCCTTTCTGTAGTGATGTGCACTCATCTCACCTATAAACACCTGGTATATCGAACTGTGTACTGTTGTGCTATATATAACCCAAGCCATGGTCACTAAGGAATGAAGAAACCCCGTTATTGACATGCTTCTGAGATTTCTCAATCTTGGGACAAAACATTTTTGACCATTGTCATTTCTGCATTTGACATACATTAGAATATACAAAGGCAGTTTGAGGAAAGGGAGACATAAATTATGAAAAGGTTTCCTTCATTTGGATTTCAAGTGCAGCACCTGTGATTGTGCCTAGGTAATTTCCACCACAGTGTACTAGCATCAGATCTGGGTGCTCATAATCCAAAATGCTCTCAACCATTGATAACAATTGATCCCACTTCAAATGTCTATGGCCAATCCAAATTATATCAAAGTTGCAAAACCCAAGATTCTTGTCAATATCACAATTAATTGCATGTTCTCTAGTCCAGGGGATAAAGCTGTGCCTTAAAATCCAGAGGCGAGCCATGGTGCTGTGCAGAAATCTCAGGCCCTGATTACAAGTATAGCAAAACACAAATGATGAACGGAATGCGGAACCAATCAAACATTCACCCCCAGTCACAGATCTGGGTTTAATCCATCGTTCTTTTGCATTCCATCCATCTTCTGTTGTTTTTGCATTTGTTGCCCCAAGTGGGAAGGGTATGCCCAGACGTGGGTCCCATGCTTGCTATGCCACCAGATTCAAGCTAGCCTGGCTGATGAAGGGTGATACTCTGAAACCGGTCCCAGGATGCTTGTTTCTGGTCCAGGGAGGACCTGTCCTGGCAGTTCGGGTTGGACTGTTCCCATGGGAAACAGGGTAAAGACTGATTTGCATATGGCTGGGTCTGAGCTGGAATGACATGGCAAGCAAAAAAACTGATGGATTAAACTCAGATCTGTGACTGGGGGTGAATGTTTGATTTGTTCTGCATTCCGTCCATCTTCTGTTGTTTTTGCATTTGTTGCCTCAAGTGGGAAGGGTATGCGCAGACGTGGGTCCCGTGCTTGCTATGCCACCAGATTCAAGCTAGCCTGGCTGATGAAGGGTGATACTCTGAAACCGGTCCCAGGATGCTTGTTTTTGGTCCAGGGAGGACCTGCCCTTGCAGTTCGGGCTGGACTGTTCCCATGGGGAACAGGGTCAAGACTGATTTGCATATGGCTGGGTCTGAGCTGGAATGGCATGGGAAGCAAAGAAAACTGATGGATTAAACCCAGATCTGTGACTGTGGGTGAATGTTTGATTTGTTCTGCATTCTGTCCATCTTCTGATGTTCCTGATTACAAGTATGGCTGTCCTGGGACCGCTGTACCTGAGGTGGCAATTCGACCACCAGAGGATGGCAGGTGGGCCACCACAAGACCACCAGAACTGCCAGGAGCTTGGGTCCCGTGACGGTAGGGAAAGCCTTGGTCAGTCATGATGATGCCAATGCCAGCACCGCCATGCTGATTACAACCTGACTTTCCGGTGAGCTGTGGGACTTGAGGCCATGATTGTCTGCCACCCATGAAAACCTGCCAACCACAGATATTTTGGAAAAGTTGATAGCCAGGGCAATCTAGTGTGGTGTGCCTTGTGTGAATCCCATGAGGGTTGTTTACCCATAATACCCTATAAATCTCAAACTTTGCCTGAAATCATGCATTTTTCTTACTTTTCTGTGATGGAAACTTCCAGAATCCAACGGACTCCACAAAATTCATTTGTGCCAATAAAAATGCTGTGCCACCTGTGTGGTTGGGCATAGTTCCAGAGACAGGAACGGATCAAACTGCGATTTTAAACAAGAGTTCCACTTGGCAAGATAAACCCCTTGGCATGCCTTAAACTCCCTTTTTATTCCCTGTTCATGCCCTAGGTTGCACAGAAGACAAGGTGCAGTGTAATTAAAATGTTGGACATGTACTTTTACGTTTTACATGTCCTGGAAGTGAAAAACTCCTAAATGTGTTTTTCACACCTGTGTGGCCTACCTCTCCCACAGGATGACTTTGGGGTATTACATTTAATAAGTTCTAATTTTGATTTGGAGCAGCTCAAATTTTCATGTTTGGTGTCTAAGAAATCTAAGAAAATTGTAATTTAAAATCCTCTTTAATGGTAAAGTCAGATTTGAAGTCACATTTTTGAAAATGCCCCTTTTAGATAGTTAGCATCTCCATGCCCTATTTGGTACTTGCAGCCTGATCCTGGGTCACATGACTAGGTGTAGTTTACAGTTGAACTTTGTTTATTCCACCCAGACAAACACAGAATAGAGGGATTTGGTGGCCACGGATGGGCCATCATTGTCAGGATGGGTAATGGGTGGAGCTGGGCACAGAGTCACTAGCAAACCAAAAGGCTGTGCCATGCCTCCACACAAAGGACCTATTAGCTCTGCATTTTTTCAGCAGCCAGACTGGAGAAAGGGAAGGGAAAGCAGGAAACATCAAGCACTTCAAAAGGAATTCTTAAGAAACTTCTCCTACTTTAATGATGGCACCAGGTTTAAAAATAGGACCCTCAGACCCACTGTTCAGTTAAATTTTTGGACCCGCCAGAAGGGCTCTCTAAGAATGTCCTTCTGCTGTGGCCTGCTGTGTACTTCAGATGGCTGCTTCATTGCACCTGGGAGGACTGCTCTGCTGCCTGAAGCCTGCCTTGAACCCTCAGATGCCTGTCCTGCTGGTTGAGCCTTGTTCCACTTCTTGAACCCAGGGCTACCAGAGTGACTCCAAGGGCTAGTTGGCCGGCCTTCTGATCAGAGCCTCTGGGACATAAAAGGTTCTGACAGTTTTTAACCTGCACCTGGACCGAGCCTGAGTGGGTGCTAACGTCCCTCAAGTGATGCACCTCCAAACCTGAGCCCTCTGCAGCACTGGTGAAGGTTCCCAGATTGCCAAAACTTGGGACTTAGAACTTTTTTTTGACAATAAGTGCTCTGAGAACCGAGAGGAAACCTGGACCAACCTGCTCACTATCTGCCCAAGGTGCATCGCTGATTGGCCTGATTTCATAGCAGCTCCTACTATGTTCTTCTCCACAGCAGCAAATTCTGTTCAGCGGTCCTTCTCAGATGAGGTGTCAGGCCTTGTTGAGCCCTCGTCAGCTACAGCCTCCGACTTCATCCTGCTGGAGATTTTTAACTTTTAAAAAAGAGAATAATGACCTTATTTAGATATTGTAAGATGGGTTACTCCATCACAACGATGACGGATATCCCATCCTCTTAAATCTAAATCTCATAGGAAATAATGGGACCTAGATTTCAGCAGATGGGATACCCGTCACCATTGTGACAGAGTAACCGCCAATATCTAAATCAGGCCCTAAGTTTGATTGTAGAAACCTCCACTGCAACTACATCCAGCGGCTGCTCGACGATGATGCCTCCTCCTCGGACACAGCCTGCAGCCTTGCTTTGCTGAACACCTACATTCTCAGAACTTTTTCTTAAAATTTCTTCTAAGTTTTGAGGTAAGCACTGACAGGGCCTAATCCAGTCTTTGTGGCAACAATAGATTGATTTATTAATCCACTCTTTGTAGCAACAATAGATTGATTGATTTTTTTTATTTTTTAATAATCATTGGAAATTAATAAAAACCTGTAAAAAGTGTAAATATAGATATGTATTAAAAATATTGAAAAACAATTGCTAATATTGTGTTTACCATGCCTTGTATTATATTAAAATAAATAAAAAACAAAAATAACATAAAAAACATCTTTGTGTAAAATAGCAATATAAAACATGTTTTTATATATTATATAACTAAATATGAAAATGAATGTACACTAAAAGTCCTTTATATGTAAACTATGAATTTCTTTTGCACTAAAACAAACTATTATATGCTAACAACTTATATGATACAAATTATTTGTTGCAGTTAGTTAAACATATTTGTATTAAAGTTGTATATATTAAAACATATGTTGAGAAAATGTGTACAAATTAATAATGTCAAAAATTATTGGAAATAAAAAATAAGAAATATAAAACACAAAATACTCTATAGTAAATAATATTATTAGCATGTTAAAAATAAAAATATTATCAACTTGTAAGACTTTATGGAGGTTAGATTTACTATTCCCACTCCAAATCAGCCTCAGTGAGGAAAGTGTAAATCTTTTCGGGGGGGGGGGGTCAGTTTTACTACTCCAAACCTAGCCACTTTGGGAAAAGCAGGCCTGCCACAGCTTCTTTCGAGATCGGGTGCATTCAGGACAGGGTGCAACTAGGGCAGGCAGCAGTGGCACCAACTGCTCATGGAACACCGCCTCCCCGGAATTCCACTGAGTTTTACATTAACTCAGTGGAAGTCTGCAGAGTGGAACTCCATGAGCTCTGCCCACCCGTGGCTGTGGGCTAGTGGGGTGAGGACACTGGGCCTGCTGTCAGTCGGGACACCATCAGCCACACCTTGGGGGACTATTAGGAGTCCCAAGGCATGATGTACCAAGTGTTAAATGAACTCCGGGAATCAAGCAGCTACAGAGGGACATGCACAGGGACATGCAGGAACAGATCGAGGCCCACAGTACCAACATGGCCTCCCTAGCAGGGGTGCTGAGGGATATTCACACCACCTTGAGCAGGGCTTTTCAACATCCATCTACCCCTTCCTTTGGCTCATCAACACCAGGCACATCAACATGAGTGCCAGCCACTGGAAGGGAAGTCGAGAGGAAGAACCAGCCCCAGACACCCCTGTCTCTGTAGCATTAGACTCCCCCCGCACTCAAGCTGGGACACGCAGCATAGAGTCCGGGAGGTGCAGTTGGCAAGACACCCACTACTGCCAGCAAGTGACCTCTTCCTAAAGGACCTCCTTTGCGTGCCACTCATTCACTCGGTTGACTGATCCTGAACCACCAATCCAATGGGAGGAATACTCTAAACTTTGGACCAATGGTGTGGCATCTACTCCAATGATTTCATTCACTTTGCCTGACCCCTTCACTTTACATCTTTTGTTACTTTCCATCCAGAATCGACTTTCCACATTAGCATTGTTATAGGTTCACCCATCATAAACTCATTGTCTGCTTGCTTCATTTTCACATTTCGCTATGTAGTGATGTAAGACCATGTGAACCATACGATGAAGACACAGGCTAATTGTGCAAGCAGGGATATGCTACAGGTACACAGTGTCCAGCTCGGGATTACAACCATTACAAACTAACAAATTAGTACAAGTGTCTGGTCAAACCAAAAATGTTATTCCAGTGTACAACATATAGGCTGTCAGTATGTCTGGACTTGTAGAAACATGAATGTGTGACTCATACTGAGTCGAAGTACATATTTCAAGGGTCAGATCCCCAGACTACAGAAGGAAGATATTTGTCGGACATTGTGCTGTTGAATAGGCAAACATTAAAGTGGTTGATGTCAGCAGCTTGAGTTTTATCACATACCACACCAAAGTAACCCAACATCACATAATCCAAGATACAGACAGATGGCAGTTCAACAGTACCTGATCACAATCCATTGCTCTTGCATCTGGTGGTATGATACAAACATATGTCAGTGTTGTGGCACAGGCAATGATGAAACACATCTATAGTTGAATACAGGTCCTACAAAAAGAGTATTTAGCCAATATGAAGGACAAATGATTTGGTCAAAATGTAGGACCACATTTTGTATGACCATATGATGACACACATGATGCATCAGGCCCACCACAACACACTAAACAAGTGCAATGGCCACTTCTGTACCTCCACCCAAACACGGTGCATACCGTCCTGGTACAGTTCTCATAATCCAAACTCTGCGATGTACATTACCTGGAACAGTCCATGCCCACTCTGTATGTCAAAAAAGCATCATATACCTGACAATTTCACAACTCTGAAATGGCCACATGAAGATGCCATGGTGAAGGTACATGTACAAAGAACAAAACAAGGAGTATTGGTTTGAAACCATACCTATGACACTAGTAACATAGCAAGTAACAGGAAAACAAAGTATTGCAGGGAAACTGACACAAACAAAGCAACATCATCAAAGTGGGGATGTGTCAAAAGATATCTCATCAAGCAGCCTTTGGCTGAATATTGCAGAGTATCAGCTCCGTAGCTGTTTCTAAAAAACTCAACTTCACACATTCTCACAACTACCGTTCATCGTGTAATCACAGTCATGACATCACATGACTTACTTACATTCATGAAAAGTAGCTGCTGATGAGATCTTCCCACAAGACAGCTCCTTCCTCTTCATCACGGTCTTCCTCACTTGGCATTTCAGGAGTCTTGCCCGGTGGCACTGCAGGCTCCCCTTCCTCTGGGATTTATGAGATATTCCTCATTAGGGCGATGTTGTGGAGCATGCAGTATGTCACTGTGATTTGACACACTTTCCCGGGTAAGTAGAGGAGGGCTCCCCCAGTCTGGTCAAGACAGCAGAATCTGGCCTTCAGGAGCCCAAAAGCCCACTTCACTAGCTGCCTGCCGTATTCTTCCATGGACCTCATTGAAGTGGACTTCCCCTGGCGTAGTTGGATTCCTCAGTGGTTACAACACCCAAGGATGGTAACCATAAAGGTCAGCCTTCACATTGGGTAAGTCCTCACGTCGGGGTAACCTGATAAAGCTGGCAATCTGTTTCAACATTGCTGAGAGGTAGTCTTTCAACACCAGACTGAACATAGGTTGGGACATACCATCAGATAGGGCCACTGTATGTTGGAGGGACCGAGTGGCCCGTAAGTGCAATACTGATATGACTTGTACTATGGGTGGTATGCTGGTTGAATAATTTTAGCTGGCATCAGATCTGGCTCCAACTGATGGCATAAGTCCACTATTGTTTGGTACAGCTGTATGATGTGGCATTCTGCCAATCAATCAATCAATCAATTATATTTATACAACGCGCTACTCACCAGTGAGGGTCTCAAGGCACAAGGGGGTGGGGGTCACTGCTGCTCGAAGAGCCAGGTCTTGAGCTGCCTCCGGAAGGCGAGGTGGTCCTGGGTGGTCCTGAGGTGGGCGGGGAGGGAGTTCCACGTCTTGGCTGCCAGGTAGGAGAAGGATTTCCCACCTGCAGTGGTACGGCAGATGCAAGGGACGGCAGCGAGTGCGAGGCTGGTGGAACGAAGTTGACGGGTGGGCATGTAGAAGGTGAGGCGACGGTTGAGGTATTCAGGGCCCTTGTTGTGGAGGGCTTTGTGTGCGTGGGTGAGGTGCCTGAAGGTGATCCTTTTGTTGACGGGTAGCCTGTGCAGGTGTCTCAGGTGGGCGGAGATGTGGCGGGGTATGTCGAGGAAGAGGCGTGCAGAGGCGTTTTGTATTCGCTGAAGACGTTTCTGAAGTTTTGCGGTGGTTCCTGCGTATAGGGTGTTTCCGTAGTCTAGGCGGCTTGTGACGAGGCCGTGAAGGTCTGACAGGTCTGACAGTGGACAGTAGACTGGAGGTTGTCACATCCTCCCTCTCCTAGGGTACCTATGTATGACAAGCCATGATTTGGAACATTAGTCAGTGTGTCCACAGCAACATACTGTACATAATGCATGCCAATAATCTCATGTCACAAAGCATTTTGGACTGGATAGACAGGACACACAGTACACATCACAGCTGGAAACTACACAAGGATAACATGTGATCCCCCCCATGATTTTCAATACATTTGTCCACAACATAGATTCAGACGAAACTCAAAGATGTGCTGCACAATTGCCCCTCGAATTGTGACTGTCTATTCCAACTGCCAAAATGACCACCAGCGGTAGTGGCCTGTGCATCAGCGTTAAATGCAATCTGTGCCAAGGAACAAACTACAATGGTGGTTGAGTAGAAGGATCTACATGACAGGAAAGAATAAAGATGTTTCTGATGCAAAAAAACATATACTGTAGGTGTGATGTAGTTTATAAAGCCTAACGACAAAATGGTTGATGCCTGACCTACTCCACTGAACATTAGGAACTGCCCGCGACCGCCGGCGGAAGTCATCAGGGTGGTAGGGTGTTGCAACCATGGCAGACACAGCCATAGGCTAACGTTGTTGTCTGTGTTGGTCACGGCCCAATGTCTGTGTCCGCCGGCTGTGACAACCGTGTACGTGATGGACGTGACCATCATGTTTACACTGTTACCAGCAACACCTCCATGACCTGAGCTTCTGTGTGCAGCCTCTGGGAGTAATCATGCCATGTACAGCAGGTGATATGTTCCTTGACTTCTCTCCAGAGGAGCTGGAGAGGCTTGCTGATGAGATCCTAAGGCTGTATGGACAGATCTATGGCTCACCAGAGGAGCAGGTAAGAATCTCATAGGCACAATTAATTCTGTTTGACATCATCCTTTCCCTCCTCACAGGCTACAATGTGCGCCTGTGTGCCAGTTAGACTTTTTGTATGCCTGTTGTTGCAGTCTGTGTGGTATCAATGGGATGTACATGGTGCAGGTATTGGTTGGCAGCAATATGTGTTACGTTCAGTCACATTGTGTTATGTGAGGTGTTTGGGGTCCTAGATCCTCCTGGTGTTGGATGCACATCACTAGGTAACAATACTTTACTGCCATCCACTGACATCTTTTTCTTTATGATGTTTCTAAATGTAAGACAGCATATATGTGCATGACAGCATGAGTCATTTGGAGATCTTGTAAGCAATGTGTATAGTACCACATATCTTTCAACCCATATCTAGCCCTGCCAAACTGTAATCTGGAAGGCATCTCCTGACTCACTTTGCCCTTCATGTTGCCACACACACCACATGCCAGATTGCTGATGGCCACATGATGTACTGTCATGCATGGAAGTGATGGAAATGGAGTGACATGCAGGTTCTATATGATCAGCCTGCATTGATCAGGGCCTGTCATATGTCTCTCCGAGTATGGGACATTGTCCAGGCTGTGGTAGAGTAACTGTGGCTATGTAACTGTGGCACTGTACCCATTCCTTGTACACCAGCATATCCTGTCACGTGGCCAATATGGGGCTGTAGTGGCAAAGTTTACCCTGATTGCCTCAGTCCATTAACTAGTTAGGAATGGGTACTGAGGTACATCCCAGAACTAGTCTATATGTGCATTTTGCTTCTTTGTCAATGTGTGTCTTTGACTCATGACAAGCACCTTACTCCTGCAGCTCTGTTGCTGCCTTCACAGCAGTCATATTTGTCCTGTACAGGCTTATTGCACTGATGACAGTCCCACAGTACAGACAATGTGTTGATTCCTGGGAGACCATGACATGTGACTCAGTAGCTTGGTCACATATCAGAAATTGTAGAATGCAGCATACCCTTGTATGTTGGATGCCATCTCTGTAGCATAGACACATATGTCGAAAGGACTGTTCAGTGGTACAGGTACATACCACAGAACCCACCCCATGAAGTGGCATTAGTCTGTATTTGGTAGGCCACATGTTCCCACATGCACAAGGAATATACTTTCTGTACCCACTATGCTAACCCTTCCATTGTCACCCAAGTGTAAGAGTGAAGTCTGCACTATGACAGTTGTCTATAGGGACTGCATGCAGTGAGTCAAACACACAGTGTCTGAATGTGTTGGTCCAGTCAGGCCTCAGGAGTCCACCCTTCAGAAGCCACATCTGTAGTCATGCCACTGTACTTATTGGCTTGTGTGCTTTACACTTGTGGGGTGTTAACCAATTAAAATGTTTTACCTTGGTGTTTCTGACATGTTTGAGACTCAACCATTTGTGCAACCACTTGTGCAGAAACTTGGGTTTGTAATCTCTTGATTTGTCTTTTGCATCCATGCAAGTGAAAGCCCATCAGAAGAAGGAGATAGGGAGAGCCACCACCCTGGTTTTTCTCTGCCGGCGGAGCACCCACTGTTGCAAGAGGTGGGAGGATTTGAGACGCTGGACCCAGAAGGTCACGGAGGTCCAGCTGGGGCCGTCTTCCTAATTGAGACGGGCACACATCGAATCATGCCCCCCCTAATGTCCTGCATCCTAGCATTAGCGTACCCAGACCTTGATGCCCGTTTGAGGGGAGCACAGCAGCCAGAAGGGGTTGAGTACAAGGTATAATCTTGCCTGTCACGTTGCCATGTTAATGTGCTATTTTCTGACATCTCCCCCGACGATTAGGGATGTGCCATGTGTGACACAGTAGAAGAGTGACTGTAGATATGTAATGCGGTGCATACTGATGTGCTTTGCCTATTGACCCAGGTACCTAGGACACAACTGTCTACAATCCACAGCCAATATGCTCTCCAGGGACAACGTATGGCTGAGCACATTGATCAATCAAGTACTGTTTGTTGTTGTAGTGGGTGTAAATTCTATGCAACAGACCCCTACTCCTCAGTGTTACTGGCCAAATGAACCCATACCCACCCTAAACCCTAAAAAACCCTTAACACTCAAAAACCCATACCCACCCTAAAACCTAAAAATTACACTACCACCCAAAAACCCATACCCACCCAAAACCTAAAGGCACCCTTACCACCCAAAAGCCTATACCCACCCTAAACCCTAAAAACCCCTGACCACCCAAAAACCCATACACACTTTAAAACATAAAAACCCCTTACCACCGAAAAATCCATACCCACCCTAAAACCTAAAAAACTCTTGCCACCCAAAAACCCATACCCACCCTAAAACCTAAAAATGGCACTACACCCAAAAACCCATACCCACCCTAAAACCTAAAACCCCTTACCACCCAAAACCCACCCCCAAAACCTAAAAATGCCCTTACCACCCAAAAACCCATACCCACCTTAAAACCTAAAACTTTCTTTCCACTCAAAAACACATAACCACCCTGAAATCTAAAAATGCTCTTACCAAACAAAAATCCTTACCCACCCTAAAACCTAAAAATGCCCTTACCATCCAAAAACCTAAAAACCCCTTGCCACCCCAAAACCCATACCAATCCTAAAACCACATATATGTATATTTATATATATATATATATATATGTATATATATATATATATGTATGTGTATATATATATATGTATATATATATATATATATATAAAAAACACTTTGAACAAAAAACAAGGTTTCCACCAGTCTGGCCAGTCTAAAACATGTGGCGGTATTGATCTTCATTGCCATCACACAGGGGCCCCCATCACCCTCAGAATGTGCACTGTCGGCTAAGCAAACAGTGCGCATTCTGATGGTGCTGGGGAGGGGGGCCCCTCCACTGCCCAAGACAATGTTCTGAGCGGTGCAGGGGCCCCCCTGTGGCTCCTAGCACTTCGTCTCCGCCAGCCTTTTCATGGCAGTTGAACCACCATGAAAAGGCAGGCGGAGAACATGGTTGAAATCAGCATGGCCGCACTGACTTCAGTGCCTGTGTTGCTGGGTTAGAGAGAGCCCAGTGCACATATGTGTTTGGCCGGCTTGAGACGGCAGACCAAACATACGTGGGCACATACAAGGAGTGCTGTGCACTCCCCCTCTGTGCTGGTCACAGCCATTGGCCCGACACTTTTAAAGGTTTTGCATCTGCTGCTGCTGGTGGGGTGCCCCCCCACTGCCCAAGACAATGTTGTGGGCAGTGCAGTGTCCCCCCTCTACCCAGGGGATACTTGTCTTCAGTGTGTGCTAGGTGCTGGTGCCTCGTTATGTCTGTAATGTGAAGATGGCTGTTAGAAGTGGGGTCTCTAGTTGGCAGAGGTATTCACCTTTGTCCAAATATGGACCACAATCGTAGTCAGGGTAAGTCACACGCAATCCAAATTATCCTGTACCTACCATCTGGTAGCTTGGCACTGAGCAGTCAGGCTTAACTTAAAAGGCAATGTGTAAAATATTTGTGCAATAAATCATGCAATAACACAGTGAAAACACAGCAGAAATACACCACACAGGTTTAGAAAAATATACAATATTTATCTGGTTAAATTAAGGTCAAAACGATCAAGATTCGATAAACACAAGTTTAGATATCACTTTTGCAAGTTTAAAAAGAGTCTTAAATCTTAGAAATCAACAGTTGTACACAGTACCGGGTTTGCGTCAAAATTACCACGCACGGAGACCGCAGAAAAGGAGATCTGTGGAAAAATAAGGTGTGTTTTGGATTTTCCAACGCAGCACAGACCATGTGTCATTTCTTTCCACGCTGCCAGGGGATTTGCGTCAATTTCCAGCTCGCAGTCTTGGTTCCTCACGGCGATGCGGGGATCTTTGGACGCCCAGCGATGATGCAGAGGAAAATCCTGGGCGTGCAGGAAGAAGTCACAGGTGTTGCGTCGATTCGGTAGGTGATGCGTCGAATTTTCTGTCACACAGCAGGCGCTGTGTCAATTCTTCACTCATGAAGTCGGGCTGCGTCGTTCCTGCTCGGCTGTGCATCAATCCGGTAGGGCTGTCCATTGAATTTCCAGTCGCAATGCAGGCGCTGCATTGATCTTTGCTCAGGAAGTTGGGCTGCGTCGTTCTGGTTCGGCTGTGTGGTGATTTTCTTGGAGCAGGCAGGCTTTGCATCGTTTCAGGCAGGCTGTGCATAAATTTCCAGTGCACAAGGAGTTTTCTTGAAGAGATTAAGGGGGTCATTACAACATTGGCAATAAAAGCCGCTTACCTCCGTGCAGAAGACCGCCAACACACCGCAGCGGCCGCGGAATACTGCCACTGCCATTATGACACACAGCTCGGAATCCGCCAAAATCCAGACACCCACACAAGTCTGCCACACCAAAGGTCAGTGATAAACTGGCGATGACAAAACCCACACCGTCACGCCAACAGGAATACGCCCACACTATCACGACCCACGAATCCATGCGGTGGTCTTTCAACCACGGTATTCCATTGGCGGTACACACCGCTGCTCTCAAATTACACACACTCTTACAAAACACATCCACATTGGACAATTCCTAATACACACACCTGATACACACATACACACACCACTCCCACACATCCAATACAATATAAAACACACACCCACATCACCCACATACCCTTACAACAACAATTGTGACAGAAGGCCAGAGAGCGACACCACCAGAAAGAACAATAGCATCCACAGGCACCCAACACCATCACTCACACAACATCCAAGCACCTCACACAACACACCTCTAAATATCACCCCACACATCACAACACGCACTACCCCACACATCACCCACACCACCCCATAGCACCACAAAGACACCCCAGGTTTCTGAGGAGGAGCTCAGGGTCATGGTGGAGGAAATCATCCGGGTAGAGCCACAGCTATTTGGATCACAGGTGCAGCACACCACCATAGCTAGGAAGATGGAGCTATGGCGAAGAATCATGGACAGGGTCAACGCAGTGGGACAGCACCCAAGAACTAGGGATGACATCAGGAAGAGGTGGAACGACCTACGGGAGAAGGTGCGTTCCGTGGTCTCAAGACACCAGATTGCGGTTCAGAGGACTGGCGGCAGACCCCAACCTCCTCCCCCAGAACTCACAACATGGGAGGAGCAGGTCTTGGCTATACTGCATCCTGAGGGCCTCGCAGTAGTAGCTGGAGGAATGGACTCTGGTAAGTCAAATCTTTCACTACTTCATCCCCCACCCACCTGCACCCGGGATGCACCAACTTTGACCCCGTTTGCTGAATCTTCATGAAATTTTCCAGAAAAAGATCGTCCGACTTGGCTCCTTCCTGGAACGTTTTAGGGTGATCCATCGAGTGGGACCAAGATAAAAGTGGGGGTCCCAAAACCCCAAATCCCAATGCATTTTCCATTGACTTCTTTAGGCAGGACTACAGCAGAAACTACTGAACCGAATTACAACAAATTTTGGCAGGAAGCTAGAACTTGGTCAGCAGATCGTGTGTTTGTGATTTGGCGTAAATCTGTTCAGTAGTGTTTGTGGAATTAAGGGTAAAAAATGATTGTATATTTTGGCAGTTGAACTCGCAAGAGTCTCCAAATCAAGACTGTTGTGGGGCCACCAATTTAAAAATAGAGCATTCTGATTGGCCCAGGGAGCTTTATTTCCCCTGGGCCATAGCGCTCCTGTGCGAGTGAGACTCCAGAAGTGCAAGCACTCAGATTGGCTGCCAGCAACATGAAAAAAATGTTGCTGGCAGCTATCACAGGACTCGGGGACTTAGTCCCCTCTCCTGAACTTCAGTAAAAAAAGAAAGATAAATGGGGGAAAGATGGGGATACCCTGACCCTTCTACGCCCCATCAGGAGGACCCATAGGGACCCCCTTGGAGCAAAAAAGAAAAAAACAGCAAAAATTGCTGCTATCCTGTGAGACTCTCACAGGATAAAAAATAAAAAAAAACATGGCCTCTGGGCTGCATTGTTTTTATTACATCCCTCAAGGAGCCTTCCCCCATGGCCAAAAACTATTTGTATGGGGAGGGTGCGTGTGAACCCCTTCCTTGAGCCATTAGGAGCCCCGGGAATCTCACCCCTGGGGCCAAAAATGCATAAGATGGGAAGTGGGACCTCACTGCCCCACTCCCCAAGCCTGAAAGGATTTCGGGGAGCCCACCCCTGGGCCAATTCCTTTAAGGGAAGGGTCTGCATGGCCTCCCTTCCTGAGCCATTAATGGTCCCCAGTGAGCCCACCCCTCAGGCCGCCTCAGTAGCCATGTCCCGGGAGGCACACCCCCAGGACATAGCAGTTTCCCTGCCTACAGCAGCGCAGGCACCGAAACCTGTATTTGCTCTCCCTTGGCGGGATCATTTTTATGTCTTGCACCAAGCACACAACACTTGAACAACAAAGTGTTGGCAGCCACTTTGGGACTCGGCTTCAGCCGAGGATTGGATGGTTAGGCCCCCCGCCCCAAAAAATATATTAATGCCAGGGGGATGGAGTCCCTTGGGGTGAAATTAGCCAGTGGAGAGGGGCAGCATGGCCCTCCTCCTGATCCACATCCCCATAGCCTGCGGCCAAAATATGTCTAGGGTGGGGTTCACATGCCCCATCCTCATAAAAATTGCAGCTGGCCCTGGGGTATATATATATATATATATATATATATATATATATATGTGTATATATATATATATATATATATATATATATATATATATATATACCAACGGTTACAGGGAAGTCATAGTTAGGAAATTGAATTAGAAAAAACATAGAAATTCACTTAAAAAAACAAAGGTTGCAGGGACCGTATAGTTAAGTTCTGAATTTACTCTTACAAAACCGTAGAAATTCACTAGTTATAGTTATCCCAAGTAACTATAACTGGTGCCCTTAGGTAACAGTAACTCACGCCCTCTCCATGCACTGCTAATTACCCTACAAATTACGGCACTCATGACATCTTTGATAACATAATTGATAATGTCAATGTAATACTTGCAGTAAACATTTTGAAAAAAAAACTGTGCATCGCGGGGGGCGAGTTATTGTTACCTTTGGCTAACATTCAGTAGATTTTGAGAGATTAAAGGAAAATAAATTTGTATATCTCTGGCTGCAATGACCGCAAATATTTAATGAATTTTTCACTAATATGCTTGCAAAAAGAAGCGTTGCAATTGGCTGAGCTCAACCTGACTAGACAGTTGAGGCCACCATTTTTTATTTCTAAATTGAAAGTGGCATAAGTGGTCAGGGTGAAGGTACCCTGACCTCAGGGGTGTGATATAGGTGTATTTTAGGGGCAAATTATGGGTTTAAAATAATTTTGCATCATCATGCGTCATATTTGTGATAATTCGCAAATTTTCACGAATATGGAAATATTTTAAAGAAAAACCGCAGACTGATTCATACACTAATTCATTCACTCATACATGCACGCAGACACTCGTGCACCCACTCACACCCACTCAAACACCCACTTTCAGACCCACTCAAACACTCACAACCCCCTCAGAGATCCACTGACGAGACAGGCTTTGTGGCCAAACTGCGCTGCCCACGGCCAAAGGACATGCGTGGTGTGGGGTTGGGTGGTTACAAGGGCTTAGCTGCAAGGCCTGGCTGCAGCCGTGCACGGTGAGGGTTAGAATAACATAAAGTAATTTTAAAATTCTTTACGCTAAAAAAACAGAAATTCACTGAAAAAAACAAAGGTTCCAAGGACGTTATAGTTAGGTTCTGAATTTACTCATACAAATCCATAGAAAATCAGCAGTTACAGTTCATTTACATAACTATAACTCGCAACCTAAGGTAACTATAACTCGTGCCTTTGCCATGCACAGTTAATGTTCCACATATTATATCATTGATGAGTTCTTGTATGGCATCTTTGATATTATCACTGGAACAATGACAATAAAATTATTAATAAGAAAACTGTGCATGGGAAGGCCACGAGTTATAATTACCTTAGGGTGTGTTATAGTTACTTGAAAGAACTCTAACTATAACTGCTTAATTTCTATGGTTTTGTACAAGTAATTTCAGTACCTAAATTTAACATCCCTGTAACTTTTGTTTTTCAGTGATATATATATATATCTTACCTAGTGCCGGTTGCCACTAGGAAGTTATAGTGAGTACCTAGTTTCCATAGATAGAGAATTTTATTTAAAAAATGTCCAAAACTTATACTGGTTCATCCAGCTTCTGTTTTGAAAGTTTTGGAGTGATCCGTCCGTCAAGTGGGGACTGAGAAAAAGGGTAGCTCCCAAAACAAGTGTTCCCATTCATTTTTCCATAGGAACTTTAGACACGCATACACTGCATAACCGAATTACACCAAATTTGTCATGAAGCTAGATCCTGTTCCACAGATTATGCTTTTTGTGGTTTGGTGTGAATCTATTTAGTTGTTCTGGTGAATTTGCAGTTTAACAAATATGGATATATAGGGACATGGATCCTCCGCAGATCTGACTGTTCCCATGCAGATATCTGATTGACTGTCAACAAGTGCTGGTAGCCATTTTGTGACTCGGTTTCAGCTGAGTATTGAGTGGTTAGGCAGCCCTGCACCCCAAAAAATATATAATAACGCCAGGAGGATGGGGCTCCTTGGGGTGAAATTATCCAGGGGAGAAGGGCAGCATGGCCCTCCTCCTGAAAAAAAAACAATTTAGAAGGCCAGGCCCAATGAGCTGGGGGAGGGGAGCCACACAGCCCTCTCCCATGGAATTGTAGTGGGCCTGAGGAAATTGGCTGGGAGAGGGTGGCCAAGTGGACCTGTGGCAAACTCCAGCTGCACATGGCTAAAGTCCATGCATACCGAGGCTTGCAGGCCAGGCACAGCGGGCAGCTACTGCTGCCTTTGGCCGTGTGTGGCAGTGGTTGGATTGACATATTGTAATGAAAATTACTTTATGTTAAAAAAAAATATAGAAATTCACAGAAATAACCAAAGTTTACAGGGACATTATTCTTAGGAAATATAATTTTTTTTTAAAACATAGAAAATTCACTTAAAAAAACAAAGGTTGCAGGGACGTTATAGTTAGTCTCTTATTTCAAACATACAAAACCATAGAAATTCACTTATTATAGTTAGAGTATCTTAAGTAACTATAACTTGCGTCCTCGCCATGCACTGCTAATTATCCCACAAATTATGGCACTATGACATCTTTAATAACATCATTGATAATATCAATGTAATATTTGCAGTAACATTTTTGACGAAAAAAGTGTGCATGGCGGTGGCGCAACTTATAGTTACCTTACTGCACGAGTTATAGTTACTTGAAATAACTATATATATATATATATATATATATATATATACACATGTATATAAACATGTAGATAGCATCCCATTTTTTTTGCAGACTTGAAGTAATGTAGGGCCAGATGTATCAAAGGATTTTATTCATTCTATGTCTATGGGAAAATGTCTTTGTATATATGGCCCTTGATGTGCTAAACCTGTAGCCAAATATCTATCAGCATTCATGTGATAATGGACATAACGTTTGTTGGAATTTGCCTTTTTGCAGGGACATCCCCAATCTTTTTGCCTCCTGCCTCCTATTGTTTCTGACCTGTTGTTTATGGCTTTTGAACTCTGAGCACTTTACCACTGCTAGACAGTGGTAAAGTGCATATGCTCTCTGTGTAAATTGAATGGTTGATTGGTTTAACCATGATTGGCATATTTGATTTACTAGTAAGACCCTGGTAAAGTGCACTAGAGGTGCCCAGGGCCTGTAAATCAAATGCTACTAGTGGGCCTACAGCACTGGTTGTGCCACCCACATAATTAGCCCTATAATCATGTCTCAGACCTGCCACTGCAGTGTCTGTGTGAGCAGTTTTTATCTGTAAATTCGACTTGGCAAGTGTACCCAGTTGCCAGGCCTAAACCTTCTCTTTTCTTGCATATAAGACACCCCTAAGATAGGCCCCAGGTCAGCCCAAGGGCAGGGTGCAGTGTATGGTTAAGGTAGGACATATAGTAATGTGTTTTATATGTCCTGACAGTGAAATACTGCTAAATTCGTTTTTCACTGTTGCAAGGCCTGTCCCTCTCATGGGTTAACAGGGGGGCTACCTTTAAATATGATTAAAGTGTAGATTGCCTTTGGGAGTGGCTAAACATGTGGAGTTTGGGGTCTCTGAGCTCATAATTTAAAAAAACATCTTTTAGTAAAGTTGATTTTTAGAATGTGTGTTTGAAAATGCCACTTTTAGAAAGTGAGCATTTTCTTGCTTTAACCATTTCTGTGACTCTGCCTGTTTGTGGATTCCCTGTCTGGGTCAGTTTGATAGTTGGGCTGGTTGCACCTCTCACTAGACAGTGACACAAAGGGAGCTGAGGTGTAGTCTGCATTTGCTGATGAGCCATCTGTGCTAGGAGGGAGAGGAGTAGTGGTCATTCACATCTGAAAGGGCTGTGTCTACCCTCACAATCCAGTCACCAACCCCCTGGTGTGCCTCTGGGGCCTGGCCTGGGCAAGGCAGGATTTCACAAACAAGAGAGACTTTTCTTTGAAGTAAGCCTACTTCAAAGGACAAAATGGGTATAAGAAGGACACCCAAATCCACAGACTTTAGAACAATTCCGGAAACCGAGAGGAACCTCTGCCTGGAGAAGAGCTGAAGAGCTGAGGAAGAAGAGCTGCCCTGTCTGTGACTGTGCTTTGTGGAGCTATCCTGCAGTTGCTGCTTCTGCCTGTGCTAGAGGAAAAAGACTTTGACTTTGTGTTGCCTTCCTTCTTGTGAAGAACTCTCCAAGAGCTTGATTTAGAGCTTGCCTCCTGTTGTTTGAAGTCTCAGGTACAGCAAAGACTTCTCTCTGCCAGCACCTAGAGCCTCTGCTGAGACTTCTACTCTGCCAAGTATTGCCTATCCAGTTCCTGAGACCCTGAAAGGAGAAGCTGGCAGCCCAAGAGTGAGAAATTCACGCACCCTTCCGCTGTGCGGGGAAAAAATCGACATGACTCCGATCTGCTGTTAAAAAATTGACACGCCGCTGGCTTCGCGGCTGAAAATCAATGCTCGCCTGCAACGCGACTGAAAGATCAACGTACGCGGCTGAAGAAACGACGTGCAGCATTGCTGACGGAGGCTGGGGGGATCGCAACCCGCGATGCGTGGTTTTCGGATCATCGTGCAGCAAGATTTCTGATGCAAACATCGCTGGGCGTGTAAAAACGATGCAAGCCCTGCCCGGGCCCGAGAGTACTGACCGGATCAACGCATCGTTCTCCTGCGGAGAGAAGAAACGACTCACGCTATCCTGACTGAAGGAGAAACGACGCAAGCTCTTGCTCGTTTGTGATATCAACGCATCGCAAGCTTTTTTTGACACACACTCACCCGTGCAGGGTTATTTTTGATGCATCCAGTTACATTTTCATGCTAACAGCGTTAGCGTTGTGTTTAAATTACATGAAGGCTCTTTCTGCATTTTTATTGATAACTTGACTTGTGTATTGTGGATTTTGTCGTTTTGATCTTGTTTTGTTTAGATAAATATTATCTATTTTTCTAAACCTGTGTTGGGTCATTTTGTTGTGTTTTCATTAAGTTATTCTGTGTTTGGTACAAATACTTTACACCTAGCACTCTGAAGTTAATCCTTCCTGTTTGTGCCAAGCTACCAAGGGGGTAAGCAGGGGTTAGCTGAGGGTGATTCTCTTTTACCCTGACTAGAGTGAGGGTCCTTGCTTTGACAGGGGGTACCCTGACTGCCACCCAAAGACCCCATTTCTAACAACCTTCAACCACATGCTGGACACAGAACACAAGTCACTGACATTTCGCGGATGTTAAACTCTTTTTACTGGTATTCATCTACATTACTAACAAAATGCCTCCATATGTTTTAATGGAGTCACCCCCTTTTTGGTTCTTAAATGTTACTTTATACCTCCAGTTAACTCCTAACAATATCTTCACCTTAACATTTAGGAATTTCAGTGACTTTTTGGGTGTTTTTGATCCTATTCAAAGTTGAGCATATGCTATACCCACTCGTGCAACTGTAGCCAACATCCCCGGTGAGCACGGCCAAAGGCCATGAACTGTTGGCTAGGCTCTTCAATCAATCCCCCCATGGGCAGTCCTTCACCCGCTGTGCACAGCCTTAAAGCCGTTTGTAGTGTGGGTTGACCCCCATGCTTGGTCTCTGGTCAATTCCAGCACCTGACCCCCACTTGGGCAACCAATCCACAACAGCACCCAACCTGCATTTACATTCCCTTTTGAAATTCTTTTTTGGTACTGTGGTATGCTAACAATACCCACTAAATAAAATTTAATTGTCGTAGTTTGACTCTTGCTCTAGGCAAGACTGTTGGTTTAAGGATGACAGTACTTATGTTTGTAGGTGACTATGCCAGTCCTACAAGTCGCAACTGTTGTCCCAACCTTCCCAGTTCACAAGCAGCACCTCACCAAAAACCCAAACAGTAAAAGGTGATTTGTGGCAGTCTTTATGCATGGACTCATGAGTATGACATCTCAGGGAGTGTCATGCTTAAACGGAGAGTACCCCTTTCTCACATTAACAACATGTCTCTGTCAAACACAGGCAATGAAGAAGATGTAGTAAGGTTTCAATAGGTTTTAATTATCAAAACTGCAATGTAGGAAAAGTTCCACGTGCTGCAGTGATTAGGATAATGAATAATGCAAGAAACAGAATGATAAAGACAAGAGTCATTAATACAAAGACCCCCATCATCTTACAATAACATGAAATGACATGAGATATGAAATATGTCCTAATACCCTAGTGTCATGTACCTAATCTCTAACCTAAAGGTAGCTAGGTGTGTTAAACCTAATCTGCCAGAGCCATGTCCATGAGAAGAGCCCCCCCAACCCTCGTTATCTTGGAATGAGGCCTCTAGCTGAGACTCCATAGGGACACTAAGACTGGGTCAGCGTCAATGCGACATGCAGCATCGATAGCAGCGATGACATCTGGTCGGAATCCCTCTGACTATCTGTCTAAGTGAGGTGCATTTATACAGATGTGTTCCGACCCCTGGCTTAGGTCTGTTCCCAAATAATAGATAACGAGACATGCTTCGGACGGCAATTTATGTAAACACTTCCTCGAAGGCGTGAAGAGGGAAAGTACCTAATGTGAACACCTACAGTTTGTTTATCTTTGTCGCTTGATATTGATGCCTTAGTGAGGTGGCACTGCTAATGTGAAACTAAAACATTGGCCTAACTAGAAACAAGGCAGCCATTTTAAAAGATATAATTAAATAAATGCGCTTAAAACAGAGCAAACTAAGTAGGGTAAAAGTCACTAGGTGATGGGGGCACGAGTCTGCAAGCCAAAGGCTATGCTAACTCCTGTTTCCCATTAAAACAAACTAGGATTCACTACATCATCACATGGTACCCTAGTACCATGCATGATTCCTTTGGGAACTTGCACAAGACTGAGGTACCATGGAGTGAAAACTTTGACTGCTTCTGTGGGCCTGACTTTTTATTTTATTTTAACCTCTAGTGTTATCCCTCTGCTCCCCACCCCACGTTTTGAAGACACAGGGGCCAAATCCCCAAGCCCTGCAATGGAAATGGCAACATTTTCTTCAGAGTTATGGCCATCCAATCAGATTTTATGGCACTGAGGGACTAAAATGGCAGAATAGAGAAAGAAACTCACTTGAACATGAGAATGTCATGTTTATAATTTGTTTTTGGTACTGCAGTTCCAACTGTCCAGAAAACACCCAACGTTTTCTGAGTATTAACCACTTCATGCCCAACCCAAGCCTCTCTTTAAACGCTAATGTCTGTAAAAATATTGAACGGATTTACAATAAATCAAACAATCGCAAACATCATGTTTTCAGAGTAAAGTCCTTTGGTCAAATGTAGTGTAATTCCATTCAGACATTTTTCTGTATCAGAGAACAATGTTAATTTCTATGGGAATTGACACCAGGACCTCCTCCCCAACTCCCTTTTTTTGGCCCCTCACTTGACAGATCAGCACAAAACGTTCTATAAAGCAGTCAAGACGAATGAACAAGGTTTGTGCAGACTTGTCAGACACGACCAGTGTGTTAGTAGAAAATAAAAATGCTCTTCCTATGTAATCTCAAGCTTAACTATATATGCCAGAGACAAAATCACAACCTCTAAGTACGGGTATACCAGCCTGACCCATGCTTTTTATCTGCAGTTGTGCTTTATGTTCACTAGTGACATACAAGAAAGATTGCTCATTAGGTACAGTTCTGGAGGGTACAGCCCATCAGAAGCGGCACTCATAGCCGTTTCACGCCAGGCCCAAGTAGAGCACGCCACTGCATTTACCTAGAATAGGGTATTTGGCATGAATCTGGTTAAAAAAGAATTAATTGGGTGAGAGGTTGCCACTTAAGCTTTCACAATCACGTGGCAACGGGGTTCCTTATGGTACCAGTAAAAGGCATACTGTGCCTTATCCCTCCCACAAGCCACAACTGGGTTAAACAGGATTCGTTGTCACAGCGTTACCTCTGATCTATTTCAAATACTTTGCAGTCCAGACGTCTCATCTAATTTAATAATACTCTTATTATGAGGGCCACTTTACTAGCTGTTTTCCTCACGTATAAGAAAATGACATCGGCACGCAGGGACACAAAATAATTTCTTCCCTTAAATCAGAGACCCTTGTCTCCGCAGTGCTATTTAATGGTGCATGCCAAATGTATCACAGCAGTTGTGAACAATGTTAGGGGCAATAGACATGCCTGCTGATTGCTTCTTGCCATATCCAAATACTGGGAGAGAACCCATTGCACTTTTCATGAGTTCTGCATCCAGTAGTGAGGGGTGACTCACCTCAAAGATCAAAGTCAATCAGATCTAAAAGTGAGAGGAGCAGACAGTTTTTTTAACGTGAAGTGACCAGGAATAAACCCAGACCCTTCTGGAAGCATCAGTACAGTCATGGATGAATTCAATGTTGTTGTCACAATCTTCTAATTATTTTTGTGTCTATATTTGTCACTGATCATGGTCGATATAATGAGCCTGAGGGGGCTGTGCAGTACTGTTAAGGATCGCCTCTCTGTGTGGGAAGGAGAACAGCTTTTCTCTCTCCTCGTTATGCAAGTTCAACAAGTGTGGACCTAAGATAAAGATATCTGCACATTTGTTGCAGAATTCTCATGTCAGGCCATCACTACACAGTGGCATTATTAATTTTGGATGATGATAGAGGTTGCATGAGCGGCTCCCTTACCTTAGCCTCCAACTACACCGTTTGTGACCCCCTCTAAACCATCATTTACTTAATCCACAGTAGCATTCTCTCATGTGATACATAATTGCAAGTATTTGCCAGCAAATGTTGTCAAGATATCCGCAGTTGTTCTAGATATTTTTACATTATTGAAACCATAGAAACTCCCTGAAAAAAACAGAGGGTGCCAGGATGTTATAGTTAGGTTCATGTTTTACCCACACAAAACCATAGAAATTCTGTAGTTATAGTTATACTTATAGTTATACCCTATCTGAAGAAACTGTAACTTGCGCCATTAAGTAACCTTAGATCAAGAGTTATAGATTCTTCTCGGAAATCCCCACTCCTACTCCGCCCCCTTATACCTTATTTACATTTTCAGGACATGGGGACCGAGTCTATGTATCCTGAAATGGTGGGCACAACATTTCTCTTCATGTTGTGGCCAGCCATTCAAAGCCTGAGCTCTCGCTGGAGTTTGTGGGAGCATATTGCACCTGAAGGTCTCTTGCCCAATCAGATTGCTCCATTATTTTAAGTTTTGTGATCGCTGCTCTCTTGTGAATTTTCTGCAAACCCAACCGCCCATGCATACAAAGGG
Organism: Pleurodeles waltl; assembly: GCF_031143425.1. Taxonomy (NCBI): domain Eukaryota; kingdom Metazoa; phylum Chordata; class Amphibia; order Caudata; family Salamandridae; genus Pleurodeles; species Pleurodeles waltl. The sequence continues at coordinate 860,220,956 of NC_090446.1, read as the reverse complement.
ACTCATTTACAAGCCCCTTGTTCCACCTTGGCATAATTCTTTTGGACACAACGGCAGTGCAGTACAGGCCCCCACGCCATGCCATAATTACAAACTGGCACAACGGTAGCATTGCACCAGTTTGTAAACCCTTATGCCACATTAAACCACTGCCAGGTATAGTGTATGCAAGGGAGGTATTCCCCCGCTAGTAGGCCTGCAGGAATGGCGCAGTGAAATCTACAATATTTTTTAACGCCTGCTCAAGGCCAGGCGTTAAAGTTTCGCTAGGCTGTTTTAAATGGGCCTCCCTGAGCTTTGCTGGACTAGCGTCAACATTTTTGACTCTAGTCCAGCAAAGTGCCACAACTGCATGAAAAATTCTGATGCAGCTGTGCTAACAAGTGCCACCATCTGCTGCATTGTAAATACAGTGCTACAGTGGTGTAGTTATGGTGGCGCAGGGTGGCGCAAGCAAACTGGCACCTCATGATCGATGCACCAGTTTGTTGTAAAGGAGGCCCAGAGTTCTTGAACTTTAAATTCTCAGAAACTACTAAACAAATTTACACCAAATCACAAAATGCATAATTTTGACCAAATTTGGTGAAATTCAGTTCAATTGTTTTCACAGTACCATTGTTTAATTTTCCTGTTAAAGAGGCTTGTTCTGATAGAGACGCTCTGCAGAATGCATTAAAGAACCAAGCTACCATAATAGCCAGTAGTCAGTTGGTCCATGAAACAACCCTAGAGAAACTGACTGAAACAATTGCTACTACTAGAATACACCCAACAGTACCCAGTTCCGTACTGCAAAAATATCAGGAAGGAGAAGACCTGGACTCCATCTTCCAGAATTATGAGAATTATGAGAATTATGTCACATCCGCCATTCAGCTAAGTTAGCGGTGGGTCAGTATATCGCACTGCTTTTGACAGGTACTTTACAATCGGCCTACCAAGCTGTCAACCCAGGGGGGATGACACCGTATGGTGAAATGAAGAAGGCGATATTAGAACGGGTGGGGCTAGATAAATAAAGTTATTGTCTATGTTTCCGCCGTACCTTATGGAGTCCGTCAGAGAATCCCCGAGCTTTGTTTTATAGAGTACAAGATGAGAGATGTAAATGGCTGAACCCCGCAGAGTGTACCAAAGAAGAACTCTTACAGGCCATTTTATTAGAACAATATTTAGATGCCTTACCCGGGAACACAAGAAATTGGATAAGGCAACATTCTGATGTTACTATTCCTTCTGTGATTGAGCTAGCCTGTGCATATCAGAGAGCACCAGATTTTCGTGTGACCCAGGGAAAAATCCTACCATTAGTTCAAAAACCTCCAATCCCTTTACCACTCCTGAAGAATCCCACGGGATTTACCATAGACAAAACCCCAACTTTGCGTTTTCCTCGTAAGGAACCCCTTTCAACAACTCAATGTTATAATTGTGCGGAGTGGGGCCACATAGCAAGAAATTGCACCCATAAATGCCCAACCCCTGAACCAAGAGAGATAGGTCTAGCTAGAGGGAGGGTCTTGTGGGCTGGAAGAAAAACTCTAGATATATGACCAGCCTGACGGTAAATCATACACTCAAGCAAGCCCTAGTGGATTCCAAATGTAGCCAGAGGGTCGCTAACGAAAATCTGGTTACTAAGGAACAATGGTTACGGGAAGAGACTGTGGTCATAGCATGCGTACATGGGGACAGCAAGAGATATCCACTGGCAGAGATATCGATAAACTGTAGAGGATAGTAAGAGAAAGTCAAAGTGGGAGGGATCCCTGATTTAATAGAGATCATTATTATTGGTACTGATTACTCCACCTTTCAGTACCTTTTGGATAGCATCAACATGCAAAATTCCATGAAGTCATGATTACAAGAGGCACCTTTCTCCCAGGAGGAAATTGTACAAATGAAAGATAAGGATCATAAAACTGAATGTCAGAAAAGGAATCAGAAAGCAGCATACCAGTTGAATAAAACAAATGAAGAGGTCGAGAGTGTTCCCGAAGAGAAAAGAGTACTATCCAATTCAGGGTAGTTCATGGTATGCCAGAGGGATGTCCCTATCCTCAAAAACTCTTTGACTACAGCCTTCGCTGACCCTACAGATCAGGTGGGTCCCTATTTTCTGGTAAAAAATGGATTGTTCTATAGATGTGTCCAACAACAGGGGGCACCGAGAACACAGCTATTGTTCCCCTGGGTTACAAGGAACAGGTACTGCCTTTAGCACATGGTCAGGTAGGGGGAAGTCACTTTGGTAGAGGCAAGACAGAAGAATACTTACTACATGGTTCTATTGGTCAGGAGTATTCAGTGACATCAGGAGACACTGTCAAGCCTGCCCCAAGTGTTAATTGGTTAACCCCCAGTAATGAGCCACAGGCCCCACTATTCCCATTACCAATCATAGAAACACCTTTTTCCATAGTAGGTATGGACTTGGTGGGTCCACTGGTAGCTTCATCTAAGGGTTATCAGTACATATTGGTCTTGGTAGATTATGCTATGAGATACCCTCAAGCCATCCCCCTCACCAATATAACGACCAAGAGCATAGCACAGGCCATGATTGGTTTCTTTTCTAGAGTGGGGTTCCCTCGAGAAATTCTTACTGATCAAGGAACCCTCTTTATGTCCTGCTTAATGGCAGAAGTCTGTCAGTTGATAGGAGTCCGACAAATACTTACCTCAGTCTATTACCCACAGACGGATGGACTAGTAGAGAGATACAATAAAACTATCAAAGGTTTATTAGGAAAGACCATAAACGAAACAGGAAAAGACTGGGATAAAAAGTTGCCTTTAGTCTTATATGCTATCAGGACTCATATTTAGGCATCCACAGGACATAGTCCATTTGAACTGCTATTTGGGAGACAGCCACAAACCCTGTTAGATATGGCCGTAGAGCAATGGGAAGAGACAGAGGAATAATCTCAGGATATACTGATATATACCCGTGAATTAAAAGAAAACCTACACTCAGTATGGGAAGACATAAGATCCCATCTCAAACAGAGTCAGGGAAGACAGAAGAAACAATATGATGTGGGCAAGAAATTGCCAGACCTAGCAATAGATAGCAGGGTCCTGATTCTCTTGCCCGCAACAGACAGCAAACCTCAGGCTAAATTGCAAGGACAATACTGAGTTTTGGAGAAAATAACCTCTGTAACATATAGGATAGAAATCCGAGGGGTCAAACAAAAGCCAACTATACCATATTAATTTGCTAAAAGTATGGGAAGGGAATGATACCCCTATCCCTCCGAACAACACAGCCTTATTCATTACAAAAACAAATCCCTTGGATATTCCTATACCACCCACCGCGGAGAAAGAAGACTAGGGAATAGAACCATCCTATGCAGTAGAATTATCCGAAGACGAAAGAACACAAATAAAATTGGTATTGGAACAAAACATATGGGTATTTTCAAAGACCCCCGGTAGAACTAATTTGATTCAGCATCGAATTAGAACCTCCGAGGGAAAGATTTCGAGACAGAAACCCTATCGCCTTACGGAAGGTCGAAGACAGCTGGTAGAAAAAGAAATGCAGGATATGTTAGATGCGGATATTATAGAACCATCCACTAGTCCATGGTGTTCTCCAGTGGTTTTGGTACCGAAATGAAATGGAAGTATCAGATTTTGCATTGACTTTCGCAAGCTTAATTACATGTCACAGTTTGGTACTCATCCCATGCCCCGGGTCGATGACTTTAATTGAGCACTTAGGCCAGACCCGTTTCCTAACTACCTCAGATCTGACAAAAGGGTACTGGCAAATCCCTCTGAACCCAGCGGATAAAGAGAAGACAGCCTTCTCTACACCTTCCGGACTTTATCAATTCACTGTATTGCCATTCGGATTACACAGAGCCCCTGCCACGTTTCAAAGATTAATGGATGTAATTTTAAGACCCCACCAGGAATACGCAGTAGCGTATCTGGACAACATCGTTATATATATAGTCACACCTGGGAACAACACATGGAATAACAATCCACAGTTTTACAGGCTCTAAAAGAGGCAGGGTTGAACGCAAATGCAGAAAAATGTAACATAGAAAAGACTTTCATCAATTACCTTGGATATGTCATTGAGGGTGGAAAAATGTAATCTCAGATCGATAAGGTCGAGGCCATCAAATGGATTCCTGTACCTAAAAGTAAAAAAGGTCATATTGGGGATGATAGGATACAATAGATGATTTATTCCTCATGTTTCCACCCTAGCAACACCCCTAACAAGCCTTCTAGAAAAAGCACGACCCAACAAGATAACTCACTTGACCGATACCTAGAATAAAATTTCTCTAACGTGCAAAAACCTCCTCACTACTGAACCCGTGTTACAGTGTCCCAACTTTAATAAACGGTTTTCTTTACAGACAGATACGTCTGATCAGGGATTAGGGGCTGTTCTTTCGCAGGAAGATGATGAAGGACAACCACATGCTATTGTGTACATTAGCAGGAAGTTGTTGCCTAGGGAGAAGAAGTATCCCACTTTGGAGAAAGAATGTATGGCCATCAAATGGGCTGTTGATATCTTCCAATACTACTTGTTAGGAAGGCCTTTCTTGCTCTTCACAGATCATGCCCCTTTAACATGGTTGGCTAAACATAAGGACTTGAACGCAAGGGTTCTCCGCTGGTTCTCATCCCTCCAGCCCATCATGTTTCAGGTCATACATACTCAGGGATCCTTTTTGCCTAACGCCCATTATTTATCTCGATATCCTACTGACTCATGGCTACAACAGCCACTCTCTGGGAAAGCGAGTGTGACGGGGCCCAAGAAACAATGAAGATTGGGCCGATGTGTGAGTCCCCCAGGGGGACTGCCGAGGACATATGGACGTAAACACAACAGAATGTGCTTACGTCATGTGGGATTCCCTAGAGAAAAAAAAAGTCCGGCAGGAGGAACAGGGACGGCGTCGCGGGAAAGGAGAGAGAGAAATGCAAGCAGGAAAATGGACGAGGAGAGGAAGCAGGACGACCGGAGGAGGAGGTGAAACAAGAGAAAATGGCGAGCAGAGACCTGGGAGCAGAACAGGAGAGCAGGGAAGTAGCCGCATGTACCAAGGAGAGTGAAAAAGCCAGCCACGTCTCTGGTGGGACGTGGCTCTTTCAGGTACGTGACCGGTTATGCGGTCAGCTCTTAGAACTGGTGAGGAAGGTCGGGAGGGAACGGGGAGGAGTGCTAGGGCACTGGAAAGCACAGCAGTCAGAGGTTTAAAGGGCAAAGACCTTGTGCCCCACTACCTAATAGGACAGAACATCTTTGTGAGCACTGTAGTTTGGTTTATTTGGTTTGTTTTCTTTCCTCAATTTAATCCCCATAAGAAAAAGCGGTTCAGGCTGTAGTCATGCCTAAAATCTCTATGAGAAATTGCATGGGAAAAACCTGTTTTGGGACCCCCTTTTTTCTCGGCCCCGCTTGATGAATCACCCTGAAACTTTCCACACAGTAGCTGGACTGAGTGGCAAACCAGTTTTGAAAACTCTGTGAAGATTTGTCAAAAGGCACCCAGTATAGTATTTCAATATCATGTAGACATAGCCAAAAGACAGCAGACCTCTGTACAAGGTCAAAGACAAGCACAAAGTTCATAGGAGATAGCTGTAATAGGAGAGGTAGCTGGGTTGTATACAATTACTGCGTAGCGAAGTAGTGTTTCCTAAGGAGGTGAGACAACAGTTTTTTCCTAAATTGGAGCCGTGCTAGGGCAGTCCTGATGGATATGTTGTTCCAGACCCTGGGTATATAGATAGAAAAGTTGTGCAGCCTTGTTTTTTCTTATTTACACTTCTTAGTCTGCAGTCTGATGTGTCCTGGTTGCACATGTGCCAAGAACCTTCAGAAAATGTGAGTTGTCTGCAGGATAAGCGGAGGTGCTGGTTATGACAGCATTGTAAGTGATGAAGCTTATTTTGAAGGAGGTGCAGGCTAGTAAAGGGAACCAATCAAGTTCCCTCAGGATGAGGGTGAAGTGATCATATTTCCTCAGATCCTGGATAAAATGTGCTGCTGCGTGTAGGATGCTCTGAAGGTGTACCAGAGCGAAATCTGGAAGGCCATTGAATAGAGTGTTATCACCATCAAGATGCAAGAATATGAGGGATTTACTTCCGAAGTAGTCTCCTGGAAAAAATGTTTTCACTGTTTTTTTTAAAAGAGACCTGATGCCAGGGTGTCTTTCATTTTGGCAATAATTTCCTTAAGGGTGAGGTTACTGTCCAGTGTAAATCCAAGTGACTTGACATTCAGTGAACGTTGGCTTCAAAGCTCTCAAATTTCATGTCATTAAGTCACATTTGTACTGTTTCTTGTTTGTTGCATTTAGCAAATAACATGATTTCTGAGCTTCAGGTACTAGACGTCCAGGCCTGGATTATGTGCAGACAGTTTTTGAGGCACTGGATGTCTGGAGCAGAGGACACTTTCAAGTAGAGTTGTGTATCATTAATGAATCTAGAAGCTGGAACTATGAGTAACAGGATAAAGAATAATAGTTCCTTCGGGAAATATTGTTACTGTGAGTAGTGCAACAAGTGATTCCATATAGAGGATGAAGATGAGACGAGACAGTGGAGAACTCTGCATGTGGTAGTGTCGTTTGGGAGCTGGAGGTGCCCATGTGAACACACTGGTGTCAATTTGAAAGGTAGGAGCAGAACCAATGAAGTATGTTGCCATTGAATCCTATTTGAAACACAATGGAGCATATGAGAGTGGGATGGTCAACTGTGTCAAAGGTATCTTAGAGGTCTAGCAATATCAGAATTCAGGGGTCATTTCCATCTGAGGTAAAGAGGTCATTGTGTCTAATGTGCTAGGTAGCAGTTTTTTTTTTCCAGTGTGATCGACCAGACTGGTACTCATAAATAATTTAGTTGGTGTTAATGTGATCTTTTCGTTGAACATAGATTGTTTTTTCAATGATCTTAGTGATGAATAGTTGGTGAGTGACTGCCCTGTAGTTGTCGAGGTAGCCAGAGTCTAGTGTTAGTTTCTGTATAAGTGGAAGGGTCAGGCCCATCTTGAGAGCTTCTGGGAGGATGCCTGGAGTGAGACATTATAGTGGCGAGTAGGGCTAAGTGAAATACATCTTTGATTATTTTCAAAAACATAGACTGCAAAACATTGACTATCAAAAATCGCAACCATACAAAAATACCTCCCTATTTCTGTCAGCCAGCACTTAAATCCATCCTAAATCTCAAGTAAGTGCCCCAAAAAAGCCCTAACTGGAGTTAGAATGTTAAATAAGCCAAGTCGTATGATACATAGGAATTGAATTTAACTTGATTTTATGAATATGCTTTTTCAGTTGATGTTCTCACATAGACCCATCCTCCTACCATGTGGCTGCCATTGGAAATCTTACTTCTTACACCTCTTTCCGCTCTGGCATTGTCTAATGCTGATCCATGTTGACGTTATGGTAGATTTATACCACCAACATTACACAGGCATATCATTAGGTAATTCCTTGCTAAATATATTATTGGCCTTTTTTTAAATTGGGCTGCTGGTTGACTGGTGTGTAAACCTTAGTCAAACAGCAATCACAATACTAGTCAGGGTAAGTACCTGGCAATCTCTAAAGCAAGCTTTGCTCATTCTTTGGTAGCTTAACTTAGAGGGAATGTGTAAAGTATTTGTCCAACACATCAAACAGTAAAACAGTGAAAACACCACACATAAAAGATACCATGTCTAGTTAGTAAAATAGAGCTTAATTCAATAAATAAAACAAGATCAAAACGGCAACAATCTAGTAAGTAGAACGAGAGATAATGGTTTTTAAAGGTTTCAGGTAAAAATAGTGCTAAGAAGTGTAAAGCACTAAAAGTGGTTATCTGGTCGTGCCAGACTGGCACAAAGTCAAAAGTTCAGGCAGACAGCGATGAAGTGTGGGCTCGCTACAGGGACCCAGTTAGGCCTGCTATACAAAAGTACCTTAATCCAAGGTTGGGGAGCGTTGCCTGGATTCAGATAGAAGACGAGTCATGCAGCAGAGGTGATGTGGCGAGGCTGCGGTGCGAGATCCTGATGCAATGATGTTGAGGATATGGTCACCGGGGCTTGCGATGGGAAGATAGGTATTGAGGATACATTGTGCGGCTGAGGTGATGTGTCTTCTCCAAAGAATATTGGAGCTATGATGCAAAGTATTGGCGTCAGAGTGATGGTAAACAAACTTTCTAAAGTAAATTACTACAACAAAATGTACAAAAATATGCTTATTGAACATATTGGAAAAGGTGCACCATCTTTATATCATTACTCACATCGTCACCTTACTATGAAATCTTTCAGCGTTGGAAAGTGCAATAGCTCTTCCTGATTGTGTCACTTTTGCTCCTTTTGCAGATTTTTGATCATCTGGTATTTGAAAAGCAGAATTACATTAGCATTCCTTAACATTTCTCATGGATTCCTGTCTTCACCTGTAGTTTTTGCATTTTCTTCTTCTTGACTCAATATAGATAGATTAGCTATAGAACTGCTTCATAGAGCTTGATTTCTGCTGTCATCTTGTGCTCCATTTTATTTTTCTTCGTCATCGTATAGCAATGATCTTATATTTCTTGAACTACCATAGTTCCAAGATAACATTTTGTTACACTTATATAATTTACTAAAGTGCTAGATTTTACCACAGTTCAGCTTGGCAGAACATGAATATACTTTATACACCTTGAACAGTTCAGAGAAATGACTGCTTCCTTTTTTAACATTTTGTCCAGTTTAACCCCTACCCAAAGTCCTTCTTCAATAGTAACCTTTTTGACACAATTTCTTTTGTCATAATATTCTTTGTAAGTTTGGGGTGCTTTTCCTAAAGTTGCTCTTACCACTTCAAGTGACCACCTACTCTGATCTTCGTGAGACTTCTAGACAGAATTATCTTTAGTAAATGGGTTACAACCTTTCAAAATCTTAAAGGGACTATAAACCGTCACTGTAGGGGTAATACAGTATGTCCACAACAAATTGTTTAGTCCAATTCCCAGTTTTCCCCTGCATTGATGGCAGCCTGAATAAAGCACATGATGACTCAGTTAAACCTCTCCACTACACCATTGCTTGCAGGGTGATACACAGGAGTTTTTGTTTTCATTAATTCCGTTACTAGATGAGAATTTGGTAAATTTGTCAGCTGAAAATTGTGAACCATTGTCACTAAAAAGTGATCTGGGAGTCCCTTCTCTCAGAAATGTCTTTTCTAGGAATATAACAATACTTGCTGTATCCACTCATTCACATACTTCTAACTCAGGCCATTTAGAATATGTGTCCAAAGGTACAATAATGTTCTTAGAAACTCCTTTCCCATCAAATATTGCCCCCAGAATATAATTTGCTAAAACCTCCCAAGTATTTTACTAAGGCCAAGGTGTGGTCTAAAAACTACCAGAGTCTCATCTGCTTTACTGCAGTGGTCACAATTTCTCACAAATTTCTTCTTTCTCGCATCAATACCAGGCCACCAATATGAATTCTTAATCCTTAGTTTAAATTTAACAATATCCAAATGTCCTTCATGCAATAAACCCAGAATTTTTTTGACAGAGATTGTGTGGAGGGACAACTCTGTTTACTCTAAAAATGAACCCAGGATCAGAGATGGAGAATTCCTCTTAAGATCCCAAAACATCTTACATTCTTCAGATATTTTACCCTTATTAGTCCAACCTTGCAATACATATTCCTTCACTTTAACCAAAATAAAATCTTCCTCATATCCAGTTTTCCCTTCACTCTCAGAAATGGCATCAGTTTCACAATGCACATTGGCCACACTATATTCATTCTATTCATTTGTTTCTTTTTCATCCCTTTGTACAGCCGATCTGATGAGATAATCCGCTACTTTATTCCTCTTGCCTGGTAAGTACTCAACATTATACACATAGTCAAATAAGCAAAGACACATTTTGGCTATTCAAGGTGTGGCTTTACTTGAACCATTTGCCTCAACTAAGAGTTTGTGATCAGTTCCTAAAGTGAACTTAGTGCCCCATAAGTACTGTCTGAATTTTCCTGTTGCCCACATACACACTAACATTTCTAATTCGATAACAGACTACTTTTATTCAGGTGAAGTTAGGGAACAAGAAGCAAAGGAAGTTATGGCCCTCATTACAACCTTGGCGGTCGGTGATAAAGTGGCGGTAATGCCACCAACAGGCTGGCGGTAATTACCACCAATTATGACCATAGCGGTGAAAACTCAGATGGACAGCCACTTTACCACACCGACCGCCAGGGCGGAAACAACAGCCACCATGGCGGTAGCTGCCTAGAGCTAAGCAGAAGCCAATGTCCCGTCCACTGTATTAAGACCCTGCAATCCACCACCTTTTCCCGGGCGGTACCAAAGAAAAAAAAAACTGATGGAAACACTGCACAGAAGTGAAAGGACTCACCAATGGAGACACAGGCAACGACCACGCCGCCATGGAGCCCGAGCTGCATGTATTTCCAATGATTTTCTACGTGCTGCTCCACCACGAAGACCAACTACGGCGAAGACAATGACGGTGAATACTGCCACCTTGCACACAAGGGGGGGGAGAGAGTGACACACACATCCACCCCGACACCATACACACAATTAGATGCAGTAATAAAACATATATACCCCGTACCTCTAATGAATAATGCAAGGACAACAGGAATATATTAAAGTGAGTGTAGTAAGATCAACACAGTATAAATAAGAAATATTTTTTGTAACTGGTATATACAAATGTCCAGTTCAAGGGACATTGCCCAGTCCTCAGTGTGCGTGGGGCACAGGGCCACTTCTCACCTGCATCAACACGGAGAGAACACTGCAGGAGCATCAATTGGAAAATAGGCATGCACCTCAGGGGGACGGGTGATGGGGGGCACCTTAGCCGACAGATGGAACAACACCACTGGTTCTGGAGGGGGCAACATGCCCTGTGCTTGGTCCTGGGGAGTGCAAGGCCACAGTCTCTCAGGTAGGTGACTTGGCCACTTGTTCTGGAGGGGGCAACATGCCCATTGCTCTGTCCTGGGGACTACATACCGTCCGCCGGCTGTGACAGCTGCTCAGTGGTGCTAGTGGTGCTGCTGCTGTTTGTGGGGGGAGGCTCCAGACCATCCCCTGCAGCCTCGGATGGCTGCCCACTGGTGGTGGTGCTGCTGCTAATGCTTGTGGGGGGAGGGTCCAGCCCATCCCCTGCAGCTTCAGACCGCTGCCCACTGGTGGTGGTGGTGCTGCTGAGGCTTGTGGGTGAGGCTCCAGCCCATCCCCTGCAGCCTCGGACGGCTGCCCACTGGTGGTGGTGCTGCTGGTGGGGGGAGGCTCCAGCCCATCCCCTGCAGCCTCAGATGGCTGCACAACCATGGTTGGTGGTGGGGGCTCAGTCTGAGTCCCTGCACCAGGCCCTTTGTCCTTCCTGCCTGCTGGGGCTGGCTCCTTGCCATTCCTGGCAGCAGCTGGTGCTGGCTCCTTGCCATTCCTGGCAGCAGCTGGGGCTGGCTCCTTAAACATTCGGGCCACAGCTGGGGCTGGCTCCTGGCCCTTCCTGGTAGCAGCTGGGGCTGGCTCCTTGGTCTTTCAGGCCGCAGCTGGGGCAGGCACCCTTTCCTTGAGGCTGCCTGGTGCAGGCTCCTTCACCCTCTAGACATGTGCCCTGGATCCTTTCCCCCCCATGAGTGGGTGTGGAGACTACTGGGCCCATGGACTGGTTGGCTGAGGTGCTTGCCTGGGTTTTTACCACTCTGGCCAGACGTGAAGGATGGGGGGAGAGGTAGGGAAGAGGTCAATGGTGGAGAGGAAAAGCTGCTTAGTGACATTGGGGCGGGAGGAAGGAGAAGCTTTGGGAGTAGAGGAAGAGGGAGTGGTTGTAGGTGGTGTCTGTCTGCTGAGTTTGGGTGCAGGAGCATGGGCTGGATGCTGTTGTGAGGTGAATGGATGTTGGGTGTCTGAGTGCTTGCGTTTTTGTACTTTAAGAGGGGGGAAAGACACAGTGGGAGAGGACACAGGGGACGTGTGCATGGTTGTTGTGGAGGTGTCTGCCAGAGAGGTGTGTGTTCTGCTAGGTGTGGTGGTGATGCTGGTAGTGGATGAGGGTGTAGCGCATGCAGGTGTGAGTGTAGATGGTACTGGGAGGGAGGTGGAAGAGGAGGAGGAGGAGGGGGAGACAGTGGAAATTGTGGATGTTGGTATGTCTGCATCTGGATGTTGTTTGTGTGAGTGCCTGTGGGATGATGTGTGGTGCTTGTGTTTGCCTGTGACACTCTTGGGTGTTGTCTTGTGTGCATGCTCATCTGGCTGTGTGCTTGGGATAGGTTGGGGTTGAGGGGAATGGGACTGGAAAGAGGAAGTTGGAGGGGGAGAGTGGAAACCGGGACAATGTCTGCTATCAGAGAGGAGTCCAGAGCCTGGATTGATCTCTGTTGGGCCATCAAGCCAGTGTGAATGCCCTCAAGGAATGCATTAGTTTGTTGCATCTGGGATTCCAGCCACTGGATGGCATTCACAATGGTTGACTTCCCTACAGAGATGGATCTCAGGAGGGCAATAGCCTCCTCACTCAGGGCAGCAGGGCTCACTGGATCAGGGCCTGAGGTGCCTGGGGCGAAGGAGATGCCCACCCTCCTGGGTGACCGGGCACAGGAAACTCGCTGAGGGGCTGCTGGGAGGGCGGTGCTGGTACATTGGGTGGCGGTTGTACCTGGGGCTTGGGTGGGCACAGAGGTGTCCGCCACCAACAGAGAGCTTCCATCAGAGGAGGTATCTGTGTCTGAACTGTCCCTTCCAGTCTCCGTCGTGGTGCTCCCCTCGCCCTCCGTCCCACTGGTGCCCTCGGTGGATTCGGCCTCCTGGGTCCTGTGGGATGCAGCTCCCTCTGTCGCCAGTGTCTCTGCTCCTCCGCCAGATGATGCAAATGCACATAAGGACAGGGTGACAAAACAAAAAGGGGAGTAGAGACAAAGGATACATGGTTAATGGCGCCAACAACACCACTGTCGGCGTACACAACACACTCACACACAGGGAACAGCCCTACGCACTAGGCAATGAACTACCAGTCACAATGCTAGTCACCAGCCCATGGATAGGGACTCCCAACACCAATTGCAGCATACCTGAGACCCACAGGCTCCTGCCCAGTAGTGGCTGCCTACTAGATTGGTAGGATTACTTTCACATCAGAACCCTTCCCAACATGGGACCTGCCCTGCAATGCCAGGCCTAGGGGCACCCACAGGGCCCACACTCCCCACCCGGATACCACCCCACCAGGTGTACGTTGTAATGATGGGCACTTTACTCACCCCTTTGTGACTACTGTGATGCCCCCAAGCGCCCATCTAGCTCCGGATAGGCCACCGCCGGTATGCGGGCCATCAGAGGGGTCAGGGTTCGACGGGCACCCCTTCCTCGTTGGGAGGCCATCCCCAGCTGGGCCTCAGCCGTCTTCTGTGCCCAACGTCACAGGTCCTGCCACCATTTCTGACAGTGGGTGCTCTGCCTGCCGTAGACCACCAGGGTCCTCACGTCCTTGGCGATGGCACACCATATATACTTCTTTTGATGGGCGCTGACCTGCAGGGAAATAGACACAGGGAAAGGTATTAGTCAGACCGTCCTGCCTGTTACACTCATGGCCCACCATGCCCCTTCCCATCCCCATTAGCACAGACATGGCCCACCATACATGCTGCACGCTGCCCAGGGCCCATCCACCAACCCCCCTCTACACGAGGCCTTCACACATAGCACTGTGAGGAGTGGAACCATGCGTGGTCCTGGTCCCGCCCAAAACTCTGCTGTGCTGCTCTGCAGCACTATCTGTGCACCACTTGTCATCCCCTCTTGCTCCAAAGGTGGCCATCAACGTTGTCTGCCCTGTGGCAAAGCTCATAAAGCTGCAGGTTCAGGTCATTGGTGGACAAGATGCACTTATCGGTGCTATTCCATGAAGGGACTACAATTTCCATGTTTTTAGAGGCAGCAACCACCTTGGGGTGTGGCAGGCCTATAAAGCCCAGCCACACCCAAGCACGTTGCTCACTATTTTGAAGACTTCGATGCAGCCAGACCTTGTGGGGATTTCTCCGGAGAAGAGCAGAGTTCCTGAATGGCAGAGTGCCATCCAACCGAAGTATCCTTGTTTCCATGGTGCATTAAAAAACGAGTAGGTCGTACTCGTAGCGGTAAGGCCTTGCTGAATCCAAGTTTGAAGGAAGACGTTAACTCCAAAAGGTAAAGAGCCCCTTAGCATAACGAGCAAAGCTTTTCAAGCCACACTGGTAAAGCGACCCGGACACAACATTTAAAGCGATGCAGTTCACAGGAGTAAGGCGAACTTGGCATGGTATTCAAAGGGCTTCAGTTCACAGGAGTAAAGCGCACCTGCCATGGTATTCAAATCACTTCAGTTCACAGGAGTAAAGCGCATTTGGAATGGTATTCAAAGTGCTTCAGTTCACAGGAGTAAAGCGCACTTGGCATGGGGTTCAAAGCGCTTCAGTTCACAGGAGTAAAGCGCATTTGGCATGGTATTCAAAGCGCTTCAGTTCACAGGAGTAAAGCGCACTTGGCATGGTATTTAAACGATTCGGTTCACAGGAGTAAAGCTCACTTGGCATGGTATTCAAAGCGCTTCAGTTCACAGGAGTAAAGAACATTTGGCATGGTATTCAAAACGCTTCAGTTCACAGGAGTAAAGTGCACTAGGCACAGCATTCAAAGCGCTTCAGCTCACAGGAGTAAAGCGCCCTTGGCGCGACATTTAAAGCGCTTCAGTTCACAGGAGTAAAGAGCACTTGACATGGTATTCAAAGCGCTTCAGTTCACAGGAGTAAAGCACACTTGGCACAAAGACACCTTTGTTTAATCCATGCGAGTCTCAACACTTGCACTCACTGAGATAGTTTGTCTATTCCATAAGGGTCTCAACTCTTGCATTAACGGAGATGTCTTTGTTTATTCCATAAGGGTCTCAACTCTTGCACACACAGAGACGCCTTGTCTATTCCATAAGGGTCTCAACACTTGCATCCACGGAGACGCCTTTGTCTATTCCATAAGGGTCTCAACTCTTGCATTCACGGAGACGCCTTTGTTTATTCCATAAGGGTCTCAACTCTTGCACTCACGGAGATAGTTTGTCTATTCCATAAGGGTCTCAACTCTTGCATTCACGGAGACGCCTTTGTTTATTCCATAAGGGTCTCAACTCTTGCACACACGGAGACGCCTTTGTCTATTCCATAAGGGTCTCAACACTTGCATCCATGGAGACGTCTTTGTCTATTCCATAAGAGGCTCAACTCTTGCATTCACGGAGAGGCCTTTGTTTATTCCATAAGGGTCTCAACACTTGCATTCACGGAGACGCCTTTGTTTATTCCATAAGGCTCTCAACTCTTGCATTCAAAGAGACGCCTTGTTTATTCCATAAGGGTCTCAACACTTGCATCCACGGAGACGCCTTTGTCTATTCCATAAGGGTCTCAACTCTTGCACACACGGAGACGCCTTTGTTTATTCCATAAGGGTCTCAACTCTTACATCCACTAAGACACCTTTGTTTATTCCATAAGGGTCTCAACACTTGCATTCACTGAGACACCTTTGTCTAAATGTATAATTGAATGTTAATGCTGTTATCAACAAGTATATACATACATGCTTAACCATTTTTCCTTTTCAGATCTCTCTTCCTGCTGTTCCCTACCCTAATTCCCTTCCCCCTGACTGGCTTCACCATAACTCTGTGCTATAATAGCCTTCTGAGTTGGTGACGCCGGAAGGTGGGCCTGTTGTTCGGCGGCGTGCAGATCCAGAGGAAAGGACACTGTGACAGCACTCCAAGCATTCACGCCCCATGCATCGTTCTCACGGTGTACTCACCTGTTGGTCTGGAGGCCCATACAGCAGTCAGTACTGGGGTAGGACCCCATCCACCAGTCGCTCCAACTCCACCGAGCTGAAGACAGGGGCCCTTTCGCCAGTCACACGAGCCATGGTCGGTTGCAGACACAGGTCAGAGCAGCACATGCAGTGTAGGTCCTCTCCTGTTGAAGGTCAGGTAGCAAGTGAGTGCACAGATAGAAAATGGCGGTCACGTCTGCGGCAGTGCGTACCGTCACCACCGGCGTATATCACCATTGGCCACTGTACCCCATAGGGTCCAATGTTAACCAATGAGGAGTTAAACTGCGGTTCTCGCCTGCCTCCTGCAACGGTGCACAATGTCAGCGGAATTACCTCATTTACACCTATACCTCCATATAAGACAGGTGGACGCCATTTCAGCGGGGGTGCAGGCCATGGATCCTAACTGCATCACAGTACACAAATGCACCATTTGGACATCTCCAACAAAATACTGTTACAATTACAACATGCACCGAACTGTGGTGGTTGGAATATAGAGATAATGGCCCTCATTACAACATTGGTGGTAAAAGCCGCTTACCGCTGTGCAGAAGACCGCCAACACACCGCCGCGGAATTCCGCCACAGCTATTATGACCCACAGATCGGAATCCGCCAAAATCTAGCGTTCCTCTACCCTTGTCCTGGGATTCCTCACTGGGGTCAGTAGCCATGACAGGTTGGGGTAACGAGAGTCACCTGCAAATGGCGAGGAACAACTGTTAGACACACACTAACCTGGAGGGATAGCCCCAGACCCACACAACCATGCCCACTGACTAGCTTCCAGGTGCTCACCTAATAGCCACACACGGTGCCTCTGGAGTTGACCCATCACATAAGGGATGCTGCTATTCCGCAGGATGTAGGCGTCATGCACTGAGCCAAGGAACATGGCATTCACATAGTAGATGTACTGGTCCGCCAAACATACCATCTGTACATTCATCGAATGATAACTCTTCCGGTTTCTGTACACCTGTTCACTCCTGTGGGGGGGACCAAAGCCACATGTGTCCCATCAATGGCACCTATGATGTTGGGGATATGTCCCAGGGCATAGAAATCACCTTGCACTGTAGGCAAATCCTCCACCTGAGGGAAAACGATGTAGCTCCGCATGTGTTTCAGAAGGGCAGACAACACTCTGGACAACACGTTGGAAAACATAGGCGGGGACATCCCTGATGCTATAGCCACTGTTGTTTGAAATGACCCACTTGCAAGGATATGGAGCACTGACAGCACCTGCACTTGAGGGGGGATTCCTGTGGGATGGCGGATAGCTGACATCAGGTCTGGCTCCAACTGGGTACACAGTTCCTGGAGTGTGGCACGGTCAAGCCTGTATGTGGTAATCACATGTCTTTCCTCCATTGTCGACAGGTCCACCAATGGTCGGTACACCGGAGGACGCCGCCATCTCCTCACATGTCCCAGCAGATGGTGCCTATGAAGGACAACAGCGAGCACAGAGTCAAACAACTCAGAGGTACATACACACAGCTTACACAGAACACCATTCATACTCAAAAAGTGGCCTGTACGTGTGTTGAGTCTAGGCCTAGGTATGTGTGACACAGTTGAAAATGAAGCCATGTGGGCCCCTGAAATGGCAGCTGCCTGACCGCTAAAGTGGGACAGTGGGATGTGAGGTAACTGCGCTGGCGTTGTACACCGTTGCGCAATGCTGCATTGGTTAACATTGGACCCTATGGGTCCCAGGAGCCAATGACGATGTACGCCGGCGGTGACGGTACGCACCGCCGCGGACGTGACCGACATTTTCTCGATACCTGATCTTCGACAGGAGAGGACCTACACTGCAAGTGCTACTGTGACCTCGGTCTGGAAGAGACAATGGCTCGAGTGTCTGGGGAAAGGGCCCCTGCCTTCACATCGGAGGAGTTGGAGAAACTCGTGGATGGGGTCTTCCCCCAGCACACGCTACTCTATGGTCCTCCAGACAAACAGGTAAGCTGGGAGCATGATATATGGGCTATGCCTGTGTGGAGAGGGCTGGATGTAAGAAGGAAGGGGGAGAGTGTGGCGTGCATGAAACAACGATGAATGCATGTGCCACATGGCAGGAAAGGGATGGGGGCCAATCACTTTGACGGTGCAGTTGGTAATAACTTTCTCTTCCCCCTGTACAATTCATGTAGGCCAGCGCCCACCAGAAAAAACATATTTGGCGTGCCATCGCCAAGGACGTCCGGACCCTGGGGGTCTACCACAGACAGAGCACCCACTGCCGTAAAAGATGGGAGGAGATTCGCCGCTGGAGCAAGAAGACGGCGGAGGCTTAGCTGGGGATGGCCTCCCAATGTGGGAGGGGTGCCCGTCGCACCATGACCCCCCTGATTTTCAGGATCCTGGCAGTGGCGTACCCGGAGTTGGATGGGCGCTTGAGGGCATCACAGCAGACAAAAGGGGGTGAGCACACTCTCATTCTGCTGACTTTGCGCACAGTGGAGGGGTCTGGGTGGGGGAGGTGGGCTATGGGTTTCCCTAGGCCAGGGCGAGTTCCGTAGGCAAGGTCCCTCCGTAAGGCAGGCCATGTGGCACCCCACCCCACCTCTGTAGAGTGCCAAGTACACCTAGTCATTCCCCTGTGTCATCTATGTGTGCAGATGTCGTCCACATCCTTGTAGGCCATATCCCAGGAATTGAACAGTGGAGCCCAAGAGCCCGGCGTAGTGCAGGAGGCTTCTGTGTCTGTTGTGTCCGCCAACAGTAGCGGTAACGCATGCACTCAACATGTTTTTCTTCTGTCATCCCCCCCCTTTTTGGCGTCTCCCTGTTCTTGTGTGCATTAGCATCATCAGGCAGAGGAGCAGTGACACCGGAGCACCAGGGGGCTGCATCCCACATGGCCATGGAGGGCCACACTACGGACTCGGACTTCACCAGTGGGACGTAGGGTAGAGGAGCTCCACGGCAGGGACAGGAGTTGACACCAGTGACACGGACTCGTCCTCTGATGGGAGCTCCCTTGTCCCCTTCCAGCACCGCCCTCCCAGCAGCCCCTCAGCCTTCGCCCCAGGCACCTAAGCCCCTGCCCCAGTCACCCCTGCTGCCCTCAGTGAGGAGGCCATTGACCTCCTCGGGTCTCTCACTGTTGGGCAGTCTACCATTTTGAATGCCATCCAGGGTGTAGAAAGGCAGTTGCAACAAACCAATGAATTCCTGGAGGGCATTCATTCTGGTCAGCGGCCCGTCAGCGAGCTTTTCAGACTCTGGCCTCAGCACTGATGCAGCCATTGTCCCTGTGTCTAGCCTCCCCCCTCCAACTTCCTCCACCCAGACCCTATCCCATATACCTCAGCCTATCCCAAGCACACCTACAGACCAGCATGCACATACGTCAACACACAAAGGAAGCTTAGGCAAACATAAGCACCACACACCCCACAGGCACTCACGCAAGCATCACACACATGCAGACATACCAACATCCACTGCCTCCACTGTGTCCCCCTCCTCCTCGTCTCCCTCCTCCCTCCCTGTCTCGTTTACACTCACACCTGCATGCACTACCTCTACAGCCACTACGTCTCTCTCCAGCACACCCACCACCACACCCCGCTCTCGTGCAGTCACCACCCCCACTACCATTCACACATCCCGTGTCCTCTCCCAGTGTGTCTGTGACGCCCCCTCCCAAGATACACAAACGCAGGCACACACCCACCCAACAGCCATCCACCTCACGACAGCCTCCAGCGCATGCACCTTCACCCAAAGTCGGCAAACGAACACCTCCTACAACCACCTCTTCCTCCACTCCCAAACCCCGTCCAGCTACCCGTCCCAGTGTGTCAAAAAAACTTTTCCTGTCCAACCTTGACCTCTTTCCCACGCCTCCCCCACCCCGTCTGTCTCCTAGGTCCCGAACTAGCACCTCAGCCACAACATCTCCGGGACCAGTGGTGCCTGTAGTCACCGGAATCTGGAGTGCACCGGCCACCAGGGCAGCCAGTGTGGCACAGAGCCACAGCACTGACAGTCCCCCACCTGTGAAGCATCAGAAGATGGCCAGTGCCCGGCGGGAGTGGGTGAAGACTCCAGCCACCAGAATCTGCTCCCAGTGGTCCCGGTGGGAGTGTGGAGTCAGCTGTGACACCTTCCACGGTGCGGAAGGGCCACAAGAAACCCGGCAAATCTGGGAAGAGCAGCACGGCAGAGAAGACCACCATCATCCCCGCTGCCCAGGAGGCCACCACCAGCACAAGCCCAGCTGCCCAGGAGACCACGCCAGCACAAGCCCAGCTGCCCAGGAGGCCACCGCCAGCACAAGCCCAGCTGCCCAGGAGGCCACTGCCAGCACAAGCCCGCTGGGCCATGAAGGACCACCAGCAAAAGCCCCGCTGGGCCATGAAGGACCACCAGCAGCTGAGTCCCTGCAATGGAGACCGCCACCTCAAGCACCACTGTACAGGGCACCGCCGTCTCAAGCACCGCTGAACAGGGCACCGCCGTCTCAAGCACCGCTGAACAGGGCCCAGCCTTCTCAAGCACCGCTGAACAGGGCACCGCCGTCTCAAGCACCACTGAACAGGGCACCGCCGTCTCAAGCACCGCTGGCCCATGAGCGGCAAGGGCACTGACGCTACTGAGTCCGTCACTGGGTGAATGAAGCACTCTGGGCACCATGCCCCCTCCAGAACCAGTGGAGACTGTTATCCACTACCTCTGTCCTTAGCAGGATGAAGCACTCTGGGCACCATGCCCCCTCCAGAACCAGTGGAGAGATCCATCCACTACCTCTGTCCTTAGCAGGATGAAGCACTCTGGGCACAAGGCCCCCTCCAGAACCAGTGGAGAGATCCATCCACTACCTCTGTCCTTAGCAGGATGAAACACTCTGGGCACAAGGCCCCCTCCAGAACCAGTGGAGAGATCCATCCACTACCTCTGTCCTTAGCAGGATGAAGCACTCTGGGCACCATGTCCCCTCCAGAACCAGTGGAGACTGTCATCCACTTGAGAGAATGTAACTTTGCACTCCCCAGGATTGCACAGTGGGCAACCCACCCACTGTAGAGACTTGAGAGACTGTGGCTTTGCACTCCCCAGGATTGAACAGTGGGAAAACCACCCACTGTAGAGACTTGAGAGACTGTGGCTTTGCACTCCCTAGGACTGCACAGTGGGCAAACCACCCACTGTAGAGACTTGAGAGACTGTGGCTTTGCACTCCCAGGATGTAACAGTGGGCATGTGGCCCCCTCGTGGATTTGGTGTTGTGCACTCAACCAGCTGAGGTGCCCCCCCTTTCCCTACCCCTGAGGTGCCTGTTTTCTTGCTCTCTGATGCCCCTGCAGTGTTCTCTCCGTCATGGTCGGGGATCGTGTGTGGGCCTCGCCAATACCGTGTGGTCCCAGTGTTCCACGGACTTAATTGGAGCACTTCCTGGACTACTATGCTTGGTGTATATTTTGTTTATGGTGTATATATATGTTTCTGCCTACTTGATTTTAATATATTACAATGGTTACACTCATGTTCTATTGTCTTTGCATTCTTCGGGGGGCTTGGGGGTGTAACTGTGATGTATTAATATGCATTAGTGTGTGTGTTGTAGTGGGTGGGGGTGTTGCGTGTTACGTGTGTGTGTCCCTGCTTTTTGCCTCCCCTGTGTCCTAGGTGCAGTACTCACCTTGGTCTTCGCCGCCGGCGTTCGTGCTCCTGGTAGAGGAGCAGGAAGACTATTGCAGGTAGAATTTGGAGTTCCGGGCCCATGGTGTCCTCGTTCCTCTTGGGGTGTGTAGAGGTGAGCGTTTTTCCTTCGGAATTCATGTTTCCGCCGTGTTGTGATCCGCAGTGAATCTGCCCCGGAAAAGGTGGCGGATTGGCCTGTCATAATAGTGTGGGCGGTACTTTGTCCTCCGCCTGTCTGTTGGCGGTGACCGCCGCACTGTTTGTTTGTACCGCCGTGGCGGTCGGAGTGTTAAAGTGGCTGTCTTTGTTGAAGGTTTCCGCCACGGTCGTAATTGCAAAAAAATTTCCGCCGGCCTGTTGGCGGTCTTACCGCCACTTTGTCACCGTCCACCAGGGTTGTAATGACCACCAATGACCAGTTGCTTACTCTTTTGGCCCATAGATTGGAACCTTGTGCAAGTGCTATCAGTGCTCCATTTCATGGCAACTGGCTCCTTCCAAGTGACAGTGGGCTTGGCAGCAGAAATGTCTTAGCCAATGTTCTCAATAGTGCTGACCAGAGTGTTGTCTGCCCTGATTAAACACATGTGAAGCTACATCATTTTCCCCCAAGTGGAGATGGTTTCTAACCAATGAGACATATCACCAACTTTATTGGGGCTATTGATGGAACACATATTGCATTTGTCCTCCTCCCCGGCGAAATGAACAGGTCTTCAGACATCGAAAGAGCTTTCACTCCATGAATGTGCAGATGGTGTGCCTGCTGGACCAATACATCTTCCACGTCAATGCAAAGTATCCTGGGTCTGTGCATGATGCCTTTTTCCTGAGGAATAGCAGCATCCCAAATGTGATGGCCCAACTCCAAAGGCACAGGGTGTGGCTAATAGGTGAGCCCTGATTCCAACCCAGTATATGTTGGTGTATGGGTATGGTGTGGGCCCTAAGGGTTAGTGTGTACGGTTGTTCCTCGATATTTGGAGGTGGCTCTGGTTACCCCAACCTCTTATGGCTACTGACCCCTGTGAGGAATCCCAGGACAAGGACAGAGGAACGTTACAATGAGGCACATGGGTAAACAAGAAGAATTATAGAGACGACCTTTGGCCTCCTGAGGGCCAGGTTTCATTGCCTCCATCTAACAGGTGGATCCCTGTGCTACGCACCGAAGAAGGTCTGCCAGATCATCGTGGCATGCTGTATGTTGCACAACCTTGCGTCGCCATGTGCCTTTTCTGCAGGAGGAGGAGACTGGAGATGGCCGTGTGGCAGCAGTGAAACCTGTGGACAATAAAGATGAGGAGGCAGAGGATGAGGATGAGGACAACAGAAGTGCAATTATTCATCAATGCTTCCAATGAGACACAGGTAAGACAGTGTTGAAACACATATAATTGACAGTTTGATGTGACATTGTCACTGGCAGGCTGTGTATTCCTACTTCTATGCCCACTCACTGTACCCTTTGGCATCTCTTTTTGCAGATGTTGGTGCCCCTCTATTACTTCTGCTGTGTTCAGTGCAGCCAACTACAGGTCTTTCCAATGTAAACATTACTGTACAGTTGAATTGCAATGTTTAAACCTTGTTGAACGAATACATACATAAATCATTTGACATACTCCATACTTGTATTTTTCCAAAGGGTGTTTATTTAAGTACTAAGAAGTAGAGGGGCAAGTGCAATGGGCTGGGGTGATGATGGATAAAAGTCCAGGGTACAGTCCAGTCTATTTGTATCGCAGGTGCATTGTCTGAGGGGGCATAGGAAGGGGAGCAATGGCAGTTCAAGGTGGACAAATGTTCGCAGGGAATATTTGCGGGGTGGTTCTCCTTCAGCAGGGGGAGGGGTGCTGGTGGCCTGTTGTTTCTGTGGCGGGCCTCCTGTCATCTAGCAGCAGCAAAGGTGGACGGCTGTTCAGTCGTCTGGCTAGTGTCAGGGGCGGTGGTGTGCCATTGCCTCCCTCATAGTGTTGGCCATGTCTGCCAGCACCCCAGTAATGGAGACCAGGGTGGTGCTGATGTCCTTCAAGTCCTCCGTCATCCCCAGGTACTGTCCCTCCTGCAGCCGCATGTTCTCCTGCAGCTTGTCCAGTATCTGGCCCAGCGTATCCTGGGAATGTTGGTATGCTCCCAGGATTGCGGTGGTGCCTCCTGGAGAGTCGGTTCCCTGGGCCTGTCCTCCGCCTGTCGCATAGCAGTTCTCCCAGCTTCCCTGTTGTCCTGTGCCTCTGTCCCCTGAACTGTGTGCCCACTGCCATTGACCCCAGGTCCCTGATCGTCCTCTGTTTGTGGTGTGCCCTGTGTCCCTGTAGTGGTGGACACACTACTGATTGACGTGTCCTGGGGACAGAGGTATGGGCCCGCTGGGTGGGTAGTATGGAGATCCCTGAAGGCCAGGTTGGTCATCCAGATCCAGGTGACCAGAGCTGCTGTCATCACTGTGGGCCTCTTCTGTGGGGGGGCTGGGATTTACCGACAATGTCACAATGAGGGCCATAATCTTCAACTGGTTCAGATTTACCTTGTTTCCTCTGAAAGAAATTAAATCTATCAACTACTGCACGACTTGCAGGTCTATAGTAATTGTCAATATCCTCTAACGCATTAAGGATTACATTCCTTTGAGAGAGATTACACCTTCACTTCTTGCATCGTTGACATCTGAGCTAGGACCGAATATTTTCTCTGTACAGTATTGTTAGCACACCACCTGATCACATCCAGCTCTGTTTTTTTCCATTTAGCTGAAAACTCTTAACCCTTTTGGTCCTAAACTGTGTAAAATAATTTTCTTCTTCCTAGAAGCAGAAAATTCTTCTTCCGACCCCTCATCCTCAATGGCTGGAATATAGTTCAGGAAATACTTTTTCAACTCAGGCCATTCCATTTGGGGTTCCCTTTGGTAAGGCCGAAATGGGAAAGGAGAAGTGAGTAAAAATGTTTGTGCACACATGACCTACAATGGTCCTATGCAAATAATGGATAATGAATTAAAATGTCAGCAATCTTCAACTAATACTCATCACATCACTAGTGTATAGCATAAGATCGTCCGTGTATAACGCTACTTTCTTTTCCCAGCCCCCAACCCGAAACGGGGGAATGTCCTTACAAGCCCGTAATAAGATTGTCAAAGGTTCAATATATAGATTAAAAAGCAAGGGAGATAAAGGACACCCCTGTCGCGTGCCCCGACAAATCCTGAATTCCTGTGATAGTTGACCATTAACCAAGACTCTCGCAGAAGGGCATCCATACAGTTCCCTAACAGCCCTAATAAAAGGAATACCCAAACCCCCTATTTCCAACAAGACCCCCAAGAAAGACCAGTTGACTCGATCAAAAGCTTTCGCTGCATCAAAAGTCAAAATCGCTAATGGAGCCTTTTCTTGTTCCGCCAGGTCTACTGCAGCGAATAACTCATGAGTTACCTCATGGAGTTGTCTACCCTTCATAAATCCCTTTTGATTCAAGTGAATCAAGTTGCCTATAGCTTTCCCCAGTCTCCTAGATAAAATCCCTGTGCACAATTTGTAGTCCGAATTCAACAAGGAAATGGGTCTATACGATGAACAAGACATTGAGTCCTTACCTGGCTTTAACTTTAAACAGATTATAGCTTCTCTCCAGGATTTAGGTACCTGTCCCCCTTCTACCAGCATAGAATGAAATAATTCCAGTAAAATTGGAGTAAGCTCTTCCCCCAGAACCTTATATAACTCATTAGGTAAATTGTCTGGGCCGACTGCCTTCCCTTTCTTTAAAGCTTTTATGCCTTCATCAAGCTCAGCCCCACTTATCTTACAATTCAATGACAGCTTTGCTGATTCGTCCAAGACTGGAAGATGTGCTTTTTCCAAGAATGCTCTGATCGACTCATCTGAATTTACCAAACTTTCTGAATACATTTCTTGAAAAAAAGATACAAATGCCCCCTCAATCTCATCTTGCTCCACACAAATCTGATTCGTAAGGTCTGATTTAACCGATAAAATATGCCTTTTAGAGAAATCCGACTTAACCTTCCAAGCTAACAGTTTACTACAACCTTCTCCGTATTCATAATGTGCATATCGACTACTTTCCCACTTTAACCTATTACGCTTCTCCAAAAAAGAATCTAAGTCGATCCGAACCTTTTCCTCTTGGCGTATCAGCTCCTCTAGTAGTTCTTCCTTCCCTTCTAATCGTGCATTATGAATTAAAACTTGAAAAGTTTTTAAAGATGATTCCATACCCCCCAACTTCTTCCTTTCTTCACAGCGCTTGTATATTGCCAGGCTCACAAGCCTCCCTCTAATGTAAGCCTTATAAGTGTCCCAGGCACACCATAAACTGGCTGTTCCTCGATTTAAATAGAAAAAATCTCTTGTATCTTTCTTTAACACCTCTACTATTGAGTCATCTAAAAGTAAAGAGCGATTGATTGTACTCCTGATACCCTTACTTACGACCCTGATATCCAAATGTAGTTTTACAGCTGAGTGATCCGAAAGGTGTGCTGGGTAATGGGCTACCTTTATCACCTCTGAACATAAACTTTTATGTATTAAGAAGAAATCTATTCTAGATCTATGTCCATATTTTTGATTGTAGAATGTGTATCTATCTCCTTCACCCCCTTCCCAGTGCCATATATCTATCAATCCTAAATCCTGCATGGCTTGCTTCACCTGTGCCCTAGTTTTAGGTGAATTAACCACAGCCCGGGGGTCGACTTATCAAGAGCAGGATCTAACAGTATATTAAAATCCCCACCTAGCACCACTGGGTACCTAGCTAGAAGTAAAATGTTAAATAGCTCTTGAAATGGTGTCGGGTCATGTAGATTTGGTCCGTAGTAACCTGCAACTGTGACCCAGTAGCCACATACACACACTTCTACCACTACCCATCTACCCTTGGAGTCTACTTGCACCTCTCCTATCTTAAACCTTATAGACTTTTTAATCAGGACTGCCACACCTTTAATCGCGCCAGTTTGGGAAGAACATACACTAAATGAAACCCAATTTAGTCGTTTAAGCCATCTCTCCCACTCATCTTGTTGAAGATGAGTTTCCTGCAGTATAATGATCTCCTCCTCAACCAATCTTAAATATTCAAAAATCTTCCTCCTCCTATGTAGCACCCTTAGGCCGTTAACATTCCAAGAAAGAAATTTTAATCGTAAATTACCATACTTAGTCATTCCTGAAAAAAGGAGAAGAAAAAGGAAAAAACATAAACACAAACCTCCCCCCTCCTACCTAAGCAAGTTATAAGGACTTTCCTATTTTTATCATTTTCTACCCACCTAACCCAAACCCAGCCCCTACACCCAGTGCCACCCTCACCCTCCACCAACACCACCACCAACACACACCCAAACCCAACCCCCCCCCCCCAAGGGAACCCTCCCTATTTCTACTAGGATAGCCATCCTGTTATCCTTTATTCGAACTCGCCGTCGGACGGGACTTTTCCAGATCTCACTGAGACACCTTAATCTGTTCTATAAATGCACTAACCTCTCCCGGATCTCTCATGTTATACATTTTGTTCTTCCACATAATACGTAGAGCAGCCGGAAATCTAAGTTGAACCGTAGCCCCAAGAGAGCGGAGCTCCCGCATAAAATTTCCCAACTCCCACTGCCTATCTAACGTTGCTTTGGACACATCCGATCTTATCCGGAAGGACCAATCTCCCTTTGAGAAGACTCCAACTTTAAGGGCTTCAGACAACATTTTCTCCTTAATTGAATATGTACTGAAGTTTATCAAAATCCTCCTGGGGTTTTTTCTTCCGGGGTTCTTCTTAAATAGATCCCGATGGACCCTTTGGATATCCTCCTCTAAATTAAGCACTGCTATGTTCGGGATAACCTCCTTGATTAGAGCAATCACGTAGCCTTTAATATCTTGCCCTTCCATTCCCTCGGGGACTCCCAAAAGCCTAATATTGTTTCTCCTCATGTTGTTTTCCAATGACTCTAGCTTATCCTGTAACATCTTTTCTACACGTTTTAACTGTAAAATATCCTTAGATTTTACTAACAATCGCTCCTCCTGAGCCTCCACCACAGCCTCCAGCTTACCCAGCCGATCTGATAACAAATTAATTTTGCTTTCCAAAACTTCACAGGCTTCCCGAATTCTGGATTGATTATTTTCTGAGATCTCGAATTTCTCCCTAATCTCTTTAGTAAGGGAGATTAACAAAACCTGTACATCCATACTATAAACCGCTGAGCCGCCAGGGGGGATACCCTCTGCTACCGGCAAGGTTAATGTAATGGAAGAGTCCTTCCTCTGCCCTTCTAACTCCTTAACTGCTTGGTCTGACATATTTTTGTCCAAACTCGCGGCTTGTTTTGATGCTCCCAAATCCCCTAAAAACGGTTGAACATTTGCCATAACCTGCGGAGGGAGGGTTGTGTTCCGGAAATACCTTGTAATCAAAGACTCACTCTTTCCCAGAGGCTCAATTCGGACTTCCTCTAGGGGGGTTTGGGGCAATTCCAAATGTGACACTGTGTGTTCAATCCCCCTTACTAAACCCTCACCACGAGTCTCTAATCCAGTACTTACAATAGCTGCTGCTGTGGTCACTGGTAGCTGGGGATTAATACTCGCCCCCAGGGGGCCAGGCTTACCTTTCTTCACACCTACCAAGTCGTTTAACTCTGCCCGGACACCCCTGGGGCGACGCTTGACTGGCGACATACACCGTGAAGCTCCAACGCCGTTCCGTTCACCTCTTATCAAACTTCCATTTAAATTCCTCCTAGTTGGAAACCCCGGAGTCTCTGGTAAGCCACCACGAAGAGAACAGCGAGAGGTGTAAGATCTCCCACGTCTCACACCCCTCACCGCCTCTGCCCAAATGCTGGAGTTCAATACGTGCTTCCAGCCCACCACCTCACCACCTTTCGCCGGAACACGTAACTCCCTCCTCTTATCCGCCGTTTTTCTTGGTGACCCGACCCGGGCCGGAAAGGCAGTGCGGCAGAAAAAAAAGGATTGAGGCAAATTGTGTTTTTTTTTTTTTTTTTAAAAAACCCTATCCACCGTTATGTTCTCAAGCCCAACAGGGCTGTGGCAGAGAAAAAGGGAAAACACTCCAACTATTTCTTTTAAAACTTATGCGTGCAGACTCGGTGAAAAAAAAAAAAAAACTGTACACCTGCGGTTTCCTGGAGGTTCGTTAATAGCTCTATTTGTTGAAGAAAAAAAAAAAAAAACACAAGTCTGTGAAAACCCTATTGGAAACACCAGGGGTAAATATGTGCACTTGGGAGCCCGGAACAATGCCTCTAATTAATCATAGAACTGAAAACCTATGAGATGGTGATTAAAACAGAAATGGTGAGATATACATCGAGTTGTATACTTAAATGCACGAACATACCATCTGTTCCAGTCCTAGATTATGTTACGTGACTTCTAGTGATGTCACCTGTAGGCCAAACAATGAGCACAAACGTGATTAACTGCTTGAGCCTGCTGAGCCTGCTGAGCCTGTCCTAGTGCAAAAAGAGAAAAAAAACTAAACAAAACCGAGCTCCCCCTGTGCACACAACCACTCCATGGGGGCACAAACAAACCCCCCCGAAAGAAGAACCACTCCGTGCTGAATCGCACGACAAGGAAAAAAGAAAACCGGACACGTTCGTTCCTGCTCGTGTTTTGTTTTTCCTCCGGAATTCCAGAAACCTCAAAACGGGCCCCTGCCAAGTCCGTTCCCAAGTCAGCTGTAGCGAACATCAGCAGCAGCAAAGCGTCTTCCCAAGCGCCGGCCTGGGAGCTCCGATTCTCCAGGTGCGACGCTGCAGCGTTACGTGCTTCCGGCGTCTCCCGGCGTCTCCGTCCGACGGGGGAGCTCGCGGTCCAGTCCGCTAACTGGCCACCATGTTCCCCGTAATCCCCCACTCCTCAAAGGAGAAGTGAGTAAAAATGTTTGTGCACACATGACCTACAATGGTCCTATGCAAATAATGGATAATGAATTAAAATGTCAGCAATCTTCAACTAATACTGTATATATATTTTTTCAGTACTAATAAGCATAAGTCATTATTTAATCGCACTGTGTGAGAATGAAATACTGAATGAAAACAAATTGGGACTTTGAGATACTTGTAAAAATATGTGAGAATAAAATGAGGAAGGAGTTAATTGTCAGCTTAAAATACAGAAGTAGTTAATTGTCATTTCACTGAACAATATATATTCTCAAAACCAAGGTATGCGTGTGTCATCGCAGATCACTACATATTTAAGACACACTCAGGAGCAGCTCGCAGTGCTCGGAGGAGGTGGGGAGGCGCGGGGGGCATGCGAGAAATAAACATTAAAATAAATGAAAAAAAAATTAAACACACACCTCATTCTTCACCTCGCCTGTGCTGCTCCTCTCCTGTTTTGCTGCTGCAGGCACAGGCTCATAGCCTGCCCTGTGGCCAATCCTGACACTGCTCAAAGCAGCAGAAGGATTGACTGGGAGCGCCCTATGCAGGCTCCCTCCAGCCTGGCAACTGTGTTGCTGGGCTGAAGACAGCCTTCTGCGCATGTATGTTTGGCCGGCCGGAGACATACATGCGCTGTGAGGGGGAGTGCTGAGCACTTCCCTCACTGCTCGCCACCCCCTTGCCCTGCTCTTCAAAAGAAAAGCATAATAAACAAAGTTTATTATCCTTTTCTTTCAAAGTTTTTCAGCTACCGCTGCTGGCGGAGGATGTGACGCTCCTCTGCCCTAAAGGAGGAGCCGCCCCTGGACACACTGCAGATTGTGAGCCCTTTATCGTAGTACTAACAGACATGCTTCATCGGTGTGCGCATCAGTGGTACAATACTCTCTGTAAACCCTGCTAGAACACAATTGCCCTCATTACAACATTGGCATTAAATCCCGCTTACCGCCGTGCAGAAGAACGCCAACACACCGCTGCGGCGGCGGAATTCCGCTACAGCTATTACGACACACAGCTCGGAATCTGCCAAAATCCAGACACCCACACAAGTCCGCCACACCAAAGGTCAGTGATAAACTGGTCATAACAAAACCGACACCGTCACGCCAACAGGAATACGGCCACATTATCACGAC
This sequence comes from Pleurodeles waltl, assembly GCF_031143425.1. Lineage (NCBI taxonomy): Eukaryota > Metazoa > Chordata > Amphibia > Caudata > Salamandridae > Pleurodeles > Pleurodeles waltl. The sequence continues at coordinate 860,190,246 of NC_090446.1, read as the reverse complement.
CCACGAATCCACGCGGCGGTCTTTCAACTGCGGTATTCCATTGGCAGTACACACCGCCGCGCTCAAAATACACACATTTACAAAACACAACCACATTGGACAAATCGAAATACACACACCTGATACACATACACACACCACTCCCACACACCTAATCCAATATAAAACACACACCCATATCACCCACAAACCCTTACTACCAGAATTGAGAAAGAAGGCCAGAGATAGACACCACCAGAAACAACACTAGCATCCATAGGCACACAGCACCGTCACTCACACAACATCCACGCACCTCAGACAACACACACAAACACATCCCCTCACACATCACAACCGACACCACCTCACACATCACCCACATCACATCATGGCACCTCAACGACACCCCAGGTTCTCTGAGGAGGAGCTCAGGATCATGGGGGAGGAAATCGTCCGGGTAGAGCCACAGCTATTCGGATCACAGGTGCAGCACACCTCCATTGCTAGGAAGATGGAGCTATGGTGCAAAATCGTCGACAGAGTCAATGCAGTGGGACAGCATCCAAGAACTAGGGATGACATCAGGAAGAGGTGGAACGACCTATGGGGGAAGGTGCGTTCCATGGTATCCAGACACCAGATTGCAGTACAGAGGACTGGCAGCAGACCCCCACCTCCTCCCCCACAACTAACAACATGGGAGGAGCAAGTCTTGGCTATACTGTATCCTGAGGGCCTCGCAGGAGTAGCAGGCGGAATGGACTCTGGAAAGTCAAATCTTAACTATTACATCCCCCACCCTACCTGCATGCTATCACATACCCTCACCCTCACCCCCATCACTACAACACCCCACAAATGTCCCCCTATCACAACCCATCCATTCCCAACACCAAGCCCTGCATTCAAGACCAAAGCATGTCCAAAACAGATACCCACACAGACCCCAAACCAATTATCACACAAGGTCCTAGACAAGAATGCAAGCACTGGAGTACAGGGTCACCCACCCATTGCACACGATGGCACACACAGATGCAATAATCATGCCTTTACACCCCTGCAAGACCCCTACCCAACGTCACCGGACAGGAGGTTCCAGACATGTCCACTCCCCCCACAGAAGAGGACCACAGTGATGACAGCAGCTCTGTCCAACTGGATCAAGATGACCAGCCTGGCCCATCAGGGACCTCGGGACAGTAGAGGTTCCCCTGACACTGGCACATGCCACCACAGAGCCTCCCCCCTCAGGAAACACCAGCACAGCACCCACCCAGCGGGCCCATCCCTCTGTCCCCAAGACACGTTAAGCAGCAGAGTGCCCACAACTACAGGGAACCCAGGCAAACCCACCACCCCAAGAAAATCAGGGACCTGGGGGCAGTGGCAGTGGGCACACGCTTCAGGGGACAGAGGCACAGGAAAACAGGGGAACTGGGAGGACTGCTGTGCGACAGGGGGAGGACAGGCCCAGGGAACCCACTCTCCATGAGGCCCTCTCCAACATCATGGGAGCGTACCATCATACCCAGGAGACGATGGCAACGGTACTGGCCAACTTTCAGGAGACCCAGCGGCTGCAGGAGGAACACTATCTGGGGATCAGGGAGGAACTGAAGTCCATCAACACCACCCTGGTCACCATTGTAGGGGTGCTGAAGGACCTTGTGAACACTAAGAGGGACACTGTGGCACAGCAAGGGGCCCCTGACACTAGCCTGGATGATGAACAGCCCACCACCTCCGCCGGCGCTAGTGGACAGGAGGCACCGCCACAGGACCATGACACCAGCACCCCATCCCTGCAGATGGAGAACCACCCCGCAAACGGTCCCTGAAATCCAGGAATAAGACATGGAACAATGCCAAGACACCTGCCAGGAAATAAGACACCCCTGAATGTCATCCTTCAGTCCCACTTTGTCACCCTGTCCATCCATCAACTGTCCTAGCTCCACTTCCTATGCCCTTTTGGACAATGCACCTGTGAAACAAATAGACTGGACTCTGCGATGGAAATTCCTCCACCATCACCCCTGCCCATTTTACAACCCCCTACACTAATTTAAACAGAAATAAACACCCTTGAATCACAAAACAATCTGGAGTCAGTCTGTGCTTTCACAAATGTGTATTTGCAATAATTGTGGAATATAGCAATGTCAATTGTATTGTCAACATACCGATGTAACACAGCTCTAGTCCATGAGGTAATATAGCAGAGGTCACACAGTGGGACCCACATCTGTTAAATGGAAAGGCAAAGTGACAAGTCAGGGTCCATACACTGGGTGAAAGTGATAGACTTCTGATAGGTCAAACAATTGTATGAGATGTGTGAGGCAGTGACATCTTCTTGCCTGTATCTCACTGGAAGTATTGCTGGATAATGGTGTTTCTGTTGTCGATATCCTCTTCTTCTGCCTCCTCTTCTTCACTGTCCACAGGCTCCACAGCTGCCACAAGACCTCCCTCTGGACCATCCACCTGCAGAAAAGGCACCTGTCGTCGCAAAGCCAGGTTGTGCAGCATACAGCAGGCCACAATGATCTGGCACACCTTCTTTGGTGAGTAGTAGAGAGAACCACCTGTCATATGGAGGCCCAGGAACCTGGTCTTCAGGAGGCCGAAGGTCCGTTCGATCACCCTCCTAGTTCGCCCATGTGCCTCACTGTAGTGTTCCTCTGCCCTTGTCCTGGGATTCCTCACTGGGGTTAGTAGCCATGACAGGTTGGGGTAACCAGAGTCACCTGTAAATGTCGAGGGACAACTGTTAGACACACACTAACCCTTAGGGACAACCCCAGACCCAGACAACTATTCACAGGGTATAGGGTCCTTGTTCTCACCTATTAGCCACACACGGTACCTCTGGATTTGCCCCATCACATAAGGGATGCTACTATTCCTTAGAATGTAAGCGTCATTAACTGAGCCAGGAAACTTGGCATTCACATGGGAGATGTACTGGTTGGCCAAACAAACCATCTGCACATTCATAGAATGGTATCTCTTCCGGTTTCTGTACACCTGTTCACTCCTGCGGGGGGGGGTACCAAGGCCACATGTGTCCCATCAATGGCACCTATGATGTTGGGGATATGACCCAGGGCATAGAAGTCACTTTTCACTGTGGGCAAATCCTCCACCTGAGGGAACACGATCTAGCTGTGCATGTGTTTCTGCAGGGCAGACAACACTCTGGACAACACGTTTGAGAACATTGGCTGGGACATCCCTGATGCAATGGCCACTGTAGTTTGAAAAGACCCACTTGACAGGAAATGGAGTACTGACAGGACCTGGACTAGAAGGGGGATCCCTGTGGGATGGCGGATTGCTGACATCAGGTCTGGCTCCAACTGGGCACACAGTTCATGGATTGTTGCATGATCAAGTCTGTAGGTTACTATTACGTGTCTCTCTTACATTGTTGACAGGTCCACCAGTGGTCTGTACACCGCCATCTCATCACCTGTCCCAGCGGACGTGCCCTATGGATGAGAACAGCGATCAGAGAGTCAGCTAACACTGAGGTATTACAAAATGTCATTAGCACACATTTGTTAATCCGCAATGTGCCTGTTACTGTGTGTATGCAAGGCCTAGATAGGTGTGACGCAGTTATTATTAATGCCATGTGGCCCCCTGAAATGGCGGCTGCCTGACCTGTAAGGTGGGACAAGGGGATATGAGGTTACTGCGCTGGCGTTCTACACCGTTGCGGTAGGCGGTCGAAGACCGCGGCGCAATCCTGCATTGGTTAACATTGGACCCTATGGGTCCCAGGAGCCAATGACGATGTACGCCGGTGGTGACAGTATGCACCGCCGCGGACGTGACTGCCATTTTCTGTCTGTTCACTCACTTGATACCTGACCTTCTACAGGACAGGACCTACACTGCAAGTGCTGCTGTGACCTCAGTCTGGAAGCGACGATGGCTAATGTGTCTGGGGAAAGGGCCCCTGCCTTCACTTCGGAGGAGTTGGAGAAGTTAGTGGATGGGGTCCTCCCCCAGTACACGCTACTCTATGGTCCTCCAGACAAACAGGTGGGTACACTGTGAGCATGCTGCATGGGCAATGCCTGTTTGGAGTGGTGTGGATGGAAGATACATGGGGGTGGGGACTGAGCCCTGCATGAGTGGACGGTGAGTATATGTGCGTCATGGCAAGGATGGGAACGTGGGCCAATGACTGTGACGGTCCGGACGGTTAAAGTTTTTCCTTTTCCCCTGTACTATTCATGTAGGTCAGCGCCCACCAGAAGAAGGATATTTGGCGTGCCATCGCCAAGGACGTCCGGACCCTGGGGGTCCACTACAGATGGACCACCCACTGCCAGAAAAGATGGGAGGACATTCGCCGCTGAAGACGGCAGAGGCCCAGCTGGGGATGGCCTCCTAACGTGAGAGGGGTGCCCGTCACACCATGACCCCCCCCTGATGTTCCGGATCCTGGCGGTGGCATATCTGGAGTTGGATGGGCGCTTAAGGGCATCACAGCAGCCACAAGGGGGAGGGTACCGACACATCCATCTGACTCTGCGTGCATTACGAGGTGTTTAACAGTGGGTTACCCTAGGCCATGGAGAACTTTGTAGGCAAAGACCCTTTGTGAGGCAGGCTATGTGGCACCCCAACCCCACCAGTGGTAAGAGCCATCTACACCTAGTCAGGCTCCTGTGACTTTCATGTGTACAGCAATCGGGCATAGGCCTTGTACACCATGGGCATGTGATTAATCTAGGAACTATAAGTGCATGGCGTAGTGCAGAGGGCTGCTGTGTCTGTAGTGTCCACCAACGGTAGTGGTATTGCATGCACTGAACATGTCTTTCTTCTGTCTCCCCCCCCTTTTTGTGGTCTCCCTGTTCTTGTGTGCAATAGCATCATCAGGCGGAGGAGCAGTGGCATCAGAGCAGGAGGGAGCTGCATCCCACTTGGCCCTGGAGGGCGAGACAACGGAGTCTGAAGCCACCAGTGGGATGGAGGGCGAGGGGAGCTCCACGGCGCGGACAGGAGGTGACAGCAGCGAGCGACAGAGACTCCTCCTCTGATGGGAGCTCCCTTGCGGTGGTGGGCCCCTTTGTGCCCCCCGCATCAACAGGTACAGCCGCCACCCCCCCTACCAGCACCACCCTCCCAGCAGCCCCTCAGCGTGTGTCCCGTGGCCGCTCACCCAGGAGGGTGGGCATCTCCTTTGCCCCAGGCACCTGTGATGCTATTAATTGTGTTTGACCAATGACTTTGTATTTCACCACTGCGCATATTAGTTGCTCAATGTTCACCAGTAGCACATACTGGGGGTTATTCCAACTTTGGAGGAGGTGGTAATCCGTCCCAAATGAGACGGATTTACCACCAGCCGTATTACGAGTTCCATAGGATATAATGGACTCGTAATACGGCTGGTGGTATATCCGTCACTTTACCGTCACTTTTGGGACGGATTACCACTTCCTCCAAATTTGGAATAACCAGCTATATGTTTTGTTTAGTTTAGCTGCCTATTGGTTTTTACATGGAGTTAGCCATTCCGCCTATTGGCTTTGACATGATATTAGACATTACAATTGGTATTCAGTTTAGCTGCCTATTGGCTTTGACATGACACTAGACATTACTTTTGATATTCAGTTTAGCTGCCTATTGGCTTTGACATGGCATTAGACATTATGGGGGTCATTACATCATTGGCGGTAAAAGGCGCTTACCGCCGTGCAGAAGACCGCCAATACACTGCCGCGGCTGCGGAATTCTGCCACAGCTATTATGACACACAGCTCGGAATCCGCCGAAATTCAGACACCCACACAACTCCGCCACACCAAAGGTCAGTGATAAACTGGCAATAACAAAACCTCCACCTCCACACCAACAGAAACACGCCCATGCTATTACGACCCACGAATCCATGCGGCGGTCTTTCAACCGCGGTATTCCATTGGAGGTACACACCGCTGCGCTCAAAATACACATACATCTCCAAAACACCGCCACATTGGACAATTCCAAATACACACACCTGATACACATACACACACAACTCCCACACACCCAATACTATATAAAACACACACCCACATCACCCGCAAACCCCTATGACCGAAAAATCACGAACGAAGGCCAGAGAGAGAGCACAGAATAGACAACCCCATCACACAGAGGCACACAACACCATCACCCACACAACATCCACGCACCAAACACCACTACACATCACCACACTCATCACCACATACACCACCCCACACATCACACACACCACCCCATGTCACGCCAAAGACACCCCCGCTTCTCCGAGGAGGAGCTCAGGGTCATGGTGGAGGAAATCATCCGGGTGGAGACATAGCTATTTGGCTCACAGGTACAGCACACATCAATAGCCAGGAAGATGGAGCTAAGGCGCAGAATAGTGGACAGGGTCAACGCCGTGGGACAGCACCCAAGAAATAGGGAGGACATCAGGAAGAGGTGGAACGACCTACGGGGGAAGGTGCGTTCAACGGTCTCCAGGCACAACATCGCGGTGCAGCGGACTGGCGGCGGACCCCCACCTCCTCCCCCACAACTAACAACATGGGAGGAGCAAGTCTTGACCATCATGCATCCTGAGGGCCTCGGAGGAGTCGGTGGAGGATGGGACACTGGTAGGTCAAATCTTAACTATCATATCCCTCACCCTACCTGCATGCTCTCACACACCCCCACCCTCACACCCTCCCCTATCACTCCAACTCCTCACTAATGTACTAATAACACAAACCACACATCCCAACACCAAGCCCTGCATGACACAACTAAGCATGGACACCCCTCACTAAAGCATGCTCACTGCACATACCCAGAACAACCCCCTAACCATTATCACACAAGTCCCCACACAGGAATGCTTGCACTGGGGTACACAGACACCCACCCATTGCACACCATCACACACACATGCAATAATCATGCTCTTATGCCCCTGCAGGAACCCGAAGGACCGTCACCACACCAGAGGGTCCAGACAACACCACTCCACCCCCAGAAGAGGCCCACAGTGACGATAGCAGCTCTGCCCTACTGGATCCTGATGACCAGCCCGGACCATCGTGGGCCTTAGGACAGTCGGTTCCCCTTGCACAGGCACAGCCCAACACTGACCTTCCACCCTCTGGTAACACCAGCACAGCACCCACACAGCGGGCCCAAACCTCCCTACCCAGGACAGGTCAATCAGCAGTGTGTCCACCACTACAGGTAACCCAGGATAACCCACCACCCCAACAACAACTGGGACCTGGGGGCAGTGGTAGTGGGCACATGGTCCAGGGGGACGGAGGCACAGCAACACAGGGGAACTGGGAGGGCTGCTGTGCGACAGGGGGCGGACAGGCCAAGGGAACCCACTCTCCACAAGACCCTCTCCTCCATCATGGGAGCCTACCACCACTCCCAGGAGATGATGGCCACGGTCCTGCCAAGTTTCAGGAGACCCTGCGCCTGCAGGAGGAACAGTATTTGGGGTTCAGGGAGGAGCTCAGGACCATCAGCTCCGCCTTGGGCACCATCGTAGGGGTGCTGAAGGACATACAGCAGACCATGAGGGACACCGTGGTACTCCAAGGGGCCCCTGACACTAGCCAGGACGATGAACTGCCCACCACCTCCACCGGCGCTAGTGGACAGGACGCCCGCCACAGGACCAACACACCAGCACCCCACCCCCTGCAGACGGACAACCACCAGGCAAGCGGTCCCTGAGATCCAGGAACAGGACAGAGCAAGATGGCAAGACCCCCGCCAGGAAATGAGTCCACCCTGTTTGTCCTCCCACTGTACCACCTTGTTACCCTGTCCATACTTAAACTGCCCCAGCTCCACTTCCTAAGCCCAGATGGGCAGTGCATCTGTGAGACTAATAGACTGGACTCTGCCATGGACATTCCTACGCCATCACCCATCCTCTTTTTACAACCCCCTCACATTTCTGAGCACTTCAATAAACACCCTTGAAACACAAAACAATCTTGAGTCAGTCTGTGAATTACTAATTATGTATTATCAATGACAGTGTCATAATGCGTTTCCCATTGTATGGCTAACATACCTATGTCACACATCACAAGTCCTTGAAGGATGCAAGCAGATGACACGTTGGTAACCACACCTGTGAAACCATAATGGAAAGGTACAACTCAGTTACCAAATAGTGATTGAAATTGACAAACAGGATAGAGGTAGACGTGTCAAAGTTAATGTAATGTTAAACATGAAAATGTTCTCACCTGTGTGTCACTGGAAATATTGCTGTATGACTGACTCCCTGTTGTCGTTGTCTTCTTCCTCAGCTTCCTCCTCATCACGGTCCACAGGCTCCACAGGCTCCACAGCTGCAACAACACCGTCATCTGGATCATCCTCCTGCAGATGGCTGCTGCGTCTGGAGAAAGGGCCCCTGCCTTCACTGCACAGGAGTTGGAGAAACTGGTAGACGGGGTCCTCCCCCAGTACACGCTACTCTATGGTCCTCCAGACCAACAGGTTAGTACACAGGGAGCACGTGGTATGGGCTAGGCCTGGGTGGAGAGGGCTGGTTGGAAGAGGGAACGGGGCAGAGTTCATAGTACATTAATGCATGGGAATGAATGGGCCACATGGCCAGAGTAGGGAGGGGCCCACTCATAATGACGGTGCAGTTGTTAATGACTGTTCCTCTTTCCTTGTGCATGTCATGTAGGTCAGCGCCCACCAGAAGAGGGCCATTTGGCTTGCCATCGCCAAGGAGGTCCAGACCCTGGGGGCCCACCAGAGACGGGGCACCCACTGCCGTAAGAGATGGGAGGACATTCGCCGCTGCAGCAAGAAGACGGCGGAGGCTCAGCTGGGGATGGCCTCCCAACGTGGGAGGGTGTCCGTCGCACCATGACCCCCCTGATGTTCTGGATCCTGGCGGTGGCCTACCCTGAGTTGGATGGGCGCTTGAGGGCATCACAGCAGACACAAGGGGGTGAGTACACTCTCATTCTGCGGACTTCGCGTGCAGTGGAGGTGTCTGGGTGGGGGAGGTGGGCTGTGGGTGTCCCTAGGCCAGGGCGAGTTCGGTAGGCAAGGCCCCTCCGTAATGTAGGCCATGTGGCACTCTACCCCACCTCAGCAGAGTGCCAAGTCGAGGTATAGTTGCCCCTGTGGCATCCATGTGTGCAGATGTCCACCATTGCCATGTAGGCCATATCCCAGGAATTGCATGTGCAGAGGGCAGGAGCACGGCGTAATGCAGTGGGCTTCTGTGTCTGTCTTGTCCGCCAACGGTAGTGGTATGCCATGCACTAAAACTCTCTTTCTTCTGTTTCCCCCCTTTTTCTGCTCTTCCTGTCCTTTTGTGCATCAGCATCATCAGGCGGAGGTACAGTGGCAACGGAGCACGAGGGAGCTGCATCCCACATTGCCATGGAGGGCCACACCATGGACTCCGAATGCACCAGTGGGACGGAGGGCGAGGGGAGCTTCACGTCGGCCACCGGATCACCAAGCAGCGACACGGACCCGTCCGCCGATGGGGGCTCCCTTGTGGTGGGGGCACCATCTGTGCGCCCCACTTCTACAGGTACAGCCGCAACCTCCCCTACTAGCACCGCCCTCCCAGCAGCCCCTCAGAGTTCGTCCCGTTCCCGCTCACCCAGGAGGGTGGGCATTACCTTCACCCCAGGCACCTCAGGCCCTGCCCCAGTCACCCCTGCTGCCCTCAGTGAGGAGGCCATTGACCAGCTCAGGTCACTCACTGTTGGACAGTCTACCATTGTGAATGTCATCCAGGGTGTAGAACGAGAGTTGTAACACGGTAATGCATTCCTGGAGGGTATTCATTCTGGTCAGGCTGTCCTTCAGTGAACCCTGCAATCTCTGGCCTCAGCACTGATGGCAGCCATTGTCCCAGTGTCTATCTTCCCCCCTCCAACCTCCTCTACCCAGACCCAATCTCCTGTACCCCAGCCCATCCCAAGCACACCTACAGACCAGCATGCACACAAGTCAGCACACACAGGTAGCTCAAGCAAACATAGGCACCACACAACCCACAGGCACTCACGCAAGCCTCACCCACGTACAGACACAGCAACATCCACTGCCTCCACTGTTTCCCCCTCCTCCTCTTCTCCCTCCTCCCTCCTCCCTCCCAGTCTCGTCTACACACACACCTGCATGCACCATATCTACAGGCACCATGAATCGCACAAGGAGATCCAGCACCACAAGCCGCTCACCTGCACTCACCACCTCCACTCCCATTTACACGTCCCCTGTGTCCTCTCCCAGTGTGTCTGTGACGCCCCCTCCCAAAGTACACAAACGCCGGCAATCACTCACCCAACATCCATCCACCTTACGACAGCCTCCAGTACCTGCACCTGCACCCAAAACACCTAAAGTGACACCTCCGACAACCACCTCCTCTTCCTTCATTCCCAGGCCCCCTCCAACTACCCATCCCAGTGTTCGGCAGAAACTATCCCTCTGTAAAGTTTACCTTTTTGCCCCACCCCCCCTCCAATTCATCAGTCCCATCGTAGCACCTCAGCCAAAAAGCCTCCAATACCAGTGGTGCCTGTTCAAGGTTTGTGGAGTGCACCGGCCACCAGAGCAGGCCGTATGACCCAGAGCCAAGGCACTGGCAGCCCACCCCCTGTAAAGGCTCTAAAATTGGAGAGTGGACGACGGGACCGTGTGAAGACTCCTGGTGGGAAAACAACTCACATGGGTTCCAAAGGGATTGGAGAGTCAGCTGTGACTCCACCAAAGGTGGGGAAGGGCCAGAGGAAGTCTGCCCGGCCTGTTGTGAGTGTCACGGCGGAGAAGTGCGCCATCATTTCCGGCGGTCGAGACACAACCGCCAGCACCGTCGTCACTGGTCCAGAGACCACCACCAGAGTCACTGCCCAGGAGGGCCCAAGTATCGTCACTGGTCAGGAGACCACCGCCGGAGTCACAGCCCAGGAGGGCCCAAGTATAGCCACTGGTCAGGAGACCACCGCCGGAGTCACAGCCCAGGAGGGCCCAAGTATCGTCACTGGTCAGGAGACCACCGCCGGAGTCACAGCCCAGGAGGGCACAAGTATCGTCACTGGTCAGGAGACCACCGCCGGAGTCACAGCCCTGGAGGGCCCAAGTATCGTCACTGGTCAGGAGACCACCGCCGGAGTCACAGCCCAGGAGGGCCCAAGTATCGTCACTGGTCAGGAGACCACCGCCGGAGTCACAGCCCAGGAGGGCCCAAGTATCGTCACTGGTCAGGAGACCACCGCCGGAGTCACAGCCCAGGAGGGCACAAGTATCGTCACTGGTCAGGAGACCACCGCCGGGGTCACAGCCCAGGAGGGCCCCGGCTGCCACAGCCCAGGTGGGCTATGATGGAACGTCATGCCACACACCAATGCCCAGTGTAGGGAACGTCATGTCACACACCAATGCCCAGTGTAGGGAACGTCATGCCACACACCAATGTCCGTACCAGAACTGCCATGGCAAAGCACCGCTGAACAGTCCTGAACCGCCATGTCGAAGCACCGCTGAACAGGGCAAAGACCGCCATGGCAAAGCACCGCTGAACAGTCCTGAACCGCCATGTCGAAGCACCACTGAACAGGGCAAAGACCGCCATGGCAAAGCAACGCTGAACAGTCCTGAACCGCCATGTCGAAGCACCGCTGAACAGGGCAAAGACCGCCATGGCAAAGCACCGCTGAACAGTCCTGAACCGCCATGTCGAAGCACCGCTGAACAGGGCAAAGACCGCCATGGCAAAGCACCGCTGAACAGGGCAAGCACCGGGTAGGAATGAATAGACCGCCACATCAGGCATCCTTATCCCATGTGCAGCTGGGACAGTGACAGGACAGGAACTTTCACGGGGAGACTCATCCAGTCTGGGCACCAGTCCCCCTCCAGAACCAGTGGAGACCTGCATCCACTCTGTCTGTCCTGCACAGGATGAAGCACTCTGGGCACCAGTCCCCCCCAGTACCAGTGGAGACCTGCATCTACTTGAGAGACTGTGGCTTTGCACTCCCCAGGATGGCACAGTGGGCTCCCCACCCACTTGAGAGACTTGAAAGACTGTGGCTTTGCACTCCCCAGGATGGCACAGTGGGCAAGCCACCCACTGTAGAGACTTGAGAAACTGTGGCTTTGCACTCCCCAGGATGGCACAGTGGGCAAGCCACCCGCTGTAGAGACTTGAGAGACTGTGGCTTTGCACTCCCCAGGATACATAAATGGGAATGGAGCCCCGTCGTGGATCTGGCTTTGCAGTCATCTGGCTGAGGTGCCCCCCCTTCCCTTCCCCCTGAGGTGCCTGTAGTATTTCTATCTGATGCCCCGGCAGTGTTCTCTCCGATTGTGGTCAGGTATCCTTTGTGGGCCTCGCCCATGCATTTTTGGACTGTTGGTGCACGGACATTGTTGTGTACATATCTGCACTACTTCTCGTACTGTATATTATTATGACTGATTTTCATATATATCTGTATATTTTTGTATGACATGTATATTGCCACATTACAATGTTTGACCGAATTTCGCTTTGTCTATTCATTCTTCCGGGGGGATTGTAGGTTGTTACTGTGATTTTTGTGAATGCATTGGTGTGGATGTTGTATTATGCGAGGGTGGGGCTGGGTGTGTTTGGTGGGTGTCCCCCTAACTTTTGCCTTCCCCCTCCCCCATGTCATAGGTGCAGTACTCACCGTTGTCTTCGGCGCCTACGTAGATGATGGTCGTAGAGGAGCAGAAACACAAGGGCAGGGAGTATTTGGAGTTCCGGGTCCATGGAGTCCTCGTTCCTCGTGGGATGTGTTCAGGTGAGCGTTTTCCCATTGCCAAAGCTGTTTCTGACGTGTTTTTATCCACGGTGAATCTGCCCCGGAAAAGGTGGCGGATTGGCGGGCTGTGATACTATGGGCGGTACATTGTCTTCCGCCTGTCTGTTGGCGGTGACCGCCGCGCTGCTTGTCTGTACCGCCGTGGCGGGCGGTGTGTTAAAGTGGCTGTCTTTGTTGGCGGTTTCCGCCACGGTCATAATTCCAATTTTTTTACCGCCGGCCTGTTGGCGGTTTTACCGCCGCTTTAACACCGTCCGCCAGGGTTGTAATGACCACCTACATTCTGTATTCAGTTTAGCTGCCTATTGGTTTTGACATGACATTAGACATTACATTTGATATTTAGGTTAGCTGCCTATTGGCTTTACCGTAGGGTTAGACATTGCAGTTGAGACATTACAGATGTCTGTGTTTTTCCAAGCTGTGTTTTTCCACAAGATGGACCAAGCTGTTTTCTTCACACCAGACCTTAGCTGATAAGAGCACGTAGATTTTGAGTTTACCTCGCAATCCAGTCTGAGAGCGGAATTGCTCAGGAGAACTGGCCACTCTCCAAGGTTGTTCGGATCTCACACTGAGTTTGCTTTTAAGGATGACTCTGGGCTACAGTGAGTTAGATTTGAATCTGCTTGACTTCAGGCTGAAGCTAGACGTCAGTTACCAGTCTCCCGTTTGGGTAGAAAATCTCTTTCTCGCAGTTGACTGGAGTCATCAACTTGCAGACCCCAGAAAGATGAAGCTGAGTTAGGCCCTACCGCCTTGCCCATACGGTGATGAATTTGACTCATGCTTTGCTTTGCAGTTATGTTATATATATTTGCTGTGTACATTGCAACTGAGAAGTACTGTGATATATTTTGCTTTCATTGCTGCAACTACTTTTAAATGTGTGCTTGAAATCTACTAATTTCGTCTCTCAGGAAGTCGTGGGTGGGGGAGAATTAACAACAATAAAGGTCTTCTTTAAACTCAGAAGTGCATTCCAGGGAGGTTCTGTAAGCTCCAATAGGAGATAAGTGGGAAAGCAGAACAGCACCTCAGGCCCTGCCCCAGTCAGCCCTGCTGCCCCCAGTGAGGAGGCTATTGACCTCCCGAGATCCCTCACTGTTGGGCAATCTACCATTGTGAATGCCATCCAGGGTGTCGAGAGGCATTTGCAACAAACAAATGCATACCTGGAGGGCATTCATTCTGGCCAGGCAGCCCAACAGAGAGCATTTCAGGCTCTGGCCTCAGCACTGATGGCAGCCATTGTCCCTGTGTCCAGCCTCCCTCCTCCAACTTCCTCCACCCAGACCCAATCCCCTGTATCTTAGCCCAAGCACACCAAGCACACCATCAGACCAGCATGCACACACCTCAACACACAAGGGTGGCTCTGGCAAACATAAGCACCACTCTTCCCACAGGCACTCACACAAGCATCATACCCATGCACACATACCAACATCCACTGCCTCCACTGTGTCCCCCTCCTCCACGTCGTCCTCCTCCCTCCCTGTCTCCTCTCCACTCACACCTGCATGCACTACATCATCAGCCACTACCTCCATCACCAGCTAGCCCATCACCACACACCGCTCATGTGCACTCACCACCCCCACTACCATTCACACATCCCCTGTGTCCTCTCCCAGTGTGTCTGTGAGCCCTCCTCCCAAAGTACACAAACGCAGGCACACACCCACCCAACAGCCATCCACCTCACAACAGCCTCCAGTCCATGCACCTTCACCCAAATTCAGCAAGCGTACACCTCCTACAACCACTACCTCTTCCTCCACTCCCAAACCCACTCCATCTTCCTGTCCCAGTGTGTCTAAAAAGCTTTTCCAGGCTAATATTGACCTCTTTCCTACACCTCCCCCCCCCATCTGTCCCCTAGGGCCAGGCTTTCCAGGTCCCAACCCAGCACCTCAGCCACCACATCACCAGACACAGTGGTGCCAGCAACTGCAGGCTATTGGAGTGCGCCAAGCATCAGGGCTGCCAGTGTGCCACGGAGCGAGGGCAAAGACATTCCGCCACCTGCAAAAGTTAAAAAGTTGCCCACATCCCGGAGGGAGAAGCTGAAAACACCTGCCACCAAGGGCTCAGTGAAAACGAAAGGGTATAGTGGCAAGACAGCTGCGCCACCATCCAAGGTGGGGAAGGGCCAGAAAATAAAGGGCAGGTCAGGAGAGGGCATGGTGGCACCGACAATGGGACCAGTGTCACACCTTCTGTCCACGTCCACGCCAACCTGTACGGCGGAGAAGACCACCACCTGCACCGCCGCCTGCACCGCAACATGCACCACCACATGCACCGCCACCAGCACCGCCACCAGCACCGCTGTCATTGAGCCCGCCACCAGCACCGCAGTCACTGAGCCCGCCACCAGCACCGCAGTCACTGAGCCCGCCACCAGCACCACCGCCACAGAGCCCGCCACCAGCCTGCAGTCGCTGAGCCCACCACCAGCACCGCCGCCACAGAGCCCGCCACCAGTACTGCCGCCACAGAGATCACCACCAGCACCGCTGCCACAGAGCCCACTGCCAGCACCGATGCCACAGAGTCCGCCACCAGCACTGATGCCACAGAGCCCGCCGCAAGCACCGCTGCCACAGAGGCCGCCGCCAGCACCGCTGCCACAGAGGCCTCCGCCAGCACCACCACGACTGACACCACTGCAAGCACTGCCAGCGGCCCTGTGACATCCTGAGCCAGTGGCACCACCGCAGACATGGCTGCCATCCTCAGTGGTCAGTCTTCCGAGCCTGGTGGTCAGTTGCAGGAGCCTGGGCAGCTTCCATGATGCACCACTTTCAGTGGAGAAAGGCATCCACTACTGCAGTCCTTAGCAGGATGAAGCACTCTGGGCACCATGCCCCCTCCAGAACCAGTGGAGTATCACATCCACTACCTCTGTCCTTGGCAGGATGAAGCACTCGGGCACAAAGCCCCCTCCAGAACCAGTGGAGTATCACATCCACTACCTCTGTCCTTGGCAGGATGAGGCACTCTGGGCACAAAGCCCCCTCCAGAACCAGTGGAGAAAGGCATCCACTTGAGAGACTGTGGCTTTGCACTCCCCAGGATAAAGCAGTGGGCAAACCACTTGAGAGACTGTGGCTTTGCACTCCCCAGGATAAAGCAGTGGGCATGGAGCCCCCTCGTGGAGCAGTGGTGTCGTGCACTCATCCGGCTGAGGTGCCCCCCTTCCCTTCCCCCTGAGGGGCCTGTTTCATTTAGATCTGATGCCCCTGCAGTGTTCTCTCCCTTTGAAGTCTGGTATCATGTGTGGGCCTCGCCCATGCATTTTGGGCCCAGTGGTCCACGGACAATAATTGGTGCACTATCCGGACTTGTGCAGTTGGTGTACATAATTGTATATACTGTATTTCGAGTTTTGACTACTGGATTTTTCATGATTACAATCGTTCAATTCATTTCCTTTTGTCCTTGCATTCTTGAAGGGGTACTGGGGGGTGTAAATGTAATGTTGCAGCATGTATTTGTGTGTATGTTGTTGTGGGTGAGGGTGGTGGTGGGGGTTTTGCGTGTGTGTGTCACTCTCTTTTCCCTCCCCCCTCCCCTGTGTTGTAGGTGCAGTACTCACTGTGGTCGTCGCCGCCATCTTTGGTGCTCCTGATAGAGGAGCAGGAATACCATTGCAGGGAATATCTGGAGTTCTGGCTCCATGGCGTCCTGGTTCCTTGTGGGGTGTGGAGAGGTGAGTGTTTTCCCTTCCAAGTCCTGTTTCCGCCATGTTTTTGTTCGTGTTGGTTCCACCGCGGAAAAGGTGGCGGATTGGCATCTTCTGATAGGGTGGGTGGTACATTGTCTTCCGCCTGTCTGCTGGCGGTGACCGCTGCGCTGTTTATTTGTACCGCCGTGGCATTCGGAGTGTTAAAGTGGTTGTCTATGTTGGCGGTTTCCGCCACGGTCGGAATCCCATTTTTTTTCCACCGGCCTGTTGGCGGTATGACCGCCGCTTTAACACCGACCGCCAGGGTTGTAATGAGGGCCAATATGTTCTGTGAAAGAAGAAATGGTGTGCATTTCACTGTAAACTGCTGCTTAAAGTAAGTTACTGATGGACATTATGGGGGTCATTCTGACTTTGGCGGGTGGCGGCGCCGCCATGGAGGATTCCCTTGGGCAGCGGGAAACCGGCGGGACACCGCCGGTTTCCCGTTTCTGACCGCGGCTGTACCGCCGCGGTCAGAATGCCCATGGGAGCACTGCCAGCCTGTTGGCGGTGCTCCCGCGGTCGTTGGCCCTGGCGGTCAGAATGACCCCCAATGTCTGTGTAAGCGCTGCTAGAATCCAAAATGTAGAGTAAAGGAAGAAACTTCGAAAAAATATTGCTAGATGGTGAACGTGACATCGTAAGCTGCTGCACAAGATAATTTGCTGGTAAACATGCTGTAGGTGTGCGTGTCACTGTAGCCGGTCAGAAAAATGGAAAAAAACTTCCTTAAAATGGGCACCACATACCTTGTTCATGCGCACACCAGCATTCATGTGTTCTTCTTTTGTGAGTGCGCAAATATGGTTGGTAGTAATATGGCCAATGCAAAAGGTGCAGGGAACATGCACCAGCTCTACTGCGCAGCACACAGCATTCTACCTCTCCTTCAGGGAAAGTCTGCCTACATATAGATATTACCTTGACTGTTTCGCAAGAATAGTGAGAAAAGGAATAAAAGTGCAGTCTCGCCATCTGTTCTGCCTGCGCTCTCCTGGTCACACCAGCAAAGGGGTGGGATGTCCCTGGATGCGTCTTGTGAATTGCGGTAGATGTAATCGACCAAGTTGTCGTCTCTAGGCCAGCAAAGTTTCAGGTGGGTTTTGGTTAGTGGCCTACAACTCGTCACCAATTTGTGGCAAAGAGGCCATGCAGATTTGAATAAACTGAAGTAAGTACTTAATAAAGGGCAGAGCTAGTGAGTATGTCCTTCCTCATAAAGGTCCGCACCAACTGTCTCTCCTAACACTCACCTACTAACCTTCTTCACATTAAACTTCTACAGACAGATCTCTGTCCATTTCCATAGTAACACCACAACACAAATTGTTAGCATCCACAGATAAGTGTGAAAATGAGAGAGTTGTGAGAAAAGTTCCAGAATGTTAAGAGGTAGGTGTTGTTGTGAGGAAAGTGGTAGAATTTCCTTCATGGTAAAATCTCATTTAGACACACCTCATTAGTATCACAGTTGTCCTTTTGAGATTTTCACAGCTGTATAAACAAGCAATGGCACAGCCAATAACTCTAGGCTATTAAAGGCTGAGCTATTGGCTTTGCCAATAGTTTTAGCTGAGATTGTGCATCAACTGGCATGCATATGCATGTCTAGCAAACTTTCCTTTGGTGTTCTAATACAGAAAGCCCATTCCGAGATGTTTGTTAATGAGCATACACGAGCTGTGACACACACAGGCATTGTGACATGTGAATGAGTCATGATGAAAGGCAACCATTTTTAATTTATCATACTAAGATGGTGTACAGCCACGTTAGAGCAGTAAATTAAAATGCACAAAAAAGAACAGAAAGTATGCAGGAAGCACGTAAAAGGCTGTGAGCGCGGCCAGCCCCAGAAACCCAATAAAATAACCATGCAAGTGGATCAGGGAGGGAGCTTTGAGAGGCAATTGGTGTGGTCCATTGTGTGCGAGTTTGGAGGTGGGGGCAGAAGTGGGTAAGCGGGAAGAAGCAGGATGCAAGCAGCGTGACACATTTTGCAGCTGCCAGGTAGTGATAAAACAACAAACACATAAATACATTTAGAAAACACAGGACAAGGAGCATTGGGGAGTGAGGAGGCAAGAGGGCTTCGGGACTATGAAATTCCCAAGGAGGCAAATTGACATATTTGCAAAGACATGGATTTCAGGCTGTCATTGCAGTCATTAATGCACACAGTGGTGTGTGGTCAAGCACATATAAGAAAGACTCCATGTATTATTTAATTTTTACTTGGGCTGTGGCAGAGAGAGTTGTACTTTCACAGATCAATAACAGCAGCATACAGGGTGTAATTTTATATAAGGCCCACCTAAGCAGGGTGGCAGGTGACATACTGACGTGTCTAGGGTTAATATACAGCTCGCTTTAGAGTTAGGTGGTAATAGAAAATCCATCGATTTCTGGATGAAATGCTTGGTTTGGAAGATAAATTAAAAATAATAGTTGTAAGTGAATATGAGATAACTTGTGCGTGCATGTTTTTGCTTTCATTCATGTATGTATAGGTGGAAGCATGAATGTGTGTGGGACAGGGTTTAGACTGGGGTGCAAGTTGAATCGACCTAATAGAGACCTGCATTTATGTAGACCTTGTATTAGTGTACACAACCTTCAATAGCTGAAACAGCAATATAATTCTTATTTTGCAGGTGCAGACCGTGCAACGTGCTTCGTTTGCGCGGTGAATGACATTGCAAGGAGAGGATTTCTGCAGGGACCTATACAAGCTCGAGATGAGGAATCCCATGAGAGAGAAAAAATGTCAGAACCTACGTTTCAAACAATTAAGAGGACAAATGACTTCATTGTATGGAGAGCACCGTTTCCGATTTTCTATTTCAACAGTGCGGGTAATACTCTGGCCTTTAACTTCATCCTAGAGGAATCATTCAGCTAGTCTGCGCAAAAAAGCACTGCCGAGAGGAAAAATTTAAAGGCACACACCCATACATAAAATATTGGAGGGAGAAGGGATGGATAACTGACATTCACCTCCATGTGACAGTGAAATTGCAGCTGCACTATATAATTAAAGTAAATATATTCTGAAATTCGTCTTCTTCTCTGAATATGTGTCTCAAAAAAGAAAGTATGTGGTATTTGTCAAACACGGTAAATTTCTGACATACAAGTTCCTAGAGATACTTGCTTAGGTTTTGCTAAGGAATAAGAAACTGTACGTTCTGTGATGAGATGAGAAATTCTGTTTTAGCCACATTTTAAGATTGGTCTTCCCAGATTGTTCCCACATGAATCTTAACAACAGTTCATTGTGAGATTTCCGAACAGTCTTAGAGAATTGATAAACAGAAATACTGTTAACAGTAGACCACACAATACAACTCAAAAGACAAAAACAGTGGGCAGGCCTACTCAAACATGGGCTGCAATGGGTCCATTTATTTCTGACTGATCACATCTAAAATGGTATAAAATCTTTCAGATCGTTAAAACACACCCAGCGCTCTTCAGCGTTCCTCAAGGATGATCCCCCTCATGCCTTCTATTCTACATTTATGCATGCCACGCTTAGCTCAGCACCAGGTGACCTTCCAAGTGTGTAGGGTCGGTACACATATCCAGGTCTGACCGGAAAAAAGACCAGAGAAGCGCACCAGCAACAATTCGTGCCTAGGACACATGATTCGGTGGACTAAGGAGAGTTCCCTGTGAATGTATGAATGGCATTACTGTCTAGGGCTTAGTAACTGTAGACTGTGAGGGGCTTATTTACAATAACCTTGCACGACCAATGCTTAACTTTTTCCAATATAAAAAGTGACACACCGTCAGCACAAGGGGCTTTTAAATAAGCCCATGAGTTTATTCACTACAGTAGACACAATTTTGGCATGGTGATGTCCTCCATCTCGCCAAAAATGAGTAACCTGGAAATATAAGCATGCAGCTCTCTCTGCTTCTAAAAATCCTCCCATTCATCCACACCGCGAAAGATCCAAGCTGAAAGGGGCCCTCATCCTAGTGGCAAGAAGGTCTTAGCTACTGCAACATCATCTACTCTAGCCTCCAAAAAGGACATTGCCATGCCCTGAAGACTTAAACGGAAGACATCCAGAATGTGTCTAAACGTTGCAGTCAGGACCACTTCAAACAAATCCCTACCGCTCTGCATTCCTGTTGATGGCAGGATCAAATACAGTCAAATCCAAGACCCGGTCCACAATCAGTAAAGCAGATTGGAACAACAGTCCTGTACACCTACAGAAACTGGCACCTCACTGTGCCTCAACCAGAATCATTAACACAGTGTCTGCCCATTGGAACATTCAACTGACCATTCAAATTACGAAACATAGAGGAAGATCACTGGATGTACAAGTACCATGAAATGCTTACAGACGGACTTTGAGATATCAATCCAGCTACATATGGTTTAGGAAATGTTTGAAATAGAACTAACAAAACTATTCACATTTACTATTAATTAAGCTAAACAGAGAAGAAGGGTCTGAGAGGCTCATGGATTTCAGATATCGTTAAACACCCATTTAAACTCAAACCCCCCTATCCTGTTCTAGTAAATTCTCTAATCCCTCTGTCAAGCACTTTGTGGTAATGAAAGGAAACATGTAGCACTTTACAATACCTCTGAAAGAAGAAATAACAACTACAATAATATGCTAATAAAAAAGATCTACACAGACAATGCTCACTTCAACACACTATGCTGTCTCAAATGAAGGACTTTCATCTCGGAATCAAAGGAAAAAAAAGAAGAGGGTAGGAGGGGCCTGGCTCATATTCATACCAAAATATAGCCTTCACAGAGATCAACTAGAGCAAACCTTTCAACTCACTATTCAACAACCTATTCCAGAAGTAGCAATCTAGATTTGGATTGAAAAATAAAGGTATGTTTACTTGCTCCTCGTGGTGATACATCACTTATAATACAATAGAAGACCTAGGGGTGTATGAGAAAATGTCTTAAAATGACATATGTAAAAAAAAAAAATTCACCTCATGGGAGCACCAAATAGGAGGATCGTTGCCACGGATAAACGTCCCGGATTCTCATTGTCAGTGTAAAACTCATTAGAATAAGACAGACTTACATAGCCTGCAGGGATCCTGTTTGTGTTTCTTAAATTGCCCTAAGGCTAGCTCCTGTCACTGCTCTTTCTTTAAAAGTGCAGATTTGTTTTGCCACCCTATACAAAGCTACCTAGTTCTGCACTCATCCCTACACTTAGTGAAGTGAAACATATGGGCAGATTTAAGAGCCCCTAGTGCCACCTGAGCTTTGACATAGCATCATGTTTTTGACACTAAGGCAACGCTAAAGTGGTATTTTTACAGCGCCCTATTTACAAAGTGACGCAATGCATTCATTGTGACACTTTGTAAATCCTTGCGCCACATTATGCCTGCAACAGGCATGATGAATGCCAGGGGGGCGTTCTCCCATTTGGGGGGGGGCAAACAAATGGTGCAAAGAAAACTAAGAGATTTCCTTGCACCATTTTTTTGGCACTTTCAGTGCCTGTTAAGAGCAGGCATTAAAAGGGGGCTTCCATTATTTATAATGGGCCCCTATGTACTCTGCAGGAGTAGTGCAAACATTTTGGCGCTACCCCTGCAGAGTACATCAATAGCATCAAAAAAAGACGCTATTGCCCCCTACTCTGCGCCATGGTGCGCTGTATTTTAAACACGGTGCACACATGGTGGCAGTAGGGGGGCGGTAGGGGGCACAAGGAAAGTAGTTCTGCAATAGGTGCAGCACCACTTTTCTTAAATCTGCCCCTTAGAGTTGTGAACTACAGCCAAATTACATGACAACAACTTTTTGCTTAACATCAACACATTTTAGTGCTCTTGGCTATCACTCAAATAAACATTATTTTTTGTGTGCTGGCATCACACACAAAAACATATTTAAAAAGAGAGGAAAAAGTTGTTATAAAAATAGTGACATGTTCCACTGTTTGACATCCGTAGGGTCATCAAGACCAATACATGCTAGGGAGGAAGCAAGGTAATTCCTTCATTTAATACAAATCAACTGAATCACAACTTCGTCATGGAATGCAAGCGTGAACATATGGGTCTTTAAAAGGCATATGCAGGTGAAAGAGAGTGGAGATTTCCAAATTAATAAAATACTTTGCACCTCTTGGCACTCAGAGGGAATCTTGGGAGTGGGTATAGGTAAAAGTAAGAAGCAATTTCTCATCAAGTCAATTAGAAATAAACATTTAGAATTACCTTGATTTCGGAGTCAATAATGAGAGTTGATTTTCATTTACAAGTTTTATATGTTTCTCATCAATTTCTCTGGCTTTATCAGTCAATTAAAGTTACAGAACATTGCATGAAGCATGTCCCGAAATATATCCCTAGTCTCCTATTCTAAGTCAGCGAAAAATTTAGTTAAATAAATCAATCCGAGAGATTAAGCTTTCTACAGAGAAGTCTAGTCAAAAAGTTACCAGGACTCATCAAGAATACTGTAACAGAAATAGTCTAAGTAGAGACTAGTTTGTGACTGGAAACGTTAGGGACGCCTGACCTAATATCTAATTTTGAATGTATATTAGCTAATTGTGATTTCATTCAGTTGCACACATAAATGTATGCCATTTCTATTTTCCAAGGATTCTGTTGTTATTCTGTATTATTCTTTTGGAGTGTCTAATGTTAAATGCTTTAGTTAGATTGAGATTCTTCAGGTGTTTTGGACGTACCCTATACATGTCACCTTATCACAATAATATAAATAAATACAAAGTCTGACACGCCCACAGGACCCATCAACTGTTAAGTAGTCTTGTGTGAATGGAACGTCTTCAGCTTGAGATAGCAGGTGAACAACGTCTTTGTCTAGAATTTTCAAAACTTGTTTCTTTAACAGTCACTCTGGCTACATGACTAAAGTTTGCATACTCTTTTGGTCTCTGTAAAACAAGACACAAATTAATTTCTAATACATTCTGAGTTCATCACTTCTTTTTTCATGCATTCCACACTATGAGCTTATTCATAAAGAAGTAACTTTATTTTGGGTTAGTAAAGACTGAAATTCCAAAACAGGTTAGTTAGCCACTCATGGGTCATGCAAAGTTTAGAAAGGAAAGTGCACTTTTAAATTGCAGCTTCTGGTTAGGCCTAGTTTTCACTCTTACAGGTTAATTAAATCTGATTTTAATTTAAAAAAGCAACATCAACTTTCCCTCTTTGATGATTTGGAACCATCACAATCCATCTACAAGTATATTTTATACAATTTGCTTTCATCTCAAATGTTCTCTTTCTTTCAATCTTTTATGTTCTTCGTTCACTCTATCACTCAATTCCAAATCTCTCTCCATTCTTCTCTTCATTTCTCTGGCTCTCTATTTAACTAATATACATTTTACTGCCTTGTTTATAGCGAATGTAGATAAGAAGCAAGCTACTAATAATAATACAGGGATCAATATAATTTTGAGGATTTCTCCTCTTGTCGCCTTAAGCCAACTAGCTATAGCAGTGAATCCATATGTTATGCTTTGAACTATACTAGTGGCTTTTAAGGATTCTAGATCAAGACTTATTTCAGATGTATTCTTTACATAATTTACAATCTTTCTACTCCCATAAGGAACATCTTGTAGACTCTGCCTTTCTCAGCTAATAAGACATCTAGCACATATCTATTCTGCAAGACCATAGATCTAACCATTTCACGCTTGGTGTTTTCCACTAATAAAGCATCAAAATTAATAGTTGCCAACCTATCAATTACTGTTGAAAGCTTTCTAATATTTTTATCATTCAAGATCACTCCTACAGCAGATATGATTGCTCCAAATATGTTTCCTAACTGTAGCCCTACATTCACACTACCTCAATATCTCTTGTATGCTGGTGTCATCGTTAATGCATCTAAGCTTTGTATGTGATACATCTTTGCACATAATATGCCTAAAAAACAAATACCGTCCCAAGATGCAGGCAATCGAAAATATGCATTCTCTCTGCATAGAAAATGGACCACAGGTATAGTATAATCATCTTCTAGTAAAATTTGCCAAGATCCTCCAGACAATTCAAATACATGCTTACAATTGCTATTTTCCACTGTTGTCCTCCCACTAATTCTTCATTTTCGCACACATATTTTCCCTATGCGTCTTTTGTCTAACTTCAGTTTAGATACAGACATTTTCCTTCTAAATGTATCCTCTTCCTTTCTTCATACATTCTGCTGAACATCCTCTCCTTTATACACTTTTTGCAAACTGTTCATTTCTCTCTTCTAACATCTGTATAAAACCTTTTTCTTGCAGATTCATTAGGCAGGTTAAGTTTCTCTCATGAGCTTTAACAGTGTTACAGGAAGAAACGGTCTAAAGTTATGCCATGCAGTCTCCATGTCCTTAACTTGTTGATGTAAATTCATGCTTTTCATCAGTGGAACTTTAGAAAGCACCATGTCAAAATTTGAATACTAATATTCAAAGTGTTGTTGCCTATATACAAAACTAAGAAAGATACTGCAGGAGATAGCATATGAGAGTGGAATGTGATGAGAGGAATCCTGTTCATCAGCAGAAGATGGCATGTGTGGACATACGTAACAGTCCTTAATCTCAAAAGCCATAGGGCCAGATTTACAAGGCTGTAATGCAGAACTCTTCAAACCGGGGGACGGGCTCCCCTTGTGGGTCCTCAAGTGATCCTAGAGGGGACACTAGACTCTGGCTAAAAGCAACATTACACAGATAATAGGCCTTTGTTTTAAGCAGAAGCATGTTATTGCATTTTTAAAAAGGTAACAGTACTGAACCGCAATGGTTAAATAGGTCTAGACATATTTAAACATTGTCATCTTTATAAAATAATTGTGAAAAATACTGAGGGGGGTCCAATGATTTTTATTTTTGCAACGGGGGAGCGCAGCATTAGAATGTTTGAAGACCACTGCCCTAGTGCAACCAGAGCATTACTTTCAGTGATGCTCCAGTGGTGCTTTTCACTGCACCATATTTACAAGGAGGTGTTAAGCTACTTTTTGTGGTCTAACTCCTTCTGGTAAATACGCACTCTGACGCAGTTTTCAGTATCAGAGGGGCTTGCTATGGGTGTGGGTGTGGACGTTCCACTGCAACACCCATTGCTTTTGATGCTGCCCCAGATATACAGGAAGGCATAAATCTGAGGCAGCACCAAAACATAGCACAACAAGGAAGAATACTTTTATTCCTCCTCATTTTTTGCTCTTTGTATGTGTGCTGCCTTCTGCAGAACACATAGAAGGAGCAAAAGGCCATGAATTATTGTTTATGTGCAGGAAGGTGTCCCTTTCTGCACATAAAAAAATCATTCCAAAATGACGGTTTGGTACTTGTATGTGTGCTGCACTTTGCAGCACTCATAGAAGTGCCAAATCACCATTGTAGATTGTTTATGTGCAGGAAGGAACACCTTCCTGCACATAAACAATTTACCAACTCAACGCAGACACCCTTGCACTATGGTGCAAGGATGTCTGCATTGGTGTAAGCAGTTTAATTCAGCACCGGGGCAGGGGAAAACACAAAGGTGAGCTGTATTCCTGTAAATACGGTGCATCCCTGTGTTTCAAAAGTGGTGCAGCACGGTGCTGGTATTTTTGCCACAGCGCTGTGCTACATTGTTGTAAATCTGGGCCTAAGTGTATTCTTGTGCTAATCTAGAATAAACATTCATTGATTAATCCTCATTCATGTAATCTACAAATTATGTCTTTATATCATCCTCATTTAAACCTGGTTTCTGTGTTGTATTTACATACTCTATCACAGCTTTCTCTGTGTCAGGTGTAAAGTGTATTGCTTTTCCCACTAAAACTATGTGTCAGTAAAGTCCCTAAGAATTTCTTGCACCTAATTCTATTAGCATTACACATGTTGTCTCTAAAATCAGATTTACTACCAGTAAGTCGAATGTAACAGCAACAGCTTGTAAATTTGAACAATTCAATATGATTCTTCTTCAGGTTAATTTCTTTGAGTTAGTCTTCATTTTAGTGAATTTTCTTTATTTTCTTCTTTTTAGTCTCTTAGTCTTGTTAATGATAATATGGTATTCATATAGACAATCCTCAACCCTATTCTGTTTTCTTCTAAAGTGTTATGCCTATGTTTCGGCTTTTCACTCAGACCTCTGTACTCTTCTTAGCATTTTTTTAACTTTGCTTTTTATTAGTCTTTTTATTTCATGGCTGTTCAAAATATTATGTCAGTCTTTTTGCAATTTAGGCACTTTCAAGGAGGCTCTGGCAGTTCTTTGTTCCAAACAAGTAAATCGGAAAGGGACATTTAAAACTTGGCTTACATAGTATGTTCATTCAGGTGATGAATATCTTCATCACTGTACTGTTGACCTTTTTGATCTCCTGAGTGGGTGGTTCTCCATCTGTATCGCTTATACCACTGGACTCAGTTTCTTCCCTGATTGTTGGTGGTAGTGATTCAGCTGACACACTCAGTGTTGATTTCTTTCTACTGTACATTTTTGGCCATTTCTTTTTGGGTGAATCGGTTTATGTCTCTATTCCAGAACATCTCCCTTCTCCTGAATCATTAAGGTTCTCTGTTCATTCCGAAGCAGATTCAGAAGTTGCTTCGTCAGTCTGTGATACCAGTTTTTCTCCAGTGCCACTCTGTGAGATGTCGGGCAGTTAGACTTCTTCACCTGTCTGAGATTCTTAACCCCATTCTTCTCTTTGCTGTCTCTGATCACAGTCTCCGTCTTGTGTCTCTATTCATACAACGTGCAGTGGTACATACACCAGTGCTCTTGGTTCTGCCTCATAGAGCACTATTTCTTCATAAGGATCCCTCATTATTTGATTGTGTGAGGCGTGCAGTCAATGCGGGATTCCAGGATATTTGACTGCACATAATCACCTGATAGGGGCTTTTCCAATGTGGCCCTAGACAGGGCCTTCTCACATGCTTTTTAATCGGGACCCAGTCACCAGGACCAAGGTCATGACATGGCTCCTGGTTTGGATTTGCAACAGCAGCATCAACCTGTCAAGTGCCAATCCTTACAATAATCGAGTATCATCTCATCTGTAATATTCACAAGAGCATTTGCTGGAACTGCAGGTAGCTCATCGCTTTCCCCATTAGTATTTCCTGGGGTGACAAACCAGTCATTCTGTCAGGTGTATTTTGCAGACTCATCAATACTAAAAGTAAAGCATCAGGCCATTTCAGATAAATGGAAGCACAAACATTTGCCAGTCTTGATTTGACTGTACCATTCAACTGCTCCACTATTCCTGAAGCATCTGGACAATAACTACAATGGAGCTTCTGTTCAACTTGCAATACAGCACATAACATTTTTATTATCTCACTGTTGAAGTAAGTACCTTGATCAGAGTCTAGACAGAAAGGCTTGCAGTAGCTTAGAATGAGCTTCTTCAATAGTAACTTTGCTACAGTAAGGCTGTCATTTCTTCAGGTTGGATAAGCTTCCACCCACCTAGATAAAATGTAGACAATCACCAAAACATAACCCACTGCTAATAAACATTTCAGTTAAATCCATTTGCACCCAGTTAAAAAGTCCTCCTGATCTTCCAACATGACTCGGTGAAACCTGTGTTTGTTTGCCTAAATTCATCTGTTGACATGTCAAACATTGATGGTACAATTCTTCTGTTTGTGCTCTAAATCTGGGATTAAACCAGAACCTTTTGAAAGTCTGTATCATGGCATCTGTACCCAAATGTGTCTTGCCATGAAAGTATCTGGTCATTTGAGATGGCAGACTGTCTTGCAATACTGGTCTTCTATCCATTAAAACCCAAACGTCATTTTCATCCATTCCACATCCTGCTCTGATCCAACCCCGCTTTTCTGGTTCTGGTGCTTTTTCTTGCATTTGTCTCAACTCATCTCATTCTCAGCATCATGGAAAGGATACTTTCACGTTGTTTTTCATTTGTAAATGAGTTGTTGAACATGTAGGCCACAATTGCACAATAACGTGCCACTTCATCAGCATACCTGTTGCTGACTGTGACATAACTATTGTTGCTCCTGTGTGCTGCACGATTGACTACAGCAATTTCAGTTGGAGTTTGCAAAGCCTCTAGAAGGCTTTTGACTTCTTGGCCAGTTCAAATAAGCAATCCAGATGAGGTCATAAATCCTCTCTGGGACTGCAATTGCCCAAAATCATGAACACCACCAAATTCATATTGGCTATCTATAAATGTGGTAACTATCATTTGTGCTGTAAAGCTGCAAGCTCCGGTAAGGGTAATTAATTCTGCAACTTGTGCCAAAGAAACTCCATGAAGCCAAGAAGCTCTATCACTTCCAGAATTGTGCAAACTTCATATGCTGCTCTCAGAGACCCTTCATTTGTTCTCATGCATGAGCCATTCACTAATAGGATGTAATCTGGACCAATCAAAGGCTCATCCTTTATGCCTAGTCAGAGTTTGGTGCACAAATCCGTGACATCAAGACATATGTTCAAAACAATCAGATTTTTCTCCCCTTGAGGATGGGCAAGAGTGTGTTAGAATTCAATATTTGACATCTTCTCAGCACAATAGTTTGATGCTCATAATAAGTCAGCCTTGAATAAGTGAGGTGCTGGGTTTTAGTTCCAGTAAGCAATACCTTAACAGAGTGAGGGACCATAACAATTAAAGGATATCTCATCACAGTGTTTCACATTTCTCAAGACTGGCACTAACTTCTGCTACCGCTTTAAGACAGGTGGGCAAAGTAGCGGCTACAGGATTAAGTCACAGAAAAATATGCCACTGACTTTTTGGCATCTCCATGAATTTGAGTTAGCACTGAGAGAGCGCAGCCCTTCCTCTCACTGCAAAAGAGTATGACATTTTGGTGTAATCTGGCTTTCCCAATGCTGGGCATGACAGAGACTTTCTCTGAGCTCTAGGAATGCTTCATGCATTCATTATCCCATGGATTCAGATCTGGTACATCTTTGTGTATCCGTTTCAACAAAGGTTTCGCTACCAAGGAAAAGTTGGGTATCTACTGTCTACTGTAGCCAACCATTCCCCAAAACATCCTGACTTCTTTCTGAATTTTAGGCAGACTCATTTTCAAGATTGCTTCAACTCTCTTTCTTCATAATTTTGTTGTTCCTTTCCCCATGATATGTCCCAAGTACTGGACTTCTTTTTGACAATATTGCAGTTTGTTCTGTGACTATTTATGCCCATTTATTACCAAATGTTTCAATAATGCAATGGTATCAACTTTGCAAGATTTTTATGTTCTTGATGCGATGAGCAAGTTGTCTATGTATTGCACCAAAGCTGAACTTGGGGGCAGACTCAATGCTTCCAGATTCTTTTTAAAGATTTAGTTAAAAATAGAGGTACTCTCAGTGTACCCTTGTTGAACACAACACCATACTAATACTTTATCTCAGAACATGAAAGCGAACAGATGCTGACTGTCTTAGTACAATGGAATTGAGAAGTAAGCTTGAGAGAGATCAGTCACCGAAAACCATTCAGCTGTACATGGAATCTCATAAAGGGTGGTGGCTGAATTTGGTACCAGAGGACAACATGTGATTACAATGTAAATTACTTTCCTCAAATCATGCACTATGCTACATTTTCGATTGGGTTTTCATAATCCCATAATTGGTGTGTTGCATGGACTCAAAATTGTTTCACTCAAGATGCCCTTTTCTAACATGTCATTGATTACAGGTGTTATTGCCTCTATCATTTCAGGTGCCACGTGGTAAGGAATAGTGGTGGGCTGAGCTAGCGGAGTTTCACTCTGTGGAATTCTGTGGAGTTACTGAAAAACCCACAGAGTTCAGTGAGTAGGCGGAGTTGTTGCAGCCCTGAGTCCTGCTTTGTTTATTGAAGTAATCACACAGAACAAACATACCACTATTTTAAACAAACAAAATCAACAACTGTGCTTTACAACAGTACAACTAAAGACCTCTTCAGTTGTCAGCCTTTGTTACATATAACAACGTGTGAGCTAGAGATGCACTTTTATCACATGTGCAGTGCATTTAGCTTGCTCCCAGTTACTGTTACACACAGTTACTGGGGGTCATGTCATGCACTCTCCACTTTGACATAAACAGATGTTGCCTTTGATCAAGAAACATATATAATGCATAGCACTAATAATGTTCACTCATAGTTAAATGACAATATCCACCTTCTGAAATAATAATGAGTCCCAGCAGGTGCAGCAGCTTCAGAGAGGCGCAGACAGTCACCACAATGCCCCATCTCTGTAGTCCTTCTGGCTCCCACTCGATGTCCAACATTCTTCAGAAAACAAACCAATCCAGTAACTCCAGCAGCTCAAGATAGTTGGTGAGAATCAGGCAAGGATCACAAAGATATCTCGCACAGATGGGAAACCCTGTACACGAAGACTAAAGCCAGCTCCCACAAAGCTGCTGTAGCACCTCATTGATATCCTGCCTTGCCATGCTGGTGTGCCAGGTGATGTTTCCTCAGGTTGCCTTTCGCGATTCTGTGTAGGGTCAATAGACCGGCAATGCATAGGGCACTGTATCCGGCATGGGGAGCCAGAGTGACTTCAGTTCAGAGGTGCTTGCAAAACATTTGCTTGCAAACGCAGCCCATTCTCAGGTGTCAATTCAGTACAGGAAATATTCCTGGGAACTGACATGTGGCGGGTGCTTGCATTTCTAATGTTGCCTGGTCCGTCCACTTGGGCTGCTCCATAACTGACTCGAAAGTTTACTTGCTAACTTCCAGAGCCACTTGCATGCCCATTAGAAAGATGGCAACCTTGACGCAGCATGATGGAGGGTGGGATCACTGGAAGTCACCTCCTGTTACTTCCAAGCCAGATTTAAATATGGCTGCCGTGGAGGTACTGGAAATGGTGGAGAAGCTGCAGGGAAGGCTGACCAGTGGCGGTGAGCTTAAGAAGGTATACACGGGAATGCCAGAAAGGAGAATGGCACAAAGGAGAAACATAAAAGGGGTGAGCAACACACGCTAGTAAACTCCACTCCACATGCTGTTGGAGGAGTACTTTTTACCAAACTCTATGATCCAAGCAAAGCATGGAGTGGCAAAACTCTGTGAACTCCACTGGTGGAGCAGAGTTTACCGGCCACCCCTAGTAAAGTGGCATTCTGGAGAAAACTGCATCTAATCTCATGTTAATTTTTACAGGTTCAACTCCTTGTATTAATCCAATATCCTTTCTAGTTAAATCCTATACTTCTGCGTTCACTTGCTCAATTACATCTGCAGGTAAACCTTTTGCTGTCAACAATGGGTAGATTCCTATATTTTCTTACTGAATAATTTTAAAATCTGCATCTTCATGAGTTTGAAACTCAACTCCATGTGGTGTGCAGTAGATGGTGCAATTTAATGCACAACAAATCTCTTCCCAACAGATTGACAGGACTTCATCTCCTGAGCTGCACCACCATTTGCAACAAAGGACTGATTTGAAACACCATGTTGTGCAAACTTAGGGCCTGATTTAGAGTTTGGCGGACAGGTTGCTCCATCACAAACGTGACTGAAACATCTCTGTATGGTACACGTTTTGAAATATCAACCTCATATTTATTTGCCGATTAAGTTAATCTGTCATGAATAGTTGCAGGTTTTCTTGTAGTTTCCTTACATAAATAAACCAATTATTTTACTTGATATTGTTCTACGTGATCATAATCCAAATATCCTCTTATTATTTCCTTCAATTTAACTTTCAATTGGGGGAAATTTACAGATCTCTCCCTTTCAGAAGCTGGACTGATGTCTGGAGTTGAACTGGTACTTGTTTTTTCTGCATCTTTAACTTTAATACAATATCTGGCAGTCTCTTCAAACCAAAGAGGGAACAACCCACCTTCGTAATTATATCCACCTGGCACTGTCTGAGTTGTAAAAACAAATCTTCTTCCTTCCCCTAATGCTTGGATAGTTTGGATTGGTGTCCATACCACAATCTGTGAATTCTGTGATGTTGAGATGAATCCATTTACTGAAGTACCCCCAGCTGGTTGCTGAACCACAGTATTCAGAATGATCTCTCCAGACAGTGTTTGCAGTGTAACCGATCCAGTAACATATGCTGTTTTTACCACATCAACTGAAGCATCTGCTGGAGTTATCATTTGAGCTGTACTAATTTGTGATGGTGCACAGACAACTGCTTGCTGTGATATAGGTTATGAACAACAGGCTGTGCAATAATCGACTGAATTATTACTGGCTGTAGTCAAATTGGCTGTCAATACAGATTGTTCCTTGACAGGCTGTATTGCTTGCATCTGACTAGTAAGTTGTGAAACACCTAGATCAATTGGAGTTGTTGCCATAGTCTCATTATTTGTTAACTGAGATACATGATTTGACATAGGACCCACATATCGCTGGTGTACGTGTAGCCAATACTTTTTCTAATACATCATCATCGGATTCAGAATCTGAATTATATATCGCTTCAGCTTTTGCCTCAGGATGTCCTTTATGTTTTTTCTTTGCAGTCGTTTCAGAATCTTTAGGTTTTGAATTTTCTTATTTTGTAAGTATGGGATATAATCTAATACCTTCCACTATACTTTTCCTCCACACTTGTCCTCTTTCACCTCATACTGCATCTGCATAATTTATCATTGCTCTTTTAGTTTGCCTCTGAATTTCAGTGGTCTTGCACCATTGACAAAGCCAAATGCATGTAACCCTTCTTCTATCATCATTTGATATGCAGGTGTATCCTTAAGAGGCGCTTCTTCACCCTCTCAAACTGGGACCAATATATCACCTCTCATTAGACCCCATATAATTTTGAAAAACTTAATTGTTTCAGATTTAATTACCCAAATTCAAAAAAATCAAAATCATAATGTATTATGTTTTGAATCTGGTCAGTATACGTCAGAACACAGAACCCCTTTGTCAAATCACAATACAGTTTAGAAATACCATCAACCAATGACTTTGCGTCTCTTGTCGAAATTCAACCAATGAGAGAGTGGCTTCACATCAACCGACCAATACCAGCGCAGGACAATTTGATGTCACTCCTTGAAGCAATTCACCCTCCTTTACAATTTTCTTTTATGAGGTGAACAACGACAAACCTAATCACTAAACAACACAAAATACATCAATCTTTGTCTGCTGCTTCTACAGAAACTCAATAGTATAATTCAACAACTGAAATAAGATTTTATCCTTTACGGTTCACAACTATAAAGAAATCACCTCTCACAATAATGAGTTCTCAACCTGCGAGAAATCATCTAGTCAGTGCTATGTCACTTTTGTGCATCAGGTTTCACAACACTAGTTAATGTTGGTACAACTGCAACAATTTTATTATGTTCCCATCTTTGTATAACCCCTTCGCTGCCAGGCCTTTTCCCCCTCCTGTGCCGACCCTTTTTTTGGCTATTTGAGGCAGTTCACGCTTAGGCCCTCATAACTTTATGTTCACATAAGCTACCCACGCCAAATTTGCGTCCTTTTTTTCCAACATCCTAGGGATTCTGGATGTACACAGACTTTGTGGGTTCCCCTGAAGGAGACCAAGATATTAGCCAAAATACAGAGATTTTTTTTTTTTTTCAAAAAATTGGGAAAAAGGGCTGCAGAAGGCAGCTTGTGGTTTTTTCCTGAAAATGGCATCAACAAAGGGTTTGTGGTGGCAAGATCACCATCTTCCCAGCTTTCAGGAACAGGCAGACTTGAATTGGAAAACCCAATTTTTCAATACAATTTTGACATTTTACTAGGACATACCCCATTTTTACTATTTTTTGTGCTTTCAGCCTCCTTCCAGTTAGTGACCAAAATGGGTAAGAAACCAATGCTGGATCACAGAAAGCTAAACATTTCTGAAAAGTAGACAAAATTCTGAATTCAGCAAGGGTTAATTGTGTACATCCTACAAGTGTTTCCTACAG
This sequence comes from Pleurodeles waltl, assembly GCF_031143425.1. Lineage (NCBI taxonomy): Eukaryota > Metazoa > Chordata > Amphibia > Caudata > Salamandridae > Pleurodeles > Pleurodeles waltl. The sequence goes on along the minus strand of NC_090446.1, from coordinate 860,155,725 downwards.
AAAATAACAGCTGAAATACAAAAATATTGAAATTGAGGTTAAAAAAAGCAATTTTTCTCCATGTTTTATTCTGTAACTTTTTCCTGCGATGTCAGATTTTTTAAAGCAATATACCGTTACATCAGCTGGACTCTTCTGGTTGCGAGGATATATAAGGCTTGTAGGTTCATCAAGAACTCTAGGTACCCAGAGCCAATAAATGAGCTGCACCTTGCAATGGGATTTTACTCTATACCGGGTATACAACAATTCATTTGCTGAAATATAAAAAGTGAAAAATAGGTATCAAGAAAACCTTTGTATTTTCTAAAATGGCCACAAGATAAGGTGGTTATTTGGACATCTCTGAATTTCGGGGTGCCCATACTAGCATGTGAATTGCAGGGCATTTATCAAATAGACGTCTTTTTTACACACTGCCTTACATTTGGAAAGAAAAAATGTAGAGAAAAACAAGGGGCAATAACACTTGTTTTGCTATTCTGTGTTCCCCCAAGTCTCCCGATACAAATGGTACCTCACTTGTGTGGGTAGGCCTAGCGCCCACGAAAGGAAATGGCTCAAAACACAACGTGGACACATCACATTTTTTCACAGAAAACAGAGGTGTTTTTTGCAAAGTGCCTTCCTGTGGATTTTGGCCTATACCTCAGTCAGCACTTGGAAACCTAGCAAACCAGCGCACTTTTGAAAACTAGACGCCTAGCGGAATCCAAGATGGGGTGACTTGTAGGGATCTGACCAGGTTCTGTTACCCAGAATCCTTTGCAAAGCTCAACATTTGACCAAAAAAACACTTTTTCCTCTCATTTCGGTGACAGAAAGTTCTGGAATCTGAGAGGAGCCACAAATTTCCTACCACCCAGCGTTCCCCCAAGTCTCCCGATAAAAATGGTACCTCACTTGTGTGGGTAGGCCTAGCGCCCACAAAAGGAAATGGCCCAAAACACAACGTGGACACATCACATTTTTTCACAGAAAACAGGTGTTTTTTACAAAGTGCCTACCTGTGGATTTTGGCCTCTAAGTCAGGCGGCACCTGGAGAAACCTAGCAAACCAGTGCATTTTTGAAAACTAAACACCTAGGGGAATCCAAGATGGGGTGACTTGTGGGGCTCTGACCAGGTTCTGTTACCCAGAATCCTTTGTAAACCTCAAAATTTGACCAAAAAAACACTGTCCTCTCATTTCGGTGACAGAAAGTTCTGGAATCTGAGAGGAGCCACAAATTTCCTTCCACTCAGCGCTCCCCCAAGTCTCCCGATAAAAATGGTACCTCACTTGTGTGGGTAGGCCTAGCGCCCACGAAAGGAAATGGCCCAAAACACAAAATGGACACATCACATTTTTTCACAGAAAACAGAGGTGTTTTTTACAAAGTTCCTACCTGTGGATTTTGGCCTCTAGCTCAGCCGGCACCTGGGGAAACCTAGCAAACTAGCACATTTCTGAAAACTAGACACCTAGGGGAATCCAAGATGGGGTGACTTGTGGGGCTCTGACCAGGTTCTGTTACCCAGAATCCTTTGCAAACCTCAACATTTTACCAAAAAACACCTTTTCCTCTCATTTCGGTGACAGAAAGTTCTGGAATCTGAAAGGAGCCACAAATTTCCTTCCACCCAGCATTCCCCCAAGTCTCCCGATAAAAATAGTACCTCACTTGTGTGGGTAGGCCAAGCGCCCACAAAAGGAAATGCCCCAAAACACTATCTGGACACATCAAAATTATCAAATACAAAACTACCTGTTTTTGCAGGGGGGCACCTGCGTTATTGGTCCTGGGCTCAGCAGCCTTCTAGGGAAACCTACCAAACCCAGACATTTCTGAAAACTAGACACTCGAGAGAGTCCACTGAGGTGTGACTTGCGTGGATCCCCCAATGTTTTTTTACCCAGAATCATCAGCAAACCTCAAATTTAGCTAAGAAAATCCCATTTTCCCACATTTCTGTGTGGGATCACCGCACTGGGACACATTTCGTACCACCCAATGTTCCCCTTAGTCTCCCGGTAAAAATGATACCTCATTTGTGTAGGTGGGCCAAGTGCTTGTGAAAGGGAAGAGGCAGCATGTCGATATTGAGGGGGAACAAAGTGGGTCTAAAAGGGCAGTTTGCAAAAAAACAATTTTAGGCTGACAAGTGCAGCAGAATTTTTATCGGTATAGATGAGACAATGCTGGGTGGTAGGAATTTTGTGGATTCCTGAAGATTCCGGAAGGTTCCATTACAAAAACGTGGGAAAAATGCGTCATTTCCAGCAAAGTTGGAGGTTTGCAGGGGATTGTGGGTACAAAAATGGTGCAGGGCGCATGTGAAACACACCACCGTGGAATCACCCAGATGTTTCGTTTTCAGATGTGTCTAGATCTTGTGGATTTTTCTACATGGCAGCGTCCCAAAGTCCATAAAGTGCAGCCCTCACCATTCCAAGTGGGACGATTTTGAGAGTAAGCCAAGTTCTCATGGCCCAAACGTAAAACTAAAACCCCAAATAATCAAATGTCTTCTTTGTTGCTGTGGGATAAGATGTTTTAGAGTACAGGGGAGAGCTGAAAGACTGTTACCCTCTTCTGTTGAGGTGGGGCGGCATAACCAGGCCCATACTGGTTGGTAGCCACCACCCCAATATATATATATATTTTTAATTCCCTGGCATCTAGTAGACTTTCTGCCCCCCTGGGTTGTGGATCAGGGGTAATTGCCCCATCTGCCCACTGGTGGGCAGAACAACTTTGGCCCCATTTATTTGGGGTGGGGGTATGCCCATACCCCCACCCTCTTATTTTTGAAAAAAAAAACTTCCCTAGCCTCTGGTGGGCTTTCTGCCCCCCCCAATGGGGGGGCAGATATGGCCAACAGTAATGTGCCCCCATGGGGAGCGACCCTTACCCAAGGGGCTGCCCCCCTAACGAAAACACACGCATACACACACACCAATCCCTGGTGCCTAAGTGGTTTCTGCCCCCATGGGGGCAGATTGGCCTAACAAAAATCGACAGAAATTGTCTAAATACAATTTGCCCCCCAGGGGAGCGACCCTTGCCTAATGGGTCTCTCCCCCTCTCTAAAAAAACAAACAAACAAAAACAAAACCCCAAAAAAGACTTTGCCCTGGCGCCTAGAGGTTTCTGCCCCCCCTAGGGGCATATTGGCCTAATAACAATAGGCCGATCTGCCCCCAGGGGGGGCAGAAATGACCTAAAATAAATGTGCCCCCCTGCCCACCCACACCGCCCCCCCGGGGAGCGACCCTTGCCTGACATTGGTGCAAAAAAAAATGATCCCGGTGCCTAGTGGTTTCTGCCCCCCTTGGGGGCAGATTAGCCTAACAAAAATCGGCCGATCTGCCCCCAGGGGGGCAGAAATGGTCTAAATACAATTTACCCCCAGGGGAGCGACCCTTGCCTAATGGGTCGTTCCCCATCTCTAAAAAAACAAACAAAATAAAACACACAAAAAAAATTTGCCCTGGCGCCTAGAGGTTTCTGCCCCCCCTCGGGGCAGATCGGTCTAATAACAATAGGCCGATCTGCAGAAATGGCCTAAAATAAATTTTACCCCCCACCCCCCAAACCCACCCCGGGGAGCGACCTTTGCCTACGGGGTCGCTCCCCTTGCGGGACATTGGCGCAAAAAAGAAATCCCGGTGCCTAGTTGTTTCTGCCCCCCCTTGGGGGCAGATTGACCTAAAATCGGCCGATCTGCCCCCAAGGGGGGCAGAAATGGTCTAAATACAATTTCCCCCCCAGGGGAGCGACCCTTGCCTAATGGGTTGCTCCCCGTCTCTAAAAAAACAAACAAATAAAAAAACACCAAAAAAAATTGCCCTGGTGCCTAGAGGTTTCTGGCCCCCCTGGGGGCCGATTGGCCAAATAAAAATAGACCGATCTGCCCCCAGGGGCGGCAGAAATGGCCTAAAATAAATTTGCCACCCCTCCCTGGAGAGCGACCCTTGCCTAAGGGGTCGCTCCCCATCTGTAAAACAACAACAACAAAAAATCCCCGGTGCCTAGTGGTTTCTGCCCCCCTTGGGGGCAAATCGGCCTAATTAAAATAGGCTGATCTGCCCCCCAGGGGGGGCAGAAATGGCCTAAAATAAATTTGCCCCCCAGGGGAATGACCCTTGCCTAAGGTGTTGCTTCCCTTCCGTGAAATTCATGAAGAAAAAAAAATCCTCCCTGGTGTCAAGTGGTTTCTGTCCCCCTTGGGGGCAGATTGGCCTCATAAAAATAGGCCACTGTGCCCCCAAGGGGGGCAGAAATGACCTAAATATAATTTGCCCCCTAGGGGAGCGACCCTTGCCTAAGGGGTCGCTACGCACCTCTAAAAAAACAAAAACAAAACAAACAAAAAAAATAGATCCATGGTGCCTAGAGGTTTCGGGGGGAGGCAGAAAAGGCCTTAAAAAAAAAAAGTCCCCCCTGGGAGCGACCCTTGTCCAAGGGGTCGCTCCCTCATGCCAATTTCCTTACAAAATGTAAATCCCTGGTGTCTAGTGGGCGTTTTAGCAGCCGGATTGCTTGCAATCCGGCTGCCAAAATGCTGAGAGAGATTTCAAAGGGAAGGAAATTCATTTCCTTTCCTTTGAAGCCTCTCCGGCCTCCTCCACGTGATCGGAAGAGAAATGCTTTGCATTTCTCTTCCGATCGTTCTGGAAGCTGAGCTTCTAGCGCGATGGGAGGAGGCCTCTGTGATTGTCAGCGCGCGATTGAGCGCTGACGTCACGGGGTGGGGGTGTTGGGGTGGAAGGGGAAGGGCTTCCCCTTCCATCCCTGCCTTGGGGGGGTGGGGGGGTACCCCTCAGAGGGGGTACTAGCGCTCCCTCTGGTCTCCGTGCCCAGGACGTAATGGTTACGTCCTGGGCACAGGAGCACTGTGCCTCAGGACGTAACCATTACGTCCTGGGCACAGAAGGGGTTAAAGTTGACGAAATTTCTCGACTTATACTTCTTCAATTAAAACACATATAAACATAGTGGGCCTGATTCACAAAGGTAAACTAAGACTTTCGGTCTTAACTTAGACTCAGTCTAAGTTTACAACTTTTGGTATTCACAAAGGTCATTTATGAGTAGTATCTTTCCATCCACACTCAGGGCGGGATTCCACTCTGAGTGCAGAGTATAGTCTCTGCACCCGGAATGTACTGTCCACACCCTGAGTGGAATCTCCGCACTCTGCTCCACTCCTAGTTATAGTTAGGATTCACAGAGATAGGAATTCCTCAGATTATTGATCTTTAATAACTTTTCACCCCATTTGACAAATCCCCACAACACATTAAAGATTCATAGCGTTTTCTATATTTGCAGGCACTGCAAAGTTTGCTGTGATTAGTAAAGGGAATACAAAGAAAAAAGGGGGTACACCACTCCACTGTACGCCACTACATTGTAAGCTATTCCACTCTACACTATTGCACTTAATGCATTTTGAGTATATGCCACTCCATTCTACACTAGTCCACTCTATGCCACTCTAGTCTGTGCCACTCCATTCTACACTAGTCCACTCTGTGCCACTCCACTCTATGCTACTCAATTCTACGCAATTCCACTGTACCTAACTCTACTCTATGCTACTCCACTCTACACTACTCCACTCTACTCCAGTCAACTCTGTGCTATTCCACTGTATGCCACTACACTCTACCTCACTCCATTGCTCGCCACTCCACTCCATGCTACTCTACTGTGCACAATTACCGTCTAACACACTCTACACTATGCCAGTCCATGCCACTCCACTATATGCTATTCCACAGTACACCATTCCACTCTGTCACTTCCCTCTATGCCACTCCACTGTACCCCACTTCACTTCATGCCACTCCACTATACACTATTCACTGTATGCATCGATGTTGTATGCCACTCACCTCTAAGCTATTCGACTCTATTGCCCCTCCACTCTACCCAACTCAACTGTAGGCTGTTCCAGTCTAGTCACTGCACTCTACACCACTCCAGTCTATACCACTCCACTGTCTGCAACTCCACTATACTCCAATCTATACTATTTCAGTGTACACTGATCTATTGTACCCTTTTCCACTATTCACCACTCCACTCTATGCCGTTCTCCTGTAATCCTCACTGTACGCTTTTCCAGTGTACACCACTCCACTCACTGCCTCTCCACAGAACAGTACTTCACTCTACATCACTGCACTCTATGCTTTTCCAGTGCACGCCACTCCACTCTACCCAAATCCAATTCACGTTGCTCCACTGTACTCTGCCCGACACCATTGAATCCCCTCAACAAAAGTCTACATCCTTCCACTCTACGATGCTATACTCCACTCTGTAGCACTCCACTGTACAGTAACGTACTCCTGCCAATGCCAGTCTACAGCACTCTGCCTTACTCTAATAAACTGTTCAACACTCTACTCCACTCTACAGCACTCTACAGAATTCCCTCTCTACCACTCAGACCACTTTACAATACTCTACTTTATAAGACACTACTCCACTTTACTTCAATATACTCCCCAGGATACTCCAACAAACTTATTTCACTTTCAATGCATCAATGCTCTGGCACATCACTCAGCCCCCACAAGCACCTATTTTCAATGGAGAGGAATGGAGAAGAAGTGGAAAATGTCCTCTTTCCTATGATTACTCTCCCTTGTGTATCCTGGCCAGGGGATCTCCACTGGAAGGTGATCCCCAAGCAGGATCCACCTACAAGACACCATGGATGTAGATTATGGGGGAAGAAGCCTCTCTGGGCATGGACGGTGCTCCCCCTGCCCTGGGCCATGTTAGTCTATCTGCCGCTGTGGGCAGATAGGAGGTTTGTCCCAATCAGGGAGGGTGCCCAAAATCCATGACTGAGGAGGGTAGAAAGCCCACTAGTCAGAAGAGATTTTGCATTTTGGGCAAAAGAAAGGGATGTGGGCATTGAACTTTGGCATTGACCATATGCTCACCCCAAAGGGCCTAACCATTCTTTCTGCCATCCTTTCCAGTAGCAGAGAAGGGGTTTGCACCAGTTTGCCACCAGGGAGTGAGAACGTTCACTGGATGTCAGGAACATTTTTTAATAAAATAAAAAGAAGTCTCTGACCCATCCCGACGTTAGGTTCCATCCTCACCTATAAGGCCTTAAGACCAATATTTATACTTTTTTAGCGCCGCATTTGTGTCATTTTTTGACGCAAAAACCGCACAAACTTGCAAAATACAAATGCAGTGCTAAAAAAGTATAAATACGGGCCTAAGAGTCTTTCTGCTCTCCTGAGGATTAAATCACCCTATCTCAATGGCAAGCAAGAGCACATTTGATTCTTTTAGGTATTGTTTTTACATATGGGACAGGAGAGTGGAGCTAAATCCCAATATCATTCCGCTTGCCATGGTGAATGGCTGCACTTTTTGGGCTTCAATAGGCCATCACCTCTGCAAACCTACCAGACCCAGACATTTCTGAAAACCAGACAACGAGGGAGTTTAGAGTGGTATGCCTTGCATGGATCTCATTAAATTTTTTCACCAACAATGCCATGCAAACCTCAGACTTCACCCAAAAGCACACATTTTCCTTACATTTCTGCAATGGAAACTGCTGGAATCCGCCGAGCTCCGGAAAATTCCTACCACGTAGTGTTTCCCCACTTGTCCTGATAAAATGCTGCCCTACATGTGTGGCTGGTCCTAGTGCACACAACAGGAATAGATGAAACCAAGGTCAATGGGAGTCACCTGTGAGGACTCCCATTGACCCTAGTTTCATCCGTTCCTTCTGCAGGCATAAAATAAAGTATTTTTTGTTTTTTTTATGATTGGCCCCTTAAGGGGTCCCTTTTGGTCCCTCCCACAAGAGCTTTGGGTCACTTTACTCTGCCTTGGGAAGGCATTTCATGGGTGTTGTGTGGGTGATCCAAAGCAACTCCCACGGTTTTTTACACATTTCCAGATTTACCAGACCTGCTAGACCTGAGAATATACCAAAAAGATATGCCTTCTCAGGTGAGGCGTGACAAGGAGAAATGTCTTTGTTTCTCCTCATTACTTGCTCTTTCTCAGTGTGCTGCATTTTGCATGACACATAGAAAGAGGAATATGCCTCTCTAGATTGTTTTTGTGCAGGAAGATGTTCGTTCCGGCACAAAAACAATCCTGCATGCAATGCAGGCACCTCTGCACCATAGTGCAAGGCAGGGACGTAGCTTCAGGTAGTAGGTGTGGTGCTACACCCCCCTTATAAATGTATTTTGTGATAAATAGCTGGGTGCAGGTGCTTTCAGTCGGGTAAGGTAAGGTGTCTGTTGGATTTCACTTGGAGTTTTTACAGAGACAGACAAAAACGCACACACTCTCTCCCTCCCTCGGTTTGGAGAGACTTCAAAAATGTTGGCTATTCCCAAAAATAATGCAGTTTCTCTCACTTAGTACACCTACCAATCCGCAGTCCTCTTCTTTTCCATTGCATCTTAAGCCCCTCTTGTGCACCTTGTTTGTCGTATAATGCATTTTAACATCATGTGCCTGTGTGATTGTTGGGAAATCTGAAGTTAACACCCCCGAATCATATTGTCCAAACTACACCCCTGATGCAAGAGTTCCTGCATTGGCGCTAAGCTGCCAAAAGGGCACCAGCGCAGAGGAAAAGGCAGGAATGTGCCCTATTGCCCTAAATATGGTACATTCCTGCCCTTTCCCTGTGACTCAGTGCAGCGCAACAAGGTGACTTGCTGCCATGCACTGCACTGCATCACCTCATAAATAGGCCCCTGTGTCTCTAGAACCAAACTCTACCTGGCTGATGAGCCTATTCTAAGGGGTAAAACCAATCCTGAGTTGCTTGCATCCTGATCCAGGGAGGACCTGACCTGGCAGTTCATGATATACTGTTCCTTCCAGTAGGCCAGTAACCCCTCCTAGGTCCAGCTAGGTCTCAATGAATTAACCACAGCTCAACCCTTGGTAGCTTGGCATCGAGCAACAAGGCTTTACTTAGGAGACACAGTTTGTAAAGAATTCAAATATCACAAAACAGTAATAAAATAAAACACAGGAAACAGTTTAAAAATCCCAAAAACAAAATGTATAAAAGTAGGAAATATTTTTATCTTTAGTTTGACACCAAAACAAATACAATCACATAAGGGGAACCGTAGACATGAATTTTTAAAGAATTGATTTTTTTTGTGCATGGAAACTAAAAGCGCCACATGGGATATCTGCTCACAAAGGCCAATTGTGATGGAGCCCTGCTCGGCTACAGCGAACAGGATGCCTCGGGCAAAAGTTTACCTTCAGACTTAGGCCCTCATTATGAGTTTGGTGGGTGGTGGAGGCTGCCCGCCAAACTCAAACCGCAGAGACACTGCCTATGTGGTCCTAACACCGCCGGCCCTATTTGGAGTTCACTGCAGGGCCAGCGGGCGGAAACAGCATTTCTGCCCATCGGCACTGCGGTGAACAGGGCCTTAATATTGCAGCCGGCTTGTAATTGAGATGGCAGCAATGTGGTTGTGCAGCGGGTGCAGCAGCACCCGTCACGCATTTTACTGCCTGCAATCTGGGCAGTGGAATGCACGATGGTGCTTTGCATGGATCTCATTAAATTTTCTCACCCACAATGTCATGCAAATCTCAAACTTTGCCCAAAAGCACACATTTTCCTCACATTTCTGCAATGGAAACTTCTGGAATCCGCAGGAGCTCCTTAAAATTCCTACCACCTAGAGTTTCCCCACTTGTCCTGATAAAATGCTGCCCTGCATGTGTGGCTGGTCCTAGTGCACACAACAGGAATAGATCAAACCAAGGTCAATGGGAGTCACCTGTGAGGACTCCCATTGAACCTAGTTTCATCTGTTCCTGCTGCAGGCATGAAATAAAGTTTTTTTTTGTTTTTTTTTCATTATTGGCCCCTTAAGGGGTCCCTTTTGGTCGCTCCCACAAGAGCCTTGGGTCACTGTGTCCCTACTCTGCCCTCTTATATCCTAATTTACAGACTATTTCAGAACAAGGGTACAGAGTGCCCAAGTCTTGTTATGGCAGCAACAACATTTTGTTTTCGGTTGCTGCCAGACAATCAGATAGCTTGGCACCACCAAACAGCTCTTGGTCTTGCAGTAGTGAAATGGCAGATGGGAGAAAAAGTTCCCACAGCCAATAATAGGGACCTATTTTTTTCATTTTCTGGACCAAGCATTCCATCCATCACTTTTCTGTATACTTTAGTGTGTCGCCCTAAGTGCAATGGGTGTTCCAGATGTGGGTCGCATTCACACTGTGGGCATATTTATGAGTTGGTGGTGCATGAGCGATGCAAACCTTACATGAGATTTATGATGCCACGGAAGGCCACTTTCCATGGACCTATGTGAGTCCGTAAATCTGGAGTAAGGCAATGCAGGGCAAATCCCTGCATCACTTTACTCTGCCTTGGGAAGGCATTTCATGGGTGTTGTGTGGGTGATTCCAAGCAACTCCCACGGTTTTTGACACATTTCCAGATTTACAGTGGAATGCGCGATGGGGCTGTGCAATGGGGCCCATGCCAAGTGCATGGGCAGTGCAGGGATCCCCAGGGGGCCCCCGATGCCCCTATTCTGCCAGCCTTTCCATGGCGGTGGAACCGCCATGAAAAGGCTGGTGTTATGGGAACTTATAATCCGGAGGGAAGCGCTGCTTACAGCGCTGCCCTGTTGGATTACAACTGCCAGGACCGCCAGGACCACCAGGATCGCCAGGCTGACGGCAACCTTGTGGTGTCAGCGGTTCGACCGCCACGACCCCGGAGGTCCGACCGCCACCATGAGTCTGGCAGTCTTAAGATCGCCAGACTCATAATGAGGGCCTTAGTCTTTTCCTTGAAGATTTTCTTCAGTGGGACAAAGTCACCAATGCGATCTGACCATCCTGGAGCCCTCTTCAAATACGCATCGCAGGACACCTTAGTGAAGACTTCTACCTTTGGACTTAGATGATTTTTCAGGATGGAAATCTTCATCCAGGCCAAAGCTGAATCTTGATCCGATGTCCCTGATGCCCTCCCCGGATCAGCTGTGCAGGAAGTCCCAGTCAGCTTTGTACGTTCAGACGTTGTCACTTTTTGGAGCTTTTTCCTTCTGATGGCTGTCGACCCTCCATAGCAAGTCGATTTTGATGTGAGGTTGTCGGATTGCCTTTCCAGGAGCCCCGGTGAAATGCTGGAAGTATGGGGCTCTGAAGCTTTTCAGTGGGACAAACCTGCAGGTCAGGCCGGGTTGCGGTTGAGGTAAGCCGGCTTGACTAACCACGGTAGGTCGGTCCATTTGGTCCACACTGTTTATAATGTCCCTGCTTATAGTTACATGACGCCCAACACTAGGGACACTTAGGGCACACCTTAGGGGTGACTTATATGTAAAAAATATGGTTGTTTAAGACTTTGGAAGTACGTTTCATTTCAAAGTCAAATTTGCATATTACTTTAGTTTATTAGCAGCCAGCAATGCAGGCCTGCCTTTAAAATGACACTGGGCACCTATGGGTGCACTACCTATGCTGGCGTCCCTAAACCTACATGCCCTGCCATATACCAAGGACTTAAAGGTAGGTTGATACTGCCAATTATAATTGGCTTAATTTGCATATCCACTTTACAAAGTGCACTGACCCTAGGACTTTCCTTCAGCTGGGTTCAAACTGAGGTGGCATGGTGTGCAAAACACAATGGCGTATGATGCAGCCCAAGTAATTACCAGTGGTTGTGATTCATACACGCATTCCATCCATCAATTTTTTGTATAAATTGGAAACCAGAGTGATGAGGCTCAGAAAAGTTTAAGGCATGGGCAAAGTGGGCTCTGGTCCAGGGCTCCAGCCTTTCAGGGGGCCCCTGATTAATCTGGCTATGTTCTCTACACTCTCCTGCCCTGATGATCTTGACTGATTTATGAAAACTATATTGATTTAAATACCATTTGTCTTCATTTTTGAATACAGGTAATGTGCAAGGTCCATAGAGAAGTTCCTTTTATATCAGAACAGCACCCAACATAGGAGAAATGGCAGTGGGTCATATAGATAATATGCAATAATATTAGTGAGCTGCTGCCATATTACAATATTGAAAAACACATCACTATTCTTGAATATTAGATGGAAACACATTTAGAATGTTGACCAGCCTGCCTGTGCAGAGTCAGTGACCAGGCCAAAGAGGGCGCAAAAACACCTGAAATTGGATTATAAATTCAAAGCTGCTCTGAACTATGTTTGCCCATCTCCCCCAGAATCCTTAAGATGTCCCTAATGAGGCTATGACCCCCTTCCTCTGAAGCTGTACAGGTGTTAGCTCCATTTGCGGTGTGCACAGTGCTTAATTTGTGCTTGTTGTTTCCGGTGCTGAGCCCCGGCACTTATTTTTGAGGGCCTGCGCTTAGTCTTCTGCCTCAAGTATTTGATGTGAGCAAAAGACAAATTTGGGAAAGACGGAGGAAAAGAAATACGAAAAAGCGTCACGATGAGAGAAAGCAGAAAGCTGCAGGTGTGAGCTGAAGAGGCAGGGAGTGGCTTTAAATGGATTGAAGAGTGTAGAGATGGCCGTGACACAGAAGTGAGAACACTCCAGCAAAACTAATTCCTCACACAGTGTTGAGATTTGAAGTAAATAAGTGCAGTATTTATTTCGGGTCCATTTACAGGTTGACAGCCAGGATGGAAGTGCCTCCAGTGAGATCTAGAACCTCAGCAGTGTTCTACAAAGAGGTAACAACTGAACAGTTAAAGGTATAAAAGTAAACATAATGCTAAAGTTCATTTAAAACATGCAAAATTGAAATAACTATAATAATGTGTAAATAATAACATTAACATGTACGTATCACAAAGAGGTCCGAGATGCCTTCAGGATTATGCTGCCTCAGTGTTCCCTGCTCGCACATTTAATCGCAGCAGCCTCGTTTTTTAGAGGAGGGCTTTGGACGGCACCTTTTTTATTCACAAATTAAACACTGGGCACGCGATGTACTCGAACGTTTCGGTCTGTGCTCAACGTCACCTTTTGTTTCTCTTTGACTATACATGACACTTCTCCAAAATTTTAGGAATTCTGAAACGGAAAACCTAAAGGTAGATGTGGAAGGTAAAATCTACATGAACAAAAAAAACAGGGCTGTACCAACGATCGGCTCTCTTCCATTTGAGAAAACATAAACAGATAGCGAGCGATCTGATAACTCCCCTGTCGGTGCGCTTCTGCAATAATTGCTTTTCTTTCTGTTTTTTTTATCGAAGTGACGAAGCGTTTGTAAAGTGAAGTCGCCAAGCTAGATAGTTTCATATGGCCTAGCAACCTTTGAGAGCAACATATTTTTATTAAGTGTTTCTCGGCAGCAGCTGGTCGACATCTTTCATAGTTGCCTCGTCTCAAGGCGTCTCCCTGTTCTCTCGCTGGAATTTAAGGCCTTGAAAATTGTTATAGCGAAAAACAAGACTTCAACTTGCAAGATGGATTTCGGGCCAGAAAATCAAGCACCAAAAAACGCTCTTTGGAAAACCAATTAGTGAAACGTGACAAGGAAATACGAACTATTTGGCAGCCTAATTCGAAGCAAGTGAGAATTACATGCTTACCTTATTTGGTTTATTTCTTGTTCTTATAAGTTGTGTGACTGGCTTTCTGGTTCCTTCTAAGTACTTTAGGGGTTACAAGAGGAGCGGGACCTGAACACAGCCAGTTAATAGGACTGAGACGTAGTTGACTATGGCGACCGGCCTTGATCCTGTGTGTCTCTGTATGGTTTGTCAGGGAGACCTTGATAGCGTGTCCAGTCCTTATAAATTAGTTATACTTGGACACGCCGAAGGTCGGTGAACCTTTTAACCGAGTTGAGTTCCCCTCATCCAAGAATAGTCGGATCCCTCTAATCAATAACCATTTATAATCAATGGCCAATACTCAATTAGTAGTCAGACAATAAATTAATTAAACAGAAAATCAGTAATTAGACACACCATGACCTTTCAGTCATGAATAATCACACCAGTTTATTAAAAGTTAATGAGTTTATTTCCCTATTTTAACAAAGCTAGCACAATATACGTAATTCTCAAAATCAAATGATATACGTATACGAACATTAATAGCTGTCCATAGCGACGGAAGAAACGCAATCTACACAAAATTTGGATTATAATGCACTCGGTTATAGCAATGCAAATCACTAATATGAGTAACCGAATTTGACTAATTGCATACATTGGTCAGCATAACAAGATTTCAATTCAGCATGGTGCATCAAGTGAATACCTCAACTAACCTCTGATTAGCATTGGCATGTGGGGCTTCATGCAAAAGAATTTAGTCAACATGAATTTAGAAAACGTCTAGCTTAGGCTCTGTCAAAATAAGCAGTTGGTACCTAAGAAGGAAAATACAATGCATAATACATTTATCCTTTCATAATTACCAAATACAATCAGCATCCAAGATAGGTCTTCGTCCTTCAGGTACCGGTTCAATCAGCATGGGGCAGATTTCAAAAGGGGCAAAGTTTAAGTCAAGTTTTCCTTGCAGCAGCAAGGAAAATGGGGGCAAAAGTTATTGCATGGGCAAGACGGGGTAAAATTAAAGTTAGAGTCTCTAGGGTGAGAATTCTTTAAAGTCTCTCTCTCTGGGATAGAGAAAAAGCATCAAAGTGTCATTTAAAATGGCGTCGTGAATCTGGCTTAAAAAATGGCATCAAGAAAATGGCTGACTTCTCTTTGTCCGGTGGGTTTAAGTAAGAAAACGTTCTAAATTCTTCAGGTCTTCCATTGGAGGGTTCATAGGGTGGCTTCTTGTTGACCAATGAATAATGTCTTTCTTTTAGTACTCATTTATCCATAAGGTGTCCTTGGAGCTTTGGAACACAAGTAGCAACAAAGTTTGCCAATTATTTCTGTATCAGTGTCTTTATTGTCTGCACCTGCAGAAACTGACCTTGCTTCAAAGGGGATGAAAGTTGCCTAGCACGAAAACTTGAGATAAGTGTATTAGTCATTCTACTGGAAAAATACAGTCTTTAAACTTTAAGCACGTTTTTGTTAATACAAGTGAAAACCACGTAGTCAAATTTGAGACCAGGCGACTAGGCCAAAGCCTCTGCTAAATTTAAGCTAAACATATAACAGTTTTAACGAGAAAATCATAAACTACATCTGCAATTGTGACGGATTACTACATTATCGATTCTTCATGATTAATTAAGCTTGTTTATAATAATGGCGAACTACCTCGTGGGCACATTTTCCCACATACATTATTTTTCTTTGCTAAAATCACACTACCTTATACGATTTTGTTACATGATATATGAATATTTGTTAGCCTTTCTTTTTCTGCTTCATCAATCCCTCCTCTGATGACTAATTATTTCATCACATCAAATCTTCCACCACAAATTTTATTTCATTAAAATTCTGTTTAGTAATTTGGCACTTCAGTCAATTCCCTCTTTCTTTTGGTTCCCTTTGATTTTTCCCTGTATATTTCCACTATTTTATTCTGTTCCTTCTCTTCTCTTCTCCTCTTGTTTCTTGATTTCAATATTTTAATAGCTTTCCAGATTCCCCAAATACCCATTAAGCAAATTAGTATTATTAGTATTCCTTTCACTATTTTCAGTAATAATCCGTTCCAAATGTTGCTGAGCCAATTTCCCACGGAAGCAAATCCTTTTCCAACCTTTTCCCATACTCCTGGTTGTTTTAATTCTTTCAAATCTGCACTCTCGTTAGTTAAATTTGTAAGCATTTTCCTAATTTGCCCACTGTTGTCAGGTATATAAGAACAACAGTGACGTGCACTAAACATTTTGCAAACACTGCCATTCTTTGCTAAAAGAATGTCTAAAGCAAGCCGATTTTGAAGAGTCATAGCTCTTTCTGCAGCAAGTTCAGCATCAATCAGGATCATGGCTCCCTAGAATGTTGTCAGCATGTTATCCACGATAGTAGACAACTTTCGTATTTTGATTGAATTCAATATAACTCCTACTGAAGGAATCATTGCTCCAAATATATCTCGTACCACACCAGAAGCTGTCTCCCTTTTCTGAATACGATGTAATTCAGACAGCTTTGGAAATTTCTTTAAGTCGTCCAGTTGAAAAATCTTTGGAAATACTATTCCCAAATAACATATACAATACCATCCCTTTGGAAGATGATAATAGGCGTTGAATCCACAAATATAGTATACTCCTGGAGTAGCTGGATCTAGGCCATTTAACATGAATGTCCATTTAGCCTGAAACAAAAACACGTGTTTACATTCACTCGTTCCTACAAAGATTGTGTCATAATATGATTTAGATCTATATATACAAAGCTTCCCTACGTGTATTGCATCTAAAGCTAATTTCCCTTGTGTCTTTATTGCGGCAAAAGCATAGTTATCTACAGATGTCCTTTTGTGTAATTCTTTTTCTAATTTCTCCTTTACCACTTTCCTTCTATCTTCATGTGATCTAATAAGCTTTTCTCTACCGGTGAAAGCAAGCATGTAAGGTTTTCTCTATGAGCTTGATCTGTGGAAAAAGGTGATAGTGGTTCAAAGAAACCCTTAACTATATTTACATAATAATCTCTTGCTACTTTACTCAAGTACTCTATTATGGGGACATATGAAAACATGACATCATGATTGGAATAGAAGTATTGAATAGACTCCTGGCCATAAAATCTGGTTAGTAGCAGACTACATGTTATTCCATACGTAAGAGGCATGCTATGATATGTCACTCCTTCTATTACTGAGGTAGGTATTTGTGTGCACACATAACAATCTTTCGCGTCCATTGTCTCAACATACTCATTCAGCAAGCGATAGAAGATATTAGATGAAAGCTATTTCTTGTCGTGTAAATATTTCTCATCTTGTTCGAGTTTCTGCAAATGAGTTAATTCAGTTGTAGTTTTAAGAGTAAAAGCATAATTCACGTCTCTTTCATTACCTCCATGCATTCCAATAATTATTGCCATAATTATTAGTACGCATGCAGTTAATAGACCTATACACATATATTTACAATATTTCATTTTATGTCCTTTTGTAGTACTGCCTGGCATGATCTATATAGAATCAGAAAGCTGAAGCCACTTTATCAAATCAAATTCGCAGATATATATAAAAGATGAACGAGGTCAAAGTTCACACGGTTTTCTTTAGCAGCTTAGAGCCATATGTACGAACACTTTTTCCCATAGACACAGAATGGGTAAAAACCTTTGCTACATCTGGCCCTTAGTCTCTTATCGGTTTAGCAGCTTTGTCTCAAAATCGGTTTCAAAGTCAATCAAGTTATCAATGTCTTATTCTGTTCAAAAGTCAATCAGGTTATCAATGTCTTATTCGGTAATGGAAACGCAATTTCACTTTTCAAGTGCCAAAGTGTTGTTCTGCTTCTTCGTTTTCAAGACTGAGAGATAGAAATTCGTCTGACCAATCGTTAGTGGCTGTGTATGCCCATTCTGGACCAGAATATCTTCTGCTGGGTATTCTTTTCCTTTTCAATTTTGCATCTCCTTTCGATTCCCTTTCACTTATGTCTTGTTCTTTGGCTGTGTCTTTTTCTTCATTCGATGTTGTTATTGCGATAGACACTTCTTTTCTTTTCTCCTTCAATTTTGGCCCTTCATTTTCTTTTAATGTTTCTTTAGTCTTTGATTTCACTGGCGATATGCTTTGTCTCCGTTTCGCGTTGTTTTCACCTGATGGACCTGCAACCGGTTCTGGAAGAACTTGAACAATTTCACTTTGCTCTGTCTTGTCTTCTTCCCCTAGGAGGTCAATCAGGGTTTCCCCTTCTTTTCCTGTATCGTCTGTTTCTGGGAAAGCCCTCCTCTTATCAGGCTCTCCTTCTTCTTCACTTGAAATAGGATCTTTGTCACCTCCTGAGGCTTCTTCTCCGTTTTCCTCAAGAGGAACGGCCTCATCTTCCTCAGAGAATATTTCTTCTGTCCCAATTTCTTCTTGTTCGCTTTCAGGCTCTCTTTGTTCTGTTTCAGTGCCTGATACTTTCCTGTCAGTTGCTGGTAATTTCAGTGCTTCAAATTCCTCTTCCGTGGGACACGTCACCCTTTTCGTGTGACTGGCGTGAATCCAGTTGGGAACTCCCGCACACTTCACAGCGGTGGTAGTTGTCGGAATCACTTGGAAATGTCCTTTTCAACAGGGTTCCAAACACGACTTCCTCATGTGCTTCTTCATCATCACACAGTCACCTGCTTTCAGGGCGTGTCCTGGACCTTGGATCAGTGGCAAGATGGTTGCCTCCACCTGGTGAGAAAAAGAGCAGACCACATCAGCCAGACCCTTGCAGTAGTCAAATACCATATCATCTGTAATATTTACAAGAGCATTTGCAGGAACTGCTGGAAGTCTCATGGCTCTGCCCATTAGGATTTCATTCGGTGAGAGTCCAGTCTTTCTATCAGGTGTGTTTCTCATTGACATTAACACTAAAGGCAATGCGTCAGGCCATTTCAAATTTGTGGATGTGCATATTTTTGCCATTCTTGATTTCAGCGTGCCATTCATTTGCTCCACTAGTCCTGATGCTTCAGGGCTGTAGCTACAATGCAATTTTTGCTCAATGTTCAATGCTGCACATAGTAATTTGATTACTTCGTTATTTAAGTGACTTCCCCTATCTGATTCTAAAGAGATCGGGAATCCGAAACGTGGTATTAGTTCTCTCAAGAGTAGTTTTGCAGCTGTGAGACTGTCATTTCTGCGTGTAGGGTATGCTTCAATCCAGTGACTAAAAATGCACACAATCACCAACACATATTTCAAGCCTGCATGCATAGGCATCTCAATGAAATCCATTTGCATCCTGCTGAATGGCCCACCTGCTCTTCCAATGTGGCTCAAATTTACTACGGTTCCCTTCCATGCATTCATTTGTTGGCAAATGACGCAACGATGGCAAACTGCTTCAGCAACTTGGCGGAATTTGGGATTAAACCAATCAATTTTGAATAATCTAATCATGGCATCCCTTCCAAGGTGGGCTTGTCCATGATACAACCTGGCTAATTGCGTCAAAAGACTGTCTGGCAAAACTAATCTCCCTTCGCTTGAAACCCACAAATCATCTGGTTTCTTTACGCATCGTAATTTACTCCATGAGAGTTTTTCATCCTTACTGACATTATTTGGTAGGAATTTCAATTCTTCGATTGTGTCTACAACTTTTAGAGCAAAGGCTTCACTTGGTTCAAGTTCTGGCTCATTTATCAAATTCCATTCATCTCTGAGCAATGCACAGTTCAATGCGCAAAACCTCGCGAATTGATCTGCATATCCATTTCCCAAAGAAACAAAGGGGGTCATTCTGACCCTGGCGGTCTTGGACCGCCAGGGCAAGAATGACGGAAGCACCGCCAACAGGCTGGCGGTGCTTCAATCCCTATTCTGACCGTGGCGGTAAAGCCGCAGTCGCACCGCCGGGGCCGGCAGCTTCCCGCCGATTTTCCCCCGGCGGTGATAATCCTCCAGGGAAGCGCTGCAAGCAGCGCTGCCCTGGGAATTATGACCCCCTTACCGCCAGCCTGTTTCTGCCAGTTTACACTGCCAGGAAGAGGCTGGCGGTAAGGGGTGTCCTGGGGCCCCTGGGGGCCCCTGCACTGCCCATGCCATTGGCATGGGCAGTGCAGGGGCCCCCTAACAGGGCCCCGGCCTGCTTTTCACTGTCTGCATGGCAGACAGTGAAAAGCGCGACGGGTGCAACTGCACCCGTCGCACGGCCACAACAACGCCGGCTCCATTAGGAGCCGGCTCCTGTGTTGCGGCCTCTTTCCCGCTGTGCCGGCGGGCGCTAACATGGTTAGCGCCCGCCGCCCTAGCGGGAATGTTGGAATGGGGGCCGCGTTATTGTGGCCGCATAGCGGCCGCTTGGCGGTAGCCGCCCGCCAAGGTTGGAATCACCCCCTAAGTCTTGTGATTTCGAGTGTGCACTGCATTTTACCATTGCCACTTCTCTTGGTAACTGATTAGCATGTAACAATTCTCTTATTCTTTCACCATTTTTCACTGGTGATCCTAAAGAGGTCATGAAACCTCTCTGTGACCACAATTGTCCAAAGTCATGCACTATTCCAAATTTGTACTGACTGTCAGTGTAAATGGTGACTTTCATTAATGCGGAAAGTTGGCAAGCTCTAGTAAGGGCTACTAGTTCCGCTACCTGTGCAGAATAAACTCCCTGAAGCCAAGATGCTTCTAGAACACCAGTTATTGTTCATACAGAATATCCTGCTTTCAATATTCCTAGTGCATCTCTTAAACATGAACCATCAACAAAAATAATTTGATCATTTTCTTCCAATCGAGTATCTTTGATATCAGGTCTTGGTTTAGTACAAAATTCAGTCACCTGAAGACAATCATGTTCGATGTCTTCGGCGTTTTCAATTTCAACATTTTCACTGGGAAACAAAGTTGCTGGATTCAACGTAGTGCACCTTTTCAGCTGCACATTTGGTGATCCCAAAATTATTGTCTCATACCTTGTAAGTCTAGCACCAGTCATGTGCTATGTTCGGGAGTGTGTCAAAAGTATTTCGACTGAGTGAGGGACCATAACTGTTAAGGCATGTCCCATTACTATTCCCTCACCCTGATTTAAGCTTATACCAACTGCTGCTACAGCACGCAAGCATCCCGGTAAGGCTGCTGCGAATGGATCCAAAGTAGCTGAAAAATATGATACTGGTCTATTCACGCCACCATGGGCTTGAGTCAAGACAGACAAGGAACATGCATCACGTTCATGACAAAACAATGTGAAGGGCTTTGTGTAATCATGCATACCTAAAGCTGGAGCTCTGCACATGCATTCCTTTAATTCCACAAAGGCATCCATTTCACTTCTTTTCAACACTATTTCATCCTGCGCATCCTTCTGGGTCAGTTTCAGTAAAGGTTTGGCTAAAGTCGAGAAATTGGGAATCCATTGGCGACAGTAGCTCACCATTCCCAAAAACGTTCTCACCTCTTTTCTCGTTTTGGGTGGACTCATTTGAAGTACACTCGTTACTATTTCTTTCATGATTCTTCTCAACCCTTTTTCTATTTGGTGACCCAAATATTTCACTTTCCTTTGGCAGTATTGCAATTTCTAAGGAGACACTTTGTGTCCATTCCTTCCCAAATGGTTCAGTAGGGCAATAGTGTCAACTGTACAGTCATTTTCTGTTTTGGATGCGATCATTAAATCGTCAATATACTGTACTAAGGTTGATTCAAAAGGTAATTCCAATGATTCCAAATCTTTCTTTAGAATCTGATTGAAAATTGATGGTGACTCTGAAAATCCTTGAGGAATTCGACACCAAATGTAGACTCTGTCCAGGAATTTAAAACAAAAGAGAAATTGGCTGTCCTCATGAAGAGGCACAGAAAAGAATGCTTGTGACAAATCAATGACTGAGAACCACTCTGCATCACAGGGAATTTGAAACATTATTACAGCTGGATTTGGTACTACGAGACAACATTTTACTATTATGTCATTTATGTTTCTCAAATTTTGAACAATTCGGACCTTTCCACTTGGTTTTATTAGTCCCATAATTGGCGAATTACATGGACTACTTAGTACTTCTTTCAGTACTCCCTGTTTCACAAACTCGTCAATGAGAGTGTCTTGTGACATATGGTATTGCGGAGTCTGAGGAAAATTCACATTAGGGTTTACAATCACTTTCACTGGTTCTGCTCCTTTGACCAATCCTACTTCTTTCCCTGTCATATCCCACACTTCCTTCCCAACTGTTTCTTGTAAATCAGCTGGAATATCTGCTTCAGTGAGCATAGGATAAAGAGTAATCAGAGGATACTCTTCATCGACAGTTTCCATTTCGTCTTCTTCTAAACTGTCCTCTTCTTCCTCATCACTGTTTGTCTGAATTTTAATTCCATTATTTGAGCACATAATTGAGCATCCCAATTTGCATAATAAATCTCTCGCTAACAGGGATATCGGACTTGAGTCACACACTACAAATTTATGCAACCCTTGAAAGTTACCAATTTTGACTTGCACTGGATCTGTAATTGGGTTTGTCAGATACCTATTTGCCACCCCTACTACTTGAACTGTTCTCCCTGAAAGTGGCAAATTTGGTACTTTGATGCTTCTAACTGTGGAGCGTGTAGCTCCTGTGTCAACCAAGAATGAAACGCTGTGACCCATAACTCTTCCTTCCACATACGGTCCCTTTTGATCAACTTCCAAAGATTTTGCAAGCAAACAATTTCCCTCCTCATCTGAACTCTCACTCTTTCATACATTGTTTATTCCATTCTCACTGTGTAACGGGAATTGGTGTACTGTGTCATTTTGATTCATTCCTTGACCTGTTACCTGTTGAGGAAGCATTACTTGTTGCTGATTCATTGGGGCTTAGGGTACTTGCATTTGCTGATTAGGTACCAAAGGAAACTGCTGTTGCATTGGCTGCAACTGTGCCATTTGTACACGGGGCATTTGCACCTGCTGTTGTTGTATAGGTTGTAGACCCTGCATCTGATTTACATTATTTTGGAAATTTGGATTTGGACCTCTCAATTTTGGTCCTCTCACATTCTTAAAAGTATTGACATCATTGTTTTGCTGACCTGCACCATCCTGCACCAACATTGGGCACTCCCGTTTCCAATGTCCGACGATTCCGCACGTGTGACATGGCATCACCTTCTTCATTGCCTGTATACCATTAGGAACCACAACAGTATTTAAATCAGCACCATTATTCACAAGACCTCTTCAGCCACTGCCTCTCATCTGTGGCTGAAACATAGCATTTCCCTGCTGTTGCTGCTGCGGCAACTGTTGTTGGAAACCTTGCAAACCTGACTGAGCTGCTCTAATCTGCATTACCATCACTTTCTCCTTCAACCTTTTCTGCTTTGTCTCAATCTCATCACTGCAGTATTTTGCATAGTTCAACACTTCATTGATCGACTTTGAACGCCAACAAATCAAATGCATTTTAATCATCTGGCTGATTTTGGGTCTCAATCATTACACAAATCTGAACACAAAATGGAGCATGTCCTTTGCTTCAATCGTTTCCGTGCCACTGTAATTTTTAAATCCTTTCAACAATCTCTCATAGTATGCGTGTATCGATTCTTTAACTTCCTGTGCTGTTCTGTCAATTCTCTTCCAATCTACATTTTTCGACGCAACTTTTGTTTTCAAATGCTCAATCACCTTATGGTATAAACTCATTACCGTAGGCGATGGTGCACCTATGTCCCTATCTCTTTCGGGTTCACTTGTTGGCCAACCTACAGCCCTTTTACAATCTTCCCACAAATCTGCCGGAACTACAATTTCAAGTAAAGTATTCAGGTCTTCCCAAAGACATTTTGCGAGATTCACAAATCTATCTGTTTGTTGATACCATTCGATCGGTTTTTCTCTTAACTTAGGGAAGTCATCTGTAAAGGATTGAATAGTACACCTGTGCCATGGTACATGGACAAGTTTTCCCCCTGATGTTTCTCTCATTGGTAACATCGTTATAAGATCATCACTCTGTTGTGCTTTCTCATTCCGATCTGAGGTACTTTCTTTCTTCTTATCCTTTTTCTTAACCCACCTACTCTCCCACTTGTCTAAACATCTCCAAACCTGCGCGCATTGCAGTATCTCTTTAAGGTGTGTTTTCATTCCTGCAGACCTCATGTGTTCAAAATCTTTTGTCTCAAAGTCTAACCTGTAACTTCTGCTCAAGTGTTTGGTTTTACTTATGTCTATTTAGTGTCTGTCTGCAATTTCTTGTAACCTTTTATGCATGCTGCTCACTTCTCTTGTAATTTTAGGGCAAATGTACCTCAGCTCTTGTTCTGTGTATGATTCTAACCTGTTCAGACCCATTGTTCCCTCTACTAGTTCATCTGCTTCCATGCCCAATCTTATTTTATTCAAATATTCTTCTCCTTTCCCGCTGGGTGTACTCTGTGGGGAGTTCAGGCTGTTCAACCATTGTGTTAACTGTTGTGCGTTTAGTCCCATTAATGTGGCATTTACATCTACTGCTACTAATGGTTTCTGTAACATTTCTGTTTTCGAAGTCAATGGTACTATCAGTGGTGGACTTGTCCTCACCACCGTTGACGGAGCACAAATTGGAATTGGACTAAATTCCAACAAGGACCCAGATCTATTTGACAGTGTTCCCACGGAAGTAGTTTCTTGAGTATTTTCTATGTATCTTCTTCCTGTCTCATTTTGTGTCATTACCCCTTGATCACATACACTCGGCTTTGCCTGTATATATAATGGTACTGGCGGACCTACAGTGATAGGCAAAGATATTGCGTCCGGATTCTGTCTGTTCCCCAGATTCTGTGGCATGTTAATTCCCACATTATGGTTCATCATTGCTGGCATGTCTAACTGTGTTTCTGCACTTTGAATGTACTTCGGCATGTCTTGCATCTGCTTTTGAGACACCAAAATTTGTGTCGGTTCGGTTTGAATCAATGTCGGTCTTTGGTTATTCTCTCCTCCCTGCATCAATGAGTTAGAGGTCATTTCCAAATTATGCTCATCATAATAGCGCCTTTGGACCTGTGGCTGTTAATCATTAACAGGTATTAGTTTAGTCATGTCAGGATATATTCTCTGAACTTGCGGTATTTCTGGTGTAAAAGGCATAACGGGACTACTTTGCCTCTGTAATATTCTCGAATTTGGGGTTACAGTACCCTGTATTGGTTCTGGAGGGGCAGTACTAGTGCTTGGGCCATTTTCGTTCTCCACATCTGGTGGTGGATGGTCATTTAGCAATTGTAGAATGAAATCCTCATCGTCTGATTCGTCTGACCTTTCCGAGTTTCTCTTGTTTTCTCTATCTCCGGACTGACTTCTGTTTGTTTTATGGGTAGCTTTCCTTCCTTCCATCTCTGCTTTGTCAGTAATTGCTGGAAACAATTTAATTCCCTGCAATACGTCTGATCTCCAAACCTTTTGAGTACTATCCCATCTAGCATCCGCTAGTGTCTTTTCGACTTTTCTCACTCTTGTCTCAAATTTCTTTTGTATTTGCCTTCTAGCCATTTGTTCCCAAATTGCTAATGCTTCAAACTGTGCTGGTCTTGGAGGTATTTTCATGTCGTATAGCGCAAATCTCAAATTATCCAAAACTCTTAGATTAAATGACCCATGAATAGGGAACGCTACACTTCCATGCTTCTCTGTTAATTTACACCATTGCTTTAACCAAAGACATGGTGAGACACCCTTTTCTTCAATTACGATGTAAGCTAGTGTACCCTCAGGCGGTGTTTCTTCTCCTACATTTGCTTTAAAATATACATCTCCCCTCAAGGCACTCTTAAGTGCTTTGAAAAATGTCATCTTTCCGTCTTTTATTTTCTCAAAAAGATGTAATCAATAAGTGACTTTAATTCCCGGAATACTCTTCGCTTGCCTTTCCCCACCAATTGCACTTCATGTACTGCATCCAATCCGTGCGCGACTCTTCTCACCAACCAACCTATCCCAACGCGGCTCCTAGTGACGTCACACTTACACACTGCGGCTGACAAAGTCTTGCGGCTTATCCTCCTTCATTCAGCTTCACTCAAAACTAACTTCTGCAATATATCACGAGCACTAACCAAAAAGAAGAAAACAAATCTGTCGGTTTACTACAGGAAGGAAATACAATCGCTTCAGAAACCTTAGAGATTTTTCACTAGCCTCGGCAGTTATTCCATCTTTCTCGGTTTCCCACTTTCGCAAGCAAAATTTGACCTGCAAACTTTACTCTCGACTGATCAATGAACTATTCTAGTGCACTTTAGAATTTGGCAGATCTCAAAGTCGATTTTTTTTTTCTATTCCTCAACATTGGTACCGACTTGTTGACCACGCCCGATCAACCTATTAAACCGAACAAATTACAACATCAATCAAGTGTCTCATACACTTTTCAACATACTCCGGAGTCTCTTGACCTCGCAGGGCCCGTCTCAACATCAATAACCACATGGACAATTTTTACTGTACAAAGCGCTACACACATATGAAGTTCGATGACTTCCCTACTCTCACACTTTGGAGTATCAGTCCTCTAAAATTTTTATTGGGGTTCGTAACCCCCTAAAAATCCTCACAAACTTCACAATTCATCTGCGGCATAAGCTATGCAAGCGCAAAACCCTAACTTCACTCATACCGTCACTAGAAACGCCGAAAACATTCGCACACCTCCATTTCCTCTGTTCGCAAGCTCCGAGATTCCGGGAAAGTCATTGGGGATTTAGGGCATCATTATCTCTCCAACTTGTTTTATCAAAGAAAATTCTAACTTGAATCCGTCTATCGTTCGGATGGGGTCCCACAAGGCCAAACCATCAATCTCTGCTACCATCTACTGATAGCGCGTCCAGTCCTTATAAATTACTTATACTTGGACACGCCGGAGGTCGGTGAACCTTTTAACCGAGTTGAGTTCTCCTCATCCAAGAATAGTCGGATCCCTCAAATCAATAATCAATAACCATTTATAATCAATGACCAATACTCAATTAGTAGTCAGACAACAAAGTAATTAAACAGAAAATCAGTAATTAGACACACCATGACCTTTCAGTCATGAATAACCACACCAGTTTATTAAAAGTTAATGTGTTTATTTCCCTATATTAACAAAGCTAGCACAATATATGTAAGTCTCAAAATCAAATGATATACGTATACGAACATTACTAGCTGTCCATAGCGACGGAAGAAACGCAATCTATGCAAAATTTGGATTATAATGTACTCGGTTATAGCAATGCAAATCACTAATATGAGTAACTGAATTTGACTAATTGCATACATTGGTCAGCATAACAAGATTTCAATTCAGCATGGTGCATCAAGTGAATACCTCAACTAACCTCTGATTAGCATTGGCATGTGAGGCTTCATGCAAAAGAATTTAGTCAACATGAATTTAGAAAACTTCTAGCTTAGGCTCTGTTAAAATAAGCAGTTGGTACCTAAGAAGGAAAATACAATGCATAATACATTTATCCTTTTATAATTACCAAATACAATCAGCATCCAAGATAGGTCTTCGTCCTTCAGGTACCGGTTCGATCAGCATGGGGCGGATTTCAAAAGGGGCAAAGTTTAAGTCAAGTTTTCCTTGCGGCAGCAAGGAAAATGGGGGCAAACGTTATTGCATGGGCAAGACGGGGTAAAATTAAAGTTAGAGTCTCTAGGGTGAGAATTCTTTAAAGTCTCTCTCTCTGGGATAGAGAAAAAGCATCAAAGTGTCATTTAAAATGGCGTCGTGAATCTGGCTTAAAAAATGGCATCAAGAAAATGGCTGACTTCTCTTTGTCCGGTGGGTTTAAGTAAGAGAACGTTCCAAATTCTTCAGGGTCTTCCATTGGAGGGTTCATAGGGTGGCTTCTTTTTGACCAATGAATAATGTATTTCTTTTAGTACTCATTTATGCATACGGTGTCCTTGGAGCTTTGGAACACAAGTAGCAACAAAGTTTGCCAATTATTTCTGTAGCAGTGTCATACTTGTCTGCACCTGCAGAAACTGACCTTGCTTCAAAGGGGATGAAAGTTGCCTAGCACGAAACCTTGAGATAAGTGTATTAGTCATTCTACTGGAAAAATACAGCCTTTAAACTTTAAGCACGTTTTTGTTAATACAAGTGAAAACCACGCAGTCAAATTTGAGACCAGGCGACTAGGCCAAAGCCTCTGCTAAATTTAAGCTAAGCATATAACAGTTTTAACGAGAAAATCATAAACTACATCTGCAATTGTGACGGATTACTACATTATCGATTCTTTATGATTAATTAAGCTCGTTTATAATAATGGCGAACTACCTCGTGGGCACATTTTCCCACATACATTATTTTTCTTTGCTAAAATCACACTACCTTATACGATTTTGTTACATGATATCTGAATATTTGTTAGCCTTTCTTTTTCTGCTTCATCAATCTCCATGCCTTTTAGAAATCATTTCTGTTATTAAAGCCTTGGTATTGACTAGGGAAACTCTCATTACAATGTGTTTGTCACACTAACTCTCTCCCTTCCGACTGCCATGAAATCCACCAGTTGAGTAAGCATACATGGATGTGGAAGAAATCCATTTTACTTGTATTCACTCAAGTAACTGGTATGCTCCCATCATGTTTTATGCACCCATCGCACTAATATGCATATATTCCATGAGCAGGTGTCTATAGAATAGCATGTACCCACAACGTCGAACCAATCACAGCACTAACATGTGTACCTCAATTATAGCGCCATACATGTACACAACAATAGATTACATCTCTTCAGGATCATGAAGTGACAATCATTTTAGGGTGAACTGTTGCCCAGTTATAACACCAAAATGCAGCAAGGTCTCCAGTGACAGTCCAAGATACCATGGCTACGCAGAGAAGGTTATATTCTCTAGAAGCTGACAAAAATGTGAGACAGTGGAAAAGTGAAAATGCTCAGTTTCTTTCTCTACAAATATGTTGCTTATAAGTGCTTCAAGAAAGAGTTTAATGTTTCAGTCCCCTAACAACTCATTTTACAATTTGAGGTCAGCCAAGAAGGAGCTTCAGTTTTTCCAGACTGTTTAATAGTGAGGTAAGAAGAAGGGAACTTGGAATATAGCAACAACCACTTCTAGATAAAGAAGTCTTCAGGTGCAGCACTCCTTTATTTATATATGGTTCCTGTAGGATCTTGAGCCCTTGGCCCACATAGAGCATGAATGATCACACAGACACGTGGTTAGAGTGTATGCAACTGCCCATGGGCACATGCGCCCGGCCTCTTTTATTGGCAGGGTCACCTGACCGGTGAAGCCTGTTAGGGATGAGTGTGGGGTAAGTGTAACAGGCCAGGCTTCAGGGACTGGCTTGTGACATAATACTGTTCAGATGATAGAATGTTTTCAGCAGGACACTACACCCCGACTGAACCTCCCACAAAAAATACATAGCAGGAGCTCCAGTGTACATGCAGAGAGTGGCTGTTGAGACAATCAGTCTTACAGGGCCTACAAAATCTGGAACTACGGGCACACACAGATAAAAATTTGTCTCTTTCCTCCCATTCAAGGTGAACAAAATGTTATGTGGTACACTGGTTTTCTGCACCCCCCAGGGTAGTATTACAGAAGGGGTCTCAGGCACTTGTTGGCTCCTTAACTGAACTCTATGTAGGCAGCTAGGCTGGCATTGCCTGACCCTAGGTTGTGGTGATACTGAGGCCCTTTGGAAAACTTGACATAAATCTGTTGGATTGACTCAGAGTTGCCAATTTAATATTTCTGCATTCAGTCTGATAAGATTGAGTGCTGCCAATATAGGAAAGGATAGAAGATTGTGACCAAGTTGAGGCCTTGAAATTATTGAACCTCAAATAATGATCTTGGAAGATGTTGTGCCATTCTAGGTGGTTCAACTGGCATAGAACCTCATTCTTCATGATCTTGTATTGGAAGAGCAGGTTGGATATAAAAAGAAAGTTCACCAGTTCTTTAGGACCTGCAGTCAGCTTTGACCATTAGTGGCATTGCAACATGCACAAGTAGCTTTTGTACTGATCCCAGTTGTAAGTAATAATTAGCTTGACATTGTCTGAGGTCAAAGTGTAGATGTGATGTTTAACAGTGGGTGCTGAGGAAGGCTTAATCAGTAGGTTGTCTGCTTTAATTTTTGAAGAAGCATGGAACATGCAGGTTCATTGTTTTTAATACTTTTAAGTATTCTTGAGTCCTACAATGTGTAAGCATAGTTAGAATTTTCTTGGTCTTTCCGATGAAGACAGGAAGGTTCTCACACTGCAAGGTGAGGTGATCTGCTCATTCTTTCCAGATTCCAGTTTTGTCATTTATCTGAACATTTTGAAAAGTTGCTAGTTTTGTTGATGCCTAGTCAATAAGAGTCACAATTAAAGCCGTCTGAACTCCTTGTGGGAGCCCTTCATAAGTTATCGACAGAGGGCTCTATCAACAACTAGTGTTGTTCTCCACCATGCTTATATCTCCGCTAATTCCGGTCTGAGATATTTGTTATCTGGATTTGTTTTATTTCTTTTTTCCTAGTTACACTACATTGTTGAGTGTTTTGATGAGATTGTCATAGAGAGCAACATGTACTTGAGATGAGTACCAGACTTCAAAGGCCTTATGAACCTAGATGGCTTTATATTTTCCCAATTACCTGCAATTACTTGCAAATTGTTCCCTTAATGTCAATGGGGTTCAGGTTGATTCTGATGGAAAAATGTGACCAGTGAATTATTTGACCAGAATTCTTGGCGCCGAGGATCGGTAATCCACCCGTGGCACCCCAGTCTCATCCCACGGGGAGGCCTGTGTGCTTTTTGGTAGGTCGGGCCTGCCACAGGATGTTTGTTAGCCCGCAGTGTCCAACTCTTGCACTGCGGTGGGGTCGGACGGCCCGGGGTCGGCCCGCGGATATTGCCGCAGTTACAGCGTGCTCTGCCTTTGCATCGCGGGTGAACCCCGCAACGCATATATAATACTTATCTGTTTCTTGGCTTTTGGCTGTCCACCCTTTTGGTCATGGGGGCCATGCTTTCTTGGTCCCAGAATAATTGTCTATTACAGCGTGCACTGCTCTTTCCTTTTACTACTACCTTTCCAAGATGGTGTTTCTCCTATTTCGTCCTATGATACTTTCCCAACTTAACATGGCGTTTTTCCTTTTCCTGTTTGTTCACTTCCTGTTTTACTGGTGTATAAGGCATTTCTTTCTTCTTTGCGTTGCAACACTCTTGTTTGGTCGTCCTCGCTCCTGTCTGTTCCTGCTGTGGATTGCTTTCTGCTTGGTTTTTCCTGCAGCTCCCTGATGTTTCAATTCTAGGAGTCCTGAGTTCTACTGTGCCTTTACTGATTTTCTGGTGCTCCTTTCTGGAGGTTTTTCCCTGGTGGTTTTTCCTCTGGAGCTCCGTCTGGAGGGCACGGACTGCTTTGGCTTTCATCTTGCCATCAGCACCGTGGCTACATGAAGGGCTCGTCCTTATCTTGGCCAGTCCAGGGCATTCAAGATCCGAAGCCGTATTCCACCTACATCTGACAGAGGCAGTAAGGGAATGGCGAATCATGAGATAAAGGAGGATCTTCCGGGTGAGATGGTGGAGACAGGTCAATCATTAGCACATTCTGGGCAGCAGGCTCAACAGCTGCAACAATTACGCTCTGAAAATACATTACAACAAGCCTTGGCCTCTAAGACAATCAATGTTCCGTCTGTCTCTATTACTATGCCACATTATTCTGGGGATCCCAATAAGTTGTGCAGACAGTGAAAAGCAGAGTGGGGCTGTGCCTGGGAGCCCCGCGACTCCCCTTCCCCCCAGCCTTTCCATGGTGGTCTCTATCACCATGGACAGGCTGGTGGGAAGGGGAGTCATAATTCCCAGGGTAGCCGGTCCCGGCGGTGTGACCGCGGTAGCGCTGCGGTCAAAATATGTCGATTTGTACCGTCAGCCTGTTGGTGGTACGATCAGCAAAACTACCCTGGCGGTCTCTGACCACCAGGGTTGTAATGAGGGCCTATGTTTGTACTGTGGCAATTCAGGACATTTGATTCGTGCCTGTCCTACTCGTCCCTCAAAGGCTATGGGAAACTGCAATTCCCGTCCTCTGTCAGAAGGGAGAGGATGGGACGGTTAAAGATCCCTTCTATATGTTCCTCTAAGATGCACACATTATCTCTTTTTCTGTTGCCCATGTTGTTACAATTAACGAATGAAAGAGAAGAAAGAGTCATTGTCTTATTGGATTGTGGTGCCAGTGGTATCTATCTTGATAAGGAATGGGCCAAGGAAAAGAAGATACCTGGTATACTCAAGGAAACACCTGAACAGGTTCATACTGCAGATGGTATACTTCTTTCATCAGGACCTGTAACAGAAACTACTCCTTCTTTGTGTTTGAAGTTTGGGAAACACCAGGAATATCTTACTTTTGTCCTGATTGCTTCTCCTAATCATGCGATCATATTAGGCATACCTTGGCTGACTCAGTACAATCCTTACATTAATTGGGTAACCAGATACATTTCTTTATCTTCTCAGTTTTGTGAACATAACTGTTATTCTTCAGATACGTATTGGTCTCCTAGAACCATAACATTTGAAAAAAAAGAGACAGGTTGTTCTATGAATTTCATTCAAGGGGTACCCAAACTATACACTGCATATCTAGATGTCTTCCAAAAGCCTGTAAGTCCTGTTTTACCACCACATCGAGAATATGATTGTGCCATTCCATTGGAATGTGGAACGGTTGTTCCTTTTAGGCGAATGAACCTGAAAAAGAAACACTTGGAGAATTTCTGGATGAGAACCTAAAGAGTGGTTTGATGACACGGCCTTCTTCATCAGGGGCTCCTCTTTTCTTTGTACCAAAGAATATGAAAGATTTATGTCTCTGCATAGACTTTCGTGGTCTCAATAAGATAACTATAAAAGACAGATATCTTTTACCCCTTATAAAGGATATATTGGAACCCTTCAAAGGAGCACAGAGATTCGCTAAATTGGATTAACGGGGTACTTATCACCTCCTCCGAATAAAGGAAGGAGATGAGTGGAAGACCGCCTTAAGGACCCCCTTAGGCCATTTTGAATATCAAGTGATGCCTTTAGGCCTAATGAACGCTCCTTCTATATTCCAAACATTCATGGATTCTGTAATTTCAGATCTTTTAAATCAAATAGTTGTCATACATTTAGATGACACCATAGTATATTCCATTCAACCAGAACAACATACGTCACATGTCATTCAAGTCCTTGAAAGACTCTGGAAGCATCAGTTATTTTGTAAACCAGAAAAGTGTGAGTTTGATAAGACAGAAGTGGAGTATCTGGGATATCGTTTTAACAAGACTGATAGCACCATGGATCCTGCAAAGGTTCAATCCATCCCGGATTGGCCATCTCCTTCCACAATAAAAGAGATGCAATGTTTCATAGGATTAGCCAATTTTTATCGGCAAGTCATTAAAGAATTTTCTCAGCAAACAAGTTTTTTCACAGACACTTTAACAAAAGAAAATCTTCAGAATGGATTCTTTTGGACTGAATCTGCTGAGACAGCCCTTCAGGATCTGAAACAAACATTTACACCAGCTCCAATTTTATGGCATCCTTATACTATGAAAAAATCTATAGTTGAAACTGATGCATCTGATGGAGCGATAGGGCCTGTACTTCTACAAAGACAATATGAAGATGGATTAGAATCCCCGTTTTCTATCTATCTCATATTTTGAAAGATTCTGAACGTAACTAATCTGTATTGGATTGAGAATTACTTGTTTTAAAGCTGACCTTTACTAAATGGAGACAACTCCTAATGGGAACCAAAGAACCTTTTGAGGTCAGAACTGATCATCGGAATCTACTATGCCTTCAAAATTTTCAATGTTGGAATAGTTGACAGGCAAGATGTTTTTTTTTTTCTTCAGTCAATATGATTTTTTCATTACTTACATCGCTGGATCACAGAATATGGTAGCAGATGCTTTATCCCGTTGCTATCCAGAGGGTGTGATCATTCCTGCACAGCACATTATAGAACCCCCATCGGATCATTGGAGTGGTACAGTCCGTTATGGATCGAGTGGTATCTGAATACGCTGTACTTACTAAAGAAGAATGGGATACATTGAATCCTCAATTGAGGAAAATTAAGATTATCATCAAGAAAAAGCATTATTCCTTCCCTACAAAGAAGTGCAAATAGAAGCATTACAGATGTGTCACGATTCACCTGTTGCGGGTAATCATGGAGTCAAGGCAACTCAAGAATTAATTCTTCAATCTTTTTGGTGGCCTACAGTTGTAAAATATGTTAAGACCTGTGTTTCTTCTTAATTTGTGTGTGCACAAGCTAAGATACCTCGTACCAAACCTGCAAGATTATTACAACCTTTGCCTGTTCCACCATTCACATGGCGTATGATATCTACTGATATTTTTATTTTCCTTACCATCCTCTGTAGGGAATATGGTGATCATGGTTACTGTAGATTCTTTTTCAAAGGTGGCACATTTTACAGCTTTAAAGAAATTACCTACTGCTCAAGAGTTGAGCCACATCTTTTTACAGGGGATTTGTCGTCTTCATGGCCGCCCTCAAGTCATTATTTCAGACAGAGGCCCTCAGTATGTTTCACGTTTTTGGAAACAATTTTGTAAATTACTGCACATTGAGGTAGCTGTATCCTCTGGTTTCCATCCTTGATCAAATGGACAGACAGAACGTTTAAATCAGGGACTTGAGCAGTATCTTCATTGTTTTTGTAATGCAACTCAAAGTGACCGGTCCCAATATCTATCTTTAGCAGAGTTTTCATACAACAATACGGTGCATACTGCATCGAAGGCAACTCCTTTTCTTGTATGT
The DNA here is from genome assembly GCF_031143425.1 of Pleurodeles waltl. NCBI lineage: Eukaryota > Metazoa > Chordata > Amphibia > Caudata > Salamandridae > Pleurodeles > Pleurodeles waltl. The sequence goes on along the minus strand of NC_090446.1, from coordinate 860,121,290 downwards.
ATGAATATCATCTGAGGGCCTTTTTCACAGTGAATTTCGAGTCTTCCTTTGTTCCACCTGTAACCTCTTTTTCCCGTCGTCTTTGTAGTGTCTGAAAAAAGATACGTTCTAATCTGCTGGCTGCAAAACAACTTATGAAGAAAGCTACTGATGTAAGACGACATCCATCTCCCTTAGATCAGGTTCAGAATAAGGTCTGGCTTTCATCTGAATTTTTGCCTTTACGTTTGTTCACAAACAAATTTAAACCTCGAATTTATGGTCCTTTTAAGGTTGTACATATATTGAATCTGGTGTCCTTCCGTCTGCAGTTGCCTCGGTCATAGAAGATACACCCAGTATTTCATGTTTCACAACTGAAACCATATGTTTCTAATCCTTTTCCTTTCCTTTTCTAATCCTTTTCATAGACACTATGCTGTTGGTGGATACTGAGCCTGAGTATGAGGTACAAGAGATATGAGATTCACATTTTTTACTGAACCGCCTTTGATTTCTGATACATTGGAAGGGTTACCCTCTTTGTGACTGTCCTTGGGAAGATGCTTCTTCTGTTTATGCTCCCCTTCTTGTTCGATTTTTTTTGGCTTTTTCCTGCTAAGCCTGGGGCTTCGGGGGGGCCTACTGTTATGCCAGGTGTCGGTAATCTGCCCGCGATGCCCCATTCTTGTCCCACGGAGAGGCCCACGGTCGGCTTTTCAGTGGGTTGTGCCTGCAGTGGGATGTTTCTTCACCTGCAGTGTCCACCTCTTGTGTGGTGGCAGGGTCGGCCCGCGGATCTTGCCATGGTCGCAGCGAGCTCTGCCTTTGTGTCACGGGTGTACCCGCAATGCATATATAATACTTATCTCTTGTCTTGGCTTTTGGTTTGCGCCCTTTTGGTCATGGGAGCCATGCTTTCTTGGTCCCAGAATTCTTGTCTATTCCAGCATGCACTGCTCTTTCCTTTTACTAGTACCTTTCCAAGATGGTGTTTCTCCTATTTTGTCCTGTGATACTTTCTGAACTTGATATGGCATTTTTCCTTTTGCTGTTTGTTCACTTCCTGCTTTACTGGTATATAAGGGGCTTGAGTTTCTTTCTTCTTTGCGTTGCAAAACTCTGGTTTGGTGGTCCTCGCTCTTGTCTGTTCCTGCTGTGGCTTGCTTTCTGCTTGGTTTTTCCTACAGCTTCCTGATGTTCCAGTTCTTAGAGTCCTGAGTTCTACTGTGCCTTTTCTGATTTTCTGGAGCTCCTTTCTGGAGGTTTTTTTCCTGGTGGTTTTTCCTCTGGAGCTCCTTCTGGAGGGCATGGACTGCTTGGGCTTTCATCTTGCCAGCAGCACTGTAGCTACCGGAAGGAGCCGTCCTTATCTAGGCCAGACCAGGACATACAAGATCCGAAGCCGTATTCCACCTACATCTGACAGAGGCGATAAGGGAAAGGTGAATCATGACAGCATTTGGATGGGAATGATGTGCAATGTAAATCACTGAAGAGGGTCCACTAAGGGTGTTGTTTAACTAGCTAATCTCTGGCCAAATACGCAAAACTAACACAGGTGTGTCAGTTTTGCGTGTTTGGCTAGTGATTACCTAGTGAAACCAGAGGTAACCATGGCAAGCTCTTTGTTAGCCAAGTCATAACAAGGATTGATGTCATGTATGTGTTGCTGCTGTTTCTTGATGGATACGGCCGTTATTGTATTTTATGTTTTGCAATGTTTTTTGCATTATTTAAGAGTTTTTCTGTGTTTAGAAATTTTTCCAATCAATCAAGTAATGCAACACTGTATTCCAGTTATCAACAGAATACTACCACAGCGATGGATAGGGTTTGACTGGTGAAGTACTGAAGACGTTTCTTAATTCAGCTATCTCAATATATTTTAGGTTATCTAAGTGGATCATCCACACTCCATAGCGTGTATTTACTCCCCTAGTTCTGTTCAAAACTTTGCAGCACGATGGAAAGCGGTCAGGATTTGGGGTACCTAGGAGGTGGTCGTTTTTCTCTTTGAGGAGAACACGTACATTTGCACATTTATAAGGCTGATCATGGCAACAGTAAGAGCTGGACTGGCTACCTTCACAAGACAAGTTTGCTAGAAATGGTGGGAGAGATGCCCCCAGGTCTGGATGGCTGCCTCTAGGCTCTTATGGATCCATTGTGATGCATCACAAAAAGGGCAATACTCCGCTCGTCTGCCTCTCTTGGTGTTCTTACTTAGATGTTGGCCCTGCTTGGGACTCTGCCTGTTATGCCAGTCTCCTTCTGAATAGAATGGCTAGAACTATATCCTGGGAGGACCTTTTATCTTGTATTTATGTTGGTTCCAGCAGGGAGTGTGCAGTGTTTATGTTCATTCTACTTAATTGCTACAGTTGATTGAGTGGATCAACCGTGGGTGATATCTTCAGAATTTTCACATTAAGGGCTTGTCCTAAAGAGGGGAATGTGAAGTAGAATGTAACCAAACATCACTGAAAGCTATGCAGCATTTTAGCATTCAGCAACTTGGACTAGAATTGTCAGAATCAATTCAATGGACACTAAATGTGATCAACTGTTTGGGTCTGTTAAATTGATGCATAAAAGATAATTTAACTAAACAAATGCCCATCCAACAAAGCAGAATCTTTCTACAAATGTTTACAAAATAAATTAATACTAAAAAAATATCGAAAATTCAAGTTAAAAAACGGTTGAAACTGTAACATATCAAACTCACTGCTGTCCTCAGAAAATAGTTACAGAATAAAAAAAACAACTTTAATATTCCCCTGGAATTGTGGAACCCTTATTCTTTGCAAGAGTAATTCTTCAAGTTCAGGAAGTACTTCAAGCTTTTACCCTTACCCATCCCCTAAATCAAATGACTCATTTGCTAATTGTTCTTCTATAAAATCAGAAGCAAACATCTTTCCTGAAATGTAAAACAAATTAACGCCAATAAAGTGATACTGCTAACCTCATCCTGGACAGCACAATGCGTGTAAATTTGGCCACACCAGCTCTCTACAATTTAATTGTATTTTCCCAGTGCAATGCAGCAAATACCGCACTGGAGGTAAAACACAGGCCACATAGTTAGAAGTTTTTCTCTACAGGAGATTATCTTTTTATGAGCCAGCAAGATTTGATTTTCAGTTCCCTTACATACTGAAAATGCACATATCCTGAAGGTAAAGTATTTTTCACCAGGTTAACCAGTTTTGAAATACACTGCCTGCCAAACCTGAAAGAAATCAAGGACATAACTGGTTTGATAGGTCTCAAAACATTTCTCATACCAGTTAGTTGCCATGCAGAACTATAGTGTTCTTTCACGGAGTACTCTCATTGTCGGTATGGTGGCCATCGTTGCACTCAATACAAAACAACACTATGCATTATAGCACACCACAACTCAACATAACCAGCCACAACTGGTGTTAGTAAACCAGAACCTCTGTTTTTGAATTAGTGTAGGTTGCTGCAGTCCTATAACATCTCTGGCTCCCCTGCACACTTAGGGCTGCTGCTCTCATCATCCTGAGGTTTTGGTTTTTCCCTCTTTTGCTATACTGATTCATTAGCCCTTTCAGGGCTTTTTCAACCTTGTAGAATAGTACACATTCACGTCCCTTGAACCTATTTATTTTTCCAGCTAATAAAATCTTTGCCAGAAATCAGAGTATTAAGCATTCACAAGGCCCTGAGACTACAATTCTCACAATCCATAGCTGAACACCACACAGACTTACACTAGTCAATTGCTAGCCCAGGAACTATGCCAAGGTCCTCAATTTAATTTAGCATTTGTGTTATTAATCATTTCGGCCAAAGCATACATATTTAGATGTTGGTTGCACACAGATAGTTTCCTTTCATTACTATCTACGGAGAAAAGTCCTTCTCAGATAAGTTCCCATGAAAGTGAAATGACAAAGGAACCATTGCCAGTGCAAACATCAATTGGGAGTTTGTCTCGAACACTATTTCATCAACAACTCCCTCTGTTCAGATGGCTCCTGGTTTATATGGAACTAACCAGACACTACAAATAAAGCAGATCATGGTAATAGAATGTGCCACGTATATACCATCAGAAAGCCTACTGTGATACAGGAGAGAGTATCAATCAATTGTATACCTCTAGTGTTCACATACCATCCAGCAATATCATTACTGAATAATAACATAGATTTGCAACGTCTGCTGACACATGCCAGCAAGCTGTGTGAAATATTTCCTCTGCCACCCATTGATATGTCAACTGTCCAAACTATTTGCCAATGACAAATTACCAACAACTCCACTGAAGTCAACAGAAGGGACTAGTCTACGCAGAAGTAAAATGGCTGAAGCCTCTACAGATGTGTGTGATCAAACATCCATCTCAAAAACTGACAATGTAACTGCCCAGGTTAAAGGTTCTTTACATTGTTTATTTCATTCAGTGCAGAAGAAGCCCTTCTGGGAAACGTGTTGTTGAGATCAAACAGGTGTATGTTAAATATTAACAACAAAAATATTGCCCCCAAAAAATTGGAACCAGGATATCAACTACAAAAATATTGTGAATTTAAATGCATATATGTTAGAAATTGGATCTCTAGATGGCGGAGGTATGCATCCTGTCCAAGTGGGAACCACCATCCTATTAAGGGTAAGTCACAACACAACCTAAATGATCCTGTGCTCACCCTCTGGTAGCTTGGCACAGAGCGTATGTTTGCAATACCTCATACAGTAACACAGTGTAAACACCACAAAAAGTACTCTACACCAGTTTAGGAAAATAGATATGATTTATCTGAATTAAATAAGACAAAAAGGACAAAATCCAACATGCACAAGTCACAATATCACTTTTTAGAGGTTTAAGTAAGTTGTATTCCATAAGAATCAATAGATGTATCTCTTTAGCACAAAGTACCTGGGATGTGTAAAAAATAATGATGCTGTGGGGCTGCAGAGTGGGTGAGACATCAGAAAATAAAGTGATACATTGATTTTTCCGGGCAGCGGAAATGATGTGTCGACTCGTTCCTCGCAGAAAGCGCAATGCATCCTCGGTTCCTTACTGCGATATGGGGTAAAATTAACGCCCAGAGGTGATGCGTGGAAAATTCAAAGGTGCTGTGATGATGAAACAAGTACTGCATTGATTCTGCAGGTGCTGTGTTGGTTTAATAGCTGCAAGACAGCTGCTGCATTGGTTCTCCAGGCGTTGTTGGCCCTGAGACTTACTAACAGGAGGCAAGCTGACAAGCCTATGGAGATCACTTTTGGGGGGGAAGTCAAAGTCCTTCCAGCAGAGTCAGGGAGCCTCAGGCAGCCTGGCAGCCGGGCAGCAAGCAGGAGGGCAGTCTTTCCAGAAAAGCAGTCCAGGCGAGTCCTTTGGGCAGCACTGCAGTCCTTCTGAAACAGTCCTGTTGTAAGTCCAGAAGTGTCTGTTTTGAGGGGGTCACAGACGCAGTATATATCTATCCAAATGTGCCTTTGAAGTGGAGGAGACTCCAAAGAGTGGTTTTGAAGTGCACCAGTTCCCCTTTCAACCCAGGAGATCTGTGGGGGATTATCAGTCCTTTGTGTGAGGTCAGGCCATTATCCTTGTAAGTGTAAATGAGAGCCCCCCCACCGTTCCAGCTCAGGAAGACCCAGCAGTATGCAGATGAATGCAGATGCAGCTACATGTCCTGTGTTTATGGCTGTCTGGGTGGAATGCACAAGGGGAGCTGCCAACCAGCACAGACCAGACGTGGATTGGTCATAGGCTGTAAGGTACAGACAGCAGTAAGTGCAGACAAATTCCTACTTTCTAAAAGTGTCATTTCTAAATTAGTAACATTAAATACAACTTCACCAGTTAGCAGGACTTCCCACTACCAATCCAACCATACCAAACATGACAATGCCACTCCTTTCAGATCAGAAATTACCACTTAAAAGTATATAAGGGAATTTCCAATGCTGGCCTATGAGAGGAGCAGGCTTCACTGTATTGAAAAATGACTTTGGGAGTTTTTTACTACCAGGACATTTAAAATGTATGAGTACATATCCTGCATTTTACCTGCATAGCACCCTGCCCTATGGGCTACCTAAGGCCTACCTTAGGGGTGTTATATGTAATAAAAGGGAAGTTTAAGGCTGGCAAGTAGTTTTAAATGTCAAGTTGAAGTGGTCCTGCAATGGCAGGCCGTCCTGCAATGGCAGGCCCGAGACATGGTTAAGGGGCTACTTATGTGGGTGGCACAATCAGTGCTGCAGGCACACTAGTAGCATTTAATTTACAGGCCCTGGCCGCCATATATTGTGCACTTTACTAGGGACTTACAAGTAAATTCCATATGCCAGTTGGGAATGAGCCAATGTTACCATGTTTCAGGTAGAGAGCACATGCACTTTTGCACTGGTTAGCAGTGGTAGTGCCCAGAAATACTGAAGCCAACAAAACTGAGGTCAGAAAATGAGGAGCAGAAAGGCAAAACGTTTGGTGTGACCCTTCAGAGGCGGCCATTTTCCAGCAGTGTAGGTAAGTATAGATTTACTGTTTTTTACTTCACATCAACATATCTTAAAGCTATAAGTATATCGTCATGGTACATATATTTGGACTTAAGAAGAGTAAATCCATATTCAATTACATATAAAGTAATATGTGTGGTCATAAGCAGTACGTGGAGAGGGTGCAAGTTATAGTTAGATCTTCTGACTGAAACAGGTGAATTTCTGGGTTTTCTTGAGTTCAAAATGTTATGTTGGCACTGACATATTCACCTAACTATAACATCATTTTGACTGTTGTTTTTTTCAGTGAATTTCTAAGTTTTCTTTTTTAAACAAAAGCAGATCTTTTATCACACCTAACTTTAACATCACTTTAACCTTTAGTTTTTCATTGAATTTCTAGTTTCTTTTTTGATGTAAAGTAATATTATATTACCTCACATACAGCCAACCTCCAGGTGTTTTTAGCCAAAGTCCATACACAATTATAGAAATTCACCTGTTAAAGTTATCTCAAGTAACTATAACTCGTACCCTAAGGTAACTATAACTCGTGCCCCCGCCATGCACAGTTTTTTCATCAATTTCTTTCCTACAAATATTACATTGATATTATCCATGATGTTATCAAAGATTTTTTTAGTGCTGTAATTTGTGGGGTAATTAGCAATGCATGGCGAGGGCGTAAGTTATAGTTACCTTAGGGCACGAGTTTTAGTTACTTGACATAACTCTAGCTATAACAGGTGAATTTCTATGGCTTTGTGTGTTTAAAATGTGAGCCTAACTATGATGTCTCTGTAGCCTTTGTTTTTTTGAGTGAATTTCTATGTTTTTTTAATTCTACTTCCTAACTATAAAGTCCTGTAACCTTTGTTTTTTTCAGTGAAATTCAATGTTTTTTAAAATAAAGTAATTTTTATTACTGTATGTTAATCCAACCACTGCCACACAGAACCTTTAACTGTGTGCAGCAGCGGTTGGCAGCAGGGCCTGGCTGGTAGCCAGGCCCTTTGGCCAACCCCTATAACAACCAAACCCCACGCTGCGCACGTCAATTGGCCATGTACAGCAGGAGCTGGCAGCAGGGCTTGGCCTGTGGCCAGGCCTGTGGACCCAACCCCTATAACCATCCAACCCTCTGCTGTGGACGTCCTTTGGCTGTGCACAGCAAAGGTTGGCCACAGGACCTGGCCTGCAGCCAGGTCCTGTGGCCAACCTCTAGGACCACCTAAACCTGTGCTGCGCACAGTCTTCCACCATGTGCAGAGGGTTTGGCGGCAGGGCCTGGCCTGTGGCCAGGTGCTGCAGCCAACCCTCCTAACCATCCAACCCCATGCTGTGCATAGCCTCTGGCCATGTACAGCAGGAGTTGCCCACAGCCTGTCTCTCTGGGTGTGAGAATAGGTGTGAGAATAGGTGTATCTGGGTATCAAAGTGGCTGTGAGAGTGCCTGTCTGGATGTGAGAGTGGGTGTGTCAGTGTCTCAGTAGGTCTGTGAATGGGTGTGTCAGTGTCTATGTTGGTCTGTGAGTGGGTGCATGAGGGCTTCAGTGGGTCTGTGAGTGGGTGTGTGATAGTCCGAGTGGGTCTGTGAGTGGGTGTTTGAGGGCCTGAGTGCGGCTGTGAGTGGGTACACGAGGGTCTGAGTGGGTCTGAGTGGGTGAGTGAGTGAGTGGGTCTGCGAGTGGGTACATAAGGGTCTGAGTGGGTGTGTGAATGGGAGGAAGAGAATGAAAGAGAAAGAAAAAGAGTGAGAGGGACAGAGACAGAGAGTTTTTTAGGCTTAGATGGATGATATACTTAGAAGGAGATAGTTCTGGACAGATTGTAAAGAAAAATGTACGTGCCAAAAAGAGTGAGTTCACCTTTCAGTGTGAACCTTAAACTTTTAAAGTTTAAAAAGAAATTAAAGAAGTAAAACGATCACGGGCAAACCTGGAGGATGACCCTCAACATTCAGTGGGAGGGTCTGTAACCTTAAACTTTAGGCCATAGGTGACTTCTTACTGTGATGCTTCCAGACATACCTATGACAGTCAACCCAAACATGTGATTGAAAAGAAATGTGAATGTTCCATCACTAGGAAGGGTTAACAGTCAAAACACTAGTAAACAAACAAACACACTTCCAAGCGATATTAGGATTTGAACCTTCCGCCTACTGAGTGACAGCTCAAGACCTTTACTATTAGGCCAGAAGGGACTATGTTCTGCTCTGAATCAAAACGTAACTATAACATTCATACCAAACATTTTGCTAGTCTGACTCTGTGAAGTCATTTCATGGAAAGACTATTGCAATGACAATCTCTCTCTCTCGCTCTTCCTTCCCATTATGGGATGGAAGAGAGTGTGTGAGAGAGAGAGTGACAAGACTGTGGGGGAATCCTAAAGGCCCCTGCGGTCCTAGTCAGCTCCCTACATCCTGTAGGAGCTGGAATTACTCCCTGAAGTAGGGAGCTGCTTTAAATAGCAGCTCACTGTTTGTAGGAGCAAGGTTTTCATCTGTTTCCCTGCACGCACATTTGCATGCAGGGAAACATGAAAACTCTGCATTCTGCCAGCAGGAGCTGTGAGACAGCTCCCGCTGTCAGAGAGCGGACTGTGATTGCATTTGCATGGTGAGAGCTGTCAGCTCTCACCAAACAACTAAATAGCTATGTCTCTGTGGTGGGCATCCCAGGACATAACAGGAGCCAACCCTGGGGGGTGAAGGTCCCCAGGGCCATTAATGGCTCCTCGAGGGGGCCGCATAGTCCACCTCCAATATAATCTAGCCCCGGGGAGATGGTGGTTCTCAGGAGTCTGAAACAGGCCCCCTTCATGCTTTAGGGTAGCCCCGGGGAGGTGGTGGTCCTCAGGGCTGTGGGGGTCCATGCGCCCCCTCACTTTACATTACATTAAGGCCTCAAGGGGGGTGCCAGTCCCCGGGCCAGCGGGGGGCCACATGGCCCCCCCACATTGTCATAAGGACTCTCATACTCCAACAAGACTGCTGGATTTGGGGCAGCAGCACCACTGCGATATAGGGGTGGGCGGTGAACTCCACTCCGCTTGCAGAGTTTCTAGAGTTTTTCTCACTCTGCGCTTTGCTTGGAGCGTGGAGTTCTTAAAAACTCTACGTAGTGGAGCTGAGTTTTTTACTCGCTCCGCTCATCATCAGTGAGTTGGCAAGCGAAAGCAAGGAAAATCTGTTGTGAAGGCCACCTCCCAGCGAGATTTCTCAACACGGCGGTTGCAGATGGCTGCGACCCCTTGCATTGAGAAACCTTTAATTTGTGTTGACGTAGCTGCTCTTGAGTAGAAAATCAACACAAGTGGCAGAAAAGAAGCAGTGCCCTCCTGCGTTGCGCAGGGAGCCGTTCATGCTGATTTTTCAGAGCAGGACAAACACCTGGCACTAAAATCAGCTCAAACACTTTTTGGGCACTTCACAGAGGTGCATGTAGCACAACTCCGCGAACTCCGCCCAGGCCTAGTAATTTGTGGCAGCCTTGCATGGAACTCTGAAAACCCCTCAGGGAAATCGTGGTAAAACAAGGCTTACCCTTTCTCTCCACATACAAATTTCTTACACACATAGGCAAGAATAGAGATGCAGGACAGTTTTCAATAGATTTATTGAAAAGACTGCAGTCTATTATAAAGGGCATGAGCTGCAATGATTAGGATAATGAGGAGTAACAAAATCATGAGTGTGAACGTTAGAGATGTAAAATAAACAACCAGCTATTGCCATGACATGAGAACCCAATTGCTAACTAAAAGCCTAATCTCCAGCCCTTGAGCGAGAGCACAGCCAAATCTGCCCCTACAGTGTCCATGAGAAGCTCACCCCACCCCCCTTTACTTTGGTAGAAGGCCTGGCTGCCAGTCTCCATATCAGGATCCGTGGAGACACAAAGGCTGATCTCAGCCGAAAACTGTCATGCAGCATGGAAAAAAATTCTGGCTGTAACCCCCTCTAATGCCCTTTGTCCTACAAGATGTTTTTTTATAGGGGTCATGTTTATGTGCATGCACAGAAGCCTGACACAGTTATGTACCTAAGCCGGCAATACAAACTATTATTCTGTGGGCCTCGATTTTCATTCTTGTGATTCCGAATAAAAAAACATGATGCAAAGTATGCCATCCATAGCACTGATAATGACTCTATCGCAGAATAGCGGCTGATAATGAAATTAAAACAATACCACTAAAGATATTAGAAAAATTAAATTAATAAAAACAACAGAGCATAGTAACTGGGTAAAAGGGCACAGGCCGCAAGCTTAAGCTAAGCTATCACTGTTCCCACTTGACTAACTGAAATGGACCCACAACAGCATCACATTTCATTGAAGCCCTGGGAAGGTGGCAGTTCCCGGGCTCCAGGGGGGACCACGTGGTCCGCCGCATCACATTTTAGCTGAGCCCCGGGGAGGTATCAATCCCTGAGGCAAAAATAAGCCCAGGAGGGGGGGTGGGGGGCCCATGCATCCCCTCCTTATTTTTTGACATGCCTCCGGGACCTGGCACTCCTGGGGGCGTTAAAAAAGCAAGTGCTGGACCTGCACTTGTTTTTTTTATTTTTTTTGCTGAGAATTCAGGAATTCACTGCAAATTTGTGGCAAAAATCTAAAAATAGGTATTTTCTGCTCTGGCAGTGTCCCTGACCTCAACACCAGAGTTAAAGGGTGAGCGTGTCCCTACTGTGGCCCCTTTTCATTTTTTTGTGTTTTTTGTAGGACTCAGTGTGAGAAAGTAGCCTCTTTCTAGCATGGTTACCCCCATTGTTGGGCCTGTTTGTCAGTGTTTGTTAGTGTGTTTTACTGTCTCACTGGGATTCTGCTAGCCAGGACCCCAGTGCTCATAGTTTGTGGCCTATGTGTGTTGTCAGTATGATTGACTGTGTCACTGGAGTTCTGCTATCCAGAACTCCAGTGCTTACACTCTCTCTGTGTACCAAATTTGTCACTATCGTTTAGTGACTCAATATTCCAATTCTGATTGGCACACTGGACCCCCCCTTATAAGTCCCTAGTATATGGTACCTTGGTACCCAGGGCATTGGGGTTCCAGGAGATTCTTATGGGCTGCAGCATTTCTTTTGCCACCCATAAGGAGCTCATACAAACCTTTCTTCAGGACTGCCACTGCACACACTATTTCACAGACATTTTTCACTGCACCAGGTAACTTATAAGTCACCTATATGTCTAACCTTCATTTACTGAAAGCTAGGTGCAAACTTACTGTGTGTGAGGGCACCCTTACACTAGCAAAGGTGCCCCCACATTGTCCTGGTCCAATTCCCCGCACTTCGTGAGTGCGGGGACACCATTATAAGCGTTCACTACATATATGTCAAATCATATATGTAGCTTCACAATGGTAACTCCCAATATGGCCATGTGAGGTGTCTAAGATTGTGAAATTGAACCCCCAATCCAGATATGGTATTGGGGGACAATTCCATGCACCCTGGGGGCTCCACCATGGACCCCCAGTACTGCCAAACCGGCTCTCTGAGGTGTTCACTGCAGCCCCAGCTGCTGCCACCTCACAGACAGGTTTCTGCTCTCCTGAGGATTAAGCAGCAATGCCAGGAAGGCAGAACAATGCATTTCCTATAGGAGAGGAGTGTTACACCCTCTCCCATTGAAAATAGGTGTTACAGGCATGGGACGGGTATTCTCTCAGAGCCTCTGGAAATGCTTTGAAGGGCACAAATGATGCCCTCCTTGCATAGTCCAGTCTACACTGGTTTAGGGACCCCCAGTCCTTGCTCTGGTGCAAAACTGGACAAAGGAAAGGGGAGTGACCACTCCCTGCCCATCACCACCCCAGGGGCGGTGCCCAGAGCTCGTCTAGAGTGTCCCTGGAGTTAGCCATCTTGGATTCCAAGGTGTGGGGACCCTCTAGGAGCATCTGAGTGGCCAGTGCCAGCAGGGGTGACGTCGAGGATCCTTCCTGGTAGGTGCATACCTGGGTAGGTTGCCAATCCCCCTCCCAGGGCTATTTAGTGTCTCTCCTCTGGGTGTTTCCTCAGATTCAGCTTGCAAGATTCCTCCAGGACTCCTCTGCATCAGCTTCTGACTGTCGGATCAACCGCAGACTGCTCCAGGAACCGCTGTAACTGCAACACAGTATCCAGGAAGGCTCCTGTGACCTGCAACTTCAGCTCCAGCCAGCAATTGTAACAGTTTCCAAGGTGTGCCTGTCTTCACCCTGAACCAGAAGAACTGAAAAAATCTCCTGTGCAGTGACGGAGTCACTTCCCTGCATCAGCAGGCACCTCTCTGTGATGACAACTGGTACTCTGGTCCCCCTCTCCTGTCAACGAGCGTGATCCCTGGAACACAGGTGGTGGACCGAAGAGAACCTGACTGTCCAAAGGTCCAGCTGTCCACATTTGTTGGAGGTAAGAGCTTGCCTCCCCGTGTAGTAACAGTAACCCTATGCAACACCTCTTCTGCAACTCCTTGGTCTTCTGTGCACTTCTTCCAAAAGTTCTTCAGACACAGCGTAGCCCAGGTCCTCAGCATTCCATCCTGTGATGCACAGCCCACTGAGTTGTTCTCCGGCAGCGTGGGATCCTCCTGTGTAGTGCTGCAATGCCCCCACTTTGCAACTCCTTTGTCCCTGTGTCCTGGGACTCCAGTGGGTGCTGCCTGGTCTTCTGAGGGCTCTCTGAAGTGCGGAGAGCCCACTCTGGCTCCTCAGTCCGAGTTGAGACATCAGATCCCTCCTGGGTCTGGGCAACTCCTCTTTGATGCAAAATGCACACTTGCATGAACCAAGGCTTGTTGGCGGAATCCAGCGACGCAAACAGCCTGCATCCAACAACTCGACGTGGGACATCTCTTGCACCAAGTAGGAACCTGCAGCTATCTTCTTTGGTGCATTTCTGTACTTTTCTTTCAACCGGACAATCCACTTTTGCACCTTCTTCCAAGTGGACAGGGGCTCCTGTTCTTCCTGGACTCTTCACCAACTTCTGGACTTGGTCTCCTCTCTCCACAGGTCTTCAGGTCCAGGAATCCATTGTTGGTTGATTGCAGTCTTGCTTGGTTCTTGCATAATTATTCATCATGACTTGTAGTGTGTTCTGAGGAAACGTGCTGTACTTTACTCCTGCTTTCCTGGGCTCAGGGGTGGGCTACTTTACTTACCTTTGCTGTTTTCCTACACTCCCAGCGCCCTTCAATACACTACACTTGCCTAGGGGGGAATTCGACATTCGCATTCCACTAATTTAGAATATGGTTTGTGTTGCCCCTAGGCCTATTGCAATCTATTGTATTTTCTACTGTTTGCACTATTCTATGACTGTTCACCAACCAAATTGTGTTTACTAGTGTATATATTGTGTATAATACTTACCTCCAGAAGAAGTATTGCCTCTATGATACTTTGGGCTTGTGTCACTAAAAGAAAGTACCTTTATTTTTGGTAACAGTGAGTATTGTCTTTTGTTGTGTATAAGTACTGTGTGACTATAGTGGTATTGCAAGAGCTTTGCATGTCTCTTAGTTCAGCCTGGGCTGCTCTTCCACCCCTACCCCTGGAGAGTCTAAGCTGGTAGACACTGCCTACATTTCACTAATAAGGGATAACTGGACCTGGTTTAAAGGTGTAGGTACCTTAGGTACCCACTACAAACCAGGCCAGCCTCCTACACTCAGCTGAAGCTGGCTGCCCGCACTTCCTGGATGAAGTGTTTGCAGCCAATCGCAGCTGTGCATTTCCCTGGCAAGCTCATCATTATTTGCGAAGTCCAATCCAAATCCAAATTTGAATTTCCTTCAATATCTCAAAAGCTACTGAACAGATTTACACCAAATAACCAAAAGTGTTATCTGCATACGGACAGCTAGCTTTCTGCCAAATTTGTTGTAATTCTGTCCAGTGGTTAAGGCTGTAGTCGTGTTCTAAGCTCCTATGGGAATTAACAAGCGAAATGCATGTGTTTTTGACCCCCCTTTGTCTTGGCCCCCTTTTGACAGATTTTAAATTTATAGTGTGAACCTAAAGAGGTACGATAATGGAAGAAAAATAGGAAGAACAGTGGAAGAGGAGCAGAATGCACGATTTAAGATGCTAGTAGTGGAAATTAAATAAAGCAATAAAATATAGAAAATAAGAGAATAAAAATGCAAAAATCAGGAGCATGTGGAAGGGGGGAATAGACTAATTGAGTTTGCTCTGAGGAACACTTTAAAAAAGAAAAGAGAGTGAAATGCCACCCAGGAACAGGATCTAGTAAGAGAAGCTGTTTAAAGTGAAATACAGTGTGGTACTGTTATAGAAAAAAGAAGAAAAGCATACCCTTTATCGAGATTAGTGGCATTCACAACTTTTAAAAGACAATTTGAAAAAGACATTCCATGTAATGGTTTTGATCAAATGGAAAATGCTATTTATCTTTAACACTTTGATTAATCAATTTAGGTGGAATATTTATTTTAGATTAAATATTCCATGAATCAGTTGTTTCCAGCAAGGTCACTCGAAACCATAGAGTATGAACCCTCTAATGATATTGGTATCAAATCACATTATGATATACATCTCAAGACTTCTAGGTTTTTTAGCTCTAAAAGAAAGCTACCTGATTGTAATGAATTAAAGACATATTCTGATTAATTGTTTCCCATTGATGTTCTGTCCATTATAATTTGACTTTATAAACATAGTTTGCCACAGATGAAACTTTGAAAGCAAAAACATAAATAGTAAATTTGTGTACATTGTACAGCTTCTCCAGTCATCTAATGAAGGTATGATCATATAATGGTTGAAAGTAATTAAAGCTTGTGCAATAGAAATACTTGGGTTGAGACACTATCGTGGGAGAAATACTGTATGATGATGGCACGTTGCTTCCTTTTTTATTAGAGAGACTGCTACAATGAGATCAAGGTAAAGTATAGGACTGTGCTGCATCACATCTCTTCTTACATTCCAAATCGGCTTTAATATTTACCTATTTGTGCTTGAAGGTAGACACAGATACTTTTTATCAACTCCAGCACCTCATGCCTTATCTCCAACCTGTAATTTTTGTTTGGAAGTCTTGCTTACATTTTTGTCTTCAGTGAATGACTATTATACATTTAACATACAAGAAATAGTGTATGGCCTTTTGGTTTGTTATGCTAGAGCAGGGTATTCACAAGAAGACTCACAAATATTTACTATGGAGCCGAAAGTAAATTTAAGAGTTTTTCTGGGGTCCACATTGATATGTGAGCTGGGTGCAACCTTAGAAACAAAGTCATATTGAAAACATAACAAATGTATGTGCTCTTCTGAAACATACTTAAAGCAAGAAAGAAAAGAGGTTTTCCTAAAAAAATGCTTAAGAAGTACCCACTGAACTATCCATTGATCAATGGTGGATAGCTTTCTGTGAAATTTTTAATAGGGTACTTGAGGTATTCCCGAAAGGGTTTTGATATACTAACATCAAATGGCATAAAAGTCACAAAGCACAATGGTTTAAAGTGCCCAAGTTTGAAAGACAAATACGCAGGGAATGTGTTTTCAATACAACAATGTGGTGAATTTTAAAGTAGATAACACTGCTCACTCTGGTCAAAAAATATGTTTCAAATAACACTTAGGGGGTCATTATGAACACGGCAGAAACAACCGCTGTGTTCATGCTGGCGGTCAAAACACTGACCCCCAGCGACCCCAGAATGCTGCCGGACAGATTATGAACTTTTCTGAGAGCCGGCGGGCGGAAACATTGTTTCCCCCCGCCGGCCCACAGAAAGGCTTGGCCAGGACATTGCCGGCCGCCTCCACATGGAGCTGCCGCCAATGCCTCTGTGTGGCAGGTGCAGTTGCACCCGTCGCGCAGATCACTGCTGTGCGATGGGTCTCTTCACCGGGGCCCCTGCACTGCCCATGCAAACTGCATGGGCAGTGCAGGGGCCCCCAGGGGTGCCGGAGGCACCCCCTCTACCAGCCTTTTCCTGGCGGGATATCCCGCCAGGAAAAGGCTGGCGGGAAATGAAACATTATCCGCAGGGTAGCACAGCTACCCTGGCGGATGGTGTTTCATCCCGCCGCCAGGCTGCCTGACGGCAGGAGCCTGGCGGTGGGTGACAGTTGCCGCTAGCGGCCATCACCATGTGCATTATATGGCGTTTCGGCCCGCCATGATCATAATGAGGGCCTTAAACTGGAAGTATAAGGTTCTTCTCAATAAGCCTTTTTACATCAGTTACATTTATTTAAAGCACATTACATCCAATGCTGTTTCATAAAAACTCTTTCCATCCTAGGCTTATGATTTCCTGGACTCTAGGGAGATAGTCCGATCCTTCCATTTAAAGACACAGTGAAACATACCTACCCAAAGAATTATGTAAATGAATCTCTTCTCAAAATAAACATCCTTCCGGAAACCTAGATAAGGAGCAACCAGATGCTCATACCCCATGTGTGAAACATTGAGGAAGCAGGTGTAAGGGATTTGCCCACCCACCGCTACTGTGATTCTGCTTCAATGTTGTAATCACAGCTGAAGACATTAACTATTCTGCCAGAAGATGCTAAGATCAGACACTGAGGATGAAGAGTAATGATCCTGTTCTGTGGTGCATTTCCAGTGCCTGGTTGCTAATAGAAACTCAAGACTCTAGTACCCAGAAACCCACATTGCAGATTTCCAGTTCTGTAACCATACCCAAAATCTCCAGCAGTGTCAGGAACAGCCTGCACATCCTCTAAGTGCAGGGTCAATGAGCAAACCCTATATTTCCTCCCTAGGATCTTACCTAAGCCCCGCTGCACATAGTATCTACTCCCCAGATCAGGGCAGTCAAAAAAAAAGTGGCCCACATTTGCAGACCTCAACCTATCACAAAACACTGTTTAGTTAGGAGCATGAAGCTAATGTTGGTAAAAATCTGTGGTACTAGCAGTATTGTTAAAGCTCTTAGGGCCAGTAACGTTTGTCAAGACTGTAAACAAAATTATTCCACTTGGTTGCTCTTGGAATATTTCTCACCCTACGGTCCCCTGAGAGCCCTCTTCATCCTCAGGGCTTTCACACACACCCAGGGCTTTTTAGATATGCACAGTACTTTTACAATACTAAAGAGGGGCACTCCAGTGATCAGAGATTGGTGAGAGGCGCATCATTATTTTTGTTTAACTTGCCAATAGCATCATGCGAACGTTCCAACAAATAGAATGATGCTAGTCTCTAAGTTTCAAAAAGCATATACCTAGTGTCACTTTCCTCACATAGACACAGTTTTATATAGCACAAACTTGACACAATGGTGCTGGAGCGCTTTACAAGAGCACCAGATAACAACACAGAAGGTCAGATCAATTTCTTTGTAGGCTGATTTGTCCAGGATCACAGTATGTTGAGCTGACACTGGGACTCAAACCTGGTTTCACAGTTTCAAAGTCTGCTAAGGCCACAACCTCCCCTGTTAACTGCAGGAACTGGTAAAGGGCAGGGAAAGAAGAACAGCAGAGACTCATTTATCCCACCCTGTTCCATGGAGTGCAGGGGGACAAAAATAAACTGCGGAGTTCCCTTTCTGCTTATCACCAACACACCAACCAAACTCTCAGGTCCTCTCTCTCTCTGTCCCAATCCCCTAAAAAGCAAGTGGTAACTGTTTCCCATCAGCAGCTCCGTCACACCTGCAGGGAGTCAAGGAGCATGCTGTGACAGCCAGACAGCCCGATGTCATTCTGCCTCTGACAATTAACCAGCTTCCCTGACTTAATTTGCACGGGGACAGGCTTAGTATATGTATGACAAAGGTGTTATAACACATTGTGTACTTGGTGGCGTCGGAGACGGCAAAACAGGTTGCACTGTTTAATAGACTGAAAAAACAGCCCATAAACTGGCCTCAGGCACAGGCCCATTGGCCGATGCCCGATTGCCCACCTTGCCAATCCGAGGCTGCCCCAGATTCTCCAGCAACAAAAACCTTCACCCTCCGTCTTTGCAATAGCTGTCAAGCATTGACGCTGGAACCATCAGCAGTAAACAGTAAACAGGATGCTGCACGAAAACACACACTATCAAGCAGCATCCAGTGTCTGCAACTGGACCATCTTCAAGAACACCACACCCCAGTAGCAGTTCCATGCTCCACCCAACGTGCAGCTTACAGGGATCTTGGGATATGTACCCTGTTAGTGGTTTCCAGGAAATTCCACTCCCTCACTAGTATTCAACTTAGCATCACATGCCAAGAAAGTACCTCGTAATTGGGAACAGCACCCAGGACCACAACTATCCAGCTCTGATAAGTGGAAAAAGAAAGAGTAAGAAGATTGAAGCGCAGAGAAGGGTACTGTAGGTAGCAAGGACTGATATTACCTGAGTGCTGGTGAGATGGGTTGAGATTGGATCAATGAAACATTGTAACAATAAATAATAAAGATGCCTGTGAGAAATGGGGTTGTTGGTCGAGGGGGTTGTGAGTCCTTCTCAAGCAACAACCACAATCCTTGTTAGGGTGAACCATATACAGTCACTACATTAACCTGTGCTTAACCCTCTGGTATTGTGGCACAAAAGCAGTCAGGCTTAACTTAAAAAAATTAGATCAAAAATGTTTAAACTTTAAAAATAGAGTACATTGTTATTAATTAGTTGACACCAGCATGACAGAAATCAAATCAGTAGAAGCAAAGTTATGAATTTTTAGGTTATGAAGATCAAAGCCCCAACTGGAGACAACTGGTTTGAGCAAGGTCACAACTTGTGGCCAATTGCGATGGAGCGCTATTCGGACACACAAAGTGGATTGGGCCGAATCTCCGCTTCCCTTCATACTTAGAATGAAGTTGCAGTGAAGATTTCTGTGTTTGGACTTACAAACGCCAAAAGTCTTCAGTGGAGCAAGGCTGCAGACTATGGCTGATGAGGGTTCTCTGAGGCCGAATAGCCCTTTTGCGATGGGCTTCAAACAGGATTTACTACTGCAGAAAAGATATACATGAAGTCCATAGTTTGTAATAGCTGTTATGTTTAAGTGCCTATTTAAGTGGGTGGCACAATACGTGTTGCAGGCCCTCTAGTAGCATTTAATTTACCTGCCCTTGGTATATAGCATTCCACTTTACTCAGGTCTTATAAGTTAACTTCATATGCCAATCAGGTGTAATCCAATTTTAACAGGTTTTAGGGAGTAAGCACAAACATTTTAGCACTGGCTAGCAGTGGTAAACTACACAGAGTCTTAAGGCCAACAAATCAAAGGGTTTGGGGGAAAACCACCCTAAGGCTAACAATGCCTTTGCTGATTTTGTATCTTACAAAACCTCAATATTCAGTAACTCTGCTTAAGCATTACACCGGTTTCCCTTTCCTCTGCTGCTCACACATCTGTGTTTATGCTGGTCTCTTTTAGAGTTACTATCGAAAGCACCATATTGCCTCGCAGTGCAACAACACTATTTATATGTCACTATGTAAATTAAGAAATGGATAAATACTTGAACAACTGATTGAAAGATGAATGAATGGATATACAAATAACTATAACATCCCACGTGGTTCTAGAAGTGTTTACAAACTGTATTGCAGCATCGAACCCTATCCAGTGACCTTAGGTCAGAAGGTCTGTTCACGTGTTTTTATGATGTGGCATATCTCCAGTAGAGTAGCCTCAATAAGTCCGAATCTCCCCACTGCATATCTAGTGTACGTTATGTTAAGAAAATAAACTTTCTTCTACTTCTCCTGAAAGTTCATGTGCCTTCCCACAGGTTGACAATTTTGACAATTGTGCTCCCCTTGGCCCAGGGTAGAGCCCCTCCCCACACAACTACTGATGCGGAGGTTCTCTCTGTTGAGATGCAAGCACTATAAAACTGTCTTCATTCAATGACATTGAATAGTAAGTAGACTTTCTGTTTCAGGAAGGTGCAAGGTTATTTACAACATATACAGCGAGATCGTTGGACCACGAATCACATTGTGCTATTAGTCAGCTATAGGGCGCTGAGTTCATCAACTTCGAAAAAATCATACTTGATGACGGTCGACCATGCTGCCTGCACAGCACAAGTAGATTTAAGTTGCAAGCTTCCACGCTCTGAACCATCGTCATTGGAGTGGAAACTGTTGCAAATTCTATCCAATCAGCTCACTGCATAAGGTGCTCAACCCTCTGAGATACCTTAACTGGTGTTCTTTTTGCAGCCTGAGCCCTTACCAGCACTGCCAGATGTACACCTTATCAGCCCCGGAAGGTTCACGTCAGAGGGCTCTTTTGAATTCCAGATGTCATTATCAGTGAGCAGGTTGACAGCGGAGGAAGAATGCCAGTATCTGTGAGGCAGGTCTGAAGCCTCTCTCCCCTTCGTGCCATTATTTCCTCCCCCACTGAAGCGACTTGTTTGTTCTCGCAGCGTGAATGTTCTAAAAATGCCTGAAGGTGGGCTGATAGCTTTGGGGGCCTGGCTGCTAGGTATTCATTAGCAGCCGATTTCACTGGGAAAACGAAACAATAAAGCCGGCAGCCTGTGCAGACTTGTGGCATATTTCAAAGCTCATTCTGCGAGACAAGTGCAGAACTAGAACAATGACTGTCAGCTCAGCAGTGGGCGAGAGCTAAAGTTCTCTGCAAAGTGCTAGAAACTTTCACGTCATATATTAGTCATTCTCCTTAAGAAAAAGCACACACACTGTAACTTTTTGTATATGTATGTATATATATATATATATGTATATATATATATGTGTGTGTGTGGTTGTGTGTATATATACACATATTTACATATAAATTATATACACACACACATACATATATTCACTGAAAAAAGCAAAGGTTACATGGCATTATAGGTAGGAATAAGAATTAAAAAACATAGAAAGTCAATTAAAAAACCAAAGGTTACAAGTACGTCATAGGCTCACATTTAACTCATACAAAACCTGTGAAATTCAGCAGCTATAGTTACCTGAGGTAACAATAACTTGGGCCTCCGTAATGCACTGCTTATGACCTCACATATTATATCACTCATGACATGGTCAGTGACATCACTGATGCCATCACTGATGACATGTCAAATGACATCACTGAAGGCATCATCCAGTAAGTGTAAGTGTTTGTATGGATGTGTGAGTGGGTGTGTGAATGGCTGTATGGGTCAGTGAGTGGTTGAGTCAGTTCCTCTATGGGAGAGTAAGTGGATGTGCGAGTAGCTGTATCAGTGAGCGAGTTGGTTTGTGAGTGGCTACATTGTGAGAGTGGGTGTGTGAGTGGCTGCGCAGGTGACTGAGTGGGTGTGTGCGTGCTTGTATAGGTGAGTGACTGGTTGTGTAAATTACTGTATTGGTGAGTGAGGGGGTGTAAGAGTGGCTGTATGCATAAGTGGGTGGCTGTGTCAGTGACTGTATGGGATTTTGGCCCCAGAGACATCATTCCGCGAGGCCCACTATAATTACATGGGGAGGCCGCTGCAGCCCACCCGGCCAATTTTGTCCCCGGGGACCCGATCTCCTGGGGCCTGGGCTTTTGTTACTTATTTTGGGGGGGGCATGCGGCCACCTCCCCCAGTCAATTTGGACCCCAGGGACCCCATCCCCCAGGGCCTGGATGTTTATTATTTATTTTTTTCGAGGGGGGAAGACCACACACCCTATCCCCTAGCTGATTTTGGCCCTGGGTACCCTATCCCCCGGGGCCTGGCCACATCACCATTGGGAACTGCAGTGGGAGCCTGCATTGCTGTCACAGAGAAAGAGCTGCTAAAGATGCAGCTGCCTCTCTGTGAGAGCAAGTGATTCATCTGTTTCCCTTCCTGCATCTCTGCAGGCAGGGAAACAGAGGAAATCTCTGCTCACACCACATGGAAGCTGTTTAACAGCTCTCACTTGCTGTGAGTGGAGCATTTGCTCTGACTTGTCAGGAACTGTCAAAGCTCCTGCCAGGTCAGAGCAAACAGCTATGTCCCAGGGGTGGACAACCTGGGTCAAAGCAGAAGCTGGCCCTTGTGGTCCCCAGGGCCATTTATGGCTCCTCGAGGCCTAAGGTAACTATAACTTGCACCTTGAAATAACTCTAACCATAACTGCTGAATTTCTATGGTTTTGTGCGACTAAATTACAAACTTAACTATAAATTTCCTGAAGTCTTTGTTTTTTAAATGTATGCCTAGGGTTTTTTAATTATATTTCCTAATTGTAACCTCCCTGTAACCTTTGATTTTTCAGTAAATTTCTGTTTTTTTTAAACGTAATTTTCGTTACTATATGTTAATCCAACCACCACCGTGCATGGCCAAAGGCAGGGGCCAGGCCCTGTGGCCAACCCCTTATAACCACCCAACCCCATGCCGTGCCCGGCGTTGGCCATGCGCCGTGGAAGTTGCCCGCAGTGGTTGTCTCTCTGGGTGTGAGAATAGGTGGGAAAGGGTCTCTCTGGGTGTGAGAGTGGCTTTGAGAGTGTCTGTATTGGTGTGAGAGTGAATGTGAGAGTATGGGATTGTGCTCTAATAGATGAAAGATGCATTCACCTCCACAAAGGATTTCAGATAATTTTTCAATACCGAATCGAACAGTAAACACATTTGCTTTGCCTTGACCAAACCCAGGAGTTAGGATTGTTTGTCCTTCCCAGAACTGAAGCTTCAACTGTGGCACCTGCTATGTTTTTATTTGTAAGTGCTTCCTGTTGAGGTTTAATTTCTATGAAATGAGCATCATGTCCAGAATGTAAGCTCACTTGCTCCTTTATCCAGAAAGAGTCCACAGTTTGCACAAAATCCGCTCTGACAAGTGCCACGCATCAGGGGTGAGACTAAGACATTTTAGTGTGGTGTCTGCATAAGTCACACATTTATAGCACCACCATGCCCACTCTGAGCGAGATGCACTGGCCAAGAAGCTGCATTAACAGCGAGAACACTCCTGCCAGGTATGGCTGAGTGTACACACTGATGCCTGAGTGTGCCTATCAGTGTTTTTGTTGAAATACACTGGCCTCGAAAGTTCAGCAGGTGTCACTGGCACCAGACAGAATGTTTTGCAAGTCTTGTCAGCCCCTCCCTACATTAAGAGCCCCTGAGATTAGGAAGACATCCATTTCAGCCCGGACTGCAAAGTGTTAAGTGTTTGGTGCTTCATTCATGGTAGGATTGTCACATTTTAAAAGAAAAATACCAATATTAACATTTGTTTATGTTTTAAGAGCACACTTTTAACATGATCTTTTTGTTGTTTATTTTACTTACAAATCAGGGATCTTTACAGGTAGATGCAAAGCAGGTATAAAGTGTCATCGTTGCACTTCTTCAATGTGTTTCACCTGTCAATACATGATAAACACTTAACCTCCTACAAAGTAGCTGTCAATCCTAATGTGACGGAATGCAACGTGGAAGGCTATGGGGGTTATTCTAACTTTGGAGGAGGTGTTAATCCATCCCAAAAGTGACGGAAAAGTGACGGATTTACCACCAGCCGTATTACGAGTCCATTATATCCTATGGAACTCGTAATACGGCTGGTGGTATATCCGTCACTTTACCGTCACTTTTGGGACGGATTAACACTCCTCCAAAGTTAGAATAACCCCCTATATCCGATAGCAACAAAAATGCAATGGCGGAGAATTGTGAATATTGAAAATATATATTAAGTCCGATAGGGAGCTTAATCGTCACCCTATTATAACAACAATGATTACTATAAAGACGGAAGTATCAAGGGAAGTATCATTAGAAGCATAAGTGCGACACATAAAAAATCTCTGCATATATTAGAAGATAGCAGTTCAAAAGTGATAGAGTGCATTGTGTAAAGCTTTGTCCAGCTAAGGAAAGTGTGCAAAAATACATGATAAACACCTGACCTGCAACTACCTAGCTGGCAATCTTAAAGTGACGGAGTGCATGGTGAAAGAACATATTCGATAGCCTAGTTATCATTACATTCTGGAAGCAATACAGACTAAATAGTCTTAAGTGTCAAGTGCAGAATCTTTTGTAGCGGATTTTTCAAAAAAATATGCAAAAACGAAACAACATTTGGGAAATAACGGAATTGGGAGTGATCAAGATTTGTGAAAATTTGCCGATGATGAACATAATATACAGTATACTAAATCCCGATATAAAAATTCACAAGCATCCCATCAAACCCTTAGGTGAGATTGTTTTCAGAGGACTCAAATGACTTCCAAATAGCTAAAAACCATCATACGTTTCCAAACCCGTCGCCCATAGGCTTTTTCAAAAGCTTTTATCCTTAACATTTTTCCTCATTGCTGAACAGTAGTCAAACAAGCAACCAGAGTGAGTGGAAAGAAATCTAAATATGAAGCATCCAGTGTTTCTTCAGAGATTGATCCCAACACCCCTGCTCAATCCCCTTCAGGGTCTGAATCACTGGACATTAATATAGGGGAGGAAGCAAGGGAAGAAAGTATAGAGTATAGAAGTGGCTGCAACATGCCGATGTAAGCCTAAAGAGTATAACCTACTTACAAAGCAAACAAACTCCGGTGTAGCCATGATGATACTTCAGACAGAATCTAAGACAGCAGAAGCAGTGCCAATCGCGGAACCAGGGGTACCAACAGCCCTAGTATGAGTGCCAGTGTTCAGACCTTTACTCTCTTGCACCAGACGTCTGCAACTCTGGGCTAACGGCAAAAGCCTTCGGCGAGGCGTCAGAGGAGAACTCAATTAATCTCAGGAGCAAATCAGGGGGTGACACCCCAGGGGTGGATGCTCACCTAAACTCAGTAAAAATCAAATTGGACACTATATCGCTTGAGATAGACTCACTCATACGGTTTATGTAATCTTGCTATGGGGGCTGAAGGTCCTATGATCTTTGGGGGTGAGATATATAAATATATATATACATGTATTTATATATTCATATATGTACAAATATATATATATATATATATATATATATATATATATATATATATATATTTTCAATATTTTCACTGCAAAGGCCAAAGGTTACAGGGACATAGTAACCTTTGTTTTTTTGGTGAATTTCTATGTTTTTTTACAAATATTTCCTTATTCTAACGTCTCTCTAAACTTTATTTTTTCTGTGAATTTCTAAGATTTCTTTATTCGATTTCCTAACTATAACTGTAACCTTTGTTTTTTCAGTTAATTTCTAAGGTTTTTTTTACAAGTATTTCCTAGCTATATCGTCGCTTTAGCCTTTTGTTTTTCCAGTAAATTTCTATAGTTTTCTTCATTCTATTTCCTAACTGTAATGTCCCTGTAACCTTTGAGTTGTTTAGTGAATTTATATGCTTTTTACAAAAGTAATTCCTAACTATAACCTCCCTGTATCTTTTGATTTGTTTTTCTAAATGTACTTGCTGTGGTCATGAAAAGTATGGTGACTGCTTATGTATTTATTTTTTGGAAATTATATGATCATCATAGTGATATAACATAATGGATTCTGTATCATTTGCTTGTTTAAAAACAATAAATAAGTTAAAGGTATTGCAAACAGTATGTGAAAGCAATACAGTTTATTTTTACTAAATTTTATTATAGGATAGAGATTTATTGCATAGCTAAGTCAGTTCTCATTTGTGAAAAAATTCAGATCCATGGATTTTCAACAGACCCTGCAACCTGCCATGAGAATTAACTCTATGGTTTTTCCTTCAACTACGTGCTAATTTGGATTCTGATCAGCAGATTCACAGATTTATGTTCTAAATTTCTTTCTGCATCTAATACTGTGCAAATTAAGATATATTATAACATTATATATATTGCACACCTCATAAAAACTTGTACTATTTATTTATATGAAATGAACGCACTTTGAAAATACGACAAATCTGTGAATTTCTCACAAAATCTGCGGAGTTGGAGAATTAAAAAAAATAAATTCCTACCTTTCCATTGGTTCATAAGAACCACACCCAGCATTTCAAAGAAACCACACCCAACAGTCATTTTGCTGTTATCTCTTGGTGAAGAAAGGTGCACTTTGGTATTTGGGATTTCAAATGGCAGAAGGTGGAGATCCTGGTACGTCTGCAAGCATGGAGGTACAGGTGAAGATGTGCATGGAGGTCAAAGAAAGGAAAGTGATGTGTGGAGATGGATCACTATTCCCACTTCTGAGACAGAAGCTAGTGCAAGATATGTGGAGTGCACTCTGTGTGGAAAAAACCTTTCCAGAGGCACTGAGAAAAAGTATAGCTATGTTACTTCCAGTATGTGGAAACATTTTAAAACTTATCATGAGCCTGTATAGCTATGTTACATCAGGTAGAGAGCTACTGATCCTTCTGCACAAGGACCATCTACTGCTTTTGGAGCTCCAGCTGTGCAAAATATATCTATTCCACCAGTGTGCAATGAGCTCAAGGAGGTGGTCATCGATTGTTGCAAGTGCCAGGAAGTTGTTGTTAAAAAGAAGGAAGACATAATCAGCATGCTTGAAAAAGTGAAGAGCCACCGCTGTTAATTTGTTTTACTTATTTTTTAGTTTGAAAAACATGTTTTCTGCATATGCAACAATTTTGCATAAAGTTTTCTTGTTTATAAAAGTTGTTTTTTAAAGCCATTTCCATTAAAAAACTCTTTGTTAAATCTTAAAAAAAAGGTTATTTTTAGAACCGCCATATTTACTGCAAAGATCTGTATCCATGTTCTTATTTTTGTAGCTAATGGATGAGGGTGTACCTGGGTGTGTCAGTGAATGCATCAATCTGTACCTAGGTCTGTCAGTAAATGCATCAGTGTCTCCCTATGTCCATTAGTGTATGCATCATCGTGTCAGTGTGTGCATCAGTGTGTCCCTGGGTGTGTCAGTGCATGCCTCAGCATGTGCATGGGTGGCACACTGTATGATTAAGTGTGTGCCTAGATGTGTTGGTGCATCTATGAATGTGTTCCTTGGTGTCCCAGTGTATGCTTCAGTGTGTGCCTGGGAGTGGTGGTGTATGTATCATTATGTGACTGTGTGTGTCAGTGAATGGAGCAGTAAATGCCTGGCTGTGTGAGTGTATGCATCAGTGTGTGCCCGGATCTCTAAATGTATGCATTACGGTGTGCTTTGATTTGTCAGCATCTGCATGACTGTGTCCCTGGATGTGTCAGTGTGTTCATCAGAGTGTGTCTGGATATGGCCATGTATGCATAAGTGTGTCCATGAATGAGTTAGTGTATGCATCTCATAACTGCGTTCATGACTGTGTCAGTGTATGGACAGTATGTTCCTGGGTGTGACAGTGTATGCTTCAGTGTTTCCCTGGGTGTGTCACTTTATAAACCAGTGTGTACGTGGATATGTTGGAGTATGCATTAGTGTGTCCCTGTGTGTGTCTGTGTATGCATCAGTGTGTGATTGAGTGTGGTATTGTATCCATCAGTGTGTCACTGGGTGTGTCACTGAATACAGCAGTGTATGCCTGGCTGTGTCAGTATATGTATCAGTGTATGCCTGGATCTGTATGTCTATGTATCAGTGTGTGCTTGGATCTGTCAGCATGTGCATTAGTGTGCCCCTGGATGTGTGAGCGTATCCATCAGTTTGTCTCTGGATATAGTAATGTATGGATAACTTTGTCCATAAATGGGTTACTGTATACATCATTGTGTGTATGTCTATGTCAGTGCATACATGAGTATGTTTGTGGGTGTGTCAGTGTATAAATTGGTGTCTACCTGGATACGTCCCTGGGTGTGTGTCTGTATCCATAAATGTGTGTTTGAGTGTGGTAGTGTATGCATCAGTGTATGACTGGGTGGCTTAGTGAATGCAACAGACTATGCCTAGTTATGTTATTGTAGAGATCACTGTGTGCCTGGATCTGTAGGTGTGTGTATCACTATGTACCTGGATCTCTCAGTATATGCACTAGTGTCTGACTGGATCTGTGACTGTATTCTTCAGTGTGTTGTTGCATATGTCAATCTGTGCATCAGTAAATGCACACCTGGGTTTATGTATTGTTAGTGTGTGCTTGAGTGTCAGTGTATGCATCAGTGTGTGCCTTGGTGTGGTACCATATGCATAAGTGTGTGACTGGGTATAGTAGTGTATGCATCAGTGTGTGCTTGGCTATGTCACTGTCTGCATGAGTGTCGGGTAGAATATCTTTTGGATATCCATCAGTGTGTGCCTGGATGTGTTACTGTGCGCATAAGTATGTGTGTGGGTGTGTGAGATATAATTAGTTACTTACATTAGCACAGTGAATAGCTTGTTTAATCTGTACGAAAAGAGAAATCATAAATAAAAGATAAAGTTTCATATTGATAACTTATGCATTAAAAAGTGTCAACCTGTGATACAAATGATATTATGAATTGCAAGATGGAAGAATTTTATATTTCTGTATAAATAAATAAAAGTTTACTTAAACATCTCACATTCCCTTCTTCGCTGTTCTCAGCTTCTATGTTTTTGCGCTATAAATTAAGTGCATATAGGTACTCATCCTTGAACGGTGGGTGGAAAAAACAGTCCAATTGACTTAAAAAAAAAAACATAAGTACACAGCATGTTATTTAAAATTAACATTACTATGTACAATATGCATTAATCTATTATCTCTGCTTGTCAAAACAAAGCCTATGCCAGATATGTGGAGTGCACTCTGTGTCAAAAACCACCTTTCTAGAGGCACAGAGAAAAAGAACAGTAATGGCACTTGCACTACGTAGGAACATTTTAAAATGTACTATGAGTGAACACATGGCTGCTAAAGGACAAAGAAAGTTGCAGATTCTTCTGTGCTAGGTCCATCATTTTCTTTGGGTGCTCCAGCTCTGCAAAATATTTCTATTTCAGCAGTTTGCAATGAGCTCAAGCAGATGATGATCCATTGTAGCAAGTGCCAGCAACTTGTTCTAAAAAAAACCCCAGATATAATCAATATGCTTGAAAAAGTGATCAACCACCGTTGTTAGTTCATTTTACTTATGTTTTAGTTACCAAAACATGTTTTCCAATATTAACATTACTATGGATGACACTGAGTACAAATATTAACGAAATTCTATTTGGTCTACTTCTCAAATTTGATAAAGTATATTGTACCTTTATAATATAATTAGTGTTATGAATCACACTAGTACTAAAAAAGGTGCCTAAAGACATCACCCTTGGTAGGTCGTATGGTGTCATAAAGTACATTTATCCATTCAACAGCAGAATAGTATATCTCTAGTGTTCATCTTTTAATAATTTTGCGGATGTTATTAATTCAGAAGTTTAGCAGCCTTGTTTTGTACCTTTTGTACATGTTTGTTCTAGTTGAAAGTTTCTAAGCTCCATTTCCAGTTTTCTATAATAAGTGGTTTTTAATCCAAGAATAAGAACATTTGAACATTTACAATTCTTTAGAAAGACATCACCCTTGTTAGGCTGTATGATGCCTTGTTTTATCACATAAAAAGTGACACACATATACTATTACATTTCTCTAGTAGTAATCCTCTTTAGAACTTTGGTTGAAGAAATAAAAGGTAAGAACTTGGTAGTTTATAGGGTAATCTCTGTTTAAATGTAAGTTTAGTATAATTGCATTCTCTCCATCCAGTTGTGATTTTTATATAGATGGTGTAATGTCCAGATGTACATCTTATACTTTCATGGAAATTAATGGCTGTAAAGCTACATGTTTTAAAAGAAATGTTAAATTTGTCCTGCTTTAAAATTTATAATTGGAGTTTCCATCATAGTTCCATCTGCATTGAATCGCTGTAGCATTAAGACGATATACTTGCCGGTTCTTGTTAACTTCAGAGTTGATAGCAGATCTGACTTGCATTTTCTGCAGATATTATTCTGTGATGCATCTTTAAACAGTTTGTCAAAACTGACAGTTTTACAGGCCGGTAGACTTAAGCAGACAAATCGTTTGGATTCTATGTCTGTTTTTGAAGTAAAAGAAACATTTTACAGTCATGCTGCCGTGAGATACTTAATCCAAATAGGTAATTAATAAGTACCATCTCTTCTTCTAAGATACCAAGTACGACCATCAAAAATTCTTGTACACCTTCTAGAATATTTTGTGTGAAATGTACAGATCCAGTGCACAAATCAACAAGGTCTCTAATACTAGATGCAGGATATGTTCTATTTCTATCACTAGACAAGCATTCTAACAGAATAAAGAGTGCAAAGCATAATCTTTTATCCTTATTCTGTTTAACTGCATGAACCAGAGCAGTTAAAGAGAACAGTGCATTAAGGGCTAAATTGGCATAGCAGTTGACTCCACATATGTTTGAAAACTGATAACCTACTACTTCACTAATTTTGTTACTTTTGTTTTTCTGCAATACGTCTCTGTTTCTTTTTCTCAGGTAAGTCACCATGATCCATGAAAATCTTTTGTTTTGGTATTAATCTAGGTTTTTCATAGACTGGGTACTAAGGCCGATATTTATACTTTTTTAGCGGCGCATTTGCGTAATTTTTTTTACATTTGTATAGCTTTTGCATAAAAAAGCAGCGCAAATGCGGCTCTAAAAAAGTATAAATATGGGCCTCAGTGTGGTGCATGCAGCTCTCTCAAACGATTATACTCTATCCCACAACTTGAGTCAGCATTTACTTTACTGTCATCAAAGTCTATTAGCTATAAACCGTACAAAGTTCTAACCCGTGACAAAGCTATATATGACATCCCTTCCTTGAATACAGAACTACCAATGTTCATAAATGCAGAGTCTACGCCTAGGCCTCGAAACTTATGAATTGTTCCAGCAAATGCTAAACAAATTGGAAACTGCTTTCTCCGAACATAAAGGTCTTTTACAAGCAAGAAACATGCATCAGACCTTCCTATCTGTATTACACTTTCTACATCATCAAATTTAAGAAGGATGGTGGAATTCCGGCTACGGTCATGGCGGTGGACGGCGGTAAGATGGTGCTGCTGCCAGAAGCAGCACCACACCAGTAGACCGCCGCAAACTGTATCATGACCCATGATACGGCCTGGCAGTGTTTTGCTGGCGTACACTGCTGCTGGCAGCAGTGCTGCATCCCATCTCCTGCCGGAGGACTCCCTGCAAGCAGGTAAGTTGGGTGCTCTGACAGGAGAGAGGGGTGTTGTGTGTGTGTGTGGGGGTGTGTATGTATGTTTGTGTGTGCGAGCATGCGTGTGTGGTATGTGGAATGCGCGTGTGCATGAATGGGTGTGTGTGTATGTTGTGTGGTGTGAGTGCATGTGTGCTAGAATGCATGTTAGGGTGTGTTGATGTGTGTGTGAATGTATGTAGACATGCGTGCGTGAATGTGGGTATGAGTGTGTGTATGCGTGTGTATGTTGATGCATGAATGTGCGTGTATGTCGTGGGGGGTCAAGAGGGGGAGGACTCTGGGGTGGGGGATGGGGGCAGGGGAGACCCCTATCAGTGTCAGGGAAGGAATTCCCTTCCACTGATAGTGCCTATCACCATGGTTTTCGTGGCAGCAGATTGCCATGAAAACCATGGCGGTAGGCTGGGTCATAATCCCGCGGGTGGGACAATGACGGCTGCCTGGCTGGAGAATGAGGTCTCCAGCCCGGAGGCTGTTCCCACCCTGGCAGATTGAGTGGTACATTGGCGGTTTGGCTTGAGCCAAACCGCCAATGTCATATTTTGGGGAAAGGTACCGCCAGCCTGTTGGCGGTACCTTTCTCCAAAATACTGCAGTTTTCCAGGGACATAATGAGGGCCACAATCTCCAAGTAAGTGTGTCTCAGTGTCTCAGAACGCCAAGGTTTGAAGAATTGAATGAGCGCTAGGTAGAAAAAATCTTTTTTCTCAGTGGTGTGACAAGTACATTTTCTATGGTTAATTAAGCTACCTTTTGTGTGCCATACCAAACAGCTGTCACATCTAGCAACTGCATACCTGTGTTTATCAATACTTTCTGACACATTATTTATGTATGTATAGTATTGTAGAATTTCATCAAGACAAACATTTTCAAGATGTGGACTTCTTCTTGGATAGTAGGTATCCAACATGTTTGTTTTCACAATATCTGTACTCTCTGGATCAAAGTCTGACGGATACTGAATTTCTGGGAAAGATTTCAAAATTCTATTTCCTGTGTTTGCAAATCCTAGACTAACCCAAACATTTCCTCTAGACTTTCAGTACAAGCTTGCTGAACTTAACCTATCCCAGCACTCAAATTAGTAATCTCCCTATGTGTTAGACCTGGCATCCTTGGCGTGGTCTCCCTTGTCTTTTTTGCCTCTGCTTCCTATGACTGTATGCTGGACTCAGTTTTTGCTGTTTTTGTTACTCTGGGGACTTTACCACTGCTGACCAATGCTAAAGTGCTAGTGCTCCCGGTGTAAATTGCATGTGTAATAGGCTTTTCCATGATTGGAATATTTGATTTACTTGTATGCCCCTAGTAAAGTGCATTAGAGATGTCCACGGCCTGTAAATCAAATGCTACTAGTGGCCTTGCAACAGTGATTGTGCCACCAACATGAGTAACCCTGTAAACATGGCTCAGGCCTGCCACTTCAGTGTCTGTGTGTGCAGTTTTAAACCGCCAATTCGACGTAGCAAGTGTGCCCACCTGCCAGGCCTAAACCATTCCCTTTTATACATGTAAGGCAGCCCTAACGTAGGCCCTAGATAGCCCCATTGGCAGGGTGCAGTGTATGTTAAAGGTGGGACATGTACGGATGTGTTTTATATGTCCTAACAGTAAAATACTGCCAAATTTGTTTTTTCACTGTTTCAAGGCCTATCGCTCTCATAGGTTAACAAGAGGACCTGCCTTTAAATATCTTTTAAGTGCAGTTTCCCTTTGGGAGCAGATAGAGTTGGGGTCTCTGAACTCACAATTTAAAAATACTTTTGGTAAAGTTGGTTTTTCTATTGTCAGTTTGAAAATGACACTTTTAGAAAGTGGGCATTTTCCTGGTTAAACCATTCTGTGACTCTGCCTGCTTGTATATTCCCTGTCTGGGTCAGACTGACAGTTTGGGCTCTTTGTGAATCTCCACTAGACAGTGACACAAAGGGAGCTGCTGTGTAGCTGCATATCCTGATGGGCCATCTGGGCTAGAGTGGAGGGAGGAGTGGTCACTTAAACCTGAATGGGCTGTGCGTGCCCTCACACAATGCAGTCTCCAACCACCTGGTGTGAATCTGGAGCCAGGACTTGGTAAGACAGGGTCTTGTGAACAACAGAGACTTTCCTTTGACGTTTGTCTACTTCAAAGGCAGAAAGGGATATAAGTAGTGGACCCAAAACCCCAGATTTTTACATTACTTCTGGAACCAAGAGGGACCTCTGCCAAGGACAAGAGCTAAAAAGCTGTAGGAGGAGTGCTGCCCATTTGCCTGTGACTGTGCTTTGCTGAGTTGACCTGCAGTTGCTGCTTCTGCCTGAAAGAGGATAAAGACTGGACTTTATTATATATTTATATATTCCTGCTTGTGAAGAATCTCCAAGGGTTGGACTGAGCTTGCCTCCTGTTTTGAAGTCTCAGGGCCATCAAAGACTTCTTCTGCCACCACCTGGACTCTCTGCTGAGACTCCTGCCCTTGAAAGGCGAAGCTGGAAGAACAAGGACTGAAATCCACGCACAGGAAGCCATGAGGGGAAAATGTTGGCTCAATACGTGCAACGCTGCTGTAAAAACATCGTGCCACCCACCTCGCGGCTTAAATTGACGCACCACCTGCATTGCAGCTGGGAACTTGGTGCATCAACTGCACCATGGCTGGAGAAATGATGCAACACTTACAGCTGCTGAAAATGACACAAACCCCATGCAGCGCGGTTTTCCATCACTGTGTGGCTGGAGTTCTCACGCATCATTGCTGGGTATCAAAATGAACATAAACCTGCGCAGACCTGAGGTACCCCATCCAGAAAGCGACGCACAGCCTCACTTGTGAGTGAGGAAACTACACATTGCTGACTTTTTTTACACACACTCGCCCAGGCAGCTTTATTTTTTACACAATCCAGGAACTTTGTGTAACAATGTTTTTTATTGTTTTCTATGAAGTAAGACTCTTTTTAATTTGAAAATGTATAACTTTACTTGTGTATGTTGGATTTTTGTCGTTTTGGTAGTTTGTGTTAGATAAATATTGTATTTTTTTCCAACCAGGTGTGGTGTCCATTTTGTAGTGTTTTCACTGTATTACTGTGTGTTTCGGTACAAATACTTTACATATTGCATTTCAGATAAGCTTGACTGCTTGTGCCAAGCTACCAAGGGGGTGAGCAGAGGTTGTCTTAGGAGTGTAACTCCCTTACTCTGACTAGAGTGAGAGCCTCTGCTTGGACAGAGTGCAAACTGACTGCCAACCGGAGACCCTATTTCTAACAGAATGTGAGAGCATTTTCAAAGTGAAATTGTCTAACTTGTTTGAGAGCGATTTTTCTGCTGAAATTTCCTCCCAGGTTTCCTTCATCTTTGTTTTCTCTGATTTTGTGATATATGAAGTGACATAGCGAGTAACAGCAATTAAATTATAGTCAACAAACTGTGAGCTCCATTACGAGTTTGACGGATGGGAACTCCCGTCTGCCAAACTCCCAAAGGGAGGTCTTCAGAATATAGTCTTCTTGAACTGTATTCAGCTGCTGATATTTACACAGGTCGGTCATCATACCAGCCTCCTACTTCTGTGGGAAATAGCTAAGGAAAACAACAAGCCTCTAAACCTTTTTATCCACTCACTCATTGGAGCTCCTCTTGCTTCTTTCATTTGAGAGAGATCAATAGCATCCCCAGCAATTTCTTTATAATAAAGTGGGTGAATACTATAGTGTTCAAATATTTCTTCTGACTTATCCTTATCTACATTTTCAGTTTGTCCACTCGATTGTAGTAGTTCATCATCAATACAAGTCACATTTCCAATAATGTCCACATTCTTATAAAAAAAATATTATTTTCTTTCAGGTATAATGTGGCTTTTTTTACTTTATTCACATCAACTAACTATTGCTAGATTTTCTTACTTTTGGTGAGAACTCCATTTACTAGGATAATCAGTAGTTTATCTACATCTTTTTCAACACCCAAAGTCTAAATTTTTTAAAAAAAATCTAATGTTAAATATACAACTCTTCCTTTAATTCTTCCCTGAAGTTCTGTTGGTGGAAGGTTACCTGTCTTTGGCTCAATTCGAATAATCGCTTGAAATGGATGAACAGTCTGTGCTAGAATCGATTCATACACATTTAATTGTTCAAGTACGTCTATAATTGAAATCAATTTTAATCTATTATGAATTGCTCTAGCTGACATTTTATTATCTTCTAAATTGCCATAACAATACTTACATATTGTTCACTTTGTGCTTAAATCAAAGCGATCTTCTACAACTAGATATGCACCAAATTCGAGCCACTTATCATTGTTATATTCTTCAGTTTTAGAAATGACAACTACATTACAAGTTTGATTTTTATAGTGAGTGCGGCGACAACTAATACACGCATACTGTGGTTCCTGAGAACATAGAGCATCAAACTTGTCTAGCTCTTTTCCAACTTTTTCAACACTAATCTCTGTGTCCAGTTCCTCTACACCTCCAATAGCCACCTCCTAATTCTCCCTACCATCCTTCCCAGGGCCAAAGAAGCTGAACTGAATGTCATCACAAACCTTCTCAACCTCTGCCACAGTACCATATAAGAGAACTCTGTTCAAATCTTCCAAACGTAAAGCTGGTCTTTTCACAAAACAAAGTCTCCTTACTAAATTTGACATTTTTGAATGATGCACAGCTAACATTCTAAAGTGATGAAATGTGCTTTAACACACTTTTTTTGAAAGACATGCCAGTGAATGGCCTTGTAAATGTGTGTATTTTCTGACTTTCCATGGGTTTAATTCTTGAAGCATTCTAATTTTCTGTTTCAGACTTCTTCATGAAAATTATCTTTAAAATATTTTCAATTTATCAATAGATTCCTGTTGGATGATACAAATGCTACTTCACTTCCACTTGTTCACAGGATCCTGTTTATGCCTTTCTTCCACTTCTTCAGCTATCAATTCTTCTGCCTTCCTAGGCACTATCTCTTCTTTTTCTATGAGAGTATCATCTTCTACTTCATAACAACGACCAGTTGTGTCAACTGCATGCACTAATGTACTCTCTTGTAACTAACGTTTCATAAAAATGCAGTTCTGTACTAGACGTGTGCATCCATTCACCTTTAAAAATATTACAAAAATTAGATTTGTTAACAAATCTCTTTCTCAATGTTCATTTTCTCATGCACATGCCTGTTTTGTCTAGTGCTCTCATTCTATTTATTATTAAGATAAAAAGTTACCTCTTCACAACAAATGCTTTGTCAATTACATTCTCAATATGATGCTTTTGGTTAAGAACAGCAGTTCTTTTCTTATACTTCTTCACCTCCTTCTCCCATACATTTTGAACTATTCTGTTTTTTGTCTGAAAGTTTTTTTTTCTTGGATTTCCTAATTTTCACAACATCAATTTATCCCCATTCTTCCTATGTGGAATGCTTCTCCTCTTAATTGATTTTTTTCAAAAAATCCTTAGTACTCTTAACAGTGACCATTTTCTTTCTCTTGCCATTTTCCACCTAATCTTCTTTTTTACTGTCAGGTTTTACCAGGTAGTATTGTTGTTTCTGTTTTCTTCTTCTTTCTGTTTTGTTAGGCATTTTAAATCTTCTCATATATGTTGAAATATATATCTAACAAATATAGAAACAAAACATTTAGCTTTACAGAAAAAAGTTAAAGAGAATATTTTCTAATGCAAAATTCAATTCATAGGAAGTATACACTTATGCACTGCATCAGTATCTACCTGGGTGTGTCATCTGATGCATCAATGCATGCCTCAGTGCATCAGACTATCCATTCCTTTGTCTTGGGTGTATGAGTGTATACATAACTGTGTCTTTGCATATGTCAGTGCATGCATGAGTGTATACCTCTATGTGTCACTGTATACATCAGTGTGTTTCTGGGTGTGATAATGTATGCATCACTGTCCCCTAGGAATGCCACTGTATGCAGCTGTATATGCCTGTGTATCTCACTCATTACTATGCATCTGGGTATATTACATTATGCATTTGTCTGTAATTGGTTGTGTCAGTGTGTGCATCAGAGTGAGCCTGGATGTGTCAGTAGGCGCATCAGGGTGTCCATGGGTGTATCAGTGCATGCATCAGTGAGTGCCTACCTGTCTTGGTGTATGCAGCAATGTGTTCCTAGATGTAACAGTGTATATGCTAATGGATGCCTGGGTGTGTCAGTGAATATCTCAGTGTGTACCAGGGTATATAACTGTATCCATCAGTGTGGGTTGGATGTGATCGTGTATCTATC
This sequence comes from Pleurodeles waltl, assembly GCF_031143425.1. Lineage (NCBI taxonomy): Eukaryota > Metazoa > Chordata > Amphibia > Caudata > Salamandridae > Pleurodeles > Pleurodeles waltl. The sequence continues at coordinate 860,083,506 of NC_090446.1, read as the reverse complement.
AGAATCTCCCTGGATATGTCACTTAATGTATCATCATGTCCCTGGGTGCGTCAGTATATGCATGAGTGTGTGAATAGGCGTATCAGTGTGTGCATCAGTGTCTATCTAGCTGCCTCAATCTATACATCAATGTCTGCCTGAGTGTGTCAGTGTATGCCTCAGTGTCTACCTATGTTTATATATCTATGCTTTTGTGTGTGTTTAAGTGTATCAGAGTATGTATAAGTATGTGCCTGGCTGTGGTAGTGTATGCATCAGTGTGTCACTACATGTGTTACTATATGTATCTACCCAAACCAGCATATCTCATTTTATACATTAATGCGCACCTGGGTGTGTCAGTGTGTGCATCAATGTGTGCTTAGGCGTCACATTGTTTGCATTACTTTCTACTTAGATCTCTTACTGTACGCATCAATAGTTGCTTGGGTCTGTTAGTGTATATATCAGTGTCGGCGTAGATGTATCAGTTTATCCATCAATCGGCTGCTAGTGTTACTAGCTCCAGTCTCTATTTAGCTACATAAGTACTGGGTCTTTACTATAGTGTATATATACCTTGGTGTAGAAGTGTGCAAGCTATTATCTTACATAAACTCAGAAAATTGATTCATGATCCAATAAGAAAGCATTCATTTTTGTCGGCTATTTCCATCTCACTTAATGGTTCAGTTATCTGTAGTAATGGGTTGTACAAAGCTTCTTAACCACATTGGGTAGTACCAAGTCTACTTAAACATGAAAATATGTGTCTATGATCATCATTACACAAAAACACATTTTAATACTTCATAAGCAGCTTTTTTAATGCTAACTGAAATTAACAGTAAACATTCACAGTTACACTTGTAAGTAGGATGCTTCACTTATGTCTCTAACTGCTAGTGAAACAATATCTGTGATTTCTCAATATATATGTAACTCTCAATGAGTTATCCGTTGCATTTATAAATATCTATATTAGTATAGGCATCGATATTTCACTTTTTAATACCAAGTACAACTTTTTAAATGTTTTAATAAGTAATCACTGCATTCTGTATACTAGCTTCAACATAGCTAAGGGGTCAGTTAAGTATACTGAAACAACACACAAATGCCCATTAAGCAACTCTTTTAATTTCTCTTAAATCCTTTAGTCATTTATTTTCTGGCCTGAATAATTTCTTTATATCAATTCCAAACCTACTTTCTTTATTTCTGATAAAACATTGGTACAAAACTACTGAGATGCATTCACCTACTATTTATTCATTCTTCCACTAACACTTTCTAACATAAAGTCAATTTTACTACACATACCTGATAAGTGTGATTGCTGCAGTGCCTATTTGCCTTGTAGTATCAGTTAGAATTTCTTCTCACTGAACAATGTACAGAAAACCAACCACAAGAATGGAAATCCACTCTAACAGCAGGCAACCATGAAATAGTAAACTTTTTCACCTTTGCTTTCAAGGTTAGTCAACCAGAAAACCAATCACAATCTCTCTTTCATCTGAAACGTATGTTTTACCACTTATGACTGGCTTCTATACTTAACCCTTCCAACACTCCTCAAAAAATAGCCCAATGTGGTAGAAGTTTTTGCAGGATCCGCAGATCCTCTGTGGAGCTCAGCGCAACCCCTGTGTAAATCCGCAGAGGAAATCCAAAAATGATTTTTTAATGCATTAAAAAACACACATCTATATCAACAAATAATTACCTCAAATCATTATTGCTTCTACATTTGTAACAATGAAGTCACAGTCTAGTCTTTTTTGTATACCTTTCCCCCTCATGCTCCTGTAGCTGTGTTACCATGGTTACATGGTTTGCAACATTCTGCTGCAGCAAATCATATGTTCATAACAGTTTCTGACTGGAGCATACTTACTTTGATACTATCTAAGCTTTCACAACAGACATATCATAGGTAGTAACACTGTTTTCCAATTTTTGTAAAGCCAATCCAACATTTACTTACAATCCACATTACCGCACTACCAAATCCATCAACAAACATAAGAGCCGATTAAATCTGCTCTTTCAGATCCTACCATGTACCCTCCATTTTAACCGAATTTCATTTCATACCAGCCTCATTCAACTGCAGCCATCTACTGTGTGCTTCTCCAGATTATCTCCAAAATGAGTGTGGATTTTGGACACAGCTTTATGTTTTGGGCTAGAGAGAGTTCAGAAAGAAGTGATATTGAGAGAGACTTGGGTTTATCCAATGTGGCTATTACTTGGGTTGGCCAGAAAGGGTTACAGTGGCATCAAATACTCCCTTTAAGTATTTCCAACATCCAGACCTTACGATTGTGCACTGTAGTAGGCACAGTTACAAGGGTTGGTTTGAAAATCCTAATGTAGCATACCTTTGGAAAATTAATGACACTTTTCTAACCCACTGTCTTTGTATTTTCAAACATTTGTCAAAGACAGACATGGAACTGGTCAACTCAATTATGCCCACAAATTGACAAATCCAGGAAACATTTTAGTAAAACTGAATCTGCATTCCTCAGGGGCCATAACATAGGCTCTAAATATCACAGTTTATGATTTGACATATAGGATATATACCGAAATGATGGGGTTCACCTAACAGACAAAGGCACTGAGGTATTCCTGCATAACTTGAGAGAGTGCATCTCTATCATTAGTAGCAGTCACCTACACATCATAAACACAAAGGCTCTTCTCAGAGCCAATACTTTAATCAAACATAAAGAAATATTTTTTTTGAATACTTACTTTTTTTCAATGTCATACGGATCCGCGGATGCACCCGCAAATCCCCAAAATACAGTTTAAAAAAATATTTCTAACATCCTGTACAAATATTGGCCCCACGACCTTTTTGTACTGACTGTCTGCCTGGACACTGGATTTTACAGCATCTCTCTAGCTGTGAGACTGCTGTGACAGTGTCTCTCCTACTGTGAGAGTGAATGTGATAGTGTATATCTCGATGTGAGGGTGAGTTTCAAAGTGCATCTCTGGATGTAAGAGTGAGGGCCTGATTACGACCTTGGCGGAGGGGATTACTCTGTCCCAAATGTGACAGATATCCCACCCGCTGTATTACAAGTTCCATTATATGCTATGGAACTTGTAAAACGGCAGACAGGATATCTGTCACATTTGGGACAGAGTAATCCCCTCCGCCAAAGTCGTAAGCAGGCCCTATGTGTCACAATCTCTGTATTAGTGTGAGGCTGAATGTGAGACTGTCTGGGTGTGAGAGAGAGTTTGACAGTGTCTCCCTGGATGCGAGAGTAGGTGCAAGAGTGTCTCTCTAAGTGTGAGAGTGAGCTCGGTGTGGGTGACAGTGAGTGTTACAGTGTGTCTCTTGGTGTCATACTACCTGTGAGAGTGTCTGTCTAGGTGTGAGAGTAAGTGTGACAGTCTCGGAGTGAGAGGGAGTGTGAGAGTCTCTGCCTCAATCTGAGAGAGGGTGTAAGAGTATCTCTCTTTGAGTGTCAGAGTGAGTGTGAGAGTGTCTGCATGGGTGTGAGAGTAGGTATGAGAGTGGGTGTGAGAGTAGGTGTGAGACTCTTGGTCTTGGTGTGAGAGTGAGTGTGACAGTCTCTACCTCATTGTAA